>NC_136059.1:406970936-408202008 GCF_964261635.1 Lissotriton helveticus
CCACCACTGCCAATATAACCAACATCAATACCACCACCACCAATACCACCTATACCACCACCACCAACACCACCAATACCACCATTAATACCTCCACCAATAATACCAAGAATACAACCACCACTGCCAATATCACCACCATCAACATCACCACCACCAAAACACGACCAATACCAATACCAATACCACTACCACTACCACCACTAATACCACCACCCATAGCACCATCACCACCAATACCGCCACCAATACCACCAACAACAATACCACTACCACCAATACCACCTCTAATACCACCACCACCAATACCACCACCAATTCCACCAATACCACCATCAACATCACCAATACCATCACCATTACCACCATTAATACCTCCACCAACAACACCACCAATACAACCACCACTGCCATTATCACCACCATCAACACCACCAATACCACCACCAATACCACTACCACCACCACCACCACCAATACCACCACCAATAGCACCACCAAAAATACCACTACCACCAATACTGCAACCAATACCACCACCATCAATACTACCACCACTATCTATACCTCCAACACCACCACCAATAATACTACTACCACCAATACCACCACCACCAATATCACTACCACGACCACCATTATCACTACTACCACTAACAATACTACCATCAATACCACCACTACCATCAATTCCGTCACTTCCACCACCACCAATACCACCACCAATACCACCACCACCAACACCACCACCAATACCATCACCAATTTCACCACCACCAATACAACCATTACCAATACCACCACCACCAATACCACCACCAATTACACCACCATCAATTCCACCATTACCAATACCACCACAACCAATATCACAACCAATACAAGCACCAATACCACCACCAACAATACCACCACCTCCACCAATACCACAACCACCATTAATAACACCACCACAGTCAATACCACCAATACAACCACCACCAATACCATCACCACCAATACCACCACCACCATTATTATCACCACCAATACCACTATCACCACCAATACCACCACAACAAATACCACCACAAATACCACCACCATAATACAACCACCAAAAATACCACCTCCACCAATACCACCTCCACCAATACCACCAGGTACACCAATTGCACCACCACCAAAACCACCAATCCCACCACCAATCGCATCACCAACACCATTACCACCACCACCACCACCACCACCAATACCACCCCCACCAATACCACCACCACTATCTATACCTCCAATACCACCACCAATATTACTACCACCACCAATACCACCACAACCACCATTACCACTACCACCAATATCACCACCAACACCAACATTATCACTACTACCACTACCAATACTACCACCAATACCACCAGCACTACCATCAATTCCGTCACTTCCACTTCCACCACCAATACCACTACCAATACCACCACCAATTCCACCACCACCAATACCATCACCAATTCCACCACCACCAATACCACCATTACCAATACCACCACCACCAATACCACCACCAATTCTACCACCACCAATACCACCATTACCAATACCACCACCACCAATACCTCCAATACCACCACCACCAATACCACAACCAATACTACCACCTCCACCATTACTAACACCAACAATACCACCGCCAGCAATACCACCACCTCCACCAATACCACCTCCACTAATACCAACACCACCGTCAATACCACCAATACAAACACCACCAATACCATTTCCACCAATACCACCATCACCACCAATCCTACTACCACCAATACAAATACTAATACCACCAGCATCGTCAGTACCACAAATACCAATACCACCATCACAAATACCACTACTAATACCACCACCACCTATACCACCACCACTACCAATACCACAACCACCAAATCCACCATCACCAATACCACCACCAATACATCACAACCAATACCCCCGCCCCCACCAATACCCCAACCACCACCACCAATACCACCACCACCTCCAATACCACCACCGCCACCACCACCAATGCCACCACCACCACCAATTCCAATACCACCACCAATACCAAAACCATCATCACCACCATCACTACCACCTCCACCAATACCACCACCACCAATACCACCAACTCCACCAATACCAACACCACCACTAATGCCACCACCACCATCAATAACACCACCACCAATACCATTGCCACCAACATAAATACCACCACCACCAATGCCGCCAATACTACTTCCAACACCACCACAAATACCACCACCACCACCAGTACCACCACCCCCAATACCACCACCACCACCAAATCCACCACCAATACATCACAACTAAAACCACCACCACCAGCAATACCACCATCACCACCACCCATACCACCTCCAATACCACCAATACCACCACCACTAATCCAATACCAAAAACACCAATATCACCAGCAATACTACCACCACCAATACCACCACCACCCATAATACCACCACCAATACAATACCACCATCACTAATAATACCACCACCAATAACCCTACCACCAAAACCACCACCACCACCACAACCTATACCACAACCACCAGAACCACCATCACCAACACTACCACCAAAACCACCACCTACAATACCACCACTACCAATACCATCAGCTATACCACTAATAGCACCACCAAAACCACCACCAATACCATCACCTGTACCACTAACACCACCACCAATACCACCACCACGAACAATACCACCACCACCACCAATCCCAATATCACCACCACCAATACCAACACCTTCATCACCAATACCACCAATACCACCACCAATACCACCACCACCACCAGTACCACCGCCGCCAATACCACCACCACCACTAATACCACCACCAATACCAGCACTAATATCACCATCAATACCACCATCAATACTATCACCACCACCAATACTATCATCACCAAAACCACCATCACCAATACCACACCAATACCACCACTAATACCACCAATAAGACCACCACTACCAATACTACCACCACCAATACCACCACCACCAATATCATCACCTATACCACCAATACCACCACCAATACCAATATCACCACCACCAATCCCAATACCACCACCACCAATTCCCCACTACCAGTACCAAAACCAACACCACCAATACCAACATTAATACTAACACCACCAATACCACCACCACTTCCAATATCACAAACATCAATACCACCACCACCAATAACACCTCTACCACCACCACCAATACCAATATCACCACCGCCAATCCAAATAACACCACCACCAATATCACCACCAATACCAATACCATCACCACCACCAATACCACGGTTAATACCACCACCAACAATACCCCCAATACAACCACCACTGCCAATATCACCACCATCATCACCACTACCAATATCACCATCAATACCACCACCAATAATACTACTACCACCACCACCAATACCACCACCAATAGCGCCATCACCACCAATACCAATACCCCCACCATCAATACCACCACCAACACCATCAACAATACCAACACCACCATGAATACTACCACCATCAATACCACCAACACAAATACCACAACAAATACCACCACCATAATACAACCACCAAAAATACCACCACCACAAATACCACCACCACCAACACCACCAGGTACACCAATTGCACCACCACCAAAACCACCAATCCCACCACCAACGTCAGTACCACACCACCACCAATACCACCCCCACCAATACCTCCACCCCTATCTATACCTCCAATACCACCACCAATACTACTACCACCACTAATACCACCAATACCACCACAACCACCATTACCACCACCAATATCACTACCACCACCACCATTATCACTACTACGACTGCCAATACTACCACCAATACCACCACCACCAACACCACCAACACCACCACCACCACCACCACCACCACCAATACCAGCACCTATTCTACCACCACCAATACCACTGTTAGAATTGGTGGTCTCTGGTTGGTGCAAGTAATCACTTGTGACAAGCAGGGACCCTCTCCTCTAAGTCAGGGCAAAGGATGACCCCTTAGAATTACCCTTGCTCACCCTCTAGGTGCGTGGCGTGAGCAGCCAGGGCCATTCTTCAGGCGTTGTTAGTTAAGCATTTGTAATAACACACACAGTAAAAATACCAATCCCCCACAAATGGACACCAGGCTGTGGTTATATAAAAATACGTCTTCTTTATGTAAAAATATATATGCAGGCAAGTATTTATCACAAGACCATCAGTAACGCTTTTCTTAGCCACAAGGTTGTAAATAGGCAAATGTTCTCTTTGTATCGCAAGCTTTCTCTTACTTTAGTCTCTTTGGACAGTTCTTAGGTTCTTGAGTACTTCCAGGACTCACTAGCCGCTTTGTTGCGCTTCCGTGTGCTCCTCCCGGTGCGAACGGCGAACCCTACCGCGTCTCACGCATCGGGCGTGAGCACGGTTTCGATTTGTACCGTGAGCGCTGTCTGTTGAAGGGCGGCTCAGGCGGGGAGACGGTGCACATAGGCAATCGCCGCGCACAGTGCTCTCGAGGGGAAAGAAGAACGTTGCGGGCCCTTGGTGAGCACTGTGCGCCGGTGAGCGGCGTCTCTTGGAGGTTTCCGTGAAGGCTGGTGCGAGGCGCACGGCGGCTCTCAGCAGAGCGAGGCTGGCACCCGAGGCTCCCGAAGCTTCAATGAGTCTGGTCTCTGGGTCTGTGGGGTCCGGTGGGGACTCTCCAGAGAAGACAGAGAGTGCTCTTCCAACAGGAAGTGAGCCAGGCATGGCTTCAGTAATGGCAGATGTCTCAACAAAATTAAAAAAATGGAACTCTGTGGCTGCGTTATAGGTCTGCTCTCACTATGTGGTGATCAGCAATTCACTGTATGTCAACTACAAATGCAAATTCGCAAATCCTCACCGTTGCGTCCAATGTTAGAATTGGGGGTCTCTGGTTGGCGCAAGTATTCACTTGTGACAAGCAGGGACCCTCTCCTCTAAGTCAGGGCAAAGGATGACCCCTTAGAATTACCCTTGCTCACCCTCTAGGTGCGTGGCGTGAGCAGCCAAGGCTATTCTTCAGGCATTGTTAGTTAAGCATTTGTAATAGCACACGCAGTAAAAATACCAATCCCCCACAAATGGACACCAGGCTGTGGTTATATAAAAATACGTCTTATTTATGTAAAAATATATATGCAGTAGGGAGCACTTGCACTGCGGCACGGGTTGGCCGTGGTGCAGTGTCCTGAGCAGCAGACACCAGAAAAAACATCTGAGGCACATCAGCAAAAAGTTGAAGGGAAACTCACGCCAAGGTGCCAGCTCTAACAACCACCATTACCAATACCATCACCACCAATACCACCACCATCAATACCACCACTTCCCCCAATACTACCACCACCACTACCACCACCCACAGTACCACCACCAAAAATACCACCACTTTCACCAATACCACCACCTCCACCAATACCACCACCACCACTAATACCACCACCACTGTCAATACCACCAATACAACCACCACAATACCGTCACCACCAATACCAATACCACCGTGACCAATACCACCACCACCATCATTACCACCACAATACCACCATCACCACCAATACCACCACCACCGCCAATACCACCACAAATACCACCACTAATACCACCACCACCAATACCACCACCACCAATACCACTACCAATACCACCACCAATACCACCACTAATATCACCATCAATACCATGACCACCAATACCACCACCACCGATATCACTACCACCAATACAACCACCAATACCACAACCACCAATACCACCATCACCAATACCACCACCAATACATCATGAAAAATACCACCGTCACCCACCACCATTACCACAAACACCACCACCAATGCTACCACCACTTCCAATAACACCACCTCCAATACAACCATCACCACCATCAACCATACCATCACCACCAATCCAATACAACCACCTCCAATAGTGAGTTATGCAGATGACACTCAACTTGTCGTTTCACTTTCCCAAGTGAACCAATGTTCTGATAGTCTTCACTCTTGCCTGTCGAAAATACATGCCTGGATGAGTGAGTCCTCCCTCAAATTAAACGGGTCTAAAACAGAAATTATGCTGTTAGGGCATATGGTGACTTCTATACCTGCCGCCATTTGGCCTACCTGTCTGGGAGAACTTCCCCCCCCTAAAAACGAAATCAAAAGTTTAGGTGTTTGGTTGGAACTGGGGAACTGAAATTCTGAACCCGTTTCATAAAAGTCGTCGTATCATGACGATTTTGGTAACATTAGACCAAAAATGGCAAGTGTAAGGTATACGAGCATTTTCGTCATATTCGAGTGACGAGATCACCATGAAATCAGGGATTCCGTTCTGAACCCTCAGGTTCCATTTTGTATACGGCAGCCATTTTGTGGTTGCCCTCACATAGGCCGATGACAGTGGCCAAACGAGTCTCCAAGCACAAGTACACTTTAGCTGACTTCTGAATGACCTGAGCGAGCGACCCTCTTGCCTAAAGCCAAAAGTTGTTAAGCCAGTTCCTTTCCCAGTAGCTGATCAAGATTACTGAACAAGACACAAGACACCATCAAACCTTTTATTGCGCATCACTATGTCTTATCTTGCTCACTCCTGTCTCTGCTCCTTTCTTTATGGGCCATTTACAATGGGGATGTGCCCGTTTTTATGGTGGGTTCGATCGACCGATCTGATGAAGAATGTTAGGTTTGACCAATAGTTGATTGTGGGCTGGACAAACTGAAAAATGGACTTGTCATCATGATCCTGCTTTTTCTTTTCGTGAAAACATGTGAATGGTCAATTGTAAATAAGGAATGTTTGCCTGAAGCATAATATTTGGTATAAAAAGGGATGACTAGCTTTGTAAAGTTGAGCAGTCTCCCGAGAACATACACCGTGTTGTACTTCTAGGATATCTGTTACTGGCTGCAGCTAATAAAATTGATCTTTGACGTCACCAAGAAGTATCCCGTGTCTCTGTACTCTAAGACAGGTGGACCCGGAGACTAGGGTGTTATCCCTGGCGCCGCTGGGTCTTAAATAACCCGGTTCTTCAGAACAGGATCTCTCGTTCAAAACCCAAGCAAAAAAAACAGAGGGAGTCTGTTTCGGCTTACTCCGTTCAGCCCGTAAAGTCCTTACTCTCCTCCCTCCACTCTCAAGGAAGCTGTTAATCCAAGGACTTAACCTGTCCAGATTGGATTACAGAAATGCCCTCTTCCTGGGTGGCCCTGAAGCCACAATTAACAAACTGCAACAGATCCAGAATGCCGAAGCCAGGTTGCTTACCGGCACCTTGGTCAGGGCTTCAGCTAAACCGGCACTTAAATCGCTCCACTGGCTCCCTATCCGTGTAAGGATAAAGTTTAAATCCTTGTGCATCGCCCACAAACTTTTACAAGGTAAGGGACCTTCTATTTTGAATATTTTAGTCCTGCCTTACAAGGCCAATAGGTCCCTGCGCTCCGATCATGAGTGTCTGGCCAGAATTCCGAGAGTAAAGAAGGCACGCAGAGGAGGCCGCCGATTCTCTGTGAACGCAGCTACTCTGTGGAATGCTCTTCCTCGGAAGCTGCGGGCCGAACCTTGTCATGTGCGGTTTCGGAAGCTATTGAAAACTTTCCTTTTCCGCAAGTGATCCGTGCCTCCTATTCCCTCGTGTGAGTGTGGCTCTTCTTTAGCGCTGGGACGCCTCCGGGGAACCATGCGCTCTATAAATTTGATTACATTACATTACCAATATATCCTCCAATACCACCACCACCATTACCACCACCAATACCACCACCATCACCACAACCAATACCACCACAACCAATACAATACCACCACCACTAATAATACCACCACCATTAACCCCCCCTCCACCACCACCAATACTATCACATATACCACTAATACCACCACCAATACCACCACCGCCACCCATAACACCACCACCACCAACACCAATACCACCACCACCAATACCACCACCTCCACCAAGACCACCACCACTACCACCACCAACAATACCACCACCACCCATACAACCAACTCCACCAATACCAACACCAGCACTAATAACACCACCACCATCAATAACACCACCACCAATACCATTGCCACCAATACAAATACTACCACCACCAATACTACTATTAACACCAACACAAATACCACCACCACCACCACCAATACCACCACCAATACATCACAACCAAAACCACCAAAACCAGCAATACCACCATCACCACCACCCATACCATCTCTAATACCACCACTACCTCCAATACCACCACCACCAATACCACCACTACTGATCCAATACCAACAACACCAATATCACCAGCAATACTACCACCACCAATTCCACCACCACCCATACCACAACCACCATCAATACAATACCCCCACCACTAATAATACCACCACCAATAACCCTACCACCAAAACCACCACCACCAACACCAACACCACCTATACCACAACCACCAGTACCACCACCGCCAACACTACCACCAATACCACCACCTACAATACCACCACCACCAATACCATCACCTATACCACTAATACCACCACCAAAACCACCACCAATACCATCACCTTTACCACTAAAACCACCACTAATACCACCACCACCACCACCAATACCACCACCACCAACAATACCACCACCACCACCAATTCCAATATCACCACCACCAATACCAACACCATCATCACCAGTACCACTAATACCACCACCAATACAACCACCTACAATACCACCACCACCAATACCATCACCTATACCACTAATACCACCACCAAAATGACCACCAATACCATCACCTGTACCACTAACACCACCACCAATACCACCACCACCACCACCAATACCACCACCACCAACAATACCACCACCACCACCAATTCCAAAATCACCACCACCAATACCAACACCATCATCACCAGTACCACTAATACCACCACCAATACCACCACCACCAATACAATACCACTCATAATCCCACCACCACTAACTCCACCACCAAAACCACCATCACCACCAATACCACAACCAATACTAGCACCACCACCAATACTACCACCACCAATACCACAACCACAAATACCACCACCAGCAATACCACCACCAGCAATACCACCACTAACAATACCACCACTAGCAATACCATCACCTAAACCACCAATACCACCATCAATAAAAGCACTACCAATACTACCACCAATACTATTATCACCATTACCACCACCACCTCAAATACCACCAATGCAATACCACCACCACTAATAATGCCACCACCAATACTAACATCACCAATACACCACCACCTCAAATACCACCAATACAATACCACCACCACTAATAATGCCACCACCAATAATCCCACCACCAAACCACCACCAATATAACAACCAATACTATCACCACCACCAATACTCCCACCACCAATACCACAACCACAAATACCACCACCACCAATACTACTAGCACCAATATCACCACCAACAATACCACCACCAACAATACCATCACCAATACCACCACCAACAATACCACCATCAACAATACCATCACCAATAGCACCACCAATACCAACACCAATACCAACACCAATACCATCAATACCACCCCCATCAATAGCACCACGAATACAAGCTCCAATGCCACAAATACCACCACTAATACCACCACCAATACCACTACTACCAATACCATCACCACCAATACCACCACTGTTGTATGGCATTTTAGGATCCGAGCACAATTTCCCGATTCATGCCCTTATATAGCCATAGAAATCATACCCATATTTAGACAGAGCCGATGTAGTCCAAATACAGGCATGGCTACTTACACCCGTACCAAAAAACCACAACAATTTCTTGGAAAATCGGCTTAAGCAGTCAGGGACATCCCCTTGCTTGAATAACTCATGGAGTTTACAAAGAACTACTATTCCCTTGGGGTTCTTTACTGACGTTATTATGCCCGACTTTACGTCAAACTAGGCACCTTCAAGTTATAAATATGCCTTCACTTGCTCTAGCAAACACACTGTGGTTCGGAGCAGCTCGACTATCTACTTGCCTGATGCAGCTCGCTATCGCAAGTGTCGAAGGAAGCCGACCATCCAGCTGATGCACTGATCGAGAAGCTGTCCTTTCTCTCACTGAGAATCCAGCTCCAGTGTTTCCAAACTCCCCTCGCGGGGTGTTGGCAAATTGAGTCCCGAGACAGAGATACCAGACCTCCTTCATTCTAAACTAAGGTATGGAGCTGATTAGACCCTGAGAGAAATCTTGGATAAGATTCTTGGCAAAGAAACTAAACCTATGCTACACAATACTAACTTCTTCCCGTGTACTAGACTTAGGTGAGGTACATTGGGGTAGTCGTATTTAGAAGCACCAGTTGAGTATTTTTAGTCATTGTTATTTATGTATGTATTTTTATATGGCTTAAAAACCATACAATGCTCTTACAGTATGATTTTATAATATTGTTCCCGCTTTGAAGTCTGCATTACGATTGTAGCAGTTCACTTTTCTTGCATGAGAAAGAAGACTGTTCAATAAAACTTTTATTGAAAACACCCGCCTCTCTATTTTCTCTACAACTCTGTAGAAACAAAGCATACATGATTGACTGAGTGAAATACTTATCTATTGTTTCCGTCACTCTAGAGATATATTTATTATTCTTGGGAAACAAAGTTGTCATGTTTATGCAGTTGTCAGAAACTAATCCCTTCTTGTGAATTGGAGAAATTTTCTAGTGACCTCTAAGCTAGCTGGCACTCACTATTAGTTTAGTATATTCGATAGAGACCTAGTCGACCTCACTCCTACGTCTAATCTATAGGATATACTATTCCAACGCGTAGAGCCTATTGGGAATATAGGAACTACACTATACCACCACCAATACTACTACCACCACCAATACAACTACCACTACCAATACACCCACAACCAATACCACCATCACCAATACCACCACCAATACATCATCACCAATACCACCACCACCACCAGTACTACCACCAAAAATAACTCCACCAATACCATCATCACCAATACCACCACCAATACCACCACCACCAATACCACCACCAATACCACTGCCACCACTAATACCAGCACCATCACCACCAATACCACCACCAATACCATCACCACCAATACCAATACCACCACCACCAATACCACCACCACCACCACCAATACTACCACTAATACCACCATAACCACCAATACCACCACCAATACCACCACCAGCATAACCAATACCACCAGCAATACCACCACTAATACCACCTCCACCAGTACCACCACCATGAATACCACCACCACCAAAACCACCACTACCACCAATACTATCACCTATATCACTAAAAGCACCACCAATACCACCACTACTACCAATATCACCACCAATACCACCACCACCAATATTACCACCCATACCAACACAACCAATACCAATATCACCAATACCACCACCACCAATACCACAACTACCAATACTACCACCAATACCACCATCAATACCACTACCATCACTAATACCACCAACTCCACCAATACTACCACCACCACTACCACCACCACCAATACCACCAACACCAATACCACCACCTCCACCAATAACACCACCACCATAAATACCACCATCAATGCCACCACCACCAATACCATCACCTCCAATACCAATATCACCACCACTAATACCACCACCACCAATAACACCACCACCACCAATACCACCATCACCACCATTACCACCACCAACACCACTACTAATACAACTGCCCCCACCAGTACCACCACCACCATAACCACAACCACCACCACCACTATTAACACCAACACCAATACCACCACCAATACCACCACAACCAATACCACCACCAATACCACCACTACCACCTCCACCATCAGCAATACCACCACCAATACCACCACCACCAATACCACCATCACCACCAATACCATCACCAATCCAATAGCACTGCCACCAATACCACCTCCAATACCAATATCACCACCAATAGCAACACCAACACCAATACCACCACCAATACCACCACAACCAATACCACCACTACCACCTCCACCATCAGCAATACCACCACCAATACCACCACCACCAATACCACCATCACCACTAATACATCACCAATCCAAAGCACTGCCACCAATACCACCTCCAATACCAATATCACCACCAATAGCAACACAAACACCAATACCACCACAACCAATACCACCACCAATACCACCATCACCACCAATACCATCACCAATCCAATAGCACTGCCACCAATACCACCTCCAATACCAATATCACCACCAATACAAACACCACCACCAATACCACCTCCACAAATACAGTACCACACCCACTAATAATACCACCACCAGTAACCCCACCACCAAAACCACCACCACCAATAAAACTACCAATACTATCACCACCACCAATACTACCACCACTAATATCACCACCACCACCAATACCATGACCAACAAAACCATCACCACAATACCATCACCTATAGCACTCATACCACCACCAATACCACCACCAGCATCAATGCCACCACCACCACCAACAATACCACCACTACCAATACCAATATCACCACCACCAATACCAGTACCACCAGCACCAATACCACCAACACCAATATCACCACCAATACCACCACTACCAACACCACCATCAATACTACCACTACCACCACCAATACCACCAGCAATACCACCAGCATTGACAATAACACCACCATCAATACCATCCACACCACCAATACCACCACCACCAATACCACCACAACCACCATCAATACCACCAATAATACCAACCTCCACAAATACCACCTCCACCGCCACTACCATCACAAATACCAGCAGTAACACCAATACCACCAACACCAATAACACCAATACCACCACCAATACCACCAACACCACCAATACAAGCACCACCACCAATAGCACCATCACCACCAATACCACTACCACCAATCCCACCACCATCAATACCACCACCAATAATCCCACCAATACCACCACCACCAATAATACCACCAATACCATCACCACCACCACCAATGGCATCACCACCACCATCAATACCACCACCACCAATACCACCACTAACACCACCACCAATGCCACCTCCACCAATACCACCACCCATAGCACAACCACCAATACCACCACCAAGAAATCCACCATGAATACCACCACCACCATAATACCACCACCAAAAATACCACCAATACCACAACCAGCAATACAACCACCACCACAAATACCTCCACAAATACTACCACCATCATAATACCACCAGCTAAAATACCACCACCACCAATACCACCACGAATAACTCCACATACACCAATTGCACCACCACAAATACCAACCAATTACACCAATACCACCACCACCAATACCAGCACCACCACTAATACCACCACCACTGCCAGTACCAATACCACCCTCACCTATACTACCACCACCAATACCACCACAACCACTATCAAAACCACCAATACTACTACCACCACTAATACCAATAGCACCACAACCATCCCCACCAATATCACTACCATCACCACCATTACCACTACCACCTCCACCAATACCACCAACGCCAATACCGCCACCACCAGCAATGCCACCACTTCCACCACCACCACTACCAATATCACCACCAATATCTCCACCAATATCACCACCATCAACACCACCACCAATACCACCACCAATACCACCATTACCAATACCTCCACCATACCACCAATACCACCACCACCAATACCACCACGACCACCAACAATACCGCCACCACTAATGCCACCAATACCACCACAACTACCAATACCACCACTACCAATACCATCACCACCAATACTACCACTACCAATACCAGCACCACCAATTTCTCTACCACCAATACTACCACCACCACCTATACCAATACCACTGAGACTATGTTTATTTATGCTTGAATAGTGCTCGAGGCGTCTTGGCGCTGGTGCATACCAATACCATCAACACTAATACTACGAATACCACTACCAATATCACCATCAATAGCACCACCACCAATACCACCAACACCACCCGCAGTACTAATACCACTACCAATACTTTCACCACCAGAACCATCACCACCAATACCACCACCACCAATACCAACACCACTATCTATACCTCCAATACCAATACCACCCACCACCACCAATATCATCAGCAATACCACCATGAATACAACCACAAATACCACCAGCACAACCACAACCACAAATACCACCATCACCATGACCACAAATACCACCACCAACACCAACACCACCACCGCCAATACCACCACCACCACCTATACCAATACCACTGCCACTATATTTATATATGCTTGAATAGCGCTCGAATGCCTAGGCGTCTTGGCACTGGTGCGTACCAATACCATCACCACTAATGCCACTACCAATACCACCACCAATAGCACCACCACCAACACCACCACCAGTACTAATACCACTACCAATACCTCCACCACCAGTACCATCACCACCAATGCCACCACCACCACCAATACCAGCCCCACCAGTACCATGACAACCATCACCAATACCACCACCAATACCACCACCACTACCAATACCATCGCCACCATTATCACCACCACCGATACCAACACCTCCACCACCACTAATACCACCACCAATAGCACCACCACCAATACTACCACCACCAATAGCACAACCAATACCACCATCAATACTACCACCAGCACCAACACCACCACCTCCAATACTGACACCACTAATACCACCATCACCAATACCACCACCACGACTAATACCACCACCATCACCAATACCACCACCACCAATACCATCACCACTAATACCAATACCACCAATACCACCAACACCACCAATACCACCACCAATTGCACCATCACCACCAATACCATTACCAAGACCACCAAACCCACCACCACCATCACCATCAATACCACCACCACCACTAATACCACCACCACCAATTCTACCAATACCACCGCCACCAATACCATGACCACCAATATCACCACCACCACCAATACCACCACCACCACCAATACCACAACCAATACCACCATCACCACCAATACCACCACCACCTCCACCACCAATACCACTAGCAATCTCACCACTAAAACCACCACTGCCACCAATATCACCACCAATATCATCACCACACCGCCATGTTGTGTAGTTCCTACATTCCCAATAGGTTCTGCGCATTGGAATTGTGTATCCTGTAGTTTAGACCTAGGACTGATGTCGACTAGGTCTCTACTGAATATACTAAACTTAATTGTGTGTGTGCCAGCTAGCTCAGAGGTCACTAGAAACATTCTCGAGTGAACAAGAAGGGATTAGTTTCTGACAACCGCTTAAAACATGACAAATTTGTTTCCCAAGAATAATAAATATGTCTCTAGAATCACGGAAACAATAGATAGTTATTTCACTCAGTCAATCGTGCATGCTTTGTTTCAGCAGAGGTGCAGAGAAAAATAGAGAGACAGGTGTTTTCAATAAAACACATTTATTGAACAGTCTTCTATCTCAAGCATAAGAAATGAACTGCTGCAATCGTAATACTTGCTGTAAAGTACAACGCGTACAATACGAAGAGTATTATAAAATAATACTTTAAAAGCATGACATGGTTTCTAAGCAATAAAATACCTACAATGCATACAATACATACAGTGATAATTAATGACTAAAAGTACTCAACTGGTGTTTCTAAAATACGCCTACCCCGGTGTACCTAACCTAGGTCTAGTACAAGGGAAGAAGTAAGTGAAGTGTAGCCTAGTTTTAGTATTCTTTGCCAAGAATCTAATGCAAGAATTCTCCTAGGGTCTAATCAGCTCCGTACCTTGGTTTAGAATGAAGGAGGTCTTGTATCTCTCTCTCAGGACTCGATTTCCCAGAAACCCGCAAGGGTAGCCTGGAAACACTGGAGCTGGATTTCTCGGCAGCAGAAAGTACGGCATCTCTCAGTGCGTCAGCTGGAGGGTCGGCTTCAATCGGCACTTGCTGTGGCAGGGCGCGTCGGGCAAGTATATAGTCAAACAGCTTTAAACCTTGTGTTTGTTTGGACAAGTGTGGGCATATTTATACCTTGAAGGTGCCGAGTTTGGCATAAGATTGTACATAATAACGTCATTAGAGACTTAATTCTCTGAAAACTCCATGAGTTCTTGGATAAATTAATAGTCATGCAGGGGGAAGTCCCTGACTGCTGAAGGCGGGTTTTTCCAAGAAATCATTGTACATTTTCGGAACTAGTGGAAGTAGCCAAGCCGTATTAGGACTACTTGGGCTATGTCTTAATATGGTTATGATTTCTCTGCCTATATAAGGATACGATATTTTATACCTATATAAGGGCATGAATCGGGAAATTTACACTAGGGTCCTAAAACGCTATACAACACCCACTCCACGTATTATGTCTAATATTATTAAATCTATAAGCATAAAACATAAACAGAGCATGTGTTCACAATCCCACCCAAAATACATGAAATGCTTCAAAACATGGTTTATACCCATACATGAGTATTTGTCTTGCACGCATTTTATAAGCAATAACCGTCATCATTTTTTTATCTAAACGAAACATGAAATGACAGTCATGAAATGTCTCTAATTCTACAGAAAAAAAATTTGAGACCATTCCATAGCATAATATCTAAACTGTTAACGTTTTCATGAGATAATGCCAAATATTTGTCTATAGGAAGTGTCAAATGAATTTCCTGTTCTCTAAGAATAGTTCTACTTTAAGCAGATTACTTTATGCCAACGGAAAAGTTTTATTCTGAAAAGGAAAGAAAAAATTCAAATGTAGATTGTAGAAACTTAGAGTTCCCAAGTTAGAGGGTTTGTTTTGAAAACCCGAAGGCCGAATTTCAGAGTTTATCGAACGATGTGTGCACTTTCAAAAGTTATTCTCGGTGTCGGGAGAAAACATCAAATCATCTGAGCTGGCAAAGAAGCCATCTACCACAGTTGGTGAAAGTGGAACTACTTCATCAAGTAGATCAAATGTGCATAGATGTGAAGCATCGTCGTTAGTGTCATTCGCATTAGCAATGTTCGATGTAGATGGTACCTGTGTGCCTGTTGTTCCACGTACCTCACCAATAGCTGGAATCGCTGGTGAGATCTCAATGAATGCCGTCATCAGGATTGGCAGCCGTTGGGGGCAACATGATGCATGAGTCGTTAACGGACCTAGCAAGGCGTCAACATCCGTTGGCAGTGCTGATGGAAGTGAAAGACAGATGTCTAACACGCATTCTTCTCCGCAAAGCAGGCGTCGTAGAACAGGTAAGATGCAATCTTGCCAGATTGGTCTGAATGAAAGGAACTAAGTGGTATTCAGATCTCTTAAATGAGCCAAGCCAAGAATCTGTGTAATTCTGTCACGATATCGCATGGCCAGGAGAGCCCGTTTCATTGTAGTCTGGTTATCGTCAGTGACTGGACTTGCCATATCGGAGCAGGAGAAACAAAAATAGAATTCCTACTACGAGTTCCAAAAGTAGAGGCAGACCACCGAACACAGAGTTTACGAAATTTGGAAAAATGCAGAGGACTGCTTTGAATGGTGCTAACAGTCCTGAAAAGATCGTCTTAAATACATGTCCGATGCCACTGGTATCAGACATGTTTAAGATTTGACCTAACATTTCTGCTAAATGTACTGGGCAGTTTGTTGATAATAAGGCATGTATCTCTGCAGAAGTCCTTGCAACTTGCAGATCATACGTTTCGCTAGACAAGGTCAGTGGCACAGTTTTTTGTAAAAGAATGGCTTTCATTCTGCTTAAAGTATCAATTCGTATAGAAGAGATATTCAGTGAAGCCATAACGCCGTCTCCCTGTCTGTATTACTTTTAGGATTCAGCACTTGCATACAACAAGTGACCCTGGCCGACACACTAACCAGATAGGCTTTTCCTGGCAGCATGCCACAACAGCTGTGATCATTGAGCATAACGTAGCTCTCATTGGAAAGCTGCCTGAAAATCAGGTCTATCACGGCCGCTGGAGTACCGTGCAAGTGGAAAGAAAGGTTATTTAAAGAACCTTCGCAGGCTCCATGTAAATTAATACCTTCACATAAAAGTGTACCGCTTAGTGAGTTTTTACAATTTTTTGTACTAAGAAATACCTCCTTTCCCCCACCCCAACATTTGTGTGTGTGTACAGTAAATTCCAGGTTGACTTAATGTATCCTTTACCCAACCTTTCATACAGGCCTGCTGGTATATGCTGTAGACAATACTGAAATTGGAAAATCGTCACTGGTATTGTGATGGTGCCATGTATTATCCATTCAAGGACAGGTTTCTCAGAAACTGTCAATGGTAATCTTTCCAGTTTTCAATGCTCAGCACCGTATAGTCTGCTCCTCTTTGTGCCAGAGAGATTTGTTTATCTGTAAGGTTAAAGAAAGTAAACAATGATGTGGTATTAATTAGATGCCATGGCACATAGCCTGAACGGAGATTTTGCAACATCCAGCCTAGTAGAAATATAGAACGCAGTTGAGACTGGCCATGTTGTAACATTAGCAAATCCTGTTCTATTATGTCAATGGCAGATGATACAATGTTGTTCAAAGACTAAATTCTGGAGGACAGAGTCGTTAACCCACTGTCCACTACAGAGAGTGCTTTCTCTATATTAATACGATCAATTTCTCGTATTTTTTCTGCAGTTTCCATTTGTGTTATTTTCCAAGCTTCATTGTAAGCAGAATATATACCGGCGTGTATGAAACATTTTTCACGTTGTTTACGAGGCCCAAGTAAGAAGTCAACGCCTTCTTTAAGTAAGGTCAAGTGTTGTTTAATTTCTGGAAGTGTGGATTTCTGTAGCCACTCAAGGCATAGTTTTACTACACTGTATGTGGTGACTATCCCTGGATGTTGTCTCTGGGAGTATCTTGGATCTGGCCTATTCATTTTGAAGCCTTCTATTTTGTTCATGAATCTATCTTGACAGTTATTCGTGTCTATGGGCCAGATTAACCATTGTTTCCAATCAGATCAGGATTGGTTCTGTTGTGTTTTAAAATCTGTTTTACACCTACCTCCTCATCTGCAGTGCCATTACTGTCAGGTGTGGCTTTAGGTATGGGTGGTTTGTTTAAATCTTTTATCTTAGCTAAGCCAAGACATGATGTTTGTTGAACAGTGTCATTCAAAAATATGATTTCATCTGGTATAATGCAGGCTCTGAACAAGGCTTCTAAACCCGCTATTCTTTTGTGCCCCAGACAGTTTTTGTCTCAATATTGTCTCTCCAAAAGTTGTACCATAATGTAGACAGCTGAGCATAAAAGTTTGCAGAATACATTTGTTTAGTATTGGTCAACATGGTTTTCATTCCTGTCCTATTTATATTTTTAACATAAAATGTTTCTGGATTTGTTACAATAAAACCTGTAAAGTATGGAAATTTGTCATAAAAACTTTTAGAGCTGCCTTTTGGTGGCATTGGACAATGTTCCCATTGATTGTAGGATTTACAGATTTGTGCAAATAATGGTGACCAAAATGATTATAACAATACAGTTCCGCCCCCCCCTGCCCACTGGCCGCCCCGCTCCCGCCACCCAGCTGACCCGCCCTCCCGGCGCATTACTTATGACGCCCCCTGAGCGACCGCGCAGCGGACGTGAGCAGCGGGAGCACCGATTAAGCGCCGAAGGTGCGCCAAAGGTAAGCCCGTCTGCGCCCGTCCCCGCCTGGATCGCGTCCAGCGCCAGGACCCCTGGCCCCCGCAGGCACCAGCCCACCCGCCGGACCTACAACTCCACCGAACTCCACGCACTCAACACCGGCCGAATCCCAGGATGCTACCGAGCCACCCCGAGACGCACCCACGGACCCTTCAGCTGCCACTCCTGCAAGTACACCTGCAACCGGACCGGCACTACACCAGCACCGACTAAGCCGAACACCAGCAGCAACCACCTCAAGTGCATCCTGCTCAACACCCGCTCCGTCCACAGACACGCCGTCGAACTCTGGAACCTCCTCGACACCACATCCCCAGACGTTGCCTTCCTCATGGAAACCCTCCTCAGCGCCCGACATCGCCATCGCCATCCCGGAGGGCTACAAGATCACCCCGAGGGACCGCACCAACCAGACAGGAGGAGGCATCGCCATCATCCACAGGATCACCATCCGCATCACGACCAACACCGACGACACCCTCACGACCGCCAAACACCTGCACTTCCAGATCCACACCGACCCCAAGACCACCCTCAGAGGCACCCTCATCTACAGACCCCCGGGACCACGCACACAATTCAGCGAAGACGTCGCCGACTTCATCTGCCCGCACGCCCTCCCATCCGCTGACTACATCCTCCTCGGGGACCTCAACTTCCACCTGGAGAACAACAACGACCGCAACACCACCACCCTGCTGGACAACCTCGCCAACCTCGGTCTCAAGCAGCTGGTGACCACCCCCACCCACTACGCCGGACACACACTCGACCCCATCTTCTCATCCAGCAAGGACATCACCTTCAGCCACGCCACCGGACTCCACTGGACGGACCACAGCTGCATCCACTTCAGCTTCAGAAAGAACACGATCCACCACCACCAGCAACAGGTTGCACGAAGAAGCTGGAACAAGATCACAGCCGACCAGCTCGCCGCATCCCTGAGCCAGCACCCTCCCACTAGCTCTGCCAACCCCAGCCAGGCCGCCGCCAACCTCACGAAATGGATCAACAACTGCGCAGACGACCTCGCCCCACTGAGGACCCCGCCTAACAGACCCGGCAGCAAGAAAGCCCCATGGTTCACCGACGAACTCATGAGTTCCAAGAAGAACTGCCGAGCCCTCGAGAGAGCCTGGCGAAGAGACCCAACTCCGGACAACATGACCACCCTCAAGCTCGCCACCCGAAAGCACCACCAACTGATCCACGCCACCAAGAAAGCCGCATTCAAGGAACGACTGGACAGCAACGCACACAACAGCAAATAACTCTTCAACATCGTGAAAGAGCTCTCCAACCCCAACGCCGGAAACAACAACATCACCCCATCTCAAGACCTCTGCAACTCCCTCGCCTCCTACTTCCACAACAAGATCGCTGACATACACAACAGCTTCTGCACTCAACCAACGCTCCCCACGACCGCACCAACGCCCCCCACCACCACCCTCCGCGCCTGGACCCCGATCAGCACCGAAGACACCATCCGCACGATGAACGCCATCCACTCCGGATCTCCTACCGACCCCTGCCCTCACCACTTCTTCAACAAGGCCGACGCTGTCATCGCACCCCACCTGCGGGACCTCATCAACACCTCCTTCGACACCGCCACCTCCCGGAGAGCTGGAAAGACGCCGAACTCAGCGCTCTACTGAAAAAACCAACAGCAGACCCCACCGAACTCAAAAACTACCGCCCCATCTCGCTCCTTCCGTTTCCAGCCAAAGTCATCGAGAAGACCGTCAACAAGCAACTGGCCGCCTTCCTTGAGACAAATGGATCCCTCGACCTCTCACAGTCTGGCTTCCGGGCCAACCACAGCACCGAGACCGCCCTCATCGCAGCCACCGATGACATCCGAGCCCTGCTCGACAACGGAGAAACAGCAGCCCTCATCCTCCTAGACCTCTCCGTGGCATTCGACACTGTCTGCCACCGCACCCTAGTGCAGCGCCTCAGCAACGTCGGAATCCAGGAGAAGGCAGTGGAGTGGATCATCTCCTTCCTCGCTGGAAGGACACAGAGAGTCCGCCTACCCCCGTTCAGATCACAGTCATCTGCGGCGTTCTGCAGGGCTCCTCGCTCAGCCCCACCCTCTTCAATGTCTACATGAGCCCCCTTGCGGCCATCGCACGCCAACACAACCTCAACATCATCTCCTACGCAGACGACACCCAGCTGATCCTCTCCCTCACCAACGACCCCGCCACCTCCAGAGCCAACCTACACGAAGGGATGAAAGACGTAGCCGAGTGGATGAAGACCAGCCGCCTGAAACTGAACTCAGACAAGACGGAAGTCCTCATCCTGGGCTCCTCGCCCTCCGCCTGGGACGACTCCTGGTGGCCCCCCGCCCTGGGCACCGCACCCAAACCGACAGACCACGCACGCAACCTGGGCTTCATCCTGGACTCCTCCCTATCCATGACCAGACAAGTCAACGCCGTCTCCTCGTCCTGCTTCAATATCCTGCGCATTCTATGTAAGATCTTCCGGTGGATCCCCACCGAGACCAGGAAGACGGTCACCCAGGCCCTCGTCACCAGCCAACTGGACTACGGCAACGCCCTCTACGCCGGAACCACCGCCAAGCTCCAGAAGAGACTCCAGCGAATCCAGAACGCCTCAGCGAGACTCATCCTCGACATCCCCCGACACATCCACATCTCCGGACACCTGAGAGACCTGCACTGGCTCCCGGTCAACAAGAGAATCTCCTTCCGGCTCCTCACCCACGCACACAAAGCCCTACACAACCAAGGCCCGAGATACCTCAACAGCCGCCTCAACTTCTACGCTCCCACACGCCAGCTCCGATCAACCAGCCACGCCCTCGCCGCCATCCCCCGCATCCGAAGAGCCACAACAGGAGGAAGGTCCTTCTCCTACCTGGCCGCCAAGACCTGGAACTCCCTCCCGACCCACCTCCGCCTGACCCAAGACCACCTCACCTTCAGGAAGCAGCTCAAGACCTGGCTGTTCGAGCAGTAGCGGACCCCCCCTCCCAAAGCGCCTTGAGACCCGCCGGGTGAGTAGTGCGCTATACAAATGCTATGATTGATTGATTGATTGAGTTCTTCATATCTTGTTGAACCTTGTAGGTGTTCATGTTTTTGAAAATTTGCTGACATTTCTAAGTCTGACATCATATTATTAACAGTTTCAAAGTCCCAATCATCTGAAAAGCTGCTTGATGAAACAAAATCACTTAAAGAAACCTTGAACTGGTGTGGAATTTTCAGCAGTTCCACCGGGCCATAAATGTCATAATCAGTTGTGTCCCATGCTATACCCCAGGGTATAGGAATGGCTGTGATGTTCACTGATGACAGGTCTCCTCGCTCACGATGAGATGACTTGTAAGTCTGCAAGACCAAGTTGATGTTCTTAATTGCTGTGTCCATGGTACTGTTTTTTTCCATCTATCATTTGTCCCTAACTCAAAACAAGAACGAGCCATAGTAACAGAAAAAGTACACCGAATCCTATCCAAAATTCAACCCATGGCGAAACCAGATATGTTTTTTCAAGTAGATGAAAGAGTTCTGTTATTTTTTCTTTAAAATCTTTATTTGCTGGCATTATTTCTGGTTCACTGGGATCCTCAGAAAAGTTATCGAAGTTGATAAAATTGCCAGAGGCAGTTCTGTCAATAGTTGGTATTGCATCCAGATTTTTTTAGATCACTGGAGTTGCTACTTCCTTTGACATGTTTGTATAGTCAGATGCTACATCATTGTAGACAGGAGTTTCTTGATAAACTGATATTTGGGTATCAAGAGTGACGAGTTCCATGGCTGTATTGCAAACTCCTTCTTTTCTCACTACAGGTTTATCTAAGGTGATAAGTCTTTCAGTTTGAACCTCTTGAATAGTAGCCAGATTTGGTCATCTGGTACTCCTTGGGAGTCCACTGGGCCTACTACTTATAATCGGCCACATGATGTGGTTTTACCAGGTCACTTGATACTGTTCTGTTCTCCCTTTTTCCAGCAAGTGGCGGTAGTAACACTGATCTTGTTCCAAGAATTGCTAAGGCAGGTACTGCTTTTCTTTAAGAAGGCCCAAATTCCTTCTTTACCGTGATCTTTTCCCTGACTAGATCCCCAATCTTTGGAATCCAGACAGGTCTTGCTGGGACAGGTGGTTTTTCTACAGTGGTCGTTGGGCTTTGTGTTGTGTTACTCAAACTTCTTCTCGTTTCGTTTAAGTCCTGTAAAACAGCTAAACGGTCATTGATATCAAATGGTTTCTGTTCCACCACTGAAGTTCGACAATCAAGATCCTGGATAAGCATTCTAGTACCAAATAATAATTCATATGGAGTGATTCCCCCCAGAGAATTTCTTGGCAGATTGTTATGACACCGTTGGACACTATTTAGATGACTGACCCACCCGTCACCCGAACCTAATACCCTAGCTGTTATAGATTGCTTTATGTCACGGTTTTTTCTTTCCACTACCACATTTCCCTCAGGATGGAAGGGACTCAAAAACCACAATGCAATGCCCAAGCTGGCCATGGCCTCCTTGTAAGCTCGAGAGCTAAACGCAGGACCCTGGTCAGAATGTAGCATGCTGATTGTGTATGTGCCGATAAAGACTAGCAAATCTTTTATAACAGTTCTAGTGTCAGCCGAGCGCTGGGGCCACATCCAAATGAATCCTGTCTTAATATTTGTGGAACCACGTACGTCTATGGCGACGTCTGCGTGTAGATAGTCTAATGTGGACTAACAACGATGTCTGAACTGGGCTTGTTACACTGTAGTTAAGTACCTGGTGGTCTTCGAAGCTATGCTCTCTGTAACAGGTATCACAGTTAATTCCGAATTTGTAAACGTCAACGCTCATTCCTGGCCACCAGTACATCTCTTCTAATTCTATTAGAGATTGCAAGATCCCTTGATGTGTCAGACCCTCTCCCATATGTGCTTTGTGAACCAAAGCACCTCTCTTGTTCCGGTTTGGAATTACTCTATCCCCTACTCCAGGGATTTGAGCAAAAGGATCAGAGTTTGCATCAATTATGTATGTATTACCGAGTGGATAGTTTAGTGGTAATGCTGCGTAGTTGCCTTTCATTGAGGAATTCAATGCTAGCATTGTTTCACCGTCTATTTCCGTTTTTGAACGAGTGATTGCAGCTACGGAAGCTGTTTGCACAGCTGCTTTCGCAGCCTCATCAGCCAATGAATTTTCTTCAACGTGAACGCCATCATGCTGATGACTCAGTGTATGAATCACATGAGTCTTTTGTAGTTCTTTTTGCAAAAGAACTACTTGTCCCCGTAGCAGTTTATGCTTAATTGTGCCACCTTTAGCGTCTTTGAAGCTGTTCTGAACCCAGTTCTGCAAGTATTCATTGTAATATTGGATGCAGTCATACGAATCGCACACTATCAGTGTGGGGAATTCGCAATCTGTATTTTCAAGCGCCATCTTGAAAGCCTGTAGTTCAGCTCGCTGAGCTGTACAGTCTCCGAGTGATTGAGTTTTAGTGACTGTAGGTCTAAATTTACCTTCGCGCCAGCGACCTTTAACAATCGCGCACGCAGCACTGTAGGCTTGTTTACACCCAATTGGGGGTTGTGCTGAGCCGTCTGTATATATTATACAGCCGTGATGTTCAAGTGGCAGAATATCAGTCGGCAGAGGACATTCTAATTCGTATTGTAGGAATTCTTGTGTTTTTAAATATGGGTCAAAAACGTATTCAATGTCTGTTGCAGCAAGAGAATTGACCCATTGTATCCATCTCGGAATCTTTGGAATGCTTGCTTTTGTCACTGCCTCTAAGGCAGGTACAGGTGTAATGCATTTACCCTGTGCAAGGGCTCTTTCTTTTGCTACAGCAGTCTGAACCGCTGTCAGTATCTTTTCTGTTGAAGTGTATTTCATTTCAGCTTGTGTGTACAAGTGTGACTTGTATGCTATTGGTACCGTCTCACCTTCGTTAAAGGTTAGGTACGTGAATCCTCTTCTCTTCAAGACAAGATAGAGGAATTTGAAAAGAGGACTCCACATCACCTGCCTCACCTTAAGGGGAGTGCTTAGCTGAATTTGGGCACACCTCCTAATCTAACTAATTTTCCCATCATACGGCATCATCTTAGAAGCTTCCCACCTTGACATTCTGGCCCGGGGGAGGTGTGACGAACCTCCTCCTAGAGCTGGCATTGTTGCTTGCCTCTGAGAGTGAAGGCTCTCACCCCATGAGGTCAGAAACATGTCTGGTACTGGCAGGCTAGCAAAGACTAATCAGAGATCACACCAGTGTTTGGTAGGTTTTCAGATGCCCCTTTAAGATGCCCACTGTGTGCATTTATTAATAAATCCAACACTGACATCAGTATGGCTTTATTAAGACAAGCTGTTTGGTGCCAAACATCCTTGGTTACATCAAAGCCATCATGGTGCTGTGGAAACCGTAATGACGGGTGTCCCTGTTGTAATTTAGCAATGATTAGGTTAAACATTAGCAGAAGACATCTTGTATTTAGAGACTATCTTGTCCTTTTACGGACTCCATTTTGTATTTCTCTTGGCCATTTTGTTTGGCATGTGCTCTCCATGTGCTCTGTCCTACCTTCCTGTCAACTTCTCTTGAAATCTGCCTAGAGACAAGATATATTTAGTCTCCTCTGTTTTGCACATGCTCAGTTGAGCATACAGCGGTCTCCAACTTGTAACTGTCAAGATGTGCCCACCAGAATTAGCTAACTGTCAGCCCCTCCCATTTGTTGCTAGCACACACTCTGTATGACCTTATATGTATTTGAAACCAGCATTCTATACCTTGTACCGCCTTCATTTGAGCCCCTGTGTGGGTATAAAAGAACCAAGCTCCTTCCAGTCAGTGTGCTACCTCATACTCTACTGAAGGGTGTTGTGTGAATGTAGTTCCACCTCATGAGGTTTAATAAACTCTGTTTTTTCTAATCCAGTTTCTTTGCCAACTTTTTGCTATTGGTCTAAGGACTCTGTGTAGAGAAGGGCGAATCCCTTGCACTGGTAGGCCTGGCTGAGGCTTGCCACCACATCCCGCTCATGTACTCTATGGTTTCCCTGCTTGATTACCTTAACAAACTCCTTCCATCTTCACAACACGAGGTGCTGTAACAGTCAAAGTCATGACATTACACAAAATACTTCCACTCATGAGAAGACGTTGTCGAAGAGATCTGTTCTCCATTAGATCTTGACGCAAGTAAGTTCCTTGCTCTTCACCACTATCATCATCATTTGGCATTCCAGGATCCTCATTTAGGGTCAGATGTAGGTGGCTAAATACCGGTCGTTAACGCAGAAATTCGGTAAATTTCAGCGTGACCGACCGGTATTTAGCCATTCCTAATGTAGGTAAGGAATCGGTAAATAAGGAATCAGTAAATACCGTAAGGAATCGGTAAATAAGGAATCAGTAAATACCGATTCCTTAATACCGATTCCTTATTGCTCTTGCATTTAAGGAATCGGTAATACCGATTCCTTAAATGCAATGTAGGAAGCACATTAAAGAGTGCTTTTGAGCCTTAAGAAATCGGTAAATATCACCAACTTCAAGTTGGTGGTAATTACCGATTTCCCTTAAAAAAACACTTTTTTGCTTTTTTTAAAGTGCCATGTGGCACACATCCATTCCCTTTGGGCATGGATGTGTGCCACATGTGCTCACATGCACATTTCAGGGGTGCAACAGGGTGTCCTTTGGACACCCTGACACCCTTGAAATACCTCCTGGTATTACCGATTCGGTAATACCGAATCGCTAATACTGAATGTCTTCACATTCATTCCTATGGCCCTCAAAGCCAATAGAAGTGAATGGGTAGGTATTCCTTATTACCAAATCTCAATTACCGATTCGGTAATAAGGAATATTAAGGATTCGGTATTTCTTACCGAATCTTTACCTACATATGAAATACCGATTTCTTAATAGCAAATTGGTAAAATTTGCTATTAAGAAATTGGTATTTCTCATTTACCTACATCTGGCCCTAAGTGGCACTTCATGGTCTCCATCCTCTGTGATAAAAGGAATGTTCCATCGTAGGGTGACGTTGTGGAACATGCAGCCGCTGTGTCCTACCATGGGCCTCATTGAAGTGGATTTCCCCTGGCGTTTTTGAATTCCTCAACGGTGCCAACACCCATGGACAGTTGGGATATGCTTAGGCTCCTAGATGGAAGGCAGACATAAGTGGAAAAATAAGTTACACACTTTCTGATTATACTCCCTAACACTAACCACGCAAAGGTAGAATGGATCATACTTACCAACAAGCCAGGCCCTCTCCAACAGCAGTTGTGACATCAGCTGGGGTATGGCGCTGTTCCGCAGTACGAAGGAATCATGGACTGATCCTGGGAACCGGGC
Source organism: Lissotriton helveticus (assembly GCF_964261635.1). Lineage (NCBI taxonomy): Eukaryota > Metazoa > Chordata > Amphibia > Caudata > Salamandridae > Lissotriton > Lissotriton helveticus. Next base: position 406,999,223 of record NC_136059.1, read on the forward strand.
AGAGATCTTTAAAATATACAAATCTGGTAAACAGACAACTTGCAGGTTGGAAGAATGGGCGTGCTTCCTGTTACGTTAAATTTGTTCCCTGACTTGTGGTGGTACTGATATGGGTGTATTCAATGGCTCAAACCATATGTGGGAGGTGACCAAATCCACGGAAGTCAACTTTCACAGTGGCTAAATTGTCACATTTGGGGAACTGGATGTAGCTGTCAATGTGGCTTATAATTGCTGAAAGCATGTCTTGTAGTACATCACTGAACATTGGTTGTGACACACCACCAGCTATAGATACAGTGTATTGAAGATACCTGGTGGCCAGAAAATGCAATACTGTCATAGGTTTCACAATTGGTCGGATACATGTGGGATTAGTGTTTTTAGGAAGGAGATCAAGCAGGAAATGGGCAGTACACTTGAGGCTGTCTTCTCCTCCCTCTCCTTCTCATAGGGCACTTATGTGTAGAGTGAAAAAAACATTGAACAATGGTCACAGTATCCACATTAACATACATGAAGAGTAAACCAAAAGTCATTTGACTAAACATAACCACTTGTAAAAGCATTGCACATTATTCACACAGACATTGTCTATTTCCCAACATCCACCAAAATCCCCATTGTGGTCTTCACATGTGTCTGTAACATAAATATGCACATTATACATTTAGAAATGTATTACAAGCATCTTAATATTGTTATTATTGATATTTCATCAACTGAGGTGTACAGTGCACCACGCTAATGTAGCTTGTATGCACAGTAATGCAATGCACAGATGTTTGTGCAATGTAAATTACAAGTCAATGGGGTAGCACATATGCAAACATATAACACCTCATTTGGAATGTTGGTGACACACATAGAAGTCACCAATACTGAACTTCCAACCGCTAAAATGGAGGATGCCAGACCTCGCATATTGAACATTCTGAACCTGCCACTGTTGGCAGAAGTCGACTGTGCGGTGGGCGTTTTAATCCATGAGAGACACAGTGATAGGCTAACATTGGTTATTGTGATGGTAGAGGACCAATGGATGTGTCCGTATATTCTGATGACTGAGACTGTGGTATACATGAATGCAACAGTTTGAAAAATACCTCACCTGTCTCCTGCCACTACTGTTATCAAGACCTCCTCCACTTTAGCTGCTGTTTGCCAACTCTGGGAGCAATTATACCAGGCCAAGCAGGCTCAACAGAGAAACAGGTAACAATCTTACATTCATATGTTACTATGTGTAACTCCATTAATTGACATTCCAACAGGCTGCGATGTGCCTCTGAGTACCAGAGTGAAGTTGGCCCCTACATAAGACAATCATGTCATGGTTTGTTGAGCACTGTACATTGTGTACTTAGCCTCACTATTGGGATGTGTGATGTGTGATAAGTCCTTGATTCTACTTGGGGTGCATGCACAGTTCTATGCATGTATATGTTTAATGGCACCTATGATATATATAGAGCATGCTAAATGTGCAAAGAAATGTGTAGCCTTTATAGTATAAGCTGTGTATGTGTTCTTTAAGAAACAGTTGAGGATGATGTTAGCTATGTGTACAGTCCCATATAGCACTCAGCTTAGACTGCTGTCTGGGAGCTAGCTATACCTCGCAAACCCACTGTCCACTACAGAGAGTGCTTTCTCTATATTAATACGATCAATTTCTCGTATTTTTTCTGCAGTTTCCATTTGTGTTATTTTCCAAGCTTCATTGTAAGCAGAATATATACCGGCGTATATGAAACATTTTTCACGTTGTTTACGAGGCCCAAGTAAGAAGTCAACGCCTTCTTTAAGTAAGGTCAAGTGTTGTTTAATTTCTGGAAGTGTGGATTTCTGTAGCCACTCAAGGCATAGTTTTACTACACTGTATGTGGTGACTATCCCTGGATGTTGTCTCTGGGAGTATCTTGGATCTGGCCTATTCATTTTGAAGCCTTCTATTTTGTTCATGAATCTATCTTGACAGTTATTCGTGTCTATGGGCCAGATTAACCATTGTTTCCAATCAGATCAGGATTGGTTCTGTTGTGTTTTAAAATCTGTTTTACACCTACCTCCTCATCTGCAGTGCCATTACTGTCAGGTGTGGCTTTAGGTATGGGTGGTTTGTTTAAATCTTTTATCTTAGCTAAGCCAAGACATGATGTTTGTTGAACAGTGTCATTCAAAAATATGATTTCATCTGGTATAATGCAGGCTCTGAACAAGGCTTCTAAACCTGCTATTCTTTTGTGCCCCAGACAGTTTTTGTCTCAATATTGTCTCTCCAAAAGTTGTACCATAATGTAGACAGCTGAGCATAAAAGTTTGCAGAATACATTTGTTTAGTATTGGTCAACATGGTTTTCATTCCTGTCCTATTTATATTTTTAACATAAAATGTTTCTGGATTTGTCACAATAAAACCTGTAAAGTATGGAAATTTGTCATAAAAACTTTTAGAGCTGCCTTTTGGTGGCATTGGACAATGTTCCCATTGATTGTAGGATTTACAGATTTGTGCAAATAATGGTGACCAAAATGATTATAACAATACAGTTCCGCCCCCCCCTGCCCACTGGCCGCCCCGCTCCCGCCACCCAGCTGACCCGCCCTCCCGGCGCATTACTTATGACGCCCCCTGAGCGACCGCGCAGCGGACGTGAGCAGCGGGAGCACCGATTAAGCGCTGAAGGTGCGCCAAAGGTAAGCCCGTCTGCGCCCGTCCCCGCCTGGATCGCGTCCAGCGCCAGGACCCCTGGCCCCCGCAGGCACCAACCCACCCGCCGGACCTACAACTCCACCGAACTCCACGCACTCAACACCGGCCGAATCCCAGGATGCTACCGAGCCACCCCGAGACGCACCCACGGACCCTTCAGCTGCCACTCCTGCAAGTACACCTGCAACCGGACCGGCACTACACCAGCAACGACTAAGCCGAACACCAGCAGCAACCACCTCAAGTGCATCCTGCTCAACACCCGCTCCGTCCACAGACACGCCGTCGAACTCTGGAACCTCCTCGACACCACATCCCCAGACGCTGCCTTCCTCATGGAAACCCTCCTCAGCGCCCGACATCGCCATCGCCATCCCGGAGGGCTACAAGATCACCCGGAGGGACCGCACCAACCAGACAGGAGGAGGCATCGCCATCATCCACAGGATCACCATCCGCATCACGACCAACACCGACGACACCCTCACGACTGCCAAACACCTGCACTTCCAGATCCACACCGACCCCAAGACCACCCTCAGAGGCACCCTCATCTACAGACCCCCGGGACCACGCACACAATTCAGCGAAGACGTCGCCGACTTCATCTGCCCGCACGCCCTCCCATCCGCTGACTACATCCTCCTCGGGGACCTCAACTTCCACCTGGAGAACAACAACGACCGCAACACCACCACCCTGCTGGACAACCTCGCCAACCTCGGTCTCAAGCAGCTGGTGACCACCCCCACCAACTACGCCGGACACACACTCGACCCCATCTTCTCATCCAGCAAGGACATCACCTTCAGCCACGCCACCGGACTCCACTGGACGGACCACAGCTGCATCCACTTCAGCTTCAGAAAGAACACGATCCACCACCACCAGCAACAGGTTGCACGAAGAAGCTGGAACAAGATCACAGCCGACCAGCTCGCCGCATCCCTGAGCCAGCACCCTCCCACTAGCTCTGCCAACCCCAGCCAGGCCGCCGCCAACCTCACGAAATGGATCAACAACTGCGCAGACGACCTCGCCCCACTGAGGACCCCGCCTAACAGACCCGGCAGCAAGAAAGCCCCATGGTTCACCGACGAACTCATGAGTTCCAAGAAGAACTGCCGAGCCCTCGAGAGAGCCTGGCGAAGAGACCCAACTCCGGACAACATGACCACCCTCAAGCTCGCCACCCGAAAGCACCACCAACTGATCCACGCCACCAAGAAAGCCGCATTCAAGGAACGACTGGACAGCAACGCACACAACAGCAAATAACTCTTCAACATCGTGAAAGAGCTCTCCAACCCCAACGCCGGAAACAACGACATCACCCCATCTCAAGACCTCTGCAACTCCCTCGCCTCCTACTTCCACAACAAGATCGCTGACATACACAACAGCTTCTGCACTCAACCAACGCTCCCCACGACCGCACCAACGCCCCCCACCACCACCCTCCGCGCCTGGACCCCGATCAGCACCAAAGACACCATCCGCACGATGAACGCCATCCACTCCGGATCTCCTACCGACCCCTGCCCTCACCACTTCTTCAACAAGGCCGACGCTGTCATCGCACCCCACCTGCGGGACCTCATCAACACCTCCTTCGACACCGCCACCTTCCCGGAGAGCTGGAAGCACGCCGAACTCAGCGCTCTACTGAAAAAACCAACAGCAGACCCCACCGAACTCAAAAACTACCGCCCCATCTCGCTCCTTCCGTTTCCAGCCAAAGTCATCGAGAAGACCGTCAACAAGCAACTGGCCGCCTTCCTCGAGACAAATGGATCCCTCGACCTCTCACAGTCTGGCTTCCGGGCCAACCACAGCACCGAGACCGCCCTCATCGCAGCCACCGATGACATCCGAGCCCTGCTCGACAACGGAGAAACAGCGGCCTCATCCTCCTAGACCTCTCCGCGGCATTCGACACTGTCTGCCACCGCACCCTAGTGCAGCGCCTCAGCAACGTCGGAATCCAGGAGAAGGCAGTGGAGTGGATCATCTCCTTCCTCGCTGGAAGGACACAGAGAGTCCGCCTACCCCTGTTCAGATCAGAGGCCACCGAAGTCATCTGCGGCGTTCCGCAGGGCTCCTCGCTCAGCCCCACCCTCTTCAATGTCTACATGAGCCCCCTTGCGGCCATCGCACGCCAACACAACCTCAACATCATCTCCTACGCAGACGACACCCAGCTGATCCTCTCCCTCACCAACGACCCCGCCACCGCCAGAGCCAACCTACACGAAGGGATGAAAGACGTAGCCGAGTGGATGAAGACCAGCCGCCTGAAACTTAACTCAGACAAGACGGAAGTCCTCATCCTGGGCTCCTCGCCCTCCGCCTGGGACGACTCCTGGTGGCCCCCCGCCCTGGGCACCGCACCCAAACCGACAGACCACGCACGCAACCTGGGCTTCATCCTGGACTCCTCCCTATCCATGACCAGACATGTCAACGCCGTCTCCTCGTCCTGCTTCAATATCCTGCGCATTCTATGTAAGATCTTCCGGTGGATCCCCACCGAGACCAGGAAGACGGTCACCCAGGCCCTCGTCACCAGCCGACTGGACTACGGCAACGCCCTCTACGCCGGAACCACCGCCAAGCTCCAGAAGAGACTCCAGCGAATCCAGAACGCCTCAGCGAGACTCATCCTCGACATCCCCCGACACATCCACATCTCCGGACACCTGAGAGACCTGCACTGGCTCCCGGTCAACAAGAGAATCTCCTTCCGGCTCCTCACCCACGCACACAAAGCCCTACACAACCAAGGCCCGAGATACCTCAACAGCCGCCTCAACTTCTACGCTCCCACACGCCAGCTCCGATCAACCAGCCACGCCCTCGCCGCCGTCCCCCGCATCCGAAGAGCCACAACAGGAGGAAGGTCCTTCTCCTACCTGGCCGCCAAGACCTGGAACTCCCTCCCGACCCACCTCCGCCTGACCCAAGACCACCTCACCTTCAGGAAGCAGCTCAAGACCTGGCTGTTCGAGCAGTAGCGGACCCCCCCTCCCAAAGCACCTTGAGACCCGCCGGGTGAGTAGTGCGCTATACAAATGCTATGATTGATTGATTGATTGAGTTCTTCATATCTTGTTGAACCTTGTAGGTGTTCATGTTTTTGAAAATTTGCTGACATTTCTAAGTCTGACATCATATTATTAACAGTTTCAAAGTCCCAATCATCTGAAAAGCTGCTTGATGAAACAAAATCACTTAAAGAAACCTTGAACTGGTGTGGAATTTTCAGCAGTTCCACCGGGCCATAAATGTCATAATCAGTTGTGTCCCATGCTATACCCCAGGGTATAGGAATGGCTGTGATGTTCACTGATGACAGGTCTCCTCGCTCACGATGAGATGACTTGTAAGTCTGCAAGAGCAAGTTGATGTTCTTAATTGTTGTGTCCATGGTACTGTTTTTTTCCATCTATCATTTGTCCCTAACTCAAAACAAGAACGAGCCATAGTAACAGAAAAAGTACACCGAATCCTATCCAAAATTCAACCCATGGCGAAACCAGATATGTTTTTTCAAGTAGATGAAAGAGTTCTGTTATTTTTTCTTTAAAATCTTTATTTGCTGGCATTATTTCTGGTTCACTGGGATCCTCAGAAAAGTTATCGAAGTTGATAAAATTGCCAGAGGCAGTTCTGTCAATAGTTGGTATTGCATCCAGATTTTTTTAGATCACTGGAGTTGCTACTTCCTTTGACATGTTTGTATAGTCAGATGCTACATCATTGTAGACAGGAGTTTCTTGACAAACTGATATTTGGGTATCAAGAGTGACGAGTTCCATGGCTGTATTGCAAACTCCTTCTTTTCTCACTACAGGTTTATCTAAGGTGATAAGTCTTTCAGTTTGAACCTCTTGAATAGTAGCCAGATTTGGTCATCTGGTACTCCTTGGGAGTCCACTGGGCCTACTACTTATAATCGGCCACATGATGTGGTTTTACCAGGTCACTTGATACTGTTCTGTTCTCCCTTTTTCCAGCAAGTGGCGGTTGTAACACTGATCTTGTTCCAAGAATTGCTAAGGCAGGTACTGCTTTTCTTTAAGAAGGCCCAAATTCCTTCTTTACCGTGATCTTTTCCCTGACTAGATCCCCAATCTTTGGAATCCAGACAGGTCTTGCTGGGACAGGTGGTTTTTCTACAGTGGTCGTTGGGCTTTGTGTTGTGTTACTCAAACTTCTTCTCGTTTCGTTTAAGTCCTGTAAAACAGCTAAACGGTCATTGATATCAAATGGTTTCTGTTCCACCACTGAAGTTCGACAATCAAGATCCTGGATAAGCATTCTAGTACCAAATAATAATTCATAAGGAGTGATTCCCCCCAGAGAATTTCTTGGCAGATTGTTATGACACCGTTGGACACTATTTAGATGACTGACCCACTCGTCACCCGAACCTAATACCCTAGCTGTTATAGATTGCTTTATGTCACGGTTTTTTCTTTCCACTACCGCATTTCCCTCAGGATGGAAGGGACTCAAAAACCGCAATGCAATGCCCAAGCTGGCCATGGCCTCCTTGTAAGCTCGAGAGCTAAACGCAGGACCCTGGTCAGAATGTAGCATGCTGATTGTGTATGTGCCGATAAAGACTAGCAAATCTTTTATAACAGTTCTAGTGTCAGCCGAGCGCTGGGGCCACATCCAAATGAATCCTGTCTTAATATTTGTGGAACCGCGTACGTCTATGGCGACGTCTGCTTGTAGATAGTCTAATGTGGACTAACAACGATGTCTGAACTGGGCTTGTTACACTGTAGTTAAGTACCTGGTGGTCTTCGAAGCTATGCTCTCTGTAACAGGTATCACAGTTAATTCCGAATTTGTAAACGTCAACGCTCATTCCTGGCCACCAGTACATCTCTTCTAATTCTATTAGAGATTGCAAGATCCCTTGATGTGTCAGACCCTCTCCCATATGTGCTTTGTGAACCAAAGCACCTCTCTTGTTCCGGTTTGGAATTACTCTATCCCCTACTCCAGGGATTTGAGCAAAAGGATCAGAGTTTGCATCAATTATGTATGTATTACCGAGTGGATAGTTTAGTGGTAATGCTGCGTAGTTGCCTTTCATTGAGGAATTCAATGCTAGCATTGTTTCACCGTCTATTTCCGTTTTTGAACGAGTGATTGCAGCTACGGAAGCTGTTTGCACAGCTGCTTTCGCAGCCTCATCAGCCAATGAATTTTCTTCAACGTGAACGCCATCATGCTGATGACTCAGTGTATGAATCACATGAGTCTTTTTTAGTTCTTTTTGCAAAAGAACTACTTGTCCCCGTAGCAGTTTATGCTTAATTGTGCCACCTTTAGCGTCTTTGAAGCTGTTCTGAACCCAGTTCTGCAAGTATTCATTGTAATATTGGATGCAGTCATACGAATCGCACACTATCAGTGTGGGGAATTCGCAATCTGTATTTTCAAGCGCCATCTTGAAAGCCTGTAGTTCAGCTCGCTGAGCTGTACAGTCTCCGAGTGATTGAGTTTTAGTGACTGTAGGTCTAAATTTACCTTCGCGCCAGCGACCTTTAACAATCGCGCACGCAGCACTGTAGGCTTGTTTACACCCAATTGGGGGTTGTGCTGAGCCGTCTGTATATATTATACAGCCGTGATGTTCAAGTGGCAGAATATCAGTCGGCAGAGGACATTCTAATTCGTATTGTAGGAATTCTTGTGTTTTTAAATATGGGTCAAAAACGTATTCAATGTCTGTTGCAGCAAGAGAATTGACCCATTGTATCCATCTCGGAATCTTTGGAATGCTTGCTTTTGTCACTGCCTCTAAGGCAGGTACAGGTGTAATGCATTTACCCTGTGCAAGGGCTCTTTCTTTTGCTACAGCAGTCTGAACCGCTGTCAGTATCTTTTCTGTTGAAGTATATTTCATTTCAGCTTGTGTGTACAAGTGTGACTTGTATGCTATTGGTACCGTCTCACCTTCGTTAAAGGTTAGGTACGTGAATCCTCTTCTCTTCAAGACAAGATAGAGGAATTTGAAAAGAGGACTCCACATCACCTGCCTCACCTTAAGGGGAGTGCTTAGCTGAATTTGGGCACACCTCCTAATCTAACTAATTTTCCCATCATACGGCATCATCTTAGAAGCTTCCCACCTTGACATTCTGGCCCGGGGGAGGTGTGACGAACCTCCTCCTAGAGCTGGCATTGTTGCTTGCCTCTGAGAGTGAAGGCTCTCACCCCATGAGGTCAGAAACATGTCTGGTAGTGGCAGGCTAGCAAAGACTAATCAGAGATCACACCAGTGTTTGGTAGGTTTTCAGATGCCCCTTTAAGATGCCCACTGTGTGCATTTATTAATAAATCCAACACTGACATCAGTATGGCTTTATTAAGACAAGCTGTTTGGTGCCAAACATCCTTGGTTACATCAAAGCCATCATGGTGCTGTGGAAACCGTAATGACGGGTGTCCCTGTTGTAATTTAGCAATGATTAGGTTAAACATTAGCAGAAGACATCTTGTATTTAGAGACTATCTTGTCCTTTTACGGACTCCATTTTGTATTTCTCTTGGCCATTTTGTTTGGCATGTGCTCTCCATGTGCTCTGTCCTACCTTCCTGTCAACTTCTCTTGAAATCTGCCTAGAGACAAGATATATTTAGTCTCCTCTGTTTTGCACATGCTCAGTTGAGCATACAGCGGTCTCCAACTTGTAACTGTCAAGATGTGCCCACCAGAATTAGCTAACTGTCAGCCCCTCCCATTTGTTGCTAGCACACACTCTGTATGACCTTATATGTATTTGAAACCAGCATTCTATACCTTGTACCGCCTTCATTTGAGCCCCTGTGTGGGTATAAAAGAACCAAGCTCCTTCCAGTCAGTGTGCTACCTCATACTCTACTGAAGGGTGTTGTGTGAATGTAGTTCCACCTCATGAGGTTTAATAAACTCTGTTTTTTCTAATCCAGTTTCTTTGCCAACTTTTTGCTATTGGTCTAAGGACTCTGTGTAGAGAAGGGCGAATCCCTTGCACTGGTAGGCCTGGCTGAGGCTTGCCACCACATCCCGCTCATGTACTCTATGGTTTCCCTGCTTGATTACCTTAACAAACTCCTTCCATCTTCACAACACGAGGTGCTGTAACAGTCAAAGTCATGACATTACACAAAATACTTCCACTCATGAGAAGACGTTGTCGAAGAGATCTGTTCTCCATTAGATCTTGACGCAAGTAAGTTCCTTGCTCTTCACCACTATCATCATCATTTGGCATTCCAGGATCCTCATTTAGGGTCAGATGTAGGTGGCTAAATACCGGTCGTTAACGCAGAAATTCGGTAAATTTCAGCGTGACCGACCGGTATTTAGCCATTCCTAATGTAGGTAAGGAATCGGTAAATAAGGAATCAGTAAATACCGTAAGGAATCGGTAAATAAGGAATCAGTAAATACCGATTCCTTAATACCGATTCCTTATTGCTCTTGCATTTAAGGAATCGGTAATACCGATTCCTTAAATGCAATGTAGGAAGCACATTAAAGAGTGCTTTTGAGCCTTAAGAAATCGGTAAATATCACCAACTTCAAGTTGGTGGTAATTACCGATTTCCCTTAAAAAAACACTTTTTTGCTTTTTTTAAAGTGCCATGTGGCACACATCCATTCCCTTTGGGCATGGATGTGTGCCACATGTGCTCACATGCACATTTCAGGGGTGCAACAGGGTGTCCTTTGGACACCCTGACACCCTTGAAATACCTCCTGGTATTACCGATTCGGTAATACCGAATCGCAAATACTGAATGTCTTCACATTCATTCCTATGGCCCTCAAAGCCAATAGAAGTGAATGGGTAGGTATTCCTTATTACCAAATCTCAATTACCGATTCGGTAATAAGGAATATTAAGGATTCGGTATTTCTTACCGAATCTTTACCTATATATGAAATACCGATTTCTTAATAGCAAATCGGTAAAATTTGCTATTAAGAAATTGGTATTTCTCATTTACCTACATCTGGCCCTAAGTGGCACTTCATGGTCTCCATCCTCTGTGATAAAAGGAATGTTCCATCGTAGGGTGATGTTGTGGAACATGCAGCCGGCCACGGTGATTTGACACAACTTCTCAGGTAAGTGGAGGAGAGCTCCCCTAGCCTTGCCCAGACACCTAAATCTGGCCTTCAGAAGCCCTAAAGCACGCTCCACTGGCTGCTGTGTCCTACCATGGGCCTCATTGAAGTGGATTTCCCCTGGCGTTTTTGAATTCCTCAACGGTGCCAACACCCATGGACAGTTGGGATCTGCTTAGGCTCCTAGATGGAAGGCAGACATAAGTGGAAAAATAAGTTACACACTTTCTGATTATACTCCCTAACACTAACCACGCAAAGGTAGAATGGATCATACTTACCAACAAGCCAGGCCCTCTCCAACAGCAGTTGTGACATCAGCTGGGGTATGGCGCTGTTCCGCAGTACGAAGGAATCATGGACTGATCCTGGGAACCGGGCAGAGATCTTTAAAATATACAAATCTGGTAAACAGACAACTTGCAGGTTGGAAGAATGGGCGTGCTTCCTGTTACGTTAAATTTGTTCCCTGACTTGTGGTGGTACTAATATGGGTGTATTCAATGGCTCAAACCATATGTGGGAGGTGACCAAATCCACGGAAGTCAACTTTCACAGTGGCTAAATTGTCACATTTGGGGAACTGGATGTAGCTGTCAATGTGGCTTATAATTGCTGAAAGCATGTCTTGTAGTACATCACTGAACATTGGTTGTGACACACCACCAGCTATAGATACAGTGTATTGAAGATACCTGGTGGCCAGAAAATGCAATACTGTCATAGGTTTCACAATTGGTCGGATACATGTGGGATTAGTGTTTTTAGGAAGGAGATCAAGCAGGAAATGGGCAGTACACTTGAGGCTGTCTTCTCCTCCCTCTCCTTCTCATAGGGCACTTATGTGTAGAGTGAAAAAAACATTGAACAATGGTCACAGTATCCACAGTAACATACATGAAGAGTAAACCAAAAGTCATTTGACTAAACATAACCACTTGTAAAAGCATTGCACATTATTCACACAGACATTGTCTATTTCCCAACATCCACCAAAATCCCCATTGTGGTCTTCACATGTGTCTGTAACATAAATATGCACATTATACATTCAGAAATGTATTACAAGCATCTTAATATTGTTATTATTGATATTTCATCAACTGAGGTGTACAGTGCACCACGCTAATGTAGCTTGTATGCACAGTAATGCAATGCACAGATGTTTGTGCAATGTAAATTACAAGTCAATGGGGTAGCACATATGCAAACATATAACACCTCATTTGGAATGTTGGTGACACACATAGAAGTCACCAATACTGAACTTCCAACCGCTAAAATGGAGGATGCCAGACCTCGCATATTGAACATTCTGAACCTGCCACTGTTGGCAGAAGTCGACTGTGCGGTGGGCGTTTTAATCCACGAGAGACACAGTGATAGGCTAACATTGGTTATTGTGATGGTAGAGGACCAATGGATGTGTCCGTATATTCTGATGACTGAGACTGTGGTATACATGAATGCAACAGTTTGAAAAATACCTCACCTGTCTCCTGCCACTACTGTTATCAAGACCTCCTCCACTTTAGCTGCTGTTTGCCAACTCTGGGAGCAATTATACCAGGCCAAGCAGGCTCAACAGAGAAACAGGTAACAATCTTACATTCATATGTTACTATGTGTAACTCCATTAATTGACATTCCAACAGGCTGCGATGTGCCTCTGAGTACCAGAGTGAAGTTGGCCCCTACATAAGACAATCATGTCATGGTTTGTTGAGCACTGTACATTGTGTACTTAGCATCACTATTGGGATGTGTGATGTGTGATAAGTCCTTGATTCTACTTGGGGTGCATGCACAGTTCTATGCATGTATACGTTTAATGGCACCTATGATATATATAGAGCATGCTAAATGTGCAAAGAAATGTGTAGCCTTTATAGTATAAGCTGTGTATGTGTTCTTTAAGAAACAGTTGAGGATGATGTTAGCTATGTGTACAGTCCCATATAGCACTCAGCTCAGACTGCTGTCTGGGAGCTAGCTATACCTCGCAAACCCCTTTAGAGTGCCAAACAACCATGAGGTCAGATATTGGATGGCCACAAGATGTACTTTTATATATTGAAGTGGTGGGAATGTTCTTGTGGGATCAGTATGCTCAGCCTGCAGAGAGCAAGGCCTGACAATGAGTTGTGCCCAGTCTGGACTATGGGCCAGGCTGGGGCAGAGTTACTGTGGCAATACAACTGATGCACAGAGTAATCTCTCCGTAGACCTGCAGATTCTTAGATGATCCCAAAATGAGTGTTCAGAACCAATAGTAGCCCTGATTGTTTTTACATGGACTACATTTGGAATGGTGATTGAGGTAACCGCTTGCCTTGATACTTCCTTCCACTGACCCACATTGTCAATGTGTTTAATTTACTTATGATGGGCCCATTACTCCCACAGGTCTATTTTCACCTTTCCCTAAGTCATTCTTCCAATGTACAGGCCTATTTCACATGTGACACATTAACAGTGCAGATAGTAGGTTACTTCAGAAGAGGTTTGAATCGTCAGCTTTTTTACATTCAACCAATCAAATAAGAAATACAATCATATTTTGATGTCATCCATGTAACAGTGTCACATTTGGCAAAAAGTGTGTACTGTGATGGAGGTACTGTAAGAAATATATCCAATTAAGAAGACCACATACCCACACATCCCTAGAGAGGAAGCTCCCAGTGACACACATGGCAGCCCTTTCATAGTGACCTAAGTCTTAGGATGTAGTGTATATTATGGTACTAGGTGATATGGATCTAATGCATCAAGTCAATTGACCTGGCTGTAAAGGTATCTGTACAATAATGTACAAGTAGTTTACCCTTCAGAAGGTTACAAAAGTGTGTCATGTTTCATGGTAGCTCACACCAGAGAGTCTGCCTCCCTCTCTTCCGCTCCGCGGCCACCGAGATCATCTGTGGCGTACCCCAAGGCTCGTCGCTCAGCCCAACCCTCTTCAATATCTATATGAGCCCCCTCGCCGCCATCGCATGCAAACACAACCTCAACTTCATCTCATATGCCGACGACACCCAGCTGATACTCTCCCTCACCAAAGACCCAGCAACCGGCAAATTCAACCTCCAGGAAGGAATGAAAAATGTGGCGGAATGGATGAAACTTAGCCGTCTGAAACTGAACTTAGACAAGACGGAGGTCCTCATCCTCGGACCATTCCCATACGCCTGGGACGAATCCTGGTGACCCACAGCACTGGGCACCGCACCGACACCCTCGTACCACGCACACAACCTGTGATTCATCCTGGACTCCGCTCTCACGATGACCAAGCAAGTCAACGCCATCTCATCCTCATGTTTCATCAACTGCGCATGCTCCAAAAGATCTTCCGGTGGATCCCTACTGGAACTAGAAAGACGGTCACCCAGGCCCTTATCACCAGCTGACTAGACTACGGGAATGCCCTATACGCAGGAACCATAGTCAAACTTCAAAAAAGACTGCAGCGCATACAGAACGCATCCGCACGATTCATCCTCGACATCCCTCGCCACAGCCACATATCTGCCCACCTGAGAGACCTGCACTGGCTTCCCGTCAGCAAAAGGATCACGTTCAGGCTCCTCACCCACGCACACAAAGCGCTCCACGACATAGGCCCCGAATACCTCAACAACCGCCTCACGTTCCACACTCCAACCCGCAAGCTCTGCTCTGCCAACCTCGCTCTCGCCACTGTCCCACGGATTCGCAGAACCACCACCAGAGGAAGATCATTCTCCTACCTGGCTACCAAGACATGGAACTCCCTCCCCGCCCACCTACGATGGACCCAGAACCATCTCACCTTCAGGAAACACCTCAAGACCTGGCTCTTCGAGCAGTAGCAGCACCCCCCCTCCCTTCAGTGCCTTCAGACCCTTACGGGTGAGTAGCGCGCTCTATAAATGTATTGATTGATTGATTAGCATCACAGTACATGTAGGATGGCTCTGGTTTGCATGATGGTAGCGGGCTGGCTTAGTCAGTATAGGATATGACCAGGGATGAGGATTGTCAGAAGATGACTACAAAAGTGTGTATTCACGTCTTTGTAGTGGGCAGCATGTGAGAACTACACATGTTGTGTGTTAATTATTGATTTATGCTTGTGTTAGATGTATACAGATTGTGTGTCGACAAAACAGATCTCCAAAAACTTGCAGTAATAAACTGTTTATTCATCTGCAGGAAGATAATTCGAGAGTTTAGGACCCAGGTAGGCAATAAAGAGGCCCTTCATGGGGGTTAGAAGGAACCTTGGCACTGAATACACCGCATGATCCGAACATCTTAAGGGTCGATTAGGCAAGTAAGGAGTTACCAGTTCCTGAATGTAGCGGGCACCAAGCTTTGTTTGGCCTTGAACATACAGCACAATGCCTAAAACGTAATGCGTTTAGAGACCTTAAGCCAATGTAGATCCAAAAGCAGATGGGAGTCTGAAGCAAACTTAGGTTATCGAAAAATCAGCCGCATTTTGAACACTCTGCAAGCGGTGTATCAAGGTCTTATCCGTACCCAGGTACAGCACAATGCCATAGACCAATCTGGATTTGACCAGTGCATGAATAACAGCCCTTGAGCCGTTAAGTGAATTAACCAAAAATCTTTTTCAGCCATTTAAGGACTGAAAAGTAGGTACCAGCAACCTGAGTCACCTGTGTTTTAAATGAAAGCTTATCATCGATAATAAAGCCCAGATTTTTAACCTTAGTAGACGGGTTGGGCAGAAGCCCTAAGGATCCTGGCCAGTGTCCTTGCCCCCAAAAAATGGCATTGTTACCCAGAACCAAGACCTCTGATTTGTCACCATTGAGCAATAGAGTGTTTTTATTCATCCATAAGGAAATTTTCCTCAAACCCAGGTTGAGCACAGACGTACCATGGTGCTGAGCTGATGATAAAGAGAAGATAATCTGTGTGCCAATGGCATAAGAGAAAAGGGTAACCCCACAATTCTCTATAAAGACCTCCAAGGGACAGATGTAGATGCTAAAAAGCAAATAGAACTCTGTGTGACACCAGAAGTCACGGCTAGAGGCTCGGTTCTTGCATTCGCCGAACAGACCTGAAAAGTACGGTCCTTTAAGAAAGAGACAGCCCACCTCATGGCTGAGCCTTTGAGGCCTAAAGACTCTAGTTTACCAGCCAGGATAATATGAGACAGAGTGCCGAAAGCCGGGCTCAGATCAAGCAGAATGAGTGCGACAGTGCCTCCTGCATCCAGATGCTGTCTGAGACATTCTGTTACACCAAGAAGGGCAGACTCAGTGCTGTGCACCGCCCTGAAGCCAGACTGCAAAGGCTGAAGAAGCAAATGGGTTTTTATGAATGTAGAGAGTAGGGCATTAAAATGCTTTTCCAAGTTTTTGGAAAAGACTGGAAGGAGATAGGGCGAAAAGTCAACCAGCAAAATGGATCCCAATTGGCTTTTTTTTAGAGGATAAAGAACAAAAGCATGCTTCCAGCTCTGAGGCATGATCCCATTCCTCAATAAAATCTTAAGGAGCTCAAGAATCACAGTCAAGACCGAAATATCCAATAGTCTGAGCTTAACAGGGATAGTAGGATCCAACGGAGAACCTGACTTAATGGAGTGTTAGGCAGTCAAGAAAGATACAAGATCCATAGGAGACCATGACGTGATTTTAATGACACACTCAGACTTGTTTGCTAGATGAGTGGCCTCTGCTAAAAGCATATCAGAAGTGTTCAAGTTTGAGTTGGAAGCTGTATTCATGGATTCTTCCGCCAGTTGTAGGTGAATCTTGTTCACTTTTTGTTTGATAAAACTAGCTAACTCATCGCGCTGGCTTTGCAAAAGAGGGTGCGAAGGCAATATGTAACTTGCATCCGATAATTCTTTCATTACCTTTAAAAGTGTCTTCTGGCAGTGTCTGGTAGTACTTTTTTCAGTGTAATACATAGCGCGAGCCAATTTGCAGTGAGCATGGTATCTTTTTGATACTTCCCCATACTAAAACTTGGCCTCCTCATTATACTGTTTGCTGCAGTGTCTTTCTAATGCTTTACATTGTTTCTTTTCTAATCTGAGTACTTCAGTAAATCAAGGAGTCAAAGGAAATGTTCTGCCGATGTGTTTGATAGTTGGAGGTAGGATTATATCACTAGCCTCATTAAGGCATTGATGTATAGAGCTTTGGTCCAAATCAGACTGTAGTAAAAGATTGGGCTTTGGGCTAAGAAGTTGCTCCTTTACGGCTAATATATTAAGTGTAGACCAGTTCCTGACTTTAAAATTCAAAGCAGACTGTGCTATGGGAAAAAGGGAAGATACCCAAATCTTGAAAGGCACAGCAAAGGGGTAAGACCAACATAGCTGAAGAGGAGAGTCTTTTATCTAGTCCTTTATATTAGAAAAAACAGGGTTCAAAAGGTGCCCCGCAACATGAGTAGGTGAGGAGTTTAAGAGTGCTAAGTTGAGGATTCCCAGATCCTCGATAGGAGCTGAAGATCGTTTGTTATTTGGATCCTCAAGAAAGAGAGTAATGTTTCCAAGTAGAGTTAAGTCAGCAGTGTGCAAAATATGGGGTGGGCAGTAAGTCAGGGAGGGCAGTGCACCAATTACTGTGATTCTCAGGGGGACAATAGGCCAGAGTCCTAGAAAATATAAAGGAAGGTATAAATAGCGACGCTTCACAATCAGGGATCAGAAGTTCATCAATTTTTCATTTGTAATCTTTTTTTTAAATTAAGATAATTCCTCCACCTGTTCTATGTGGTCTGTCTGTACCAATTAGGGAGACATTAGTAGGGATGGCTGCAATGATATTTGGCAGAGATCCTACATTTAGCCAGTTTCAGCAAGGAATATGGCATCTGGGTTAAAGTTGCAAAGAGAATGAAATAGATAATTATCCAAATGCAACAAAGGCTTACCTCCTATGCCGCACCTCATGCCAGTTCCTATACGTGAGTTCGCTGTGCAAACTACCCATGCGACAGCCGTTGAATGACATCACTGTGCTCCAGATCAGAAACTATTATGGCAAATGGGAGTGCGTAGCTCAAGAAGTCGAATAGGCCAAGATTGATAGAAAAATTACTTCTTTATTCCAAATATTTTTAAGATCATCAGATATAGAAAATCCAGCCAATGTGTTTCATTTCCAGGTAGGGTACTTCATCAGGGCAGAAAAATATATCACCTTGCCAAAGTGCCAACAATTGTTGTTAATAGCATTTGATTCAGAACAGTTGGCTTCTCACAAAAGACAGTATGTTCCTATGTAGGTCTGTATGTAACAGTTTGTGGAAATTCCAACGATTACAAGGAAGACGGATCTGAATATGATTAAAAGCCCCACTAAGACAGGTCGAAGGGCAGAAGTAATCTGTTGTAACAGCCCACAAAACTCCAATGCAAATCTGGTAGACAAATCCGTATGACACAATTAAAAAGCCTCACAGAGAAAAGTCAACGGGCAAATGTGATTTATAGCGCCTCTATGTCCACTATGTTTCCTAAACAATTCCCAATGATTCATAAGGTCAAGTGTATTGCACTGTGGTCCATATTCATTCTAAGCAGATATGAAGATTCTTCAGTGTTTTGACTGAAACTTTCTCTCTCTTCCGTGTTCTCTTCCGAGTTGCTGATATTTAGGGAGAGAGCGGCAATGCAGACTAAAACAATAAAATGACTGAATAGAATAGTGCCCAACAGGATGCCCGCACCAGAAAAGTCAGCATGCTCTGCTGCCACTACATGCTTGGAAGTCAAGTGATTACCCATATGAGCTTTGAGGGGGTTGGGGAAATCGAGCAAGCAAAGTCACAGGAATTACAAATCAGAGATCCTGCTTCTGGGTCCATAAGTGGCACATCCGCTCAGCCATCAGTTTCAAGGGCGTTTCACTTTAACTACTAGACTGCGCAAGAACAAGAAGAGTTCATGTTAACCAGTTGGCTTTCTTGCTAGTGCGCCTGTTGGAGGGTTTCTTGATCGGGGTGAGAGTATTGACGCAGTCATTGATCCAATGCCTGAGGTTGCGGGCGGTGTCGGTGGGTTTGGCAGGTGGGTTACGGGCGAGGGAGGTGTTTAGCTGGTCTTCAGTGATTTTTGCTCCAGCTGCGGTGGGGGATCTGTTGAGTGCGGTGGTGAGTGGTGGATTTCCGGAAGGTGAAGTGAATGCTGAAATGGTCGGTCCAGTGGAACACAGTGGTGTGGCTGTAGGTGACGTGGGAGCTTGCGTAGAAGATGGGATCAAGCATGCGGCCGGCGGAGTGGGTGGGGGTTGTGACAAGCTGTCTGAGACCGAGGTTGTCAAGCAGGGTGGTGGAGTTGGTGCTGTTGTTGTTCTCGAGGTGGAAGTTCAGGTCTTCGAGGAGGATGTAGTCTGTGGAGGCAAGGGCGTGTAGGCTGATGAAGTCGGCGATGGATTCGCTAAACCGAGGCCTGGGTATGGGGAGTCTGTAGATAAGAGTTCCTCTGAGGGTGGTGTTGGGATCAGTGTGGATCAGGAAGTGTAGGTGTTCTATGGTGCTGAGGGTGTCGTCAGTGCTGGTCGAGACCTGAGGGTGCTCTTGTGGATGATGGCGATTCCACCTCCTACTCTGTTGGTGCGGTCCCTGCGGGTGATCTTGTAGCTGAGCCGGGTGGCGAATGGGCGAACAGGGGGCTGGGCCACCGGGGACGCAATGGTGGGAAAACGGGTGAAGGCAGGGGCACCGGGGTTACAGAAGGCAAACATGGGGGCTCAGGGGTAGCGGAGGATAACGAGGGAGACAAAGTACACAGGGCAGCAAAAACAAAATATACAGGAAGTAAAACAAGAACTGCAACAGTACCGGCCTATCGAGGCAGAAGGGCCTCGAACCTGTGGCAGCGGCGGTGACAAGCAGCAGGGACACACCGTCCCACTGGTGGAGCTGTGCTGTGTGAGGAAGCAACTTACCTGAAGATAGGGTCATGGGTCGCTCTCCTCACTGAGCAGCAGCCGCCATATAAAGTGAGGTGGGAGGGAGGAGCAGCTGGGAGGCGGGAGCAGATGTGAAATGGGCGAGCAGGGGTCTGGGCCGCAGGGGAAGCAGTAGCGGTAAAACGGGTGAAGGCAGGGGCACCGGGTTTACAGAAGGGTGGCAGATAAGTTGAGTGGGAGCATGTGAGCAACTAGATTTAAAAACACTTAAAATAGATTCAATTGCACAATCAACTGGTTGACAGCTGATTAGTGGAGTATCGTACCTGCTATCTATCAGCTACGTGTTTACTCAGCCATCAGTTTTAAGGGAGTTCCCCCTAAGCAGCTAGACCGCTCAAGAACTGGTAGTGAGTGAGAGTTTTTACTCCTCTTCCGTCCGCACAATTGGCATAGAAGCTGAAGCGGAACAGGGACGGAGCGATGAGTGGCAGATAAGTTAAGTGGGAGCGTATGAGCAACTATGTTTAAAAACATACAAAATAGATGACAATGCACAATAGTGGAGCAGCATACCTACTATCTATCAGCTGTGCATCTGCTCAGCCACCAGTTTTAAGGGCATTCCCCCTAAGCAGCTAGACCGCTAAAGAACTGGAAGCGAGTGAGAATTTGCGCTCCTCTTCCATCCGCACAATCCGCACACAAGCTGCAGTAGAACATGGAACGGAGCAACGAGTGGCAGATAAGTTCAGTGGCAGTGTGTGACCAGCTAGATTTAAAAACAGATAAAATAGAGTAAAATGAACAATAAATAGGGGTTGACAGCCAATAAACAGAGCAGCATACCTACTATTTATCAGCTGCGTGTCCCCTCAGCCATCAGTTTTAAGGGCGTTCCCCCAGTGAGGCTAGACCGCTGAAGAACCGGAAATGAGTGAAAGTTCACGCTCCTCTTCTGTGTGCACAATCGTCACAGAAGCCGCAGCGGAGCAGGGACAGGGCAGTGAGTGGCAGATAAGTTCAGTGGAAGCAACTCGATTTAAAAACATAAAATAGAGTAAAATGCACAATAAACAAGGGTTGGCAGCTGATAAGCAGAGCATCGTACTTGCTAGCTATCCCTAGTTATCCCTAGCCTACCGGGAGCTTAATGGGCAGCTGAGGGCCCGACATCAGCTAGAAGTGGCTTTGCTTTGCCTGTAGTCTTTCTGACCAGGAACACAGTGGAGTCCAGCCCAGTACCAATTTACCGTTGTGAGCAAACACATGGCTGAGTAAAGTGAATCATGTTCTTTGATGTTCTGGGTGACAATTGTACCAAACAAGCCACTTGCCTTCATTGTGTAAGAAGTGATGCTCATTCATTACTGTCTCTCATGCAATTGTAGCAATGTTACATGTGACATGGCATACAGTGCAATTTTTATGCATTGCCTGTACAACACGTATCATTGCAAATTTGGGATTCTACAGTTACATGTGTGCACACATCACTGGTGCCATCAGCATGAGTGCCTACATGTTGCCCAGTGTACCATTCGTTGTTGTTATTTCATCAGCAATACTTTTTCAAAATTAATTCACTGACTGGTGACATGCATCAGGAAGTGAGATGTAGAAATGTAGAGCTCATATATGAGTGTCTACACTCAGTCTTACAAGAACATTTGTATTTGTTAAAGTAAATGGTGCTGTGATGTGCCATCCCATTAGAACTATAGTAATCCCACATCTTCGTGTCCTAGATATTCCCTGACACACAACAACCTTCAAAAGTGTATTGGCTTGTAGGAATGCCATCTAAGAATGTTGTTTTTACTAGTATAAAAGCAGGACTGGGAATGTAAATAGGGCTAGAATAACTCTTATGCTGTGTGCATTTGGAGTAGCTCACTCCTAATACTTGGGCCCTCAATGTCTCCAGGCTACTTTTCTATGCTACGTTTGATATGTCCCTCAACTAATTCAGAATAGCTTTCATTACACTTTTTTGAAAGTGGACATATGATGAAGTTTCAAGTCAAAAGTGCCATCAGTGTGCGATGAGCATTTGCATGTGATGTGATTTCTGCTACAGCACATATTGCTGTTACATTGGTCTATAACTTGATCTCCATGACATCATGATGTGGTTTAAGATAAATAAAAATTTAGTGAAATGTAGGCCTTATGTGAACGTAATGGAAATGTATATTTAGTAGCCACCCTATTTGGTTTACAATGGTATACGACGGATCACTGAAATAATATCGAGGGACAGAATATCGACCAACAAAAATATCGTTGACAAAATATCGAGAGACAAAATATCGAGTTTCTATCTACAAACAGGTAAGTACAAAAATATCGAGTAAAAAATATCGTTTACAAAAATATAGTTGTAAAAAATATCGACTTTAATAAAAACAATGTTTAATTACATTAATATAAAAAATTAATTACTAAAATATACTTAACAATACTTAAAATAACTTTTAATAATTAAATAATTAATGAAAGTAAAAAAATAATATTTTTTTAATCATATTTCTTAAAACATATATATATATAGTAACAAAATCTAATTAAATAATAGCCAATATTATTAACGTACAAATACAAAACAGTAAAAATTACTATTCCCACTCCAGTGGGTGCAACAGTAGGGAAAGCGTTGGATAGCATAGGGGTTAAAATTACTATTCCCACTCCAAAGAGTGCAACAGTGGATATATGACGTTACAACGCAACTTTTACAACGCACTACCATTACAACGTAAGTATTGGTAAGTATATAATAATTTTTATAATTTAGGTTATTTAAAATTAATTTAATATAATTTAATTTAATTTCATTAAATTAAATTAATGTAAATTTAATTTTACTTTATTTTTACACTGTACCCCTGTACCCCAAAAACCCAAAACTGACCCTGAACCCTAAAAAAAACCCTTTACCCAAAAACCCAAAACTGACCCTGAACCCTAAAAATACCCCTTTACCCAAAAACTAAAAACTGACCCTGAACTCTAAAAATACCCCTTTACCCAAAAACCCAAAACTGACCCTGAACCCTAAAAATACCCCTTTACCCAAAAACTAAAAACTGACCCTGAACCCTAAAAATACCCCTTTACCCAAAAACTAAAAACTGACCCTGAACCCTAAAAATACCCCTTTACCCAAAAACTAAAAACTGACCCTGAACCCTAAAAATACCCCTTTACCCAAAAACTAAAAACTGACCCTGAACCCAGAAAATACCCCTTTACCCAAAAACTAAAAACTGACCCTGAACCCTAAAAATACCCCTTTACCCAAAAACCAAAAACTGACCCTGAACCCTAAAAAGACCCCTTTACCCAAAAACTAAAAACTGACCCTGAACTCTAAAAATACCCCTTTACCCAAAAACCCAAAACTGACCCTGAACCCTAAAAATACCCCTTTACCCAAAAACTAAAAACTGACCCTGAACCCTAAAAATACCCCTTTACCCAAAAACTAAAAACTGACCCTGAACCCTAAAAATACCCCTTTACCCAAAAACTAAAAACTGACCCTGAACCCAAAAAATACCCCTTTACCCAAAAACTAAAAACTGACCCTGAACCCTAAAAATACCCCTTTACCCAAAAACCAAAAACTGACCCTGAACCCTAAAAATACCCCTTTAATTTAACATAATTAGCAATTAATCAATTACATTAAATTAATTACCAATTACATTTTAATTAATTAACACATATTTTTAATTAACAATTAATTAAATATTACTACCAATTATTAAATTTACATATTTAATTAATTATAATTAAATTACTTCCCACCCTATTCCCCTATAAACCCACAACCCGCTACAGGAAATAAATTATTTGAATTTACATAATTAGCAAATAATCAATTAAATTAATTACCAATTAAATTTTAAATAATTAACAAATATTATTTAATTACCAATTAATTAATTATTACTACCAATTAATAAATTTACATATTTAATTAATTATAATTAAATTACTTCCCACCCTATTCCCCTATAAACCCACAACCCGCTACAGAATACAATTACACAATAATTAAAAAAAAATCATTAATTAAAAATAATTATAACATAAAATGACACTTTTCACACATATTATAACATAAAAACACTATAAATAATTAAATATTATTTAAAAAACGATATTTTTTACTATCTAGATTATATACTTGGATATTTTCACTTTCTATATTATTTACAGTCGATATTACTTCACTTACCTTAAAAACGATATTTTGGCTGTTGATATTCTGTCTTGTCGATATTTTGTCCAAACGATATTTAAAACTCGATATTCTGTCCAAACGATATTTTGGAGTCGATATTATGTCTGTGCACCGTATACTACAATGGCCAAAGTATACAGAGTGATCAACAATCCTTGTATGGCCATAAGGATGGAGTTTATACAAGTCCATTACTGGATTTGGAGCTGTCTAGGGTTATAAAATCACTTTGACCAACTGTTTCCAGGCAATGTAGCACACATGCATGTTGTCATGCAAATGTTGAAGCCAATATAGTGAACCATGAAGCTGGTATGATCGGTGCTCTTAAGAAATGTTTAATTTTGAAACCTGTGGTCAGGGGTGATAACGCAGTTATAGTAAACCAGTTTTACATGTCATTTCAGATTCATTCCAGGCAAGCAAAGGAGAGAGGGCTAAAATTGTTGGGGACACAGCTGGTCACAGTGGCTCTGAATAGGACAGACACAGATGCACACAGTAACCAAGAGTGTGTGTGGGGAGTGCCACAGAGGACGCAATTTCGACTTCGTCATCTACAGAGTCATCATCCAGTGGACAGTCCCAAGTGGTTGGGGAGCCCACCTGATGCATTCCACATTCATCCTTGTCCTCCACCCTGAGTTCCATCGCCACCCTCCCTGTTGCTCCCCAACCATTTGGCCTGGCCCGCTCCCCTAAGAGGGGAAGACCTTCTCCTTAGCTCCAGGCACCTCAGCCCCTGCCCCTGTCTCCTCCATTGCACAGAGTGAGGAGACTATTGATCTCCTGAGAAACATCTCTGTGAATCAGGCTGCACTACTGAATGCCATCCAAGGACACGGCAGACATCTGCAGCAGATTGTGGCCTACCTGGAAGGCATTCACAGTGCAATGTGTGGCCTAAATAGATATTTTCAGACTCAGGCCTCCTCCCTCACTGCAGCCTCCCATCCCCCCAACCTTGTGTTCCTCCCCTCACACCTTACCTATCCCAATATCCTATTCCCAAATCTATGCAAAGCACATGCAAACATTTGCAGACACACACTCATTCCGATGCTAGCAGCAGATCCACAAATAAGCAAAACCTCAAAAAAGTAGACAGACACCACCACAACCATAGGCACCCCAACCACCATTACATCCACAACCGCCACTGATAACACCAACCCACATCAACACACTATTCCCCTAACACATCCCAAAACAGTGTAGTCCCAAAAAGTACCCTGTCATACAGGACCTACAACGTTTACGGATCACATATACTATGGGTCTGGTGGCAGACTGACTGTGTACACCCCCGCCACATATATTAGCCTATGGTTTGTATTAGCTAGCTCGCAGTGCCACTAGAACCTCCTGTTATCAGAGAGTAGTTCAGTTGTTGCAACCTTATAACACAATAACCTCAGACTTGTGGAAACATTGTATTACTTTTCACCCAATTGCTCGTGCTTTTCTTGTTTTGCTCTCAGGGAGATACAGGGAAGAAACAGTTGAACGTATTTACAATAAGAACTGATTGTACAGTAGTTCTTCTCATTTAGAATAAGTGCGCTGTTATGACTGTAAGACAGGAGCAGAGATATAGAACCAGCAGTACAGTGAATAGGAAGAAATAGTATTGTTCAACCATTTTGCAACAGTCATAAACCCATACATGAATATAGAATGCATTTAAAAATAAAGTGCATACTCCTGACTAGATGTACCTAAGTGTACCTAGCATGTGAGTAGGTGCCTGAGAGCCTAAGCCTAAGAGCCTATGAGCCAAGAATCCCGCAGACCTTATAAGGCATGATGTCCTTGTAAGGCATTCTGTCCTTATTTGGAGTTATGTCCTTATAAGGCTCGTTCATATGAAATAACGGGAGCTGATATAAGGAAAGTGTACGATGTTCCCTGGACCTATATGAAATATAACACCCACTCCACCTTATACTTAACAATAATAATACACATTTATGAAATACACATCGATAATAGTGTTAGTGCATAAAATTATCAAGTAGTCATTTAAAATGTTTCTAAGAAGGTTAAAATAGCACTTAAAAACAGTTTAAAAAATGAGGAAAAGTTTCTTTTGTAATGTTTCACATTGTTGTAAAGTTCCACAGATCACAGTTTTAAATGAGTTCGATCATACAAGTTGAACTACTGTAAGCGTACTTAGAAGGCCATGCTCTGATGTAGAAAGACTCACTTTGAAAAACTGATTTTGAGAGAAAATGAAGAGAAGGGAAAAAGTTCCATATTTGTTTCCAGCACATGGTGAGCCAGATTTAGATTAAATGTCCTGGCTGAGAGACATAACATTGTCGCTGCCTGTTGTAGTAGGGGACAAACAATGTAGTACCTCGCATAGCACGTCAAGTGTGCATAGAAGAATCTCCTCAATTCTACCAACAGTTGTTGGTGAGGCAGCCGGTGCTGTATTAGATACCTTGGTGCCAAGGGTGGAGCTGAAATCCAACTCGGTCAAGGGTACAGGTGGATCCTCGAGGAATGCATGTGTTAAGATGGGAATACACTGAAGACACAGTCGAGCATGGGACCACAGTGGTTCCAGACTGGAGTCTAAATCAGCTAGCGTCTCCATTAGAGGTGTCAGGCAGATGTCTAACTCGCAGTCTCCTCCACAGAACAGGCATCAGAACACAGGTACGATGCAGTCATCGTAGACTGGTCTGAAGGACAGGAACCAAGATGCACTTAGTTCTCGAAGGCGAGGTGCACCCAGATGTTGTACCATGGGCTCACGGTAATATCTTTCCAGGAGAGCTTTCCCAATCTCGCTGGTGTATGGTCCGTCCATTGCAAAGCAGGTAAGCAACAATCAGGATTCCAGCTACAGCAAGCAGTATCAGAGGTAGACCCCCGAAGATGCTTCCAAACACGGAGTGTACGAAGTTAGGAATAACTGAGAGGATTGTCTGGAATGTGCTAAGAAATCCGGACCCGATGGTCTTAAATAGGTGAATAATGCCACTCGTATCAGACATGTTAAAGATACGACCCACCATTTCTATGAAGTGTAGGTATCAATTTGTTCAAATTAGCGCCTGTATCTCGAGGTCCTTCCAACCTGAAGTTCAAAGGTTTCTTGAGCAGAGATTAACGGCACGGTTTGCTGTAAAAGCATGGCTTTCATTCTGCTCAAGGCATCAAACTGTATCAATTAAATATTCAGTGAAGGCCATACTAGTGCCTCCCTGGCTGTATTTGCCCGAGGAAACAGTACTTGCATAGAGCAAGTAACCCTGGTGTTCACGGTGACCAGATATGCAATGCCTGGAACCATGCCACAACTAGGGCTGGGCGTAGTTCGTGAAGTAGCGCTACGCGAAGCTACGCAAAGTGCACTACGCAAGCTACTCTTAGCACTACACGAACTGCGTAGTAGCCTGTTCGCACTGTGCAAGATGCCGTTTTCAATGATTGCACAGTACGGACAAGCATTTGGCACTGTGCAATCATTGAAAACCGCATCTTGCACAGTGCGAGCTGTAGTTTTCTGCCGCTTGTGTAGATTTTTACTCGAGCGGCAATTTTCTCAACGCGGACTGGTAGTTTCTCATTGCTAGCGGTCGCGAGCATACGCGACCACTCGCAATGAGAAACCTGACCTTCCCGCGTTGAGAATCTCGCCGGGAGTTTTTTTTCCACGCTCGCGATCGGCAACTTGATGTTGCTGATCGCGAATGAGGAAAAAGTCTCGCCGGGATGTCATTTTGCATGCTCGCGGTCGCCAACTTGACGTTGAGGACCGCGAGCAAGCAAAAAATGACCACGGCACTACACTACGCATGTTTGCACTGTGCTATGTGCAATTCGCATAGTGCAAAGTAGCGGAAACTTCACAAACTATGCGAGCGTAATGTAGTGCTTTGCCCAGGGTTAGCCACAACAACATTGATCGTTCAGCAGCAAGTAACTCCCATTGGAAAGTAACTCGAACACTGGTGATATCACAGCAGCTGGTATTCCTTTCATGTGGTAAGACAGATTCGAAACTGAACCATTACAAGCTCTGTGTAAAACAATATCTTGGCACATGAGAGAGACGCTTAAAGCGTTCCCGCAGTTGGTACCACTAAGAAACACATCTCGATCCCCACTCCGGCATCGAAATTTAAATGGTAAATCCTAGGATTTCTTAATGTATTCTTTACCCAACCTTTCATATCTGCCTATCTGACTTTGCTCAAGGCAATAGTGAAACTGAAAGGTAGTAACCGGGATAATGATTTGGCCATGGATCAGCCACTCAGTGGATGGTAATACAGCCACTGTAAATGGTAACCTATCCAGTTTTTCAAATTTCAGCACTTTATATTTAGCTCCTCTTTATGCCATTTCTATCTGTGTGTCAGTTAGATTATATTCTAAAAGCAGAGATGCACTGTTTATAAAACGCCTAGGCACAAGACCTGCACACAAGGATTGTAGCGTTCAGCTCAATAACATAATAGAACGTAACTAAGATTGGCCGTGTTGTAATATCCAGTATGTTAATAGCAGAAGAGACAATGTTGCCCAATTAATATACTCTGGAGGTCAAAAATGTTAACCCATTATTTACTACAGCAAAAGCTTTGTCTAAGTTATTACGGTCTATTTCCCGTATTCTCTCTGCGGCTTCATGTTCCAGATTTCATTATAGGCAGCATAAATGTTTGCATATATGAAACACTTTTGACGTTGTCTCCTAGGTCCCAGTAAAACATTCCTAAAATCCATGTCCTGTGTGAGTAATGATAAGTGTTGTTTCACTTCTGCAAGTGTTGAGGTCTCTAGCCATTGTAGGCACAACTTTCCATCACTGTAGGATGTCACTACCGCGGGATGCTCTCTCTGTACATATCGTGGGTCTTGCCTATGTAAACTAAGTCCATCTGTGATGTGCAGGTACCGTTTATGACATGTGTTTTGTGTTTAAGGGCAAAACCACCCACTTCTTCCAATTGGGGTCTGATCTGTTGTACTTTAGTATGTCTCAAATGTTGCCCCTTCCTTTGTAGAAGAATCCTGCCATGCCTGTGATGATATAGGTAACTTTGCAGTGTTCAGGTCCTTTATCTTGGCTATTCCAAGACAGGATGTCTGTTGCAAAGTATCATTTAAAAAGATCATCTGATGTGGAATAAGGCATGCTCTAAATAGTGCCTCTGTACCCTGGACTTGCCAGTCCTTTGAACCCAAAATTGATTTTGTGTCAATTTCGTCTTGCCATAGGTTGAAACCCTGTTCATACAATTGAGCCAATAAGGAAGCAGGGTAAATCTGTTTAGTGTTTGTCAACATCATTTTCAGTGTTGACATTGGTGCAGCCTTATAATAAAATGAGGCTGGATCTGTGGTGTTAAACCCTGAAAAGTAGTACAAAAGGGGGTGGTGATGGACGGAGCATCTGAATCAATCAAACACTCACACCCAGTCAAAAGATCTGGGTTTAATCCATCGCGTTCTTTAGCCCACTCTGCCACCCCAGTTCAGACATGGCTATATGCAAATCAGTCTGACCCTGTGCCTCATGGGAACAGTCCAGCCCGAACTGCCGAGCCATGTCTTCCCTGGACCGGAAACAAGCTTCCGAGGACCGGTTGCTGGCATTTCAGCCGTCTTCAGCCCGGCTTGCTTGAATCCAGTGGCAAAGTGAGCAAGGGACTCACGTCTGAGCATACCCTGCCACAATTATTTTCCCTCCCAAACTATCCCTGCCTAGTTCTGAGTATGCAGTTTCAATTATTATGGGTAGTTCAGCCTCCTGAATTAACAGGCCAACCTCCCTTAGGCATTGGCGGATTGCCACTGATGCTGCTTCCCCTTTAATATTAGCTAGCATTATGGCTGACACCTGGTCGTAGTTATTTAATAACTTCATCCCTAAGTTTAGGGCAGGTTCTGCTCCATAGTCATTTTGCATTTGTCTTAATACATCTGGTATTACTGCTAATGAGGAAATACCAGGAGTTCTTGTATATATGGCAGCAAATACTGTACCCCAATATGTGCAATCATCTAACTGTGGTGTAATCCCCATGGGCAAACAGATAGTTAACATTTTATGTTTTTCAAATGGTGTTGTATTTGGAAAAACCACTACTAACTGGGTTATTTCTTGAGCTACCCAGAAAGGAATTTGTTCATGTTTTGTGGGCACTTTCTCCATTACTGCATCTAATTTTTGTGGAGCCATTTTAGTACCTGAGCTCTGTGTAGGAGCTCCAGTAGTTGTAATTACTGTAGGTTGGACTGCAAGTGTCCTTAAGGCAAAATGTGTCATGTTCCTATAGAGTTTTATCAACTCTTTGTGTTGAACAAGTAGTTCATCCTGTGGCATTGTGTCAATGTCTAGAAATTGTGCATAGATAGCTCATATGGGCCATTTTGCTCCTGGTATCCCTAAAGGACAAAGCCTTGCTCTTGTTCTTATGTGGGGTAGGGCGCCATTAAACCAGAAAATGTATTCCTGGAATGTAAGTCTCCTCAAAAGGAAAGTAGACCTCTGGAATTTCATCATGTATGTAATATAAAAGGTTTTGGTACAGCATCTGCTGCTGGGAATATAACCTGTGAGTAGAATACCTCTGTTTTGAAATCTTCGTGCGCCTCTATCATGAATATTACTACACCTCCTCTGGGTGGTAACCCATGTTTGAGTAGTTTAACTGTTAGAGTTCATCTTAACTTGGCTGCAATGTGTATTGCATTTGCATCTTCCTCACCAGACTGATTAAGTCCTTGGTTTAAACCTCTCTCATTGTCAGACATCATGTTTTTTAAGACACAGAATTACTTGTCCAAGGAAATTATGAAAAAGGTTTGATGCACAGTTTAGGGAAATTTGTCCTTTCAAGCTTGATTAACCAACAGCCAATGCATAGGATATCTCGCCTACTCAGCTGTGGTGGAGTTTTTTCCCACCTACTCCAGACGTCTCTTTGTTTTGTAAGTAGGGTCTCTGAGAATAAGCACGACTGAGCTACTTAGATTCTACTGTTGAGTGCGCCGTGTCTATGCCATGTTGGGCAATATTAGACCACATTGGGCACCATATAGTGTAGTCCCAAAAAGTACCCTGTCATGCAGGACCTATGATGTTTATGGATAACATATACTGTGAGTCTTGTGGCAGACTGACTCTGTACACCCCGCCACATATATTAGCCTATGGTTTGCATTACCTAGCTCGCAGTGCCACTAGAATCTCCTGTTATCAGAGAGATCCGTTTTGGCAATCTTAGAACACAATAACCTCAGACTCGTAGAAACAATATATTACTTTTCACCCAATCGCTTGTGCTTGCTTGTTTTTGCTCTCAGAGAGATACAGAGAAGAAACAGTCGAACGTGTTTACAGTAATAATTTATTGTACAGTAGTTCTTCTCATATAGAATAAGTGCGCTGTTATGACTGTAACACAGTAGCAGAGATTTAGAACCAGCTGTACAGTGAATAAGAAGAAATAGTATTGTTCTACCACTTGATAATGACAGCTTGTGCTTGAGTTGTTTTCAATTAAAGGCGACTAAATAGGCAGCTGCCTCAGCGATTTCATGGTGAGTGTAGGTGGACCAGTTTGTCTGGATTAAAGATTGAATCCTCGAAAACCGCGCGTTGCTGGTTGAAAAGATTTTGACACGGTTATGGCATCAATTAAGTTGGAGCCTTCTGTGCTATTTGGTCGCCTTTAATTGAAAACAATTCAGGCATGAGCTGTCGTTATCAAGTGAAAGCGCGGTGTAGCACAGGGAGTGCCAGTAACAAGAAAATACAAGCTCTTATTCCAGGTCCTAAGGAAAACCCATAAAAATAATACATCTGGTTTGAAACGCGTAGACCTTTCTTGTGTGCCTAAAAAAGTTTTGTTGGTTAAAAGAAAAGTATCAGGTCTCTAGCAATGTATAGCAAGGGTTGAACTTTCATTTTTCCATGACCTGAATACTAAAACTGTTTGGCCAATATTCCCCCTTGGGTTTTTGTTATCTCTTAAAGACTTAAACTGATAACTGTGGTGTTTCTTTCAACCTTTACCTTGGGTTTCTTGCTTGTACTTCTTTCCTTTTTTTAATGCTGTGGGATTTGAGCTCTCTCAAATTCATATTAAGTCTTCAAATGAGTATATGTACTGCTATGTTTTTGTTATGAATGTACAGTATATGTTTTTTGGTTGTATTAATTTTTGTGTTTCGCTAAAAAATAATATGGACAATGCTCATGAAAATAATAACATGAACTATAGTGTCCTTCTGGTGAATAATCAACTGTATCAAAAAAATGAAATAAAATATTTATTACTTTTTCAATCACTTTGAGTGTCACGGGTGATTGCTTTCTCCTCATCCGTATTTGTGTTTTCTGCTGCCTTTAAGTACTGTAACTCGTTTTTTGGCTTATTTGTGTTTTCTGTTGCCTTTTAGTACTGTGACTTTGTTGTTGGCTTAATTGTGTCTTCTGGTGAATTGTGTTCTGTTTTGCCACTTGCCACTTGCCACTTGCCACTCTCTTCTTTTCCGTTATCTCTCTGGATATTTATTTTTCCCCCTTAACAGTACCTGCCCCTTGTGCCTTCCCCCTTTCCCGTTCCTGTCTCTGCTGTCCCAGCCCCTCCACTCCGCCCGTACTCCTTTTCCCGCCTCTCAGCTCAGCCTCCCTCCCCTCCCCTATTTAATGCAGATGCGCAGAGGGCGTGCCTAAGGCAAACCTGTCTGCGCCCGTCCGTGACCCGAACACGACCAGCGCCAGGAACCCTGGCTCTCTCAGATCTCTCCACTATGACTCTGCCACCCTCAACACACTCAACCCCGGAAGACAAAACAACTGCGTAAGATCCTCTCCAAGCACCACCCAAGGACAATTCTTGTGCAGAGCCTGCCGCAGATCCTTCACACTCGATAAGACCCCCTTCACTGTCGAAGGCCAGCAGGACGCACGCATCACCGACACCCTAATGTGCATCCTCCTCAACGTGCGCTCCCTCCACCGACACGCTATATAGATCTGTGACCAGATGGACACAATCTCGCCCGATGTTGCCTTCTTTACTGAAACCTGGACCAACGCCACCTCCGGCCTCGATATCGCGACTGCCATCCTCGAGGGCTACAAGATCCGGAGAAAGGACTGCCCCCACTTCCCAGGAGGAGGACTCGCCATTGCCCACAAGACCTCCCTCCACCTCTCCACGTCAAGCACGAGCGACCCCCTTCTCTAACACAGAACACCTGAACTTCCACATCAAGACCAGCCCCAAGACCATGCTATGGGCCACCCTCATCTACAGACCACCGGGACCTCACACCCAGTCCGCTACCACAATAGCCGAGCTTGCCGCACCCACGCCATCACCTCCTCGGACTACATTCTATTCAGGGACCAGAACTTCCACGTTGACAACCCTAACGACCCCAACACCACCGCTCTCATAGACAACCTCACCAAACTTGGACTGAAGCAACTCGTCAACATGCCCACACACAGAGCTGGACATACCCTCGACCCTATCTTCACGGGAGGAACAAACATCCGGTTCAGTCACACTGGACTGATCAGCCTCCCTGGACTGACTACCACTGAGTCCATTTCACCATCAACACCACCACCACACCCAAGCCCCCACCACGACCACCACGAAGAAACTGGAGCAAGGTCACAGAAGAACTCCTCCTCACCACCCTCCTCCAAGACACACCAACTCCGCTGCCACAGAACTTCACCACTGGATCTCCCGTTGTGCTGACAGACTCACACCCCTCCGACACCCCACCAAACCACGCCCACTGAAGGCCGCCTGGTTCACCACTGAGCTTCAGGAAGCCAGATACTCTTGCAGACACATAGAGAAATCCTGGCGAAACCAGAAAATGACAGAAGCACGGAACAACCACAGGAGTTCCCTGAAGGAATATCACCAGCGCATAAGGGACACCAAACGGATCTTCATAAGAGACAAAGTCCAGACCAACGCTACCAATGCCATTGAACAGTTCAACATCATATAGCAGTTCATGAAACCCCCTCACGAGGCCACGGACGTCACACCCTCCCAGCAACTATGCAACAAGCTCAGTTCATACTTTCACCTGAATATAAAGGCCCTCTACGACAACTTCAACAAACCTACGCCTGATGATGCCTCCCCCAATGCTGCTGATAGGCCAACCATCATGACATGGAATCCCGCTACCGTTGAACTCACCCCAACTACCATGCAAAAAACCCACTCAGGAGCACCCACAGACGCCTGCCCACCGCACATATTCCACAAGGCCGCTGCAGCCATTGCACCCAAACTGGGACAGACCATCAACACCTCCCTCACGCCTGGCATCTTTCCAGATGACTGGAAACGAGCAGAGGTTAAACCCCACCTCAAGAAACCGAGGGTCGACCCAACGGACCTGAAAAACTACTGACCCACCTCTCTCCTCCCGTTCATGGCGAAAGTCACCGAGCAACTCATGAACGCCAAGCTGACCACCTTCATGGAAGAGAACTCCGTCGTCGACGCCTCCCAGTCTGGATTCCGCAGCAACCAAAGCACCGAGACCACCCTCCTCGCAGCCTCGGACGACATCTGCATGCTGCTTGACCAGGGACTCAACACGGTTCTCATCCTACTGGACCTCTCCGCAGCCTTCGACACCGTCTCTCATCACACCCTTGCAGCCAGGCTTCAGGACACAGGGATACAACGAACTGCCCTCGACTGGATCCGTTCCTTTCTCTTTGGCGAAACCCAGAGGATCCGACTCCTGCCCTTCCTCTCCGAACCCACCAATATCAACTGCGGAATACCCCAAGGCTCTTCACTCATCACCACGCTCTTCAACGTCTACATGGCCCCCATCAATGCCATCGTCAGACAGCATGGGCTCAGCATTGTATCCTACGACGATGACACCCAGCTCATTCTCTCACTCACAAAGAATCCCGAAGGCACCAGACTTTGCTTCCAGGAAGGAATGAAGAATGTGGCAGCCTGGATGGAAAACAACTGCCTGAAGCTCAACTCAGAGAAGACCGAGGTCCTCATCCTCGGATCCTGCAACTATGTCTGGGAAAACACCTGCTGGCCCCCCGTCCTCGGGAACCCACCCACGCCCACAGACCGAGCACGCAACCTCGGCATCGCCCTCAACTCCTCCCTCTTCATGAACTGCCAGAACAATGCCGTCGACCTCCACCAGCTTCAACTGCCTGCAGATACTCAGCAAAACCTTAAAGTGGATCCCCCCTGACTGCAGAAAGACCATCACACACACATTCATAACCAGCAGACTGCACTACGGCAATACCCTGTAAGCAGCTGAGTGTTGGCGTTATAGCTGTGCAAAAGGCCTTGTAGAACCCGGCGGAAAGGGCCCGGTGATTTCAATGGTTTAAGGCGAGAGATTGCCCCTATATCCTCTTCAATGGGAATAGGGCTGTTGAGTTTATCAGCATTGTGCTGATTGAATGCCGTAGTATGCGAGTCCTGAAGATAGGTATCAACCTGTGGGACAGCTGGTGGGTCCCCTGCGTATAGGTCCGCGTAGAAGTCTCTAAAGGCCCGTGCTATCTCTACATCGCCTTCAATTCTAATACCCTGCGGCCCCTCAAGCTCCTTTACCTTGGCCTATATCGTCCACACCCCAATCTGCTAGCGAGCAGGCAGCCTGTTTTGTCCCCCCCATGTACTTTGAATGCTTGAGCCGGAGAGCCACATATTCGACTCTATCCAAGTCGAGCCCCGCCAGCAGTGCGCGCGCATTTTTTAATTGACACCAAATTCTCGGCGCTCTTGTCCGACTATGGACTTTCTCCAATGCCAGCACTTGAGTTCCTCACGTTCCGCTCTTCTCTCCCTGTTCTCCACAGCCGCTATGGCAATTAGGTCTCCCCTAACTACCGCCTTAAGTGCTTCTCATAAGGTGGCGATGGAGACCTCTGGAGTATCCTTAACCTCCAAGTACTCTTCAATGCGACCAAGGAATTGCTCCCTCATTGCTGGTTTGTATATCATAGCTTCCCATAACCTCCCCCCTCCCTCCGGCCTAGCCACCCAGGGGACCGCTAGTGTCACCAACACCGCATCGTGATCTGAAAGTGCAGCCGCTGTGATGTAGACATCTTTCACCTGTGCTTGAACTTCTGTGGAGCCTAAGAAATGGTCAAGCCTGGCATACATGTGGTGTATGTGTCAGTAATAGGAGAATTGTGAGGTCTGGGGGTGTGCTGAGCACCATAGATCTATGAGCCCCCTTTCCTGCAACCAGCTCTTGCCCTCCAAGGAGATCTCCCCCGTCTGGGAGTATCGACTGCCAGACCTATCCGTGTGGGTGTCCATTACTAAATTCCAAACTGAATCGATCTTGCGTCCCCAGAGTTGCAGACAAGGCGGCTCTGAGGAAGGTCTCTTGAACTGTGTTTGGTGCGTAGACAACCCCCACTGTGAAAGCAAACCCATTAATACAAAACTGATGTGTGAGCAACCTTACCTTGAATTCTGCTACCTGTTCTGATACCTTGTCCCCCACTGTTCCTTTAAAGTGTCTGGACACTAAAATGGCAACCCCCGCTTTCTTGTCTTGTGTGGAGGAGATGTTTTGGTGGGGGAATGCTCTAGACTTAATTCTATGCCACAGAGAGTATTGAATAAAGTCACTAAAAAGGATTTAGTTATGGGGCATCGACATCGTCCGGGTCGGCATTGGCCTGGGATGGTTTAGATAGCATCTCCTTCAAAGTACGTTCCTTCCTTCCATGTTGCGTTGACATGGCTTCTAACAGGGTAGCCTCTCCAGTAAAGTCCGCGGCATCGAGTGAGGGCCCCCCCAAGCCTGCAGCATCAGTGTGGTGCACCGTGAGCCCCTTGCTGCCACGGCACTGTGGAAAAGTGGTGGAGAGTAACTGTCCAAAGGAGGCTGCACAGGATGTCCTTCTCAGGCAGTGGATCCCCCCACTAGCTGATCAGCGGATGGAGACGACAACAGTGGTGGGGTCCCAGGGTCCTGGTCCGCGGCATGGGGAGATGGTATCTCGTCGCCCACTTCAAGGTCTCATGAGCCTCTCCCTGGCTCTCGTCGCTGCGTGTCGAAAATGGCCGATAACTGCCCCTTGAAAGAAGGGGGCCAAGCTCTTAAGGTCCTCAGGGCACTGAAATGCCGCCCTCCGCAGAGTTGCTAACGGGGCCAACGGGAACACGCAGGCCGGTCACACAGTACCCCCCAATGCCCACAGTCTACCGCTATGGAACATGCCCAGGAGCTGCCACAGGATCGAGTCTACCAGGCCCAAGCTTAGGGATATCTCCCGGGACTGTCAGGGAGGAGGTCCGGGTCACTGCGCCGCCTGCGCTCCCTTCTGTCTTCTGCCCTCATGATGCTGGCTCTCAGCCTCCACCACCATGCCGTCAGCCAAGTCTGGACCTCTCATGCAGTCTAAAAGGGGGGGCCCCACCGAAAGCCCGAGGGCTGCCATACCTCTCTCCACACCTCCCCTCCACCGCAGCAAAACCAGCGAGGGCTCGGCAATCCCACCACAGTCCCGCCACATGTAGGGGAAGCCAGCTGAATGCTCTGGCTGAAATCTTCTCCAGCAGTTTTGGCCCTTGTAAGCGTGAGGCACTCCTTACCCCTGCTTGCGTCTAGCTGGGAGTGTTAGGCGTCCATCGATGCACTGTGTCCCTCCGCTCTCCGCACCTCAGGTGCCACTACTGCAGGGGAAGGGGGACAAGCTCTCCTGCGCCTGCTGTCGGTCCCTCTGTGAAGCACCAACCTCCCTCTCAGCCTTTGTTCCTTTTGAGCACCGCTGTCTGTCCTCCCCCAGCAGCGGCCTTGCTGTGTGCCCCAGACCACTCCTGCGTCCCCGTACCTCCGGCTCACGGGCAGGGGGAATCTTACTTCACTCTTGGGGGCCGTCTGGAGCATTGAAGGTAGGCGCTCTTCTGTCGGCTTCTGTTGTGCCTCCAACGCCACTATCGGGATCGGCCGCCGGCTTCAGCTTCTACCGGAGTCCGGGAGCCATTTTCTTCCAAGCTCATCGCCCTGCTGCCCCGCTCCGATCAGGGCAGGGAAGCGTTCAGTCCACAGCATCAATTTCCCTGTTACAAGGCTGTAGAAGTGCTGGGGAGCAATTCCTCCCGATACTCTGTTAGGGGTGAATAGCTCGTTCTCAGGGCACTTCGGGCATCGACTAGCAGGGAGACGAAGCAACACACATCTTACCTGTTCACCATCTTGGCCACGCCCCAGTGGGAACTATTTTGACGACCCCTGAAGTCGACAGTACTACCACGATGACTATGACATGGATGAGGTGATAGGGATTTCCCATAGCTAGACAGCCAGGGACAGAGCAAGGGACCAGTTCCGGTGCCTATAGATCAGCGCGGACCCTACGTCACTGCTGATTCACAGTGCACCACAGAAACATTTCTAGTTGATACAGGGGCTATGACTAGCTCTGTTTCCCGTTCACTGGTCCCGGGGCAGCTCTGTCTGGCCAAACCAATGTTTCAGTGGGTTTCTCGGTTGTGCTGGTTGTTAGCCCCATTTCCAACCCTCTTGCCTTGACTATTGGTCCCTTCACACTTGATTCACCATTTCTATTGATGTCCAATTGTGGGGAGAATTTGTTGGGACTGGATATGTTAAAAAGATTACATGCAACAATGTTTTGTTCTCCTGATGGTGTATACATGACTATTGGATCACAGGTGGCCCGGGCAACACAATGCTTCGCAAGGGGTCACGGATGTGGGGTTGCTTCAGATCCCACGGTCTCCATCCAGATAAAGGACAATGCCAAATTGCTGCACATTCCCCAGTATAAGATTTTGCAGGCAGGAGAAAAGGCTTTATTTCAAATAATTCAGGATTTGACTAAATCTGGTGTGGTTGAAGAGACAGTGGTGAATGTGTGTAATAGCCCTATTCTTCCTATTCTCAAGAAGACGCCCTTGGATTCTTCTGATGCTCACCCTGCCATTTACCGTTTTGTGATCGACCTCAGAGAGGTCAATAAAATAGTGGTTCCCAAGTACCCTGTGGTCCCAGACATTACCACGATCCTGACAGTGATTCCACCATCAGCCAAATAATTTTCCATGATTGACTTAAAGAATGCTTTCTTTGGCATACCGATCCACACAGATAGCCTATATCTGTTCGGTTTTGCAATCGCCGGTTGAAGCTTTAGATTCTGCCGTGCTCCACAAGGCTATACAGAAAGTCCTAATATTTATAGCCAAGCTTTGAAGGCTCAATTGGATTCCTTGGAGCTTCCCCCTGGTAATGTGCTGTTGCAGTATGTTGATGACCTCCTTGTGGCTTCGGACACTGAAGATGGTGGCAAAGAAGCCACAGTTAAATTATTGTTGCATTTGGCTCATCACTGACACAAGGTGTCACTTTCAAAATTTCAATATTGTCGACAGGAGGTCACCTACTTAGGTCACCGACTGTCGAAGGAGGGTCGCAGACTAGCACCTGAACGCATAGCTGCTATTACTAATATGCCTGTTCCCAAGACACAATGCGAGGTTCGCACGTTCACTGGGATAACTTCGTATTGTCGGCATTGAATCACTAATTACTCCCTACTAAGAAATCCCCTTCTTTACCTGACAACCAAAGATGTGCATGACCCCTTGCTTCGGACAACTGCATGCCAGCAAGCTTCTGAGTAATTAAAGGCTGCGCTTTGCTCTGCTCCTGTGCTTGGTTCTCCTGATTACCAGAAGCCTTTTGTGCTCTATGTGCATGAGATGGACAGTTGTGCACTTTCTGTTCTAACACACGGTTTTGGTGGTAAGCAGAGACCCTGCGCCTACTTCTCTGCCATGCTCGATAACGTTGCAAGAGCTCTCCTGAGCTGTCTGAGAGCTGCTGCAGCAGAGGCAGTTTCTATCAGACAATCGGCAGGGCTCGTCGTTGATACTGCTCTCACAGTAATGGTACCTCATGCTGTGGATACACTTTTGAACAAGACAAAGACACAATACCTTACTGGTGCAGGTCAGACTAGATATAAGCTGACCTTGTTTGCTCCGCACATTACCATCAAAAGATGTGCCACTCTGAACCCAGCCACGTTACTTCCCCTCCCTTTGGAAGAAAAGGACAATGATGTCCATGATTGTTAATTTTGGACTGAGGAAGAAACAAAAGGCCGGGTAGACCTGACTGATGTTCCCTTATCTGCCCACCAAGGGCCCACAAAGACTTAAACTGATAACTCTGGTGTTTCTTTCAACCTTTACCTTGGGTTTCTTGCTCGTACTTCTTTCCTTTTTTTTAATGCTGTGGGATTTGAGCTCTCTCAAATTCATATTAAGTCTTCAAATGAGTATATGTACTGTTATGTTTTTGTTATGAATGTACAGTATATGTTTTTTGGTTGTATTAATTTTTGTGTTTCGCTAAAAAATAATATGGACAATGCTCATGAAAATAATAACATGAACTAGAGTGTCCTTCTGGTGAATAATCAACTGTATCAAAAAAATGAAATAAAATATTTATTACTTTTTCAATCACTTTGAGTGTCACGGGTGATTGCTTTCTCCTCCGTCCAAGGCTGTTTTCTGAACTTGCTAATGAATAGGCTATTCTGCCCTCGCAAGCCTATCTGAATGTGTTGATTCTGCTCCCACTTTAGGAGATGCTGAGACCCAGCACAGGTAGCCTTGAATTCCTGATAAAATGTTTCAATCTGGCAGGTGTTAGCTCATCCTACTCTGCCTCTTTGTTCACGTTCAGCCCAGGCCAGTAGTTTTCCATCGTGGGTGTGGTTAGGGGCTTCACAAGAGGAATGATTACCCACTGTAGACCATTGGGGGGCCGTCCCTCGGCAGACATCATAGGGTGCGGGTCAAGTTGGACTCCTCTGCAGAGCATCTCCTGTCTGACCGATTCTTTATTCTTGGGAAGGCATAGCAGGTAGTTAAAAGTAATCCTGGTGTCCCCTAAGGGCCACTTCCTTCAGTTGGGGCCCGAATAGGAACCCCACAAGTTGATTTGCAGGGTCAGGGTGCGTCTGGTCGGTCGGGCGTATAGGGGTACCCCACACAACCGAGTTTGGTTCTCACAGCTGCCCCGCCCGGCTGATTGGGAGTCTCCTCGTCTGGTGGTCACTGGCTGGAGTTGACTATTTGATCCAAAGAGTCAGCAGTGGAGAATAATTTGACTAGACCTGAGTGCACTAGGTGAGTGATTTGATTCTTGTGCAAATGGCAAAATTCTTGAATGTCATGAGCATGCGGACTGTGTCTTGATACAGTCTCTTGACTGTCTTACTTGAACGGCACAAGCCAACGGGCTGTGTCTTGGTCTGGTTTGGTTTGAACTTGGTGGGTTTGTGAACCCTTTTTGAAAGATACATAGTGTTTGCAAACAGTCTGCCAGACCAACTGGTAATTAAATTATTTTTTCCTCGCAAAAGGTCTGGGGCTAGAGCCTGTCTGCTTGAACTTGGTACAGTCTCCAGACTGCAGAGGGTGGTTTGCGGACCATTTTGTTTTGTTTCTTGGACAATTGTTCTCTTGTTTATTTTCTTTATTTTCGTTGGTGTTATATTTGTCCGCTGGGGACAGCGTATGTGTCTTATATTAAGATGCCTTGTTTAAGTAAGTTTGGATGTTTTGGATGTCAATGTTGTTCTACTTATGCTCGGATGGAAGAGAGCCAACCTGCACCTCCAGAGGGTTCCAAGTTTTGACGTATATGTCAAGCATGCTATTCGCCCTATTATGTTTAGCAGGCTGTGGCATAAATATACGAGGGACAATACTGAGTTACAGTGGCTGCTTTCTGGAAACTGAATTTCGTGCAGGATACATTTTCTGCTAAAAAGAGCAGGCAGTTTATGTTTGATTCTCTAAGAGTGGTAGAAAGATGCAAAGCAGTGCCGCATGAGAGGAGAAAAAGAGGCCCGAAGGAGACAGACGCAAACTGGACACAGAAAGCAGTGGCCTATGAGAGGGAAAGGGTAGAGAAAGGTATAGAATATGCACATAGAAAGTTCCGATTACAGACTGATAAATGTTATGTTGCTAGAGAGGAAGGTGATGATTTTGTAGAAGAACTATTGGATTCTCGCCCCCACCTCCTTATGCCCTCGAATGACTATACCCGAAAGTCCTGATGTATTAGTCTTCGTCCCCTAATGCCGCTCTTTCTAGTGTTTTTGTTTCTGGCACAACTGCTTCAGCCCCGGCCCCACTTGCTTCTCCTCCAACCACGCCAGCTACAGGGGCAGGCGCTGTTAGCTCGCCTGTCTGTCTATTAGTTCTGTTTCAACTGCTATGCCCCCTTTTAACCTTGTCCCCCTACATGATTGTTCCTGTCTCTGCATCCGCCCTTTCCCTCTTGGGTTTGACCCCCCAAATACTGTCAAACACTGGGATGCCTGTGTGTGGGATGCATGAACTGAATTGGGCAGCAGCGTGAGACCGCATGGAGAGAGTGTTGGTGTGTTTTGCTGTGGGTGAGGAAGAAAAGAGAATGGTGGTGCATCAAGCAGCTCAGTGGGCTCTGACCCGATCATAGTGT
Organism: Lissotriton helveticus; assembly: GCF_964261635.1. NCBI lineage: Eukaryota > Metazoa > Chordata > Amphibia > Caudata > Salamandridae > Lissotriton > Lissotriton helveticus. The sequence continues at coordinate 407,041,762 of NC_136059.1, forward strand.
GGAAGACGTGTGGTGTGTGATGAAAGATTATGAGCCTTTTTTACAGCAGCATGCTCCTAAATACATGTCGGCCACGTTAATAGTACTGTGGGAAAAGTGTTTTCAGGGTGTTTCACTGCAGATCATCTACGACATATGGGATAGGGTATATGCTACAGGTATGGCTCCTAATGAGGTTTTTATCAATGTAATGACACTGGTGGGGTACCGTGGCAGACTTCTCCAAAAGGTTCCGGCAATAGGGGCACAGCACCCAATGAGGGCGGTCCATCCCATTTACCATCCTGAAATACCAGAACTACGTGACTCCACGAACTGTCATTAGACATCGGGTTGATGCTAGGTTCCAGGGGCAGTGGATTTATACTCCTTGGAAGAGGAGGGAGGTCCTATCCCTAAAGAGTCCACTGCATACAAGGAATTGATGGAGGCAGCCTCTTCCACAGTGATGACGTTAGCTGAAATGGAATTGTTCTTGGGTCTGCTGGTACCGGTGTATATATGGAGGCAGGTACATACGCAGGATCATGATTAGAGTTGGGTCGCACATGGGATGAGATCAAGGCATGGGATAAGGAGCGTAAGCCTGGAGATAAGCCGAAAGTGGAGCTCCACGTTTACCGGGGCATATTATCACTTAAATACACTCACTTATCCCGCCAAAAAGAGTGGATTGGGATAAGTTAACTGTGTGTCGTCAGAAGAAGGATAAAAGTGTGTCAGATTTCTTTACTAGATTTGAAGGGGTGTTTCTAGATTTTAGTGGTCAGGATCTATCACAGGAGAATGTTGTTCATTTGTTTGTTAATAGATTCGTCACTAATTTGCTTCCTGAAATTTCAACCAGGAAGCAAAGGGTAAGACATTGACTCTTGTCACAGGCCTGCACTCTCCCCGACAGCTCCTGCTCTTCATCACTGCAGCTGAGCCCCCTGCCCTGGGTGTTCGAGGCTGCTGCCTCGAAGTATTGTGATATTCGTTTTTTGCTTAATTTGTGTTTTCTGCTGCCTCTTAGTATTGTGATATTTGTTTTTTGCATATTTGTGTTTTCTGCTGCCTTTAAGTACTGTAACTCGTTTTTTGGCTTATTTGTGTTTTCTGTTGCCTTTTAGTACTGTGACTTTGTTGTTGGCTTAATTGTGTCTTCTGGTGAATTGTGTTCTGTTTTGCCACTTGCCACTTGCCACTCTCTTCTTTTCCGTTATCTCTCTGGATATTTATTTTTCCCCCTTAACAGTACGTGCCCCTTGTGTCTTCCCCCTTTCCCGTTCCTGTCTCTGCTGTCCCAGCCCCTCCACTCCGCCCATACTCCTTTTCCCGCCTCTCAGCTCAGCCTCCCTCCCCTCCCCTATTTAATGCAGATGCGCAGAGGGCGTGCCTAAGGCAAACCTGTCTGCGCCCGTCCGTGACCCGAACACGACCAGCGCCAGGAACCCTGGCTCTCTCAGATCTCTCCACTATGACTCTGCCACCCTCAACACACTCAACCCCGGAAGACAAAACAACTGCGTAAGATCCTCTCCAAGCACCACCCAAGGACAATTCTTGTGCAGAGCCTGCCGCAGATCCTTCACCCTCGATAAGACCCCCTTCACTGTCGAAGGCCAGCAGGACGCACGCATCACCGACACCCTAATGTGCATCCTCCTCAACGTGCACTCCCTCCACCGACACGCTATATAGATCTGTGACCTGATGGACACAATCTCGCCCGATGTTGCCTTCTTTACTGAAACCTGGACCAACGCCACCTCCGGCCTCGATATCGCGACTGCCATCCTCGAGGGCTACAAGATCCGGAGAAAGGACTGCCCCCACTTCCCAGGAGGAGGACTCGCCATTTCCCACAAGACCTCCCTCCACCTCTCCACGTCAAGCACGAGCGACCCCCTTCTCTAACACAGAACACCTGAACTTCCACATCAAGACCAGCCCCAAGACCATGCTATGGGCCACCCTCATCTACAGACCACCGGGACCTCACACCCAGTCTGCTACCACAATAGCCGAGCTTGCCGCACCCACACCATCACCTCCTCGGACTACATTCTATTCAGGGACCAGAACTTCCACGTTGACAACCCTAACGACCCCAACACCACCACTCTCATAGACAACCTCACCAAACTTGGACTGAAGCAACTCGTCAACATGCCCACACACAGAGCTGGACATACCCTCGACCCTATCTTCACGGGAGGAACAAACATCCGGTTCAGTCACACTGGACTGATCAGCCTCCCTGGACTGACTACCACTGAGTCCATTTCACCATCAACACCACCACCACACCCAAGCCCCCACCACGACCACCACGAAGAAACTGGAGCAAGGTCACAGAAGAACTCCTCCTCACCACCCTCCTCCAAGACCCCCCAGCTCCACAACCGACACCAACTCCGCTGCCACAGAACTTCACCACTGAATCTCCCGTTGTGCTGACAGACTCACACCCCTCCGACACCCGACCAAACCACGCCCACTGAAGGCCGCCTGGTTCACCACTTAGCTTCAGGAAGCCAGATACTCTTGCAGACACATAGAGAAATCCTGGCGAAACCAGAAAATGACGGAAGCACGGAACAACCACAGGAGTTCCCTGAAGGAATATCACCAGCGCATAAGGGACACCAAACGGATCTTCATAAGAGACAAAGTCCAGACCAACGCTACCAATGCCATTGAACAGTTCAACATCATATAGCAGTTCATGAAACCCCCTCACGAGGCCACGGACGTCACACCCTCCCAGCAACTATGCAACAAGCTCAGTTCATACTTTCACCTGAAGATAAAGGCCCTCTACGACAACTTCAACAAACCTACGCCTGATGATGCCTCCCCCAATGCTGCTGATAGGCCAACCATCATGACATGGAATCCCGCTACCGTTGAACTCACCCCAACTACCATGCAAAAAACCCACTCAGGAGCACCCACAGACGCCTGCCCACCGCACATATTCCACAAGGCCGCTGCCGCCATTGCACCCAAACTGGGACAGACCATCAACACCTCCCTCACGCCCGGCATCTTTCCAGATGACTGGAAACGAGCGGAGGTTAAACCCCACCTCAAGAAACCCAGGGTCGACCCAACGGACCTGAAAAACTACTGACCCACCTCTCTCCTCCCGTTCATGGCGAAAGTCACCGAGCAACTCATGAACGCCAAGCTGACCACCTTCATGGAAGAGAACTCCATCGTCGACGCCTCCCAGTCTGGATTCCGCAGCAACCAAAGCACCAAGACCACCCTCCTCGCAGCCTCGGACGACATACGCATGCTGCTTGACCAGGGACTCAACATGGTTCTCATCCTACTGGACCTCTCCGCAGCCTTCGACACCGTCTCTCATCACACCCTTGCAGCCAGGCTTCAGGACACAGGGATACAACGAAGTGCCCTCGACTGGATCCGTTCCTTTCTCTTTGGCGAAACCCAGAGGATCAGACTCCTGCCCTTCCTCTCCGAACCCACCAATATCAACTGCGGAGTACCCCAAGGCTCTTCACTCATCACCACGCTCTTCAACGTCTACATGGCCCCCATCACTGCCATCGTCAGACAGCATGGGCTCAGCATTGTATCCTACGACGATGACACCCAGCTCATTCTCTCACTCACAAAGAATCCCGAAGGCACCAGACTTTGCTTCCAGGAAGGAATGAAGAATGTGGCAGCCTGGATGAAAAACAACTGCCTGAAGCTCAACTCAGAGAAGACCGAGGTCCTCATCCTCGGATCCTGCAACTATGTCTGGGAACACACCTGGTGGCCCCCCGTCCTCGGGAACCCACCCACGTCCACAGACCGAGCACGCAACCTCGGCATCGCCCTCAACTCCTCCCTCTTCATGAACTGCCAGAACAACGCCGTCAACCTCCACCAGCTTCAACTGCCTGCAGATACTCCGCAAAACCTTAAAGTGGATCCCCCCTGACTGCAGAAAGACCATCACACACACATTCATAACCAGCAGACTGCACTACGGCAACACCCTTTAAGCAGGTGAGTGTTGGCGTTATAGCTGTGCAAAATGCCTTGTAGAACCCGGCGGAGAGGGCCCGGTGATTTCAATGGTTTAAGGCGAGAGATTGCCCCTATATCCTCTTCAATGTGAATAGGTCTGTTGAGTTTCTCAGCATTGTGCTGATTGAGTGCCGTAGTATGCGCGTCCTGAAGATAGGTATCAACCTGTGGGACAGCTGGTGGGTCCCCTGCGTATAGGTCCGCGTAGAAGTCTCTAAAGGCCCGTGCTATCTCTACATCGCCTTCAATTTTAATACCCTGCGGCTCCGCAAGCTCCTTTACCTTGGCCTATATCGTCCACACCCCAATCTGCTAGCGAGCAGGCAGCCTGCTTTGTCCCCCCCATGTAATTTGAATGCTTGAGCCGGAGAGCCACATATTCGACTCTATCCAAGTCGAGCCCCGCCGGCAGGGCGCGCGCATTTTTTAATTGACACCAAATTCTCGGCGCTCTTGTCCGACTATGGACTTTCTCCAATGCCAGCACTTGAGTTCCTCACGTTCCGCTCTCCTCTCCCTGTTCTCCACAGCCGCTATGGCAATTAGGTCTCCCCTAACTACCGCCTTAAGTGCTTCTCATAAGGTGGCGATGGAGACCTCTGGAGTATCCTTAACCTCCAGGTACTCTTCAATGCGACCAAGGAATTGCTCCCTCACTGCTGGTTTGTATATCATAGCTTCCCATAACCTCCCCCCTCCCGCCGGCCTAGCCACCCAGGGGACCGCTAGTGTCACCACCACCGCATCGTGATCTGAAAGTGCCGCCGCAGTGATGTAGACATCTTTCACCTGTGCTTGAACTTCTGTGGAGCCTAAGAAATGGTCAAGCCTGGCATACATGTGGTGTATGTGTCAGTAATAGGAGAATTGTGAGGTCTGGGGGTGTGCTGAGCACCATAGATCTATGAGCCCCCTTTCCTGCAACCAGCTCTTGCCCTCCAAGGAGATCTCCCCCGTCTGGGAGTACCGACTGCCAGACCTATCCGTGTGGGTGTCCATTACTAAATTCCAAACTGAATCGATCTTGCGTCCCCAGAGTTGCAGACAAGGCGGCTCTGAGGAAGGTCTCTTGAACTGTGTTTGGTGCGTAGACAACCCCCACTGTGAAAGCAAACCCATTAATACAAAACTGATGTGTGAGCAACCTTACCTTGAATTCTGCTACCTGTTCTGATACCTTGTCCCCCACTGTTCCTTTAAAGTGTCTGGACACTAAAATGGCAACCCCCGCTTTCTTGTCTTGTGTGGAGGAGATGTTTTGGTGGGGGAAAGCTCTAGACTTAATTCTATGCCACAGAGAGTATTGAATAAAGTCACTAAAAAGGATTTAGTTATGGGGCATCGACATCGTCCGGGTAGGCATTGGCCTGGGATGGTTTAGATAGCATCTCCTTCAAAGTATGTTCCTTCCTTCCATGTTGCATTGACATGGCTTCTAACAGGGTAGCCTCTCCAGTAAAGTCTGTGGCATCGAGTGAGGGTCCCCCCAAGCCTGCAGCATCAGTGTGGTGCACCGTGAGCCCCTTGCTGCCACGGCACTGTGGAAAAGTAGTGGAGAGTAACTGTCCAAAGGAGGCTGCACAGGATGTCCTTCTCAGGCAGTGGATCCCCCCACTAGCTGATCAGCGGATGGAGACGACAACAGTGGTGGGGTCCCAGGGTCCTGCTCCGCGGCATGGGGAGATGGTATCTCGTCGCCCACTTCAAGGTCTCATGAGCCTCTCCCTGGCTCTCGTCGCTGCGTGTCGAAAATGGCCGATAACTGCCCCTTGAAAGAAGGGGGCCAAGCTCTTAAGGTCCTCAGGGCACTGAAATGCCGCCCTCCGCAGAGTTGCTAACGGGACCAACGGGAACACTCAGGCCGGCCACACAGTACCCCACAAGGCCCATAGTCTACCGCTATGGAACATGCCCAGGAGCTGCCACAGGATCGAGTCTACCAGGCCCAAGCATAGGGATATCTCCCGGGATTGTCAGGGAGGAGGTCCGGGTCACTGCACCGCCTGCGCTCCCTTCTGTCTTCTGCCCTCATGATGCTGTCTCTTAGCCTCCACCACCATGCCGTCAGCCAAGTCTGGACATCTCATGCAGTCTAAAAGGGGGGGCCCACCGAAAGCCCAAGGGCTGCCATACCTCTCTCCACACCTCCCCACCACCGCAGCAAAACCAGCGAGGGCTCGGCAATCCCACTACAGTCCTGCCACATGTAGGGGAAGCCAACTGAATGCTCTGGCTGAAATCTTCTCCAGCAGTTTTGGCCCTTGTAAGCGTGAGGCACTCCTTACCCCTGCTTGCGTCTAGCTGGGAGTGTTAGGCGTCCATCGATGCACTGTGTCCCTCCGCTCTCCGCACCTCAGGTGCCACTTCTGCAGGGGAAGGGGGACAAGCTCTCCTGCGCCTGCTGTCGGTCCCTCTGTGAAGCACCAACCTCCCTCTCAGCCATTGTTCCTTTTGAGCACCGCTGTCTGTCCTCCCCCAGCAGCGGCCTTGCTGTGAGCCCCAGGCCACTCCTGCGTCCCCGTACCGCCGGCTCACGGGCAGGGGGAATCTTACTTCACTCTTGGGGGCCGTCTGGAGCATTGAAGGTAGGCGCTCTTCTGTCGGCTTCTGCTGTGCCTCCGACGCCACTCTCGGGATCGGCCGCCGGCTTCAGCTTCTACCGGAGTCCGGGCGCCATTTTCTTCCAAGCTCGTCGCCCTGCTGCCCTGCTGCCCCGCTCCGATCAGGGCAGGGAAGCGTTCAGTCCACAGCATCAATTTCCCTGTAACAAGGCTGTAGAAGTGCTGGGGAGCAATTCCTCCCAACACTCTGTTAGGGGTGAATAGCTCGTTCTCAGGGCACTTCGGGCATCGACGAGCAGGGAGACGAAGCAACACACATCTTACCTGTTCACCATCTTGGCCACGCCCCAGTGGGAACTATTTTGACGACCCCTGAAGTCGACAGTACTACCACGATGACTATGACATGGATGAGGTGATTGGGATTTCCCATAGCTAGACAGCCAGGGACAGAGCAAGGGACCAGTTCTGGTGCCTATAGATCAGCGCGGACCCTACGTCACTGCTGATTCACAGTGCACCACAGAAACATTTCTAGTTGATACAGGGGCTATGACTAGCTCTGTTTCCCGTTCACTGGTCCCGGGGCAGCTCTGTCTGGCCAAACCAATGTTTCAGTGGGTTTCTCGGTTGTGCTGGTTGTTAGCCCCATTTCCAACCCTCTTGCCTTGACTATTGGTCCCTTCACACTTGATTCACCATTTCTATTGATGTCCAATTGTGGGGAGAATTTGTTGGGACTGGATTTGTTAAAAAGATTACATGCAACAATGTTTTGTTCTCCTGATGGTGTATACATGACTATTGGATCACAGGTGGCCCGGGCAACACAATGCTTCGCAAGGGGTCACGGATGTGGGGTTGCTTCAGATCCCACGGTCTCCATCCAAATAAAGGACAATGCCAAATTGCTGCACATTCCCCAGTATAAGATTTTGCAGGCAGGAGAAAAGGCTTTATTTCAAATAATTCAGGATTTGACTAAATCTGGTGTGGTTGAAGAGACAGTGGCGAATGTGTGTAATAGCCCTATTCTTCCTATTCTCAAGAAGACGCCCTTGGATTCTTCTGATGCTCACCCTGCCATTTACCGTTTTGTGATCGACCTCAGAGAGGTCAATAAAATAGTGGTTCCCCAGTACCCTGTGGTCCCAGACATTACCACGATCCTGACAGTGATTCCACCATCAGCCAAATAATTTTCCATGATTGACTTAAAGAATGCTTTCTTTGGCATACCGATCCACACAGATAGCCAATATCTGTTCGGTTTTGCAATCGCCAGTGGAAGCTTTAGATTCTGCCGTGCTCCACAAGGCTATACAGAAAGTCCTAATATTTATAGCCAAGCTTTGAAGGCTCAATTGGATTCCTTGGAGCTTCCCCCTGGTAATGTGCTGTTGCAGTATGTTGATGACCTCCTTGTGGCTTCGGACACTGAAGATGGTGGCAAAGAAGCCACAGTTAAATTATTGTTGCATTTGGCTCATCACGGACACAAGGTGTCACTTTCAAAATTTCAATATTGTCGACAGGAGGTCACCTACTTAGGTCACCGACTGTCGAAGGAGGGTCGCAGACTAGCACCTGAACGCATAGCTGCTATTACTAATATGCCTGTTCCTAAGACACAATGCGAGGTTCGCACGTTCACTGGGATAACTTCGTATTGTCGGCATTGAATCACTAATTACTCCCTACTAAGAAATCCCCTTCTTTACCTGACAATCAAAGATGTGCATGACCCCTTGCTTCGGACAACTGCATGCCAGCAAGCTTCTGAGTAATTAAAGGCTGCGCTTTGCTCTGCTCCTGTGCTTGGTTCTCCTGATTGCCAGAAGCCTTTTGTGCTCTATGTGCATGAGATGGACGGTTGTGCACTTTCTGTTCTAACACACGGTTTTGGTGGTAAGCAGAGACCCTGCGCCTACTTCTCTGCCATGCTCGATAACGTTGCAATAGCTCTCCTGAGCTGTCTGAGAGCTGCTGCAGCAGAGGCAGTTTCTATCAGACAATCGGCAGGGCTCGTCGTTGATACTGCTCTCACAGTAATGGTACCTCATGCTGTGGATACGCTTTTGAACAAGACAAAGACACAATACCTTACTGGTGCACGTCAGACTAGATATAAGCTGACCTTGTTTGCTCCGCACATTACCATCAAAAGATGTGCCACTCTGAACCCAGCCACGTTACTTCCCCTCCCTTTGGAAGAAAAGGACAATGATGTCCATGATTGTTAATTTTGGACTGAGGAAGAAACAAAAGGCCGGGTAGACCTGACTGATGTTCCCTTATCTGCCCACCAAGGGGAACTATATGTCGATTGCTCTTGTTTCAAGCTACCAGATGGCACCACCACTGCAGCCTATGCAATAACTATGTTACACACTGTAGTTGAAGCATCCCGTATCCCAAACCAATTGGCCCAAGCTGCAGAATTGATTGCCCTTTTCAGGGCTTGTGAGTTGAGTAAGGGACTGGCTGTTTAATATCTACACCGACAGTCAGAACGCCTTTGGGGTGGCCCATCATTTTGGGTGCCTCTGGGCAGAGAGAGGGTTCTTAACTTCAAATGAACTGTGAATACAGAACAGCCCATTGATACATAGATTGTTGTCCACATTAACACTGATAAGTTAGCAATTGTGAAATGTAGCGCTCATAAAACACAGATCACAGATGATGTTGGGAGAGGAAATGTGTTTGCGGACCAGACAGCTAAGGAGACAGCTCGTTCAAAGATGAAAAAGATGTTTGTGGCAGGTTCTGCTAGGACAATGGAATGTTCAAAGACACATTGGAAAATGTCAGGGAAATTCAGGTTGAGGCGACTCGTTTGGACGAGGATGGGTGTTGGACTGACTTGTCTGGAAAACAGCGATGGTTACCACCTAATTTCTACATGCTCCCTGTTGTTACCATGGCCCATGGCCCAGAGATATCAGTGCTAAAGGAATAGGCAAGCTACTAGACCCAGTATGGCAGAATGATAATATTGATAAGGTAGCCACACACCTAGCAAATCATTGTTTCATTTGTTTGAAGCATAATCCTGGAAGAGGTACTCCTATACCCACTGGTAACTTTGCAGCACCTCCCTTCTCTTTCGAGGTTCTCCATATGGATTTCATCAAAATGGAATGAGTGAATAACTTGAAGTATGTACTGGCAGTGATTTGCGCATTCAGTAAATAGATTGAGGCTTACCCCACTAAAGAGAATACAGCCATCTGAACAGCGTCCCACTTCAGAAGGGCCTGTTTGGTCCTCTTGGTCCACTAAGAGTAGGATAGTGTTCGTTGTAAGAATATTGCTTTAGCTATTGGTTGTATTTGGGGTGCTGTTCTTCTTAGAAGAGAGATTATCCTGTGCATGCTTGGATAAGTACTACACCAACACCTCCTGAACATATTTTTGGTACTTTAGTGCCTCACAAAGAGGAACACAGGAAATCCTATAAGGATAATGTTTTTATTCAAACGTTGCATCAAATGCATGCTGTTTATAATACAATGAAATGTTGGGTGTGTGGGTTGTTACCTTCTGTCACGCAACAAAGTAAGAACTTGTCGCCTATGCCCTTATTCTATGTTCATAGTTGTGAGGGATGGTTCACCTTACTTAGTTTGGTCCGCTCATTCTCTCAAGTTGACTCCTTGGACAAAAGAAGTACTGGTTCCCGTTCTTTGACAATAAATGTGTATTCCCATCATAGGTCCCCACCTGGTGTTTCCCTTGGAGATGGGCTGTTCGATTGAGTGTTTTTAAATTCTTGCCTCAGGGCCACAGATCAAGGTAGAAAGGCAAAAAGAACAGAGATGGATAGAGATAGGTTTTCACAATTCAATATATCAGAATGTTACCAATGCTTCCAAGCTTGTAATATTACCGAAGATAAGGCCATACCCCTGGCAGTGGTAGATGTACTGGCTACTTTTTGTGTTCAAGGGGCGGGAGACATAGAGGTGGGAGACAGTAAATGCAACACCACTTCCATAGTGAGGATGCCCAATAGTCCGCCCTTGATCCCTCCACCTAATGTTTATTTTGTTTGTGGTGATGGGGGTTATGTGTGGCTCCCTGAGGGATGGTCTGGTAGGTGCTACCTTTCCTACCTCCTTTCCCCAGTCTACATAGCCACTTCCAGCTACCACAAAACTCATCGCCTACAGCGTAGGGGTGCCCTTGCTCCCAACATAAGAAAGTAGTCAATACAGACAATATTGATCAGACAGATACTTTCTTAGATCGATTCACTGACATAATGAAGGAATTCTCCCATTCTGGGGTCCTATGTTCAATAGCCGTAATATTCGGCGCCTGGCTAGAGTAGTTGGGGGAGTCATTAATACTACTGCAGGTATATTACCAAATATTACAGTCGAGCTTCAGGCTACAAGGCTCAATGCTCTTCAAAATCAGATGGTTTTAGATGTCATTCTGGCTGATATGTCATTGTTGGCATTTGCTTTGTATACATTACTGATAGCACCCCCACTGTATAAGCTGCAATACAGAAATTACACAGACTTGCTTCAGAAATCCACCAGGACAATGATTCATGGTCCCTCTCAGGGTGGCTCTGGAGTTTATTGACATCATAGGGTTGGAAGATACTAATGGTCCTAATAGCTATTGCAGGTGTTATCTTCATATGTTGCTTATGTATTAATTGACTCCCAGCATGTTGCACTTATTGTGTGAGCAAGCTCACCCCTACTCCTAAGCTCCCAAGACGTGATACCAAAGTCTCTACTACAATGATGCAGGGTATCCAGGACATAATGATCATAGATGAGGAGATGTTTGAGTATTAGTTGTTTTTTCATATTAAGTGTGTTGCTTTCTTTCCAGTGTTACATGAGCACCTATGCACTTGCCCCCCCTTAGAATTGTAAAGACCCTACCAGATAGCCAAATAAAGGATTTAGCCACTGCTGCTAAAAGGAGGGTCTGTTAGGTTTAAAATTCCCATCCCTGCAACGCACTAGTTTCATGCTATATTAGGTTAGCAGTGGCTAAATAGACTCTATTTGTATTCACATTATACAACCCACTGAGTTATCCCCGTAATGTGCAGACTTTAGTTAGTAAGTGTGACTCCATTTTGCATTTCGTAATCCCTATTAGGCTGCTTAGACTGCGCCCAAGTTAGGCCTCATTGCTCATATTGCTTGCCTCAGCAGAACACTGTGTTTCGGTATTATTTTCTCCTCTGTCCAAGGCTGTTTTCTCGACTTCCTAAGAATAGGCTATTCTGCCCTTGCATGCCTATCTGAATGTGTAATTTCTGCTCCAATATAAGGAGATGGGGAGACCCAGCACCGTAGCCTTGAATACCTGATAACATGTTCCCATCTGGCAGGTGTTACTCATCCTACTGTGCCTCTTTGTTCATGTTCGGTCCAGGCTGGTAGTTTTCCATCATGGGCGTGGTTGGGGGCTTCACGAGAGAAATGATTACTCACTGTAGTTCGTTGGGGGGCAAGTCCCTCAGCAGATATCTTAGAGTGCATGTCATGATGGACTCCTCTGCAGAGCATTTCCAATAAAGATGTAAGTTTGTATTCTCTACTGTCGGACCGACTTTTAATTCTTGGGAAGGCATAGCAGGTGGATGTAAGTAACCCGAGTGGCACCTAAGGGCCCTTCCTTCACAGCTCAGCTGTGGAGGTTTGACCATCACAATTACGTTGGCGGGAAGGCACATCCTGACTGGACCACAGGTAACACTGGCGGTCTGCCCTCTGTCAGACACATTGGACTATTTTGCCACTGCCGTCCACATTCCCTGGCAGTAGTGCCATGGCGGTCATTGTTCTATGAATCTGCATGCATCATAATAGGGCAGACAGAGCCCCCAACTGGTACTATGACTACCAAACTCGTATTTAGGCCCTGAAATAGATTGCTAACCTAATACTAACAACGTCAATCAATAGATTTAACGACATCGCATTACACTACAGTTAACTTAAACTTCACTAATTCTAATGAGCATATATTTTTTCTTACCTGATCTGTTGTAAAAGAAACCTACTGATGCGGTCCTCGATATTTCACAGGTCAAATGAATAAAAATAGATTTGAAAATTGACTTACTGGTCAACAAAGGGTTGACCTGAAAGAAAAATAATAGAGAGGCTGCTGTCAATGTACACATTAATCATTGTTTAATATTTTTTGGTTTTTCATTTAAAATAATGTGAATGCAATATAAAAAAGCAGAACGTTAGTTGCTAATTTCTTTATTAACTTATTGTTTAAACATTATTTTCAATTATCTTAAACACAAAAAAGTTCTTTCTAAAATGCATTTCATATTTATATTGCTTGTAAATGTGATGTGAGTTAGCAGCTTTATTTTTTAATCCATTTTAAATAGTGAGTTATGTCATTTCTGTATTATACATGCAAAATCTATGGAGGACCATTTAAAATGAAATTTGGTTCTATGTTTATTCACATCTTCGAGATTTTGGGGTCCAATCCATAGGGCAAACTCTTCAAGAAGTTTACAAAACTACTTAGAAGTCCCCCATAATTGCTGATCAAGCACAGCTCAATTTATTTTCGGCAGGACTGAAGACCATGACTTTGAATTGATGGATGTTAAAGTCCTTTACAGTTACTTGAGAAAGTAGGAGAGTGGCAGATCACATGTACGAAACTCTCATATTTTTTACCACAGAAATAGCATTTTAAGATGCTGAGGAATGTCAGACACTTATAGAGATCACTAAAGAATGGTTGGGAGTACCGAAAGCTAGACTCCTCCGTAAGGATTGCCAGCCATGTGACAAGTCACGATCTCCAAAGAAGACCATGTGATCCACATGACTCACCCTTCTACAGTGAGCACAATCACTCTCGGGTAGGGTCACAATGTCTTACACTTTCCCCTAGCCCATATCAGGGACTTACCTCCGTCCCCTCTCTGTTTCTTACACATCATCTCTTAGTCCCCTGAGATAGACTTCAGTCCCGCTTGCAGGAGACACTGGGGACCACGCCCCAGCACCTCAATGCCCATTCTCCTACTTGCCCAAATTAGCTACCCCCATGGTATGACCAAGTGCACTCCTGCGGCCAGCACCGACATCCCAACCCATAGCTAATCCTTGCATTTTTCACCCATCCCCCAGAATTTACACCTGGGAGACTCATGTCGCAAAAGAGAAATCTAAATTTCTCAGTGCCCTCACTGAATGTTAATAGACTTACCTCCTACGCCAAAAGGAAGAAAAATATCTGAATAAACCTGAATACTGCACCTAGACATTTCTCCCCTGCAAGAAACACGCTTGTCAGATGTAGAATGTCAGATAATAGGCAGGGAATGGGTGGGAAGTGACTATCGTTCTAGTAAATTCACACCAGAGAAAAATGAAACCGCCTCTTATAAATCACATCGTAAGGGTGGAGGGACCATCCTCTTAGTGAAACATATTCCACTGAAAATCCAAAGAGACTGGAAAGGCCACGCAGCTACTATGTGTTCATTAAAGCTTCCATACATGCCCGGACACTTTTGAGGGTGTCCGTGTACGTTCCGACTTACATGAAGACAACCACCCTGGAAGACATAATTAGGATCATACAAAGCACACTACTGGCTCTTCTGCGAATGAAACACAAATCTAGCTCTCTGTAAACTGCTAAGGCAGGAGTAGCTTTGTGCCGCCTTAAGCAGAGACAATAAGAGTGAGGAAAGAAAGTGAGCCAACTCCTAGCCTTGCAACTGCAAGGGACAATAAAGAGACTTTCTACTCCTCTGACTGTACGAGCCTCTCAAAAGGCATATTGTCCTTCTTGGCTCATTACAAGCTCCGTCGACTCACACCAGACCATAAGCAGTCCCTTGAAACGACCATTACAAAGAGATTGGAGAGGCTATAGACGCCCTTCCATACGGCAAGTACCTGGGCACGGATTGCTACCCAGCTGATTATTATAAAATGCACAAAGACTTCTTGGCTCATCTGCTCTGCAAAGTGTACACCAAGGACTGCTCCTCTCCCACCACTCTCATGGAAGCCAAAAGCATTACCCTAATCTCTAAACCGGATAAATACATGCTGTGTCAATCCAGTTGTGGACCGATATCATTGCTTAATGTTGATACTAAGATGCTGGCTAAACTACTGGCAAATACGTTACAATGAGTCATCCTGTCTCTTGTACATAAAGACCAAGTTAGGAGTGTATCCCTTCACACTTCAGCATTGCGCCTTGGGATATGGACACACATCTTTTGGGTCCCTGAAATGTCAAGGATGAAAAACTGTGTATCCTTCGATAATGAGAAGGCATTCATTAGAATAGAATGACCGTACATGTTTCAAGTGCTGAGACAATGAGAGGTATGACACACCAAGGTAAGTAGGAAAGTGTATACTGAAGGTGGCACATGCTCAGTGAGTAAAAACTGCCCTCACTCACAAAATTGTGATATGCTTCATCATTGGGCGTGCTAACTGAAAACCCTGCACAGACCAATGCCTGGGGTGGAGCAAAAGGGGATGGGAAACAATACAAACAGTACGTTTTGGGATGACCAAAGAAAAGTGCAGCCAGTGAAAATTAGCTCGTATGTGTCCCAATAACAATTTTATTCCTGGGCCATCTGGCTAGGTTTAAAAGCGTGAAGGATGGTGGTGACAGGAGAAAATTAGGATCCCTTCACCCCTCCTTACTGCAAAGGTGTTGACATGTTTCTGCCACTGTAACCATGCCCACAGTATTGGGTCACTCCAGCATTCATCAAGACCCTCAGACTCCCAAAACGCTATAGCCTCAGATCCTGATTTAAGTATCTATGGGATATGTCCTTTCCAACATAGGGTTTATCTACTTCACACTCTCATCGTGATCTGTGGGAGAAAACACAGAGGAGGGGGTTATTACTAGGTAGCCTTCCTCTTCTCAAATGATGTATAGGCATAGAAAGTCCCTTCCCGAGGGGGGGTATCCCCTCCTCACTCAGCATTCGTACACCACCATACTGCCTACAGCACCAAGTTGGCTAAATTGTAAGCTCTTTGTCCAAATCAGTCAATTCATTGTGGAACAGTGTCCACTCTCTGTAACACACAGGAGTCTGTTACATCCAGAGCAAAATCGGTTTCAATAAAACGTGTTCACTCAAGCAACACACAAACTTTCACTCACCGAGTTACACTGAGCAAGTGTCTAGAACAAGCAAGGTGTAATGAGCAACCCCCTGTAGTCAAACTCTACAAGGACACACAATGTGTACATATTGATGGTATTAATTAGCACAATCCGTCTAGATATATCAATGGGTCATATAACTCTAGTGGTGGTTAATAGTGTCACACCCATCAGCCATTAAGGAGGTGACAGCTGATAATGTGGATGGCCACCACCTGCAGCTGTCTTGACCTGATCATATTTTTTGCCCCAGCATGGTGAAAGACTAGGAAAATGCATAGATCCACTTGTGTAGTATCCCAGTATGCATGGTTATACCTCCACACCGAGTCTTATTTAACAAGGGATCGTGTGTGTAATACATACAGGAGTTGCTGTAACCCCAGGTTAATTTTCTTCGTTATAACCTGCAGTGGTCTTCCGTCCCGCGGAACCCCACCCAGACTCCTTACTTAACCAAGGTAGGTACGCTGCCTGGATATTATCCATCTCTCGCCTTGAAGGTGGCGATCTACTGCTGTCATCATTCTCTGTATCGGGACTAAGTCCTGGTCATGTTGGGGGATGCTTGATTCTGGTCCAGGGAGGACCGGGCTTGGCAGTTCGGGATGGACTGTTCCGATGAGGAACAGGGTCAAGACAAATTTGAATATGGCTGGGTCCAAACTGGGGTGGTGAAAGAACAATGGATTAAACCCAGAACTTTATGAATGGGGCGAATTTTCGCATTGTTTTAGCATTCCGTCCATAATTTGTTTCTTTACTGAGACCCTGCAGGGCATCTAAACACCCCTCAACAGAGTATCTGAAGGAGAAATAGTCCACCTCTTATGGTTCTGCCTCAACGTAGCTGCCTACTAGGCTTCAATCACAACTATGATCAGGCAAACTGCCCACCTTCAAGACTTTGCACAATGCCAAGCCATCACTAATTAACAGTCCTAATGGTTCTCCAAAGCCCTAGCGACGATAAAAATTTACATTCCGCACAAGCATCTGCCCAACATCTGACACTTGGCTCCAGGAAATGTAAAAGTTGGTGAACAGATAAGAGCAAAGCTGAATGTTCATCTTAACAAGTGAAAGAACATGTGGTGAGACTTTCTTCTGCACCCACGCCAAGGTAGGAGACCTGACTGCAAGGTCATTAAGCATTTGTCATGCGCACAATGTGGCTGCCCTCTCTGTGCACTAGTTTCTCTGTACCAGGAGAAGAATTACCCAAAAGCTCAATATGGATTCACATTCAGGATGGCCCTCACTGGAACACAGGGGGAGACATACCTCTCAGAAAAGCCACATGACTGTCAAGTCTCCCCTCATGGATGGCATGGGAGGGCCTGACAACTGACAACAGTTACATACACCTCTAGCTTGCTAATGACCACCGCAAGTGCTGATTACTGCCCTAGTGCTACAGACTCATTGTTCTCTCGACAGGCAGAGTCTTTTGCAATTTATCTTTTGTTATGTGATTCCAGAGTTACATGTAAAACTGGTGGATCATTTCCTCACTTTAAACTGCGAATCAAGTTTAATAAAGATGATACAATATGAAGTGATACTTGATAGGGAGCACCTAAATGTTCCTGAGGACAGCCTGCTGGGTAGATCTCCGAGTTCTAAACCCTAAATCTCTGCGAATAAATGTATAGATTTAGTTTTGGTATTTGTTATTAGGTGGATAGCTACAATGCAACAAGAATAAAGGATAATTCGACCCTCCTCCCACATAAGATTATCATGGGGGAACAAATGTTGAAAACATAGTTTAAGCTCTGTCAGACGAATGCCCATCAATTATGAACCTACTGGGAATGGTTTAGTTGTTTGTTTTGCCTAAAACCATTGTGTAGCACTGTTGGAATTGTTTAGGCCTGGCGGAGTTCACAGAGTTTTACACTACTTAGGCCTGGGCAGAGTTCAAGGGGTTCTACTCAGTTTTTACCTGTGCAGAACTCTGCGAAGTGCCGAAAAATGCTACCGCACTCCACAGAGTTCCGCCAGTGGCACAGGCTGTTAAGTCGCATTGTTTGCACTGATTTTAGCACTGGGAGTTTGACCTGAATTGTAAAATCAAGGTGAATGGCACCGCCTGCCACGCCAGAGGGTGAAGCTGCGTTCTGCTACTTGAGTAGACAGTCTACTAGAGCGGCAGTTTTCTCAAAGTGAGCAGCAGAGTTCCCACCGTGAGTGGGCAAGACCTGCTACAACTGCCCGAGTTGAGGAATCCCGCCAAGAGGAGGTCTAGCGTGTGACTTTTTTCTCGCAAGTGCTCACCAACTCAACGTTGGAGAGCCGCTCAAGAGAAAAAACTCCAATCGGTGTCAATTTGCTGAGTTTTTAGGAACTCCACATGGAGCGCAGAGTGGGCAAAACTCTGCAAACTTCATCGGCTGAGCGGAATTCTTCGCCCACCCCTACGGGCCCATTAGGATGTCGGGAGGATCGCCACCACCATGCGGGCGAAGTTGATCCACCCGACATCCTTGCCCACCCGCCACCCCTTACCCCCGCTATATAACTATTGCGGGGGACCGCGGCGGACGGAAACACTGTCCGCCGCTTTTCCACCCCGGTTGCCTTGCGGCCGGGGCGGAAAAGGATTTATATGGTGGCGGTGTCTATCAGACACCGCCAGCCATATTAGGATGGGCTTTGGGAGATGCCTTTCCGTGGCGGCAATGCCGCCACGGAAAGGCAGGCGGTCTCTACTTTGGGGGCCCCCTGCAGGCCCCCATGGTGAAGGCGAGGTGCGGGGTGCACATGGGGGTTACCTATGGTACCCCCTGCATCTCAATGTACAACATGACAGGCACCGCGCTGTGCCTGTCATATTGTGCACTGAAAAGCACAACGTGCATTTTTAACATTGTGGCAGGTGGAGCTAAGAGCACCGCCCGCCACAATGTTAAAATTTCAGTATGCGCCCGCCACTGTGGCGGGCGCATCCTAATTCCCCCCACAAGACCCCCGCACTTATGGCGGGCGGTCCCATCTGCCGCCGTCATCCTAATGTCCCCCCTAGTATTAATGCCTTATTTATTTATTAGAAGATTATTCTTAATGTGAACATACTGTATATCTATGAGATATGGATAGGGGAGGGGTAAAAAGTATTATTCCCACTCCAGTTAGTGCAACAGTACAGAAAGTATTGGATAGCGGAGGGGTAAACATTTATATTCCCACTCTAGTGAGTTCATCTGTAGGGAAAGTGTTGGATAGCGGAGGGGTAAAGCTTACTATTCCCACTCCAGTGAATGCAACAGTAGGGAAAATGTCTTATTAGCGGAGGGATAAAAATTACTACTCCCACTCCAGTGAGTGCATCAGTGGGGAAAGTGCTGCATAGTGGAGGGTTAAACTTACTATTCCCACTCCAGTGAGTGCAACAGTAGGGAAAATGTTGGATAGCGAAGGGGTAAAAATTACTATTTCCACTCCAGTGAGTGCAACAGTGGGGAAAGTGTTGGATTACAGAGAGGTAAAACTGCCTATTCCCACTCCAGTGAGTGCAACAGTAGGGAAAATGTTGTATTAGCCAAGGGGTAAAAATTACTATTCCCACTCCAGTGAGTGCATCAGTGGAGAAAGTGTTAGATAGTGGAGGGTTAAACTTACTATTCCCACTCCAGTGAGTGCAACAGTAGGGAAAATGTTGGATAGCGAAGGGGTAAAAATTACTATTGCCACTCCAGTGAATGCAACAGTATGGAAAGTGTTGGATTTCGGAGCGGTAAAACTTACTATTTTCACTCCAGTGAGTGCAACAGTAGGGAAAGTGTTGGATAGTGGAGGGGTAAAACTTACTATTCCCACTCCAGTGAGTGCAACAGTAGGGAAAGTGTTGAATAGCGGAGGGGTAACAATTACTATTTCCAGTCCAGTGAATGCAACAGTAGGGGAAGTGTTGGATAGCGAAGGGGTAAAAAATACTATTCTCACAGATTTTAAAAAACAAAAAAAGAAAACGTATATAAAAATATAAAACATTTACAAAAGATAAAAACATATTATAATGTTAAAAAGATCTAACAAATACCTAGAAAGATTTTTTTTTTTCAAACAAATAATTAATTGTAATTAAAAATATTTATAATCAAAAATATTAATTATTACATAAATGTAATCTTTTTAATTTCCTACCCTATAACACCACACCATTCACAACACACATCTAAATTTAAAAAAATGTACCTCCATAATTAACATAATTATTTATCAATTAAAGAATAATAATTAATTAAAAAACAAATTAAAACAGATAAAAATTAATTTACTCCCCAAACGTTACCACTATAAAACCGAAACACACACACAAAAATAAACAATTATCATAAATATTTATGAATTGATTAATTAATATTAATGATAAACTAATTATTAATTAATTTAACATAAATTATTTGCCACCCTCTAACCCAATAAACACCACAACCTACACCTAAAAAGCATAACACATTTTCCATAACTAATTGTACATTAATAAATTAATATCAATTAACAACAAATTATTAATTAATGTAAAAGATTTTACTTCCCACCCTTCACCACTATAAACCCCACAACTCACATCTAAAATTAATAACACAATTGCCATATTTAAATTTTATTTAATTAACAAATAATAATTCATTATTTATAAATAAATGACTTCCTACCCCATTCTCCCATAAAGCCTACCACACATTCCTAAAAAATAACAAAATTAACATAATTAATTACTAATTATTCATTAATAATAACAACAAGTAATTAATAAATAGTCAATAATACATCATTATTTTCCACAATTAACACTATACATATAAATTAAAAAAATAAATGAAAAAAATATGAATACATTTATTATAATTAAATGACTTTTCCCCTATGAACCCACACCCCGCTTCTAAATAATGACACGATTAACAAAATTACCAATTCATTAATTATTCATAATAACAACAAGCAATTAATTAATAATTAATAATACATTAATTCCCACAAATAACAATATGAAATGTCAATTAAGTAAATATTAATAAACACAAAATATTAATACATTTATTATAATTAAATTAGTTCCCACCCTATTTCCTCATAAACCCACAACCTGCTACTATAAAAATGACACAATTAACATAATTACCAATTAAATAATAAATTAATTCTGAAATCAATAAGCATAAAGTTACATTTCGTACGTTTCGTAACTGGGCTTAAATAATCCCAAAGTGGAATTTTCCAGGTAGGTGCAGCTAAACAGTAAAATAAAAAAAATGGTTTCAGCATGTCTATCGTTTACAAAGTATCTCACTCCCAAGGTCGCTCCATTTGGGCCCATCACTAGACAAGTGGGAGAGGGCCTCTATCTAGCGAGAAAGGTATGCGCTAATAGGAACAGTGTACTCATTACTGGAACAAGTCTAACATGGCAGAAATAAAACTTCTAGTGGAGCATTTCTCGGAAGTGAACTAGATCGGTTTTGAACAGCCTAAAATGGCGCCTGTAAAGAAAATGGCGCAGCGAATGCTAACTTACTTAGGGCAATGCGCAAACATGAGCATTTCTATTCTAACACATGTTACACTTTGCTTCCGCTACGGAGACATTTTCAGTTACTGCAAAAGAGCGTCTCCAGCCTCATACTATGGGGTTACATTATTAAATGCCGGGGTGTTAAGGAGACGAGCGTAGAAGCCTGAACAATGTACCAAATAAATTGCATTGTATTATGATCAATCAGGTGTCAAATGATTGTGGATAAGCTTCCAAGCATTATGTCAGTACTGGCAATAATTTCGCTTTTATGACTTGTAGTAATGGGGTTATAGATTGACCAGAAATATTTCTTGAACGTTTCCTAAAAGTGTGTGCTAATGCCAGATCTTGTTTTCCACTTCTGTCCAATGTTCATTAATGGCTCCTTGAGCTTGGAAGTAGACTCCCAGGTGCTTATAAGCTGCTGTTTGTTCCAGGTATTCACCATCCAAGGTCCATGTGAACATGGGTGTTTTATAGTTTAACAATGCAACTGCTTTCCATTTACTAGGGTTTCCAGCATATTGCAAGGCCATCCTTGTATGATCGAGTATACTGCATACAGCATCAGGAAGATGAGTCACAGCGGAGTTTAGAAAGGCATGTACACCGATTTACAAAACCTGACCATTGTCCAATGAGCATGAATTAGGCACTAAGGGGCAGATTTATGATGGGAATGCGCCACGTTTGCGTCACGCAACTGCGGCGTAAACGTGGCGCATCCCTACGACCCATTTACAATGTGACGCATCTAGGCAGATGCGTCACGTTGTAAAGCCCTGCGCCACTTGTGGGCATTCCGGCGCAGGGTGGGCGTTCCGGGGCAGGTGCGCCTCGCAAAAGTGGCTGAGTGAAATCTATGAGATTTCACTCAGTCACTTTCAGGCCAATGCTGCGTCAAAACCCTGCGCCTGCTTGAAGCAGGCGTAGGTCTTGATGCAGCATTGTATAGATGGGGCACCCCGAGCCTTGCTGGAGCTGCGTCGCGCTTGCGACGCAACTCCATCAATGCGCCACCTTTACGGCACAGATGCGTCACGCATCTGTGCCGTTTTTGCCCTATGGTGCGCCGCATTGTAAATGCGGCGCACCATGGGTGGCGGAGCAGCGGCGCAAAATAACTGGCGCATCCCTGGGGATGCGCCAGTTATCATAAATCTGCCCCTAAGGAACGAGGAGGGCTCAGCCTTCTTTTAGGCCCTTTTTGATAAAAATGTTCTCGGTGGAAACATGCTGTCTCCTGTTTTGACCTGTGTTCAATTACCTACATATACACTGATAGCGAAGGCAACAGAATACCTATGTTACGGAGCTTGCTCCATAAACGACCCTTGTCAATATGGTAGAAATCTTTTTCAAAACCACTAAAACTGGCAAATTAGTTCTTCCTTTGCTTCTTAGACTTGTAAGTGAGCAGCGACAATGCAAAAATATTGTCTGTCATATTGAAATTAGCACTACATCTTAGGGGTAGATTTAAAAACATTTTAGACTGGGTTAGCATCACAAAAGTGACTTCTATCCAGCAGAAAATATGTTTTCCCTAATTTAATTTCTAGTGCAAAACTTGTTTTGCATTGGAAAGTACCATGAACGTATTTTTTTGCATTAATTAGCGCCAAGGCAGCGTTACATGGGTGGTGCATGGGAATTCCCATGAAATCACCCATGCCTATTGATACAAAATCCTATCTACATACAATAGTTGACAGTTTAGCACCAAACGTTAATGCCATTTGAGAGGAGTCATATAAAGGAGAAAAGTTTTTATTTCTCCTTACTTTTGAGGCTTTGAATGCGTGCTGAACTGTGCACCAAACATGCAAAGTAGGAAAAGTTTTAAAGTGTGTCTAGCATAGTTTTTTGTATTTGAAGGAAACCTTTCCAGTATAAAACCGAAGGCAGACTCACACACCCTCCCTAGCACTATGGGGCAGATTTATGTTGGTAATGCGCCACGTTTGCGTCACGCAACTGCGGCGTAAACGTGGCGCATCCATACGACCCATTTACAACGTGACGCATCTAGGCAGATGCGTCACGTTGTAAAGCCCTGCGCCACTTGTGGGCGTTCCGGCGCAGGGTAGGTGTTCCGGGGCAGGTGCGCCTCGCAAAAGTGGCTGAGTGAAATCTATAAGATTTCACTCAGTCACTTTCAGGCCAATGCTGCGTCAAAACCCTGCGCCTGCTTGAAGCAGGCGTAGGTCTTGATGCAGCATTGTAAAGATGGGGCACCCCCGAGCCTTGCTGGAGCTGCGTCGCGCTTGCGACGCAACTCCAGCAATGCGCCACCTTTACGGCACTGATGCATCACGCATCTGTGCCGTTTTTGCCCCATGGTGCGCCGCATTGTAAATGCGGCGCACCATGGGTGGCGGAGCAGCGGCGCAAAATAACTGGCGCATCCCTGGGGATGCGCCAGTTATCATAAATCTGCCCCTATGCCTTTAAGGTGTGTGCCTTGTGTATGGCAGCTAAAATCTGCACTGGCGCTAGGGAGAGTAGAGTGCCATATCTCTGTAGATGTGGCGCTCTCCTGCTCCCTTGCTGTCATGCAACATAGCGTACCATTTTTGTGTGCTGTGTTCTGTGACTGTTTTGAGAATCTTAGACAAAGTTTGAAACCAGGGAAATAATTTGTTTTTTTCAGCCCATTTTCAGAGCTTTTCATACAGTAACGTAGCAACGTATTTTGAACCATTGTCTAGAAGCACTATTAGTCGATATTTTCCTGATCCAGTCTTGGGGATTTTGTGCATTAGCAAGCTTTTCCCTGATTCAGGAATGGCTCTATTTGCATAACATTCTGAAAAAAGTGTGTCCGACGTTGATGTCCAATATTCTGGCTTGTGTTGGAAAACTGCTGTTGGATTGCCTTTTGAGGAGGGCTGCCTTTTTTGCAAGACTTTACAATCCCTATTATTCTTTAACAATCTAAACAATGTTTTGATAAGAAAGACTTGAGGCATGTTGGTATGCCT
Organism: Lissotriton helveticus; assembly: GCF_964261635.1. Classification (NCBI taxonomy): domain Eukaryota; kingdom Metazoa; phylum Chordata; class Amphibia; order Caudata; family Salamandridae; genus Lissotriton; species Lissotriton helveticus. The sequence goes on from NC_136059.1 coordinate 407,066,043, forward strand.
ACTTGCTTTAATAGTTCTTCATTAGCTACTGTTAGAAATGGGGGTCTCTAGTTGGCAATGGTTTGCACCTTTGTCCAAAAAGGGACCCTTGCATCTAGTCAGGATAAGGAGATACACATCTAGATAACCCCTGCTCACCACCCCCTTGGCAGTTTGGCATGAGCAGACAGGCTTATCTCAGAGGCAGTGTGGAAAGCATTTGTGAACACATACAGTGAAAACACTACAAATGGACACCACACCAGTTTAGAAAAATAATTAATCTTTACTAGACTTAACATAAGACCAAACAACAGAAAATCCACAATACAGTAGCCAAAAATAAGACTTTAAAATTTTAGAAATAGCTTAGTTTAATGTAGATGGCAAATGCAACACTTTACTCTCAAAGTACCTTGAATGCGTCACGCAATATAAACAAAATGGTCTCAGGGAAGGTGATACGTCAGTTCCTTGCTTCAAGGGAGGTGGTGCATCTGTTCCTTACTGCAGCGCAAGGGAGGCGATGTGTCTGTTCCTTACAGGAGAGGAGGCAAAGTGTCTGTTTCTTACTGTGATCCGGTGCGATGTGACAAGATGGCGCCTCGTTGCTATGCGACCATTCGGTGCAATGTGACAAAATGGCATCTAGGATGCGATGGGAACAACGTTAGATGCGATGTGTGCACACCCAACGGCCGTGCAGCTAAACTGATGAACTTAGAAGCAGCTACAAGCCCAGCGACACGCTTCTCCGGTGATGCGATGGCGACCTCTATGGTGGCGGCACGCTTCTCCGGTGATGAGACACGCTTCGTCTGTGATGCGACGCCGAACAGCTGCGACAGTGGCACACTTCTTCAGTGATGGGACTGCAACTGCTTCTGCGGCAACATGCTTCTCCTCATTGCGTTGCGCTTCCAGCTCCCAGCAACATCCAGTCTCTTCGAGGGCCCACACAACAGCAGGCATCTCACTGCAGGTAGAATTCCTAGCAAGGGAATTCATGGGGAGCTGGTGGTTAAGTCTTTGTGGCCCTGAGACTTCAAAGCAGGAGGAAGCTCAACTTTAAGTCCTTGGAGATCTTCCTCAAGATGATTAAAGTACACGCAAAGTTCCTTTTCTCCTTTTCTTGGCAATAAATAAACCACTGCAGGCAACCCCAAACAGTCACTATCACAGGGGCAGTCTCCTCCTTCAGCTTCCTTGGTTCTTCTCTGTGGCAAAGGTTTGTCTTGATTCCCAGAAGTGATCTAAATTTCTGGGGTCTGGGCCCCAATATTTATATTTCTAACTCCTTTGTTATCTGAAGGCAGAGAGTGTCTGTACCTAGTCAAAACCAGTTCTGTCCTCCTTGGTGCAGCTTACTGGTAGGGGGTGGAGACAGCATTGTTGAAAGCAGACCTGGCCCAGGTAGCTAAAAGGAAATCTCCTCCCCCTACTCAGCCCAGCCCTAACTCATGAGACCGCTGGAGCCAAAGTCCTTCCAGACCCCTGTCACTCACAAACCAGACATGGAATACACAAACCTAGCAGAGTTATACTGGATGGTTAGGCAAAAAAATATCTACTTTCTAAAAGTGGTATTTTCAAACACAGAATGTAAAAATCACCCACACTAAAAGATGTATTTTAACATTCTGAGTTCAGGCATACTAAACTTGTTTTTCTACCTTTTTTCCCTCGGTCAAACTGCCTATTCTGGTCTATTGGAACAGGTAGCCTTGCAATAGTGAAAAACAAAATTGGCTGTAATTCCCTATCAGTACATGCCACACACACCAGGGCATGCCCTACCTTTCACATACAATGCACTCTGTCCATAGGGGTGACTAACATGTAGAAAAGGGAAGGTTTAGGGACTGTCAAGTGGGTACACTTGTCAAGTCAACATGGCAGCCCCAGACTGCACACAGGCTCTGCAATGTCAGACCTGATCTATATTTTACAAGCTGCTCCTGACAAGTAAATCCAATAATCAAGTAAGTCCAATAATCCAATCATAGAGTCACTAATCCATTACAACAATTTACAATGCACTAAAGGTAGCCTTGCAATAGTGAAAAATGAAATATGCTGTAATTCACTAGCAGGACATGCCACACACACCTGGGCATGTCCTACCTTTCACACACAGTGCACCCTGCCCATAGGGGTGACTAACATATAGAAAAGGGAAGGTTTAGAGACTGGCAATGGGTGCACTTGCCAAGTCGACATGGCAGTCCCAGACTGCACGCAGGCTCTGCAATGGCAGGCCTGAGCCATATTTTACAAGCTGCTCCTGTGGGTGGCACAATCAGTGCTGCAAGCCCACCAGCAGCATTTGATTTACAGGCCCTGGGTACACATGGTGCACTGTACTAGGGTCTGACAAGTAAATCAAATAATCCAATCATGGAGTCACAAATCCATTACAACAATTTACACTGAGAGCATATGCACTTTAGCACTGATTAGCAGTGGGAAAGTGACCAGAGTCATAAAACCAGAAACAACAGGTCAGGAAAAACACAGGAGGAAGGCAAAAAGTTCAGGGATGAATGCTGAAAAAAGGGCCAAGCCCAACAGCTACATTTTAGAGAAATGCAGGATTTAAAAGTACCACATCCAATCGGACATACTTACATTATTGTTGACTTTATGCGCCTTTGGACCTTCAATTTGATTGATGTCGTTCCAGAGGAGCCGCCGCATTGAATACACTCCATTGTTTTTCCTTAAACTGACACTTAGGGGTCTATTACGATACGCCCGCCATTGTTTCGGCAAATGAGACCACCCGCTACGTGTGCGGCGGTTTCACAAATCCAATTAGGAAGTGCCCGCCACACTGGCCAACGCAGCCCGCATATTTAACATTGCGCGGGCGGTGCTTTCAGCAGCACCTGCCGACACCACGCGGTGCCTGTCACATTGTCCATGCAAATGCATGGGGTAGCCCCTATGTGCACCCCCAACACCTTGGGGGCCCGCAACGGGTCCCCACATGCAGACTCCACATGCCTTTCCATGGCAGCAACGCCGCCATGGAAAGGCACATCACCGCCGGCATCTTGATATGGATGGGGGTGTCTTGCAGGCACCGCCACCATATCAATCCCCTTTTCCGCCTGGTCTCCTGTTTGGCTGGCGGGAAATGGGGCGACGGTCTTTTTGTCCGCCGGGGTCCCCCCCGCCATCCTAATGTGGCCGGGGAAATGGGAGGCGGGTGGTGAATAATGGCAGGCACCGCCATTTGGACGGTGGCGATCCGCCCGCCATTATAATAGACCCCTTAGTGTTGCAAATCATAAACCTATATTCCTTTCAAAGCAGTCTCACCAGCTTTACCGCTTCTTTTGGGATACATTTTTTCTTGTTTCTTGTGCCCCTATTTTTTTATTCCTTTTTTCCATCGGTGAGACTGAAATTGTGCAAAATACTCTTTGTGTGCCTTCCTACATGCTAACAAAGGCCCTTCATGAAAGACAGTTCAACTTGCGTTTGTGATCAATCTCCAATTATGTTGGAAAGCAGTTGGCCCCCATGTTTGGGAGTTCTTTCACAGGTAGATTCGATGTCATTTTTGTTACCAGAATTCCACTATATTAGTGCTGAGAGTATTCTTTTTAAAACACCTTAGTTTTGGAGTGGCTCTGAATGCCCTATTGCCCCTGCTATAAGAACTAAGCCCTCATTTACGGGATTGTGGCGTAGGGCAGCGCAGCAAGTCACCTTGCTGCCCTGCCCTATGCCAAAGTGAAAGGACAGGAATGCACTTTATTTATGCAATACCGTGCTTCCCTAACCTTTCTCCCTGTGCAAGTTCCATTTCAGCAGGCTAGCACCATTGTAGGCGCCCTTAAGGCCATGAAACAATCCTAATAGGTGTTTTCCTCTTTCTTTGTCTCTTGCAGAATGCAGCACACATAGAAAATATAATAAAACTAGGAGAAATAAAGATAGTTATCATCGTTATGCCGCAACTCGGGAAGCATAAGGATTTGGCACTTCCCCAGGTATACATGATTTTGTAAATCTGGAGCAGCATCAGAATCCATTGGTGTTGCTTGGAAACATCCACCTCAAAGTCCATAGAATGCCTCCTAAGCGCAGAGTAAGGTTACGCAGCGATTTCCACTGTGTCGCCTTACTCAAGATTTATGAGGCCACAGAAAGCCGTGTGGAGTGACTTTGCATGAATCTGATTCAGTGTCCTGCGTCACGCATGTGCCACTTTACGTGGTGCAACAGTGACGCGAGGATCTCATGAATAACCCCATAAGAACGTATCGATGCTCAGACTTGCATTTTCTGGAAAATGGTCACTCACAACATTTTATCATATTTTAAATTCATGGAACAGTCTAAATCATTTATGGCTATAAATGTGTAATCCAAGCCTGCAAGTGTAGATTTCAAAGTATGAGCGTGCTTTATTCAACTGTCTACGGAAAACCTACCATAAAAAGCTAGCAACCTCATTTTATATAATTAAAAGAGTCTCCCCCTGTTTATTGTTTTGCTGGTTAATCAGTGGTGCCTCTGCGATTTTCCAGTCCTGCACTGTGTGACATATCATCAGGTTTCAGTTAAAATCATTTGCTTTAATGAAGGCTGTGTTTTTCAGATTTGCTTCTAATGAATTGAATTGAAATTAGTGTTCACTGCGATGCTTGACTATTTTGCACGATCTTTGAGCAAGATTCAAATACATGTTTATTATTAAAATGTGAATGAAGTGAATCAATAATTTTTAGCTCATTACCTCTAATAGCCAGAGAATTTCAAAAAAGTCTGATTTTAGCTGAGACACATGTGGATACCCCTTCTTAATGTCTGTCTTTAGTTGACTTCTTGATTGCTGGGTTACCCTAGCACTGAAAGCCAGGAAGGCCAGTGGGTTTGGTGTTTCACGTCTCCTGGATACAAATACTATCAAATCCAGATAAATAATTCACATACTCCTCCTGCATTTCAGCAGTTTCCTAGGCTGCCATGTCTAGGAAGTAATCCGCAGTGTGGTCATTTTTTCATTTATTTTCCATTGCTTTGTTCCTGGGAAGTTATATAGTTAGGCTGGTGAGTAGCATGGTTGACTTCTTGAGTTTAAATCCTAGTTCATATGGAGACTTGAAGGTGGAGAGGACCGGTCTATCCGTTAACTTGGATGGGGTGTATCTGCAATGGTGATCTCCCTCCTGCGTTAGAGTTATTGTTAGAGCTTAATTTATAGCAAGAGTAGATGACTCCTGGCCTGGTGCTGCTTTATTTATTGCCATAGGTTCGGGTGAGTGCTCAGGCTCAGAATTTACTACTGTTAAGTCCCACTCTCCAAATTGATACTTCTATTCTACCTCTTTGGTGACTCAGTTCAGCTTGGTGTAATCCTGTGTTATTGTAACATATTCTAGTTGTTGGAGAGCTCATCTAGTATCATTGAACATGAGCAGAAACTATTAATTCTCATTGATTTTCCTCGGGCCCAGACATTTGTTCAGCTTATTATTGACCCAAAATAAAAGTCCTTCAATTTTACCAAAGGCGGAAACTTGCATATCCAAAGCAACAGATTGTTTCGACACAGCAGAGAACATTACATTATGTGCAGCATTTAATTAATTCCATGATCCTGACTCATTACCCAAGCCATGTCTATAAAGAGAAGAATTATTACCTGATGACCAGAAAAGGGGCGGGGGAATTATCTGAAAATCTTGCATCCTTAATTCTTCATCAGGGCTATCTTGGGCAGGCTATAAAGTTTGGATTGGAATAGACTCAGTTATGTTGTCATTGAAAGAAACGCAAAAACAACAGTTGATGGACAGAATGCAGAACAATGTCATACATTCACCCCAGTACAGAGATCTGGGCCTAAATCCATCGTTTTTTTGCACTCCACACCACCCGGCTGTTTTCTCTCTAAATTGATACCATGTACTTTATGTACATACCAGATTGGTTACTGGGTCACCCTTATCTTTGAAAGAAACAACATTATTTTCTTTTTCTGACATAGGGCGTGATTTAGATCTTGGCAGATGGGTTACTCCATCACAACGGTAACGTATATCCTGTCTGCCGAAATATAAATCCCACTATATCATATAGGATTTATATTTTGGAGGACAGAATATCAGTCACCGATGTGATGGAGTAACCCGTCTGCCAAGATCTAAATCAGGCCCAAAGTCTTTTAATTTCCACTACTTCCTTTCCCGGGTTTGTTATATTATTGTATTATTCGTTGTTTAATTGAATTCTTGTATCCTGTTGTGGGTGAAACATGATCACTAATAGTCAGCTAATGACTGATTCAGGTGGGAAGAGCAGAACAGAATTAGTATTAATATTTAGTAATATGCCTATGATTGACGATTGATACATCAATGGTCTCATCCCCAAACCTTCTTGCTGACAGTTTTTATAGGCTAGTTGTAGGAGAATAGGGTCTGCTTCCCATGGTTACCCCCACTTTTTGCTGTGATTCTCTGGTGTACTTTAGGTACATACCAGATTGGTTACTGGGTCACCCTTGTGAGCCCCTGTATAGTGTACCATAGGTACCCAGGGCATAGGTGCACCCTAGGCCTACCAGGGGCTGCAGCATATATTGTGCCACCCCTGATTTGCCTTCCAAACTGACACCACAGGTCTGTTCACACAGCCTGGGTAAGGTGGTGTAATCACCCCTTACTTAGATATAGTATACCTATATCTATATATACATATAGACACATAAACACCTATAAGTCACTCCTATGGCAGGCCTTTACAATTCTGGAGGCAGAGTGCTTGGTTTTATGTGAGAGGGTTCCCTAGCATGAGCTGAGCCCCTCTGCAGCTTTCGGAACCATCTCCTTATAGCTGTTCTATGATATAGCCATACCGTATACTCAAGTGCATTATAATCCTCGCGGTTAATGGTAACTTTGGTTTGGCTTTATTGAAACATGTCGTGTGAGGTGTCAAACACTTTGGAATACTATCCCCCACCAGTCCTGGCGGCGGGGGTCGCATTCCACCCTTCTAGAGGGAGAAGACATGTAGTTACTGGTTTACCCAGTTAAAGTTAAACAGAGCCTCAGCATCACAAAATGGATGCTGCTGCCACAGACACGATTCTGACTTCCTGTTGCTGGACGAAACTCCAGCAGGGGAGGCCTGGACAATAGGTTTCCTGTCCAGGGAGGTGCCAGCACCTCCCCAGACAGGCTTTAGTGTATTGGGGCAGGGAGGGCTGCATTCAGTGAATGCTTTCCAGACACTGCCTGGGGCACAGAAGGTGCTCCATGCATTTATCAGTTCAAACCGGTTGCTGGGGCACTCTGCCCCAGCTCTGGCATGAAACTAGACAAAGGGAAAGGGGTGTAACCATCCCCTTCCCAGGTCCACCCATAGGAGGGACCTTAAGGGTAGTCCAGCCCCTAAACTTAGTATACGTATAGGAGTCCAGTCACTAGGACTTTAGATTACCCTGGACAACACTTTTATACATAAATCCTGGACCTTCGACATTCCATTTTGAATGGAAGATGGAAGACAACTCCCTTGTGGTCAAGGAGTGACCACCCTGTTCAAACAGGCACCAACAGCAACTTTGCCAGTCTCCATTTTCGAGGCTCCCGCCAGATTATGAAGAATCTGCAACACAAGACATGGACTTCCAGACATCTCTGACCCCGACCTTCGCTCACAGCAAAGCTAAGACCCGTGGCGGACAAGAGAGACGAGGGACCGGAACTCCTGGACTTCCTGCATTTTGCAAGCTGCACTCATTTCACAAGGTAACTCGAAGTTGTGCATCAGGGTGCTTGAAGCACCAGACCCGAGCACCATTTGGTTTGAAGCTCAGAGGCCCCACTCCACGAGTGACCCGTGGGCCTCACATTTGCATTTCAGCTTGACACGTCTTTGTGTTCCTAGTCCATTGGCTAGTGAGCCCCCCGAAGAATTTCTTTTGAATCTAACTTGCATTTCTGGTTGCAACAGGCTTGCTCCAACTTTCCTGCAAAGGATAAGTTCCTCAGACTTTGCTGGTCTGCACCGATGCCAATCTCGACATCGTGCGTGGGTTGCGTTTGCCAAGGCTTGTTGGGTCCAGTCCACATACCAACACCGCAGTCAACTAGATCTTTTGTGGGACAGCATGAATCCAGCTCCTGGACATCGTTGATGCCTCCTGGTCCTCGTGGCTGAAGAGACAAGCTTCACATCTTCACCTGAAATCACCCGACCTCTCGTGGCATCTTTATATCGCCACCCTGGTCACTGGCAAGTGACCCAGGCTCTGTCCCTTCTGTTTTCAGGTTTTACAGATCTTTGATCCACCCTTGGATCCACCCGGACACTTTTCCTCTATTTGCCTGCAGCACTTCTTTGCAGCTCTCTATTGCAAACGACGACGAAACCCGACATGAAAAGACACCAATGCACCCGGCTTCCCTGGGTGAGGTAACACGAGTACTCCGGTGCTCCCGTGGGTCTTGACTCTCGAAGGGTCCTAGTTTAAAAGGGTTCCATCGTAGTCCATCCGGAAGTGTCCTTAAATTGCATATTTGTAACTTCTACTTTTCTCATAGAAAGTCAATGGTAACCCGGGGCTGTGTTTAGACACTGCACACGTCTCCCGTGGGCCTCCTACTTCCTAACCTTTGGTTGTTTAGAGAAGCCTCCGCGATTCCACAGGCCCCAGGCCTGCTTTCTAATTCTCTCGTGGTACTTATACCACTATTTTAGTATATGGTATGTGAGGCCCTTAGGGCATAACGTATACTGTGCAACTTATTGTATAGTAATTGAGTAACTTGTATGGTACTTGTACCCCGACCTCATAAAGAGTGCAGAGGGATTGTGTTTAGAATAAATACATATATATTCGATATATACCTTGTGTGGTGTCCTTTCGTTTGGTACTCAAGGGATTATAATTGGTAAAACAACTTGCTTAATACGCTCTCTGAAGTCTTAGCCTGATGACTGCTGGTCCATGCTACCACTAGGATAGCTTTCTAAAGGGTGACTTTACAACCACCATCAATATGGGTCGATTAGACTGGTGCAAGGTGCCCACTAGAACTAGTGGACATCATATGCCAGGCTAACTTCTCACACCAGTCACAGTAAGTTATTATGATATATGCTATTCGTTTTTACGCCAGATGTACTGCTGAGATTTTTGTTGGTTGCTTAAGGTCTTTGAATTCTATTAGCTAGAACACACCAAATTGATACTTATATGAGAATTGAGTCCTTCTAGTGCACTGTACGGCTGGAATGCAGGCTGTGAGACTCTGTTGGGGAGCTGTTTTGGAAAGAGATGGATTCCTAAGGTGTTTAAGGTTATGAATTAGGCAATGATTGGTTAGATGTAATCAGGCAGAATATGGCAATGTTGCAGATGCCCTTGTTTAAGGCTCCCAAGTATTAGTCATGATGTTTTTTAGTTGCCGTACGCTAAATTTTCCATGCAAACATACAAATGCATCGTGGTTAGGAAAACAAGCACTTCAAGGGATCCATGTATGATTTACCTTGAAAAAGCACATACCTTAAAGGACCTGATTGCAAATTCAACCCCCTTATCTTGCAGGGTGGTGGATTTTTGAATTCATATATTGCTGTTGTGGCTCTCGCATTGGTTCTCATGCTTGTGACTCCTGTGTCAGTCATGGCACTTGCTGAACGTGCTGTGGCTTCTATTAGTCTGGGTCATACTAGAATTCACCACTGTGGCATCCTTTCTGCTGTCCAGGATTAACAATAGCTGAGGTCACGTGTGTGTTGTTATTGGCCCCCTGTGTAATCTGCAGTTAAATTAGAAGCACAATCTCAGACTGGCCTGCAAGGTGTACCAGCCAGAAGCTCTGTTGTGAAGTATTAGACAAATGATGAAAAATCTAAAATATACTGTGTAATTAAAATGTTTAACAAGAGGTTGTATAACTTAAGCACAGACAGCAATTGAAAATTCAAAAATAACAAAGCAATTCTATGCTCTTCATGTTTCAAGCAATCAAAAATGCATGAGGATTTTTGGCTGTCTGGAAGGTATGATAACACTTTACAAAGGCATGTTCTAGATGTCCACCTTCTTCCTATTGATGATTCTCAGGCTTTGCATAGTGACAAGCTTCATGAGTTTTGCTTCCCTTGTGGTCAAAACGTCCTTGTTCTTGACTAGGACAATCCAATCTGGTTCTCCACTTCACTCCTGCCTATTTTGATTACTTTACAAAACTCTGGACAATTCCTGCCCCGGTTATTACTAGGTGATGTAATATTTCTCTGCTACTGACTCAGTCCCTCTGATGGGAAAAAAGAAAGATCATTCCTCTTCTCAAAAAGCCCAATGCTGATTCTGAGGACCTCAATAACTTTTTTCAGTTCCACTGTTGCCCTTCACTTCTAAAGTTTTAGAAAATAAAGCCAATTGCAAGATTTTTGTATTTATTGTTGCAAACAATTTATTAGACACAATATAGTCATGGTTTTGTACCCTGCATGAGAGTAAAACCTACTGGACTTCTAGTAGTCAAGAATGATGTCATCTGCATGTTAGACCATTGGGCAACACTGCCTAAATACTTTTGGATTTCAGCACTGCTTTTGACACTATACTCTTTGATATTGTATTTACCACCAGGATATTATATTCAGCGGGATGTCTGGACATTGCTAAATTAATTGATCAGAGACAGGTCTTAAGCTGCGTATCTTCCCCCTTTCCTGGCATCCGACCTTTCCTATGCACCCCATTCTGCAATATAAGTAAATGATTACTCAAAGTATGATCTAATATTGAGTAAAAGTCGTATTTCATATGTTTTATATTAAGAAAATATTGTTTAAGACAACATACAAAAATAAATTCTTTAAATATACAGGGGCAGATTCTCAAGCCCCATGCACCATATTTATGCCGACGTTGCGTCACTTCTGTGACGCAGCAGCAGCGTAAACCATGCGCCACATTGTGCGTTATTTACAACGTGACACATCTAGTGAGATGCGTCACGTTGTAAAGCCCTGCCCCACATGAAACCTGCATTAGGTTTCATGTGGGCGTTCCAGTGCAGGGTCGGCGTTCCGTCGCAGGAACGCCCCGTAAATGTGATGTACTGAAATCTACAAGATTTCAAGAGTCACTTTTACGTCCAAGCTACGTCGAAACCCTGCTTGAAGCAGGCGTAAGGAGTGATGCAGCATGATAGACATAGGGCGCTCCTGAGCATTGCTGGAGCCGCGTTACGCTTGCGACACGACTCCAGCAATGCGCTGCACTTACGACACAGGATGTGACACACATCACCCTAACCTCGCGCCACGGTGCGCTGCATTGTAAATGCAATGCATTCGTGGTGGCGCAGGGAGGGAATTGCGTGTTGCATCTTTTCTGCCGCATCCCTGCTGATTTGCAGAGATGCGCCAGAACTCGTAAATCTGCCCCAAAATATATAGCTTTGTTGTTTGTGCCTCATATGCGACTGACAACATGTGAAGGCGGGGCCTTCTCCCACTTAACCCCTTTATACTGGAATAATTTACCTCTTCACCTTCGTCTCTGCACGGATTAAAATAAATTCAGATAAATGCTTATGATTTTTCTGTTTTAACAGAGCTCTATTTTTTGCCTGTGACTGTTTTAGCTCCAAGATGCCCCTCCTTGGGCTATTCATGCACTGTATTAAATGAAATTAACATATATACTTACAAATATTGCCCACATTTACATGCATTTCTTGGTGAGCTGTGCCAATACTATACTCGCTTTCCGAGCTGAATGAGAACTTTCAGAAATCAAAGCCCGCCTCAAAAAGCCCACAGTCAACCTGAATAATCCGAGCAACTTCTGATGCCTCTACCTGTTTCCTTATCCAGCCAAAGTACTTGAAAAAACCATCAACAAGCAACTTACAACCCACCTCAAACTTCAGCATCTTGTAGACAAAACTCAATCAGGATTCAGACAGACCCACAGCACTGAAACCACATTCACTGCGACCACCAATGACATTTAAATCATCCTGGACAGAGGAGAAGCAGCTTCTCTCATCCTGCTTGACCTCTCCGTGGCCTTCAACACTGTCTCCCATAACACTTACATCAGAAGGCTCCACAAGATCCTCCTCTCAAATGGATCTATTCCTTACTCACGTGCAGAACCCACCGAGTCAGGCTGCCACCATTCCCATCAGAGACCAAGAAATTGATATGCGGAGTCCCACAGGGACTGTCCCTCTGTCCCATCCTTTTCAACATATACATGACACCGCTCGCCAACATCATCCAATCACAAGACATCACCATCATCTCCTATGCTGATGATACCCAACTCATCCTCTCCTGGAGGGACAAAACAACCACCTCCAGAACCAACTTTACCAACTGCATGACCATGGTAGCAGACTGGATGCATACCAACTGCCTGCAGCTGAACTTCGACATAACAAAAGTCTGTCATGGTCTTCAGCAAAAAGACCTCCCCTTGGACCACCAGCAGACGGCCGTCGAAGCTAGAACCAACACTCACACACAGAGATCACATAATAAATTAGGGATCACCCTAGATGTCCAGCTCACCATGACGGTTCAAGTCAAAGCAGTGTGCACATTTGCTTCCATATGCTATGCATGCTGCAAACAATTTTCAAATGGTTACCTCGAACCCCAGATGGACCAGCACTCAAGCACTCATCTCCCGCATGCTTCACTGTGGCAGGAATCTCGGAAACAACTCCTACACAGAAGACTATCCACCATCCAGAACACTGCTTCAAGACTCATACTCGACCTCCCACGCTTGACCCACATCACACTGCACCTCAGGAAGCTTCACTGTTCCCCGAACCACAAGCGCAGTCAATTCAAACTTTTCACACACAAATAACAAGGCCCACACAACACAGGACCTGAACAGCCGCATTAAACTTTCACGGACACACCAGACACATATGCTTTGCCTCACTCTCACTCTCACACATTCTCCACATCCACAAACGAAAAACTGGAGGTCTCTCATTCTCCTCCATCACATCTCACCCAAGACATGGAAAGTAAGTATGGGCTGAAAATCCATTACGCTGGCGGAATTTGTGAATTTTTGACAATTTCGCGGTCCGCGAATCACGCGAAATTGTCAAAGAATTCGCAATTCGCGAGTTGGTGGATTTTTTTTTGCTTGGTCGCGCTTCAAAAATACAATCCCGCGTGCGCGGTGTTGACTTACCATGATTCTGAGTTCGCCGAGTTGTTTTCCTCCCGGTTTGCGTGCGTTGCGCCATTTTCGATGTTGCTGCGTGATCGCGTGAAACTTTTCGACCACGAGTACGTCATTGTGTGATCGCGCGAGACCGCAAGTATGTCATAGCGGCCCGCCATCTTGCACAGCGAGATGCTCAGAACGCAAATAGTTTTAGAACACAAGGAAACCCTAAGAGGGACCTTCGGACCATGGGTTATTTTGATTATTATAGACAACAGGGGTCCTAGGGAGTTACAATGCAATAAGGAATACTAATATAGACCACAATCAATACTATATATTTCTGCGCCCAGCCGGGCGTAAAATAATTTAATAAGAATAACATAGAATTACATTGACCTGAAGGGGGTCAAAGTATGAACAATAAGATAGGGTACAGTCCTGTACCTATCCCGCAAGATTGGAAAACCAATAGAGTCAAGTAAGGTAGAAGGGAGGAAAGAGGTTTTTCAGGCAAAAAAAAATGAGATTTTGTAGAGCCAAGGGTGGCTTGCGATTTCAATAGTAAGTTTCGCAAAATACACCCAACAGTGTCAACAATTGATTATACACATTAGGTCATATGTTACACTGTTTAAAGCGTCGACGTTTCGATCCCTAAGGGCTCTTAATAAAATGGGATCATCATCAGGACAATTTACAATCACTGCCTGTATTACAGTACGAACGCCTGTAGGAAAAAAGGAAAAAATAGAAACATGAAGTAAGGCATCCGCCTTGTCTTAATTTTGATCCTTGTTATTCAGCATTGTGTCTGCGGATCAAAACAAAGGAGGTAACCCACTCCTGAAACAGGAAGAAACCATCGTGTTCAACTTCCACCCCACGGCTGCGCTAAATGTAGCCAGGTAAGCCCTCACTCTGACTCCTTTTACCTCGGCATCACTGCCCCCAAAATCCAGCTAATGGTAATGTTTTTTACCATATAGCAATCCGTTCAAAGAGCCGGAAAGAGAAATCATCTCTAACCTAGAACAATTGTGCCTTCGCGACCCAAATCTTGGACTATTGAAGGTAATGGCCCCAACCCGGGGTTGATGACTGCCCTTAGCCAGTCTTTTCTTACCCACCCTTATCCCTCACTCACCTTCACTACCACCACACGACCATGAACCCAACAATGCTCCTAAATCCGATTCACGGAACCACTTCACACGCATTAAGAATTGAGCACTAAGTAGGTACCATTATCTACACTGACACAGTTCTATCACCATGTCACTGCGCCGTTTTTCACCCTGCGTTTAATCTTATTATACGATACAAATATCACTACTCACTTTCACATTAGTCAAATGTCCGCGAGTAGTAACACAAAACGGCCCTTAAACAGCACGTGGGCCCTGTCGAATGTTTTTAAATTCCTATCAATTCAGGCGGATGCCTTACTTCATGTTTCTATTTTTTCCTTTTTTCCTACAGGCGTTCGTACTGTAATAGAGGCAGTGATTGTAAATTGTCCTGATGATGATCCCATTTTATTAAGAGCCCTTAGGGATCGAAACGTCGACGCTTTAAACAGTGTAACATATGACCTAATGTGTATAATCAATTGTTGACACTGTTGGGTGTATTTTGCGAAACTTCGCAAGCCACCCTTGGCTCTACAAAATCTCATTTTTTCTTGCCTGAAAAACCTCTTTCCTCCCTTCTACCTTACTTGACTCTATTGGTTTTCCAATCTTGCGGGATAGGTACAGGACTGTACCCTATCTTATTGTTCATACTTTGACCCCCTTCAGGTCAATGTAATTCTATGTTATTCTTATTAAATTATTTTACGCCCGGCTGGGCGCAGAAATATATAGTACTGATTGTGGTCTATATTAGTATTCCTTATTGCATTGTAACTCCCTAGGACCCCTGTTGTCTATAATAATCAGAACGCAAATAGGTCATAAGGGCACACGATCACGCATCGCGAGAGTAAACAATTGCGAACACGTAGATGCGCCGCGCAGTTGACTTCTGGCGGGAGATTTCAACTTCTCGCTTTCCCGAAAGAGCAAAAATTGCAATCCTGCACAAGAAATCTATCGCTGGCAGCATAAACCTTCTGAAATGGATGATTTGGATCAGAATAACTCCTCAGATTGACATTCGGCTGCGCTTTTTTGTGCAAGGCGTGCATTTTTGGGGGTTTGGGAGGAAAGAAGTGCCACAGAGTGTCCAACTTCCTGTTCCTGTCCAGCAGGCTCCCTCCAGTGCTTTGTCCATGTCCTGGTCACTTTTCATTTGGATCTGGAGCTGGAAGGATTACTCTTTGTGGCGCGAGGAGCGGAGCGTCAGCCCCCTCGAAGCCCTTGTCACACCCGAAGGAGGTGTAACTGATGTACACTTCAGGTACATCGTGACCTTGAAGAAAAGAAACAGGTTGATAATTTCCCTTTTCTAAACACTTGCTGGCTAAAATTTAGTAAACCAGTATCACTTTCACCTATCACTACTGGTCCTGAAGAAAGCCCTTAAGTCCGAATCCCGGCATAGAGGGCTGAAACATGTCGGCCATTTTAAATCTTCATGAATGCTAGTGCGTCCTGAAAACTTAATCTTTTCAATAGAGCGCACGCTAATTGAGCATTCCCCTAAGGGATCCACCCGAACTCAGACCTAATTAAATTCCTATTTCTGGTTATTCGGGGGATTTTTAACTATTTTGCACATTGTCCACATCACTGGGTCACTACTGTTTTTACCAGGGGAAAGATCCTCCTGGTGGAGGCTGCATACCGAAACTAACCCTATGATTATGCACACACGTGTTTGAAGAGCGGAGAACCAAGATATACCGCTTACCACACTACCCAACACGTGCATGAGGGTTTTTTATTGGAGACACCGTTGTACGATCTCCTGCATACCCTGGTTCATGCAGGACAAGTGATCCCTCCCCATTTGATTTTTTGCATTAACCTAAGGAAACTGAGGGATCAGCTATTTCCTTCTCCCCCTTCCATTTGATTAGTATATTGATGCAAAGGCCACATATGGTACGCAAAGTGGAGCACCCCTGGATGACCTTGAGTGGATGGTGCAGGCCTATCTGGATGACCCAACAGAGGTCTTCATTGATCAGAACCCATTGTTGTATTGGTATGGGAAAAGGGGTCAATGGCCACTGATCACCAAGCTGGCTCTAAATTATGTGTCTTGCCCACTCACAGGCGTGTCTTCTGAAAGTGTTTTCAGTGCTGCTGGTGCCATTGTAACTTCAAAAAGGACCCGCCTCTCACCCAAAAATGTGGAGAGGTTAACAATGGTCAAGATGAATCAGCACTTTATACCACCAGATTACAAAATACGTGAATCCACGCAGGAAGAAGAGGATACCGACTTAGGTGACAGAAGTTTTTGTCTGTTAGCTGACCTACTCCCGTCTCAATTCACAGAGTTTGAGGACGAGCTCTACTTCCCTCACCCCTAGGCCTGAAACTGACTTCCTTTTTTTTCGTCCTTATTCACTTTTATTCCTGTGTGTCTTTCTTTGTTTTGCAACTTTTACCACATCAACACTCTAATCACAACAAATCCATTAACAGCACTGTCTTCGTCTTATTTCCTAATTGAAGGTGCTGCTGTCTGCATTCCTGAAGTTCACAAGTTCACAACTCAGTCATGCTCCTCTATCCTCCTCCTCCAGACTCCCCCTATCCATTTCCCTCAAGGCAGATAGCTGGATTACGCAGAATCAAGAAACTGTCGCTTCGTAGACGAGTCCCCTCAAAAGAAGTGGGACTGGAATTACTGACTATATGCTGATTGCTGACAGTTACTTCTGAAATTGACACGAGAGGCTGCCCTGTGGGCCTTCACTTTAACAACAAGATGGGAACAAAAAGTGGAACTGGTAATGAATAATGAGTTGGCATGCAGTGGACAGCACTGGCTGTCTGGCTCTGATGAAAGCAATTGTTGTTTGTTTGTTGTGCATGAAATGAATCATATGTCTTCTGTTATTATTTAATCTTTTACACAATAAATGTAACTCAAGTCGACTCTGTTTTTACCTTGTTTAATTCAAATTGTACTTCTACTGCAGGGGCCACTACGTTGCATTTTTTTAATATGCAAAATGTCCTTGGACGCACAGTGTCTGCAGACTGTGACTGCATGAACAACATTGAGTTTGCTAATATACCATGATGATGATGAGTCTTGGTGATCAAAGTTACATATCTTTTTTCTTTACTGTCACTCACCGGGATGGATGGATCATCATCGACGGTTTACGGAAGAACTATGGACATTTCGTGAGTGGGAAACAGGTAAACAAGTCAACAACAACTACAGCAGAGCTAAATGTCTGTCTAGTCGTGGTATGGAGTGGCCGAGCCAGTGTTTATTTATTTATTTTATTTATTTGTTAGGTTTGTAAAGCGCGACAGCTACCCAAAAAGGGTTTCCCGGCGCTAAAAAAAAAGATAGCAGATAAAAAGGTAATAAAACTCGGATACGAGGCCAAATCAGGAAATTATTGATTAAGCAGCCAGGCCTTTATGGCTCTGCGTAACTGTACATAGCTTGTTTCTATACGTAAAATAAGAGGGAGGTAGTTCCACAACTTTGGTCCCAAAAGCGAGAAGGATCTACCACCCATCCTGGCTAAACGAAACCTGGGCACGCTGAAAAGGCCCTTTGATGAGGATCTCAAACAGCGGGCAGGGAGGTAGGTATGTACCAAGGATTGAAGATATTTGGGGGCAGAGCCGAATTTGATTTTGTGCATGAAACTCAGGGTCTTGAACTTGACTCCGTTTTCATCTCTGAGCCAATGCAATGTCTTGAGATGACCTGACATGCGCTCTCTTCTATTACACTTGCACAGCAGTCTAGCAGCGGCATTTTGCACGAGCTGAAGACGTCTCAAAACAGCCTGCGAAGATCCTAGATAAAGGACGTTTCCGTAGTCAAGCCGCGAGGTGATGAGGGCATTGACTACAGACTTTTGCGTGTCCTCGGGCAGCATCCAAATGATTTTTCTAAGCCACCTCAAGATGGTGAAGCACGTGGCTGTTAGCTTCTTAACCTGAGGCAGCATGGTCAGGCCTTTATCAAGGATAATGCCCAAATTGCGCACTTGGTCCGACGGACTGGGAAGAGATCCCAATTCAGGAGGCCAATGTCTTGTGTTCCAAAGATCCGGGTTGGAGCCCAGGATTAAAACCTCCATTTTATCACCGTTGAGCTTCAACAGGTTTTCCGTCATCCAAGTTGCGATTTTGCTTAGACCCGCCTGCAGCGAAGATCCAGAATCACAATCTACATTCGATAGTGAGAAAATAATTTGCGAATCATCCGCATAAGTAAACATGGTCAAGCCTTCAGATTCAGCAATCTGCGCAAGTGGGGAGACATACAAATTAAAAAGCAAAGGGCTAAGCACCGAGCCCTGAGGGACTCCATAAGGGGATCTATGGATATTGGAGGACCCGGTGTTCGAGGTAATTTGAAAAGTTCTTTGAGTCAGAAAAGAGGCAATCCAATCCAAGGCCTTGCCTCTAATGCCCATGTCAAAGAGGGATTTTAACAGGATTTTATGGGAGATGGCATCAAATGCTGCGCTGAGGTCAAGCAGGATCAGCGCAGCAGAGTCCTCTTTGTCTATTAAGTGACGCAGATATTCGGACACTCCCAGTAAAGTTGTCTCTGTTGAGAAACCCGACCGGAAGCCTGACTGCGTAGGATGGAATATGTTATTAAATTCAGTATAATGGGCGAGATGACTATGAACATGCTTCTCCAATATTTTGGAGAAAGCAGGCAGAAGGGAGACGAAAGTTAGCCAATATGTTAGGGTCTGCCGTTGGTTTCTTCAGCAGAGGTGAAACCATGGCGTGTTTCCACAAAGAGGAAACCGTAGCCAAGGACAGAGACTAATTTAGTGCCTTGCAGATCACAGAGAGTTGCTGGGAGTCAAGGAGTTTGAGTATAGAGATTGGGAGAGGGTCGACTGGAGACCCAGATTTCAGTTTCCCTAATATCTCTTTCAAACCTTGCATATTCATCTCAGGCCAGTAATTAAGCGGCTCATAAGGCAGGTCTGTCTGTAGAGAAAAATCTACATTCCCCGTGCCAGTGTCAGAGTTACTTATAATATGCTCCAAATGTTGTTTGGAAATGTCGGTATAAATAGTCTCAATCTTGTTAGTGAAAAAGAAAGCCAGATCTTCGCATTGGACATTGCTCAAGGGCAGAGGTTCAGCTATAGTTTGAGAGCCTGCTAGCTCTTTAACTAGGTTAAAAAGTGTTCTAGATTTATTTGTGGCTTCCGAAATAGTCTTTGCCACGATACCTGCTCTAGCTGTAGTACAGTCTTTATGATAAAGCCTGAGTTCCCTCCTGTAATTCAAGCCCGCCGCTGGGGAGTAGTCTTTCCTCCAGAGGCGCTCCAGGCGTTTACATTTCGATTTTATAGCTTTCAGTGAGTCGTTGAACCACAGCGCCGGGGAGTTATGTGCCTTGACTGTCTTATGTGCAGATGGCAAGCAGGCATCGATGGCCTTCATAAGCCATCTGTCAGTTTTTACAGCTACTGTTTCTACAGTGTAGAGTTGTTATGCCAGAGTCCAGACAGCAGTTCATGTAAAATTGCGGCTATGTGGCTTGCGGCATACAATTGGATATGCTTCGTCTGTCTGTGTCAAAGAGGTATGCTATATCAGGTTGCTTCACTCAGTGGTGCCTGCCTTGACCGTCTGCATAGCCCTGGCCTGCTGAGTGCTAATTACTGTCCTTGAAAAGGAGACTCAGAGTACGCACTTTAGAAATGATGCTTGTATGTAATACTGTCGCCTCTGAAACGGAAAGTGTTAATTTTGCACTACACACCGTACCTTATATTTTTTTCTCCGTGGTGTTTTAATATCACTTCCTGTTTTTCCATCAACAATTACAGGCCGGCTTTTACTCTGGGCGATGGGAAAAACGATTAACTCAGGCTCACCATTAGCGATCCGCAATTCTGCATCCACAAGGCTGGCAGTGGACAGTGTGTCTGGTCACCAAGATTGATCAACGGAGCGTCATATGGAATGGAAGAATACCACGAATAAGAGGAATGGCTGGATGCATGCAACTTCCCAAATTGAACAGGACAACTACCACATACTGTTACAGTATCCTCTTCACTTCTCCTTATCTTTTAAATAATGTTATTGTTGTCAACTTCTATGAGTGTGCGTTTGTTTGCTCTCTGCTTCAAATTTATCCCTCCAGCTATTTGATAAGTTTCTTTGCTATTTTTAAAACTAATTTAATGTACTAATAAGTGTTTATTCTCTCTGAGGGCAGATAGGCAAGTGAAATTGCGTTATTACTGCAGCCCTGTACTGTCAAATTGTTTCTTCATAGTTAGTAAGTACTACTTTTCAGTAACCTAACCATCCATTTAGCAAACAACTTCATGCATGCAGTAGTTCACTTCCTTTATGTCCCTTAAAAGATTAATGGATATCTTCGTATCCAAAGATGTTTTTCTTCATTTGTTGTTTGTCCATGCTGTGTTCTTTTTTCCTCTCTCCACAAAACTTTCCCAAAAACCCCCATTCCCATCCAATTTTCAAACCCTATCCCTCTTCCCCCAGGCTGTGTGGTTTTTATTGAGGTGTGACTAAATGACAACAATAATTCCACACACTTGCTGGGGAGGATAAGGTCAAAGCAACAGAAAATCAATTTTAGGGCTGGTGAAGGAATCCGAGGATATATTCTTATTCTTATTCTGCTTGACACACACCCATGAGTATTTGCAAATCAAATCAAAATTTCATGTGCGCCATCAAGTGGATTGATCATCAACAACATCCTTCTCCTAAACGTGACGAATCGAATGCTTACGCTGCTGTGTCCTTCACCTTCAGTACTATTTCTTGTAGTAGCCATACTCCACGCAACTAGTACTTATATTTTGAACACTTTAGCATTGCTTAGGCTACAATTTATGGCACTGTTCTTGTGTACTGTACTATCTATTGTACTGTTCTAATGCTACGCTCAGGTCACTCAAAGTTTCATTTCCTTTTTTTTCATATGCTGCTACTGCCAGTGTGTACCACTACTACTACCACCACAACAATGACATTTTATCCATCCAGGATTCCATAGCCAACCTTAATCGCCATTTGCCATGCAGCCAGCCCTGTGCCTAGCCCTATTCTCAAACACGAATCACAGGTAAGATAAGCATTTTGGGGAAGGAAGAATAATGGAGTAGGAGGAGAGGAGAGACTGACGATAGTACTAGTAAAGTAGTAGGACAATTGAATTCACTAACTCTGTCAGTAGCACTTTTGTACAAATTTGGGCGATTAGACAATTTGAATCAACCAGCCAGTTAAGTTCCAGGAAAACAAACGTACAGTTAACCCACCCCTGCCTCCCCCACAAAACAGTAAAAAAATGCGGATGCTATGTTTAAGTTGAAATAAATAATTATTTGAATCCTAACAAAAATAAACTATCCCACAAGAAGACCCAACCCACCCCCCTCTCTAACCCCAACCAATGTCCATGAAATCAATGTCCCCAGTCCAAAAACACCAATACCCAATTCCCACCCCCCTCAAAAGTCTTTAAAAAAGGGGCAAGCGACAGTCTCTTTACTTCTGCTGGCGGTGTCCTTTGGCCAGGTGGTCACGGGGCTCTCCCTGGAGGTCCTTGAGCAGGGCTTTCAGCCTCGCACACCTCCTGCTCAAGGTTGGACACTCTCAGGGTCAAGCGGTGCACACAACCCTTGCACTTGCAGGTACTGTGGGGGAGGCAGCTGTTGTTTTTGCTGCTCGGCGGTGGCGGGTGGCTGCCAGACCGCGGCTCCGTACCGCTGGAGGATTGCGCTGACCGTATGATCCAGGGGCAGCAGAGGAGGATGCAGCTGTTGTTGATGTCGACTGCGATTCCTCCTCCTCCTGGGCCACCAGCCGCCGATGTTCGGCGACAATTGCCTCCAGCTTCCGTTGCCGGGCCCGTCTAGCCAACTCCTTACTTGTTAGTTTAGAAGGTGTATCTATATGAAGAAAGAAAAACATACTGTAACCAATGATCTTTAAGATTAACACAAAATAATTCAGCAGAAAGTTGTGCCACAGTAGCACTAGCAACTTGCAAGCACAGTCCATAACATTTGTGGCACGTATGTATCTAACCTCTCACTTCATCGCCCTCTGCTCTAACATTAGTGGGAGTTTCAGGAATTCTACTAGCAATATATGGACTCACTACATTAGACTCAGACAGTACACCAGTCTTCTTCTTCTCTCTTGTTTAGTGAAATTGGTACGTAAACTTGTGGAAGCCGGCATAATGCCAGCGCAGTCAACTTGCACCCGAAAAAAACAGACGCAAGCCATGATGACACAGACTTGCGTTACTGTTACCAGTCCAGTACATGCAGGTGGTGAAGCTCTTACTTTTCTATTACGGGTGTCACTGGTTATACTCTGTTACAAGGGCTACTGCTTAATTATTTTAACTTTCACCCTGCCCTGCCCCTGACTACTACAAAAGGAAAATTAAGACGATAAATAATATGATCATCTATCCCTTCCCAGGATATTTGCTTACATATGGGATGACATTTAGGTGCTTTGTTTTTGATTGAGTGAACACCGATAGGCCACACATGAATGACAGAGTGGTAAAAAAATTATTAACAGAGGCAGTGAGTGAGTGGTCACCGTAATCGCCGGATATATGCTGTGCTTGCAAACTACTGTTACTAGTCATGGTAGTATTCTGAAAAATTACAACTTCTACTTTCCTCGGCTTTGCTACTCTGGCATGGACGTGCGGTGTTACATGCTCTTCAAAGTAACACTCTTCATCCAGTGACCGTTTACTCTGTCTACATACACCTATGCTAACTATGAGGAAGATACCATCCAGGCAGGCATCCATCCATTCAAATTAAATGTCAATCATTCTTCTTAATGTCTGACTCTCAACTGGACAAACCTTACTTTTTCTCACCAAAAAACAACATTTTTATTTTATTTTGTAAAATGCCAGCCATGCATCCGTGCTTGACTTGCATTTGAATTTGAACCAAAGGATATATTGCGCACACATACAGTTTCTGTTTCACCCACCCAGGCAGTCCTCTTTTCTTTCTCCTTCCACCCATCCTTGCTTCAGCCTTCAAACAGCCATGCATCAGATTCCCAGCCACCTCGGGCAGCATTCAGAAACAAGTATCATTCTTTGCCAGTCATTAATTTTCACTCGCTCGTCCTTCCTTACACCCTTCTTTCCCCTTTCGTTCATCCCATCCATCAAGTTCATCTCTGATCTGACTTGGCTTCTCGATAAAACTTTCACAGCTGAGTTGAAGTCAAATTTAGAGGAGGCAATTGGTTACTCGTCAACTCCCGCCACTATTGCTAATGAGAAGTCAAGGGTGACTGTCTTCTACCTGGTTGACAAAAACTTAGGGGCATATTATCAAGGGGTTTTATCTCCGCTTTTTTGGCTTTAAAAGACAAGAAAGCGGAGATAAAATTATCTCCCTATTACCAAGCTGTCGCTAACACCAGTTAGCGACAGCTAATAGGAGATAGCGACCATCATGGGCCCCACTTTGCATGTCAGTGATATTTATCACTAATGACATGCAAAGTGGGCGTGCCAAGATGTTAGCGACTGGAAACAGTCGCTAACATCGCTATCTCCTATTACCAACTTTTGGAGATATTCGCGCTAAGCGCGAATATCTCCAAAAGCTAACACCTGCCCTGAGCAGTTCTTAGCCATGTTATCCAATGGGAGGTGGATAACATGGCTAAGAGCATTTGCTCGATAATGCATGAATATCGCTGACTTTTCAGCGATATTCATGCATTGCGGCTGTTTTTTATTGCATTTGCGATAAACCTTGCTAATAGCAAGGTTTATCTGCGATAAAAATCGCTGATTTGCGGCGATAATTTTTGTCTCTAAACAAGTTAGAGACAAAAATTATCGCTAGTTGTTGGTAATATGCCCCTTAGTTCTAAATTTGTAAGTCTTCTTAACAGTAAAGTGTACTTGTACTGTACAACATATACACCCCTGCAGAGAGCCCACTCTGCAATCTCAATAATTAAGGAATATAATAGTTTACCACTGCCTGCCACTACCGTGGCATCCCCACAGCAGTTCCTACTGGCTGTGGCACCGCATCCGACCCTGAAGTGCCCACCTCCCCGCTGGCCCCGGCACTGGTGGTTGGCTGTGCCGGTGGTGTTACGCCTAGAAAACACATTTAATATTTTTAGATGCCATATACACCACTCCCTATTTTGTCTAGGAATGAAAAAAAGTTACTAGTACTACATAAACAAATTTAATAATTTGTGACTATCTAGTCTAAACTAAAAATGTCCCTTTCTTCAGGGAAGGGTGTTTTTTATTTATGCTTAGCCATAATATGTTATGCTACACTTTCTGACACAACTGATGAATGCTTGCTTTTTTACAGGCAACATTTTTCGCATAACAGACAGAAGGTTCCCTTCTACGAACAAGAGCAAGATCATCATCATATATTAGTCGGAGTCGTCAACGATTCATCCCCACCAAGACTTTAAGTTCCAACCAGGTGAGGGCTCTCCCACAATTAATGTGTGAAATCAGCCACTTTTCAGTCGTTCACCGTTTGTTATATGACATTGATTTTAATAAATGTTTTTATATAATGCACAATTAAAAATTTTACAGAGTACACACAGAGCTAGTTTTTTTTACTTTTAATAAAGCTTTAAAACTTACATAGAATGTTATGTAATCTCTAGTGTCTAGCATTATGCACTTCTGTAAAGTACACTCATACATAATTAATCACCCAGGCCAAATGAGCACAAAATTGAAAACAAGTAAGCATAGTAGCACCACCAGTGAGCAGGCGAGCACCTGCAATCACAGAAGCTTTTGAAACATAATTTACCTGCAATGTAATCGGCAGCTTTCTTGCTCTTCGGAAAAAACAAATTGCAATATCATAACACAGAGCAGGAGAAAACAAAGTAGTGATTAAATACTAGCTACTACTACTCACCAAGCCCAGGGATCTCGACGCCAAGCAGGTCGAGCAGGTCTTGTTTCCGGTCCAGGATGTCGGACCACCGGTGCGTCGCCTGGTTGTAGGTACGCCGGACCCTAGACTCCCGATACATGGCCCGGCACGCCTTCCCCCATAGCTGGCGACGCTCCCGGAGCCCGTACCCTGTACCGGGCCTGCTGCCTGCCGCGAGGGTCTTGGGGAGGTTGCGCTGGACAAAGAAAACCAGTGCGGCCACCTCCACCGCGCTGAAGATCTCCCGGGCAGTTACTGCCTCCCCCCTTAAGCACCCATAAGGGAGCCGGGTACGGGGTGCGGGACCCTTCCCCTTCAGGTTCTTCCCGGCTCCTTTTGCCATGGTCCTGGACAGGAAAGGAAAATAAAATAGGAAATAATAGGGAAGAAGTAAATAAAAGAAAAGAGTTAAAAAAGTAGTTTTGAAGTAACCAAAAGTAGAAAAAAACACAAAATATAGATGTAGAAAAATAAAGAGATAGATAATGAGTAAAATTGTTTTTTAAAAAGTACAAGGAAACAAAGGATTGCAAAGATTAAGGAGGACTCAAAAAGCATGCCCAGAACCATAGCAATGAATGAAAAACAAGATGGCTGCGCCCATTGCGACCGCGTGGGTATTCCCCCGTGAGCACGCAAAAACAGACGCGAACACGCAATTGCGGCCCCCACATGGGAAATGCACAACGCGAGCATGCAACTGGCGCCCGGAAACGGAAATACGCAACGCGAACACTGAAAACAAGATGGCCGCACACATGTACAACCGCATGGGTAACTTCGCGTTCGCCGCGCTGAAAAAAACCCGAACATGCAAAACACCCTACGTACACGCAAAAATAAAACAATCCACAAATTCTCTGATTTTGCGGACCGCTAATTCGCTTAAATTTCACCCATACTTAATGGAAAGGCCACCCTCAACATTTTAGAGCCTCCTCCTTATTTCTTGAGTTCTGTGAGAAACTGAAGACCTGGCTCTTTGTATAAACACCTTGGAAACCACAAACCTACATACATGCTGGTTGTATGTGCCTTTGATTTTCATCTCCTACATTGCAAATTGGATCTGCCATTGCTGTCTTTTTCCAGTGTCACTCATTATATGTGACACTGTGGTCCTTCATTTAAGTCACTGTTTCCATGTACCTTTCAAGTCCTTCTATATAATTTGTTGTCAGAGACAACCAATACCATAACCAAGTACCATGCATATGTAGCGAATGGGTAAGTGCAGCTTATGAAAGCAAACACAGCACCAACAGCATGTGGCACACATCTAGAAGAAGTAGCTGTAAGGTACACACTTCAAAATGGACAAACGTCCATGCAGAACTCCACAAAGGTATGACAAGTTCACACCCTCCAAGTGTGGATACACAAATATTTAACTTCAACATATTAAACACATATCCAACCTACATCACAGGGGGAAGTACACTAAATGATGTTGACAGTGGCCAGGTTAAGCTGAAATACTTACCACATGACATGTCACCCAATGCAATGTCTGTCCCATTTGAATGTCAACCTACATAGACATACATCCAACATTTCCCTTTGTCCTGTCTAACTACAGCACTGGCTTCAAGGCCACATCATACTAACCACTTCAACTGGATCAGCAATCAAGGATCAAACAAACACAACTGTACTCACACATCACTTACAATAGTAACATCAAATAAATAGGAAGTAATGACAGGACTAATGTCTTCCAAAGGGTAAACGTTTTCAATGAATGAATTTAAAGCAATCCAAAAATGAAATAAAGGCCAATGGCCAGTACATGTATTGTCCATGCGCCACCGCACAATGCTGTGCCACCAAATTAGCCCTTACTGACACTGCTAGGAAACCTCCTTACAAAGGGGGATCCATTGGGAATAGCACGCCCCTCAAAGATGGTACTTGAGAAGTGGTGCAGAGGTTTCGCGAGGGAATGGGTTTTTCCTTGAGAGGGGGCTTTTTGGGTCTGGAAGCTTTTGGGCTGGGTTTAGCTTTAGAAGGTTTTTTTTCTTTTTTCTTTTTGGGTTGGGTTCAGGGGAGTGGGGAGTCTGTTTCCAAAGGGTGGAGTGGGAAGTGTAAGGGATGGGTTTGGGCATTGGAGGGTTTTTGGGGACTTTTCACAGGAAAAACGGATAGGGTGTTCAGGATGGACTTCGGGTGAGGAGGAAGATGGGTCTGCTGTCTCCACTGTGTGTTGTATCAGTGTCTGGTGTATGGGTGAATGTGAGCGTTTGCGTTTTTTTTTGGTGGAAGTTATGTGGATTTGCTGGGTGTTGTGGAAGGGTCAGTGTGTGTTGCTGTGATGTCTGTGGGTATGGTTGTGTCTGTGGAGGTGTCAGTGTGTGTTGCTGTGATGTCTGTGGGTATGGTTGTAACTCTGGATGGGTCAGTGTGTGTTGATGTGATGTCTTTGGGTATGGTTGTGTCTGTGGAGGGGTTCAGTGTTTGTTTTGTGCTGATCGGGTATGGCTATGTCTGTGGAGGGGTCGGTGTGTGCTGTAGTGGTTTATGCAGGTATGGGTGTGTCTGTGGAGGGCTCTGTATGTGTTGCTTTAGTGCCTGTGGGTATGCTTGGGGTGGTGGGGTGTTGAAGGAGGTGAGTGTCTGCTGTGTGCAATGTATGTCTTGGGTTTGTGTGTGGTGCTTGTGTCTGATGTATTGTGTACACATACTTAGGCATGTGTGTGCTTGGGATATGGATGGGAAGAGGAAATGGTGATGGGGAAGGGGCAGGAAGGGATTGGAAGGTTGAGATAGCTAGATGGCTGCATGAGGGAGGAGGCCAGAGCCTGAGGAGATTCTGTACAGAGCTGAAGAAGTGAGATAGAGAAGTAATAATGTCAACTTAAAAAGGGTCAGACAAATAGAACAGTACAAGGTGAAAAACAAAATAACTCTTTATGCCGGTTTTAAGATCCCATATACTTCATTTTGAGTAACAGTGACAGTGCTCTTATTTATTAATTTTACTGAGAGTAAAAATATGAAAAGCAAGTAGATAATAGAGATTCCTTTGAGGATGCAGCATCAGGATTGGCCCCAGAGCATTTTGGCAGCCTATGCCCAGAACCAGGAAGAGCGCAAAGCGGCAGCGTGAAGGCAAGTTTTATGCTTTTTATTTCAAATGTTTTCCCTTGACTCCACCCCCAACCTCTCTCTCTCCTCCTTGGGCCCGGCCCACTCCACCCGGCCTCTTTGGCAGGGCACGGGCCACTACTGATTTTTTTAACACTAATCAGGAAACCCCACCACATATTTGCAAAAAAACTCGTAAGGGTCCATGCCAAAGTTGTAAAGCAACGTAGTATGAATTTCTAGTCCATACATACATAGATGCCAGTTTTGACCATTTTCCTTGTGACCCATGGGCAAAGATCAACATCTTTAGACAGCAAGGACAGAGGGGTCCTCTTTTATGAACTCTTATTTAGAACTAGAAGTCAGTCACTAACGAACATACGTAGGCCTGAATCACTCTGGTGAGCTCACTAGTCTGAGTGAAGCAAATCTAGTAAAGCTCAAATTACTCACATTGGACATTCGAATACCTCTTAAACTCTTGTTTTTTTCAGATTCATTTCCAAATCTGAAGTTGGTTATTATAAAACACAGATGAAGCAGCCTTTCACCAATAATTGTAAGACATTTAGGAAAGATTCTAGCATTCATTGTTGGTTTTAAGATCCCATATACCTAATTTTGAGTAACAGTGACAGTACTCGTATTTATTAATTTTACTGAGAGTAAAAATATGAAAGGCAATTAGATACTAGAGATTCCTTTAAGAAAAGGCTGATTAAGTCTGGACCATGGCCCAGAATTCAATGTCTACAAAAAAATCATTACAATGTTTCGCTTTCATCAGTGAGCTCTGTTTGAAATATGGAACAATATATGGTTTTAA
Source organism: Lissotriton helveticus (assembly GCF_964261635.1). NCBI lineage: Eukaryota > Metazoa > Chordata > Amphibia > Caudata > Salamandridae > Lissotriton > Lissotriton helveticus. The sequence continues at coordinate 407,095,227 of NC_136059.1, forward strand.
TAAAGCACTGAAACTGAGATAAACGTTTTATCTCCTGTTTCTTGAGCTGCATGTCTCCTCAGTTCAGAGTACATGAAGACATCCTTGCTTCTTCCCACAGCCTTGGGAAGATCAATGGATTGTGCTTGCTTTACATTACGTTAACCCTTCCTCCCTCATACATATGTATAAGGTGCACCAGTCTGAGCAACTTCCTGAGGCAAGTATACTACTGGGATTTCCGAAGATGTGGTCTTCATTTAGACCGCCCACCCATAGTGTCACCTTTAGAAAGTTCAGGATATGTTCCCCCTCCCCACACTTTATTGCAGGGTGGGTTAAAAAACCACAGAGTAGACCGTGTTGGGCACTCCCAGCTCCCCCACAAGGCTATGCACAAAAAGTATGTGAATATCCAGGTCCTTGCAGACTGTATTTGCACATCGACCCCCTCCCACCCTCACCCCCCCAATCCTCAGCATTGGGATTAGGTGTGATCTGAGGAACTTCTTGTTAGTGACTGCATTCAATCAATCAGATATTTGTGAAGCACACTACTCACCCGTGAGGGTCTAAAGGTGCCTGGAGGTTGGGGGGATGGAGTTAAACAGCTCAAAAGCTCAGGCTCACAGAGTTGCAGGAAGTACTGCTGCTCCTTAACAATGTACTTCGCACTGTGGTACCCAAGCAAACAACTGCAAACTTTTTGTAATAGCATATAAAGTGCCCATTTTTTGTTTTCATTTTCTCATCAAGTGTGTGATCAGCATGAAAGTGCCCAATGGAACTACATTTACTCCATTGCTTATATATATATAAAAGGGTCTGTGTTTGTGCGTCTGTTAGCAGCTGTAGTGTATTAAAATATAACTGATTTGTGCCCCCATAGCTGAATAGTGACATTTTAATGGCAAAAATATCTTTGTGTTTGGCAAATAAATATGCATTTCTAAATCCAAACAAAAGACATCCATAACTGTCATAATTAATTCAATATGGTCAACATCTGCAGATGTACTTTGTAACATGTTTTGCTATAAAAGTAGCATTTTATATTAACAAAGACTCCACTTCTCTGTTTTGGCAGAGGAATATGCAGGCATTTTGTCTCACCATAATTAAAATTTCAGCTTGTCATTGATATTTTAGCAGAAACATTAGTGAGCGTGTGATGCCCATTTGAAACGATTGCAACATCGCCATTATGTCACTAAGGCTGTAATTCTCTTAGTTTGAGTAACTTCAATTAAATGTTCTGGCTGCCTACTATGAGTCAGCAGAACCGAATTTGTAAAGTATTTATATGTTCATAGACTGGAAATTTTAACCTGTGCTTTCCAGAACTAAAATGAACCGAACCTACACAGCACTATGTTTGAAACCAGGAGTGTGTCTTGTTAAAAAGATATTTAAAAGACGATATAAACACTGCTCTAATATTTATTCCTACTGCTTGTTTTCAGGTGCAGTACACTTATGTGACTGATTATGAAATTGTTTTAAAATGTAGCTAAATGGGGCATTTTAGCACTCTGCACCTACAATTTCACTACTCTGCAGGAAAATCTCTGGAAAATGTGGGACCTTTGATTTAGTTTTTTAGTACAGTTTTCCTCGAAAAAGACAGAAAAGCAGAGATATGGCCCTTGTAAATATGCCCCCATAGATGATCCAGACAGTTTGGAAAATGCAATTTCACATGATTATATTATTTCAAAGAGTATTTCTTATTGTGTACATTTGACTTTTTTTCAGTTTCCAACCTTTCCCTTCCAAGTAGATACTCAGTCATATGTTATGCCGGAAACGAATCTAATTGGGAGTCTCAGAATGATAATATAAACAAAAAAAAAATCTACAATTTTAAATCATTGAAATATAGCGGCATGTTTTGCAGGTTCCGACATCAAAGCTATTTCTCATGGTACAAAGTCTTACAGAATCATAAAGCTGGCAGAGTAAAGCGATCAAATAGGGATAGCATCTCACATATCAAAAGTTATTATCGCAGAACTACCAACTTTAAATATGAATATTTGGAAATGTAATCATTTGGGCTGCAAACATCAGATTTCCATTTTTCATGTTGTAAAATAAAGTAAATTCCCAATACATATTGTGAGAAGAGAGCACTATATATATATTTTTTTGGGCATGGCATTCCAGCTATTATATTTTGGTTGCTGCATGTTTGAGACCCAAACACCAACTAGTCCTTTTCATCAAGGATTGACGCTGACAAAGAAGGATATATTCTGTCCTATACCATAAGATGTCGCAATGTTATTCTATGGATGCATCTCAATATACAATGAATTACTACTTTTTCTCAGAGCAAACATTATACCAGAAGCTGGCATTATCATGTTATGGATGTTCATACTATGCCAGTATTTGTCCATATTATGGTATGGTCAGTGTTTTTTTTTTAACTCTTTATTCACAGCTGTATCATCAGAAACATGACAGTGCAATAAACGTCTGAGTTACATCAGCTGGTATTTTCCAATTTTCCTCCCAAACCATAACAACCCACTTTGTCAGTTTTTTTGTTTTCTAAACATGGAACCATCGGCAATACAGTTAGTCCAATTACGGTTTGCAACACATCTCTTTCACATGACTGTATTCGCACTCTATAATTTCGTGGGATCAAACAAATGACTAACTAATTTTCCCTCCCCCTCCCTCCCCCCTCCTCCGTACATTCCCCTCCCTCCCCGTCTCCTGGTGGTCCATGCAACTCTCGTCATCTAAGCTCGGTATTTACTGGCTTTCATGTAACAGAATAAGCGCTGTATCCTGGCATATCGTACGCCCTGCGGGGCCTATCAAATCCCACCTATACAGTCCCCAACTCCTCTCTCCTAACCCTGAGACCCTGGGGCCAGGTTTATATCTTCAAGTGCTATGAGCATGGCCTCCCAGTCTTGGGATATGGGGTACTTTCTATTTCCCTGCATTTCCTCCTTCCTGAGGGCCGCCCCCTCTGCCCTGCCCCATTTCAGTAACTCTGTTTGCCATAGGCGTGTTCCCGGTGCCCTAGGGGATTTCCATCTCAATGTTATCGCCCGTATTGCCAGTAAAAGAGCTAAGTCCAATAGTTTCAGTTGGGCTTTCAGTGGTTTAGGCCGTCTGCGCAGCCCCAGAAAACAGGGCAGTGCTTCAACCGGCACCGGCAGGTTCGTGACCGTATGTAGCACTCGGCACACCACCGACCAATACCCACGAAGTCTTGTGCAAGCCCAAATCATATGGAGGAACCCAGCCTCATCCTCTCCACAACGTGGGCATTTATGGAGGGCATCCGGGAACATTAAGTGTAGTCGTTTATTATTATTATTATTAGGGAGATTTGTAGAGCGCCTGGATTACGCACACCGGCGTGTCCCCGTGCTATGGTAAGTGGGGTAAGCAGTCCAAGCAGCCATCACAGCCGCCTACCTTCCAAATAGGTGAGTCTTGAGTTCATTTCGTGGGATCAAACAAATGACTAACTCATTTTCCCTCCCCCTCCCTCCCCCCTCCTCCGTACATTCCGCTCCCTCCCCGTCTCCTGGTGGTCCATGCAACTCTCGTCATCTAAGCTCGGTATTTACTTGCTTTCATGTAACAGAATAAGCGCTGTGTCCTGGCATATCGTACGCCCTGCGGGGCCTATCAAATCCCACCTATACAGTCCCCAACTCCTCTCTCCTAACCCTGAGAGCTATGTCCCGGCGCCGGGGCCAGGTCTATATCTTCAAGTGCTATGAGCATGGCCTCCCAGTCTTGGGATATGGGGTACTTTCTATGGCCCTGCATTTCCTCCTTCCTGAGGGCCGCCCCCTCTGCCCTGCCCCATTTCAGTAACTCTGTTTGCCATAGGTGTGTTCCCGGTGCCCTAGGGGATTTCAGTGGTTTAGGGGTTCGGTATGCTGTGTGTAAGACCATTACTTGTATGAATCTGAACCTAACGTTGCATGATACCCTCCGGGGATGTTCCAGCACCGTACGCCATTCTTTCTCCATCATTATCCTATCCGTGTCCCGCTCCCAAGTGTGTTTCAGTGTTGTTATTGGGATCGCGGCCTGTGCCCTGATGCCCGTGTACACCCAACGTACTAGGTGACCCCCTGAGCCCATGTAGTATAGTAGGTGGACTAATTCATGTTGTGGGGGTCGAAGATGTTGCGGTGCCCATTTGATGCGTATGAAATGTGTGACAGTGGCATGAAGTAAGTACAACTGTGGGGGAGCCCCAGTGGCCTGCCGAAAGGCGTCGTGGTCCAATAAGTTGCCATCTCCGAAAAAGGCACCCACTTCAAGCACACCGGCCTCCCGCCAAGGGCGCATTGCTCTACCAGTAAGTCTGCCCTGTGGTGTCGGGATTCCCAATAGAGGGATATTATCCGCATACGCCACTGTCGGGGCTGTGTACGCTAGGGCCTTTCGCGAGCATGCCAATGCCGTGCGGAGGAGCGGGTGGAAGTCTGCGGGTATGCGGCTCCGCGGGAGTAGCAATGTGTGTTGTTCACCCCGGTTTAGCCTCCCGGGCGTGTAGCCTATTTTGTGTAAGTTCCGTCCTGCCGTCCAGTAGGAGAGCCATTGGAGCTGACTAGCAAGGTAATAACCTCTGAAATCTGGGGCCCTAGCCCTCCTTCTCTAGTCCCTAACTGTAGCTTACGGAGGCCTATCCGGTGTCTCCCAATCCCCCATATTAAAGTAACTAGTAGCGTGTTAAGAGTGTCAAAAATGGACTGAGGCAAACTAACAGGGAGATTAACAAAGAAGTACAGTATTCGGGGGAGCATCACCATTTTGGAAATTGCGATCCTGCCCACGACCGATAGTGGCAACGCCGTCCAGAATCCCACTGAGCTGCGGAGCCGCATAATAGCCCTCTTGATATTCCCGTCTATCTTTTTTTTTTTTGTCCTCATAAATGCCACCAGAAAGTAACAACTCTAGATGGGATCTCTCCGGGCTGATGAGAGGTGTTACCTCGAAACCGGGCCGGTCCTCGGATGCTTGTTTCCGTTCTGGGAAGGACATGGCTTTTGTAGTTCGGACTGGACTGTTCCCATGGGGCACAGGGTCAGCGCTGATTTGCATATCGCCATTGCCTAACCCAGGGTGGTGTGGAGTGGAAAAACGATGGATTTGGGCCCAGATCCTTGGACTGGGGTGAATGTGTGACATTGATCCACATTCTGTCCATCACTGTTGTGTTTGCAATTACCGCTCTAAGTGTACTGGGGATGCTCAGACGTGAGTCCCAGGCACTCCACACCACTGGAATCAAGCTAGCCGGGCTGATGAGAGGTGTTAACTCGAAACCGGGCCGGTCCTCGGATGCTTGTTTCCGTTCTGGGAAGGACATGGCTTTTGTAGTTCGGACTGGACTGTTCCCATGGGGCACAGGGTCAGCGCTGATTTGCATATCGCCATTGTCTAACCCAGGGTGGTGTGGAGTGGAAAAACGATGGATTTGGGCCCAGATCCTTGGACTGGGGTGAATGTGTGACATTGATCCACATTCTGTCCATCACTGTTGTGTTTGCAATTACCGCTCTAAGTGTACTGGGGATGCTCAGACGTGAGTCCCAGGCACTCCACACCACTGGAATCAAGCTAGCCGGGCTGATGAGAGGTGTTACCTCGAAACCGGGCCGGTCCTCGGATGCTTGTTTCCGTTCTGGGAAGGACATGGCTTTTGTAGTTCGGACTGGACTGTTCCCATGGGGCACAGGGTCAGCGCTGATTTGCATATCGCCATTGTCTAACCCAGGGTGGTGTGGAGTGAAAAACGATGGATTTGGGCCCAGATCCTTGGACTGGGGTGAATGTGTGACATTGATCCACATTCTGTCCATCACTGTTGTGTTTGCAATTACCGCTCTAAGTGTACTGGGGATGCTCAGACGTGAGTCCCAGGCACTCCACACCACTGGAATCAAGCTAGCCGGGCTGATGAGAGGTGTTACCTCGAAACCGGGCCGGTCCTCGGATGCTTGTTTCCGTTCTGGGAAGGACATGGCTTTTGTAGTTCGGACTGGACTGCTCCCATGGGGCACAGGGTCAGCGCTGATTTGCATATCGCCATTGTCTAACCCAGGGTGGTGTGGAGTGGAAAAACGATGGATTTGGGCCCAGATCCTTGGACTGGGGTGAATGTGTGACATTGATCCACATTCTGTCCATCACTGTTGTGTTTGCAATTACCGCTCTAAGTGTACTGGGAATGCTCAGACGTGAGTCCCAGGCACTCCACACCACTGGAATCAAGCTAGCCAGGCTGATGAGAGGTGTTACTTTGAAACCGGGCCGGTCCTCGGATGCTTGTTTCCGTTCTGGGAAGGACATGGCTTTCGTAGTTCGGACTGGACTGTTCCCATGGGGCACAGGGTCAGCGCTGATTTGCATATCGCCATTGTCTAACCCAGGGTGGTGTGGAGTGGAAAAACGATGGATTTGGGCCCAGATCCTTGGACTGGGGTGAATGTGTGACATTGATCCACATTCTGTCCATCACTGTTGTGTTTGCAATTACCGCTCTAAGTGTACTGGGGATGCTCAGACGTGAGTCCCAGGCACTCCACACCACTGGAATCAAGCTAGCCGGGCTGATGAGAGGTGTTACCTCGAAACCGGGCCGGTCCTCGGATGCTTGTTTCCGTTCTGGGAAGGACATGGCTTTTGTAGTTCGGACTGGACTGTTCCCATGGGGCACAGGGTCAGCGCTGATTTGCATATCGCCATTGTCTAACCCAGGGTGGTGTGGAGTGGAAAAACGATGGATTTGGGCCCAGATCCTTGGACTGGGGTGAATGTGTGACATTGATCCACATTCTGTCCATCACTGTTGTGTTTGCAATTACCGCTCTAAGTGTACTGGGGATGCTCAGACGTGAGTCCCAGGCACTCCACACCACTGGAATCAAGCTAGCCGGGCTGATGAGAGGTGTTACCTCGAAACCGGGCCGGTCCTCGGATGCTTGTTTCCGTTCTGGGAAGGACATGGCTTTTGTAGTTCGGACTGGACTGTTCCCATGGGGCACAGGGTCAGCGCTGATTTGCATATCGCCATTGTCTAACCCAGGGTGGTGTGGAGTGGAAAAACGATGGATTTGGGCCTAGATCCTTGGACTGGGGTGAATGTGTGACATTGATCCACATTCTGTCCATCACTGTTGTGTTTGCAATTACCGCTCTAAGTGTACTGGGGATGCTCAGACGTGAGTCCCAGGCACTCCACACCACTGGAATCAAGCTAGCCGGGCTGATGAGAGGTGTTACCTCGAAACCGGGCCGGTCCTCGGATGCTTGTTTCCGTTCTGGGAAGGACATGGCTTTTGTAGTTCGGACTGGACTGTTCCCATGGGGCACAGGGTCAGCGCTGATTTGCATATCGCCATTGTCTAACCCAGGGTGGTGTGGAGTGGAAAAACGATGGATTTGGGCCCAGATCCTTGGACTGGGGTGAATGTGTGACATTGATCCACATTCTGTCCATCACTGTTGTGTTTGCAATTACCGCTCTAAGTGTACTAGGGATGCTCAGACGTGAGTCCCAGGCACTCCACACCACTGGAATCAAGCTAGCCGGGCTGATGAGAGGTGTTACCTCGAAACCGGGCCGGTCCTCTGATGCTTTTTTCTGTTCTGGGAAGGACATGGCTTTTGTAGTTCGGACTGGACTGTTCCATGGGGCACAGGGTCAGCGCTGATTTGCATATCGCCATTGTCTAACCCAGGGTGGTGTGGAGTGGAAAAACGATGGATTTGGGCCCAGATCCTTGGACTGGGGTGAATGTGTGACATTGATCCACATTCTGTCCATCACTGTTGTGTTTGCAATTACCGCTCTAAGTGTACTGGGGATGCTCAGACGTGAGTCCCAGGCACTCCACACCACTGGAATCAAGCTAGCCGGGCTGATGAGAGGTGTTACCTCGAAACCGGGCCGGTCCTCGGATGCTTGTTTCCGTTCTGGGAAGGACATGGCTTTTGTAGTTCGGACTGGACTGTTCCCATGGGGCACAGGGTCAGCGCTGATTTGCATATCGCCATTGTCTAACCCAGGGTGGTGTGGAGTGGAAAAACGATGGATTTGGGCCCAGATCCTTGGACTGGGGTGAATGTGTGACATTGATCCACATTCTGTCCATCACTGTTGTGTTTGCAATTACCGCTCTAAGTGTACTGGGGATGCTCAGACGTGAGTCCCAGGCACTCCACACCACTGGAATCAAGCTAGCCGGGCTGATGAGAGGTGTTACCTCGAAACCGGGCCGGTCCTCGGATGCTTGTTTCCGTTCTGGGAAGGACATGGCTTTTGTAGTTCGGACTGGACTGTTCCCATGGGGCACAGGGTCAGCGCTGATTTGCATATCGCCATTGTCTAACCCAGGGTGGTGTGGAGTGGAAAAACGATGGATTTGGGCCCAGATCCTTGGACTGGGGTGAATGTGTGACATTGATCCACATTCTGTCCATCACTGTTGTGTTTGCAATTACCGCTCTTAGTGTACTGGGGATGCTCAGACGTGAGTCCCAGGCACTGCACACCACTGGAATCAAGCTAGCCGGGCTGATGAGAGGTGTTACCTCGAAACCGGGCCGGTCCTCGGATGCTTGTTTCTGTTCTGGGAAGGACATGGCTTTTGTAGTTCGGACTGGACTGTTCCCATGGGGCACAGGGTCAGCGCTGATTTGCATATCGCCATTGTCTAACCCAGGGTGGTGTGGAGTGGAAAAACGATGGATTTGGGCCCAGATCCTTGGACTGGGGTGAATGTGTGACATTGATCCACATTCTGTCCATCACTGTTGTGTTTGCAATTACCGCTCTAAGTGTACTGGGGATGCTCAGACGTGAGTCCCAGGCACTCCACACCACTGGAATCAAGCTAGCCGGGCTGATGAGAGGTGTTAACTCGAAACCGGGCCGGTCCTCGGATGCTTGTTTCCGTTCTGGGAAGGACATGGCTTTTGTAGTTCGGACTGGACTGTTCCCATGGGGCACAGGGTCAGCGCTGATTTGCATATCGCCATTGTCTAACCCAGGGTGGTGTGGAGTGGAAAAACGATGGATTTGGGCCCAGATCCTTGGACTGGGGTGAATGTGTGACATTGATCCACATTCTGTCCATCACTGTTGTGTTTGCAATTACCGCTCTAAGTGTACTGGGGATGCTCAGACGTGAGTCCCAGGCACTCCACACCACTGGAATCAAGCTAGCCGGGCTGATGAGAGGTGTTACCTCGAAACCGGGCCGGTCCTCGGATGCTTGTTTCCGTTCTGGGAAGGACATGGCTTTTGTAGTTCGGACTGGACTGTTCCCATGGGGCACAGGGTCAGCGCTGATTTGCATATCGCCATTGTCTAACCCAGGGTGGTGTGGAGTGGAAAAACGATGGATTTGGGCCCAGATCCTTGGACTGGGGTGAATGTGTGACATTGATCCACATTCTGTCCATCACTGTTGTGTTTGCAATTACCGCTCTAAGTGTACTGGGGATGCTCAGACGTGAGTCCCAGGCACTCCACACCACTGGAATCAAGCTAGCCGGGCTGATGAGAGGTGTTACCTCGAAACCGGGCCGGTCCTCGGATGCTTGTTTCCGTTCTGGGAAGGACATGGCTTTTGTAGTTCGGACTGGACTGCTCCCATGGGGCACAGGGTCAGCGCTGATTTGCATATCGCCATTGTCTAACCCAGGGTGGTGTGGAGTGGAAAAACGATGGATTTGGGCCCAGATCCTTGGACTGGGGTGAATGTGTGACATTGATCCACATTCTGTCCATCACTGTTGTGTTTGCAATTACCGCTCTAAGTGTACTGGGAATGCTCAGACGTGAGTCCCAGGCACTCCACACCACTGGAATCAAGCTAGCCAGGCTGATGAGAGGTGTTACCTCGAAACCGGGCCGGTCCTCGGATGCTTGTTTCCGTTCTGGGAAGGACATGGCTTTCGTAGTTCGGACTGGACTGTTCCCATGGGGCACAGGGTCAGCGCTGATTTGCATATCGCCATTGTCTAACCCAGGGTGGTGTGGAGTGGAAAAACGATGGATTTGGGCCCAGATCCTTGGACTGGGGTGAATGTGTGACATTGATCCACATTCTGTCCATCACTGTTGTGTTTGCAATTACCGCTCTAAGTGTACTGGGGATGCTCAGACGTGAGTCCCAGGCACTCCACACCACTGGAATCAAGCTAGCCGGGCTGATGAGAGGTGTTACCTCGAAACCGGGCCGGTCCTCGGATGCTTGTTTCCGTTCTGGGAAGGACATGGCTTTTGTAGTTCGGACTGGACTGTTCCCATGGGGCACAGGGTCAGCGCTGATTTGCATATCGCCATTGTCTAACCCAGGGTGGTGTGGAGTGGAAAAACGATGGATTTGGGCCCAGATCCTTGGACTGGGGTGAATGTGTGACATTGATCCACATTCTGTCCATCACTGTTGTGTTTGCAATTACCGCTCTAAGTGTACTGGGGATGCTCAGACGTGAGTCCCAGGCACTCCACACCACTGGAATCAAGCTAGCCGGGCTGATGAGAGGTGTTACCTCGAAACCGGGCCGGTCCTCGGATGCTTGTTTCCGTTCTGGGAAGGACATGGCTTTTGTAGTTCGGACTGGACTGTTCCCATGGGGCACAGGGTCAGCGCTGATTTGCATATCGCCATTGTCTAACCCAGGGTGGTGTGGAGTGGAAAAACGATGGATTTGGGCCCAGATCCTTGGACTGGGGTGAATGTGTGACATTGATCCACATTCTGTCCATCACTGTTGTGTTTGCAATTACCGCTCTTAGTGTACTGGGGATGCTCAGACGTGAGTCCCAGGCACTGCACACCACTGGAATCAAGCTAGCCGGGCTGATGAGAGGTGTTACCTCGAAACCGGGCCGGTCCTCGGATGCTTGTTTCCGTTCTGGGAAGGACATGGCTTTTGTAGTTCGGACTGGACTGTTCCCATGGGGCACAGGGTCAGCGCTGATTTGCATATCGCCATTGTCTAACCCAGGGTGGTGTGGAGTGGAAAAACGATGGATTTGGGCCCAGATCCTTGGACTGGGGTGAATGTGTGACATTGATCCACATTCTGTCCATCACTGTTGTGTTTGCAATTACCGCTCTAAGTGTACTGGGGATGCTCAGACGTGAGTCCCAGGCACTCCACACCACTGGAATCAAGCTAGCCGGGCTGATGAGAGGTGTTACCTCGAAACCGGGCCGGTCCTCGGATGCTTGTTTCCGTTCTGGGAAGGACATGGCTTTTGTAGTTCGGACTGGACTGTTCCCATGGGGCACAGGGTCAGCGCTGATTTGCATATCGCCATTGTCTAACCCAGGGTGGTGTGGAGTGGAAAAACGATGGATTTGGGCCCAGATCCTTGGACTGGGGTGAATGTGTGACATTGATCCACATTCTGTCCATCACTGTTGTGTTTGCAATTACCGCTCTTAGTGTACTGGGGATGCTCAGACGTGAGTCCCAGGCACTGCACACCACTGGAATCAAGCTAGCCGGGCTGATGAGAGGTGTTACCTCGAAACCGGGCCGGTCCTCGGATGCTTGTTTCCGTTCTGGGAAGGACATGGCTTTTGTAGTTCGGACTGGACTGTTCCCATGGGGCACAGGGTCAGCGCTGATTTGCATATCGCCATTGTCTAACCCAGGGTGGTGTGGAGTGGAAAAACGATGGATTTGGGCCCAGATCCTTGGACTGGGGTGAATGTGTGACATTGATCCACATTCTGTCCATCACTGTTGTGTTTGCAATTACCGCTCTAAGTGTACTGGGGATGCTCAGACGTGAGTCCCAGGCACTCCACACCACTGGAATCAAGCTAGCCGGGCTGATGAGAGGTGTTAACTCGAAACCGGGCCGGTCCTCGGATGCTTGTTTCCGTTCTGGGAAGGACATGGCTTTTGTAGTTCGGACTGGACTGTTCCCATGGGGCACAGGGTCAGCGCTGATTTGCATATCGCCATTGTCTAACCCAGGGTGGTGTGGAGTGGAAAAACGATGGATTTGGGCCCAGATCCTTGGACTGGGGTGAATGTGTGACATTGATCCACATTCTGTCCATCACTGTTGTGTTTGCAATTACCGCTCTAAGTGTACTGGGGATGCTCAGACGTGAGTCCCAGGCACTCCACACCACTGGAATCAAGCTAGCCGGGCTGATGAGAGGTGTTACCTCGAAACCGGGCCGGTCCTCGGATGCTTGTTTCCGTTCTGGGAAGGACATGGCTTTTGTAGTTCGGACTGGACTGTTCCCATGGGGCACAGGGTCAGCGCTGATTTGCATATCGCCATTGTCTAACCCAGGGTGGTGTGGAGTGGAAAAACGATGGATTTGGGCCCAGATCCTTGGACTGGGGTGAATGTGTGACATTGATCCACATTCTGTCCATCACTGTTGTGTTTGCAATTACCGCTCTAAGTGTACTGGGGATGCTCAGACGTGAGTCCCAGGCACTCCACACCACTGGAATCAAGCTAGCCGGGCTGATGAGAGGTGTTACCTCGAAACCGGGCCGGTCCTCGGATGCTTGTTTCCGTTCTGGGAAGGACATGGCTTTTGTAGTTCGGACTGGACTGCTCCCATGGGGCACAGGGTCAGCGCTGATTTGCATATCGCCATTGTCTAACCCAGGGTGGTGTGGAGTGGAAAAACGATGGATTTGGGCCCAGATCCTTGGACTGGGGTGAATGTGTGACATTGATCCACATTCTGTCCATCACTGTTGTGTTTGCAATTACCGCTCTAAGTGTACTGGGGATGCTCAGACGTGAGTCCCAGGCACTCCACACCACTGGAATCAAGCTAGCCGGGCTGATGAGAGGTGTTACCTCGAAACCGGGCCGGTCCTCGGATGCTTGTTTCCGTTCTGGGAAGGACATGGCTTTTGTAGTTCGGACTGGACTGTTCCCATGGGGCACAGGGTCAGCGCTGATTTGCATATCGCCATTGTCTAACCCAGGGTGGTGTGGAGTGGAAAAACGATGGATTTGGGCCCAGATCCTTGGACTGGGGTGAATGTGTGACATTGATCCACATTCTGTCCATCACTGTTGTGTTTGCAATTACCGCTCTAAGTGTACTGGGGATGCTCAGACGTGAGTCCCAGGCACTCCACACCACTGGAATCAAGCTAGCCGGGCTGATGAGAGGTGTTACCTCGAAACCGGGCCGGTCCTCGGATGCTTGTTTCCGTTCTGGGAAGGACATGGCTTTTGTAGTTCGGACTGGACTGTTCCCATGGGGCACAGGGTCAGCGCTGATTTGCATATCGCCATTGTCTAACCCAGGGTGGTGTGGAGTGGAAAAACGATGGATTTGGGCCCAGATCCTTGGACTGGGGTGAATGTGTGACATTGATCCACATTCTGTCCATCACTGTTGTGTTTGCAATTACCGCTCTAAGTGTACTGGGGATGCTCAGACGTGAGTCCCAGGCACTCCACACCACTGGAATCAAGCTAGCCGGGCTGATGAGAGGTGTTACCTCGAAACCGGGCCGGTCCTCGGATGCTTGTTTCCGTTCTGGGAAGGACATGGCTTTTGTAGTTCGGACTGGACTGTTCCCATGGGGCACAGGGTCAGCGCTGATTTGCATATCGCCATTGTCTAACCCAGGGTGGTGTGGAGTGGAAAAACGATGGATTTGGGCCCAGATCCTTGGACTGGGGTGAATGTGTGACATTGATCCACATTCTGTCCATCACTGTTGTGTTTGCAATTACCGCTCTAAGTGTACTAGGGATGCTCAGACGTGAGTCCCAGGCACTCCACACCACTGGAATCAAGCTAGCCGGGCTGATGAGAGGTGTTACCTCGAAACCGGGCCGGTCCTCTGATGCTTTTTTCCGTTCTGGGAAGGACATGGCTTTTGTAGTTCGGACTGGACTGTTCCATGGGGCACAGGGTCAGCGCTGATTTGCATATCGCCATTGTCTAACCCAGGGTGGTGTGGAGTGGAAAAACAATGGATTTGGGCCCAGATCCTTGGACTGGGGTGAATGTGTGACATTGATCCACATTCTGTCCATCACTGTTGTGTTTGCAATTACCGCTCTAAGTGTACTGGGGATGCTCAGACGTGAGTCCCAGGCACTCCACACCACTGGAATCAAGCTAGCCGGGCTGATGAGAGGTGTTACCTCGAAACCGGGCCGGTCCTCGGATGCTTGTTTCCGTTCTGGGAAGGACATGGCTTTTGTAGTTCGGACTGGACTGTTCCCATGGGGCACAGGGTCAGCGCTGATTTGCATATCGCCATTGTCTAACCCAGGGTGGTGTGGAGTGGAAAAACGATGGATTTGGGCCCAGATGCTTGGACTGGGGTGAATGTGTGACATTGATCCACATTCTGTCCATCACTGTTGTGTTTGCAATTACCGCTCTAAGTGTACTGGGAATGCTCAGACGTGAGTCCCAGGCACTCCACACCACTGGAATCAAGCTAGCCGGGCTGATGAGAGGTGTTACCTCGAAACTGGGCCGGTCCTCGGATAATTGTTTCCGTTCTGGGAAGGACATGGCTTTTGTAGTTCGGACTGGACTGTTCCCATGGGGCACAGGGTCAGCGCTGATTTGCATATCGCCATTGTCTAACCCAGGGTGGTGTGGAGTGGAAAAACGATGGATTTGGGCCCAGATCCTTGGACTGGAGTGAATGTGTGACATTGATCCACATTCTGTCCATCACTGTTGTGTTTGCAATTACCGCTCTAAGTGTACTGGGGATGCTCAGACGTGAGTCCCAGGCACTCCACACCACTGGAATCAAGCTAGCCGGGCTGATGAGAGGTGTTACCTCGAAACCGGGCCGGTCCTCGGATGCTTGTTTCCGTTCTGGGAAGGACATGGCTTTTGTAGTTCGGACTGGACTGTTCCCATGGGGCACAGGGTCAGCGCTGATTTGCATATCGCCATTGTCTAACCCAGGGTGGTGTGGAGTGGAAAAACGATGGATTTGGGCCCAGATCCTTGGACTGGGGTGAATGTGTGACATTGATCCACATTCTGTCCATCACTGTTGTGTTTGCAATTACCGCTCTAAGTGTACTGGGGATGCTCAGACGTGAGTCCCAGGCACTCCACACCACTGGAATCAAGCTAGCCGGGCTGATGAGAGGTGTTACCTCGAAACCGGGCCGGTCCTCGGATGCTTGTTTCCGTTCTGGGAAGGACATGGCTTTTGTAGTTCGGACTGGACTGTTCCCATGGGGCACAGGGTCAGCGCTGATTTGCATATCGCCATTGTCTAACCCAGGGTGGTGTGGAGTGGAAAAACGATGGATTTGGGCCCAGATCCTTGGACTGGGGTGAATGTGTGACATTGATCCACATTCTGTCCATCACTGTTGTGTTTGCAATTACCGCTCTAAGTGTACTGGGGATGCTCAGACGTGAGTCCCAGGCACTGCACACCACTGGAATCAAGCTAGCCGGGCTGATGAGAGGTGTTACCTCGAAACCGGGCCGGTCCTCGGATGCTTGTTTCCGTTCTGGGAAGGACATGGCTTTTGTAGTTCGGACTGGACTGTTCCCATGGGGCACAGGGTCAGCGCTGATTTGCATATCGCCATTGTCTAACCCAGGGTGGTGTGGAGTGGAAAAACGATGGATTTGGGCCCAGATCCTTGGACTGGGGTGAATGTGTGACATTGATCCACATTCTGTCCATCACTGTTGTGTTTGCAATTACCGCTCTAAGTGTACTGGGGATGCTCAGACGTGAGTCCCAGGCACTCCACACCACTGGAATCAAGCTAGCCGGGCTGATGAGAGGTGTTACCTCGAAACCGGGCCGGTCCTCGGATGCTTTTTTCCGTTCTGGGAAGGACATGGCTTTTGTAGTTCGGACTGGACTGTTCCCATGGGGCACAGGGTCAGCGCTGATTTGCGTATCGCCATTGTCTAACCCAGGGTGGTGTGGGGTGGAAAAACGATGGATTTGGGCCCAGATCCTTGGACTGGGGTGAATGTGTGACATTGATCCACATTCTGTCCATCACTGTTGTGTTTGCAATTACCGCTCTAAGTGTACTGGGGATGCTCAGACGTGAGTCCCAGGCACTCCACACCACTGGAATCAAGCTAGCCGGGCTGATGAGAGGTGTTACCTCGAAACCGGGCCGGTCCTCGGAGGCTTGTTTCCGTTCTGGGAAGGACATGGCTTTTGTAGTTCGGACTGGACTGTTCCCATTGGGCACAGGGTCAGCGCTGATTTGCATATCGCCATTGTCTAACCCAGGGTGGTGTGGAGTGGAAAAACGATGGATTTGGGCCCAGATCCTTGGACTGGGGTGAATGTGTGACATTGATCCACATTCTGTCCATCACTGTTGTGTTTGCAATTACCGCTCTAAGTGTACTGGGGATGCTCAGACGTGAGTCCCAGGCACTGCACACCACTGAAATCAAGCTACCCGGGCTGATGAGAGGTGTTACCTCGAAACCGGGCCGGTCCTCGGATGCTTGTTTCCGTTCTGGGAAGGACATGGCTTTTGTAGTTCGGACTGGACTGTTCCCATGGGGCACAGGGTCAGCGCTGATTTGCATATCGCCATTGTCTAACCCAGGGTGGTGTGGAGTGGAAAAACGATGGATTTGGGCCCAGATCCTTGGACTGGGGTGAATGTGTGACATTGATCCACATTCTGTCCATCACTGTTGTGTTTGCAATTACCGCTCTAAGTGTACTGGGGATGCTCAGACGTGAGTCCCAGGCACTCCACACCACTGGAATCAAGCTAGCCGGGCTGATGAGAGGTGTTACCTCGAAACCGGGCCGGTCCTCGGATGCTTTTTTCCGTTCTGGGAAGGACATGGCTTTTGTAGTTCGGACTGGACTGTTCCCATGGGGCACAGGGTCAGCGCTGATTTGCATATCGCCATTGTCTAACCCAGGGAGGTGTGGGGTGGAAAAACGATGGATTTGGGCCCAGATCCTTGGACTGGGGTGAATGTGTGACATTGATCCACATTCTGTCCATCACTGTTGTGTTTGCAATTACCGCTCTAAGTGTACTGGGGATGCTCAGACGTGAGTCCCAGGCACTCCACACCACTGGAATCAAGCTAGCCGGGCTGATGAGAGGTGTTACCTCGAAACCGGGCCGGTCCTCGGATGCTTGTTTCCGTTCTGGGAAGGACATGGCTTTTGTAGTTCGGACTGGACTGTTCCCATGGGTCACAGGGTCAGCGCTGATTTGCATATCGCCATTGTCTAACCCAGGGTGGTGTGGAGTGGAAAAACGATGGATTTGGGCCCAGATCCTTGGACTGGGGTGAATGTGTGACATTGATCCACATTCTGTCCATCACTGTTGTGTTTGCAATTACCGCTCTAAGTGTACTGGGGATGCTCAGACGTGAGTCCCAGGCACTCCACACCACTGGAATCAAGCTAGCCGGGCTGATGAGAGGTGTTACCTCGAAACCGGGCCGGTCCTCGGATGCTTGTTTCCGTTCTGGGAAGGACATGGCTTTTGTAGTTCGGACTGGACTGTTCCCATGGGGCACAGGGTCAGCGCTGATTTGCATATCGCCATTGTCTAACCCAGGGTGGTGTGGAGTGGAAAAACGATGGATTTGGGCCCAGATCCTTGGACTGGGGTGAATGTGTGACATTGATCCACATTCTGTCCATCACTGTTGTGTTTGCAATTACCGCTCTAAGTGTACTGGGGATGCTCAGACGTGAGTCCCAGGCACTCCACACCACTGGAATCAAGCTAGCCGGGCTGATGAGAGGTGTTACCTCGAAACCGGGCCGGTCCTCGGATGCTTGTTTCCGTTCTGGGAAGGACATGGCTTTTGTAGTTCGGACTGGACTGCTCCCATGGGGCACAGGGTCAGCGCTGATTTGCATATCGCCATTGTCTAACCCAGGGTGGTGTGGAGTGGAAAAACGATGGATTTGGGCCCAGATCCTTGGACTGGGGTGAATGTGTGACATTGATCCACATTCTGTCCATCACTGTTGTGTTTGCAATTACCGCTCTAAGTGTACTGGGAATGCTCAGACGTGAGTCCCAGGCACTCCACACCACTGGAATCAAGCTAGCCAGGCTGATGAGAGGTGTTACCTCGAAACCGGGCCGGTCCTCGGATGCTTGTTTCCGTTCTGGGAAGGACATGGCTTTCGTAGTTCGGACTGGACTGTTCCCATGGGGCACAGGGTCAGCGCTGATTTGCATATCGCCATTGTCTAACCCAGGGTGGTGTGGAGTGGAAAAACGATGGATTTGGGCCCAGATCCTTGGACTGGGGTGAATGTGTGACATTGATCCACATTCTGTCCATCACTGTTGTGTTTGCAATTACCGCTCTAAGTGTACTGGGGATGCTCAGACGTGAGTCCCAGGCACTCCACACCACTGGAATCAAGCTAGCCGGGCTGATGAGAGGTGTTACCTCGAAACCGGGCCGGTCCTCGGATGCTTGTTTCCGTTCTGGGAAGGACATGGCTTTTGTAGTTCGGACTGGACTGTTCCCATGGGGCACAGGGTCAGCGCTGATTTGCATATCGCCATTGTCTAACCCAGGGTGGTGTGGAGTGGAAAAACGATGGATTTGGGCCCAGATCCTTGGACTGGGGTGAATGTGTGACATTGATCCACATTCTGTCCATCACTGTTGTGTTTGCAATTACCGCTCTAAGTGTACTGGGGATGCTCAGACGTGAGTCCCAGGCACTCCACACCACTGGAATCAAGCTAGCCGGGCTGATGAGAGGTGTTACCTCGAAACCGGGCCGGTCCTCGGATGCTTGTTTCCGTTCTGGGAAGGACATGGCTTTTGTAGTTCGGACTGGACTGTTCCCATGGGGCACAGGGTCAGCGCTGATTTGCATATCGCCATTGTCTAACCCAGGGTGGTGTGGAGTGGAAAAACGATGGATTTGGGCCCAGATCCTTGGACTGGGGTGAATGTGTGACATTGATCCACATTCTGTCCATCACTGTTGTGTTTGCAATTACCGCTCTAAGTGTACTGGGGATGCTCAGACGTGAGTCCCAGGCACTCCACACCACTGGAATCAAGCTAGCCGGGCTGATGAGAGGTGTTACCTCGAAACCGGGCCGGTCCTCGGATGCTTGTTTCCGTTCTGGGAAGGACATGGCTTTTGTAGTTCGGACTGGACTGCTCCCATGGGGCACAGGGTCAGCGCTGATTTGCATATCGCCATTGTCTAACCCAGGGTGGTGTGGAGTGGAAAAACGATGGATTTGGGCCCAGATCCTTGGACTGGGGTGAATGTGTGACATTGATCCACATTCTGTCCATCACTGTTGTGTTTGCAATTACCGCTCTAAGTGTACTGGGAATGCTCAGACGTGAGTCCCAGGCACTCCACACCACTGGAATCAAGCTAGCCAGGCTGATGAGAGGTGTTACCTCGAAACCGGGCCGGTCCTCGGATGCTTGTTTCCGTTCTGGGAAGGACATGGCTTTCGTAGTTCGGACTGGACTGTTCCCATGGGGCACAGGGTCAGCGCTGATTTGCATATCGCCATTGTCTAACCCAGGGTGGTGTGGAGTGGAAAAACGATGGATTTGGGCCCAGATCCTTGGACTGGGGTGAATGTGTGACATTGATCCACATTCTGTCCATCACTGTTGTGTTTGCAATTACCGCTCTAAGTGTACTGGGGATGCTCAGACGTGAGTCCCAGGCACTCCACACCACTGGAATCAAGCTAGCCGGGCTGATGAGAGGTGTTACCTCGAAACCGGGCCGGTCCTCGGATGCTTGTTTCCGTTCTGGGAAGGACATGGCTTTTGTAGTTCGGACTGGACTGTTCCCATGGGGCACAGGGTCAGCGCTGATTTGCATATCGCCATTGTCTAACCCAGGGTGGTGTGGAGTGGAAAAACGATGGATTTGGGCCCAGATCCTTGGACTGGGGTGAATGTGTGACATTGATCCACATTCTGTCCATCACTGTTGTGTTTGCAATTACCGCTCTAAGTGTACTGGGGATGCTCAGACGTGAGTCCCAGGCACTCCACACCACTGGAATCAAGCTAGCCGGGCTGATGAGAGGTGTTACCTCGAAACCGGGCCGGTCCTCGGATGCTTGTTTCCGTTCTGGGAAGGACATGGCTTTTGTAGTTCGGACTGGACTGTTCCCATGGGGCACAGGGTCAGCGCTGATTTGCATATCGCCATTGTCTAACCCAGGGTGGTGTGGAGTGGAAAAACGATGGATTTGGGCCCAGATCCTTGGACTGGGGTGAATGTGTGACATTGATCCACATTCTGTCCATCACTGTTGTGTTTGCAATTACCGCTCTAAGTGTACTGGGGATGCTCAGACGTGAGTCCCAGGCACTCCACACCACTGGAATCAAGCTAGCCGGGCTGATGAGAGGTGTTACCTCGAAACCGGGCCGGTCCTCGGATGCTTGTTTCCGTTCTGGGAAGGACATGGCTTTTGTAGTTCGGACTGGACTGTTCCCATGGGGCACAGGGTCAGCGCTGATTTGCATATCGCCATTGTCTAACCCAGGGTGGTGTGGAGTGGAAAAACGATGGATTTGGGCCCAGATCCTTGGACTGGGGTGAATGTGTGACATTGATCCACATTCTGTCCATCACTGTTGTGTTTGCAATTACCGCTCTAAGTGTACTAGGGATGCTCAGACGTGAGTCCCAGGCACTCCACACCACTGGAATCAAGCTAGCCGGGCTGATGAGAGGTGTTACCTCGAAACCGGGCCGGTCCTCTGATGCTTTTTTCCGTTCTGGGAAGGACATGGCTTTTGTAGTTCGGACTGGACTGTTCCATGGGGCACAGGGTCAGCGCTGATTTGCATATCGCCATTGTCTAACCCAGGGTGGTGTGGAGTGGAAAAACAATGGATTTGGGCCCAGATCCTTGGACTGGGGTGAATGTGTGACATTGATCCACATTCTGTCCATCACTGTTGTGTTTGCAATTACCGCTCTAAGTGTACTGGGGATGCTCAGACGTGAGTCCCAGGCACTCCACACCACTGGAATCAAGCTAGCCGGGCTGATGAGAGGTGTTACCTCGAAACCGGGCCGGTCCTCGGATGCTTGTTTCCGTTCTGGGAAGGACATGGCTTTTGTAGTTCGGACTGGACTGTTCCCATGGGGCACAGGGTCAGCGCTGATTTGCATATCGCCATTGTCTAACCCAGGGTGGTGTGGAGTGGAAAAACGATGGATTTGGGCCCAGATCCTTGGACTGGGGTGAATGTGTGACATTGATCCACATTCTGTCCATCACTGTTGTGTTTGCAATTACCGCTCTAAGTGTACTGGGAATGCTCAGACGTGAGTCCCAGGCACTCCACACCACTGGAATCAAGCTAGCCGGGCTGATGAGAGGTGTTACCTCGAAACTGGGCCGGTCCTCGGATAATTGTTTCCGTTCTGGGAAGGACATGGCTTTTGTAGTTCGGACTGGACTGTTCCCATGGGGCACAGGGTCAGCGCTGATTTGCATATCGCCATTGTCTAACCCAGGGTGGTGTGGAGTGGAAAAACGATGGATTTGGGCCCAGATCCTTGGACTGGAGTGAATGTGTGACATTGATCCACATTCTGTCCATCACTGTTGTGTTTGCAATTACCGCTCTAAGTGTACTGGGGATGCTCAGACGTGAGTCCCAGGCACTCCACACCACTGGAATCAAGCTAGCCGGGCTGATGAGAGGTGTTACCTCGAAACCGGGCCGGTCCTCGGATGCTTGTTTCCGTTCTGGGAAGGACATGGCTTTTGTAGTTCGGACTGGACTGTTCCCATGGGGCACAGGGTCAGCGCTGATTTGCATATCGCCATTGTCTAACCCAGGGTGGTGTGGAGTGGAAAAACGATGGATTTGGGCCCAGATCCTTGGACTGGGGTGAATGTGTGACATTGATCCACATTCTGTCCATCACTGTTGTGTTTGCAATTACCGCTCTAAGTGTACTGGGGATGCTCAGACGTGAGTCCCAGGCACTCCACACCACTGGAATCAAGCTAGCCGGGCTGATGAGAGGTGTTACCTCGAAACCGGGCCGGTCCTCGGATGCTTGTTTCCGTTCTGGGAAGGACATGGCTTTTGTAGTTCGGACTGGACTGTTCCCATGGGGCACAGGGTCAGCGCTGATTTGCATATCGCCATTGTCTAACCCAGGGTGGTGTGGAGTGGAAAAACGATGGATTTGGGCCCAGATCCTTGGACTGGGGTGAATGTGTGACATTGATCCACATTCTGTCCATCACTGTTGTGTTTGCAATTACCGCTCTAAGTGTACTGGGGATGCTCAGACGTGAGTCCCAGGCACTGCACACCACTGGAATCAAGCTAGCCGGGCTGATGAGAGGTGTTACCTCGAAACCGGGCCGGTCCTCGGATGCTTGTTTCCGTTCTGGGAAGGACATGGCTTTTGTAGTTCGGACTGGACTGTTCCCATGGGGCACAGGGTCAGCGCTGATTTGCATATCGCCATTGTCTAACCCAGGGTGGTGTGGAGTGGAAAAACGATGGATTTGGGCCCAGATCCTTGGACTGGGGTGAATGTGTGACATTGATCCACATTCTGTCCATCACTGTTGTGTTTGCAATTACCGCTCTAAGTGTACTGGGGATGCTCAGACGTGAGTCCCAGGCACTCCACACCACTGGAATCAAGCTAGCCGGGCTGATGAGAGGTGTTACCTCGAAACCGGGCCGGTCCTCGGATGCTTTTTTCCGTTCTGGGAAGGACATGGCTTTTGTAGTTCGGACTGGACTGTTCCCATGGGGCACAGGGTCAGCGCTGATTTGCGTATCGCCATTGTCTAACCCAGGGTGGTGTGGGGTGGAAAAACGATGGATTTGGGCCCAGATCCTTGGACTGGGGTGAATGTGTGACATTGATCCACATTCTGTCCATCACTGTTGTGTTTGCAATTACCGCTCTAAGTGTACTGGGGATGCTCAGACGTGAGTCCCAGGCACTCCACACCACTGGAATCAAGCTAGCCGGGCTGATGAGAGGTGTTACCTCGAAACCGGGCCGGTCCTCGGAGGCTTGTTTCCGTTCTGGGAAGGACATGGCTTTTGTAGTTCGGACTGGACTGTTCCCATTGGGCACAGGGTCAGCGCTGATTTGCATATCGCCATTGTCTAACCCAGGGTGGTGTGGAGTGGAAAAACGATGGATTTGGGCCCAGATCCTTGGACTGGGGTGAATGTGTGACATTGATCCACATTCTGTCCATCACTGTTGTGTTTGCAATTACCGCTCTAAGTGTACTGGGGATGCTCAGACGTGAGTCCCAGGCACTGCACACCACTGAAATCAAGCTACCCGGGCTGATGAGAGGTGTTACCTCGAAACCGGGCCGGTCCTCGGATGCTTGTTTCCGTTCTGGGAAGGACATGGCTTTTGTAGTTCGGACTGGACTGTTCCCATGGGGCACAGGGTCAGCGCTGATTTGCATATCGCCATTGTCTAACCCAGGGTGGTGTGGAGTGGAAAAACGATGGATTTGGGCCCAGATCCTTGGACTGGGGTGAATGTGTGACATTGATCCACATTCTGTCCATCACTGTTGTGTTTGCAATTACCGCTCTAAGTGTACTGGGGATGCTCAGACGTGAGTCCCAGGCACTCCACACCACTGGAATCAAGCTAGCCGGGCTGATGAGAGGTGTTACCTCGAAACCGGGCCGGTCCTCGGATGCTTTTTTCCGTTCTGGGAAGGACATGGCTTTTGTAGTTCGGACTGGACTGTTCCCATGGGGCACAGGGTCAGCGCTGATTTGCATATCGCCATTGTCTAACCCAGGGAGGTGTGGGGTGGAAAAACGATGGATTTGGGCCCAGATCCTTGGACTGGGGTGAATGTGTGACATTGATCCACATTCTGTCCATCACTGTTGTGTTTGCAATTACCGCTCTAAGTGTACTGGGGATGCTCAGACGTGAGTCCCAGGCACTCCACACCACTGGAATCAAGCTAGCCGGGCTGATGAGAGGTGTTACCTCGAAACCGGGCCGGTCCTCGGATGCTTGTTTCCGTTCTGGGAAGGACATGGCTTTTGTAGTTCGGACTGGACTGTTCCCATGGGTCACAGGGTCAGCGCTGATTTGCATATCGCCATTGTCTAACCCAGGGTGGTGTGGAGTGGAAAAACGATGGATTTGGGCCCAGATCCTTGGACTGGGGTGAATGTGTGACATTGATCCACATTCTGTCCATCACTGTTGTGTTTGCAATTACCGCTCTAAGTGTACTGGGGATGCTCAGACGTGAGTCCCAGGCACTCCACACCACTGGAATCAAGCTACCCGGGCTGATGAGAGGTGTTACCTCGAAACCGGGCCGGTCCTCGGATGCTTTTTTCCGTTCTGGGAAGGACATGGCTTTTGTAGTTCGGACTGGACTGTTCCCATGGGGCACAGGGTCAGCGCTGATTTGCATATCGCCATTGTCTAACCCAGGGTGGTGTGGGGTGGAAAAACGATGGATTTGGGCCCAGATCCTTGGACTGGGGTGAATGTGTGACATTGATCCACATTCTGTCCATCACTGTTGTGTTTGCAATTACCGCTCTAAGTGTACTGGGGATGCTCAGACGTGAGTCCCAGGCACTCCACACCACTGGAATCAAGCTAGCCGGGCTGATGAGAGGTGTTACCTCGAAACCGGGCCGGTCCTCGGATGCTTGTTTCCGTTCTGGGAAGGACATGGCTTTTGTAGTTCGGACTGGACTGTTCCCATGGGGCACAGGGTCAGCGCTGATTTGCATATCGCCATTGTCTAACCCAGGGTGGTGTGGAGTGGAAAAACGATGGATTTGGGCCCAGATCCTTGGACTGGGGTGAATGTGTGACATTGATCCACATTCTGTCCATCACTGTTGTGTTTGCAATTACCGCTCTAAGTGTACTGGGGATGCTCAGACGTGAGTCCCAGGCACTCCACACCACTGGAATCAAGCTAGCCGGGCTGATGAGAGGTGTTACCTCGAAACCGGGCCGGTCCTCGGATGCTTTTTTCCGTTCTGGGAAGGACATGGCTTTTGTAGTTCGGACTGGACTGTTCCATGGGGCACAGGGTCAGCGCTGATTTGCATATCGCCATTGTCTAACCCAGGGTGGTGTGGAGTGGAAAAACGATGGATTTGGGCCCAGATCCTTGGACTGGGGTGAATGTGTGACATTGATCCACATTCTGTCCATCACTGTTGTGTTTGCAATTACCGCTCTAAGTGTACTGGGGATGCTCAGACGTGAGTCCCAGGCACTCCACACCACTGGAATCAAGCTAGCCGGGCTGATGAGAGGTGTTACCTCGAAACCGGGCCGGTCCTCGGATGCTTGTTTCCGTTCTGGGAAGGACATGGCTTTTGTAGTTCGGACTGGACTGTTCCCATGGGGCACAGGGTCAGCGCTGATTTGCATATCGCCATTGTCTAACCCAGGGTGGTGTGGAGTGGAAAAACGATGGATTTGGGCCCAGTTCCTTGGACTGGGGTGAATGTGTGACATTGATCCACATTCTGTCCATCACTGTTGTGTTTGCAATTACCGCTCTAAGTGTACTGGGAATGCTCAGATGTGAGTCCCAGGCACTCCACACCACTGGAATCAAGCTAGCCGGGCTGATGAGAGGTGTTACCTCGAAACTGGGCCGGTCCTCGGATAATTGTTTCCGTTCTGGGAAGGACATGGCTTTTGTAGTTCGGACTGGACTGTTCCCATGGGGCACAGGGTCAGCGCTGATTTGCATATCGCCATTGTCTAACCCAGGGTGGTGTGGAGTGGAAAAACGATGGATTTGGGCCCAGATCCTTGGACTGGGGTGAATGTGTGACATTGATCCACATTCTGTCCATCACTGTTGTGTTTGCAATTACCGCTCTAAGTGTACTGGGGATGCTCAGACGTGAGTCCCAGGCACTCCACACCACTGGAATCAAGCTAGCCGGGCTGATGAGAGGTGTTACCTCGAAACCGGGCCGGTCCTCGGATGCTTGTTTCCGTTCTGGGAAGGACATGGCTTTTGTAGTTCGGACTGGACTGTTCCCATGGGGCACAGGGTCAGCGCTGATTTGCATATCGCCATTGTCTAACCCAGGGTGGTGTGGAGTGGAAAAACGATGGATTTGGGCCCAGATCCTTGGACTGGGGTGAATGTGTGACATTGATCCACATTCTGTCCATCACTGTTGTGTTTGCAATTACCGCTCTAAGTGTACTGGGGATGCTCAGACGTGAGTCCCAGGCACTCCACACCACTGGAATCAAGCTAGCCGGGCTGATGAGTGGTGTTACCTCGAAACCGGGCCGGTCCTCGGATGCTTGTTTCCGTTCTGGGAAGGACATGGCTTTTGTAGTTCGGACTGGACTGTTCCCATGGGGCACAGGGTCAGCGCTGATTTGCATATCGCCATTGTCTAACCCAGGGTGGTGTGGAGTGGAAAAACGATGGATTTGGGCCCAGATCCTTGGACTGGGGTGAATGTGTGACATTGATCCACATTCTGTCCATCACTGTTGTGTTTGCAATTACCGCTCTAAGTGTACTGGGGATGCTCAGACGTGAGTCCCAGGCACTCCACACCACTGGAATCAAGCTAGCCGGGCTGATGAGAGGTGTTACCTCGAAACCGGGCCGGTCCTCGGATGCTTGTTTCCGTTCTGGGAAGGACATGGCTTTTGTAGTTCGGACTGGACTGTTCCCATGGGGCACAGGGTCAGCGCTGATTTGCATATCGCCATTGTCTAACTCAGGGTGGTGTGGAGTGGAAAAACGATGGATTTGGGCCCAGATCCTTGGACTGGGGTGAATGTGTGACATTGATCCACATTCTGTCCATCACTGTTGTGTTTGCAATTACCGCTCTAAGTGTACTGGGGATGCTCAGACGTGAGTCCCAGGCACTCCACACCACTGGAATCAAGCTAGCCGGGCTGATGAGAGGTGTTACCTCGAAACCGGGCCGGTCCTCGGATGCTTGTTTCCGTTCTGGGAAGGACATGGCTTTTGTAGTTCGGACTGGACTGTTCCCATGGGGCACAGGGTCAGCGCTGATTTGCATATCGCCATTGTCTAACCCAGGGTGGTGTGGAGTGGAAAAACGATGGATTGGGGCCCAGATCCTTGGACTGGGGTGAATGTGTGACATTGATCCACATTCTGTCCATCACTGTTGTGTTTGCAATTACCGCTCTAAGTGTACTGGGGATGCTCAGACGTGAGTCCCAGGCACTCCACACCACTGGAATCAAGCTAGCCGGGCTGATGAGAGGTGTTACCTCGAAACCGGGCCGGTCCTCGGATGCTTGTTTCCGTTCTGGGAAGGACATGGCTTTTGTAGTTCGGACTGGACTGTTCCCATGGGGCACAGGGTCAGCGCTGATTTGCATATCGCCATTGTCTAACCCAGGGTGGTGTGGGGTGGAAAAACGATGGATTTGGGCCCAGATCCTTGGACTGGGGTGAATGTGTGACATTGATCCACATTCTGTCCATCACTGTTGTGTTTACAATTACCGCTCTAAGTGTACTGGGGATGCTCAGACGTGAGTCCCAGGCACTCCACACCACTGGAATCAAGCTAGCCGGGCTGATGAGAGGTGTTACCTCGAAACCGGGCCGGTCCTCGGATGCTTGTTTCCGTTCTGGGAAGGACATGGCTTTTGTAGTTCGGACTGGACTGTTCCCATGGGGCACAGGGTCAGCGCTGATTTGCATATCGCCATTGTCTAACCCAGGGTGGTGTGGAGTGGAAAAACGATGGATTTGGGCCCAGATCCTTGGACTGGGGTGAATGTGTGACATTGATCCACATTCTGTCCATCACTGTTGTGTTTGCAATTACTAGCACAAACCGATTTTCATTCCGCCCCTGGATTATGTGCTTAGGCCTACAGAGGGCACCCAGAGGTAGGCTGTCTCCTTGTTCAACTCCCGTTGATGTTAATGTTATGCCTTGCCCCTTGGGAGGACCGGACCACAAACCTCTGGCATAGTCATTGGACTCTTTATTTATCAGACCACTCTTTCAATGCAGACCAGACCTTAGTAGCGCCCTCTCCGCTACACAATATAACTAGCTGGCTAATAGCCATGATGTTTCTTAGGCAATCAGCGAATCTTGGGGGGGCCTCAGATTTCCACTCTCTACATATCTCCCTTCTTGCAATGACAATAACATAGAATAGAAACTGTGAAGAAACATTCCTGATGTTATATCCGTGTGGCAGACCAAAAAGGATCAATCTAGGACTGCAGGTAATTGATGTTAATAATACCTCCTCCAAAAACTCACACACCTGCCGCCAATAGTTAGTGATTTCTGGGCAATCCACAAACATATGTATATCATCGGCACTAGGGAATTTGCATCTAGGACAATAATATGCTTCCGCTGAGATCTTTGATAGTTTCGCGGGAGTCCAGTATGCCCTGTATGCAGTGAACAGGTGGTTTCTTTTGAGGTTAACTGGTTTTATGATCTTCTGTGACATTGTAAATGAATCTGTCCAGACCTTCAACATCTCATCTGCATTGTCCATTAACAAATTGTCCCAACGTTTCGTGATTTCCAACTCTATACTATCCTTTGCACCCACTAATAAGTTGTACCAAATGTGACCTCCCCTTTCCATCCTTTCCCTCTACTGATTGAGTCTAGAATCCGCATCTCCTCCTCATTCCCCCAGTGCTGCCTCCCCCACCAAGATGACAATTGATAGTATTTGAATCTTGTGAGCAACCCCCCCGTAAAGTTTGATAATGATTCCCAGTCCATTAATTTAGAATCATTGCAGAGGTCACCCCATTTCACAAAGCCTGCCTCCCTCAATGGGAGAGCCAGTCGATTTAATAGACACTCTGGAGTGCCCGGGGAGTCCCATATTGGGGCTTGGACATTATAATACGGAATCTCCAGAATCTTGCATATAGACTGCCAGATCTTGAGTGCCGCCTGTAGAAGCTTCAAACGGACCTTTTTGTAGTATTAAGTAGGAAAAATTATTGCCCTTGTGGCTGGTCTGATAAGATTGCTCGAAAGAGACGGCCGTGCGAAGCCGGGAGTCTGAAATTCTTAAACTGAAAAGCATAACAATAAAAGAGTAAATCAGCGAGAGCCAGGCCTCCCATTTTTAACCCCCTTCTTAATTTCCTCCACGGTATCCTAGGTGATTTAGCAGCCCAAATAAAGGACCCAATCTTCCCTTGGAGACCAGCGATATCTTTATTATTAAAGATCAGGGGGATGTTGTTAAACAAAAAAGTGATTTTAGGGAGAATAATCATTTTAATTAATCAAATTGACTCTACCATAAATATTCAAGGGTAGACTGCCTCATCTAATTAACAGCTTACTTATCAACTTTACCACTATCTGACAACTGGTTTTTGAGACATCCGCTAGTTTTTGTGTGAGGTATATCCCCAAATATCAGATTTTTTGTTTGGCCCCAGATATCGGGGTCAGGTTATTCCAGCTCATTATGTCAGTTTTTATTTATTTTATATCCTGACACTGTGCCGAATTCTTCTGCTAGTTCAAATAGTCTGGGGATGGCCTCTGCGGGGTTAGCAGTATAAAGGAGAAGATCATCGGCATATAATGCTGTCTTTAGCTCTAATTCTCCTATTTTAAATGGTATAATTACAGGATCCAGTCTCAAGGAGCAGACAGATGGCTCTATATATATGTCAAAAAGAAGCGGGGACAGGGGGCAGCCCTGCCTCGTACCTCTGGAGATATCAAACCAGTCGGTCAGGCCACAGTTAATCAAGACCTTGGCACGGGGGCTCCTATGTAGTGTTTTTACTCCTTTGATAAAAGAAGATGGGAACACAAACTTTACCATGGTTTCCCATAGGAATACCCAGTTGACCTGATCGAATGCTTTTGCAGCATCGATCGCTACAATGGTAAGTGGCAGTCCTCTCTCCTCAGCTACATCAATTGCTCTGATTGCCTGAAATGTGAGCTCATTAAGCTGCCGGCCAGGTATGAATCCTCTCGGGTCTGGGTGAATAATAGTCTTAATCACTTTAGCCTGTCTGGTTGCTAATATTCCAGAAAATATCTTAAGATCATAGTCGAGAAGGGAAATGGGTCTATACGATTCAATCTTTTTAGGATCCTTATTTGGTTTTACTATCAATGCAATGGTGGCTTCTGACCATGAGGGTGGAATATCACCTCCCCGTTGAAAAATGTTGTTAAACAGTGACGACAATACAGGTAATATTTCTTCAAGATTGTCCTTATAGATCTCCGTCGGCAGCCCGTCTGGGCTGGCAGCCTTGTTTCTACTCATCTTGTTCACTTGTGCCCTTATCTCTCCCTCAGTAATATCACTGGCCAAAACAGTTTTATCAGAATCACTCAGTTGGGGCAAATCCCTCGACTGCTCCACTTCCCATCTATCTGGTCTTCTTGTGTCCTGTACACCTGGATCCCCAGGTACTTAAACGTAATTGGAGCTACTGGGATAAGATGGGCCCCAAAGGGGATGAAACCTGGATTTAGGATGTCTCGAAAATAAAAGCCGTTGGACTTATCCGGGTTAATGGCTGGGCCTGAGACCTCTGCAAAGCGGTCAAATATGTCATAAATGGCAGTGTGATCAGCCCCAAGGTCTTGTAGGTATAATAGGATATCGTCCGCGTGGATCGATTTCAGATCGTATGTACTGTTATTTGGTATGCCTCTCTGTTCTTCCTTCGTACGCAGGGCTATGGCCAGGGGTTCTAGAGCAAGAACAAATAGCATTGGGGACAGGGGGCATCATTGTCTGGTGCCCCTGTGCACTGCATATTTATCGGACACATGACGTCCAGTGCGTGCTCGTGTCGAAGTTGCAGTGTAAAGCAGTCTGATCCATGCCAGAATGGAAGCCGGGAGCCCAAACCTCTCCAAGGTTAGAAACATGAAAGCCCAAGATAGTGAATCAAAGGCCTGTTTAAGGTCCAAGGCTATGCAGCCAGCTCTGGGGAAGGCCTGTGGGGTGGTGGCCATGAGAGCGTGTAATCTTCGCGTGTTCATGGAAGTGCTTCTGCCAGGGAGAAAGCCGCACTGATCTCTATGGATTTTGGTAGGGAGGTGCGCTTGGAGCCGTAGGGCTATCGCTTTACTAAGAATTTTGTACTCAGTAGAGAGCATCGATAGGGGCCTGTAGTTGGACATG
Source organism: Lissotriton helveticus (assembly GCF_964261635.1). Taxonomy (NCBI): domain Eukaryota; kingdom Metazoa; phylum Chordata; class Amphibia; order Caudata; family Salamandridae; genus Lissotriton; species Lissotriton helveticus. Next base: position 407,126,385 of record NC_136059.1, read on the forward strand.
TCGAGTTGATCCCTACCCGGCTTCGGCAATGAGACCACTAGTGCTTGCATAGTGGAGTCAGGCAGATGGCCCTCCACCAACGCCGCCCGGTACACCTTTTCCAGTACAGGTACTAGGGTGTCCGAGTAAGTCGCGTAAAACTCCACCGGGAGCCCATCCATGCCCGGTGTTTTGTTGCGATTGAGGGACTTGATGGCAACGCGTATCTCATGTTGCGTAATGGATCCCTCGAGGTCTTTTTTAGCGTCCGCGGTTAGCGTTGGGAATGGAAGGTCGGCCAGGAAATCAGACATTCGACCCAGGTCCTCCCGCTCAGATCTCGCATATAGCGCTGTCAGATGGGCACAGAATGCCCGATTAATCTCATTCTGTGTACCAACCAAGGCACCTTCCCGAGTTCGGATTTGGGTTATCACCGGGACATCCGGGCGATCCCTCACCAAGCGGGCCAGTAGTGCCCCTGACCGGTCCGCCTCCGTGTGTTGTCGACGAAGGTATTCTTTGTGATCCATGACAGGTAGCGTTTCTAGAGTGTCTGCGTGTTCTATGTTTTCCCTCTGCAGATCTGTTTTCTTTGCAGGATCAACTCCTACTTCCCTCTCTAGCATCTGTAGTCGAGCCTCTTTGTGCAAATCTTCCGGTGTATTTCCTGTCGGGCACCTACGAGCTGTCCTATCGCAGCGCCACGTATCCCCACCTTCATGGCGCCCCACACCACCAGATTAGTGGAGGCAGAGTCCCAGTTGTCTGCAAAATACTCACTTAGAGTGTCGGACAAGGATGTCCGGAAGGGGCCATCCTCCAGTAGAAGCGGATCGAGGCACCACGTGGGGACCGAGTCGGAACCCTACACCACATGAGGCGAAACGTCAAAGGCCTGTGGTCAGAGAAGGTTTTTGCCAGATATTCCGGGGTCTCCACCTTCGCGACTATGGAGTCGGAGCATAGGAACCTGTCTATCCTAGTGTGTAGCATGTGTATATGTGAATAGTGGGAGTATTGCCTGGTCTCTGGATAAAGTGCACGCCTTTTGTCCCTCAGGCCCCAGCCCGCCGTCCACGTCCGGAATAAGTCCGTCAATCTGGACACCCCAGCCACCTGTAGGGAGTGGTGTGATCTATCCAGGTCTATATTCAGGATCATGTTCCAATCCCCTCCTATGACCCAAGGGATGTCCACCCAGTCCGCCAATGCCAGACCCACCCTCTCCAGGAATTTGTCCTGGTCAAAGTTCGGCGCATAGACACAGCCCAGGACAATTAGTGTACCGTCTAACGTGCCCTTCACTAGTATGTATCTGCCCTGTTCATCCACCCGTTTCTCCAATGCCATAAACGGTGTACCATGCCTGACCCAGATTGTTGCCCCCCCTAGAGAAGGCGGAGTAAGTTGTAGAGAAAATTGCGCCCCTCCACTTTTTTCGCATTTTAGTGGTTTCCGTGTCGGTGAGGTGGGATTCCTGAAGAAAGGCAATTTGTGTGTGATGTCTGAGTAGGAACAAGTGTATTCTATGCCTCTTCTGCACCGCCCCCAGGCCCCGTACATTCCAGGTTGTAATTCTGTATGTTCCGGTTACTTCAGCCATAGTCATCCGGGCACTTGTATTGTGGCCATTTTAGCCTCTCTACCTGATCCCATTGCCCTAACCACCAGGAGACAACCCATCCCCAATCCCACGCACAAAACTGAACAATGACGGCGCAGCAGAAAAACAAAGCTGTGCCCAACAATAAACCAAGGTTAAACAAGTTTAGAGGTCCGGTGCATTCGCCTTCGGGGGGTTGGCCCAGCACCATTTCAGTCCACTTTCCCACCTAGTGGGCGCTACTGTCTCAACGGCAGACTGACTTCAGGGGCATCATTACCAATGTACATTTGCAGCAGGTAAAGTAATAAAACCTAAAAACTGTCAGTCCCATGCAACAGCAAAATACTTGTACAGAGTGTCTTTCACCCTTCGCCCACCAAGGAAAAACATCTCAAAGCATAGTAAAATTAAACAGCAGGATCCAATACAGTTCGCAGGTAGGTCAGCCGCTTCCAGTCTGGTCCTCTGGTAGGGTCAGTGTTAATCCAAATATTGGCTCCATCATGTTCTGGATGCCCACAATAACCGAAAAATAGTGACATAATGTCACATGCCAAGTGCTGTCATGATAGAGCCATGAACACTCACACCATGTCAAGAAATCTTACCATTATGCCAGGGCTATTGCAATAACAGGATTGGGAACCACCATCATGCCATAAATGTCCACAATCTGACATGAATTAGCAACGTTTTGAGGCGACTAACACTATTCTACACCTGAGCACCAATCATGCTATATATATCCACAAAAAGTAAAGAGTTAGTACCTTTATGACCAGCCCACCACTTTGCTACAGGTTGTCAACTTTATGCTGTAGAGATCCACAATATGCCTAGAATTATGATCCAGCCATGGACGGTAGGAACATCACACAAAGGAAAATCATTCAAGGTTTTTTATACATAGCGGGCCATTTAAAAATAAATAAACGCAATGCAGCGCAGCCCCCTAAGAGGCTGTGCAGCATTGCATAATAGATAGAGAGCAGGAGAGCGCCATATCTACAGAGATATGGCACTCCCCTCCCCTTTCCCTATAAACAGAAATGATTTCAGCTGCTGTGTGCCACACACACCTTAGAGCCATAGTGCTTGGATGCGTGCCTGAGCCTAGCATAGGTTTTGTACAGGAAGCGTATCCTTCCTGTACAAAATACTGTGCATAGACAAGTTCAAATACTTTTACCACTTTGTATGTGTGCTGCACTGTGAAGAATGCATAGAAAGTAGAAAAAGAAAGGAGAAATCCAAACATTTCTCCTCTTATCGCCTCCTTTCAAATGGCATTAAATCCTGTCTACAGTTTTTTGAAGATAGGGTTTTGCGTCGATATGCGTGGGTGGTTGCATGGGGAACGCCCATGTATCACCTTTGCAATGGTGACTTGGAGCTAAGTAACACAAAGCAATGCTTCGTGCTGCTTTGAATTACTTGTAGGGTACTTTCCACTGAAAACAAGTTTTGCACCGGAAAGTAAATTGTTAAAAAAACTATTTGTGCTGGCTAGCGTCACCTTTGCCACGCTATACAAGCGCAATATGTTTTAACATTTACTGCCGTGTGTTCCTGGTGATTGTGCTCGTAGATGGCCTCCTGCTTGCTCACTCCCATTGCTCCCAAGTAACATTCCTGCACATACTAGACACTGGATCCTGTTTACAGTGTGATTGACAGTTCAGGGTCTGATCTGATGCACTGCATTGATAATAACCCTATAAGTATGAAATAGGCACTGCCATTGCTGATGTACAGAGTCCTGCTGGAAACTGCGGAGTCAGATTTTAGACCCAATATCCTAAACAGTGTTGTAGGTCACTTGTCTAATACATTCACAATGTGCTTGCCTGATGGACCGGGAATGAACTGCCGGCCCTTCAGACAATATGTCTTTGTATATTTTCCTCTTTTCATTCCGAGGGTTGGAGCTGCGATACGGATGTGCAGATTTACCTTCGGAAGTGGCAAGAGAATAATGTCTTCAGGGTACTGTCTTAATCCCCCAATGTGTGTGCTGTCACTCATTGCAAAATGAATGATATAGATCCTATTTATGTTGTGGCCTATTCACAAAGCTCAGTCTACATGCTGAGATAACTGCATATGGAGCTCCCCCCCTACAAGTAGGTGGAGATCTCCTGATGGATGGAATTCACCATTTCAGTATCGAGATCATTACCTAAATTTAGGCTTACGAGTCTCCACCCCCTTTGAATGACGAAAGGAGGACTCCTAGGTCCGCATTTATGACTGTAGAGTTACTTTCAGTAACTTTCCGCCTGTTTGTTGAGATCTCCGCCACTGGAAAAATTAACAAAGTTAAATAAAAATTGCTAAAAACTTACCATCTGTTAATTTTCTTTAAATAAAATATAAAATTATCCTTTTCTAACTCCTCTTCACCTAGGATTATCACACTCACTAGACACAACACATTAACTAAGAACGCTATTTAATTATAATTTAAATTAAATTAATACAATACATTGGAAATATATTTGAATTTTTTTTAAAAAACAAATTACATTAATTACAATTTGAATTTCCCCCACATGCTTGGTTGCAAGTTTCATTTTATGCTAATATCATTTTTAAATGAATGTTCATGTAAGTGACTATTTTACTATTTAAATTAAATTGCATTAAAATGTCAATATTTGTTAAAAAATAAATCATATACATTTTAATAAATAATTATTTGAATTGAAAAAAATCCAATATTTAAGATATTTAAAATAAATGTGATATATTTTTATTTTGTTATTTTTTATATTTATTTCTAAAAGTTGTTAGTGTCCCTTGCCTCTACAGTTTCTATGTGAATGTGTTGATGTGCTAGTGAGTGGCCATATGTGGCGTTTAACTTACTCCAAAGCTTGGCCAAAGTACATTTAACCTTCCACTAACTTCGAATGAGTGGATGGAAAATGCTATGTCTGAATTTACAACTGGCAAGCTACTTTCAGTAACTATGAAAATTAATAAACGTAAATAAAATATGTGCAAACTTAACCTGTGTTAATTTTATAATAAATATAAAAAGGTCATTTTCTAACGCCTCCTCACCGAGCATTATCACACTAACTAGACACATCAAAGCCAGTTAAAAACACAATTATATTTTAGATTAACGCTATGTGTAAAAAATTGGAGCATTGGCGGAGGAGTGTGTAAAACCCACTCAGGCAACAACAACCCTTATAGAGTGAACCACAAAAAGTCATTACAATAACCTGTGCTTAACCCTCTGGTATCTTGGCACGAAAGCAGTCAGGTGTAACTTTGAGGCAATTTGTCAAGAATTTACACAGAACAGACACAGTAATAAAGGAAAATCACAAGATAAATCCCAAACCAACTTAGAAAATTAGAGTACATTGTATTAAATAGAATTATACCAGAACCACAAAAAATACAATCAGTAAAATCAAAGATATTAAATGTGATTTTTTTCTTAAAATAGTGGCTAAAAACCAAAAGTAGCAATCGTTGTTCATCTAATGGCACTAGACCAGAGGAAAGTCATAATTTCTGGTCGATCACAACAAAGTGTGGGTCAGATACAGGGACCAGGTATGTCCTGGGAAAGAGATATCTTCTTAAGTCCTGTGTGAAAAGTTCAGTTCGCATTGGAGAAGCCCCCTAGGAGAAGGCTGAGCTTGGTGGATGGTCATCACTGTAGTGCGACGATTAGATCGGGGATGGTAGATAGTTGCTGCTGTAGCTTTGCATTGGTGGTTGTCGCAGGCTTTCTTTGATGTAGCACTAAGTGCAGGTCTCACGTTTTTCAGTCATTGTTGGCGCGAAGAGCAGATTTCCCTGGAGTTTCGTGTTGGCAGTCATCGGGGGTGACAGAGTCTTAGCTCAAACTGACCCATTCGCACTCGCAAAGAACCCAAACTTCAGGATTTTCACCTTTTCTTGCAGGAGGTCAAGGCTCTAAACTGTCTGGGGTGACAAAATACAGGGCTGGACTGGTGTCGGGTTCCTTTGAGTGTGCTGTAGGCAAGGCCCTTTGAAGTGCCAGTGAGGCTGGGTACAGAGCCTCCCCAGTCATCCTGTTGGGATGCCTATCCTGTCCACACCTAGGACCCCTTTATATAAGTGTCTAGAGGTAATACTCAAACCCCCAAACTAGTGCCTTTCCCAGTCATGGGACCCAGGATACATGCAAAAAAATCACAGTTGGTTTGGACAAGAAAATGCGGACTATCTAAAAGTGACATTTTCAGAAATGTGACATGAAGTCCAACTTATCCATTAAGGACGATTTTAAACTACAATTTGTTTGAGTGTAAACTGCCAGTATATATCTACATGCTCCAAATCTAAAGTTAGTGCTTATTGAATATAATAAGGTAACCCAGTTTTAGTCAATGCGATAGACATTAAAACAGTGAAAACAAAATTTAGGAGTTTTTCACTGCCAGGAAATGTAAAACTTAAGTACACATGTCCAACATTTTGAATACACTACACTATGCCGGGTCTGGTGGCTTTGTGGATAAATGCATTCAGTGTGGGGGCCTGTGTATCACCTTATGGTCATAGGTTAAAATCCTGGCGGGTCCGCTCAGCCTTTCATCCTTTTATGATTGATTAAATGAGTAACGTTTTTAGTTTGGTCACAATAAATATCTGTTATTCAGCTCCAAAATACTCTTCTGGGTGACCATTCACTTTAAAAATACTTATATTATGAATATACCACACCCTAGCAATATAAGCCTTTAGGGCCTACCTTAAGGGTGACTTAAAGGTTTTAAAATGTAAGGTTTAGGTCTGGCATATGGTTTGTTTTGACCGGTCAAAATGATAGTTTAAACTGCACATACAGGATTCAGTGACGGGCCTGAGACTTGTTTTTAAAGTACTACTTGAGTAGGTGGCACAAGTGCTGCAGGCCCACTAGTAGGATTTAGTATACAGGCCCTAGGTATATGTATTACCACTTACTAGGGATTTGCAAGTAAATTAGATGTGCTAATTGGGGTAGGTCAATTTTACCATGTTTGAAGGGGAGAGCAAAGCAGTTTAGCACTGGTTAGCAGAGGTGAAGTACATAGAGTCCTACTGCCAGCAAAAACGAATTAAGCAAACAGGAGGGGTGAAGGCAAAAGGTTTGGGGAATACAACACCAAGGATGTCAGGTCTAACACTATATATTTGAATTAGATCAGAATAGTTTTTGTCTTTTAAATAAATTAAATAATCACATTTTGAATTTCTGCCACAAGCTCAATTGCGGGTTGAATTTTATGCACATACTATTTTTAATTACATTTGTATTCAAGTGACAGTTTTTTCTATTAAATACATTAAAATGTAAATTAGTGGTTAAAAAAATAAACAGAATTAAATTTTGCTGGTCGAATCTTGATTTGAGTTCACCAGATGCAGGTTGAGCTGTCCCATGGTGCACTGCTGATGGCCTGTACCTGAACCAAGCTCCACAAAGTTGGCCTGTGGCTATGGAAGCACCTGCTGCACTAGTTTTCTGCAGATGATGAACCCAAAACGATTCAGAAAAGGGGGTGGTGATGGACAGAGCATCTGAATTAAGCAGAACACTCCTACCCAGTCAAAAGATCAGGGCTTGACCCATCACCGTTTTTTAGCTCACTGCACCATCCCAGCTCAGAACCTGGCTATATGCAAGTTAGTCTGACCCTGGCCCAGTGCATCATGGGAACAGGGCAGACCAAACTACCAAGCCAATTCTTTACTGGAAAGGAAACAAGCTTCCGGGGACCGGTTTCTGGCATTACAGCCGTCTTCGGCCCGGCTTGCTTGAATCCTGATGGTGCAGTGAGCAAGGGACTCATGTCTGAGCATACCCTTCCACTCCTATAGTGGCCAAAACGATTCAGAAAAGGGGGTGGTGATGGACAGAGCATCTGAATTAAGCAGAACACTCCTACCCAGTCAAAAGATCAGGGCTTGATCCATCACCGTTTTTTAGCTCACTGCACCATCCCAGCTCAGAACCTGGCTATATGCAAATTAGTCTGACCCTGGCCCAGTGCATCATGGGAACAGGGCAGATCAAACTACCAAGCCAATTCTTTACTGGAAAGGAAACAAGCTTCCGGGGACCGGTTTCTGGCATTACAGCCTTCTTCGGCCCGGCTTGCTTGAATCCTGATGGTGCAGTGAGCAAGGGACTCATGTCTGAGCATACCCTTCCACTCCTATAGTGGCCAAAATGATTCAGAAAAGGGGGTGGTGATGGACAGAGCATCTGAATTAAGCAGAACACTCCTACCCAGTCAAAAGATCAGGGCTTGATCCATAACCGTTTTTTAGCTCACTGCACCATCCCAGCTCAGAACCTGGCTATATGCAAATTTGTCTGACCCTGGCCCAGTGCATCATGGGAACAGGGCAGACCAAACTACCAAGCCAATTCTTTACTGGAAAGGAAACAAGCTTCCGGGGACCGGTTTCTGGCATTACAGCCGTCTTCGGCCCGGCTTGCTTGAATCCTGATGGTGCAGTGAGCAAGGGACTCATGTCTGAGCATACCCTTTGTTAGACCTGGCATCATTGGCATGAGTCTCTCCTCCATTTTTTCTGTTTGCCTCCTCTGTTTACGATGTTTTTGCTGGTAAATGCTTTGGGCACTGTGCCACTGCTGATCAGTGCCACAGTGCAAGTGCTCCCTATGTGAAATTGCTGTATTGATTGAATTCCATGTTTGGCTTATTTGGTTTACTATCAGTCCCTAGTAGCGTGCACCAGGAGTGCCAGGGCTTGTAAATACAAATGCCGCTAGTGGGCTTGCAGCACATGTTGTGCCACCCACAAGAGCGGCCTAGTAAAAGTATGTCTACAGGTCTACCACGTGCAGTCTGACTGTCACGAGGACTGCGCAAGTACACCTACTTGCCAGTCCCTAAACCTTCCCTTAACTTCATGTTAGTCACCCCTATGGTAGGCCCAAGGGCAGGGCGCATTGTAAGCATAAGGTAGGACAAGCCTGACAAGGTTGGCATGTCCTAATAGTGAATTACAGCCATATTCGTTTTTCACTATTGTAGGGTTACCTGCTCTCCATCAGTTAGAATGGGCTGCCAGGATTATTAATGCTATAATCCTAGCGGACTCGGGGAGCATGGTGCAATGTCGAGTTTGGTATCCCTGAACTCAGGGTTTAATAACGCATCCGTTTGTGTGGATGGTTTTTGGACTCTGTGTTTGAAAATAGCACTTTTAGAAAGTAGCTATTTTCTTGTCTAACTGTCTACCGGTCTCTGCTGGTTCTGGTGTGCGTGTGACAGGAGCTGGGTGGCTCCAGAGGTCTGAATGAGTCAGTGTGGGATGAGTGGGGCATTTGCATTGAGAGTAGGGGAAGAGTAGCTCCTGATAGCCTGCCCTGCCTGATACAATGCTGGCTTCGCCCCCCTGCCGGGCGGCTGATGACTATGTGCCTGCCTGGGACTTTCCTGGCCCACCTCCTGCCGGGCAACTGATGGCCCTGCCCCTGCCAGTGACAATGCTGGCTCCGCTCCTGCTGGGCGACTGAAGACTCTGCCCTGCACAGTGAATAGGCCAGGTGCTTCGGCCTGGCAACACCCACAACAAACCCAAGATGGGGGGAAATTACCCTGCATGGACAAAGGGATCAAAGCCAAAAAGGGGTATAAGAGAAGGACCCCTGAACCAAGAATTTAGATCACTTCTGACAAGGAAACCTGAACCAAGGACAAGAAGCCTGCTGATCTAAGGACTGCCTACCCCTTCTGCCAGAGTGCTGTTTGTTGGGGGAATCCTGCATTGCTTCTTTATTTTTTGCCAAGGAACCAGGAGAGAGGAACTGTGTGTGTACTCTCAATCTTTGCTAAGAAAATCTCCAAGGGCTGGAAGAGTGCCAGTCTCCTGTTGAAGTCACAGGGCTAAAGGACTTCATCTGCTTAAAGTGCTGTTTGCTGGAAATTGTGAATCCAGCACCTCTGAAAGAATCCAGCACCACTGAAAGAATCCAGCAATCTCGACGCCGACGGACGCCGCCGAATCCAGCTCGACATCGTGAGTAACGGCTCCAGTGTCCCGCTTCCTCGACGCCGGCCGCCGGGCCCGATCGATGCCAGCAACAACGCCAGTGAGTAGTGAGTTCGGCTCCAGCTCCAAGTGACCTCGTGTCTGCACCGCTGCTGATCGCATCGACTTCGAGCCCTCTCGACGCCGTGAGCGCTGCTCACTCTTGCAACATCGACATCGACGACGCCGTATCCCGCTTCGCCTCGTGAGCGCTGCTCCTGCCTGACTTCAGTCGACGCCGCTGCAGATCGCCCCGACTCCGAGGCCCGATCGACGCCGAAGACGCGACGCCGGACATCTCGACGCCGCTGATCATCGAGTGCTTCACTTTTCCAAGATACTGTGTTGTGGGGGTCTGTGCGACTCCGGGCTCGACGTAGCGCTCCTCGCGGTCGACGCCGAACCTTTGGATTAACTTTGCCTCGACGTCGTGTGACTCCCGTGTGGGTTACATTGTTGCCAAGAACTGTGTTATAAAGAAGAAGAGTTGCTTTTGATACTAAAGACTTTGTGCTAAGAAGAAACCGTGCTTGAACTATTATTTTTCCTTCCAAGAGTATTTATTAAGACTGTGGTATATTTTTGTCGTTATTTGGTCTTGTGCTAAGCCTTATATAAAAATCCTTATTTTTATAATACTACTGTGTTGTGTCCATTTGTAGTGTATTCACTTTATTACTGTATGTGGTCATAAATGCTTAACGCACTGCCTCTGAGATAAGCCTGTCTGCTTTGCCAAGCTACCAAGGGGGTGAGCAGGGGTTATCTAAGTGTGTGATCCCCTTGCCTTGACTAGAAAAGGTGTGTCCCTATTTGTCAGAAGTGTATACCTCTGCCAACTAGAGACAGCCGCTTCTAACACCCTTCCACTCCTATAGTGGCCAAAACGATTCAGAAAAGGGGGTGGTGATGGACAGAGCATCTGAATTAAGCAGAACACTCCTACCCAGTCAAAAGATCAGGGCTTGATCTATAACCGTTTTTTAGCTCACTGCACCATCCCAGCTCAGAACCTGGCTATATGCAAATTAGTCTGACCCTGGCCCAGTGCATCATGGGAACAGGGCAGACCAAACTACCAAGCCAATTCTTTACTGGAAAGGAAACAAGCTTCCGGGGACCGGTTTCTGGCATTACAGCCGTCTTCGGCCCGGCTTGCTTGAATCCTGATGGTGCAGTGAGCAAGGGACTCATGTCTGAGCATACCCTTCCACTCTTATAGTGGCCAGAACGATTCAGAAAAGGGGGTGGTGATGGACAGAGCATCTGAATTAAGCAGAACACTCCTACCCAGTCAAAAGATCAGGGCTTGGTGATGGATCAAGCCCTGATCTTTTGACTGGGTAGGAGTGTTCTGCTTAATTCATATACTCTGTCCATCACCACCCCCCTTTTTGAATCGATGATGAACCCAAGGCACATCTATCAAGTGGTTGAACCTGGTCTTAATGAGTGCCACAGATAAGCAAACCTAAAGGTACAATTTTAAAACAAATGTAGCATGATGACAAAATGTTTGAGTCTCAACAGGAAAGACTCAGCCATTCATGTCTGAATACTATTTTATTTACAGTGTTCTGTAATGTTAACGACCTGGTGTAGCAAACACTAAGGGCCCTATTCACCAAAAACATTTGGAATATTTAAAATAGTACTTGGAAATGAAATTCACAAACCTCAGCAGGAGATCTTCTTCTGCTCCTCTCCTCGTCTCCTCCACACCATCACCACCCAACCCACACACAGCACAGCCCACACTCCCAGTAGGTAGCTATAGTTAGGATCAAAGTTTTCATAGGAAAAGCGTTTTTTGTTTTGCCAATAACTTTGGCGTCGCTTGATGAATCTTCATGAAATTTTAAAACAAATTACCCTTTTTGGCTCAGCTGCTGTGCTAAAGGTTTTTGATCCATCAAGCGAGGGCTGAGGAAAAATGGGGGTCCCACAACGCGTTTTCCCCTTTTTATGGACAATTTCATTTTTTGAGCATGATTACAGCCGGAACCACTTAATGGAATTACACCAAATTTGTCAGAAGGTTAAATTTTGGTCCAGAAAACGTGCTTTTTGTCTTTTGGTGTAAATCTGTTCAGTAGTTTTAGAGATATTTTAGTTTAAAAATATAGACGCGTGGGAGCTCAAAATGCCACAAAAATTTCATTGGCTGCCAATATTTCAACCAGGAAGTGTTGGCAGCCGTCTTGGTACTCGTCTCAACTGAGTCACTGAAAAAAGGTTAAATAAAAGAAAATCAGGCAGGGTCAAAACACCCTGACACCCAAGGCCTCTTGGGTGTATGGGGGTAACACTGGGACCCTCCAGGGCCATGAAACGCATTTTATTAATAATTATTCTGCAGGATCCATGGATTTGGCTGAAATGTGATTGATTATCGACCCCAGGGTAGTCGCCAGGTCCCGGGGGCATTAGGCAAATATAGGAGGGGGCACATGGCTCTCTCTCCTGGAGATTACTAATGCCCCAGAGACCACCACCTCCCCAGAGTTTCTTTCGGACCACCACCTCCCTGGGGCTTATCATTTTATAAATGTGGGTGGCCCTCTTGAACTCCCCGCAGCCCTGGGACCGCAACCTACCCAGGGCAAGTAGGAAGAAAGGAGGGGGACCGCGCTGATACCGGTCCCAGGATGATTGTTTCCGGTGAAGGAAGGACCTGGGCTGGCAGTTCATGCTGGACTGTTCCAATGGGGAGCAGGCTTAAGACTGATCTGCATATGGCTGGGTCCAAACTAGAATGGCATGGTGAGTAAAATAAATCATGGATTTAGGCCCAGATCTCTGTACTGAGGTTGAATGTTGGACAAAGTTCAGAATGTTGTCCATCCTTTTATTTGTATTGTTAAAAGGTTTATTTTGGCAGGTCACCATAGTAGTGTAAAGTGCACATGCAGTCTCTGCAATTGCAGGCCTCAGATATGGTTAGAGGGCTACTTCAGTAGGTTGCACAATCAGTGGGCACAGGAATTACTACTTTATTAGTGGCCTATAAGTAAATTAAATATGACAACTGGGGACAAACCAATTCTAACATGTTTAGGGGAGAGAGCACAAGCACTTTAGCACTGGTCAGCTGTGGTGATGTGTGCAGAGTCCTAGTGCCAGTAAAAACAAGGTCAGAAAAGTGGAACAGGAAGGCAAAAAGTTGGGTGGAAGACCACCCTAAGGCTGTCATGTCTAACAGCTCCAATTTCCTCACTAGTTCTCTCGTTTCCACAACTCCTTCCTCGCCAGTTTCACCACCTCAAATCTGACCAATTTACAGGTCTGATGCTGCCTCTCCAAATCATCACAAGAAAGTAGCGAGTAGCAATGTCACAACTTTGATCCTTCTTTTTACTTCACCTGCTGGGCTTTTCACTGGTTCTTTGGCTCAAACCCTTAGAGTAGTTTCAAAGACAATGAGGTTGAGGAAATCCAGGGCAAAGTTCCCCCAGACAACTGTTCGTAGAAAGAGGAAGCAACCGCTGGAGCTCTCCACTCAGAATGCAAAGTCAGGAACAACCCAAGACTCAGGTAGTTTGATTTCACCAAGTAATGTCCTCTTCCTGAGTCGAATTTTGGTCCCCGGAGGGGGACTGGGGTTGGCTCCCGCAGGCTTTGTAGAAATATCAAGTTGCATGGACCACTCAGTCAAATTTGTGGAACACTGCAGGTGCAAAATCCAAAATAGAGAATGGAAATCGCCCAGAAACATAGAAAAAATGGAGATATCGTAGCCATTCAGTAAACTTGGGCATTAATCTCTCTTCCAATCATAGGTAACATGCATTAGAATATTCCTGCAACACAAGTTTGGGAAACAGAGAAAAACCCTTCCTGGGATGTAACTGTATCCTTACAAGTAGAAGTAGATGCTCAAATTGAAATTGTCTGAGAGATACAACTCTTGGGGGCAGATTTATGAAGGCCTTGCGCCGCCGGTGCGTCACTTTTAACATGGGAAAAAGTGACGCACCGGCGGCGCAAGGCCTTCATAAATCTGCCCCTTGGACTTTAAGAACTGGTAAAAACAAGGAAAGTCATCCATATTCTTGACTAATGTCTTCATCCATCTAGACCCAGTGATGAAAAGAGACCTTATAATCAAACTGGTTACTAGACCTGTTGCGTCGTTCTCCAATGTTGAGTATTCTTCTAACTGTAGACTTTAACATGAACCTATTGCACAATCCTGGCGAAGAAGAATTCCTGATAGCTCAAAATGTTTACAGGGACGTTCCTGTCCAACACACAAGGGAAGACATTTGTTGTGACAAAGTGGGTAAATACTCTATAAATGAACTTGAATATGAAGATATGAGGGTGCTAAACGACATCTGACCAAATTTTACATATCATGGGCAAGCTTGCAATCAATTATTGACTATACCCTTGTGTCCTTACAGCTATCTCAGACAGTGCTCATCTCCCTTAAGTCATGGAATTCAACTTTGCTCTACCTAGGCTCCCGGTGTTTTCAAAAGATGACAGCAGCCTATATACATTTGATTATAAATGTATACATTTTCAGATCATTCAATTCCAAAAATAGCACGAATGGCAGAGGAAATAATAAACAAATGTAAGCTAACACATAAAGGACCAGACAATATGTAGTGTTTAATAAAAGTGAAGGTATATTTGCTGTGGTCCACTGTTTAAGCATCAAGACACATGTGGATCCAAAATAGTAACTATATATTACATTATGGTCAATGACTGGTAGCTGTATAGAAAATGGAGGAACAACGTATATATAGGTAAGACATGCTGTGACTGTGTTTGGGTGGGTGTGGGTGTTTCCATATCATTTCCCTAACTACTTACGCCATGTACTGCTCAACTTTGCTATCCTGAGGGTCAAATGCTAAAGGGGTGTACGTTGTTATTAGTTCTGGGTCCAATAATAGGGATAAGCCCTGGGACACCCGTGGCAAATGGTTTTATTCACTGGAACTGAGTATAGTAACTCCAGACTGCCAGAGGACTCCTGAAAAAGTTCTCTCAGTGTGGCATTGGTAATGGTTGGCAAAAGGGGACTAATGTTGTCTAGAGGGCAATATTACACAATAATTTGCTGGCAAGTCCGCCCACATACAAATATCATTGCTTAGATACGAACTGGTCCCAATAGACATTCTCTATAGTCCTATGTGTAAAGCAATTTTACACCTAAGTGTAGTCCCTTCAAAACCAAAGCAAATATGGACATCTTCCAATACTCCAGTACTTCTAGTGGATGCAAACCTTTGATTGTGTCCTTCCCTACAGAAAGTATTATATGGATCTTCCCTACATCCTTTTGTGGGCAGATAGGGCATTATGAAAGCTCAGTAAAGGTGTGATAAACCTTGTTTCTCACACACTGATATTCCATCCTTGAGTTCATCAGGTTAATTGCTGCCCATTTGTTTAAATTACATTCCGTTTCTGTTGTAGTAGAACAATGTTTCCCTATTTCAATGTGTAAGTAATCAAAGGAGCATATTGAAAATATTACTCACTTCCTAACAACACTTCATAAATGGCTGTCAAATATAACTTTTTGAAGAAGAATACAACCTCTCTTTTTAAGTTGAGTTCTAGGCCTCTAGACAGGGCATGCACTGTCTATTGTGAAACATATTGTGAATTACCATTACCATACAAGTACTTGGAGTCTGCTCATTGCTTACCAGTTGTTGGCTTTTCTGTCATTATTATTCACCTGTGTCCAATGTTTTTAATCTTGTGTTTGTCTCGCCCATGTAGCATTGCGCCTTTACCATTTCTTTTGACTGGCTTGCATTGATGCTTTCAATACATGCTTTTTAATCACTACTTTTTCTTTTGTGTCAAGCGATCTATATGAGTCCATCTGTTCCCCCACCCTGCCCTTTGTATTGCTCTATCGCCCGTATGCTTCCCCTCGTCCCTCCCAGTTATGTCTGCTCGTGTGCTACTCCCCATTGCTTCTCTGTGCTTTTTGTGTTGCTTCTTACACCTGCACTTTCCTTCTCTCTCACTATTGTTTCTTCCCCACACCTGCACCCTCCGTATTTCTTTCCGCAACCCATGTGTTGTGTTATGTACACGCCCTAGATTATGTTTTGCGTTCCATGCATGCACTGGAGCTTATGTGTTCGATATTGGATTCTTGTGTGGGTCATACCGCAAAAGAGCAAAAAATACTTGCTGAAAGAATTAAAATATTTTGTGATTTTGGAGCATAAACGTTTTGGCGATGAGCACAAGCCCAAAACTCACACAAGTTGTGCTACAGGAGTTGTTTGCGATTCAACAGTTATTGATGTTGCGGCAGATGCATTTACATTGTTAGTGACGTTTTCACTAGCTATGATTTTGAAAAAGCTTTGTGGGTCTTGTCTATGATATTTTTGTGGATGTAATTGGCAGTCTGCCCATTAATTAACTTCCGCGCTCACCTACATTCCTTGCCGCAAGGCATCTTGTGAAGGCGCGTGTACAGCATTGAGTGAGGAGACTCGTTTTTCACCGTAGGAATCCTTGCCGGAACCCCGCACTGTGATTTGTACGCATTGACTGCATAGGCATTACGCATCATACTGGAATGTGGAGCGGCGTAATGATCTGAATACTAGGACTCACTGTTATCGCATCCAAAGTCTTTCTGGATTCAATTAGTGCTGTTTGCAAGATAAATATTGTATCGCCATGATTGGTAAGGCTCAACCACAGTTGAGGCAATTTTCTTGTGCAATAGTATTTCACAGACCAGATGGCACTTTTCCAGTTTTCCTGTCAGCGTCTATAACAAAGCAATTATATTTTATGGAATTAAGGGTCTCTAATTTTCTTTCTGGCGCATAAATTGTGCAACACTGTGGAAACATTTATACCTGTTATTACCATGTTCACTATGGCTATATTAAATATGCATGATTATAGAACGGGAACCCGTAATAAAATTGGAAGAATGGAAGGAGTATTTCGTAAACTGTTTATCTGCATCTGATATCTGGGAATTTCCCCCAGAAAGGGTAATAAAGTCATTTACACTGCATATTGTCTGGGGGATTGAAAGTATATAATTGAACTGACAAAAAAACCAAAATCTTGGGATGAAGGAGACATATTCAAACAAACTAAAGACGATTTCTCTGTGGATTTTTTACCTAGTGTTTTTGTAGCTTTTGACTTGTATGAATTCTTCCACAGGAAACAAGGTACCAATGAAAAGATAGATGATTATCTCTCTGCCTTGAAGAAATTGGCCTTCACATGTAAATTTGATAACCTTCATAATGCCCTTCAATAACACAGGACGTTGTTGTAATATTCAGGACGGTGGAGCCAACATCAAGATGTGCCTAAGCTGGTTTAGGGGAAGTTGAAAGCAGTACAGAAACAGGCCTAGGCATAGTTTGTGGAGTGTCGCTACACCAAACTACGCGAAGTGACAAAAAAACTCTGCGGAATTCTGCAAGTGGCGGAGTGCAATGTAAACTGCCGTTAGCGCTGATCTTCTTGCCACAGGGGTAGAAATTCTACCCAAGCAGCAGCTCACGCTTGCGAACGTACCATTCGCGAGCGGGGAAAAAACTCTGCTGCACTACGCGGGGCAGAGTTTTCTACACTCTGCGAGCTCTGGGGAGCGCGGACTGCACAGAACTCCGCAAACTCCGCAAACAGAGTGGAGCTCACCACCCCGACCTATACAGAAACCATAGAAAAAGTCAATACGCAAGATTAAAATACACAAAGCAGCAACAGAAAGGAGGTAGGGGAGTAGGGTAAAAAGAGTAAGACAGATTTATAAAAAGCTAAATGTTATAGGTGGATTCGGCCCTAAGTACATGGCATGGATACGCCTCCTATACGCCAATCCGGTCGCCCAGGTTACTGCTAACGGCCACATCTCTTGCACATTCCAGCTGGCGAGAGGTACCCGTCAGGGCTGCCCCCTGTCACCCTTGCTATTTGCCCTGGTTTTGGAACCGCTAGCGACGTTGATTAGATCAACGCCGTTATTGAAAGGGATTAGTTGGAAGGAGGGGTGGGAAGATCGCATATCACTCTACGCCGACGATATGTTGGTGTTTTTATTGGATCCGGACAGGAGCATTCCAGCACTCCTTGCGCTCTGTGATGCCCACGGGAAAATGTCGGGATACACCCTAAATTGGTCAAAGTCCGTACTGTATGTTCTGAAAGGGCCAGAGCCCTCACTCGCTGCGGACTGCCCGCTCCTGCTGGCTTTGAGCTCCTATAAATACCTTGGCATATACATCACCGACAGCGCGACGGAATTCTTTGATAAAAATCTGAAGCCTCCCCTGGAACGCCTGCGAAATGATGTGAAGTACTGGGCGTCATTGCCAGTAACCCTACTTGGTAGAGCAGCGCTCTACAAAATGATGGCGCTCCCAAGATTTGCCAAACCTGCAAATGTACTACTGGGCTGCCCAGCTCAAAATCATGAACCAGTGGATTCATGCACCTCGGGATGACCCGGCATACAGGGCCGACAGGGCGCAGTTAGGCACAGACAGCATGCTATCAGTACTCTATAACAGACACCTGGCGGGAAAACTGATAGGACCCACGAAACATAAAGCCACGCTATGGCATACGGCACAGGCAAAATTGGGCTGGAAAGGAAAGATCACTAATCTCACCCCGCTCTGGGACACTAAGGCACTGGGGCGACTGAGACAGAGTAAGGGATTTGCACAATGGGATAGCATCGGCATATCCACGGTGGGAGATCTATGGGATAAGGGAACCGTGATCCCGTTCGACCTGCTCCAGCAACAATACGACCTGGGACCGAGCAAAACCTACAGATACGTGCAGATCAGACACGCATTGCTACAAACAATACCGGCAGACACCAACATCCAGGAATCCTCCCCATTGGAAGATAGGCTACTCACTGACTACATGCAATACAGTGCAACTTCACTTACCTATCGTAAACTGATCAATAACCTATCGGACCCTACACTGAAATTAAGGGAGCGGTGGGAGGAAGAACTGGGCGATATGGATGACACGGAATGGAATGAAGCAGTGGCGTCCCCGAGGGAGGTAGGAATTTTGGCTAAATTCAGACTAGTGCAGCTTAAAATCCTACAACGGATATATTACACTAGATCCATGCTACACAAACTGCAAAGAGCACCACATCCCTATTGACTTCGCGGTTGTGGTGAAGAAGGTACACTACTCCACACGCTCTGGGATTGCCCACTCATAACTGAATACTGGCGACAAGTGATGCGCACAATTTCACAAACACTTAAGGTCTCCCTGACACCAGAGCCACGTAAATGTATTTTAAACATTTGGGAACCGACTGACTTACCCAGATATGACCATATATGGGGCACATTAGCTATCATGGTGGCAAAGAGGGATATCGCACACAAATGGGGTGCACCAGAACTACCCACCTTAACACAATGGAGTAATAACATGGATATACTAAGGTTAACAGAAAGAACGGTGTATGTAACTAGGGCTTGCCCTCGAAAATGTTACAAAATATGGGCTGCTTGGAATGTATATAAAGGCGAATTATGTGACCCATTGCCAGAGGATGATAGTACAAGCTCCGATGAGGAGGAGGATGGAGAATAAATTTAAAACGAGGGGATTAACGACACAGATAAAGGGAACTATGATATATTGCACATGATGATGTTACTAGATTCACAACATGTACACACCTGTATCTCGAAACTGCATAACAATATGGTCGTATTGAATGTCAACGTGTATGTTTTGATACATTGGAAAATAATAAAAATTGTTTAAAAAAAAAAATGTTATAGGTGTGGACATATGGCCCACCTAGCTTATGACAAGAATTGTCCTGCAATAATCAAAGATGTGCTTTTGTGGTCATTTTGCCAGGGTTTGTAGGTGGAATACCTTTTCAGCAAAATATGTTGTGGATGAATTTACATAGGGGAAAGAGTTTTCAAATTCAGGGAAAGAGGATGTACAAGTATTATGTATTCATGATGAAGGCTTGGAGATGAGTGGAAGAACAAGACAGGAAAAAGCCTTTGCGTGAAGTTGTGGGGAGAATCATTTGTGTCAGTATTTGGTGGGACAATTAACAGTGCTCATATCACTCGACAAGGCTTTACATTTGAACCTCTTGAGTAATTATGTTATTACAAACTCAAAGTGTAATTTAATGGTAGATATGTGGACTGGAAAATATATGTCGCTGAAAAAATAAGAAGGTGGGCCAAGGTGAATTAGGTATGTTACTTGAGCCCAATAGTCTGGAACCAGTATTGTTAATTGATGGGTAAAAACAGACAAAAGAATGTGTTTCCAAGGTTTTTCCCAGAGTGATTCTTGGGAACACTGGCGAACTTGTAGGGATAACAAATGAGATTGTTCTTAGGGAAGATGCTCAAACAAATTTCCATAGGGTTAGGAAGCTTGGATAGGTAAATAAGAGGTAATCGCACAGCTAAACAAACTGGAAGGTGCTGGTATTTTCAAGAAAAATTAGTCCTCTGACTGGATGGCTCCCTTAGTTGTAGCCAGAAAAGTCAATGAACGATCAGGATTTGTATGGATTTAAGATACTTAAATAACAACATTCTTATTGACAAATTTCCTCTACCACTTACAAATGAGTTATTGGCACTAAAGGGAACATGAAATGGTTTTTTACAATATATTTAACTGCAGCTTACTGTCAGGTTTTCTTGCATAAAGGCTGTAAACATCCTACTAATTTCATCACAGCAATAGGGTGTTTGCTACCAGTTTTGAAGGGTACCTTTTTGTTTCGCTTCTGCAGCAGCGATGTTCCAACATCTCATGTATTTATTGTTTAAGTACATAAAAATTCCACTTTGGTCCAAGATGATATAATCATGGGGGAAAGTGAGGCGGAACATGATTGTACCCCAAAGTAATTTTAAAGAAGCATGATTTTAAAGCTGACATTTCCCAATGTAAGTTTGCTAGGAAGAAAACCATGTATTTGGGACCCAACCTTAGTGGCTTAGAGATTTTTCCCAATGCAGATCTTGTGGAACCTATTAGATTAGCACCCATACTGTAGAACAAAGATGAAGTATGTGTTTCTTTAGGTTTGGCAGAATTATAGTCAACATTTGTGAGTAGTTCTTCTGGAAAGATGTACCACATTAGAACTTTGTTGAAAAATGTACATGTTTCAGTGGCTCCAGGAGTGCAACCTGCATTTGAAAGCATTAAGAAGGAGATACGTGAAACATAATTTTATATGGATTTGATCCAAAATGCAAACACATTATTACCACTGCAGTCTTATCACAAATTAATGATGCTTAAGTGGAAGTTATTAAAGCATTCACTTCTAGAGCTTTGACATAGACTGAAGAGAAATATTTGGTTATAGAAATGGACATTTTGGGCTGTGTGAGGGGGTGAAAACATTTCCATCGGTATATGTGGGGGATGAGAGTGTTGAAAGGAACTGATGATAAGCTCTTGACAAAGGTAATTTACACACATGGTCTCAAAAGTGATTCTATGATTGTGAGACTATTGATTACAATTATATTCTACAGTATTTACTAGGAGCATGGAAAAAATTTCAGATTTTATTAGTGAGATGCCCTTACCTGTGAAACAGGCAGGTAAAAGGGAATTGGAAGATAATTTATTTCATTTATAATGTTTTGTCTAGCGGGAATATGACCCAGACGGTTATCAGAGCGCTTCACAATTAGGATAGGTAGGATACAATAGTGGGAAAGGAACAATTGTTACATATATGTGCAGAGCGCAAATTTGACCCAAGTGAGTATCAGGGTGCTTCATATATAGGTTAGGACGTATACATAAGTGGGTGGGAAGAGAACATTTGTTGCATATATGTGAATAGCAAGCTAACATTGGGATTTCCAGGTGTACAACCATGTAGTAGTCAATCAGGGCATCAGAACAGAGGGCAGTAAGTAAGCAGTGGAGCCAAGGGTTTTTAGAGCAGAAACTTGTTCATTAGGATTTTTTTCACTTCCTTCTTGAAAGAAGCGATGGATGAGATTCAACGGACTTCCAAAGAGATGTGAAGAGGGAGGGCTGGGAAACTGACTTTCACAAGGATCGTGTTTTGGGAATTGTATCACAATTTGTGAAGAAACAAAGGATGGCCTGGAAAGCAAACTTTGGAGGAGGATCTAATTCTATTTTTGAAGGTGAGGAATGAGTTTTCATTTGAGAATAATATATTGAGAGGCCGGCGTATGGTGCTCCCTGTTACTTTACACAAAATAAATATTGTGCCACTAAGGTCACCTAGATTTAGCTAAAACCAAGCACAGTGTTAAGCAGTTTTATTGGTGGCCTGTGGTAGATAGGGAGGTTGAGGGTAAAGTGCGTTGGTGGGTAATGTGTCCGAATCATAATAAATCATATATTATATAAACCTCCTTTGCATCCCATTGTTCCACCTCAAATGCCTTGGGAGAGAATTGGGTTAGATATCTCTGGACCAGTTCATGATAAGAAAGGAGTTGATGAACGGGCTATAGTAGTAGTGGATCACTTCTCGAAATGGCCGGAAGAAAAGGTTGTTTCTAATGCTGAAGCTAAAGCTGTTGTGTACCCTTTGAAATAAATGTGCCTTAAGGAAGGCTTTGTAAATCAATAATTACAGAAAATGGAGGTCAATTTGTGTTGGATGTGTTCTCAGAGTTCAAGTGAGGAATGGCATTTTGCATAGTACCATTTCTGTTTATACCCCGAAGGAAATAGAGTTTCAATAGGGTAATTTAAGGTGTTATACAGTTGGTGAATAGTAATCCCATGAATTGTCAAAGAGAAATGGAAGATTTGAGGTGGGCCTACAGAGTTCTGTTTGTGATTCCACAGGGTACAATTTGTTCGCCTTTATGTGTGTAAGAGTGTCTCACACTAAGGATAGTATCAGATGGATAAGTAAAACCCGTTTGGTGCTGCGGTCCTTAGAAAGTGTGATGGAAAGAATGTAATTAGCATAATTATGACAAGTCACTTAGTATGAAAACAGTAGAGATTCCCTAAAGTAGCTTAACGCTGCCTTGAGACTAGGGCACCTTTCACGCTAAACTTAGCATGAAAGGGGGAGTGCAGTGGGTATTACGGTGGGAGTACCACCACAACACAAATTGAATTCGACGCTGCCACCCAATATCAGGGGCAACAATAATAGGTGGCAGCGCCGAACTTAAAACCAGAAAAATCCTGGTCTTAAGGTGGCAAAACGAGGGGAAATGCTTAATTTCTCCTCGTATTTGCTATTTCCATGTGTGCTGCTGTGTGCCGCACACATGGAAATAACAAAATGCCATGGTTTGTTTATGTACAGGAAGGTGCCCCTTCCTGTACATAAACAAACCTTTTAAAAAATTCAGTTTTTTAACTTGCTTGCATGCTGCATGAAGCAGCACATATGTAAATTACTAAACAGCGTTTTAGGTTTGTTTCTGTGCAGGAAGGGACACCTTCCTGTATATAAACAAACCTCCTTGCTCACATACACCCTTGCACTCGGGTGCAAGGGTGCCTGCGTTGGTGTTAAATCGTGAGACTTAGCGCCGTAGCAGGGGGAAACGCCAGGCTGCACCACATTCTTGAGAATAGGGTACAGCCTGGCGTTTCCGCAGTGGCGGTGAGAGGCGTTAAGCCAAGGAGGCTAATCCTCTCACCGCTACTTCCTCTTGAATATGCCTATGTGTGTGGTAACCACAAGGGAAATGTAATTTCCTCTTCCAGTCTTGACAGACCATGGGTTGAGACAAGTGGGAGAGCATGGCATGAGTCGTCCAATTGAAAACATTACTCCCACCGAGCTTAGAGGTGGTTGTACCCAAGGAAACCTCAGGTGGTCAGAAAAAAGAATTGTGAAACCTAAATGCTTGGAGGATATTATAACGATTATTAATTTGTTTCTTTCCTCTGTTATTTAAATTATTTTGCTCATGCTTCTCTGTTGGGGAGAATCCTTTGTCTCGTTTTGCTTTGTTTTGATAAATAGTGTTTGTTTTGTTAGTAAAAGGGGGAAGATATGTTATGTGTTTACACTAGGCTAGGTTATGTGTTCCATGAATGCTCTTGAGTTTATGTGTTCTATATTGGATCCTTGGGAGGAACATTCCGTAAAAGAGCAGTTCAGGATTTGACGTGAATGAGGTGGCTGCATTCTGCAATCGAGCTTGAGATTGTGATAAATACTTTCTGAAGAATCACAGCCACATGTGCATTTGGAACTTAAAATGTTGCTTCTGCATACCTCCTGGCCAACCACATGCTACTTCCACATCTCCCTCTCCCTCCCTCATGTGTCTTCTGTATTCTGTGTCAGTTGAGCGTGCCTTCTCAGCCCTACCTGTTTTGCTTACATCCTGAATCATTTCTGCCCCCTGTTGCGTCCACTCCCTTCACCCACCTTAAAAAAAAACAGAAAACGTTTTTGCTAATTTTGTAAGCACACTCATGCAATGTTCACAAGCTTACAAAAAACATAAGGGTAGCCACTTCAAAGTTTATTTTTTGTTTATAAAAATGTTGCCAATGCTACACAGCATTTGGACTGCTATGCAGCGTGGCCAAACAACAAACAATGGCAGAACCAATAGGTCCCAAAGGCAAGACCTATTGGCTTTGCCAATGTTTGTTTTAAACAGAGCTGCTCTCTGGTTCATAGAATCTATCTGGTTAAAAAAAGGTGTCCTTTGACCCTTCAAAGTGAGTTGTCGATTGTTTTCAAACATGCAAGTAGTGTTCATTTCCCTCAAGTGAAGACGTCAGTGTGATGCTCTTGCCTGACAAATGTTTGAAAAAATATATCTTAATCTATACTACTATTATAAAGAGAGAGCTGAAACCTTTGAGGCGGTTAACTCAAGAAGTACAGCACCAATCACAACACCCAATACACCATTGTAAAGGGTAGTTGCAGCAGATGGACATAGGCTATACAGCTGGCCACCATATACATTAGACAGGTCAAAGAACCGTTGTGGGAGTTGGCGTGTCAAACTCCACTTGGGCGTTGGCGTGGGCGTGTCATGGGCGTGGTCGTGGGCGTGTCAAACTACACTTCACATTATTAGTTTGTGGGCGTGCACCGTTCTCAGAGGGGCGTGGCAGAACAGCGTTGACAGAGGGGCGTGCCACAAATAAAACAAAATGGCCGCGTACTTCATTAGCGCGCCTTTCAGAAGCAATGTGCAAGCTCATTCACGCTCCAACTTCAAAACAAGCTGCGCCGCATCAGGCGCCGTTAATCATATATAGTGCGAGCCAACCTTTGTGGGCATAAGCGTTAGTGTTGTCACATGGGGAAAAAACTAAATTATAAAAAAAAGGGGCGCGGCTTGCACCAGGAATGTGCGTGCACATTCACGCTCCACCTTGCCGTTCTCATGACGCGACATTACTGATATATAGTGCGTCGCTAACATTTTAGGCGTCAGCGTTGTCATAGGGGGTTGCACTACAATTAAGTTAAAAAAAAGGGGCACGGCTTGCGGAAACATTCACGCTCTGCCTTGCCATTCTGATCACTTCTCACACGTACCTCTCCAAACAACAAGCTGCTCAAAACAGCCCTCGCAAGCACGGGATCATGCAGGGCACTCTCAGCGTACACACGTTAACGTGAAAGACAACGCGCGGGGCTTTAAACCAGCCCTCACAAGCACGGAATCACGCCGGACACTGCTTAAAGCTGACACACACACAACAAAGGAACTGCAAATACTGGCCACCTAACAAGCCACATATAAACAACGCACTTACTAACACTGCATGCAGAACCACACAAACACCTTCCAAAAACATTACAAAGTGAAGGGGCACGGTCACATTAACATCAAACACAACGAACTTGCACACACAAAAGCTTAAAAACTTAAAGCTGAGGACGCACACAGAACTAAGGAGATGCAAATACGGGACAGCTAAGGAGGCACATATAAAAAACGATGTGAAACATTACACACATAACATTTCATCCCCGGACAACGTCGGGACGGGCTGCTAGTATTTACTACGAAGGCTTAATCCCTTTGCTGCCGGGGTAATTCCCCCATGGCACGCGGGGGCAGGGGGGGCGCGGTGCCGCAGTGCTCAGGACGAGCCCAGCTCGTCATGAGTCACAGTGGGACTGTGCGCATGACCAGCTGGGCTCGTCACGACTCCCTCCACTGATTAATTCGCCCGCACAGGTGGGGAATCAATCGCACGTGGGCGGACCGCAACCGCTATGATGCGCCCAGCTCGTCCTGAGCACAGCTCCTCTGTGACTCATGACAAGCTGGGCTCGTCATGAGCATGGAAGAGGTTAAGCTTCAGCTTCGTTCAAGCACTGATTTTGTAGAAGACTGATGGGGACTTTTAGAGGACTATTCATCAAACTGCATTTTGTAGTTCATTTAGTTTTACTATATGGCACTAATAAACTATGACAAAATGCTATTTACAAACCGATGAGTGTAAATCTTCACCACCCGCTCTCTTTTCTTTTCTATGGGAAGATTTTCACACATGTAAGTTTATTACTTAGTAGTGAATGTGGGAGGGAAAAGGGGGAGTGGCATGCTCACATTTAAATGGGAGGGGTTTAGGAACGAATAAGGAGGGGTTAGGCGTTGGTTGGAAGGCGTTTAGGGAGTGATATGCACTCACCTACAAGAGTATTCCCACTGCTATTCATATATGGCACTTCTAAAGTTACTGCAGCCAAACACAGTTGGTCATTACTCCTGCAGTAAGTTCAGCACCACACACGGGCAATCACTGGTACTGTAACACCCTACATTGAAAATATTGGATATAGGGACTTAAAGCCCCATAGGAAATAATGTTAAATTACATTATTTAAAATCATTAAAAATATGAATAAATACACTTTACTGTCTAAAAATAAAATATTTTAAGAACCTCTTTTGAATTTGAAAAATAATGTAATATTACATTTCACTAAAATATCATTAGATTACTCTTATTAAATGTAATGCATCCTTTTATTTATTAGCAATGCTTTTTTCTAAACTTCGCTGGAGATTAATTTTTTAATTTAAACTTCAGCAAAATATTTTTAATTAAGTTAATATTTTTAAATGAATTAAAAATATAATCAAAATTAAGTTATTAGTGATGTATTTAAAATAAAAGAAATATTGAAAACTAATTTACATTCATATTTAACATAAACACATTTTTCCTAAACGTTTATTAGTTAAATAAGCTTTTTAACTTGACTCCATATTTGGATCAGAGTATGGTAAAAGATAGGGAAAAGTAAAAAAGTTTATTTAACTTGGATTTTGTGAGTAGCCCAAAGTAATAAAGTTACTCAGAAGGGTAAGAGTAAATTACACAATGTATATTAAACACCAAGTTACCTTTGTGAATAACTCCCATAATTTACAAGTTCCAGAATGGGTGTGTTGTGAATTGTTTTGAATACCTTTAGAGAATACTAGATGGACATTCATGAGATGTTCATCTTCAGAAGGTTACTAACATTATCGAAATCTTTGAAAGTTGAGCACTTTGTCTATCCTTGTTCTTGGACACTTGAAGCATCGTGAGATGAGCAACATCAACTCCTACCAAATAATGACGGAATGAGTATCAGAAATAACTTCATGCTTTTAAACATGTTCATCGCAAGAACAAGGAGCAGCTGCACATCACAGCACTTGCTGATTATTCACTGCTGCCCTGACTACAACTCATTCTCACAGTCAATACCACTGCCAAGCGGCAACAATAAAATAAGGGTGATGTCAAAAACTGCCTTATCTTTTCAAACAGTTGAATTGAAAACACGTGTGTTATGCATGGAATTTGCATAATCCTCCCAGGACACATGGAACCGTGGGCCAGTGCAACGCCTCTTTATTGTGGTGTTGTGGCAAATCTTTTTAACATATGTACTTTGGTCAAAGCAGCAATAATTCTCCTCCATGGTTGAGAAAGAAAAATATTAATCTACCTGCACAGAAACATTCCTGCAGCCAAGTAATAAAAAAAACCTGTCAAAATCCATAAAACGGCGTCATTGCAGTGCCCAAGAAATGCACTAATGAAATGATTATCCTAAAATATTTATGCTCTAAGTGTGGTAACCACAATCATTTCTTTTGTCTTGTGCCTTGAAGAGTTGTTTCATTGGCCTTTTATTCTCAGTTATGTGATGCTTTTTTTAAAGATGAAGGTTTAAAGTAAGCCAGTTGTCTCAAATCCAAGAAACTAAACTGTCTGTAAAATGGTGAAAGGGCAGTCTTATGCAATAGCAAACCTGAAAAATGTTTGCAGCTATAGCTGTGTTGTCTCATATTAATCACTTTCTCCCCAAAGGCTGCCTGGCCTGTGCATGCTTAAGACCCTTACATGCTTACATCTGTATAACTTACCACATTCTCTCTCTCCCTCTCGTCCCCCTTGCCTTCCCAACCCTCACCATGCTGCCTATCATAGGTGACTTCTTTGTAAACACATGCTGTATATGTAGGTCTAACTCAATGTAAATCATCCTACTCTTGATTAAGCTTCCTAAATGTATGTCAGTGTCAAGCACTCTAAAAGAACTGCTACTGGCTTTCTGTGAAGAAAAGGGTGGCTTTTAAAGCACTTTGGGCCTTATTTATGAGGCCGTGCGTCACTTTTACGCCTCCGGTTTATCACTTTGTGTGACGCACCAGTGGCGTAAAAAATGTGCCTTGTTGCACCATATTTACAAAGTGACGCATCTAGGTAGATGTGTCACTTTGTAAACCCTTGCGCCACATTATACCTACGCCGGGTATAATGTCTGCAAGGGGGGGCATTCTGACGCAAGAAAGTGTCATAGAAGTGACACTTCTAGGACGCAAACGCGTCAATATCTTAAGCCTGCCTCACAGCAGGCATAAGACTGATGCAAGCCCTTTCACATGGGGCTTGCCCCATGTGAAAGGACACTTTGCTGGAGTTGCGCACTTTTGTGACACACTCCAGCAATGCGTCACTTTTGCGCCATACAGATACGTCAGAAATACTGACGTATCTGTAACTCCTTGCGACATGATGCGTCATACAGTAAATATGATGCATCAATCATGTCGCAAGGAGGGTGCACTGAGAAGTGACGCATCGCTGCTTTCACTCAGCTATGCGTCACTTCTCATTAATGAGGCCCTTTGTATAGCTCATGAGTCATTGTACGGGACCAGACCGAATGGTCTTGGAGGGAGAATTAGGTGGTATTAACCTAATAGAAATCTTAGATCTGCTGCATCTGCTTAGTACTGGCCCCCAGGATATATCAAGCTTCCTGGGGTGGCCTGTAGCTTTCTGTATACCAACTGTCAGCTGTGGAACAAAATGCCTTTGTACCTTAAAGATCAATCAAATCTCTTAAGTTTTCGGAAACAGCATACATCGTGGATGTGTCCTTTATCCTTATCTTCCTAATGAGCTGTGCCCCTGCTTGTTTGTCCTAGATGACTGTTTTGATTCCTAGCGCCAAGACACCCACGGGTATTTGCGTGCTTTAGACATTAAAATTACAAATGACTAGAGTCTGGTGTAGCGGTGCTATAGAAAATGATGTCACTTAACAGCGGTGGGGTCCGGAAAGGGAAGATTTCGAGGGACCATACAGAGGGAAAATATTATTTTTTCTTACTTTTCTCACTGTATCTTCCATCGGAATCCGCACTTACCCGCCCCCACTGCAGTTACCTGCACGGACAGCAGCTGATGGTAAGATTGGTCAATGTGCAATTGTACTTGCAGTGCAATCGGGGATATGTAGGTGACTCCCTTCTATCCACACTGTAGTAATTTAACTACCTCTGATTTCGGTGCAATCTGTAGGCCCCAGGGTATAAATCCTCTGGCATCACTCATGCATAGATTCCTTTGAGGTAGCTGAAATGGATAGTCCATATGTTAGAGCACCAGTACTACTGCACGTGATAGTCGCAGGAGTACTGCAGCAAGTGCTGTGAATATGCATAAAAAAGAAAGTTTCAGGGGAGATTTACAGGTGTTCGTGTGTTCACTGTGATACCAGTACCTGGTGCATAACTTGTGAATGACACCCATCAAGTTAATGGTTAGTCTTCCACATCAACTAGTCGCGTTGGATTTTACCCTTACACTTTTCAGGGCACATTTTCAAAGCGATTTTCAAATGTATCCCAGGCTATCATGTACTTAAAAGGTGAAATATTAAGGCTTCAGGTGCAGCACTACTGAATGTGAAAATAGTCACAGTTCCTTCTTGCTGCTCAGTGAAAGAGAAAACCATTCACCAATATCAAAGTGGTCAGTGTTGATGCATTACCTCTCTGTAAAAGGACTCTAATAGATTCTGAATAAGAAAAAGATGTCATTTTTGAAGGTCTAAGTCAGAACATTTTTACCTACTAAAAGATTTCATGATGAAGTGTTGATTCTGCCAAATGTAAGCCTTGCCCTTCTACAAGAGGGCTCCCTAATGTTATGACTATCAAGGATATAATTTTCTTTGCAGTAGAAATTCAGATAAAGTTTGCCTGTAAGATATCAGTGACCTTTAGGGGAAGTACACAAGGGACCACAGGATACAGTCGACGGACCCACCCACATTGGAAAATCATGAAGATTTTGCGCCTAAATGCATTTTAAGCAGGCTGTGAATTAAATATTACTATGGTCTGTGGAGGGAAGAAGGTCTAGGGAGTGTCTAAGTCACTTCTGTTCTCTTCAAAGCCCTCTCCTTTGCAGTCTCGTTGTTAGACATTTACGCTCCTTTCTCCTCATATCTTTATGAAACACTCAATCTGCATATCTCACAACTCATTTCTTTCCTCTTCCGCATCGTCTTTGCGCTCTCTTCTGCACGCACGTCTTCGCATCTCCTTCTCTGCACCATTCCTCCACACACAGAGCACTATTCACTCCTATGCAGTCCATGTTCTGTAACTTTTGCACTGTCAATAATTTGACAGCTGTGTACCTCCTTTACACATTTTTACTTATAATCACAATTACAATCGACATACCTGAACATTAGTTTGTGCGCTCTGCAGATAGCAATATATTCTGAAATCCTTTATGACCCGCTTTGAAACATTCATGTTGCCTTTGGCCTGAATCTCACAGCTCTCATTCACAACCCACCCACAACCTTAACTCACACATCTGTACAGGAGTGACTCTTCACACTACAAACTATGCATGAGTAATGTTGCCTGAATACAAACTACAGAAACACACCATCCTGGAGAAAAGCAAAACAGTTTAGGTAAAACAAAAGTAAGAAAAACGTGGAACATAAAAAGGAACAACACCACTGTTCCCAACTGAGAGGCAGTGTCTAATTTTAGCTAGCTGCAGCTGTTGCTTGTGGTGAGGCAAAAGGAAGGGCCACGGCATTTACAGAAGGGGCATTGGTATCCCCAACCCTTCAGCTAAGCCTCTGTGAGAGATTTCATGAAAAAGTGTTGATTCTGAGAAATGTACAGCTTTAAAAAGCTATCTTAGGAAAGGAATCAGGGGGCATATTACCAACAACTAGCGATAATTTTTGTCTCTAACTTGTTTAGAGACAATAATTATCGCCGCAAATCGGCGATTTTTATCGCAGATAAACCTTGCTATTAGCAAGGTTTATCGCAAATGCAATAAAAAACGGCCGCAATGCATGAATATCGCTGAAAAGTCAGCGATATTCATGCATTATCGAGCAAATGCTCTTAGCCATGTTATCCACCTCCCATTGGATAACATGGCTAAGAACTGCTCAGGGCAGGTGTTAGCTTTTGGAGATATTCGCGCTTAGCGCGAATATCTCCAAAAGTTGGTAATAGGAGATAGCGATGTTAGCGACTGTTTCCAGTCGCTAACATCTTGGCACGCCCACTTTGCATGTCATTAGTGATAAATATCACTGACATGCAAAGTGGGGCCCATGATGGTCGCTATCTCCTATTAGCTGTCGCTAACTGGTGTTAGCGACAGCTTGGTAATAGGGAGATAATTTTATCTCCGCTTTCTTGGCTTTTAAAGCCAAAAAGCGGTGATAAAACCCCTTGATAATATGCTCCCAGATCCTTTATGGATTTGGAAGAATGGCGAGACAGTCGACTGCATTGAAAGAGATGGGATGTTGCATTGCGATTCGTGAGCATTGTTACAGTATAATCCAGGTAGGAAGGAAGGATCACTGATGAGGCATGCAGGTGAGAAGTTGAGCCAGTGGTAATTTCAGATCAACTAGAACTATTAAGAAGTCAATTAATTTAGAGAAATTAAAGTTGAATAAAAAGCTGAAGATACTATAAAGATCTAAAAAAGCGACGCAAATCAAAATGTTGAGTCTCTTTCCCTCTTTAACTTCTCACCAACCATCTCACTGAGCATCAATAAACCTTCCGTCTTATGGGAAATATAGTGGAAACAAGCAAATTATCACACAAGCATCAAATTGGACAATTCTATAACTTTTATTTACATGCCAAATTGCTTGCCATGTGCACAACTCAGTCATGATTTTCGAAAAAATCAAAGCAATAAACTAGATTTCTTTATCTACTGCTTTTCCTGATTCACATTAGTAGCATTACAAAAGCAACCACGCACAAACATGAAAATCAGATTTTAGGGCAATACTGTTTATTATTTCCTAAATGTCTATATCTTAATACTCCAGAATTGAAAAAAAAAACAAGCTCACCAGATACTCTTTTACCTGCACCCTTTACTCAGCCTCTGCCAATTTGCTATTTCGCAGCATTTCAATAAATCCTTCCACAGAGGGCAAGCCTTTGTTAAAAAGGCTCCTCGCCTTTGGGAAAGTCTTTCTTGAAAATGGAAAATGTTGTCCTCATTTGTACTCTTCAAAAAGAAACCTAACATCGTTGTCTCCTCACAACTACCCACTCTTATATTTCCTTATCATATTCAGTTCCAAGAGACCCTTCGGTGTATCTCGCGCTATATAAATATCCAAACTAAAAGCAAACTTAAATGCATTATAAGGACATATTTCACATCCGAAATAAAGACTTTTATAATGATACCCCTTTGTTTAATTCATTCTAATATGGATTGTCTATGTCTATTGCAGTTTATATCTCCGCTTGTTGACATCCTGGTAGCTGAATAGAGGAACATACAAACTCACTCCCTAAAGCAAAGACAGATGCTTCAGTTGAAATAGTACTTGGTACCTTGATCATCAACAGCTGTGCAGTCTTCGACTGGCAGGGAAATGACTAAAACTTTGTTTCAAAGATGTGTCAAAAAGCTTTCATGGAACAGTCATCATACAAGGGAAATTCTCTTCAAGAGACTCCAACAATAATACTGCAAAATGGATCAGGCTCAAGCACATAATGTTAAAATAGGAGGGCAAAGGGTAAGTGACAGAGTAGATTGTCTGATCTAGACTTAAGAAAGATGCTTGAAGAGGTCAGAGGACTTATTATCTGCAGAGGAATCGAGTTTCCGTTTGTCTGCTTAAGGTCCTCTCCAGAAAAAATAGATAACAACTTTTGTAGTGCACATGTAGGTCTGTAATCACAGGGCACAATAGCATGTATGATGTTTCATGAAGTGTGCCGTCCTGACTATGTGAAGGACTTAGCATGCATAAATTGAGCACCTCTGGCTGCATGTTGGCACCCTAGCTCAAGTGTTGTTGCTGTTCTACGATAAGGGCACATGGTCAATGACACAGGAAAGGTTATACTGATGCTTCGCCCTCTTGCATTGATTCTATTCTCCAGTGGAACCTGGTGTTCATATAATACTCGGATCAGCCCATTCACTGAGCTGACTTCAAATCTAGTCCAACAGTTGACTTCAGGAATATATGGAGTGTTCCAGAATGGAAATTGTTGCTGGAAGTAATAGTTTCAACGAGATATTTGAACAGAACTGGTTTCCTTTAGTCTACCCTGAAGAGGATATCGTTCAAGCTCCTCACCCACACACACAAGGCACTCCACAAGACCGGCCAAGCCTACCTCAACAGATGGCTCTCCTTCTACATCCCCAACCACCAGCTATGTTCCGCCAACATCTCACTCACCACCGTCCCATGCATCCGAAGAACAACCACCGGTGGGAGATTCTTCTCCCACCTCGCCAACAAGCCATTGAACACCCTCCCACTGAGCCTAGGACAGACCCAAGACCTGCTGACCTTCAGGAGGATACTCAAGACCTGGCTGTTCGATCAGTAGCAGCCCCCCTAGTGCCTTGAGTCCCTCGCAGGTATGTAGTGCACCTTACAAATGATTGATTGATTGAATTAAATCCAATATATTGGTTGTTAAGCCCAATTCACTAAGTTTGGATATGAAGCTAGTTATGTGATGCTCAAAGAATGTCTGATTTAGACTACTAATATGTTACCATATTTTTCACGATTTGCACAGGAGCAAGTTTCAAAATGTCTTGATATATTCATGTACTAATATACAAAAGTAGTTTATAAGGTTTTTCTTGAGTGCTTGGCCACAGCAAAGTTGTCTGACACTTTTTTAGGCACCTGAAAGCCTTTCTTAAATATTGCAACCACCAACCACTGAGGGTGAGTTTTTGAGCCCCCATTGGAACTATCATGGAGGGGAAGTCCATGACACTCCCAAATAAATGGTTTGAGTCTGGGGGAACCTATGTCACAGGAGCTGAGGACAAAGGAACTACTGTCTGCACTGTTGCAGCACAGTTTGTGAATGACATCCCTGTAGTCATTATAGATGTCAAACATGAGGTGGAATGTTTTGTGATTGTTGTAGCACTAAAAACCTGTTAACATTCCTCTTTTCATTGATATCAAATTGGAAAATCTGAAAAGTCACTGTCACTCCGGGTCAGTCATGTGGAGTCCTTGCAAGTGACCTGGGTATTAATTTTGTGAGGCAGTATATGCTTGACCAATATGACGTGTCTGGTGGTAAATGCATAGCCACTCATGAATCTAACTAAGTACGAACAAAACAACCAACTCAGTGGAAATCATTATATTAAGTGGAGACCTAGTCCTGATCGCAGATGGTGGTGTGAGTGGTTCTGTGGATGATGTAATCAATGATATCATCAGTGATGTCATCAGTGATGCCACTTACCATGTCATGGGTGCTGTAATATGTGAGATCAGAAGCGGTGCGTTGCGGGGTCGTCAGTTACAGTTAGCTCAGCTGCTGAATTTCCCTGGTTTTGTATGCGTGAAATGTAAGTCTAACTATAACATCCCTGTTACCTTTGTTTTTTTCAGTGAATTTCCAAGGTTTTTAAATTCTATTTCCTAACTATAACATCCCTGTAATCTTTGGTTTTGTCAGTGAATGTAACTTCCATTGTAAACTTTAGATAGGGCTACAGCCTGAACTGCTAAACATAATACACCAAATTCAGTAAAAAGGTAGCTGTGATTTGGTGTAAATCCGTTCAGTAGTTGCAGGGTAATTTAAAGAAATTTTCAATTGTATATGTAGGGACGCAGAAGATCCATAACTCTTCCAGATCTCGTACTGAGATCTGATTGGCTGCCAACACTTCAAACCAGAAAGTGTTGGCAGTCATCTTGGAACTCAGCCTGAGCCAAGTCCCAGGAAAAAACTGTAAAAGAAAGAAAAGGGGCAGGGTGGAGGTACCCTGACCCCCTCGGCCTCTTGACGGGGTCCACGGGGCCCAAAATTATATATTTCTTTTACATTTTCAGCAGGATCCTAGGGTCCCACCAAAAATGAATTTATTATTGGCCCCTGGGTGGGCTAGGTCCTGGGGGAATTTTTTTTATAAGGGAAGGGGGCACATGGGTTCTCCCTCCTGAGGCTTAATATTGCCCCAGGAATCACCACCTCCCTGGAGCTTCTTAATAAATGAATGTGGGGAGGCCTATATGGCCTCCCCCACAGCCCCGGGTACCACAACCTGGGATTTGTTTACTTTTGAAATGGGGGCCTTTTGGACCCCCCAGCCCTGGGGACCAGCACCTCTCTGGGGCTTTACCTGAAAAAATATGCAGGGGAGCATGGACCACTCACCGCAGTCCAGGGGGCCACCACTTCCCTGGGGCTTTAATTTCATTTAATGTGGAGAGGACCACGTGGACCCCCCACAGCCCTGGGAACCACCACCTCCCCGGGCCTTGTGTAAACTTAATGTGAGGTCCACATGGTCCCCCGCAGCCCCGGCAGTCAATAACTCCCTGGGACAAAATTCAAGAAAGGAGCCTTAGATGGACCTGGGGACTGTCACCCTCCAGAGCTCGCTACTGCTATGTCCCGGGGTCCCCACTCTGGGACATAGCTGTTATGAGTCTGTTATAGGTCTGTGAATGGGTATAATATGTGGTTGTGTGGGTGTGTGAGCGGGCATGAGAGAGGTTGTATGTGGGTGTGAGTGGGTGTGTGTGTGGTTCTGTGGATGATGTCATCAGTGATGCCATTTGAGATGTCTTTAGTGATGGCACTGATCAAGTCATGATTGATGTAATATGTGAGGTAAGCTAGATTTTTCCACATGCAATGTCTATGCGAATTTTGCAAATTCTAGAAACACTATAGCTCGATTTGTGGAATGAAATTACACCAAATTTGGCAGATCTTGTTCCGCATATTGTGCTTTTTGTGATTTGGGGTAAATCTGTTCACTAGTTTGGGAGTTAATAAAGAAAGAAATATATAGATATCTAGGATCGCAGATACCCTGTGGATTTGTGGGAACCCGTGCATGCCTGTGCACACCTGCTGGTACCCGTAGATCCAGAGCTCAATTGGAAAAAAACCTCACCTACTTACACACCATACCCTCTATGTGTAGGGTTAGATGCTGAAGGTCATGCAGTTGTTGTATTACCGTACAG
This sequence comes from Lissotriton helveticus, assembly GCF_964261635.1. Classification (NCBI taxonomy): domain Eukaryota; kingdom Metazoa; phylum Chordata; class Amphibia; order Caudata; family Salamandridae; genus Lissotriton; species Lissotriton helveticus. The sequence continues at coordinate 407,162,831 of NC_136059.1, forward strand.
TAATTATATATTTCTGTGGTTAGTAAAACCGTTATTGTTAGGTTCACATTTTACTCTTACAAAACCATAAAAATTCTACAGTTATAGTTAATCTTCTAGTTATTTGTATATAAAGAAACTATAAGTCGTGCCATTAAGTAGCTTTAGGCAACAAGTTATAGTTTCTTAACATAAGTATAGCTATAAATATAACTATAACTGCTAAATTTCTATCATTTTTGTCAGTGAGTATATAATTATATATATTAAAGCGCTTATGGGCTAGCAGGTCGCCGCCAAAGACTCACTTCGGCATGGTTCCGAACAACCTCTAAAATAGGATTGTGGTGGAGCAACAGTGAGCGAGAAATGAACTTAAAACAAAATTGTAATAACATAAGTAAAGCGTAAAGAAATTTTGTAGCATCACCCACTGGAGGGCTTAATTATATAATTTTGGCAGCGAACCACTAGCTCCAGCATGCTTTGCAATAGAGACCCATTGAGGGCGCCCACCAGGGGGCAAAAAAAACCCGATAAAAGAGCAAATGCATAGTGGTGGCTGCTTAAACAGATGCTATGGCGAACCTTTGATAAAGGTCAAAGTATTGACTGAAACGTGTCAGGACTGCCTAAAAGAAGAAGAAAAAAGAATTAAACAAATAAATGGATTAACCTTCACTGTTGTGAGTGCGACTCGTTTCTTGGCGTCAAGGTGAGAGTTTGGATATTATTTTACCGGCTTGGTTCCGCTGTGAGTCACGCACCGACAGCAAGAGCGCCATCGCTGCCCGCATCTGAACCGTCGTTGTATGCCTGTGAAAGCGCTTATGGGCTAGCAGGTCGCAGCCAAAGACTGACTTCGGCATGGTTCCCAACAACCTCTAAAATAGGATTGTGATGGAGCAACAGTGAGCGAGAAATGAACTTAAAACAAAGTTGTAATAACATAAGTGAAGGGTAAAGAAATTTTGTAGCATCACCCACTGGAAGGCTTAATTATAATTTTGGCAGCGAACCACTAGCTCCAGCATTCTTTGCAATAGAGACCCATTGAGGGCGCCCACCAGGGGGCAAAAAAAAAAGAGCAAATGCATAGTGGTGGCTGCTTAAACAGATGCTATGATGAACCTTTGATAAAGGTCAAAGTATTGACTGAAACGCGTCAGGACTGCCTAAAAGAAGAAGAAAAAAGAATTAAACAAATAAATGGATTAACCTTCACTGTTGGGAGTGCGACTCGTTTCTTGCCGTCAAGGTGAGAGTTTGGATAATATTTTACCGGCTTGGTTCCGCCATGAGTCACGCACGGCCTGCAAGAGCGTCATCGCTGCCCGCATCTGAACCGTCCTTGTATGCCCGTGAAAGCGCTTATGGGCTAGCAGGTCGCCGCCAAAGACTGACTTCGGCATGGTTCCCAACAACCTCTAAAATAGGATTGTGATGGAGCAACAGTAAGCGAGAAATGAACTTAAAACAAAGTTGTAATAACATAAGTGAAGTGTAAAGAAATTTTGTAGCATCACCCACTCGAGAGCTTAATTATAATTTTGGCAGCGAACCACTAGCTCCAGCATTCTGTGAAATAGAGACACATTGAGGGCGCCCACCAGCACTCGAGGTGTAAATAATCTCATGGAATTTATCTTTTTTTTGGGCAATGATGTTAAAAACGGCAGCTTGATGTAAATACAAATGAAGTTTAAAAGAAGCCGTTTAACTTCAGGACGCATTTTGGCTTTCTGTGAAGCCTTTATCAACTGGTTGGGAGTGCTGCCCTTAATTAAGTACTTAGACGTGGGTTCAAAATCAACTGAAATAGTGAAAATACTTTGTGCTCCAAACCACATTCATTGCTTTGAGTATGAGACCATTACCTACATTTTTCCCCTAATAAATATCCTTTTGTGGTGTGAGCAAATGTAAAACCTGTGCAAAAATGTTAATTTAAAATCCAGCATTCGTTCATGTTGCTCCTAAGAATTATTACAGTCACTGATTTGACTCACACCTTACCATGGGCAACTGCCTTCCGTGGTCCCAGCTACGAATTGTAAATTCAGTAAAGGGCATTCCTTTCATTATCTTTGGGGGCACTCTGCTTTTCACTTCTCGTGACCCTCACAATTCCGCTGTGTCATGCATTTGTGTACATTTAACACTTGTGTAGTCAAAAAATACACCTACACATCGACACATATGAAAAAATATTACACACCGGTAGAAAAACTGCGTTAGTATCCATAAAATAGTTAAAAATATAAACTCACTCTAATAGATAGAAAAATAAACATAACAACCTTAACCTCTACAAACTACCAACAAATAAAGATTTTAAATTATTTTATGTTCCAACAGAAAAGAATCGTGGGAACAAATAATGGACGGAATGCTGAATGAATCAAACAATGGATTTAATCTCAGTTCCATGTATGGGGTGAATGTTTGACATTGTTGAACATTCTGTCCATCTATTGTTCTTTCTGCATTTGTCACCATTATTGGCAGGGGTATGTCCAGACGGGTGCCCCGTGCTCTCCACTCCACTCCACTGCAGTCAAGCTAGCCTGGCTGATACGCGGTTAAATGGGTCCCAGGATGCTTGTTTCTGGTCAAAGGAGGACTTGGCCTGGCAGTTCGGGCTGCACTGTTCCCATGGAGAGCAGGGTCAAGACTGATTTTGTAATGGCTGAGTTTAAACTGGAATGGCATGGGGAGCAATAAAACTATGGATTTAGGCCCAGATGTCTGTACTGGGGTGAATGTTTGACATTGTTAAACATTCTGTCAATCAATTGTTTTATTTCCAACAGAAAATAAATCACCTGCTTCACTTTACCACACCTTAAATAGAAAACCTTCAAAACAGTGTGAAACATCAAAAATAACATATATGTAGCATTCAAAATTTGAATAGTTGCATAATTTTATATGTACATAACAAACATATAAACTTGTAATTTTAAATGTATTTGTACTAATTCACTACTTTCAGATACAATGATGGGGGGAGCTAAATATTTAACATTCCAGAAAGGATAGCAGTTACTAAGTTGTTTAGGCTTCACCCACAAACATGATAGTGCATCAACTGAAAATTTGAAACTGAAATGCACCAAATATTATTCTAAAACATTCCATGGGAGGGTCACTACAAAAGATGATGGTATAATTAATGTAAGGAAACACAACCACTCCCCAAATGTGACAGAAACTAGAAGTAAGGGAGGTATTGCAGGATATAAGAGAGGCAAGTACTAGCTCCCAGGAGCCCGCAACCAAAATCCTACAAAAGACATACTGCCTACAGTCCCCAAACACATCACAGGACAACAAACACCTATACTTACTTTAAATTGTTAACTAACAAACCCACCAGGGGTGCTCCTCCTGTCCTTCCAAGAAACCAAGACATAGAAATACCTTAGAGCCTGATTACGACTTTAGTGCAATTGCGGTGGCTCTCTGCAGACACAGCTACCCCAAAGCCGCACATGGACCGCCCGCCTTATTGCGAGTTGAGCTCATGTAAGGCACATGGTCCTTCACGTTTCCCATGGAAGTCCCTATTTTTCCAATGGAAACGGCAACAAAGTTCTTGCATGGCATGGATGGTGACATCCATGCTGTGCTGGAACCTTGGAAGAATACAGATGGGGCACAAGTCTTGCCTCCCTGAATGTATCCCCATGGTCGAGGGGCATGGGGGCCCTGCATGGCCCCATTTCTACCTTCACCACCAGCTTTTTCAAGATGTTTTTCAAGATGGGGCTCCTCCATGAAATGGCTGGCAGTGGCGGAACTTTTTTAATATTCTGAGCAGGACTGCACCAGACCCGTTCAGCATGTTACATTGTGGCACAGCTTCGCCACTGCCAGGAAATAACTGTTTAGTGGCGCAGCCGATGATCCTTTGCCACAACAATTTTTGAAGTCGGAATGCAGCAGACAGACCACTGCAAGTCTGGCGGTCTTATGATTGCCAGACAAGTAATCAGGCCCTTAACATTAAAAATTGCACATTATGAGGGACCATTTCTTTTGTATGGCAGTCTAAATAATGATAAACGAATCTAAATATTCTCTCTTGCAAATACCTTACTAAATCTAAGCTGTTGTCAAACTTGGATGATGGATGGGATCTTCAAAATGTGTCCCAAACAATTCACTCAATTACACACCATACATGGTGAATATCAAAACACAAATGTCCCTTTAATATATCCCCTACTACCAAATAAACAAAGCAGCACTTAAAGGACAGTAAACAAAAAACAAATAACTACTACCCACAAAAATTAATTATAGACTTTCAACAAGTCATGATTTAATCTATTTTAAAAATGTAATTCCACATTGCCATACAGAGTTGTAACTATTACTTCAGTCAAAACATTAAGGACCCAATTATACGTTTGGCGGTCTGCCCATTGCTGTGCCAAGCCAGGGGCATCCTTTGGGTCATAGAGATACTGTAGCATATGCCGCCACTAAGGCAGTGCCGCTTGCATGCCAGTGCACTGTGTACTATGCGCCAGTCTAGGTACCACAGTGCAAGAGAGAGGGGCACAGCTTTTGCCCCCAAGCACCCTCTCCAATGGGCAAAAACGTCCTAGGGCCCTGTTACAGGACTCTTTCCCTGCGTTTCTGCAGACATTTTCATGGCAGGATCAGCGCCATGAAAAGCTCATCAGAAAGGCAGGTTATAATCCGCACGGCTGTGCTGGCACCAGCACTGCCTCCACAGACCACTGCTTTCCCCACCACTGCCCTTTCGGGATCCAAGATCCTTGCTATGGTCTTGTGTCGAGCTACTGCCAGTCCGACCACCCAACTGGTAATCGGACGATCCCACCACCGAGGTTATGGCGGATTGACCACAACTGTGAGTATGGCGGTCTTGGGACTACTGTATTCGTAATAAGACCCTAATTTAGAATGTGCTACAAACAGCTAATTTGTCTTTGAAAGAAAAATTATTTTAGCACCACCCTAAGTCTCTGCCACACAGGGTGGTAACCCCTACATTTACTAATAGAAACCCCTTTCTAACAACAAATTGAAAACAAACTAATCTCCCTAATGGACTTTTTCAAAGACACCTGGGTTGACACACTGAATCTCTCCAGACACAGATGCCAACCAAAATACCAAATACCATTGGGCAATGTCTATGACAACACCTTGGCACAGGAATCCAAAGCAAACAATGCATCTGAAGAATGTCACAATGCCTTCCAATCCACACTAGGCAGAACCCAACCTGTAGTCTCCAAATATTTAGATACATTACATAAAAGAGCAATGCTACCAACTACGAAGGGAGCAATTTGCAACCCAAATTGCACTTTAATTTAGCAAACAAACCAAAAGATACCACAATTTCAAACTCCTCATAAACAACAAAAGCATCATCTAAAATAAATGGTAACCTCCAAAAGTTACAAAAAAGTCACAACATCTAAACCAACATCACAATTTTTTAAATAAAAATAATAAACAATATGTTATTACATCAGTCTAAACCTTAAATAAAATCCCAATGTCGAAAAAGGTTGAGAAAAAAACAATAATTTGGACATTATTTACATGAGAAATGTGCACCTGAAAAATGTAAAAACTCAAAGAACCAACTCAATCCAAAATGTAAAATAAATAAGAAACACATGCACCACTCATTTCCAAATAACAATCACATAGTATATACACAATAAATAAACACTCCTGAAAACCCAGAAAAAGGAAATCAAATTAAAAAATATTGGTTTATCATAAACCAAAAGTGATTATCTTAAAAACAAAACTGCTACTCCAATGCCCATAGGAGATGCTGGTAAGTAAAGAAGAAAACCTACCCGAAAAAAAAACATTGCAATCCCAAAAACACATATACATTACACTTAGGCCCAAATTTGGATGTCAGTTGGGAAGCCTTCAATTGCAGGTCAGAGGTTTTTCGATCGACATCCAAGGTTTTAAATCCGACCTGCATATTACAATGACGGCGGTCACATCTAAAACCGGCCAGTCAATCTTTCTGCCTTCCGACGGGCTCAAGGAGCCTGCCTGACAGCCGTAACCGCAACATAATCGTTTATGGACAGTGTTTCTGCCATCGGGATTATGATGTTGGTTTTCAACAGACTTTCCATTTTGGGCTTTCCGACGGCCTCCAGTGGGGGTCTAGAAATCCCTGCTGAGGTACGACTGCTGTAAAAGCTCATATAGGTGGTTGCATCGTAATTGTGTTTTCGAACTGTCAAATCCAGGTCAGTTAGTTCCGAGACCCTTAATCATCAAAAAATAAGAAACATAACACAATGTAACATAACATAATGATTTATTACTAAAGCAGTGTACGAAAATAAAAAATTACACACTAATGAAAAATACTGCAACTAACCTCTAGAACTCCCTTCTACATTCTCTCTGCCCACAAAACCCTTAGAACACCATGTAAAAAGCACTTCCCTGGTCCAACATTTAACAGTAGCTTACCAAGACCTTGATCCTCGAAAGTACACTAAAAATTACACAAATAGACTACAAAATAGATGGTAGAGCTGATAAAATAACCAGAAAATCAAACAAAAAAATATTACCTCCTCATAGAAATGAATGAGAAATAATAAAAAAATGTTGAATGACTGTATTAAAAAATGTAAAAAAAAATAGTAGCAATGTAAAACATGCAATAAAATGCTGTACAAAATGTTTAGAATTTATAAAAGTACAAATGATATATTAGTCTAAAATAAATACAATCATATAATGTATACGGAAAAGTCTTATGTTAAAATGATGTTGGAAATATGTATATAAAACTATTTATGAAATGTTAAAAAATGCTTAAAAATGAAAAAGGTGGAAAAGGTAAAACATACAATATTAGTTAAATATGATTGATATTTTTCATGTAAAAATAAACATTTATCAAAAAGGTTTCAAATATCTACATATACAGGTTTAGATTTAAATTGAAATATATGTTTAAAAATATAAAAATATACATTAAATAAACATCAAATACTATAAAGTAGAAAAATGTGTTCCATCTTTATTCCATACAAATATGTAATTAATAATATTTATTACAAAGAGACAATTAACAATTTTTTAAACATATCTAAATACCAACAATACTAAATAAATAACTTAAAATATTTCTACTACATCTAAAAACATTTTAAACAAAGGATTTCACACTAAAATTATGAAGTTAAATAATCACATTCCAACGTAAACCATTTTTGAGAAAGCATAGGACACTAAAGGGGAAAACATTACTATTCCCCCTCCAATGTAAACCATCTTGAGGTAGGTGTTGGGCAATAAGAGGGTGACATTTACTATTCCCCTCCAGTCTATACTAATTTGGGAAAGATTTTTGGCACTAAAAGGGTGACATTTAATAGTTCACTCCAATCTAAACTAATTTTGGGAAGGTGTTGGACACTAAAGGGGTTACCTTTACTATTTCTACTCCAATCTAATCCAATTGGGGTAAGGTCTTGCACACTAATCGGGTGACATTTACTAGTCACATCCCAATGTATACCAATTTGTGAACGTTGTTGGGGAGAAAAAGAGTGACATGTATTATTCTCACTTTAATCTACACTATATTGGGGAAGGCATTGAACACTACAGGGGTGACCACAATCTACAGCAATTTGGTAAAGGTGTTGGACACTAAGGGCCCCATTAGAATGGCGGGCGGATCATCCCTGCGATCCGCCTGCCATCCTTGCAGCAAAGCCCCCCCACCATATTACAATGGCTGGGGGGTCCACGGCGGACGGAAAGACCGTCCGCCGCATTTCCGCCCGGTCGACTTGTCGGGCTTCAATAAGGTGGCGGTGTCTGTTAGACACCGCCAGCCATATTAGAATGTGGGCTGGATCATGCCTTTCCGTGGCGGCATTGCTGCCACAGAAAGGCATGAAGAGTCCGGGGGTGCACACGGGGAGAACCTATGGTACTCCCCCTGCCTTTCAATGCACCACGTTGTGCATTGAAATGCATAACCTGCCTCTGTGGCATTGCGGCAAGCGGTGCTCTCTGATCTCTGCTATTCCCACTCTAATATAAACCAATTTGGGAAAGATGTTGGACACTTAAGGGTTGACATTTACTTTTCCCACTACAGTAAAACAAAACTATTTAAGGAAGGTGTTGGACACTATTCCCAATCTGATCTAAATCAATTTGGGTAAGGCATTGGACATTAAAGGGGTGAAATTTACAGTTACCTAAAACATTTTACGCAAGGTGCTATGCACTAAATATTTTACTCCATACTTATATATAATGTTTGATCTATGCAATAAACTAAAATGTACCTAAAAACACACTTACCAAAACTATAATCCCATATATTAGTAATCAAATGTTAACATGTAAAATAATTATTGTATCACTATTAATAATGAGTATATATTGTTTAATTCCTACTAACATTCCTAAACTTTTAACCATAAAATAGAAGAAATAATCATAATCCAAAACAATCATGAAGCCCAAAAAACTATGAAATAACACTTTGACATAAAATTAAAAAAATCTTTTTTCTTACAATTACATTATAATTGAAACAAAGAATGTAAAGATATTTTAATTTTGATGAACATCTTTTTAACAAAAATAATAAAACTACATTCCTTATTTTAAAAAAGCTAATGATTATTACATTTAATCTTAATATATATTTTGATGTTACTTATTGCAATTTAAATATATTTTATTTGAAATAATTAATACATATTTTGAATAATGATATATTATTTTTATACAAAATATGAATGTAACATAATACATAACAAATAGTGTTAATTTGCATATCACTAACATAATTCATATTACATTGAAAAACTGAAATATCCACTTTTTAAAAATCTCCCCACCCTTATCTCCTAAAAGCCCAATATCCTGCTGCTAAAAATATTTATGAATCCATTGCAACTAAAATGAAACATGTCAACAATTTCAGATTTATTAAATTGTTTTACTAAAGTACAAATATTTTTTTCCCCATAAATATATAGAATTAAACGCTACAATAAGTTAAGCACACAACAACACTCGTAAATTAAGGGGTAGATTAGGATCGCGGTTTTCCCGCATCCTCCGGGCCGGCGGAAGCCACCGCCGGCCCGGAGGATGCGGGAAAACCGCTGCAGAGCCTTAAAAGACCCACCGCCATATTGGGATGGCGGTGGGTCTTGAAATCTGTCCGCAGCTTTTCTGCCGCGGTCGCCTTCCGACCGCGGCGGGAAAGCTCTAACATGGCTGGCCGTGTCTATCAGACACCGCCAGCCATATTAGGATGGAGGAAATGATATGCTTTTCCACGGCGGCTTTTCTGCCGTAGAAAAGCATACGGACATTCACTTCGGGGTCCATTGCGGGCCCCCTTGTTGAAGTGGGGGTGGGGGGTGCACATGGGGGGTACCTATGGTACCCCCTGCATTTGCGTGCACAAAGCAGCAGGCACCGCGCAGTGCCTGCCGCTTTGTGCACACAAATGCGATGCATGGATTTTCAACATTGCGGCGGGTGCAGCTTGAAGCTGCACCCGCCGCAATGTTAAAGATAGAGGATGTGACCGCCACACTGGCGGTCATATCCTAATCTGAACGGAGGGAACGCCGCAGCCCATGCGGACGTTCCCTCCTCCTCTGGGGTCGCGGACGGACTCAAGTCCGTCCGCGATCCTAATCTACCCCTAAATACACTATTTATGAAATCAATATTTTTTGCATCAATATTAAAAACAACATTTAAAATTATTTGTACCTTCAATATTCTTGTTATTTTATGGTATTGTTTTGCATTATATGTTATTTATTGTTAACTTTGTTTTTATGTTATGTGTACTGTAGATTGCATTTTGTGTTGTTGTTTTGGGAGTTTATTTTTTTGATATTTTGGGGCTGATTACGATATGGCCCCTAACGGCACCGACCTGCAGTCGAAGCTTTCAAGGCTGCATAATGGGCTGCCCAGTTTACTTTCTGACTGCCTCATATATGTTGTAGGCGATCTCAAAGGAAACTGTCTGGTCATTTCGGCTGGCTTCTGAGAGGCTTGGAGAGCCCGTCCACCAGTTGGAAGCCGGCCTGTAATCTCAAGGGCGGACCTTTCCGCCCTTGAGATCACAATGCACGGTTTCTGACATGGCTTCCATGCTTGCCTGTCCGACATGGAAACCGTATTAGAAAGCGTGTTTCGGGGCCCACACCGAAGTAACACCTATGGTGCCCCCCTGTTGATCCCTGCATGATATGGCAGGCACCCTGGTGCAGGCATGAACTGCACCTCCCTTTCCTCAATGGGGCCTTGTGTAATGGCCAGTTTACAGCCATAACACAAGTTTCCATTGAGAAAAGGGACCATGCAACCGAACTGCAAGGTGTCGGTCAGTCCCATGACCAAGTCGGTGTCAGGTGGCAGTGATTCAGCCCGACATCCTAATAAGACCCTTAATGTTTATATATTTATTGTTCTTTCTAAGGGCTTTGTACATATCAAAATGATTAAATAAATATGCTTCCTTTTTTTGGTTTAGATTGAAAAGTACATTTTTTAAATATTATTATGTGATCAATGAATGAACTGCTTTGTTGCTTTTAAGTTTATTTAAGATTGTTGTTGGCGTGTTTTGATTTGGTTTGTTCAGAGTAAAGTTATTGCTATGTAGTCTAGGTATGCTATTTGTTGTCTAGGTATGGTAGCCCTCGATTGTTAGTGAAGAGGTGGCCTTTGCTTTGTTCATCTCTGGTATTTGTTTTGAAGCTTTAGGTTTTTTTGGGGTTACCGATTGTCAATTCTTAGGGCTGATCATGATAGCGGCCACAATGCTGGCAGTCAGACATACATCTCTTGGATGATAGGCTGCCGCCTTCGCGATGATCAGAGATGGGTAGGAGTCAGAGCAGCGTCCGATAATTGCGGTGGTGCTGAGGCAGGACCCGCAGTCGGGATTAGGTTATCCCTTTCTGACAGCCTTTTCATGGTGGGAACACCGCCATTTAAAGGATGGTAGAAAGGGATAGTGGTGGCCTCACACAGGGGCACCTTCAGTTGTAGGACACTGAGAAGTGGCCACTCACCTCCCTGCACCATGTTCCATGCACTAAGTGGTAAATGGCTCATGGTGCACAGACCTGCTGTAGATGCTGCACGTGTGCTGTGGCCCTTTGCGGCCCATTAGTCACAAAATGCTGCAGTCGGACCACTGCATGCTTGTCAGCCGGTCTCCAGTCCGACAGACCTCTATCATAATCAGTCCCTTAGTTTTTAATAGCTTTGTTCCTTTGGTATAATTTCTAAAAATGAGTTCAGTGTTGGGTAGCGTCATCCTAAAGTTATTTGGAATTAATTATGTCACCTTTCCATGCCACTGTTGATTTTTGCCTGGTGTGCCTCTATGGTATATGATACTTGGGTTGGCATCTGTGACCACAATGCTGCAGTCTGCCACCCCAGAGATCTTCAAAGAAGTCCATTAGGAGAGTCAATTTGTGTCCATGTCTTTGATAGTAAGGTGATTCTATTAATAGTTTGTTATGCCTTGCTACTTCAGCTAAAGGGACGTATGATAGCCCAATGATTTTTTCAATCTCCTGAACAAATTCAGTATTTGCAGGGTACTCTACACTTAATGACAATTTTTGCAGGTGTCTCTATGTGCTTTCATTAAACCTTTGAATGGCTGTATGTGCATTTACTTTTTAAATGGTAGAAATCAATGATTGCTCAACATAGATAAATATTATTTGTGGATTGTAATGGCTATGTTTTTCTTTTTTAGTTTAATAGTTCTTGGTATGTTTCACAATTGTGTACTTGCACTTTACTGGACAAGGTATTTAGACTAACTGGTGTTTTGGTATGCTCCATGGAATGTGTGGATATGTGTGAATGGGATGAGGGCACAATTTGATCATTGCCACCCATACGTTTTAGCTTGCTATTTTCAGTAGCATACATAATTATTCCTCATTGATACCATTGTCGTAAAAAAAAAGTTCCATTCGTGTCTCTTAATGTAAAGTTTTTGGACATGTTTACATCTTCAAATTGTTTTGCAGGAGTACGTCTTTCTCTTATTGCTTATCCAGTTCTGGCTATGTGCCCTTTCAAAATGGGAACTGAAGGGGGCTGGCACATGGTATAATGAGCAACATTCAGTATTATGTTATTAAGCATTGTGCCAGTAGGCTCTTGTTAGCTCTTAGTAGCTTTTCTGAGTTCTTAAAGCACATTGCTTACTTCAGTTTCTCTAATGTTGGGGGGATGACTATGCTCTCTAACAAATTTAACAATTTCATTTTTAATGATACTTTTCCTCTGTGAGATGTGAGATCTTGTCTTGTGGCTCAGTCATTTTATATGTGGATTATACAATATGAAATTATAAATACATTATTAACTATATTTGTACTAGATAGTTATATATACAATTATAACACATTTTCGTACATTTATAATATGAAGTAGATGTTTTTGGGAAAAGTTACTTTAATTGTTCCTTCATTTTTTTCACGTGTTTCTATTTTACTGCTGGACAGAATTGTAGCATTAGTTTTAAGTGGTGTTTTCTTTTATAACTTTTTTTACGGTAGTTTAAAAAGAGAAGTTAATTAATTGTTTGTTTATCATTTATCACATTTTACTTTACTATCATTGTGATGTTTGTTTTTATATGTATATAACTTGATCTCAGTGTAGTTTTCTTTTCAAGTTAGATCAATTCTCTTTTTTTAGAGAACATGAAAAAATAGACGTAGTCCCTACAAAAATGTATATAAATATTTATGAGTAATACATATAATATTTATTGTATTATTTTTTACTATTTTTCAGTGTATTGGAATTTTGTGTTCTTCACATGCTTAGCTTTTTAATTATGCAAACAATATTTTGGTTGTGGATATTATGGTTATCAATTTTTTTGTCAACTTTAGTGTATTTTATATGTGGTGGCAATATTAAGGGCCTCATTACGATGTTGGTAAAACCGTCACTGACAGCCCTTCTGTGGCAGTCCCACCACGATCCATAGAAGCGGTCCAACTGAAGGATTATGATCCAATGGTTGGAGACATTGGTCAAACGGACAAACGGCTGCTTTTCCGACTGGCTAAAGGAGTCAGTCGGGGCAGCAGTTGGACCATAATACCTATGATAGGGGCAATGCCTGCTCAGGCACTTCCATTGGGATTATGATGTCTATTTCCCTCAACCTGCACATCACAGTTACATTGGCTTTGCCTTTGGGGCCCCCTAGCAGGGCCTCTTACCCCGTAGGCCTCCACTTTGGGGGTTAGGGATACCAAACAAAAAGGGACCCTGTGCCAGGCACACTGTGTATGGATGTTTAAAACATGCCTATTTCTATTGTGGCTTTTGCTCCAGCCCTTTTCTGGGTCGCTGTACAAGCTGCATTAGAAAACAACATGTTTCCAACTGGCTGCAAGGCAGTGGGATCATAAGTTGGTGGGTGGAACCGCCGACTAAATGTCGGCAATGTCCATCCCATAATGATGCTGGTTGAACACTTGTCTGACCGCCACCATAATAAGGCCCTTAGTGTTTCTTAATAATTGTTCCCAATACTTGGGTTTTTCCCTACTTTTATTGTCAATAGTTTTTTAATCAATTATTGTTTTCTCTTTTTAAGTATAAAGTTGTGATACTAAGGTAATCAATATTGTTATGGTGGTATTTGTGGCATTCAATATTTTTCTCCAATATTCTGTCATACAACTGCCCTGCTATGTGAGGAGGCCTTTGATCCTCACGTTGGCCAGCAGAGTGATTAACCTGGCCCAGCACAGGGATGATAGGCCTGAAATATCATCAGAAGCTGAGTTAGAGAAAATTGACAAACCATTAAGCACCAGAATGAGTTCAAATATGAGAAAGAAAAGTGATATTGGATCTGTACTCAGGGTCAATTTGTACCATATGATCAGTGGGTCATGCTAATCTCTGACCTCATGATAATGAAACTGTAGTTTGATGCAGATGTCACCCATAGTGTATAATACAGTGAAGAACATTCACTTTTCAGTAATCACTACTGATGGAACCAGTTACTCTCTAAGGGCCTGATTATGACTTTTTGACCGCCTGCCAGATTGCAACTTAAAAGTGTTCTGGCAGGAAGGCGGTTCCCCCGGTAGTGCCTTACAAAAGCGGCAGTGACTTTGAAAAAGACACCGCAATGGGAATAACGTGCATGATTCCTGTGACTGAAATGTCCATGCCTTGCAGGAACTGGTGTGCATGCACACAGGGCACATGGTGTGCCCCACCCCCCCTGTTTGCACAACAGAGGGAGAATTTGCTGCAATCTGTTACTCCAATGTATTCAAATGAGTGCAGAAAATATACTCATGGGAAGAATTTGGCCTGAAGGGGCTGTTTGGGCTGCCAATACTGGACTCAGGAACAACATCTTCCCTCAAAGGAATGAGTTTCAGAAAAGTGAGTACAAATCTCCAAAAAGGGACTGGATAGAGCTTTAAATTGTGAGCAAGTATAATTTACTAGTTTCTTAGAGGTTAAAAGTGCATCTGTCTTCTAACTGAGCATTATCTCTTGAAAAAAAAACTTCCATACTTGGGGCATCATTAGGATGGCGGGCGGACTTTGTCCGCCCGCCATCCCGACACTAATCCAGTTGGGGTGATTAGGATGAGCCCGCCATTGTTGCGGGCGTTGCTGTAAGCACCGCCCCCGCAATGCCAAAAATGCATGTTGTGCATTTGCTTGCACAATGTGGGAGGCATCGCGCGGTGCATGCAAATGCAGGGGGGTACATAGATACCCCCCATGTGCGCTGCCCACCCCCAAAAATTCCTGGGGGCCCCCCAATGTAAAAGACCGCATGAATTTCCATGGCGGCAACAGAGGCAAATCCCTGCATGCATCGTGATATGGATGACGGTGTCTAACAGTCACCGCCACCATATTAAAACCTTTTTGGCCAGGTCGACTCATCGACCGGGCGAAAAACTGGCGGACGGTCTTTCCATCCGCCGGGGTCTCCCCGCCATAGTAATTTTGAGAGGGAAATGCATGCGGGCGGGGAAGGATGTCGGGGGATCGCCACTGCCATGCGGGCGGTGGCGATCCCCCCGACATTCTAATGGGCCCATTGGTCTTCAGTCTGAACATGGAGACTAGAAGGAATTATGTGAAGCTATGCTTGCAACAAGTAGATTCTTAAACCTTTGACTTCCATATACCTCCACTACTTCACTACTAGAAGCCTAGGAACCCTGAATAAATATTTTCTTTGATGTGAACCTCTCAAAAATACACATAACTACAGAAGCAAGTATACATCAAACAAATACATAAATTATGAAATAATTTCCTTAATTCTCAAAAAAAAAAAAAAATTTGGATTTAATGTGAATGTTAGAGCTTTCTACAATTTTAGTTTGTTCCTTAAAGACAAAGCAATATGATAAACTCCAACATATCGCTTTTTCTTTTTTGCTCTTAATGCATCCTCTCTATTTGTAGAAGCATAATAGTGCTTCAAGTGAGACTACTTATCGTTCATAGTATTTGTTGTACTTGCACTGTTCCCACGAGTCAAGCTAACACTGGCAACTCAAATTGTATGCTCCAGTTTTAAGTCCCTTCTTATTTAGAGAGTGATTTAAACTTTACAATTTTACTTTGTTATGTGTATATACTTTATAAGTCAACTAATAATATTTAAATTTCTATAGTTTAGAAAAATTAGTGGAGAGATTTAGTAGCTGATTATGACGGTGGTCGAACCGACCATCCGACTATCATAGCCACAGTCTGATTAAGAACGCAGAGGCTGCAAAGTTACCCCCGCCATACTATGATGCATGCAGGTAAAACCTGGGGGACGGTATTTGCTACAGTATATACACTTTGTTATGGCACCCCCTAGATGAGCATAGGGTAGGTCCTGCCCTAGAGTTGGGATGAAGCTAGTAGGTAATTTTCCCATGGTCTCCAGAATTATTCTTTCTAATGTTAAAGATGAAGCTGCGTCCTTGATTATATGCCAGAGACTTTCTGCAGTGGCTGCAGCTGACTGCGTACGTGAGTTGCATCGTATTATTATTATTGCAGATGTTATACATCTTTGGGAAGCAATACTTTGGGGTCCAGACCATCTGCACAATCTCTAGGCAAACCTCCTCCTGAAAAGGAGGTTCATCCAATTTTTCCTAAGAAATCTGGGGACAAATTTTGACAATAACAGAAGCCCAGGTTGGGTCACTGACACCGGACTCATCTGAGCGACAATATGATTTGCATAATCGTACTAAAGTTAAGACTCCAAAGCATTTTCAGGTTCCTAATCCTCGTTCTCCTTGTTCCTTTCAGGAATAGTCTAATCAACAGTATGACAGAGGTGGGCAATCAGGCAATTCCATACATCCCAAGTGGAATGCACAATGTTCTTTTTACACAAAAGTCAACACATAGACCCCCCTTCCAAAAGAAGAAGGTTGCTGCTCTGATACGAAAATGTGCCCCAGACAGTGAGACCCTTTCTTCTGGACAGGAGTTGGGCAGTGACTCTCTTCGACAGTACAACGGAAGTCACAGTGGTGCACCAGGTACACCGCCAGTTTCTGGAGGCAAGAGCAACTGACACCTTTGTAACAGCTGAGACCACAGTCACCCGGGTTGCTAGTCCTGATCAACTATATCATTTAGACATTCAAATTGAATGTGATATTAAACGCATCATTAATGCTATTTTTTGGGATAATCTAACTTCTTCTTGTGACATTTTGCGAGCGGAGGTCAACTGACCTTCTGTCTTTAATCTTGCCTGTTCTTGAGGCAAGCCAGAGATTATCCCTTCTTTTTCACATCTTTACGTGCATAGGCCCAAGTATGCTTATGCTTGGCTTAAGCTCCTGCCTAGTACAGCAACCGCGCTGGTTGGGATAAGGATTCCCCATTACATGTTATTCTTATACATTGTGCTACGCAGGCTAATCCTTTGTTTCTGATTTTGAAACCTGATAGTTCCTAGCACATTGTCTGAGATTACAAACATTTGGATAATCATACACATACTTTTGCAGTACAAAATATGCATAGTACATCTCTGAGTAACAATATAATTCGTAAAAAATTCAAGACTACTCTAGATAATTCTAACAGATTTTTCCATCACAACCTGGCTCCTGAGAGCCCTGACTGGTCTACATTTACTACCCTCGGTTCTCAATGATGATACACCATGAATTTACTAATGGGGTATAAGAATAGTCCTGGAGTCTTTGCAGCCCATATTGTGTTTCTTTTATATCGCATTGATCCTGAATCTTTGTCCTTACCGATGATAAAATAAATCCTCATTTGGCAAGAGCAGTTTGCATTATGTGTTTCGCTGAACTTGGTTACAAGTTCAATTTTGTCGAGTCTCACATTGCGTTTCTTTCTGTGCTCTTTTTTGGTTATGAATTGACCGATAAGGGTAGGGTTTTGGCCCCTCATTTTTGGGAAAAATGTGCACAATTGCAACCTTCTTCTACCCAAAAAAAATTGCTGTCGCTGCTTGGTTTTTCAAATTTCTGCATAACATACTTTGCTGATTATGCTCAGTGAATTAAACTTCTTTATTCTTTGATCCACCTTCTTCGATCCCTTCCGGAACATACTGCAGTCTGACGTTATTTGAGTCAGATCTGCTAGCAACGCATTTCCTACAGACCAGGCTTAATACCACGAATTTGGTCATCCGCATTTTGCCAGGTATGATTAGTTTCACTTATATAAAATTCAATGACGGTGACACAGCTCCCACCTTTTATAAATCACATTTGTACACTCTTCCTTAAATCTGTTTTTCTTCTACTGAGAAAAGTTTGACTGCGGTGCAAATGGCGATTATGAAAGAGCGGACATTTGCTCAAGGTAAACACATCTTTGTTGTTTCCCCTGTGCCTGCCTTAGAGGCAGTCAGAAATGCTAGTATTCATAATTCAAAAGCCCTTTACCCCCGTTGGATTCATTGGGCTAGTTCTTTAAGATCTGCTGATGTTTTCTTTGCTTTTGACCTTTTCTTGCAGATGCAAGAGTTTCTTCAATTTGAAAACGTTCATCCTCGGCCTTCTTCGATTCTTCCTCTTGATCAGTATAAGTCATTGACACTGACAGCTTGGCACAACCGGCCGTGGTTCTAAGCAGATTTATTCTGCAGCTTGTGCTATTGTTGTAGGCACTATGATTGATGGGGTTTTCAACTCCACTTTGATTCATACACAGTCTCTAGCAGACTGTATGACTCAATTAGACAAGCTGAAAACGTTGCTTTCGGTTCTCGAGCATTTTTATCCTGACTCGCTCACACTAGTAGTGTGTGATTCCTTCTACTAGGTAAAGTCTTTTAATGACAATTAGCATTTTTGGAAACCAATAAATTTTTGGAATTCTAAAGATAGCACAATAAAGCACAAAGGGGCACATGCATCAAACTCAGAAATAGCGATTCCTTAATAGTGAATATTAAAGAATCGCTATTAAAAAATCGCTATTTCCAATGCATGTAACAAATCGCTAATAAACGGTGAATCGCTAATAATTGCATTTGCAAATAGCGAATACATTTGAGCGAGTCGCTATTAGCAAACTCACAAATTGTGAAATTACTAATAGCGAAATCTCAAATAGCGCGTCGTTTTGATGCATGGTGATGACATCACGACCAGGAAATCATCAGTCCCATGCATCATTCAGTGTACTGAGAGAGCCAGAGGAGGAGGCTGAGTGCAGGAGCAGAGCAGGATAAACAATTTCTGGGCTTGTACGACAGTCCTGTGCCAACAAGATGGAATCAGCAGCACCAGGGAAGAGTGCAGCAACTAGAAAACGACTACTGAAATTCAGGGAAAAAGAAATTAAAATCCTCATAGAGGAGGTTGTGAGGAGCCACAATATGGTCTTTTCTGGAACTATCTCCCCAGGTACCGGAGTCAGAGAAGAGAAAAATCTGGCTCAGGATCCAAAATAAAGTTAACTCAGTGGGCTCACCCACCGCAAAATTGACAAGCTGAAAAAAAAGGTGGCATGAGCTGCACAGCCGTGCTAAGGAGAGGATTGCGGACAAGCTCAAGGAGGCTAAGAAGACTGGAGCGGGACCAGCCACACTGCCTAGAAATACACCCCTGGAGGACCTAGTCGAGTCCACACTCCAGCCTGAAGCTATAGTGGGAGTGACCCAGTTGGTTTACATCAGGAGAGGCCAGTAGTTTAAAAGGTAAGATGCATGCAAATGTCCATTTGAAGATAGATATTAATTTGGGAACATCACCGCAGTTCAGCTCTAGTATTCAGATTCAAACTCCAGTCCACATTTTCTTGCAACATCCAAATGCATTATGGGAGTAAGAGGCAGGGAAGCCAGGTGGTAGGCAAATACAAAAAAGGGAGTAAAACACATAAATACTGTGTGTCAGATAGTAATTTCTTGAGACAGAAAATATGCTGAATGTGACACGACATTTCTTTTACAATTACTAAGTATTGCACTGTTCAACATCACAGATGCAGCAGAAGATGAGTCTGAGGAAAATAAAGGCGGACACACACAGGAGACCCTGCCTGAGGCAGATGTGTAGATACCTGTGGCCCCACAAAGCACAGCCCCTGCACCCACTAGTCACAGGTCCCCAGTTCCAACACCGATGCCCATGGAACATGAGGAGGAGAGCGAATCAACTCCATGGACATGCCAGCCTGGAGGTACCACCACATCAACACCACAGTTACAGGTCCAGCGCAGCACAATCCAAACCCAGAGGTTCAGGTCAAGGGCACGGATTTCATCACAGGAGGACCAAAGTCCTTGGGCATCATTAGGAAAGTCCGCCCGCCATCCTGGCGTAAAAAGGGACCACCTGCCATAACTCCCGTGGGGGTGATTAGGTTGCACCCGCCACACTGGCCGGCGCATCCTGCATTTTTAACATTGTGGCGGGCGGTGCTCTCAGCAGCAACTGCCGCATTGCCAAAAATGCATGTTGTGCATATGCATGCACAACGTGGCAGGCACCGTGCGGTGCCTGCCATTTTATGCATGCACGAGCAGGGGGGAACCATAGGTACCCCCCATGTGCCCCACCACTCCCTCAACATACTGGGGGCCCGCAAAGGGCTCCCAACTTCAAAATCCGCGTTGCCTCCCACCGGCATCCTGGTATGGATGGCGGTGTCTAACAGACACCACCACCATATTAAACCCTTTTCTGCCCGGTCGACTTGTCGACCGAGCGGAAAAGCGGCGGACAGTCTTTCAGTCCGCTGCGGTACCCCCGCCATACTGATATGTGTGGGAGATGGGTGGCGAGCGGGGAAGGATGTAGGGCAGATCGCCACTGCCATGCAGGTGGTGGCAATCCACCCTACATCCTAATGGACCCCTTAATGTCTGGGGTGGGCTGGAGAGCCAGATGCTGAGGGTCCAGCACCTGCAGGATAAACACATGAGATCAATGCAGGCACAACACAGCAAAACGGCAAACAACATGGCAGTTATGAGCGACTGTGTGAGAGAGTTGACAACAGCAGTGGTGGAAGACAAAAGGCAGTCCAAACAGGGTGATGCAGGAGGACCAGGTGTCACAAAAGAAGAAGGCATCGCCAATTATTGTTGCACTTAGATGGCTACACAAAATCAAACAACCGCCTGAGCACCACCACAGCATTGCTGTGCCGTCGGTCAGTGGCCATTCAGCTTGATATGAGCCACTGTTGTGGGGATGTGGCCAGGGCACTGGTCCAGGTAAAAAATGCCATAGAACAATTCCAGGCTGCTTCTGCTGGGTGCAGCAATGTGATGGGGTAGAGAGGAATGAGGAAGCGTCCAGCCTCAGTAGTCTGTTAGTGCCAGTCACTACATGCAGGAGGCGCACCACAAGGAGCACAACACCTTCCGAATCCTCCATGAGGCTTGAGACTGATGCCAATGAAAGGCGTTTGGGATTGCGTGGTAGAAAGGAATAGTGTGACTTTGGCAGACTAACTCACAAATGGTGATGTAACCATTGACAATACTATGGTAGTGACTGTCATACACATATAATGAGGTATTGTTGTTTATTTTGTTCACAATCACTGTTTAGGTTTGCAGCTGGTATGTGTGCTTTGACACAACCACATGGTTTAATGCAATTAAATTCAGTACAGTTCAAACATGCTGTGTCGTGTCTCATTATTACTCACATCAAAAAAATGTTGTGTAATCTCTGCACGTCTCCTTCTCCCTTCTGCTAAGTTTGCCCCATGTGCTGGTCGTAGTTGTGGCCCTTTCTGGTTCTTCTCCTCAGGCTCGCTGTTGGGTATGCCTCTCCTGGTAGCACTATTATGCAAAATGGCACAATTCTGCAGCAGGTCTCGGGCTGGTACTACAATGCCCCGCTAGTCTTGTGGAGGCAGCAAAAGCGACTTTTCCTCAGCCCAAATGTGCACTCGATTAAATTTCATGTAGCGATGTTGCTGCATTATACCTCTGCTCATTTGGTGTTCCTGGGTTGAGATATGGTATCAATATGTAGTTGTGCACTGTGTATGTACTGTCACCTAAAGGGTAGTAAGCAAAGGGTTGGTGACAATTATGCATTGCCATTTGGCCTTTGTGTGAGAGAAATAATACCATATGTTTACCAAGCAGATGTCCTTCTCCAAAATCACCCCTGAGCAGACGAGTGTGTATGCCACTGTGTCTAAATTTATAGGAGTCATGTGTGCTTCCAGTGTATTGAGCAATAATGTCTGTTATTATATAGTTAGCATTGCAGACTACTTGTATATTGAGTGAATGATAGCATTTACAGTTCCTAAAAATGTTTTCATTCACTGCTGGTGGAAAAATGGCAACATGCGAACAATCTATGCAACCTATCACATGTGGAAACCAGGCTACCTGATAATAGTCCAGTTTAGTTTTATTCACTTCCTGTGGGGATGTGGGGAAGCCAAGGTGGTTGTGGATCCTTGTCAGAATGGCATTCAGAGAAGATTTAAACAAACGTAAAAGAGAGCTTTGTGAAACCTCCCCAGCTACAGCTAAAACTACCTGAACTTAAGATTTATACATTATTTACATCTGCAGTTTTACTTTTTATACCATGGTTTTTTCTAAAGGAAAGATTTAAAACACCCCACTATTCATTTTCGATGGATCAGCTAGTAAAAGGTAACTAAAGGACAAGAAGACCTGCTTATTTCTCCATTTATTGAATTTTTATTTAGAGATTTAATCTCCTAGCATGATCTCTACGTTTTACTTGAAAGAATAATTCAGTTATGCATTAATAATACTGAAAAAAAGTTCAATTCAAAAACATTCATTTATTAGCATGACAGTTTCGGAAAATAAGTCAAAAGTATATTACCCAGATGTAGAGACGCAGACATCAACACAAAAACAAAATAGTTCCCAAAGAAAGACCTCTCTATCTCTCCTGATGTTCCCTTCTCATAGGACTTCGCATCCATTCAAAAGTTAAAGTTCAGAAATACTTAAAAGTCCCTGCGCCATAAGAAAAATTGCGCAAACCGACAGCATCTCGGGGTGCAAAGATTAAGTCGAAAAACAAGGTTCCTTCAAAGTCCCAAATGTCCTCTTTTATACCCTTTTTCACTAACTTATCTATCTAAATTTGTAACTCTTATGTCCTATTCAATGCCCCATTCCAATGAGTCATCTTGCTGACTTCAACAAACGTGTAGCAGGCCATGCTGTCCTTGACCCATACTGCTAAGGCACAGGCACCTCGCGCTTCCAGTTGGTGCATGCGTACTTAGACCTCCACCTCGGAGTCACAGTTAGCTTCCATTTTCTTTTGGTCACGTAGGCCTCAATTTTTATGAACTGTTAAAGAAACAAACGCGAATAAACGTAAATTTACGAAATAAAGCCTTTCCGTTTACCTCCCCCTTTCTAATAATATCCTAGTTAGTATTTACCTAGCTTTAAGCAACACATATGTGTGAATTTACTTACCAATCTTCATGATAAACAGACAAAAAGCACATTCATGCAATTTTAATTTTAATTAGATGTTAACAAATGTGTACCCTTTATGACACGATATACGACAAATTAGTAAATTATGCTTGGAAATTTCTTGCAAATGAATATCCCACGTGTATTTGTGAGTGTGCGTTCTATTCTATGTTGGTTATTTTCAAAACCACACGTTTAGTACATATTAATGTTATGGAAAGTTACTTTTACAAAGGTATACAAAGATTTTTGTTTCCACCTTGCACCATCAACTTCCCCCTTAGGTGATTTTATCACCAAATATCTTCCATAATTTAGAAATGTTTATCTCAACATGTTTCAAATTCTTTTAATCAGTACTTGTTATATTTCTGTTTCTTGTCATTTCTTTCTATCTTGATAAAACTTTTCTTTACATTGTTCCATTGTGAGAGCAGCGCGAGTAAGGCGCTGGGCAGTGTGATTGAGAAACCTGTGATTTTAAAAACTGTCTTGTGTCATTTTATCTTTGTAGAAGCGTGTCACTTTTTTTAAATTTACTGCTGGTGGTAGCTTGAATTGTTTAAGGGGATACAGACATTGTTGGGCTGATCGTACTAACCCCTTGCAGTGTCCCGGTCCGTCCCTGTTCCACCACGGCTTTTGTGTGCCGATTGAGCGGAGGGACGCGACTCCTCCCCCAGCTAGCATTCAGATATAAAAGCCACACCTGATCCCGCCGCGCTTGGTGAGAGCAGCGCGAGTAAGGCGCTGGGCAGTGTGATTGAGAAACCTGCATTTTTAAAAACTGTCTTGTGTCATTTTATCTTTGTAGAAGCGTGTCACTATTTTTTACATTTACTGCTGGTGGGAGCTTGAATTGTTTAAGGGGATACAGACATTGTTGGGCTGATCGTACTAACCCCTTGCAGTGTCCCGGTCCGTCCCCGTTCCGCCACGGCTTTTGTGTGCCGATTGAGCGGAGGGACGCGACTCCTCCCCCAGCTAGCATCACTTCTGGACCAGTCCCCACTAGAGGCGGTGTGCTTCCGGCCACGCAGCGGACGAGCGCAGCGGGCGCGACGACGGCGTGCCGAATTCCAGCCCGTCTATGCCTGTCCGCGGCCGGACTGCGGCCAAGGCCAAGCATTCTGCCCCAGCGGGGTCGGATCCCGATAGGACTGTCTGGTCGAGGCAAGATCTAATGGCCATTAACCGAGGGGGGCCTTGTAAAACTCACTCCCTTGTGGAGGCCACGCTCCCACTTATTTGCTCAGAATGTGGTAGCGCGTGGGTCAGGGCCGCTTCTCCTTCTAAGCAGACTCCAGGGGCTGCTTCGGCCCAAGTAGTTAGAGGTCTCAGAGCGGGACTTGTGAATTGTAGATCATTGCCTCAACACAGCACTGACATCTGGCTGCTCTTAGAGAGCCAAGCCTGGGACTTGTTGTTTTTAACTGAAACTTGGTTAAATGAACATAATGTGACAGCCATTTGTTTAGCTGTACCGGTGGGCTTTTCTATGTGCATCTCGAATCGCGAGGATGGCAGGCGGGGGGGTGGGGTGGCAGTAATTTTTAAAGACTGCTTCTCCTTATCTTCCACAGCATCAGTTGTAATCCCAGGAATGGAATGCTTATACTTCTGCCTTCTCCTAAACCCTCAACTAGCCATTGCTGGGATGGTGGTTTATCGTCCCCCGGACTGCGCTGAGAGCAGCACTGCTCGACTTTTAGATGCGATTACACTGAATGCGCTGAAGCATGAGCACTTCCTGGTTGTGGGAGATTTTAATGTCCACATTGATAGGGGTGGCAACACAGCGGCAGAGCACCTGATGGCAGCAATGAGTGCTGTAAACTTGATGCTCCATAATAAAGGTCCCACACACAGATCTGGACACACACTTGATTTAATTTTCTCCACATTATAAAGCATAGTAGTGGATGATGCACTTCCAGTAGCATGGTCAGATCATTGGCTTAAACCATTCACACTAGCATTAAATGGCGTAGAGCCTAGAAAAAGCAAACACTCTTATATGAAGAGGCAATGGAAAAATCTTACTCCGGCCATTATGAGCCCGATGTTGTCCCATGATCCGCCTAAGCGTACTATGAATGCCAGCGTGGATGCCCAGGCACTAAGTAACTGGATTAGCAACATGGTAGAGGCTGTAGCGCCAGCTAAAAGGGTGACAGCTCAGAGAACCTCCCCCACTGCCCCATGGTTCTCCGCTGTTCTACGACTGCAAAAAAGAGCCTGTAAGAAACTCGAAAGACAATGGAGATTAAACTACTGCCCTCTAGCAAAAAAACTATTTAAAGAGGCCACCAAGCTGTTTCATAAGCAGATTAGGAAAGAAAAAAAGAGCTATTATGCCTCCGTTGTTCAACAGGCAGAGAACCCCAGCAAAGAAGTGTTTAAACTGGTTCAATCCTTTTTGAAGCCCCACTGTATTGAAAGGGATATTCCTTCATCCGTAGCACTCTGTGACAAGATCTCCATCTATTTGGACAATAAAATACAGATGGTCTATGACTCCTTTGGCCCGCATAAACCTACGGCCAAGGAGGATAGAGAGAGTGGGGGCCGGTCCCCAGTCTCCTTGAGGAAATTTCAACCAATCCCGCTAGATGAGGCAAGGCAAGAGATAACCCGGTGTAAGTCAGGCTCCCCAGAGGACCCATGTCCACCTAAACTGTGGGAACCTTTAGCGGACGCTATCGCACCTATGCTTCAACACATCTGGAACACATCCATAGATACTGGGGAATTTCCGGAGAGCTGGAAGCATGCAACGCTCCTGCCACTGAAGAAGAAGCCAAACGGGGATGCGGAGGATTTAACTAACCTCCGTCCTATCTCTCTGCTGGCAGCTCCCGGGAAAATGCTGGAAAAACTAATTCAGCGCCAGCTGAATGCTCATGTCGAATCTAATAACATTCTTCATGAGACTCAGTCCGGGTTCAGACCCGGCTTCAGCACGGAGACGGCGCTGATTGAGGTGGCTGATTCTTTGAGGTGGTCGTTAGATTCAGGAGACTCGGCTATGCTGATGCTCCTGGATCTCTCGGCCGCATTTGATACGAAGGATCATGCTAGGATGGTCCAACGTTTGGCAGAAATTGGTCTGCAAGATCAGGCACTTGGTTGGATGCAGTCCTATTTGTCAAACCAAACGCAGAGGGTCACTCTAGGTACATGTGCTTCAGAGCGTAAGCCACTGAGATGCGGGGTCCCGCAAGGATCTGCCCTAAGCCCCCTTTTGTTTAATGTTTATCTTGCCCCTCTTTTCTCCCTCATTGCCAACTGGGGAGTCACCGCAATATCTTATGCCGATGACACCCAGTTGGTTTTTCCCTACTCAGAGGTTTCAGAAGCGGCATTTGCAAACTTTAAGGGGTGCCTTCAGGATGTGGCATCCTGGATGAATACTAATAAGCTGAAACTGAATCCGGGAAAAACGGAAGTGATCTTCTTTGGCAAAGGCAGTCACCCTCCAGATGAGCTCTGGTGGCCGATTGAGATGGGTACCCCACCTCCCCCCTCCCAGTGGGCAAAAAATCTGGGGGTCAAGTGGGATGAAAATCTCTCTTTTGTGCCCAGATCCATCAGGTCACAGGGTGCTGCCTGAGCCAAATGAGGAATCTTCGCCCAGTCCTGAAACTTTTGCCTGAGTCTTGCCGGAAAATCGTGATCCATGTCACCATCACATCGAGACTGGATTATGCTAACGGCCTGTATAGCGGTCTCCCGAAATACTTGATCCAAAGGCTGCAGACGGTGCAAAATGCGGCAGCCAGGCTGCTTAAGCATATTCCTTTCAAAGAGCATATTTCCCCCAACCTTCGGGCCCTGCATGGGCTCCCGATTGCCAGTAGAATAAAATTTAAAACTCTTACTCTGGCCTACAGGTCCCTCAATGGTACCTGCCCTAATTATCTGAGAGCCCGTCGGCCCAGATACACACAGACCCGCTCCCTTCGCTCAAATGATCAGGTGCTACTGAGTGTGCCGCGAGTCAAAAGGGCTAGATTGGGCGGCCGGACCTTTTCAGCCAATGTGGCTCGTCTATGGAACTCCCTACCTCCTGAGCTGCGAAAGGCCCAATCAGAAACAAGCTTTAGGAGACAGCTTAAGTCGTGGCTGTTCTCGGTGCCTCTCTAAGCCGCAGACTCCCAGCTAGTTTTCTTGCCATGCCCTCACAGCGCCGGGACGCCTCCTAGTTGAGGCAGCTGTTCGCGCTTTAAAAATACCAGTATTATTATTATTAGTAATATTCCATCTCAATATCACCTTTTCCCCTTTCCCTGTCTTGTTTTTCTTCAATCTTTTTCTTCAAAGACTTTTTGACATTTCTTCTCTGCCTACATTGACAACTTAATCTAAAAACTAAAATCACTATTATTATTACAGTTACTGGTATTAGTATTTCCCCTATAATGGATCTACTTATTTCATAAAACCAATTTTTAACTGCTGTTAAACTTCTATCAAGTTTCCCAAGAACACCTCCAACTTCCAGTGGTTCTATTTTTTATGCAATTGTGTAATATTTGTAATATATCTCTCAATGTTCTGGCTTTTAGCAGAAATCTAGGTACAACAGTGGTGCACCTTCAACATTCCACAAACTCCTCCTTCTTTTGCCAAAATTATATCTAAAGCAAGTCGATTTTGCATTACCATACTTCTCATGGCAAGCATTTCAGTGTTAACCATTAAAAATCCTCCAGCTGTGTCAGTTGACAATCGATCTATTATTGTTAACAGTTTTCTAATTTGGTTTGCATTAAATGATATGCCTACTGCTGGTGTTAGTGCTCCAAAAACATCACTTATTATTTCAATTACACTGTCTGTTCTTCTACCACTTAGTGGTTTACCTATTTCGTGAATCCCATGTGTACCTCTATCAACATGAAAAATTTTAGGAAAGACCGAGCCAAGGTAACACGACCCGTACCAGTGATCTGGTAATCTATAATAAGCTTTGTTCCCACATAAAAAGTAAATTACCGGAAATACTGGGTCATTTCCACCTTTAAATCCCCATCCCCCTTTGATAATATAAGTATCTTCACATTGACTTGCACCCACAATATATTTGTCTTACACAGTGTTATCTCTCTGAATACATAATTTCCCTAACAGTGGTGTATCTATATTTATAGCCACATTTACATTATGCCCTTCAATTTTATCATCTGAAAATGGCCATTTTGTAGATTTAGTCTGTTCCACTTTTTCTCGTTGCTTATATTGTTGTCTCCTTTCCTCAACCATATTCAGAAATACTTTCTCTTCATTTCTCATTTTACAAGTCAAATTATGTTTAAAGGCATAATCATGTGTCAATTCTTGTGTTTCTAAGAAATATTATCCAAAAACTTTAGCAGGCTTAATTTGATTTAGTTCTGCAACAATTTTCAATTTTGCAAATACATCATCAGAATCAGAATAATAATATTCTAATTTTCCAGTTCTATAAAATAAACTTGTTATTACTCCACATGTTAATGGTAAATGGTGATATGTCACACCCTCTGGGACAGATGCTGGCAGCTTTACACAGACATATTCAGACAATAGGCTTGAAAAAGTATTTTTAGAAAAATCGCAGAGCGATTTATCTTGATGAATTACATACATCAATGTAATTTTTCATTCTTCAAATCATCATTTTTATCTTTCAAACTCTCATTTGCTTTCAGTTTTTCAATATCAGGTCTAAAAGGAATTATAATAGCAAGAATTAACCATATTAACATTAATATTCCAGTACAAATTAACCGCATTCTACACCATTTTCTAAAAATGGAACATTTAGATTTATTCACTTTATTAGTAGCCATTTTTTTTTTTTTTTTTTTTACACAGCAGTCTTCACAATCTTTTTACCCTCAATTGTTGCCTTTTAACCTTGTTTCCACTTACAATGTTCCCTTCAAGTTCAATTACAGCTTCTGTTTGGAAGTGACACCTGAACTGGGGGTAGATGCGGTTGGGGACTCGAGGGGGCGCCGCATTTCAAGTACCACATCATGCCGGAAATCGGTTTCACTTGACATCTTATGCCCCGCATTCCGCTCAGTGATTACGTCTCTGGCTATACCTACCTGGATGGAAGAACAGTATTCTGGGACCTGCAGTTCGCGGACACAGGGCGATTTGCAGCAGGTCAGCCAAAGCACTGGCTTGGGGGCGGAGCGGATTACAACTAAACAGATTGTGGCGGGATACTTTAAAAAGATGAACATGTGACTCCTACCTGTTCAACTGCTGGCGCTGAGGAAGGCTTACAAAGCCGAAATAAATTCGCCATATCTGCAGAGTTTTAGATATAAAGTGCCTCCACGAACTCTCCTACTGTGGCCTCTTCTCTTTCTTCGGGGGAGTGTACTGTCATATATATATATATATGTATATATATGGAAACCAAGTCCTTCAATGAGCAAACGGGAGCCTACACGTCGCTTCACCATCAGGAATGGACCACCACAAAGGTAATTCATAAAGTGCAAATTTTATTCCGTCTAGGTCACAACATGACGCGTTTCGACCCGGTTGCCCCGGTCTTGATCACATATATATATATATATATATATATTAATACTCCAAACACGCAGCAAAACACCACGCTTGATGACACCATGTGCTGGCCAAAAAGTTTATTCAAGTCAGCCCTTCGGACGCGTTTCGCCTGACCCACAGGCTTGATCACCGGAAAGCCTGCGGGTCAGGTGAAATGCGTCCCAAGGGCTGACTTGAATAAACTTTTTGGCCAGCACATGGTGTTGCAAGCGTGGTGTTTTGCTGCGTGTTTGGAGTATTAATGTTAATGACCTGACTACGGAGGTCCTCTTACGACGACACACCCGCTGATCAGGCAGGTGGCGGCGCCCTCTGAGGTGAGGAGTTGGAGAATATATATATATATATACATATATATATATATATGAACAGGAAACTCCTTAAGCAACCTCCAAACACTTAAGATTGGCGAAGCTATCATCAGGAGACGGACCACAGGATCTGGCCAAGAATAGTTTATTGGAACAGGAAAACAGCCATGACGCGTTTCGAGCTACTAGAGCCCTCGATCACATGCAGAGCCATTACATTTTTTTGTCTTTTTTATGCAGTGAATGTGAGTCCCCTCCTCCCTGACACTAACTTCCCGGTCACGTGACCTTAAACATAGAAGAGGTATTTGCGCATCAAGACTTGGCTAAAAAGTTTTACAAAAGCTGTTTTTTTGTTGTTTTTATATACAGGTATTAGCCTAATGCAAATAATAAAAACATAACTAGTAAATTTATATTAAACGCTTAAAGAAATGCTGAATCTCACAAAATGCGACCTTCTCTATAAGCAATGCCTAGTTAAATTTGAATAATTCAATATCGGTAAAATATGCCACTTATTAGCAAATACAGTGCATTGACATTAGAGCTCAAAGAATGTTGTATAACCGGTATATATATATATATGAACAAAACATCCAACTCCCACAAAGAAAACTCCATGGAAGAAGGCACAGGCACGAAGTGGTTCAGGATTTGACATCAATTTAATTAATTATGTCGCCCTCAATCCTAGGCACAAGAGACGCGTTTCGGCCTGCACAGAGGCCTTTGTCAATCTAGTTTGGCGCCAATATTCAAACACAATATATAGCCCTTTCCACTGGACCTCATAATGGACATAGAAAACACATTATTGTGTAAATGATCATCACGGAGCCCAAATAATGCATGTGTGTGTGAAATACAGCTCAGAGTCTGCAACATAACAGGTAAAACATAAAGTAAAAAATATTATAAAGATTTTATGAAATGTATAAAATCAACTCATAGGAAATCTTATTGAAGCAAACAGCATAAATAATAAACAACACGTATGCATAACATTTCGTCACAGTAGGATTTCTAAAGGCATTTAAAGTCTGCAGCCAAACCCGTAATCCTGTGAGGTCTAAATCAAGTATTATAATTAAAATATACTTAAAAAGTCCATGCTGCTGAACATAGCTGTTACTCCAAAGTATTAAACCCCATAGTCCCAGAGAGCTCACTCGAGCCGATAACATGTCCACTCATTGCGTCCTCTAACCTCCGCTGCAAATGTTTGAAATAGTTGAAAGGGTTGCCTGCCAAGCTGCTATTACCGCTGGAGAGATCATATGATAACAGTCTCACCTCGGGGTCATATTATCCAACATTGAATATATTACGTAACTCAATGTCAATACTTGGGCTTGTGCATCACGCCCCTCGGGACTACCGGTCCCATAATGCCACACAATAGACCGTTACTAATAGCAGGCAAAAATCAATTAATGTTGTTTTAGCTGAGTCGGACTTGTTAATGAATAAAGCCAGGGCAGAGGCAAATGTCAGTATATCTCCATTACCTGGCAGCATGGATGTGGTTTCAATCAAACATAAACTCGGGGTTGAGGGCGACCCCTCAACAAAATGATGATATTGCTGGAATATATCATATATATATATATATATCCGTTTCTTTTTACTGTTACATCTCAAATTCCTTTTCCTTTCTTTGTGTTACAGTTTACTCGCTTTCTTTTTCAACACCTTGATAATGCAAGTTCTCCTGGCTGCTGTTTACTTCTCTTATTGGAGACAGCAACATGTAGGTCCCCTCAGGTGATTTGTATTTTTGATTTGGTCTCCTCACTCTTTTTGGCCTTTGCACAACCTCTATTTTCTTTCCCAACAACTCCTTTTGACTGGTTATTTAATTTACTTGATCCTCTTGTACTTTTGCTTTGTTAACCAGTTTGATTTTCAGTCCATCAATTTCTTTAGGCCAATTATCTCCTTTTCTCACTCTTTTTATTTCAGGTTCAGTAGTGTTTCGCTCCACTCTCCAAGTACGTTTTCTTGAACTTCTCCTCGATTGAGTTTTATCATCAATGTCATCTGTCTCTTTTTCAGATCTTTCTATAGTTTCATTTATACTGAATTTTACAGAATCCGATTCTTTTTCAGAATTTAAATTCTCTCTGGTCAGTTCTTTCATCTGTTAGGAACTTCTCCATAGCTGGTACTTGGAAGCTCATCCTCATCATGAGGTATTTCCTTTTCACCAGTTTCGAGATTCGGTTCCTGCTTTCAGAGCTTTCAGACTGTCCTTCAATATTTTCCGAATTACCAGTTTTGTTTTCACTTAACTCAGTGTCCTTCCTGGTATCAGTTTCTACCAAATCTCGACTTACAGGTCGATCTTCAATATTTAGTATTTCAACTATTTCATTTTCTCCTTCTGATGCAGAGCTAGTATCTGATATTTCCAGATGTCAACAAACAGGTAGAGCTTCAGTATCTGGATATTTTTCTGGTTCACCCTCAGTGTCTGAATCAGTGGTACTATCACTCTCTTCCTGCAGATTTTCAGGCTCCGGGACACGGATAGTGTGACTGGCATGCACCCATCTTTTGACTCCAGAACATTTAACGGCAGTGGTACTAACCAGAATAAAGTCAAGGTTTTTGCCAGCGAGGCACTAGACAATTTCTTCTCATGTGAACCTTTATCCGAACCCAATCTCCAGGGACTAGATCATGAGCTGGATGTTTCTCTTTCATTTGTGCCTCAGTTCCCACCTGATGAAACACAGAAGTTACTATGTCAGACAGATTTTTGCAGTAATCCAGTATGATATCTTCATTTATGCTCAACAGTTTATCAGCTGGTACAAATGCTTGTCTCATTATACTTCCCATTAAAATCTCATGGGGACTTAATTCTGTTCTTTTATCAGGAGTACTCCTCAAGGTCATTAGAACAAGTGGCAGTGCATCGGGCCATTTTAGTCCTGTAGCCAAACACATTTTTGCAATTCTGTTTTTTATTGTTCCATTTACTTGTTCAACCACCCTTGAAGCTTCTGGTCTGTAAGCACAGTGCAACTTTTGATGAATGTCCAGTGCTTCACAAATCATTTGCATTAGTTCATTGTGAAAATGAGTTCCACGATCTGTTTCAGTGGTTACTGGGAAACCGTAGCGTGGTATTATCTCCTGTAACAGGAGTTTGGCAACAATCTCTCCATTATTCTTCCTAGTGGGGAATGCTTCAACCCATCGTGAAAATAAACAAATGATCACAAGTACATACCTAAGTCTGTTACATGGCGGTAGTTCAATGAAATCTAACTGCATTCGTTTGAATGGACCTCCCTCCTGTCCTATGGTTCCCAAACTCACACAGTTTTTCTTCTTGGGTTCAGTTGCTGACACATTAGGCATCTCTGATAGAGGGTCTCGGCAATCATCCTAAATTTAGGATTATACCATGCCTGTCTAAACATTCGAATCATAGCGTCTCTTCCGATATGAGCTTGACCATGATACATTCGGCCATATTTGAGATCATGTTATCAGGCATTACTGGTCTTTCATATTTGTAAACCCAGATTTCATCCTCTTCTCTTTGTCTGCATCCTGCCTTCAACCAGTTATCCTTTTCTTCTTCACTAGCCTCTTCTTGCATTTGTTTTACCTCCTGCCATGTCTCCACTACTGTGGCTAGAATCAAAGGACTTGAACAATGTTCAGTTTGCCTATGCCAATTAATAGATGCAAGATTTTTGGCACAGTATTTTGCAATTAAATTCACATATTTATTATTACTACACGTGATATAATCATCTCCTTTTTTATGAGCTGCGCATTTTACAACAGCTATCTTATCTGGCAGTTAAATGGCATCAATTAACATTTTCACAAATTCAGCATTTCTAATGGGGGATCCTGCCGAAGTCATATAACCTCTTTGGGACCACAGTTGACCATAATCATGGACAACCCCAAATCCATACTGACTGTCAGTCACTATGGTAATCCTTATTTCTTTTCCCAACTCACATGCTAGAATCAAAGCAATCAATTCTGCAATTTGAGCCGAACGGATTCCTTTTAGACAAGATGCTTCCAAGACATCTGCTACTGTACAAACAGCATACGCAGAGCTCAGTACACCTTCATCTGTCCTCAGACATGATCCACCAACAAACATCACGTATTTGATTTCAGGGCTTGCTTTAGTGCAGTATTCTAGAACATCCAAACATTTGTGCTCAACTTCATCTCTTACTTCTACATTCATGACATCAGGTAATAATGTAGATGGATTCACATTTACACATCTTGAAATTGTAACGTTGTCTGCACCTAGAATTGTCTTCTCATATTTTGTAATTCTATTATTGGTAAGGTACTGTATCTTGGTTCTAGTGAGGAGAATCTCCACCGAATGAGGTACATACACTCTCAAAGGAAATCCCATCACTATACCTTCACTTTGTTCAATACTCATACTTGTAGCAGCTACTGCTTTTAAGCATCCCGGCAACGCCCTTGCAACGGGATCTAAAACAGCAGAAAACTATGCAATTGGCTTTCTCAGTTTTCTATGCCTCTGTATTAAAACTGACAATGCACATCCTTCCTTCTCACTGCATTTTAGTTCAAACTCTTTTTCATAATCTGCCAAATGATTTATTCCTTCAATTGTTTCAGCTGTAATTTTGTACAGAGGAATATTTGGATAACTTATTCCTTCTTTCACAGAAACTTTCACAGGATCTACATTTTTGATCAAACCAATATCTTCTCCTGTGAAATCCCACATTTGCTCTCTGCCTACCTCTTTCAATTCATCAGGTATTTTCTCTTGATCAAACACAGGAAACATACTATTCTTTTCTGCTTCAATTAGTTTCATTGTCATTTTATACAAACTATCCTCATCTGGAGTTTGAAGCTCAATGCCATCTGGTGAGCAATAAATGGCACAGTCATTCTACACAGTATATCCCTTCCAGGAAGATTTACAGGACTACTGTCACACACTACAAATCGATGCATCTCTTTGAAATTTCCCATCTCTATTTCAATTGGTTTTGTTAAGGATGTTTTAATCTGCTGAATAGCTACACCTACAACTTGAATGTCTTCACCTGAGAGAGGGAGATTTTGAATTTCCACTGATCTAACAGTAGAACGGGTAGCACCTGTGTCCACTAGGAAAGTCACATCTACATCATTCACCTTCCCATTCACATGTGGACCAGACTGATCTACCTCTAGAGTAGCGCCAAGCACTCACTCTTCTCCCTCTCTCAGGCACCGTCAGAAACTGTCATCCGACTCGCTTCCGTCTTCTTTCAGCCAATATTGTGGACTCACATGCACTTTGTTATTTCTTGTTACCTGATCTCCTGCGCAGAATCCTGTCTCTGTATTGTATCTCTGTAGGTTTAAATTGTGAGGAAGTGGAGGTTGTGGCACCTGACACTGTGGATTAACTACCTGTTGCTGTGGCGATGGCTGTTGAATCATCTCATTCTGCACCTGTGGATTCCATGATGTATTTTCTGAATTAACTTTCGGTGGATACTTACACTCTTTCCTCCAATGTCCCATCCTACCGCAATTATGACATGGATATTCCTTCTTTAATTCTTATATATTTCCAGTTAATTCTGGCTTACTACAATTTCCTTTTACTCTATTTTGGTTCCCTTCTGTAGTTCTATTCTCTAATTGAGCTACTTGATGCTCTGCAACCTTTACTTGTGCCCACATAACTTTCTGCTGGAGTTTCAATTGCTTTACTTCAATTTCATCACTACAGTATTTTGCATGTCTCAAGACTTCGTATACGAACATGATTGTCATCCCATTAAATTGTCTGCCGTAAAACAACATTTTTCTCTCCTGTTCGAAGAAATGAATATGTCTGAT
Organism: Lissotriton helveticus; assembly: GCF_964261635.1. Classification (NCBI taxonomy): domain Eukaryota; kingdom Metazoa; phylum Chordata; class Amphibia; order Caudata; family Salamandridae; genus Lissotriton; species Lissotriton helveticus. Next base: position 407,198,594 of record NC_136059.1, read on the forward strand.
TTCCTTTTGGGTCCAAAATCGCTCCCTTCTAAATGATTTGTTTATGCAGCTTATAATGAATTTTGAAAAATTGTCACAAATGGAAGCTGCAGTACATCAACGCCAAATAGATCAAGATAATTTGGATAAAGTACTTGCTGTAGTAGACAACAGTATTAATATCTTGTCATGTCACATTTCTACCATTTATAATATTGTATTGTCTGTTAATGATATTGTGCACAATGATATGTCTCCATTATATCATGGTCAGAGTCAATTTAGAGCCATCATGAAATTTAGTTGGACTCCCCAAACAATTAAGAAGAGGTGCATTCCCTGGCATTATCTCAATTCCACTGCTTTGTTCTTCCCCTTAAATTTGACAAGTAGATAGCGATCAATGGCTATGAAAGATGTTGGGTATACCGTGTTGCACATAGAGAAACTTGAACAACTTCTATTTACAATGCAGAAACACCATCCACAGTCTGGTTAATACACTGGGTTATTCCGTTTCCTATCACTACTCTTCAGTTAACATGACATAACAGGTGTATTTGTAAAGCGCACAATTACCTAAAGGTATCCTGGCACTGAATAACAGATGTTTATTGTTACCCAACTCAATGGTACTCATTGTCTCTACCTCAAATGGATGAAAGGCTGAGTGGACCCACCGGGATTTGAACCTGTGACCATGAGGTCGAACACAGGTCCCTGCACTGGATGCATTAGTCCACTGAGCCACCAGACCCAGCTTTTACTGTTCACAGTTCACTGCTTGTATGAAACACTTCCCGGTAGGTAGATATGAGCCACTTGGGAGCAGTTATATACACGAATCATGGTCCCCGTCATTTACGTAATATTGTCAATGGGCTGAAGTTTTTCTTACAGGGGAGGAATGCAACTCCACTGCAGGTCATTCCCTTGTTTGTCAACATGTAGAGAGATTGATGGCACCTGTAGTGTGTCTGCCCCTAATTTGGCTTGTTGCATACAAAGAACTCCAGTTCCCACTATTATTCCCAGTCTTACTTTGCTTTTGAATGGAAGCTATCTTGCCCTTAATAATCAGGACTGTTGCGGTCTGTGGGCATGAATCCTATATGTGGTATCTGTTTCTCAGTTAGTCATTTGCTGCAATAACGTCCTGCTGCCCCATCCACATGGGAGTGTTGATTGTTCGTTATGACCTTCCATTCCAACTTTGAAAACAGATTTGAATAAACTAAGCAGAAGCGTTATTGTTTCAACCAGAAGTTGCTCTAACTTCGGCGCTTGAAACCTATAAATTGCAGGTGGCGAGAACTTCTAGTGAAATACAGTCATTCTTAAGCACAAATCTCGCCCTATATTTCGGTGAACTGATACAGCAAATATTTAATGCATCTGACACCACAGGCCTGGTGATGTGTATTTGTGGAGGTCCATTCACCGGCTGGTTATATGCTTCAGGGAGGGACAAGCTGGCATGTTGCGGTCATGTGTTGTGTTTGTGAGACAAGGAAGGTACAGTAAATTTCCTTCCCTTTTGGACACAAGTAAGATCTCTTTATGGACTTGTGGAAAAGTAAATTTTGCTATGTTCTGTGTCCCTACGTGTCATCCATCATATGTTATCTGTGCATGATTAATATGCATATGTTATTCCCCATGTTCGATTAAAGACGCAATTATAGTTGTGTCCACCTTTAGTATGTCAGTTTCCAGTTCTCGTGAATACTACGAATATCAGGCCTATGTAAAGCTACGTTGCCACGTTTCTCAGTGTGCACGTTATTCCATTGTAAAATCTCCGTTTCTAGGCCTCAAAAGGGCCTGGACACCAGATTCAGCTCCTGTCCCCTGAAGCCTCGCTGAGGAGCGATACAGCCCCCGCCTGTATCCTCAACCCTTCACTTACTTCCTGCCTTACAGTGCCCGGTTCAGCCTGGCTCTGCCTCTGAGTCTGCCAAGAGTATGTTATGATTCCAGCTATCAGTCCAGTCCTCCTTCTCTGCATTCCTAAAGCTACTGAATCGCATCAATAGTTTCCGTCATTGTCTAGCCTTCACGTCTCCACGTTAGAGAAATACTGTATTTAATGGTCATTTAATATTCTTCATCACGCACTACATGTAGAATAATGCATGCTCCAGTCTTAGAGTCTGTTCGCCTTTACCCCGATAACATTTGGATTCTATCAACATGTTCTCTAAACATCAGATACTAGATACTGCTTAGGTACATGTCGCCCTGACTCTCCAGACTTCAGTCTCTGCTCCTAGCACAGAGTTCATAGCCCCCAGCTTCTCCTAGTAACACGTCATTGCCAGTTTGCGCGCACCATCAGGTTAGAGGTCCCGGCTCCTTAGGTAGCCCCCTCCATGTTTCCGCCCCATTTATGACATATTCTGTTACGTTTGCATCACATGTCTATGTATACGCCTCTGTTACACCTACTTTCACCCTTATCTTTCGCGACTGCTACGCGTCACGCCTATTGCTCCACCCACTGCTACGCCTATCGTATGTATTGTAATGCAACTGTTTTAGTATATATGATCGTGTATTGTTATTAAATGTTAGCGCGCTCATCCCAGATCCAGCCCCAGCAGCTGCTGGGCCCTGCCATCCTATTCCTATGCAGGTTGTCCTGTTCCTGTCCTTTATGCTGTAATAAACCTGCAAAACTCCTACTACCTCGAATCTTGACTCTTATTTATTGAGCTATCTGTTATTCATCCAAAAATAGAGGTATTATTTATTTATTTACCACATAATGGCGCCCGAATAGGGACTTGCCCTTTCCCCACGCGCCGGTGAAGCCACGCCGGCCCCCTGACCCTCTGCAGCCGTGACGGAACCATACCGTGCACGTGCAGATATTTCTGCTTCAAGTATCCCTCAGGCCCACGGAGGAGACGGAGGAGGCGGTCCAGCATCCAGACGAGGCGGTGGAGGAACGCGGCGAGTCCCGACCAGAGCCCAAGCCGAGAGTCCAAGGTCCGAGGTATCCGGAGGCCCACCCGTAACAGAAGTCCGAAGTTCGTCCGTCCGGCGTCGAAGCAGTCCAGTCCAGTCCGAGGCTTTCCGTTCTTGCTGCCCGGTGAGTACCGTTGCTGGGGTAGTATCTAGACAGGGTCAATCTAATTGACTCTGGTCCGTGGGTTGGTGGTACACAGTCCCACAAACGAAGTGTCCACTTCGGTGGATGCGGGTCCTGACGTGTCTCTGTATGAGACCGGTAAGTTTCGTACTGTTTCAGCAGTGCATCTAGTTCCTGTTCTAGTCAGTTCTGTTCTCGAGAAAATTCATGTATTCTGTTTTCCGTATTCCAGGTAGTATTCTGTTCGAACTGTTATTCTGAATGTTCTTCATGTATTTTAATGTCGTGGTATGAGTGCGAAGTGATTCTCGTGTTTATTGTGTATTGTATTGTGTCCAGATCATAGTTCAGTCATGCCGCTCTTTTCAAAACTGCGTCAGTTAAAAACTAGAAAAGGTCTGCTAGAAGCAGCAGTTCCTGTCCCGCCTAGGGACAGTCCAGGTCATTTTATGTACCAGAAGCATGGCATAAGTGCCATATTATATCTAGATTTATGGGTCGAGTATACCAAATAGTTAGAGGAAAAGTATAGATGGCCTGTGTCAGGCACATGGGATGCCGAGTGCATCATGAGAGTAGAAGAAGCATTATGGAAAAAGAAAGCCAGACAGTCACAGAAAGATGCAATCGAGTTATGGCGCAAAGAATCTCATAAAAGAACCGAAAAAGAAATCAGAAAGTCAGAATTGAGTAGAGAATCCTTAGAACGAGCCCAAGAAAAGGAATTAATCGAGATTGGTGAACGAGTTAAAACCGAACAGTCAGACAGACAGAGGCATGCTCTTATTAAGGGTATGTATCCTCTTCTTGCCGAGGGCTTGCCAAAAGCGACCCCAGAGGCATCCAGTAATTTCCCGCCACCATTAGTTCCGACCAAGCTACGTCACAAACCGACCGCAGCTGATATTTTTATCTCGTCCTACTTGGACGACACAGTCCCAGAATATGCAAATCCCGCTCCGCCAGTCCCTGTAAATCAGGCACTTCCCGCTCCTCCAGACACCGGAGTACCTGTTACGGTACCCCCGGTCCAGCCCGCCATACAAGTCCAGCCTGCATTTCCATTTCCCACTCTGCCAGGACGAAGAGCATCAGTAGACGACTCTAGTTTAGGGGCCGCAGGGGGAGGTCCTCCTCAAACCCCGCCGCCACACAAGCGTTTAACGTCAGCCGAATTACATGCACAAGCGTCACAGCGTACGCCCAGACATCAGTCTGTAGCAGAAATAAGAAAAGCCCTTAATGAATGCGGCTATGATCCAGTCCCAGGCGAGGATAATATGGTTTTATATTCATTACGTGTAAGAAAGGTGGCCGAGTATCTAGTCACCCTACCGAATATGAAAGAAGATCTAGACAGAATATATCGTTTCATCCGTACAGGGGATGATCCAGAAAGCATTGGCGAAGTCATGTCTCAAAGGAAAGCCGAGATCCAGCTCATGATACTAAAGTTTTTGATTAATTGTTTAATAAGAGAACAAGATTACCCGTCCAAAGATCAAGCCGAAATGAGAACCCTGACAAAGTGGAGTGATAATATAGCCGAGGGTAAGCACAGGACCATCAGTGCTATGGAAAGTATGTACAAGAAAATCCGTAAAGAAATAATAAAGTTACACGAACAGCGTAAAGCAGCACAAGTAAGCGAGAAAGAAAGTAACTCTGATACTGAAGAGGTAGACGACGAGAATCTCGCCAGAATAGCGTATGTAGGAAAATCTAGATTTCCAGATCGCCATTTAGGCCTAGAACACAAGTCAACTTTCCATCATCCAGCACCAGAACAAGGTTCTCTAGAACAAGTGTTTCAAGCTACCGATCACATTCTGAAATCACGAATCGGTTACAGTGAGTTAAGTACTATGCATGAACAAGAACTAGCCCGATCAGCAGTCCGATGGACTACTGATTCTACCACTTTTCCAGACGAAATAGTGGCACAAATGTTTCTGAAAATGCCCCCAGCCGAGCAACGACTGGCGGGTATGTATATGATTCAGCACCTCATTACATTGTATGAGGGTCAGCACTCTGATCCAGGCCCGTTACATGATATCCTGAACGAGTTACTCCAGTATAGATGGAAAGGTTTAGGTACCGATTTAATTAGTGTCATTCTAGAACAGCGTCACAAATATAGAACGTTTTTGAACCCGCATTTTGTTCATGTCTCACCCCCAGAAAATAAACCATTTTACATAGAGAGACAGAATCCGTTACGAGAAGTCCACCCAGTTAGAGGAACGGGTGGCGAACTAGAACGAGTGTTTGTTTACACCCCGATCACAAAGATGGAACTCTTAGAGATGAAAAAATTAATCCCCTGTCATGATAAAGATCCAGCAGGGTTCCATCGAGAATTAAAAGACATGCTCCGTATGGGAGAATACACGTATCCAGATATAATTAAAATGTTAAAGGTTCTGCTGCCCCCAGGGGTGTATGAAAAGCTCAAGGAAAAAGAATGGGAGGTGGGAGAGAAAAAGATCGATTGGGCAGTTCTAGAAGCTGAAGACAAGGCACGAGTACCAGGTACCGGTCTTGGAGCGAAATGTAAAGAATTACCTGAATTATTGATTCAAGTTTTACCCAGATTGTTAACAACGAAAAAGGAAGACTGGGATGCAATCTCAGCCTGTAAACAGAAACAAGACGAAGACACTAGTGATTTTTATTCTAGATTTGAAAAATGTTTTAGCATCAACAGTGGCCTAAAGACAAGTAGTGAGTCATACCCTCACCTTTTTGTTACTAAATTAGTCGAGAATTCAAGTCCACAAATTAAGAATCGAGTTTTGAAAGTCGAAAGTACCTGGCAAGCTAATACCCCGTCCCAGATGTTACAGATGCTCCAATACCACCAGAATAGAATTAGAGAAGAGCAAGAACACGAGAGAAAACGTATGAAAGACACGAAAATGAAAGTACTAGTTGCACAATCTGTTCCTCAAGACAGTCAGAAGAGGGGTCCGAATCAAGCCAGTCATCCTGCAGCTCCCGTTAAAGGGAACTGCAATTATTGTAAACAGCCAGGTCATTTTATAAACGAGTGTGCAGTTCTGAAACACAACATAGCTACCGGTAAGACTAAAGAAAGACCACGTCCGCCTAGACAAGAACAGGTTTCACGGATTCCTCAGCCACAGAATGCACCACAGACAGTTACAGCACCGCAGCCCATCGCTGCAACACAGCACGTTACACAGCAGATGTACCAGTATGCACAGTCTGAGTATCCAGAGTATCAGCCATATTCATGAAACAGCCTAGAGAGGGAGGTAGGCTTGCCTCTCATCGAGATACCTGTAGATCAAGAAGGTCCCTATGTTCACAGTCAAGTACTAGGGAAAGATAGAAAGTTTTTGATTGATACAGGGGCAAGTAGGACCACCATCAGTCACGCCGATGTTCCAGGGGCTCCGCTCTCAGGCTCAAGAAATGTTTCCCTTGGATTTTCAGGAAAACCCATTGTAAATGAAATATCAAAGCCAGTTACTCTAGAAGTAGGTCCATTGTCCCGCACTACTGATCTGTTACTTACTAAGTCATGTCCAGAAAATCTGTTAGGCATTAAAACACTGAAAGAGTTAGGTGCAGTTATATGCTGTTCCCCAGAGGGAATACGATTGTTCCTGCGTGACTTTAAGGGTCACTATGTATTACGAGATTTTGATCCCAGATTGTCCAATGTTCCGCAGCATCTATGGGCGCAAGGTCCAACTGATGTTGGTTATATGCAAATCACACCCCATCGTGTGACTCTCAAGCCAGGTGTAGTGTTACCACGAATCAGACAGTACAGATTGCCACCTGAGGCTGTAGCAGCCTTATCCAAAATTATTGACGAGCTCATGGCTCAAGGAGTGGTTGTAGAAACTGACTCCAATGTATGCAATTCTCCGATCATTCCAGTCATGAAACGTACTGATCCAAATGCACCCCCAGTATATCGATTAGTGATTGACCTACGAGAGCTTAATAAATGTATTATTCCCCAGTATCCAGTTGTCCCAGATATCTCTTCCCTATTGACAGCCATTGATTCCGAAGCTTCATTTTTCACTGTCATAGACCTCAAGAACGCATTCTTCAGTGTCCCCATTCATCCAGACAGCCAGTTCCTTTTCGGATTTTGTTTAAATGGAAGGAGCTATATGTTCACACGAGCTCCTCAAGGTTTCACAGAAAGTCCTAGTATTTATAGTCAAGCACTCAAGAGGCAACTAGACAACATTCACATGCCAACTGACACTGCCCTGCTCCAGTATGTCGATGACCTCCTGATCACAGCCCGTTCTGAACGTGCTTGCGAGCGAGCATCACTTACAGTATTGTATTTCCTTGCCGAGATGGGACACAAGGTGTCCCCTTCTAAGCTTCAATTCTGTGTCCAGCAAGTGGTCTACTTAGGACACTTACTGTCCAAGAGGGGTAGGCAGTTGACACCAGACCGTATCCAGTTAATAGCGAGTCTTCCTCAGCCCAAGACCCAGAAGGAGGTACGTGCTTTTATCGGCCTTACTTCTTATTGCAGACAATGGATTCCTCAGTATGCATTTCTGGCCAAGCCACTGATACAGTTAACGACACAGGAGGCAGCCGTATCGACTGTCCTCCCTTGGTCATCTGAACATACACTTAGCTTCAATGAGTTAAAGAAAGCCCTATGTCAAGCTCCAGTTCTAGCTACACCAAACTACAGTAAGCCTTTTACACTTTTCGTCACAGAACGCGAAGGTACAGCATTATCTGTTCTCACACAAGATCAAGCAGGACAATACAAGCCCTGTGCTTATTTTTCGAGCACATTAGATCCTGTAGCCCAGGCTCTGCCTGCGTGCCTCAAGTCAGTTGCAGCCACAGCACTAGCTATCAGACAAAGTGATTCCATAGTATTAGGACACTCCCTGACAGTACAAGTTCCACACTCCGTGGAAGTTCTTTTAAACCGAACACAGACTCAGCACTTGACAATTGCACGTTTAACAGGTTATGAATTGACACTGTTCCAGCCACACATAGAAATCAGACGCTGCAACATCCTGAACCCTGCTACACTGTTACCATCAGTTACTTTAAGTCCGGACACACACGACTGTGTGGAAGTAGTTAATATTACGACAAAGCCAAGACAAGATCTGACAGATATTCCGTTACCAGATCCCGACCTGACACTTTATGTGGATGGTTCATGTATGAGAACTAGTACAGGAGAATTAGTCGCCGCGTATGCAGTGACTACTGACACTGAAGTTATTAAGACACACCGTATTGACACCCTGTCTGCTCAAGCAGCAGAGCTAGTTGCTCTGACACAAGCCTGCATACACGCCAAGAACCTGAAAGTTAATGTTTACACAGATTCACGTTATGCATTTGGAGTCGTACATGACTTTGGAGTGCTCTGGCAGGAGAGAGGTTTCATGACTTCTCATGGAACCAAGATTCAGCATGGTCTCCTTATTCAAGCTCTGTTAGATGCCATACATTTACCGACATCCATTGCTATCATGAAATGCAAAGCACACACGAAAGTTACTGACATTATTTCTCAAGGTAATGATCTAGCAGATCGCACAGCCAAGCTTACAGCACAGACACCAGACATTCCAGTTAATAAGACACAGACGCACACTCCAGAGCCGACTACATGCATGACAGTTAAAGACCCTACTCAAGATGTCATAGATATCCAGTTACATGCTACTCCCGAGGAAATCAAGAAATGGTCCGAACAAGGAGGGGTCCAGACAGATCAAGGATGGTTAACGAAAGGAAAAGCCACTTGGTTTCTCCCCGACTCTATGGTTCAAGTCATTATCAATACCGCACATAGTCCAGCACATTTAGGAGAAAAAGCTATGTTAGACAGTATCCAGAACATTTGGTTCAACAAGCATCTACGAGCTGCAGCCAAGCAGAAAGTCCGTACCTGTATGATATGTTGTCAGTTTAATCCAGGTAAAAGTGTCCCGGTGGAACAAGGTGGATTCCAACCTCCTGACCACCCTTTTGAAGTCCTCCAGATGGATTATATTCAGATGGAGCGATGTCGAGGTTTCAAGTATGTCCTTGTAGTTGTATGCGCTTTGTCCAGGTGGACAGAAGCATATCCAGTCCCGGATTACACAGCCGCGACCACTGCCAAGCAGTTGGTTCGTGAGTTCTTCCCTCGTTATGGACTCCCTAGAGTCGTATATTCTGATAACGGCCAGCCATTCTCCTCAGAGTTAATGAAGCATGTTTCCCTTTTGTTAGGGTACCAGTGGAAGTTCCATTGTGTACGCCATCCTGAAGCAGCAGGTCTCGTAGAGAGACATAACCAGACCCTGAAAATTCGCATCGCCAAAGTATGTAAAGAGAAAGGTGTGGACTGGCTAGTAGCTCTGCCAGTCGCTTTGTTCTATATGCGCATGGTCGCACATTCCAGATCAGGTCTGTCCCCGTATGAGGTCGTTTTCGGCCGCCCCCCTAACATGTGGGGTACTCCTAGACCTCGAAGTATTACCGATGTTTCAAGTAATATGCTGACAGATTACCTAGCTTCCTTGATGTCTGCCCTCAACTCTTGTCGTTCACAGGTTGCCGCCGCTTTTCCAGACAACACCGAGGTGGCACCGCATGAAATCGTTCCAGGATCCATGGTCCTGGTGCGAAATTTTGACCGCTCAAGTCCGCTGGAGCCTCGCTGGAAGGAGCCCCGACAGGTCCTCCTGGCCACCCGTACAGCCGTGAAGTTGGAGGGACGCAAAGGCTGGGTGCATCTTTCACATATAAAGAAGTTTTATGGACTGAAACCGGTCTCAAAGAACATTTCCCAGGATTCAAAGGATTACCAAAGTACTATTCTTAAGGACTGTCCCGCAAAGAACAATGATACTGCACCCTCCCCGTTAGAGAAAACTCCGCAACAGGAGTATAAACTCAAGTTAAGGTCTAGTAAAATAAGTCAGCCAGTTTGATTGTCTAAGTCCTCCCCTAGGTGAAACGGTTAGACTGTTTCTGACATGTATAAAATAGACCCCCATAGTGAGAGAGTTAGTCAAAACTCAATCCGATGTATCGTTTTTCTAAGTTTCATATTATTTCTCAGCATTATGATTTCCTGCACCAGTTATGCATTTTATCTGTATTTTCCAGTCTCTCATGTAAATAAGTCTTCTAACGTTACAGTAGAACACACGTTTAGTGATCTGCCTCCTCATGAACTCTCTTACCGCCTCGCTATGCGTAATAATTCTTTTATCCGCATGATACATTATTCACACCAGACCAGCAATGCCACTAATTGTTGGGTGTGTGGTCGACTCCCCCCTATCCAGACACCGAAGGGAGTTCTGCCACTCTTTCCTTATCCTTTTTCACGTAATGGTTCGTGTGGAGCATGGTCCACGTTAACGTCATCCTCAACAGATATGTCTTTTCTTAACAGTACGTGTTTTCCAGACAAGCAAGGTCTTCCCCACAGAACCGGGTTAGATCTAGAAAATGAAGTGTATAATTTAGGTAATTATTCTTCGAATTTCATGGTCCTGAATGTTCAGTCTGATACTACTCCAGACTTACCTGCTATTTCAGTACTACCAGTCAAAGGCGAATTATGTGTCCGAAATAATGGTTCCGTACATGTAGGACATAGTGATTGTACTACTATTGTCAAGTATAGTGACAGTGGGAAATCTATTTTCAAAGCTTCACGTCATTCTTATTTTATTTGTGGTCAGACCGCATATGTTCGTCTGCCCCTCGATTGGGAGGGAACCTGTTACATTGCCTTCCTACTGCCACCAGTTTTCCTAGCCCCACCTGATTATCATAGAAACACACATCTAGTACACATTAGACATAGAAGGGAGATCGAGTCCCCAATTGTCGATTATACTGAAACTGCTCTAGAACAGTATACAGATTTCAATAGAGGTTTCTTCTTCTTTATAGGACCTATCCAGAATAGTAAGCTAATCCGTAGGTTAACAAGAACCCTTGAAGTAGTAGTCAATGAGACTGCCTCTGCTCTAGGTAACTTAACCGAAGAGCAATCTGCTATGAGATTTGTCGTTTTACAGAATCGTCTCGTCCTTGACGTCATATTGGCCGATAGGGGCGGGGCCTGTAGAGTCATCGGATCTAGTTGCTGCATTTTCATTCCAAATAACGCGCCGTCTGTTTATTCAGCTATAACCAGACTCCATAAAATTGCCCATCTGTTACACCAAGATCCAGGCACCTGGACATGGTCCGGTTGGTTCTGGAATATAATTTCCGCTTGGGGATGGAAAGTCTTGTCCTTTCTAGGTATTGCAGTAGCGATCATATTTAGCTGCTGCCTCTGTATACAATGTGGCCCTGCGATTTGCGGCATTTGTGCTACATCATGTATTCCTAGTCCCAAGCCCCGTTCTAAATCCCGTTCCAAGAAAATTCGAGACGAACAAATGATACTGTATGAAATGATAGATGGTATCATGAATATTGATGTTTCCTGATGGAAACGTAGTGACAAGGAGGGAATGTGGAAAAGTAAATTTTGCTATGTTCTGTGTCCCTACGTGTCATCCATCATATGTTATCTGTGCATGATTAATATGCATATGTTATTCCCCATGTTCGATTAAAGACGCAATTATAGTTGTGTCCACCTTTAGTATGTCAGTTTCCAGTTCTCGTGAATACTACGAATATCAGGCCTATGTAAAGCTACGTTGCCACGTTTCTCAGTGTGCACGTTATTCCATTGTAAAATCTCTGTTTCTAGGCCTCAAAAGGGCCTGGACACCAGATTCAGCTCCTGTCCCCTGAAGCCTCGCTGAGGAGCGATACAGCCCCCGCCTGTATCCTCGACCCTTCACTTACTTCCTGCCTTACAGTGCCCGGTTCAGCCTGGCTCTGCCTCTGAGTCTGCCAAGAGTATGTTATGATTCCAGCTATCAGTCAAGTCCTCCTTCTCTGCATTCCTAAAGCTACTGAATCGCATCAATAGTTTCCGTCATTGTCTAGCCTTCACGTCTCCACGTTAGAGAAATACTGTATTTAATGGTCATTTAATATTCTTCATCACGCACTACATGTAGAATAATGCATGCTCCAGTCTTAGAGTCTGTTCGCCTTTACCCCGATAACATTTGGATTCTATCAACATGTTCTCTAAACATCAGATACTAGATACTGCTTAGGTACATGTCGCCCTGACTCTCCAGACTTCAGTCTCTGCTCCTAGCACAGAGTTCATAGCCCCCAGCTTCTCCTAGTAACACGTCATTGCCAGTTTGCGCGCACCATCAGGTTAGAGGTCCCGGCTCCTTAGGTAGCCCCCTCCATGTTTCCGCCCCATTTATGACATATTCTGTTACGTTTGCATCACATGTCTATGTATACGCCTCTGTTATACCTACTTTCACCCTTATCTTTCGCGACTGCTACGCGTCACGCCTATTGCTCCACCCACTGCTACGCCTATCGTATGTATTGTAATGCAACTGTTTTAGTATATATGATCGTGTATTGTTATTAAATGTTAGCGCGCTCATCCCAGATCCAGCCCCAGCAGCTGCTGGGCCCTGCCATCCTATTCCTATGCAGGTTGTCCTGTTCCTGTCCTTTATGCTGTAATAAACCTGCAAAACTCCTACTACCTCGAATCTTGACTCTTATTTATTGAGCTATCTGTTATTCATTTATTCATCCAAAAATAGAGGTATTATTTATTTATTTACCACAGCCTCATGCACTTTCAGTGTTCTAATGGCATTGACATTTGCAATGTACAAAAGGTGTGCTCACATGAACTAACCTTGACTGGGTATGCTCCTAGGCGCACTCATGTTCAATGGCTCTTTGTGCTGAAATCACACCCCACTTGGAGCCACATTTTCTCCATTTTACTCTTCTGTGTTGCATGTGACACCTAGCTAAGCTACTCATGTGCAGCTTACAACTGCGTCACTTCGCAGAGGACAGATGTGAACGTGTCACTTGAGAAGTGTGAACATTGTGGAATGGGCACTTCCATGTCACCTTATTCTTGGTAGTCACATGTTGCTGCAACTTAGATGTAGCAGGTGCCAGCTTTTCTACATGTCGTGTGTTAGGGACACTTGTCCATTTGCTGATTTCAGGGCCTTGTGTGGATAAGTATTAATGCATTCCATCTGGACATCCCATTTCATGACATCAGGTAAATATGGTATGCTACAGAGGCCAAGGTTGACAGAGTGATGATATCGCCTGCTAAACACATGAGGGTGGATTTGGGACAATGTCACACATACAGTTCAAGGAGACTGTAGTTTGACACCATTATGTGTGACTGTGCAAAGGTAATGTAGCATTCATGCATGTGTCTTGCCAATGTTACAGCGAATGTAGTCATCCTTCCACGTGTTTTGATCTGTGGAATTGTGTAATGTGTTGTGTTAGGATATGTTTGCCCAGCATATTCACACATTTGCAATAAACCTATTTCTACTATTTTTTCAGCATCAACACAGGGTAGTAGAGGAGACAGGACCAAGACCATTGGGGAGGCAGCTGCCCAGAGTGGTTCCTGTTGTGGAAGTGATACAGAGGGAACCAGTGGCCCTGAGGATGATGGGAGTGCCATGCAGAAGCCATACAACACATCGCTTCATCACAGTTGAGCTCCAGTGGACACTCCCTGGTGGTACCCCCAAGACCTGCATCCACAACATCCATGTCCACCACTCCCATTCCATCTCCACCCAACAAGCTGTCCAGGCCCACTCCCCTTAGAAGGGAGGAGTCTCATTTGTACCAGGCACTTCACCCCATGCCCCTTCTCCCCTGCTGCCCTGAGTGTGGAGGCAATTGACATCCCAAGACAGATCTCTATGGGTCAGACTGCAGTGCTGAATGACATCCAGATGCAAAGTCCCCAGTTCATGCAGATGGTGTTTTACATGGAAGGCATTCACGCTGACATGTCTGCCCCACAGAGAAATTTTCAGGTTCTGACTTCCACACCCATGGCAGCCGTCTACTAATTCTCGCTTTCCACCCTACCTCCTGCTTCTTCCCCATCCACAATCCTTATTCCCATACCTGGCCAAAGCACATGCAGCACATGTACATATCAGCACGCATCTACCTCAACATCCACATGCAGCACAAGGAAACAGAAATATGAAAAAAAGACATGAACACAGCCACTCACCAGGCACCCAAGCCCCTCACTACTGCAATCAGTAACATACAACCAGACACAATGCCACTGCACCACATACATCCACTACAAACATTCAGCCTGACAACATACCAGCAGACACAGCCACTACACGCACACAGCCAGGCATCACATCACCAGACACTGCCACTAAAACATAGATCCAGCCACTACCCCAGCAGACACAATCTATACAGACATGCACAGCCACAGCCACTTGCGACATTACACACCCATACACCACACCCACATCACCCTCCACAGACACCTCACACATTGGCAAGGAACAGAAATGTTGACCAACTAAACTCACATCAGACACACAGAGATGCACACACAGCACGGACAGCACGCACATCCACATCTCATACTTCACGTCCCTCTACCTCCAACATCCAATGCCTTGCCTTACCTCCTCCCCAGTCTCCCAAAAAATTTACCCTGTTTGCCCGTGATCCCTTCTCTGCCACAGCTGGCTGCATCCCCTTCCAAAGCCAAAAGGTCCCTTCCACTCCAAAAACACCAGTCCCCCATGCTAAACCCCTCACTACCCCAGGCAAAACACAATGTAGTAAAAAAAAGAAAAAACATTTGTCCTGAACCTGATCTAACCCCCTTCCAAAACCCAATGGAGTCTTCTTCACCCCAACCCAGATCTTCTAAGGCAAACAAAAAACAAAAACACTGTTCCCACTCTCCCTATACCCATCACTAGCTTTCATGCTTACAAAATACCACCTATGGTCAAACCCAGCCCTTTCAATCCTACGACAAGCCCTGCCACAGACTAACCCAACCCTCCCAATATCTAGCCCAGCCCTCCTGATCGCAAACCCAGCCCACTCAAGTAACAGCATTGAGGTGCCTAGCCTGCCAACTAGATGCCCTTTCCTGTGGAGGTTTCCCTGGCAGTGTACTGGAATGCAAGTTTGGTGGCACAGCAGTGTCCTGGCACACAGACAAATATTTGGACTGACCATTGGCCTTTTTTTGGGAGACTAATTTGTAATGTGGAATAAACAACTTAGCTGGTTTACAACACCTTTGTCCTGCCATTACTAATTATGCTAATTTTTGTCATTGGATAATGTGGGATGTGTGATTAAATTTGTGTTTGTTTTACCATGATGGCTGATCCATATGCAGTGGTGAGTATTGCGAGACCTTGAGACAAGTGATAGACTTACAGAGGATGAGGCTCAATGTTCAATGGATGTATATGTAGAAGGATTTCCAAATGGGGTAGATATTGCATTGGGTGGAATCTGGTAATGCAAATATTGCAGCTTGCCTTGGCCGATGTCCACATCTTTTGACTTGCAGCACTACCTGAGATGCAGAGTGGATATGTGTTTAATATGTGCAATGGAGGTTTTTGTTTCTCCACACATGGGCGGTGTTATATTGTCTTACCTAATTGGTACTCTCAATGCACATGTAACCATTTGCACTTACACATTAGCCGCATGTGCATGCTACATTGTGGGAATATTGGTTGTCTCTGAACTACCTCATGCCACAGGTTGTCGTGTAGTTCCTATGTACCCTATACATGATCTGCACGTTTGGATAACATAAACTGTGGGATTGGTGGCAGACTGCTTCCCTGCACCCCCACCAGCTAGCTCACAGTGCCACTATAATCTCCTTTTACCAAGGAGATAGTAGTTTCTGGCAACCTCAGAACATGACAACCCTGATCCATCAGGATCGTGGAATCAATATGTTACCTTTCGCTCAGTCACTAGTGCTCACTTAGTTTGTCTCAGAGATGCACAGAATAAACATACTGGGTGGTTGTCAATAAGAATTTATTCAACAGTTGTTATTCTAGTGTAAAATAGATGAGCTGCAGCAACCATTAGACAGTAGTAGAGATGTATAATTACCAGTACTATAAAAGTGAAGGGATGGTACAGTTCTGCTATTTTGCAGTAATCATGAATATATACAAGTACATAAAATACATGATAATAAGTGTGTACTCCTACGATGCCTCCCTAACTAGATGTAGCTAAATTTACCTAGCATCTGTGTAGGTGTTATGCCAAGAATCCCTCTAGGCAATTTTGCGTTCTCCGAGGAACGCGAAATTACCCAAATACCGCAAATTCCGCGAGCAGAACGGAATTTACCTCCCAGGCCTACCCATTACTAGACAAAAGTAAGCATATTATCTCAAGGTGCATTTCGAGTCTCAGTACACTGTACCCAGTGATGCAAGGGGGTCTGGTATTGTGTGTCGGTTGACTTGCATCACGTTTCCTTTAGGGAGGGGTGACTTCCACTTGTGGAGGGGAGGAGGAAAAAGAGTTAATGTCCCAATAGCAGGGAGCGGCAGTGTGCTGGTTTGTGAGTTTTGATGACAGCTATCAGTTCGGAAGGGAACGACTGAGGAAGAGGTATTTGAGCTGTCTCTTGAATTTTACAAAGAAGGTGAAAGTCCTGATATGAAGTAGAAGTAGAAGTAGAAAGGATTTGTAAAGCGCTCTGTCACCAAGTGGTTTCCTGGCGCTGAGGGATTGATAAACAGGGGAAGGGAAGATACCAGGAAATCACTTTGAAGAGAACGCTTGGGCAAACAGATGGGTTTTGAGTGCTTTACGAAAATGCAAGTATATTGTCATGGACCTGATAGTCAAAGGGACGCTATTCCAGAAACGGGGGACCAGAATGGAGAACCTCGTGCCGCCCACTCTGGACCTTCGAAAACGAAGGACACTAAGAAGAGCCTGGGTAGACGAGCGGAGGGTTCGGCAGGGAAGATAGGGGGTAATCATGGAATTGATGTAAGCTGGGGCCGTGCCGGCGCGAGCCATGAAGACCATGCAGCCCATCTTGAAGAGAGTTCTTTGCAAGATGGGGAGCCAATGAAGAGACTTAAGTAGGGGGATAGTATGATGGAACTTGGGGAGCCGGTAAATGAGACGAGCGGCCTGATTCTGGATGGACTGAAGGCGCCGCAGTTTGTAGGCAGAAATGCCCATGTACAAGCAGTTCCCGTAGTCCAAGCGAGAAAGTATCATGGCCAAAACAATAAGTTTAAGGGCTTCGAGGGAAAAGAAACGGGAGATCTTGCGGATAATCCTGAGGGACAGAAAGCAGGACGAAACAACAGAGCTAATCTGAGGACGCATGGAGAGGTCCTGGCTAAGTTTAATTCCCAAGGTTTTAACTGAAGCAGAGGGAACCGGGTAAGGGCCAAGAATGGAGGGCCAAAAGGCGGGGGTCCAAGGGCTGGTGGAGCTACCAGTCAGGACCAACTCCGTTTTGTCCGGATTAAGTTTTAGATGATTTTGGTTCATCCAATCAGAAATAAAAATAAGTGTAGTTTGGAATTTAACGATGGAGTCGGGGGAAGAAGAGAGATCAAAAACCAGCTGTAGGTCGTCCGCATTATTAAATACAGAGACCTGCATGTTGAGCAGAGAAACAATAAGGGGATAGATGTAGAGATTGAAAAGAAGGGGGGAAAGGGAAGAGCCTTGGGGAACCCCACAGGACACAAGGCGGGTAGGGGCGGTAAAGCCCGCAAGATGGACCACCTGCGTCCGACCTTGGAGAAATGAGGCGAGCCAAGTAAAAGCTGTCCCCCGGATGCCCGCTGCTCCGACACGGCCGAGAAGGATGGAATGGTCGACCGTGTCGAAAGCAGCGGACAGATCAAGGAGAAAGGAGTTCCAAGTTTTTGGCTCATTTCCAGCGAAGGATCGGGCTGTGTTTTTTGTTTGCGTGTTTTCATAGGGATGAGGAGTAGCATGTGGGTGCCCATAAGGTTCCTTGCCTGGCCGTCTTTCTTGAGTTTGGAGGCCATGTATTCTGGCTTCCCTGTGTGCAGGGCTTTGTGTGTTAGGCAGGCAGTTCTGAAGCTGGCTCTCATTTCGACTGGGAGCCATTTTAGTTTTCTGAGTGCTGGTGAAATGTGATCACATTTCTTAACTCCGGTGACCATTCTAGCTGCTGCTTTGAGAGTTGTTCTGAGGGGAGTGATTTAGCTGTACCTTTGAGGATTGCATTCCCATAGTCAAGTCTGAACAGCACCAGTGATTGAGTCACTTATTTGAGGTCCTTGGTCGGGATGAAGGGTTTTATTTTGTTGAGTAATTTCAAGTTGAGGAAGGCGCTTTTTGCTGAGTTCCTAATGTGCTTTGTCATTTCATGTTTTGTGTCCAGGGTGATTCCTAGTGATTGAACAGAGTCAGCCAGGATGAGATTGCTGTTGAGAGCAACAATAGCTTTTAGCCAGCCTAGGATTTGTGGGTTCTCTTCTTTGTTAGAAATGGGTAGGATTTCCGTTTTGTCTTGATTGAGTTTTAGATGACTTATTGTCAGCCAGTGTTGGACTTCTCTTAGAGTGTTGTTGAGTCTTTGAATGTCATCAATGGAGGAGGTTTTGAGGTAGATCTGGGTATCGTCTGCATAGAGGTGGAAGGGAATGTTGGCTTTTTTGAGTATGTTTGTGAGGAGTTCCATGAATATGTTGAAGAGTTGCGGGGAAAGTACTGATCTTTGGGGAACACCCCTGCTGACGGGTTGTAGGTCAGACGTGAAGTTTTTGATTTTTAATCTTTGGGTGCGGTTGTGGAGGAAGGAGGAGAACCAGTGTAAAACCATCTGAACTACACCTACCCTTTCTTTGGCCCCCCTCTCACAAGTGGCCTGCCAGCACGACCTCATCATCATCTCCTACAACGACGACACCCAGCTCATCCTCTCCCTCACCAAGGACCCACACACCGTCAAAACCAACCTCCACGAGGGAATGAAAGCCGTCCCCAACTGGATGAGGAGCAACCGACTGAAGCTGAACTTAGACAAAACAGAGGTACTCAGAGGTACTCATCCTCGGACCCACCCCCTCAGCCTCGGACAACTCCTGGTGGCCGACCACACTGGGAACAGCACCAACACCCACCAACCATGCACGCAACCTAGGCTTCATCCTTGAGTCCTCCCACTCCATGACCAAGCAGGTCAACGCCGTCTCCTCCTTCTGCTACAACACCCTCAGCATGCTCCGCAGGATCTACAAGTGGATCCCGACCGAAACAAGAAGAACGGTGACACAGGCCCTCATCAGCAGCAGACTGGACTACGGCAACACACTCTATGAAGGAATCCCAACCAAACATCTACGATCACTACAACGCATCCAAAACGCCTCCGCCGGACTGATCGTCAATATCCCCTGCCGCAGCCACATCACCCCCCACCTAAGAGACCTACACTGGCTCCCCGTCGACAAGTGGATCACCTTCAAGCTCCTTACCCACGCACACAAAGCACTCCACAACGCCGGACCAGCCTACATTAACAGCAGACTCAGCTTCTACACCCCAACCCGCCAGCTCCGCTCCGCCAGCCTCGCACTTGCCGCTGTCTCCCGCATCCAACAAACGACCTCTGGTGGCAGATCCTTCTCCTACCTCACCGCCAAGACCTGGAACACCCTTCCTACCCACAAACGGCAGACCCAAGACCTACTCGCCTTCAGAAAACTTCTCAAGACCTGGCTCTTCGAGCAGTAGCAGCATCCCCCCTCCCCTCAGCGCCTTGATACCCTCACGGGTAAGTAGCGCGCTCTACAAGTACATTGATTGATTGATTGATGAGTCGATTATGGTCAACCCTGTCGAAGGCTGCCGATTAGTCCAGGAGAATGAGTAAGCAGCATTGGTCTGTATACAGTGACTTGTGGATCTCATCCATGACGTTGAGGATCGCTGTCTCAGTGCTACAGCATTTTCTGAAGCTAGATTGGTCCGGGTCTAGAAGGGTGACTGTCCATATGTTGAGTTAGACGCACCTATTTAGGATTTTGGCTAGGAGAGGGAGATTGGAGAGGGGTCTGAAGTTGTTCAGATCATTGCTGTCCAAGTCCGTTTTTTTCTGTAGTGGAGTTACTTGGCTGATTTTCAGGCATTCTAGTTCTTAGAGAGCTATTTAGGATTTTGCTCCAGAGCGAGGCTAGGGAGAGTTTATGTTTTTTGGCGATATAGGATCTAGAACATGAGAAGAAGGTTTGGAAGAGGAGATTAGGGGCCAGATGTAAGAGCCATTTACCGACCGGTAACGGCCGATTTCGGCCGTTACCGACCGGTAAATGGGTTTTCGCTATGTAGGGGCACATTTTTACAGAATCGGTAAATTTACCGATTCGGTAAATTTACTGATACTGTAAAATACCGAATCGGTATTTTTACCGATTCGGTAAATCTCAGATGTAGGTGGGACTCTTCAGAGTCCCAAAGGCCCTACAAATTCGGTATTTTACCACCCAATCCAATTGGGTGTTAAAATACCGAATTCAGGTGTGCATGCACATGTGTGCATGCACACCTATGCCATGTGACAGACAGACATGCCCTTAGGGCATGTCTGTCTGCCACTTGGCGCACATGTCAATTTCTGGGGTGCCAGAGGATGTCAAAGTGACATCCCCAGCACCCTTGCAGAATTCGGTATTTACCGATTCGGTAATTACCGAATCGGTATTTCCCATTGATTCCTATGGGCTGTGAAGCCCATAGGAATCAATAGGAAATATCGATTCGGTATTTACCGAATCGGTAAATACCGAATATTACCGATTCGGTAATTCCACATCTGGAATTACCTACATCTCCCCCCTCTATTTTACCATTTCTTAAATACCGAATCGGTAAAATTCTGTATTTAAGAAGGGTTAAATTTGTTTACCTACATCTAGCCCTAGATTGACTATCTTCTTTTCCGAGATGGGGATGAAGGATTTCCAGGTTTTGGGGGATGTTCAGGTGTGGGGTGTTCTGTTCCGGGTGGGGGGATTGTGAGAGGGGGACTGAGGTTGTGGCAGTTGTCCAGTGAAAGCTCAATCTCGGTGATTTTGTCATTGAAGAAGTTTGCGAAGTTGTCACATTGCTCTTTGGAGACCTGACCGGAGGATGTAGGGAGCTTGGAAGTTTGTTGCCTAATGAGGTTGAAGAGTTCTTTAGGCCTGTTTTTTGCATTGTTTAGAGCATTGCAGAAAAATGCAGATTTTTCGTTCTTTTTGTGGTCTTTGTAATTCGTGCGAACTGATTTGAGTTGATCGTGGATGATTTTGGAAGTGTCTGCATGCAGGAACCTTAGCGTCTCTGGTCCGTGAGTCAGCCGGGAAGTCATGGTCTCCTGTCTTTCTAAAGCAATATGTGATTTATATATACCCACAGGTCTCTCCAAGGAGTCTGCCTTGCTGTGTTACTGTGTCGGCCTAGAGGATGTTATACAGGAGATGGTAGTCTTGCTGTGCTTCCAAGAAACCTCTTGCATAATGTATGAGATTCGAACTAGGGAAACCCACATTCTGAATCCATTGTCATATCTAGGTAAAAGATCAGTGCCTAAGAATTGAAATGTATGTAATGTAGGGAAGAATATAGGTAAAGGGTTGTGATGTGACCTGCGTCTACATAGGGTACCTATATGGGATATAACAAGATCTGTGCACATGGAGACTTTGAGGCAGGCGCAATATAGACTGTGACCTTGTCTGTAGCCTTCCAGGAGTGCCCATGTTTTGAGTAACCCAAATCTGCAGTGAATCTGATACTGCGGTGTTTTGGAATCCCATTTACCTAACTTTCCTTTCTCATGTGGGTGATGTATGAAGGTGTTTAGCAGTGAAGGTGTGTTTTATTTTCCTGACAAATCCATTCTGTTGTATGTTCAATGTCACAACAGGACATAGCTTATGAGCAATGTGAGGGTGTCACAGAAGATGATTTCTATATTATTAATTGGGAGGTGTTGTTTTGAGACTTTGTTTTTTGCACAAAGAAGTACACAAGCTTCTGAGATGTGCACACATGTTGAGTTTGGGAGAGTGTGCCTGTACATTGCCAGTTACCTGGATAAAGAGGGCATCATGCAGATGTGATGGGAACATACACTCTGTGATGTTGTGTACAAGGGCCCACAAAATATGTTTGAACCAGGAAGGCCCATAGGAATGAATGGGAAGCCATTCACTATTACTGATTCAGTAAATACCGAATCGGTATTAGAGGGAGCATATTAAATGGTGGAAGGGTGTTACATTGACACCCTGTTGCACCCCTGATTCATGCATGTGTGCACATGTGGCGCACATACATGCCCTAAGGGCATGTACGTCTGCCACATGGCACTGATTTTAAGGTATTCGGTATATACCACCAACTTGTAGTTGGTGGTAAATAATCATTCATGATAGCACAAATGCACTCACTTGAGTGCCACCTACATAGCTTTTAAGGATTCAGTAATTTACTGATTCCTTAAAATAAGGAATCAGTAAATTACCAAATCCTTAAAACCGGCCTTCTACATTAGAAAAGGCTAAATACCGGTCGGTAACAAGGTTGATTACCGATTTTCGGCCATTACCGACCGATATTTAGCTACCTACATATGGCCCTATGTCTTTTATGTTGTGGTGGACTTCAACAGTGTTGTGAATTTTGTGTTTCATAGTATTTTTGGGGTTTTCCACCAAAGGACTTTGAGTGGAATGACTGTACTAGGGGTCTCTCACTGGGGCGTGGCTGGTGAGCATGAGAGTAAGGCTTACAAGCATGTAAGCTGTACATCTGTGATTGGCATAGTGACCTGCATGAATGATATATTCCTACTTCTGTCATTGCACAACATCCAGGTATCTGATACAACTAGGTACATTTCACCTACAAGTAGCCATGACTATTGGATTGGCCAATGGTTGCTAGTTAATTTAGATATTGGAGCAACAACTGTGGCTTCATTGCATAGGATTATGATAATGATCAGTTCTGACCTGACAACACTGTAAATTGACTATTACAGTTTTCTTTGCAGTTATATTTGTGGCAATGGAAGGTGGTACTTCTGCAGAGTTTAATATATTTCACAGCCTGAGGGTGAGGGGATATATGGAGATTCCAGTGGGACTTGTCTCTGCAGGTGCTAAGCACCAGCTGACCCTGGAGCACTTCAAGCCCTGCTACACAACTTACACTGCTCGCTCTTTCGACTGCCCCTTCAGGCCCCTCATGTCCTGCTTCTAATGGAATATGTTTTTGGCAAGATGTCCCAGCGTGATCACACACTTCCAGTTCCACTGATAGTGACCAAGCTACGCCCCTGCATTTCCATGGCAGTGCTCCGATTTGCTGAGGACTCCATGTACACGGGTAGGTGTGACATAAACCAGCAGTTGTGTCCATGACAGTATCGATTGCGGGCGTCATCGAGCGAGTACAGCAGCGGCTGGATGTATGCTATAGGCTCCATATCGGCACGGGATGTCAGTAGCTGCATAAAGGTCAGTTTCGTCCTTATATCCTTCCCTTTCAGGCTGCTAAAATGAGGTGGTTAAACCGCCACGATCGGCTTGTTGGAAAGGTGCATCATAATTGGGCAGGTGGTTCCTAAAGAGGTCCGCTCTCCTACTTGCTCCACTGGTCCTTTCTGACACCACCACAGTTAAAATTTCCTGGTGAAGTCGGAGGTCGCAAATCTATGTATATGAATGCATTGTAATCCGGAGGTCGGAGCTACTGCTTCAGGTGATAGTACAGTAGTCCAACCACCTCCAACAGGGCACGGAATGCGGTCCGACAGGCCTTGTAAGGAGGTCCTAAGTGAGGGACATGGCAGAAGAAAAAAACAACCAATAATGAGTATTCACAAAATACACACCTACATCTAGTTCTAGTTTTTAGTATTACTGGGAAAATGACTTAATTGCATTCCAAAGCAAAATCCAAAGGGGATGATGGACGGAGTGTTAAACATTGCAAGCACTCACACCCAGTCAACTGATCTGGGTTTAAACCATCATCATTCTTTAGCTCACTCCCCCACCCCAATTCAGACATGACCATATGCAAATCAGTCTGACCCTGTGTCTCATGGGAACAGTCCTGCCGGAATTACCATGCCATGTCTTCCCTGGACCGGAAACAAACATCCTGGGACCGGTTTCTGGCTAATCAGCCGTCATCAGCCAGGCTAGCTTGAATACAGTGGCAAAGTGAGCACTTGGAGTCTTGGAGTAAGTCAATCACCACACATGGACATTATTCAATATATAAATATAACTATATGTAAAATGTTGCAAAGGCCTGGTCTGGTGGATTTGTGGACTGATGCATATTCAATGTAGGGGCCTGTATTCGACCTAATGGTTACAGGTTCAAATCCTGGCATATCCACTCAGACTTTCATCCTTCTGAGGTCAATAAAAAGAGTACTGTTGGGTAATAATAAACATCTGTCATTCAGCACCAAGATACCCTTCTGGGTGAAATTGTGCTACATATGTTTTGTTATTTTAAAGGTACATGTTGATTTACAAAAAACATGAATTGAAAAGTCTTTTATCTGTCAAGCAGGATCGTATTGTGGTTGCCCAAGAAGGAAATTTATGGCCAGATGGTTGATGCATTTTATATGTCACAAGCTTTTTGGTTTGTGAGTTTCTATTAGGAAGAGGCATGTAAAGGGTGTCCTTTCCTAATAGTGAGATGCACTTGTAAGTATGAATGTTTTGCGACCAAGAGTGCGGTCGCAAAACATTCACAGATTACCACCATTTTCAAATAGGTGGTAAGCCATTCGCAAAAGGGAAGGGGTCCTCAATGGACCCCTTCTCCTTTGTGAATAGGGCACCAACATTTTTTCAGAGCAGGCAGTGGTCTCATAGACCACTGGCAACTGTAAAAAATGAAAAGAAAACTTTAAAGTTTTATTTTTGAAGTGCATCCCATTTTCCTTTAGGGAACCCACTTTATTTAAAACGCAGACACAGACAAGGTTGTCTGCAGAGCCCAGCAGGCCACCATTTCTGCGAGCACCGGCCATTCCCAAATGGTCTCAAAGTTTGACCTGCATCATGAATATTAATGAAGCAGGTCCCTTGCAGCCCATTTGGGAATCTCAAACAGTGTCTGAGACACTGTTGTACATCAGGTTTTGTGACTAGCAAATTGTGAATCATTAAAAACCGCAATTTACGAATCGCGAAACCTGACAGTGATACATGTGGCCCTTAGTCCAATCCTACTAATGCTACTATAAAGACTCAGAGGGATTGCAGGACTCCACTTTTACACTCTGAACAATCTTTGAAAACAAAGGCATAGAGTTGAAAGAAGCGGCCCTGTCATGACACTTCGATTCAGTGACAGGTTTGAACTTGTCAGCCCTTGGCCAAGGGTTTATCTGGGTGATCCTTCAACATGACCACACTGTGCAATCCTTTGCCTTGATAAGTAATTGAAAACAACCTTCCCCTACCTGAAATCAGAGGTGGAAAACAAAATCTGGGCAACAGCAGAACTTGTAGTTTCACAATCCTGCAACTCCACAAAAATAGCAGAGATCAGGGGTTACAGCAGAACTACAAGGGCTACTCACAGTCTTGTGAGAGGTCACACAAAAGAAGCCAAACCTGATCTCTTACAGGATCAGACTAGCCTATAGGGCAATCAGGTAGTTTCAAATGGGCTGCAATATGGGCTGAATTTTTTATCTGTTTTATGGTCCACTTGGCTGGGTTTTACTGTTGGTTTCCCTATTAACAAAACACATCTTGGCTACAGCAAGCTCAATTTATTGCAGTCTTCCATACCTCACAAAACACTTACACAGTGTATCTTTACAAGTTAAAACGGCCCCAATTTGCAAACAGCGACAA
The DNA here is from genome assembly GCF_964261635.1 of Lissotriton helveticus. NCBI lineage: Eukaryota > Metazoa > Chordata > Amphibia > Caudata > Salamandridae > Lissotriton > Lissotriton helveticus. Next base: position 407,224,523 of record NC_136059.1, read on the forward strand.
CTTTTTTTAGCTTTGTAATTCAGTAATGGGTGGAATTTTTATTTTGATGCCTGGGCCTATTTTGTGGCCCAGTCAGATTCTTCCTTCATAAGCAATCAAATGTCCAGGAGCTGGAATCAGGGACTAAAGCAAGCTACCAACAAAAACATGAGAAGGGTGAGATCTGGAAGCAAAAGTTGATGATCTTCCTCTAACAGGAATACACTAAAACGTGTTGCTGGGCCCATTCCTGCCTGCAGTTGAGACAATAGAATTGACAGAAGCTATATTGTCCTTTGTCAGAACATACAATCTATAAAATTGCAAGGTGTTCTAGAATGGAGGGTGCAGGAAAGAACAGTTGGACCCAGGAGCTGGATGGTTGGGTCTGCATGCAACTCTTGTCTTGTTGGCAATACAATTTCTCTGCTCATTTGACTGGGAGGACGTCTTCCCTCTTCTAAATTGTTGAGAAGGTGGATTTGAGTTACCTGTAGCAAAGATGAAGGAGGTAAGCAAGAAAAGAGTGGAAGCTCAGAACTAATATGTTCAGCCAAGGACTAGAGAGTTGAGAGTGAATGTTGGAGATCTTGTCTTTTCAGGGTTAAGTGTCCACTGATTTTACCCAAAGGTAAGTCCAAGTTTTATGGTTCTAAGATTGTGGTGAGAGTCAACAAAGGTGCGGTGAAGCTGGAGGCTGGAAGATGGGTGGGTGGAGTTCTGCATGGGAAGGTGTCTTAGAATGGGGGGGGGTGCGGGGGAAGAATGGTTGGACCCAGGAGCTGGACGATTGGTTCTACATGCAACTCCTGTCTGGTTGACAATAATGAGGTCTCAAACCAACTTACCTTGAGTCTTTCATACGCGCATCGAGCGGAGCGAGAATTCAAGTAGCGAAAATCCTCATGAAACCACCAGCTTTTTGCTGGCGGTTTTCATCAAGTTCACGTGAACCACGTGATCAAACACGAACGCGCATCAGCCTCCCTCCCTCCTATCGGCCATACTTTCAGCTCCAGCACCTCCCCTCTCTCCTCCCCTCTCTCCCCGCACACAGCCTTCCTTGGATTTCTCCTCCCCCTCCCCAGCCAGCTTCCCCCAGGCTGTGTTCCCTCCCCTGCTACCCCATCCTCACTCATCCCTCGCACCCCCTCCTCCTTCAGGCCCCCACCATTTGCTTTTGCTTAAGGGAATCGCTTGTATCCCATCAATCACCCTCCCACGCCAGCAGCTCTTCCCGCTCCGCCCCCTGCTGCATCAAAGGCTTTTTTTTTTTGCTACCGCCTCCATCAGGCTTCATTCGCATAAAACATATGTCCGGGAGGTTTTGCGTGTGTTTACCATTGAATCCCAGCACTACACTCGCCAGGCACTGTCCTCGTATAATCAAACAACATTCGCACTGATACCCTGTCCTAAAACAGAAACAAAAGACTTCTGAAGCTACGATTCTGTGCCCCAGGGAAGCTGCAAAATCTGTAATGGGTGTCAATTGTGCATTGTTTCTACACGCAAGCTGGAAAACCTCGTGTAGGGCTTTCAACTCGTCCGTGGTAATTGTGTAATATCGGCTCTTCGTCTGGAGACTGCTGGTATCGCGTCAATGCTGGGCTCACGTCAAAGGCGCTCAGAGCTCATTATGCTTGCAGAAGCGAATGGGTTAATTTTCTGAATATCGGCATTACGTCTATTTTCTCTTATGTGCACTCAATGCCGAAGTGCTTAAGTGTCCGAAAGGTTATAAGCAGCACATTCCTAAATACATATGAAAATATTTAAATAGCATCACCTGTACGATAATTTATTAATTTTATTTTAAAAGTTTTTATATAGCGCTAGCTTGACCCGTAGGTATCAGAGCGCTTTACATACACACAATAAAAAAACGGAAGTCCTTTTTTTCCCGTCTATTGTACCTGCACCCATTGTGTACTGAAACTTCTATCCCAAAATCTCTCCTACTCTGAAGGGGGTAAACCATGAGGTCAGAGCACACATTGTCATTTATTTTATTTTTTTTCTATCGTGCCTTCCTAGCTTCTATTTATGTCATCCCCCACTCTTTGTTGTTCCCCCTTAACGTTGTTGCCTTTAGTTGTTTTGTAGTTACCTGTAAAAATAAACAAGCATTGCCATTGCCAATAGGTCTCGCTTGTGGGACCTTATAAGTATTTAGTTTTGCAGCACAATGTCCTTGTTGCAACAAGGATATTGTGCTGCAAAACTAAATACTTATAAGGTCCCACAAGCGAGACCTATTGGCAATGCCAATGCTTGTTTTACTATAGCATATATCAAATTGTGGATCTGCTTGTTTCATGCCTGTCCTGCTTTGAATTACAAGCATGCACACGCCGTTCTCCAGTCTCACCTCCATTCAATTTGCATATTCTTATTGGATCGTTGCATTCTTCGTGCTGGCCATTTTTGCTTCGAGCCGAACTGTATTTATGTATCGCTACTTCATCTCTGCTTCTCTCGCTCTCTGTCTGTCTCTCTCTCTCGCTCTTGTTTTTTTACATTTCAGAGCTTGCTCTATTTGACTCTATTCCTATAGGAAACCATGTATAGCAGAAGCATTAGAAAAGAGAATCTCAGTGGGTGTCACATGATGATATAAAGAAGTCTACTGAAAAAATAGTATTTACATGTGAGTACTGACCTCACAGGCAATCTTTACAATCACTGCCACCTGCCAGGTTCCTTTGCCTCTCGCGCCACAGTCTTAGTCAGATGAGACAATTTTCCTTTTATCGATCACAGGATATTTTTGTTTTCGAGGCAGCACCCCCTGCCTACAAAGCACCAATGGGAGCAATGCTTTAATTTCTTTTAATTGTGAAACTATGCATTACCTCCCCCATCCGCCTGTCTCTGGCTCCATTGCTGACAAAAGAGGTTGCAGGGAGGCTGGCAAAGTTGAAGTGACCTGACCAATAACCAGACTGTAAACTCTCCCACCGCTACTTCAGGGCAGTGAAAGCTGGCAGCCCTGCCCCACAGCCAGAAGGCGGCTGCACGAACGACTGGCCCTTTGGGGCATATTCTAAGAGCTACAAACACCACCGTAGTAAGGACATCCTGGAAAATCAGGGAGCGTCTAGGAGGGAAAGCAGCGTAAGCAAGTCAGGAAATCAGAAAGCAGGATTCGAAGAGTATATATGTGATGGAGTTCATGTACACTTCAGGTGCAACACTGGGCAAAGAAGTTCAATTTTAGTAAATCACTGAATAGAAACTGCAAACAATGCTTTTCAGGGACCGTAAAGAAGAAAAATATTCAAGGGCAACGTTAGATGAATATTCAAATAACTTAAAACAAACATTGCATAGCACATGTTTCTGTTATGCTCCGTGTTATTCCTGGACGTCAGTACTGAAGGATCTCACGAATTGAAATGCTAAATTTTAAAATAGATGCTACAATTACAACACCAATCTCTTTTACTGTATCTGTTGTGGGTTGGAAGTTGCCATTTAGTGCCCCCTTAACATATCAGCTGAAGCCAGAAAGCTATTTCATATCTCAAGTACATTCTTGTAAAGCTTAATGATTTGGGTTTTACAAGTTGGAAACAGAGATGTTCGGTGGAAAAATCGGTAAACGTCAGAAAAATATGTGTGTGGTCACATTTACAGTACACTACTATTTCCCACTTGGATTTTTAAAAGCAAAAATGCAACATTTCCACCCACAAAGTCATCTGCTAACGTTAAATTTATGATTGGCTGCAGACATGCACTGCCTGATTTGGCTTGTTCAGTGGGAATTGACTTAACAGGTCTTACTATTGACTAACGGGATTTGCACAATTCTATGGGGTTAAATTTGTGGCCACATGATTACCATATAAGACATGAGTCCATGTGTAGGTCCTATTTTTAGGTCATGACCTGCAGACAGCTTTAATTGCCGGTTGTCAAATACCTAGTACCTACAATACATATTACAATATTTACAGAGTGCCTTCGAAGGTCACACCTTTGCCCATGTCTGGATAGCTTTCTTGTCTATCTTGGTTTTCTACTCTTTATTTATTGGCTTTCCTCACTATCCCAATTTTTGCCCCACCCTGGATCATAGCTTCTTTATCATTATTCTGTTTGGCTGACATGAATCCTTCCACTGCCGATATGAGGGGACTATTTTTTTTAAATTTCCCATTAACACTTAATGGGAGTGCATCATTTTCCTGCTGTCATCGTCCTGCCAAATTGTTTTTTTTTCTTTTTACAAGGGCCTAGCAGCTGCACGCTGTCCCCGGTGCCCTTGATTGTGGAACTTACACCTGCACATGACAGTTTCTGTGTTACAGAATCTACCAATTTGTGTGGCAGAGAGCAACACATTTTATTGAGAAAAATCTACCAGTTGGCTAGATTTTCACCAATAATGTAAGCACACTCATAAGCATTGGAATACATCACCCACTGTAGCATCTAAAAAGGCAAGCAGCTACAAGACGTTAGTCCCTGTCAATACAGAATTCACCATTCTTGCCGAGCCCAGGAAATGTGCCCAAGACCATGAAAGAGAAAACATATGAACTGGATGGGTTTAACCAGCAACATAAAACCGACTGGCTACATGGTAGATTCAGACCGTCCACTTGAACTTACCTGGAAAAGAATGCAAAGAATCAGTGTTGTATCAGGATATCACAGGCAGTTTATCATTGGACACAAATAACGTCCTAAGCAACGTTTGTAAACATATGCCCCATATTAGAGTTAATTATAGAAAATTTACAACCAGTGAGACAATATTTTTGACACAATATTCATGTAAGATGATTGATATTCCAGCTTTGATGACATATAACCAAGATAGCATGGTACTGGAAATGTTACCTCTCTTAAAGCAGACTTCAAAACCGTTGTGTAAGCTTTTGCACTCTCTCTCTGCTGAATGGCAGAAATGCTATGCCTACAGGAATACCCAAATCAAGTCTTTTTTCCTTTAAAAATACCCCACATGCTGTGACAAACTGTAAAAACAGGTTACTTTAATTCAAAGAGGGACATGACACAAATGATAGAATGTAGATGCTTTTTTAAATATTGACATTTATGAAAAACAAAAGAGAGACAGTGAACATCATCACCACGCAGGGCGGTTATTGTATCAAGTCCAGGAATGACATATAATCACATTAAACACTGTCATGGATATTGCCTCAACACTGCAAGGATACCACAAACATGTACATGATCATGATGGTGATGAGAAAACAGGCTTAAACTTTCTCAACATCAGAGGCCTCTTCCGCTTGAGTCTGCTGTAAAAGATCTTGCCGCAAGGGCACCCATATGTCCTTAGGCTTAGAGGATGTAGGAAGTTCTTCAGCATAGAATTCAAGATTATCTTTACAGTGAACCAGGTCGCAGACCCAATGTTGGAGATGAGGAATTAATGTGCTCTCCCAAGTGAGCACTACGCGTTGTTTAGCCAATAGAAGTGCGAGTCTAACAAACCTGCCGAGCACTCCCTTCAGTCCAGGGACATAGCTAAGTAGACACACCGCAGGTGGGCACTCTATTGTAGCTCCAGACATTTGCTGAATGCAGTTCAGTACGGCGACCCAGTATTGAGCCACTGGCGTGCAATACCACGCAAGATGACAGAAGTCCGCATCTCGATGTCCGCACCTTTTAAAGTTACTTGCGTCTCTAAGGCCACAAGTATATCATTTGAGAGGAGTGTGGTATACTGGTGAATGTATTAGAAATGCTTAAGTCTCAGGTTTCCATTTTGCCGTGAATAGGCATATTTAAACAGCCTAATGCAAGCGCGCAGCTAGCAATAACTGAACTAAAGATTGTCGGACCTGAATTGTGCGCCACGATTTACTACGAGGGTCCGGTCATATCGAGGCTCCTTTTAGCTAAATGTATAATTTTGAAAATAATTGTTGTTTTTAATTCTAGAGTTGCTTTTTTTACCGTCTAAATTGCCCTGGTTCAATCACCTGCACTTAAAATTGAATTACATCACTCGCTGCTTTAGCAGAAGCCAGTGTCGGGATTGTTCACCGGCCGCCATCTTGAGTGAGGAGCTCGCTCAGCGGTGCCGTTTGGGGGTAGCGCACTAGTGTAGTGCCACGTTTTTTGGCGCAAATAGGCATATTTAAACAGCCTAATGCAAGCGCGCAGCTAGCAATAACTGAACTAAAGATTGTGGGACCTGAATTGTGCCCCACGATTTACTACGAGGGTCCGGTCATATCGAGGCTCCTTTTAGCTAAATGTAAAATTTTGAAAATAATTGTCGTTTTTTATTCTAGGGTGTAGAGTCGCCGCTCTAGTTGTTCACGCTACGTCACTACGTAACGTGAAAGGCGGCAATCTTGAGATCGCGCTGTGCCGAGCGGGCTGATCAGTCGGGCACCGGAGCAGTGTAGAGGCAGCACGCTCGGCGCTCTATGTGCTGGATAGTTTATTAAAATAAACCCCTACTCCCTGACTACAAGGGTACTGTCTTTCTTGGGGGAAGCACGAACATTACAGTGGCGACGAGGTGGTACACAGGAAAAAAAATAACATAAAAGGAAGATACAAGGAAAACGGACCCTGGGTGTGGTAAATAAATAATTAATTACCGGTACTATTTTTGAATACATTAAAGAAAACAGATAGCTCAATAAATAAGAGGCAGGATCCGAGGAATCTGAGTCGAACGGGATTTATTCAGGCAAAAAGGAAGGGACAGGATCGGGACAGCCTGAATTAGAATGGCAAGGAAGGCACGGGATGGCAGCTGCAACGTTACATCAACAGTACAAGGTATATATAGTAAGACATTACAATTACATTGCATACAGTAGGCGTAACAAGTGACACGCGTAAGATAAGAACACATGGGCGTGAAAAGAAGGCGTGCACAGGGCGTGCACGTAGACATGTGATGAGAACGTCACAGAAGTGTCATAAGTGGGTGGAAACATGGAGGGGGCTACCTGAGCAGCTGGAACCTTTAACCTAGTGGTGCGCGCAAACGGGTAATGACGTGTTACCAGGGAGAACTGGGGCTATGACTTCTGCACTAGAAGAGGAGACGAAAGTCTGCGATGTCAGGACGACATGTACCTATAGCATATCTGGTATCAGGTGTTTGGAGTACATGTTGATAGAATCTAAAAGTTATCAGGGCAAAGGCTACTTGACACTAAGGCTGGTGCATGCATATATTTCTACATGTATTGCGTGTGCTATGAATCTTCTATGAATATTAATACAGTAATTCTCTTGCATGGAGACAGAAAGACTAGACTAGAGCTGAAGATGTTTATGTGGTTCGCTAACTTAGGAATGTGAAGACGGAGAGCTGAACTGATAACTAGAGGCATAACATATTCTTGGCAGACAGGCAGGCAGAGCCAGGCCGGGCACCGCGCTGCGCGGCAGGAAGTAAGTGAAGGGTCAGGGATGCAGGTGGGGGCTGCATCGCTCCTCGGAGTGGGTTCAGGAAACTGGAACTTGAATCTGGTGTCCGGGCCCTTTGAGGCCTAGAAACGGGGACAATTCAATAAATTAACGTGCATAATGTAAAACGTGGGCAACATAGGCCTAATACTCGTTGCTTTCACGAGAACTGAAAACTGGTATACTAAAGTTGGACACAACTATAATTGCGTCTTTAATCGATCATAGGGGGATATATGCATATCGATCAAGCACATATAACATAGGATGGGGAACACGTAGGCACATATAACAAGGTAAAATTCAATTTTCCTCATTCCCTCCTTGTGCCCTACGTTTCCATCAGGAAACATCAATATTCATGATACCATTTATCTGTTCATATAGCATCATTTGCTTGTCTCGAATTGTCTTGGAACGGGACTTAGGACTAGGAATACAAGAGGTAGCACACAAGCCGCAAATCGCAGGGCCACATTGTAAACAAAGACAGCAACTGAATATGACCATTACTGCTATACCTAGGAATGACAATACTTTCCATCCCCAGGCAGATATTATACTCCAGAGCCAACCGGACCATGTCCAGGTGCCTGGATTCTGGTGTAACTGATGGGCTATTTTATGAAGTCTGGTTATAGCTGAATAAACAGACGGTGCGTTATTAGGAATGAAAATGCAGCAACTAGATCCGATGACTCTACAAGCTCCTCCCCTATCGGCCAGTATGACGTCAAGGACGAGACGATTTTGGAGCACGACAAATCTCATAGCGGATTGCTCTTCAGTTAAGTTACCTAGAGCGGAAGTAGTCTCATTCACTACTGCTTCAAGGGTTCTGGTTAGCCTACGTATTAACTTACTATTCTGGACAGGACCTATGAAGAAAAAGAAACCTTTATTGCAGTCTTGATATTGTTCTAAGGCAGTTTCAGTTTGATCGACAATTGGGGACCCAACTTCCCTTCTATGTCTAATGTGTACTAGATGTGTGTTTCTGTGATAATCGGATGGGGCTAGGAAAACTGGTGGCAGTAGGAAGGCAATATGACATGTTCCATCCCAATCGAGGGGCAGACGAACATATGCGGTCTGGCCACATACAAAATAAGAATGACGTGAGGCTTTGAAAGTAGATTTCCCACTGTCACTATACTCGACCACAGTAATACAATCACTGTGTCCTACGTGTACGGAACCATTCTTTCTGACACATAATTCGCCTTTAACTGGTAGAACCGAAATAGCAGGCAAATCTGGAGTAGTCTCGGACTGAACATTCAAAACCATGAAATTCGAGGAATAATTACCTAGATCATATACTTCATTTTCTAGATCTAACCCTGTTCTATGGGAAAGACCTTCTTTGTCTGGGAAACATGTTCTATTCAGAAGGGACATATCAGTTGAGGATGACGTTAACGTGGACCATGCTCCACACGAACCATTATGTGAAAATGGATAGGGAAAGAGTGGCAGAACTCCCTTCGGTGTCTGGAAAGGGGGGAGTCGACCACACACCCAACAATTAGTGGCATTGCTGGTCTGGTGTGAATAGTGTAACATTCGGATAAAAGTATTATTTCGCATAGCAAGACGATAGGATAACTCGTGAGGAGGCAGGTCACTAAAAGTGTGCTCTACTGTAGCATTAGAAGACAAATGTACATGTGAATTAATAGGAAAACATAAATGTAAAGCATAACTTATGCAGGTAACCATAAGACTCAGAAATATCAGAAAAAACAAAGTAACGATACATCTACTTCGAAGATTCTTTTGATAACGTATTCTCTTAGAGCTTTGACTAACTCTCTCACTGTGTGGGTCTATCTCATACATGTCAGGAACCTGTCTAACCGTTTCACCCGAGAGGGACTTAGACAATTAAACTGGCTGACTTACTAGACCGTAGCTTATCTTTATACTCCTGCTGCGGACTTTTCTCTAACAGGGGAAGCTTAGATTCAGTGTCTGGGCAGTCCTTGAGAACGGGGCAGTCCTTGAGAAATGTCTTTGGTTTGAGTCCATGGAATCGCTTCACGTGACTGGAGTGCAACCACCCCTTGCGGCCTTCTATCTTCACGGTGGTCCTTGTTGTTAGGAGTACAAGTCTGGGCTCCTTCCAGCGGGGCTCCAGCGGACTTGAACGATCAAAATTCCTCACTAGAACTAGGTCGCCTGGTATGACCTCGTGCGGTTTCACTTGAGTGTTGTCTGGAAAAGCAGCGGCAACCTGTGAACGACAAAATTGTAGTGCAGACATCAAGGAAGCCAAGTAATCTGTCAGCATATTACTGTCAACATCGGTAATTGTACATGGTCTAGGTGTACCCCACATATTTGGGGGACGACCGAACACTACCTCGAAAGGGGACAGACCTGTGAGTGAGCGACCATTCTCATATAAAAAAGGGCGACTGGCAGTGCTATCATCCAATCTACGCCTTTCTCTGCGCATACCTTGGCAATGCGGATTTTCAGAGTCTGATTATGTCTCTCTACGAGACCAGCTGCTTCAGGATGTCGTACACAGTGGAACTTCCACTGGTACCCTAACAGAAGGGATACTTGTTTCATAAGTTCAGAGGAGAATGGCTGACCGTTATCTGAATACACGACCCTCGGTAATCCATAGCGGGGGAAAAACTCACGAACCAACTGCCTGGCAGTGGTCGCGGCTGTGTAATCTGGGACTGGATAGGCTTCTGTCCATCTGGACAAAGCGCATACAACTACGAGGACATACTTGAAACCTCGACATCGCTCCATCTGAATATAATCCATCTGGAGGACTTCAAAAGGGTGGTCAGGAGGATGGAATCCACCTTGTTCCACCGGGACACCTTTACCTGGATTGAACTGACAACATATCATGCAAGTACGCACTTTCTGTTTGGCTGCAGCTCGTAAATGCTTGTTAAACCATAGGTTCTGAATACTGTCTAACATGGCCTTTTCTCCTAAGTGTGCTGGACTATGTGCGGTATTAATAATGACTTGAACCATAGAGTCGGGGAGAAACCATGTGGTTTTTCCCTTCGTCAACCATCCTTGATCTGTCTGGACCCCTCCTTGTTCGGACCATTTCTTGATTTCATCGGGAGTAGCATGTGACTGTATATCTAGTACATCTTGTGTAGGGTCCTTAACTGTCATACAAGTAGTCTGATCTGGAATGTCTGTCTGTATCGTTTTAACTGGAATGTCTGGAGTCTGAGCTGTAAGCTTGGCTGTTCGATCTGCCAGATCGTTACCCTGGGTAATGATGTCAGTGACTTTCGTATGTGCCTTGCACTTCATGATAGCGATGGCTGTCGGTAAATGTATTGCATCTAACAGAGCTTGAATGAGGGGGCCATGCTGAATCTTGGTTCCATGAGAAGTCATAAAACCTCTTTCTTGCCAGAGCACTCCAAAGTCGTGTACGACTCCGAATGCATAACGTGAATCTGTGTATATGTTTACTTTCAGGTTCTTCGCTCGTATGCAGGCTCGGGTCAGAGCGACGAGCTCTGCTGATTGAGCAGACAGGGTGTCAATACGATGTGTTTCTATAACTTCAGTTTCAGTAGTCACTGCATACGCGGCTACTAGTTCTCCTGTACTTGTTCTCATACATGAACCATCCACATAAAGTGTCAGGTCAGGATCAGGTAATGCAATGTCTGTCAAGTCTTGTCTTGGCTTGGTCATGGTGTTAACAACTTCCACACAGTCATGTGTGGCAGGATTCGAAGTAACTGAGGGTAACAGTGTAGCGGGATTTAAAATGTTGCAACGTCTGATTTCTATGTGTGGCTGAAACAGTGTCAGTTCATAACCTGTTAAACGTGCAATTGTCAAGTGCTGAGTCTGTGTTCGGTTTAAAAGAACTTCCACGGAGTGTGGAACTTGTACTGTCAGGGAGTGTCCTAACACTATAGAATCACTTTGTCGGATAGCTAGAGCTGTGGCTGCAACTGACTTGAGGCACGCAGGCAGCGCCTGGGCTACTGGATCTAACGTGCTAGAGAAATAAGCACAGGGCTTGTATTGTCCTGCTTGATCTTGTGTGAGAACAGATAATGCAGTACCATCACGTTCAGTGACAAAAAGTGTAAAAGGCTTACTGTAGTTTGGTGTTGCTAGAACAGGTGCTTGGCATAAAGCTTTCTTTAACTCATTGAAAACAAGTGTATGTTCTTGGGTCCAAGGGAGGACAGTCGATACGGCTGCCTCCTGTGTCGTTAACTGTATCAGTGGCTTGGCTAGGTATGCGTACTGAGGAATCCATTGTCTGCAGTAAGAAGTGAGGCCGATAAAAGCTCGTACCTCCTTTTGAGTCTTGGGCTGTGGAAGATGTGCTATTAACTGGATACGATCAGGTGTCAACTGCCTACCCCTCTTGGACAGTAAGTGTCCAAGGTAGACCACTTGCTGGACACAGAATTGCAATTTGGAAGGGGACACCTTGTGCCCCATCTCGGCCAGAAAATACAAGACTGTAAGTGACGCACGTTCGCAGTCACGTTCAGAACGGGCTGTGATCAATAGATCATCGACATACTGGAGCAGAGCAGTGTCAGTTGGCATGTGAATATTGTCTAGTTGTCTTTTAAGTGCTTGACTGTAAATGCTAGGACTTTCTGTGAAACCTTGAGGAGCTCGTGTGAATTTATAGCTCCTTCCATTTAAACAGAATCCGAAAAGAAACTGGCTGTCTGGATGAATGGGGACACTAAAGAATGCGTTCTTGAGGTCGATAACAGTGAAGAACGTAGCTTCGGAATCAATGGCAGTCAATAGGGAAGAAATATCTGGAACCACTGGGTACTGGGGTATGATACATTTATTAAGTTCTCGAAGGTCAATCACTAATCGATAAACTGGAGGTGCATTGGGATCAGTACGTTTTAGAATCGGAATGATAGGAGAATTACATACATTGGAGTCAGTTTCTACAACTACTCCTTGAACAATAAGCTCGTCAATAATTTTGGATAAGGCTGCTACAGCCTCAGGTGGCAATTTGTACTGTCGGATTCGTGGTAATACAACACCTTTCTTCAGGGTGACACAATAGGGTGTAATGTGCATACAACCTACATCAGTTGGACCTTGCGCCCATAAATGCTGTGGTACATTCAATAATCTTGGATCAAAATCACGTAATACATAATGACCTTTAAAATCTCTCAGAAACAATCGCACTCCTTCAGGAGAGCAGCATATGACTGCTCCTAATTCTTTCAATGTCTTGATGCCTAGTAAATTTTCTGGACATGATTTCGTAAGTAACAAGTCTGTAGTTCGGGACAATGGACCAACCTCTAGGGAAACTGGTTTCGATATTTCATTAACAATAGGCTTTCCTGAAAATCCAAGGGAAATATTTCTAGAGCCTGAGAGTGGAGCCCCTGGAACCTCGTCATGACTGATGGTAGTCCTACTTGCCCCTGTATCAATCAGAAACTTTCTGTCTTTCCCTAATACTTGACTGTGTACATAGGGACCCTCTTGATCTACAGGAATCTCGATGAGAGGCAAGCCAACCTCCCTCTCTAGGCTGTTTCATGAATACGACTGATAATCTGGATACTCTGACTGTGCGTACTGGTACATCTGTTGGGTAACGTGTTGTGTGGCAGCTATAGGCTGTGGTACTGTAACTGTCTGTTGTGCATTCTGCGGAACTTGTGTATTCTGCGGAACATGTTCTTGTCTAGGCGGACGTGGTCTTTCTTTAGTTTTACCAGTAGCTATGTTGTGTTTCAGAACTGCACATTCGTTTATATAATGACCTGGCTGTTTACAGTAATTGCAGGTCCCTTTAACGGGAGCTGTAGGATGACTAGCTTGATTCGTACCCCTCTTCTGACTGTCTTGCGGAACAGACTGTGCAACTAGTACTTTCATTTTCGTGTCTTTCATACGTCTCCTTTCATGTTCCTGCTCCTCCCTGATTCTGTTCTGGTGATACTGTAACATCTGGAGCATCTGTGACGGAGTATTAGCTTGCCAGGTACTCTCGACTTTCAGTACTCGATTTTTAACTTGTGGACTTGAATTCTCGACTAGCTTGGTAACAAAAAGATGGGGATACGACTCACTACTTGTTTTCAGACCACTATTAATAATGAAGCATTTCTCAAATCTCGAATGAAAATCACTAGTGTCTTCGTCTTGTTTCTGTTTACAGGCTGAGATGGCATCCCAATCTTCCTTTTTCGTGGCTAGTAATCTTGGCAGGACTTGTATTAATAACTCGGGCAAAGCTTTCGCTTTTTCCCCAAGACCGGTACCTGGAACTCGTGTATTATCTTCAGTCTCTAATGCGGTCCAATCTATCTTTTTCTCTCCCACCTCCCATTCCTTTTCTTTGAGTTTTTCATATATGCCCGCAGGCAACAGGACCTTTAACATTTTAATGATATCCGGATACGTGTATTCTCCCATACGGAGCATGTCCTTTAGTTCACGGTGGAACCCTGCTGGATCTTTATCGTGACAGGGGATTAACTTTTTCATTTCAAGAAGTTCTATTTTCGTGATAGGGGTGTAAACAAATACTCGTTCTAAATCACCCCCCTCTCCTTTAACTGGATGTACTTCTCGTAACGGATTCTGTCTATCTATATAGAATGATTTTCTTACTGGAGGTGGGACAGGAACAAAATGTGGGTTCAGGAACGTTCTGTATTTGTGGCGTTGTTCTAATATGACACTAATTAAATCGGTACCTAGACCTTTCCATCTGTATAAGAGTAACTCGTTTAATACATCATGTAAAGGACCTGGATCAGAATGCTGATCCTCATACAGTGTAATGAGGTGCTGGATCATATACGTACCCACCAGACGCTGCTCGGCTGGGGGCAGTTTCAGAAACGTTTGGGCCACTATTTCGTCTGGAAAAGTGGTAGAATCACTAGTCCATCGGACTGCTGACCGGGCTAGTTCTTGTTCATGCATGGTACTAAGCTCACTATAACCTAGTCGTGATTTCAGAATTTGTTCGGTGGCCTGGAATACTTGTTCAAGAGAACACTGTTCTGGTACTGGAGGAGGAAAAACTTTCTTGTAATCTAAGCGTGAATGTCGGTTGGAAAGTCTAGTTCTACCTACGTACGCTATTCTGGAGGGATTCTCGCTGTCTACCTCTTCACTAGAAGAGTCATACTCTTTCTCGGTTGCTCTTTTCGCTTCCTCTTTCTGGTGTATACTAATAATTTCCTTACGGATTTTCCTGTACATACTTTCTATACAACCTTGTGTTTTGTGCTTTCCCTCGGCTATATTGTCACTCCACCTAGTCAGGCCTTTCATCTCGTCTTTGTCTTTATCAGGATAATCTTGTTCTCTTATTAAACAGTTAATCAAGAACTGTAAAATCATATTTTGAATCTCGGCTTTCCTGTGTGCCATAGCTTCGTGAATACTTCCTGGATTCTCTCCTGTACGGATAAAACGATATATTCTGTCTAGATGTTCCTTCATGTCGGGCAGGGTGACCAAAAAGTTGGCAACCCGTCTTAAACGTACTGAATATAATACCATGTGATCTTCGCCTGGAACTGGATCATATATACATTCCGTAAGAAGTCGCTTGAGGTCTGTGTATGTAGCTAGTTTTGGCGTACGCTGTAACGCTGCGTCTCGCGGCGTCAGTCGTCTAACTTGAGGCGGGGTGATAGGAGCACTTCCCCCCACTGCTCCTGAACTGGAATCGTCAGCTAATACTGTACGTGCTGGTAAAGTAACTGGCAAAGCGGGTACATTTACTGTGGGCTGGTCCGGGGGTACTGGCACATTAACGTGACCCCCGGGACCCGTGGCTGGAGGAACAGGAATTACATTATTAACAGGGTGTTGCGGGTGAGCAGGCAGAATACGATTTGCATATGCTGGGACTGTGTCGTCCAAATAGGACGAAAGAAAAATTTCAGCTGCGGTCGGTTTATGACGTAGCTTAGTCGGGACCAATGGTGGCGGTAAATTACAGGGTGCTTCCGGGGTTGCCTTCGGCAAGCCCTCGGCAAGAAGAGGATACATACCTTTAATAAGGGCATTTCTCTGTCTGTCTGACTGTTCTGCTCTAACTCGTTCACCTTCTTCGATTAACTCCCTTTCTTGGGCTTTTTCTGCGGATTCCCTACTTAATTCTGTTTTCCTGAATTCTTTTTCGGTTCTTTTATGAGATTCTTTACGCCATAACTCGATGGCATCTTTCTGGGACTGTCTGGCTTTCTTTTTCCATAATGCTTCTTCTACTCGCATGATGCACTCGGTATCCCATGTGCCTGATACAGGCCATCTATATTTCTCTTCAAGATCTTTCGTGTAGTCAACCCATAAATCTAGATACAGTATGGCATCTAAGCCATGCTTATGATACATGAAATGTCCAGGACTGTCCCTAGGAGGGACAGGAACTGCTTCTTCGAGTAACCCTTTTCTGGTTTTTATCTGACGCAATTTCGAGAACAGAGGCATAATCGGATCTTACTGGAACTAAACACAATACACAATAATCACAGTAATGAAATGGCAAACAAATCACTCATACCACGACATAGAAATAACATTAATAACAGTTCGAACAGAATACTACCTGATACACTGAAAACATAACACTGAATTTCTCGAGAACGGACTTACTAGAATTACTGGATGCACTGCTAAAACAGTACAGAACATACCGGTCTCATAAAGAGACACGTCATACCGTATTCACCTAGGTGAATACGTCGGACTGGATCTGTGTACCCAAACCCATCGGACCAGGAACAAACTAATGAACCTGTCTAGATACTTCCCCCGCAATGGTACTCACCGGGAAGCAGAAACTGGAAGATAAGAACACATGGGCGTGAAAAGAAGGCGTGCACAGGGCGTGCACGTAGACATGTGATGAGAACGTCACAGAAGTGTCATAAGTGGGTGGAAACATGGAGGGGGCTACCTGAGCAGCTGGAACCTTTAACCTAGTGGTGCGCGCAAACGGGTAATGACGTGTTACCAGGGAGAACTGGGGCTATGACTTCTGCACTAGAAGAGGAGACGAAAGTCTGTGATGTCAGGACGACATGTACCTATAGCATATCTGGTATCTGGTGTTTGGAGTACATGTTGATAGAATCTAAAAGTTATCAGGGCAAAGGCTACTTGACACTAAGGCTGGTGCATGCATATATTTCTACATGTATTGCGTGTGCTATGAATCTTCTATGAATATTAATACAGTAATTCTCTTGCATGGAGACAGAAAGACTAGACTAGAGCTGAAGATGTTTATGTGGTTCGCTAACTTAGGAATGTGAAGACGGAGAGCTGAACTGATAACTAGAGGCATAACATATTCTTGGCAGACAGGCAGGCAGAGCCAGGCCGGGCACCGCGCTGCGCGGCAGGAAGTAAGTGAAGGGTCAGGGATGCAGGTGGGGGCTGCATCGCTCCTCGGAGTGGGTTCAGGAAACTGGAACTTGAATCTGGTGTCCGGGCCCTTTGAGGCCTAGAAACGGGGACAATTCAATAAATTAACGTGCATAATGTAAAACGTGGGCAACATAGGCCTAATACTCGTTGCTTTCACGAGAACTGAAAACTGGCATGCTAAAGTTGGACACAACTATAATTGCGTCTTTAATCGATCATAGGGGGATATATGCATATCGATCAAGCACATATAACATAGGATGGGGAACACGTAGGCACATATAACAAGGCAAAATTCAATTTTCCTCATGGGTAATACATCCACAGCTCAGACAGAAGGCAGAGAGGCCTGCACCACAAGCTTTACCACAAGGAAAACGGACCCTGGGTAATACACCCACAGCTCAGGCAGTAGGCAGAGTGGTCTGTACCAAAGGAGAGGGAGGAAAGCACAGAGAGCGCAATAGCAGCAGCTGCACCCTGAACCACCAGGAACACTTTGAGGAGCCGAGGTACGTGGGGCACCACCCGAGGCCCACCACGTGCTGGAAGGGCGGCACAGGGGTCACAATCAGAGGGAGCACCCCGACTGAACAGACACACTGGCGGAACCAGGGGTCAGATATAGTGGTGACGAGGGAGACCCCCAGCCCCAGCCAGGTGAAGGAGAGGAGAGCAGTGCACCAGGCAGCCCCAAGAGCCAGAGTACGACACCAAAGAAGCGAGAAACCACGTGCGCACAGTCATCCTCGGCGACGGCGCCTGTTTCATTCCTACCTAAACCGGGAGAGCCCCTAATGAAATGGGAGGACTGGAAAGAGTACATATCGAATTACATTGAAGTCCTGGAGGACGAGAACGAAGAGACATTCACGAGTGTCAGGAAAAGAATAATTTTACTACATAACCTAGGCCCAGAGGGGATCAGAGTATTCAAGAACCTAGTACCCAAACAGAGACAAGTAGGAGACGATGATGTGTATGCCCATGCCTTAGAAGAACTCGACGAACATTACCGACTGGCAGTATGTGTGTTGATAGACCGCTACAACTTTCAACAGCGGAAGCAAGAACATGGCGAATCTATCGATGAGTATGTAGCGGCGTTAAAAAGGGTGGCGTCCACGTGTCAGTTTGGCGCACTCCATGATGATTTCATCAAAGACCAAATAGTAATGCACATGACTATGAAATCAGTACAGGACAAACTGTGGGCATGCGGTGATACCATGTTGAAAGAGGCGATTGCGATAGTGAAGAAGGCGGAATTAGCACAAAGATGTGCGGACGCGGCGAAAAGAGAAATGGCGGCGAAGCACATGGTCAACAGAATAGAGGAGAAAGAGCCCAAAGGGGGGTACAAGAACACAGGTGCGACCTACAAAGGACCCAACAAATGGCAAGGGAAGCCGGGACCGCCGGGGAAGCAGATGAAAGGAAGTAAGAACTCGTGTTACTGGTGCGGCAGTTGGGCCCATGAGGCGAATGACAAAAGATGCCCGGCCTTCCGGGCTAAGTGCGTGTTCTGTGGAGTGATGGGACATTACGAAAAGGTGTGTCGGAGAAAAGCGGCCCGCAACACGGTGAAATTCGTGGACATGGACCAGGAAGACAGGGAAGGAAGATGCCAGGTGGATGAGGACGAAGTACTATGCATAGAGGAGCAAGTCCTGAGTGTGTGCACCAGGAGATCGAACAAACCGGTGTTGGACATGAAGATAGGTGGCTTGATGATAAGCATTGTGGGGGACTCGGGTTCGCCATGCACATTGGTACAGCGGGCAGTGTGGACTGAGAAATTCACGCCTCATCTAGGCCCGCATTTGGAACCACCAGACATCAGACCGGTCACGTACCTGGGAGACCGTATCCCAATAGCTGGATTTCGACCATTAACATTTGAATTCAGAGGACGCAGTGCAGATTGCAAATTATATGTGACGGAGAAAGGCCCGTCAGTATTAGGTTGGATGGACCAAGGAGACTTAGGCATCAAACTGGACCCTGGTGGAGCAGTACAAGTATTGATGACGGAACCAGAAAAATGGCCAGACCTGGAAAAATGGAAGAGAGACTTCCCTAAGGCATTCGGCGGAAGGGTCAGGAGATTGGAAAAGTTTTCCCACAAAATTGTCCTCAAGACAGATGCCAAACCGGTGTCACACAAAGTGAGGAATGTGCCGATAGCTGTAAGGGAAGCAGTGCAGCAAGAACTGCGTGAATTGGAGAGGAATGGCATTATTGAACCCATCACATGTGCGGATTGGCTGGCCCCCCAAGTGGTGGTGATGAAGCCAAATGACAAGGTCCGGCTGTGTGTGGACCTGCGCGAACTAAACAAAAATATCGTAGTGGAGAAGTTCCCGTTGTCCTGCATCGAGGAAATGCTTGCGAAGACCAAAGGAAAGAAATGGTACTCCACCATTGACTTGACGTCGGCATACCACCAGATAGCGCTGCACCCTGAGAGCAGGAGGCTGATATCGTTCATAACCCCCTTTGGGTGTTACCAATTCTGCAGGATGCCCTTTGGTCTAGCGTCTGCAGCTGCGGTCTTTCAAAAACTCATGCATCGTCTTTTCAAGGACATGGAAGGAGTCCAATACTTCCAAGAGGACATTTTGGTCATGGGAGGTGATCAACGGGACCATGACACCAAGTTGGCTAAGGTACTGAGGGTGCTGGAAGATAGGGGACTGACTGCAGAATGAGAGAAATGCCACTTGGGCATGGCTCCTGTCACCTACCTGGGGCACAAAATTGGTGAACAAGGGATTACACCAAAGAAGGAGAATGTAAAAGCAATCTGCGACGCTCCACCGCCTACCAGCAAGGAAGACGTAAGGTCCTTCCTAGGCATGGCCGAGTATTATAGCAAATTCATACAGCACTTTGCTTCCAAGACCCATCACATGTGTCAGTTGACGAGAGAGAAAATGGCATTTGCATGGACAGAAGACACTCAGAAGGAGTTTGAAGGTATCGAGAAGGACGTTGTCCAAGCCATACCCCTCCAAGGGTACGATCCACAGGGACAAACGGTGGTAACAACAGATGCCAGTGACAAAGGACTCGGTGCGGTCCTAATGCAAGACACGGGAGGTGGATCGATGGAGACCCTTAGTTTTGCGTCCAGGGCCCTCACAGACACTGAGAAGAAGTTCAGTGTTATTGAAAAGGAGATGCTGGCTGTGTTATGGGCCATGGGGAGATTTCGCCAGTTCCTATGGGGCACAAGGTTCCAGCTCATAACGGACCACAAGCCACTGGGAGGGTTCTCACGTCCAGTGGGCATGCGAGTGCCACTCCGAGGATAGCAAAAATGACTTTAAAGCTGTTGGAGTATCGATACGATGTAGAATATATCCCGGGCAGCAGAAACAAGGTCGCTGATTATTTGAGCAGGGCAGCAGCTATGGAAATCGCGGAGGAAGCAAAGGAAGAAGGGGACGAAATGGTGGCACTGATGGAAGACCGATAAGCAACCAAGAATGGAAAGACGCGTATCAGGCAGACAGGAGCATCCACGAGGTGAAAGGATACGTCACTGGAGGGTGGCCGGAAAAAAGGCACTTGAGTGGAGACATGAGGAAGTACTTTGAAGTGAGGGAGGAGCTCTCGCTCGGCGACAAGGGAGTCTTTATGTACCGAGGGGACAAGGTGGTACCTCCAGGAGGGCTCATCCCAAGACTGTTAGCAATATTGCACGAGGGCCATCTGGGTATCGGAAAGACCAAACTGAGGGCCAAACAGGGATACTGGTGGCCAGGCATGGACACACACACGGAACGACACGTAAGGGAGTATAACCAATGTCAACAAGCCGACAAGACGATGACACCATTGAGGCCGTCCATAGGAAAATTTGACACACCGAGGAATCCTTGGGAAGAACTCTCCATTGATATATTGGGACCTATCCTGGATAAGCAAGGGATCCCGAAATATCTGTGTATCCTGGTAGACAGATACTCTAAATGGCCAGAAGTATACATCAATGAAGAGAAGGACACGGACACCATCCTAAAGTTCCTTTCGGCTACCTTCCTCAGAGAAGGCATCCCCAAATCCATATTGAGTGACAATGGCCCGCAATTTACTTCAGATAAGTGGCTAAAATACATGGAAAGGAATGGAGTCTGTTCTAAACACACGTCCATATATCACCCTGCGGGGAATCGGAGAAGTACAACGATTCAACAGGGTCCTGATGGGTTCCATTCAAGCAGCCATTATGATGGGAAAGGACTGGGAAAAGGAACTCCTACACATGATGTGGGC
Organism: Lissotriton helveticus; assembly: GCF_964261635.1. Lineage (NCBI taxonomy): Eukaryota > Metazoa > Chordata > Amphibia > Caudata > Salamandridae > Lissotriton > Lissotriton helveticus. Next base: position 407,245,622 of record NC_136059.1, read on the forward strand.
GTATTGCATCACCCCCACTGGAACGGGGTACAGTCCTTTCCAGATTCTTAGAGGAAGAGACCCGTTTACCAAGGACAATGTGGCATGGAAAGAGAAGACGGTAACCAGCAAGTGGTCTCCGGCGATTGTACAAGCTAATTTGGAAAAAGCTCAAAGGATTTACTCAGAACACTACAATAAGAGAAGGAATGTAAGGGACACGTCGTTGGAAGAAGGAGAATGGGTGCGAGTAAAACTGGAGGCACTACAGCGGAAAGGGGACAGTAAATACAGCAGACCGCTCCAAGTTAAAGAGGTCTTCGGTCGAGCAGCAAGATTGAGTGATGGGAATGTGTGGTCCCAGGATCGCATGACTCGATGCAACAAGACAGTGCAATGGGCTCCGGAGGGGCGAGAACCAGAAGTGACGGATCAGAGCTCATCAGAGAATGAGACAGACACCCAGGAAAGAGACATGGAAGGCATGGAACTGGGGTCGGAGCAAGGAGGTGGAAAAACTCCACGTGCAAGGACAATAAGACGAGAAGAGAGAGAGTCAGCGGACAGTGAGAGATTGTATGTCCACAAAGGTAAAGTGGCGGAGCCCTTGACACCGGAGGAGAAGGAGGCATCGTCCACCCTGGTAAGATGCACGAGAGGTGGGCAATTGGTGGTGAGACCCTCCAGGTTTCGGTACCATGATATGAGGGATGGACACTGAACCCAAACAGACTGTGTTACTTGTTAGGACAAAAAGGGGGAGATATGTAGAGTCGCCGCTCTACTTGTTCACGCTACGTCACTACATAGCGTGAACGGCGGCCATCTTGAGATCGCGCTGTGCCGAGCGCGATCAGTCGGGCGCTGGAGCAGTGTCGAGGCAGCACGCTCGGCGCTCTATGTGCTGGATAGTTTATTGAAATAAATCCCTACTCCCTGACTACAAGGGTACTGTCTTTCTTGGGGGAAACACGAACATTACATAGGGTTGCATTTTTTACCGTCTAAATTGCCATGGTTTACTCACCTGCACTTAAAATTGAATTACATCACTCGCTGCTTTAGCGAGAAGCCAGTGTCAGGATTGTTCACCGGCTGCCATCTTGAGTGAGGAGCTCGCTCAGCGGTGCAGTTTGGGGGTACCGCACTAGTGCAGAGCCACGTTTTTTGGCACGAATAGGCATATTTAAACAGCCTAATGCAAGCGCGCAGCATGCGCGCCGGTGGCGCATCTTAGGCGTGTATGGGGCAAGCCCGTCTGCGCCCTTCCGCGCCCCGGGCGTGCCAAGTGTCAGTTATGCTGCCCGACCAGAGTTAGATCAAGGTAGGATAACTTACTCTAGGGAGAGACTGCTCTTTATTGATAAGAGGGAGGGAGGAGGGCAACCTAAACTTTCTGTAATTACAAGGGACGACCAGAATAATCTAATCTGTGGGATACTGAATTGTAGATCTCTGGTAAAACATCATACAGAGATCTCCAACCTGGTGGAGGACCTGGACCTAGACGCCCTGTTCCTTACAGAGACGTGGACTCACACTGACTCGCTGGTAGAACTGGGCCTTGCCTGTCTGGAGGGTTTTAAAATTTTCCACAAACCTAGAACTGGGGTGAGAGGGGGAGGAGTTGGGGTGATCTTCAAGGAAAAATGGGATTTCTCTCCCTTGGAGATAGAGGCGGTGACAGGGTTAAAAATACTGGGCTTCTCTCTGCAGGAAAACAAGGGGAGGTTAGTTATGGGTATGATATGATACAGATCACCAGGATCAGACACTCAGTATCAAGTGTTGTTTGATACTATCACGGAGCTCTCCCTGGCTCATTCTTGAATGATTATACTGGGGGACTTTAATCTGTGGAGAGAGCTGAGCCAATTATGTGAGAATTGCAATTTAGATCAGCTGGTTCAAGAACCGACACATCAGGGAGGACATGTATTGGATCTGGTATTCGCAAATCAGACTGATACCAAGATAATTGATATACGGCCGCAAAACAGGTCGGATCATTTCTTGGTGCACTTTCATATCTCAATCCCCCAATTGGAGACAAGTAGAAGCAGTCGGATTACTTTCTGACAGGGAAGAGAATGGGCTAAGCTAATTAATATTAAGCTATACCTGAAACCCCCCAATCAAAATCAAAATTTGTTTGTTACATCTAGTTCCACCGAGAAAAACTATCAGGAATACTGCAACTTTATTGATAGGTCCCTGGATAAGGTAATCCCTCTTAAGAGACTAAAAAACAGGAAGAAAGCCTCTGCCCCATGGTTTAGTGCGGAACTGAAAGTTCTTCGCTCCAGTCATAAGAGGGCGGAGAGAAAATGGAGGAGAAACTATGCGGATATAGATAGAAAGGAATTAAAAGCAGCCCAGACCCGCAACAAGGAAGGCATAGCGAAGGCTAAAGCAGATTACTTCGCCGACTTTATTCTGCATGCTCCGAATCGCACCAAAGCATTATTTAGTATTGTGGGGAGTCTCTCACACCCTACCTGTACTAACAATAAGGTGATCGCCTCACAGAAACTCTGTGACTCGATTGCAATACACTTTAAGGAAAAAGTCAGTAAGATTGTGGGTGAGTTAGTCCCCAATAATAATAACAATGCGTATGACCGGGCTGGAAGTTCAGGAGAAGAATCTATAGCAATCTCCTATTTGGAAAACTTCCAGGTTCCATCGGAGGTCCGTTTTAATGAGCTAGCCATGAGTATTACTTCTGGCTCACCTCGGGACTCTCTGCCCCATGGAATATGGAAAACCTATGGAAAGGAGACCTTTCCCTGGCTGCGTCAAATCTGCATCCAATCCCTAGAAGAAGGAGTAGTCATGGAAGAAGGCGATAATCATTCCACTACTCAAGAAACCCTCCCTTGATTCCCTGGCCCCAGCTAATTTCAGACCAATATCTCTCCTTCCTTACCCGGTTAAGATCTTGGAAAAAATTGTCAGTAAAACCCTGTCTGGATATCTGGAGGATAACCTCCTACTAGACAAGGATCAGTTTGGTTTCCGTCCGGGCCACAGTACTGAGACCGACTTGGTCACAGTTATGGACAATCTTCAGGTGCGAGCAGACAAGGGAGAATCCTCCATCTTAGTTTTATTAGATATGAATGCCGCATTCAAAACGGTGAACCATACAGTACTGCTGGAGAGATTAAAAATGATGGGGGTAAAAGGATGTGCTCTTAAATGGCTACGCTCCTACTTAACTGGAAGGCAACAGATAGTGTCACTGCCCCCCTATGAGTCGAGACAGTCGCTGGTGGCGCATGGGGTTCCGCAGGGATCGGTGATCAGCCCCATCCTTTTCAATATCTATCTGCGCCCCCTTCTATCCCTGATCAAGTACTTCGATATCGACCTTGCCAATTACGCAGATGACACCCAATTGGTGTTCTCCCTGAAAGAGAAAGGGGAGGTATCGATGGACAAGTTTCAAGAGTGTATGCGTCAGACAGCAGGATGGCTCAGGCAGAACTCTTTACAATTTAACGGGGGAAAACAGAGGTGCTGTTCTGTCCCTCTTCCAGAGTGCACCAACTGCTAATGCCAGACTTCAAGCTCACCCCAGAGGATGACCCCTTAACTCCGGCCAAAACGGTGCGTAACCTGGGGGTACAATTGGAGGATAATCTCTAGATGGAATCCCAGGTCAACAAAATGACTAACGTATGCTTTGGTTGTTGCGAATGCTACGCCAGATCCTTCCGCTCCTTCCTAAGGACATGCTTCCTATTGTAGTACAGAGTGTAATTCTTAGTAGACTGGACTACTGCAATGCTCTGTATCTGGGAGCCCCGCAGACATCATATGGAGATTACAGAGAATCCAGTCTATGGCAGCTAAACTGGCCCTGTATAGGCAACAGAGGACCTCAACGACTGCAGCCTTGAGAGATTTACATTGGCTGCCTATTAAGGAGAGGATCCACTTTAAGTCCTTATGCATCCTGTACAAAGAGATGCACGGCATGGGCCCAATCCCTTTACAGGAAAGATTTTCTTGGTACAATCTGGAAAGGCAGCTTCGCTCTTCCAATACAATTCTGGTAAAGACCATCAGCTTTAAGAGAGTTAGGACGGGGGGCAGATCCTTTGGAGTGGTAGCGTCGCAACTCTGGAATGAGCTACCTCAGCCTATTAGACAGTCCTACACGGTAATCGGCTTCAGAAAGCTGATGAAAACATGGTTGTTCCCGAGGGGCGATATCTAGTCCTCTCGCTGTAATGGTAGACCGGTTCAGCCGCAATATCTTTTGATGTTCAAGTGCAAGGGTGACAGTTATGCGCTATATAAAAAAAAATCTGACGAAGTGCTTTTGCCTGTAAGGGTACAAATCTGTTCCCATTCTATAGGTGTCAGTGGGGTGTCAAGCCGCTCGTTACAGCGACTCAAACTTCTGTCAGTGCCGCTCTCCCTTTCCTCTCGCTCTGCCCTATACAATTTAGTGACCATCTGACTCCGCTTTGGAGCTAGCGGTAATAACTGCAGGGCTTTCAAGGTATCGGGTTCAGCAGGGAAGGATGTATAGTGTTTTTAGAGTGCAAGTTTCAAACGATGGATTATGGACTGAAATAAAAGAGGCTGATTAACAATGTGTTGCGTGTCTACAGCCATGATAAAGTGCCCATCGGGGTATATGTCCTGCATATGATCTTATCCCACCTCCCTAAGCAGCTTCATCAACACAGACTCATGAGTCACCGAGACCACTGCATGGTGTGTTAGTGGTAGGGCAGGTATTCCATGCTAGGTGGAGCGGTGATTGCCGTTAAAGGTATTATAACCAATGTATTCCAGTTTATGTGGAGGCCTGAAAATAAACCGAACCGGATATATTCCCGCAGCACCTCGGCAAGGTACCATTGCGGCTCGCGGATAAACAACACCATATCATCGTCATAAAGTGAGATGTCCACTGGGCGGTGGTGAAAATTGAGCGCCGTTGCCCTGTGCCATTGCTTTATTATGCAGGCCAAGGGTTCGAGCATAATTGCAAACAATAGAATAGATAGTGGGAATCCCTGGTGTGTGCCACGTTCAAGAAAAAAGATTCTGAGGTAAATCCACCTATCCGAACCATCGCTGAAGGTTCAGTATACAATAGCTGCAACCATTACAGGAAAACAAACTGAAACCCCATGCGAGTTAAAACATGGATCATGTACGGCCATTCGATCGAGTCAAAGGCTTTCGACGCGTCTAGCATGACCGACGGTGCAGGGAGTTCCGGGTTGAGCACATGAAACATGGCAAAGATGGTCCTTAGGTTAAGGGACGTTGATCTTTCAGGTATAAAGCCCGATCGATCCAGTAAAATCAAACGGGGCATTAATGGCTGGAGTCTGGTGGCTAAAATTTTGGGAAGGATTTTCACTTCCAGATTAATTATTGAGAGGGGACGATACAAATCACACGCAGACGGAGGTTTATCTTTCTTAAGCAGCGCTATGATCAAGGCCTACCGAAGGGAAGGTGGCAGTTTACCGGTTTTGTGTGCTTCAGCATATACTTCAAGTAAGTGAGGCATCAGCAAATCCACGTACGTATCCGGACCAGGCGCCTTTTTATTAGGTAGTGAGAGAATAGCATCTCTCACGTCAGCTTCTCCAATTGGCTGGCTGAGGTATTCGCGCTGTCCATCTCCCAGCCAAGCACAGGCTATGTCAGTGAGATAGTCTTCTAGTGCGTCACCATCTAGGTTCCCTCGAGATGTGTATATTGATTTATAGAAATCCCTGAGTTGGTCCACTATGTTCTGGGGTGAATACCCTGCTCAACCATTATTTTAGAGATATGATGATGAGCAGTCCTGAACTTCAGTTTGAAGGCCAATTATCTGCCTGGCCTTCCTGGTTGGTGGTGTCACAATGGCGTTGTCTGAGGGTATTTGCAAAATCCATTGCCGATTTGGGGTTGTGAAAGATCTTGGAGTTCCCGTCGATATCGATATCTAGCTGCAGCCACACAGGGTATAACGTGGCGTAGGGGATTTTCTTAGCAATTAGAAGCTTCTTGGCAGGGAGATATTCTTTTCGTGCCGCTTGCACCGCTGCCATTAAATTGGGATAGAAAGCAAGATGATTTCCTTCATGAACAATGTCTCCTTTTTCTCTAGCCAGCCTTAGGATAGTGTTCTGGTCTCTGTAAATGAGTTAGCATGCTATCAGAGGCCTTGGGGGGCCCCCGGTGGAGGCCTGGCCATCAGAGTTCTGTGTGTGCGCTCCACAATCAGCATTTTAGAGAGGTTCTCGTCTCCGAATATGGTTTGAAGCAGATTCTCGATGTATGACTCAAGGTGCCCAGTATTGGTGGATTCCGGCAGGCCTGCGATGGGTACGTTATTACGCCAGGATCTGGCTTCTAAATCTTCATTTTTCGCTTGGATCATTGCAAGCACTTTTTCCATGGCGAACGTTTTCTCAGTCGTTTGCTGCAGCCAATCCTCGGACTCAGAGATAGAGGTCTCTGCCTCCCCAAGCCTCAGTGCGTTGGTCAAGTTTATTGGACATGTGATCCATTTGGAGGTTTAAGTTGTCAATTTTCCCATCTATCATTTGCAGGCTGTTTTGTACTGCCAATAACATCTTCTCGATGGAGGTTAGACTGTGCGGGGGGACTTCAGCCTCCGAGTCCGATGCCATCTACCCCCTTGATTTGTTGGACTGGTGTGATTCAAAAGTCAGCCGAGGCTGATTGGGCTCAGTTCTCCCCATGGCGCAGTGGAGGGCTGTGCACAGAGACTAGATGCAGAATGTAATGTTCGTAATGTATGCCAATGCACCACAACAGGCCAATATAACGTAGGAAGTCCAAGGCACAACCTCTCTCAGAGATATGGTAAGTGTATTAGGGATTGAGTCTTACGTGAGTAAGGGGCCTGTCTCTGTCAGTGCGGTGAGCCAGTGGTATACCCTTTCGCACCAGCAGTATATGCAGGCGGTTGTTGTTTAGGTTGGAGGAATGCAGTAGTGAGGTGCACCATGCGTGGCACCATGCTTTGCTGCCGCGGGGGATCATGCACTTCAGCAGCAGCACCTCAGGTGTGCAGGGATTAGCCCCTCTTCCTCGACCCCTGAATGTGATGGTGCCGGTGCAGGCGTAAGCCCCGGGGTGGGAGTGTGATTCCGCCGCTGCTAGCTCTCCGGCTCCCTCCAGCCCAGAGGTGTGGTTGCGAAGCGCAGCTTATCTTGACGGGCTAGGTAGTGTGCTGATGGGGCTAGACAGAAGACTGTGAGGTCTCAGCTCCCAGGTCTCCGATGTATCCAGGGGCGGCGATAATTATACAGGCAGGGCACAGGCCTCGATATGCCACATGTGGTGCTCTACCACATCAGGCCCCATCCCAGAGCTACACACCGAGACTCCGCTCTGCCTGCGCGTGATCTCACAGTTCTCATCTGCGGGTGTAGAAGTGCACCCTCACAGTCGGTTTTCCACAAGTCAAACAGCCGTTATCAGAACCGGGCTGCAGGATGCGACGTTAGATGCAGGCAGAGCGCTGGCCTTTCAGCGACGAAACCAGTGGTCGGAGTCTCCATCTTGCGGGCTCCGGTGCGCCAGGAGAATTTGTGGAAAACTTAAAGAGGAGCTGCACGCCAAGGGCTCAAATGTCTGTCGGAGGTTGCTGGGAGCATTCAACAATGCAGGGCTGTCGTTTTAGGTGGTGTGGAAGTGCAGGAACGGTAGGATTATTAGGCGTTTTCTGCTCCGTCTGGCGGAGCTGCGTTACACCGCAGTCATGTCGCTGTGGGCCCTCTAGTGCCATAGATGCTTAAATTATATTTCAAAGTACACATACATGATCTATAGTAGCAGAAATGAGCAACCTAGACAAAAAAAACTTCACCTTCCAAAGATCCTCTCTCCATTACATTCTAATTCCAACACTAAGCCCAACACGTACTCATTTCCCTTACATACACAGCAAACAGACAACCAACAAAAATGCGTCCAGTTAAAAGATGGACACTTAGCACAGGCAAACTAAACCACCAAAATATGCAAGATGAAGTACTCTCTGTAGCTTCCTGCCCAGCCCGAGTTCTTGCCACTGACTACGCCACGCATGAAACTTAGTATGGCACGTTTTTATTCATCTGCATATAATAGCAAATTCAACATTCTAAACCTGCATTCAACTCACTACACTCTAGTGCTTACGTCACAGTTTTACGAAGTCCATCAGGAGCCACAAAGGTTACATCATTACATACTCACACAACACTACACTCTCCAACCTAGTACATCAAAGTAGTAGGAATATAATCACCAAACTATGAACGAATGCAGTGACATATATGATAGGCATCATCCACAACTCCAACACTACCAATTGCTCTCAGTGTTCCCTCAACAAATTCACCACTATCCAAAAGTCGTCCACCACTTCACCGCCAAAGGCAATCACACTGATTGCCTGGCAGACGGTTCAGGGCCCCTGAAATGGTGGTGGTGCCTATCAGGCACCGACTGCCAGAATCAGGATGTGGGTTTTGAAAGGCCTTTCAATGGCGGCAATGCCACAATGGAAAGGCTGGCAGGGGATTGGGTTTGGGGGCCTGTTGCGGGCCCCCCTTGTTTGGGGGGGTCACTGCACTGGGGGGTACCCATGGTACCTCCCCTGCATTTCCATGCACCGTGGTGCCTGCCACATAGTGCAGGGAAATGCAGTGCAAACAGTTTTAACATTGCGTACGGTGCAGCAGCCAGCAGCCCCACCCACAATGTTAAACACCATGAATCGCATCCTAATTGCAGTGGTGGGACTACCACATGTCTAACTAGCCTTCTTTAAACTGGAAATGTTTCTCACCGTACCAGACTCCAAACTCTTCCATCTTCCAATCTTAGAATATTTAGAAACTCCTAAATCACCTTATGTAGATCAGACAATCTCCTGGAGTGCCTTTCCCATCAACTGCAAATTCCTAACACAGACAAAGGGGGTCATTACGATGGTGGTCGGACTTCAGGTCGCCCGCCATCAATGCGGGGACTGGGACCGCCAGCCTGTAAGGTGATGGTCCCGCACCCCTGATTATGATGCGAGTGCCACCATAGCAGTCGCATCCTGTAACTTTAACATTGCGTTGGTTGCTCGTTGCTGCAGCATCCACCGCAATGTCAAAAAACCATGTGGTGTGTTTCCCTGCACTATGTGGCAGGCACGACACAGTGCCTGCCACCTGGTGCAGGGAAATGTGGGTGGGTATCATGGGTGCCCCCTAGTGCACATCTAACTCCCCCAACACAAGGGGGGCCCACAAAGGGCCCCCGAATCCAATCCCCGCCAGCCGTTCCATGGCAGTTTCATCCCCATGGAAAGGCTGGCTTGAAGCAGCATCGCAATTTGCTAGGCACCACCACCATTCCACGCATGCTGGCCCAGTCCGCCAGGCAATCAGAACGATTGCCTTTGGGGGACCCATGGCAGACAGACTTTGCGTCCACCAGCAAACCACCCGCCATCATGATTTGGCGGGCAGAGAAGTGCTTGGTGATGGTGGTGAAACCGCCACCGGTAGTGTGCCGGTGGCGATTTCACCGCCATCGTAATCGGCCCCATAGTCATCAACTTTAACAATTCTTTAATGTTAGTATTTTATTATTATTAATTTAGTATTAGTTAATATATGTTTTTTGGATTAAAAATATATGTTAAAAAGTTTGTTTTATGTTTTTTCAAATTAAGTTTTAGGGTTACAATTTTTTTTTTCTTACATTTTAGGAGCGGGATGCTGCATTTATAGGGTATATGGTTGGGGAGTAACTTAAAAAGCTGGTATTAAATTTAAATACTAAAAAAATTATAAAGTATTAGGAGCGGGATATTGTGTTTACAGGGGATAAGGGTGTGGAGTCATTTCAAATATTTAGTTGTAGGATGTTGTATTTATAGGGGATGAGTATTCAGATTGTTTTGAAAAATTTAATTATAATATAAATAATTTAAAAAATCTGTAAAGTGTTTATAGTGAATTAGGGTGGAGAGTAATTTTAAAATATTATTTGTACATTTTTGATTTTTTTTAAATTTTTCTTGAGAGAATTTACTAGTGTGATGTTGATTTTATAGGGAATAAGGTAGTAAGTAGTTTTTTCATGTTGTTTAAAATAATTTTTTTGTTAAAAGTAGAAATTGAAAATTTAAAAATGTATATTAAATGAGAACATTTTAATCTGCATTTTTTTAAAAATATTAAGGTTATGTTTATCTTTGAGTACATTTTTCTAGATTTTTTGTCATTTATTTACATAAAATAATTCAAAGAACAATTTAAAAATTTATTATAAAGATACCTTTTTAATAATATTGATTATAAATTTGGAGTAGTAATAGTTATTTATATATTTATTCTGCAGCACTTTTTTGAATTTTTTTAGTTTTGGGGTTGGAATAGTAATTTATTATGTTTTATCATCCAGCACTTTCGCTGAGTTTATTTTGTTTTGGAGTTGGAATAGTAATTTAATGATGTTCATTATCCACCACTTTCCCTGAGTTTTGTTGGCTTTGGAGTTGGAATAGTAATTTCTTATGTTTTATTATCCAGCACTTTCCCTGAGTTTATTTTGTTTTGGAGTTGGGAAAGTAATGTCACAGAAAAAGATTGGGCAGCTTATCTGACAAAAGTATTTTCTAATGAAAAGCACCTACACTTCAATAAAACCAACAAAGCCACTGAGTCGCATATAACAAATAGCACCGAAACATTGCCTTGTCTTGATCACTTAACCTTCTCAGATCATCTATCTTGTACTCAATCAAGAGTGGAAAAAGTGAAAAATTCTGGCAGAAGTGACAGTGCCCCAGGTCCAAATTGTATTCTGCAAACAATATACAAATGGAATGCAAAATATTGGTCTAAGCCGATAACAGCACTGTTTAAAATGGTGCAAAATTTGGGCGTGGTCCTAGACAGTTGGAGGGGATCAATAATAAACCCAATTGTTAAGAGGGCCACAGAACAAAGCCTGCGAATTACAGACTAATAAAGACTAATACCACTTATTGACTCAGAAGATAAATACTATGCTTCATTAATATTGTAAGATTTAATTGAATGGTCAAATACCAAAAATCTGAATCCAGCCCAACAGGCAGGTTTCCATAAAGGGTACGGTACCACAATTAATATGTTAATAAGTTGCAACAATTATGGAGAAGTGCAAATATCTAAAGAAAAAACTGCAACTCTGCTTTATCGATCTGAAAGCAGCTTTTGATTGGGTGGACCAACCCCTCTTATGGGAAAAATTAAGACGATGGGGCATTCAAGAAAAAACCTTAAGAGTGATTGAAATGCTATATACAGACACATGGGTTCTAATAAAGGTGGGAGATGATACAAGAATATCCAGAAAAATACCAAATGCAAAGGGTCTTAAGCAATAGTGCATGCTAGCACGTCACTTGTTTAATCTCTTTAAGGCTGATTTACCCACCTGGATCAAGTAAACTCACACGCTCCGAGACTAAGTCCATTAACGATATCTCATCTGTCTTACGCTGATGATATTGTGTTGCTGTGTCACACCCAAGTGGAACTTCAAAGATTAGTTAAAGAAACTGCAGTTTTCAAAATTCTCAACAAATTGGAAATTAATATAAAAAATCATGCCAATAGGAAATAATCCCAATGCTTCATTGAAAATTAAACTGGGTAACGCAACCATAGAAGAAGTCAGAACTTACAAATATCTAGGCTTCTACTTTGACAAGAACTTTAATTTTCAGACACACCAGAAGTATATGGTTAGAAAAAACACAACCTTAATACATGCCTTTTGAGCACTTGTAAAAAAACTGCACGGTTCTTCCTTCCTGTTGGACAGATTACAAATCAAAACGTATAAACGTGTTTTTGGTCTTCTTTGTAATGCTTCACCTGCTCAAATCTGTTTGGAATTTGAATTGATCCAGCAAAATATAGCAAGAAGATACCACTAAACCTAATCCTGGCATAAAATACGAAACAATCAGTCCAGCCCTTTAATCAGTGCTTTATGGCAATCACTGATTAATGATACAAACTCAAGCTACAACAAATACTTGCTCTCATCATTAGAAATAACTAAAGGGCTCACTACGAGGCCATCCGTGCTGGTGGCGGAAAACGTTCATTTCCCGCTCCATGTGCGGTCATTACGACCACCAAAATACAATGGTCCCACAGAGGCCATTTACCGTCCGGCACGGTCTGTCAGGTGCTGCACGTTTTTTGCATGAACAAGAGTGGTGGATGGAGCCAATAGAGCAGGACCAGGGTGCGTAAACATGTTCCATCCGCCAAACAGATTACGATGTTGCAGACAGCCCTTCCCACCGCTGCGTGAAAACCACCACGTTGCGGATGGTGGAAAAATAACAGCGGAGAGGAAGAGCTAATACAGAACCCATCTTTATCCCTGGAGCTGCCAGGGGTCCTGCGCTACATGCCTTCCCGCTGCTTTACCTGCTGCACCTCTGGCAGACAAGACGCCGCTGTGTTCAACAGCAGAGGTACGTACCAAACATCTCCACTCATGCAACCCCTGAACAACTACATCTTCCAGCAAGTGTGGCGGCATCACGATGAATGTGCGACCCTGCAAAATGCAAAGTCCAATCCTCATGAGTGACCTTCGGTGCCCCTGAAGCCAATCGGGGCCAAAGCCGAGCCCCGCAGTTGCAGAGTATGCACACAGCAATGTCAAAATATGTACGCCTTAGAAAGCTCACATTGGCTGAAGGCTCATTCGCATAGTGTGTGTCAAACCGCGGCGCCATGGAAGCTTCGACCGCAATCCTCCCACATTCAATTGGGGCTAATGCGTGTCATCACTGTGGATGCCAGCTACCATGCATGGAAAAAACATACTGCATTTGCATTGTCGCCATGTGAATTGCATCACACATCACAAATCATTCACGTAAAGTTATTGGTGCACCTCATGTGTAATGTTTAAGTATGGGCGGATCTAGCGGATCTCGCGTACGCGAATTTGCGAATTTACGGATTCGCAATCCGCAAAAATACGCGAACTCTCGTGGATTTGCGGATTTTTACGTTTTTTGTGTTGGCGAGCGTTCGCGAGGATTTGAGGACCATTTCGCAATTGCGAACTTACTTTTCGGCTCGCAACGGCCGCGACTATGTTGTTTCTACGTCTGGTTTATGATCACAGGTTCACAGCACCCTCTGTTTCACCACTGCCACCCTCTGGTACACCCATGCCACCCTCTGGTACATCCTCACTGCCACCCATTAGGTTTGTTTATCACTGTAGATTATGGGGGTGAAAAACAGCAAGCACACCTGCCCTGCTTCAACTGCCATGAATTAATTTGGGGTTGATTAATGTGTCAGTGATTTTGAAAATTCCAGTCTGGCTGGCACCTGCTTCCTTCCTTATCTGTAATTTGCTTTCTGTTGCAGTGAAAGCAAGCACACCTGCCCTTCTTCAACTGCCATGAATTAATTTGGGGGTGATTAATGTGTCAGTAATTTTGAAACTTCCAGTCTGGCTGGCACCTGCTTCCTTCCTTATCTGTAATTTGCTTTCTGTTGCAGTGCAATTTTTTTGTCACAGGACCTTTATGGTCTACTTGTAGCTATTCTATGAGCCTGCTGTTTGGGTCATAGCAGGGTCATGGAATAGTTGCAAATAGGCAACTGAACTCTGGAGGGGCCCCTCAGGAAGCACTAGAGTGAATGGTTACTAATGTTAAGTTTGAACTTTTGCACCTGCTGATTGCTTTCAGTTTAGCAATAATCGTTTTTCTGCAATTTCGCGCGATTTGCGGGGCGCGAATCCGTGCGAATACAATTTTTTTTTTGCGGCGTGTATGTTCACGTGATTTTTTGCATGTTCGCAAGGCGCTTGTAGCTATACGTTTGCGAAGTTACCCTAGCGGTCGGACACGGGCGCGGCCATCTTGTTTGCGTGACGTAATTCCGTTTCCGGCCGCTATGTGTAATCTCGCAAAGTGTGCTGCTCGCTAGTACAATTTCGCTCGTGATCGCGAGGAAAATCTCGCGCGAACTTACCCACGCGGTCGTGAATGGGCGCGGCCATCTTGTTTCTCATTCATTGCTATGGTTCTGGGCATGCTTTCTGTATCCTCTCTGAATCTCTGCCATCCTTTGCTTTTTTGAAGTTTATTTGATCTATTTTACTTATTATCTATCCCTCTATTTTTCTAGCTCTATATTTTTGTGTTTTCTGCTACTTTTTGGTAATTTTAAACTACTTTTTTAAACTCTTTTCTTTTCTTCTTCCCTATTCTATTTCTTCTTTATTATTTCACTCATTTCTGCCCAAAACATGGTAAAGGGAGCCGGGAAGCACCATGAGAAGGGGAAGGGTCCCGCACCCCGTGCCCGGCTCCCGTGCGGGCGTTTGAGGGGGGAGCAAGTGATGCCACGGGAGATCTTTAGCGCGGAGGAGGTGGGCGCACTCATCTTCCACGTCCAGCGCCGCCTCCCCAAGACGATCCTGGGAGGCGGCAAGATCGCAACCGGCTATGGCATCCGGGAGCGCCGGAAGCGGTGGGAGAAGGTGTGCCGGGCCATGTTTAAGCTCTCTGGGGTCCGGCGCACCTATAACCAGGCCACCCACCGCTGGACGGATGTCATGGACCGGGAACGGGACTTGCTGGACGCGCTCGGCGTAGAGGTCCCCGGGCTTGGTGAGTAGTAGTAGCCTAGCCATTTCTAGCTATTTCATCACTAATCTGTTTTATCCGGCTCTGTTATTTGCAAATCTTTGTTCTTTACCAAGAGCAATAATGCTGCCGATTACATTAGGTAAATTATATTTCAAAATCTTCTATGCATTTCAGGTGCACTGCTCTCCTTCTCAGTAGCCTTGCTTGCTAATATGCCTATTTGTTTTGTATTTTGTGTTCATTTCATTGGCCTGAGAAATTATGTATGAGTGTAGTGTAAAGAACTGCGTAATGCTAGACACTAAGGGTCATATTTTCAATTACCGGCGCATCCCTGCAAAGTAGCAGGGATGCGGCAGTAATTGTGCGCCATGCCACCACCACCCATTGGCCCAAAACGTCACAGAAGCCTTACGCATCTGTGGTGTAAAGGCGGCACATTGCTGGAGTTGCGTGCCAACGATGGCGCAGCTCCAGCAATGCTCTGGGGTGCCCTATCTCCCCAATGCTGCATCACGCCGTACGACGGCTTCAAGCAGGCGCAGGGTTTGAGTCACGCATCATTGTCCTAAAATTGACTGATTGACATCTTGTAGATTTCCCTCAGCCACTTTTAGGATTCGTTCCTGCGCAGGAACGCCCTCCCTTGCGCCGGAATGCCCCCTGATGGTGCTGGGCTTTACAACGTGATGCATGTCCCATATGCGTTTTTTTAAAAATATATACGTCGCACCATGGCGACTCTTTTGTTCTGCCGCTGCGTCACAAAAGTCACGCAACAATGGAGGAAAATGAGCCGCAAGGGACTTCTAAATCAGCCCCAACAGACTGAAGTCCAGTCCTTCCTTTAGACACATGGCTATAAGAAGAAATAGTGGTGGTGGTCGGTGGATTGATAGTTTGAGTTTGCAAGCAGGATGGACTTTGTCTGTCACTTTGCGTGCTGCGGACTTCTGCCTGCCAGGCCTAGGCAAACCTTTTTAGTAGTCTGTTTATTGAGTTACATAGGAACTTTGAAAGTCAACGGTCCGCAAATCAGGCAATACGAATAACGTAGTATACCACATGAGATAGACAACTATTCCACGGGATATATTGACCTATCTATTTGCTATTTCTCCAAAATATTTTGTTATAGTTCTTTTGAAATGTTTGATTTGGTTGACAAATCTCACCCATGTTTTCTGGTCTTTCTTTCTTTCATGTTGTACATCAGCTCCCCCCAAGGGCAAGAGGACACAGGAGGAGGGTGCTGTTCAGGAGGATGCAGGCCAGGATCGGGCAGGCGAGGGCTCCTTTGCTGGCCCCAGTAAGTTTTAATTTTAATAAAGAGTACCTATTTTTTCCTAGCGTTCCTCATTCGATTTTTTCTAAATCGTCTTTGATCTTCTTGTAGACTGGATCTAAATTCTTATCCTGCCTCGACTATGACTCCCTGTGGTATTACTAGATTATTCTTATTAGTCTGTCTGTGTAGCTAACTAAGATTGCACATTTGGCAATTCCATTGGACTCCCATTCTAGTCAGCAATAGCTCTATGCACTGAGTGCAGTCCTCTGGGATTGTCCATAATGTCTTTTCAAGTCTTCTAAATGTTTATGCTTTGACAATTGCCAACAATAAAAAGGTGAATGACCACCAAGAAAGAATAAGATACTACTTTACTTTTGTTTTGGATAGAAGGACAATCCATTCTACCACTGTTGCAGGGACAAATCTGCACAAACCGAACTATGAACACTAAATAGTGCATTGTTTATCAATTATAATAGGCGCAGGTAGACTTTCTTTCCACATACCTCAGTGATATCAGACTTTGAAGAACCCCCAATCTCCTTACTGACTAGATAGTGTGGCAGAGTCATTTAGCTCCCTAAGTCACCGATAATTGATCCCCAATGATCATTAGATTATCCTACGCAGGGCAAGAGTACGGAGTCACAGTCAAGAAGTGACAGAGGCACTCATGCTTGCAAAAATTCCAAAACCTTTAGCTCATCCACTCTAGTCTGGAGGACCAAAAACCACAGAGTCTATTTAAGTTTAAAAGCTTTATTAAAACTAAACACATTTATTAAAATCAACTTTGTCATAAAAGTAAACGTTTAACTGAAAATGGAAAAGTGCTTAGTGCTAACGATTAATTGGACACATTTCTTGTGGTCGAGCTGAGCTCTCACCTGGTTTGAACTTGAGCTTGACCCTGATCGTGTTCTTAGAAGTCAAGCTTCTGTTAGGAGAAAAAGTGTTGTGTGTTAAAAATAAAAAGCAAGCATTCATCAGTTGTGACAAAAAGTGCAGCAAGACAACAGCCTTCCCTGAAAAAAGGGACATTTTTACTGTAGAGTATACAGTTACAAATTATTACATTGTATTTCGGTTTTTTCAACTTTCTTTATTCCTCCTCGACCAAATATTATACAGTAGTGAGTGGTGTATTCTAACATTCTAAAAATTTACTTTGTAGGTGGAACATCTGGTGGCGGGGCCAGCGCGGAGGTGGTGGATGAGGAGGACAACTCTTCTGGGGAGGAGGCGGTGCGAGTGTGGACAACACCAATGTGCCTGTGAGGGTTGACACGGTGGTGGCGGGCACAGGTAAGCTATATATTCGAAAAGCGAAAGAAGGGTGTAAGTAAGTGTGGAAGGACGAGAAATGTTATGATGGCTGGCAAAGAAGAATGATATGTGTTTGCTTGGCCCCCGAGGTGGCTGGGAAGGAAAGAATATGGTATGGTGCATGGCTGGGTCAATGATGAAGCAAGGATGGGTGGAAGGACAACAGCCTGGGTGGGTGAAACATAAACTGTATGTGTGCATATACTTTGAATGGATGGATGCCTGGAGCATGGTATTATCTGACTCTTAGATAGCACATGTGTATCTAGAGAGAGTAGATGGTCACTGGATGAACTAAGTGTTACCTTGAAGAGCATGTAACACCGCACCCGCACGTCCGTTCCAGTGTAGGGAAGGCAAGGAAAAGAAATTGTAAATTTGTCCAATACTACCATGAATAGTAGCAATAGTTTGTATTGCAACTGCAAGCACAGCATATATCCGGTTATTACGGTGGACACTCCGTACCTCTCTTAATAGCTTTAGTTTAGTAGTAGTACGTCATTCATGTGTGGGTGTATCACTGTTCACTCAATAATAAGCAAAGCACCTAAAGTCATCCCATATGTCATCAAATACATCCCATGTGAAGTGATAGATAATCTAATTATTTAGCTTCTTCATTTTCCTTTTCTAGTACTTATTTGCACTGTAGGGTGAAAGGTAAATTAATTAAGCAGTAGCCCTTGTAACAGAGTATTATCAGTGCCACCCGTAATAGAAAAGTAATAGCTTCACCACCTGCATGTACTGGACCGGTACAGTAACGCAAGTCTGTCTCACTCATCATGGTGTGCGTCTGTTTTTCTCGGGTGCAAGTTCACTGCGCTGGCATTCTGCCGGCTTGCATAAGATAACGTACCAATTTTCCGAAACAAGAGAGAAGAAGAAGAATAAAACTGGTGTACTGTCATAGTCTTTTTTTTTTTTTTACAAGGAGGAGGGACATAGATAGGACAATATTTTACGGGGTCCAGTGTACTCGTCCTATAGACTAGCGACACAAAGGGATGTACAAAAGTTCCCCGGGAAGAGTGACGGAGAGGGGTGTGTGTGCTAGTGAGTGGGGGGAATCCCCTAGTTGGAACTAGAACCCTCACACACCCAGCAAGCTAGGTGTCATGCTTCATCATATGGGCTCTGCTCCTCGTCAGACTGGCGCTGCAATGTCTGACGGGCTCCCGAAACCGGGGCTCTTTAACGGAGATCTTCTGTTCCCGCCATATGGTGCATGCGTGTGAGAGGGCCTGTGGAGTGTGGTCGTGACGTGGGTGTTAGGTTAAAAAAGGTGAGTCAATCTACATACTGAATTTATTCTCGTAGTAGACTCCCTTGGTTAAAAACAAAGAACGGTGGTGTGGGAGGGGAGAGACAATGACCCTAACACTATTAGGGTAAATTGGACTACTACCCTCAATTATCGGTCAACATGTTTCTTGCCTGATGGCAATTCTTCAGGACCTAAGTAGGATCGTACCACACAGTGAAAATACTAGTGACGAATATATACAAAAACAGAAGTAGGGGGTCAACACTTGCAGGCAGGTATACGTCCGTAATACAGTCAGTAATACCAGGGTGCAGGCTAGTCAGTCCTGCTGCAAATTGAATGCCCTAAACCGGATCCCTGATGGACCTCTCAGTCTGCTCCCGTGGGACTGGCTGGGGAGGTATAGTACCTTCAGCGGCAGCAGTCCGAACGGATTCACCTACCCCACGAGCAGCGTCTAGGTAATGACGCGGAGCAGCTGGTCCGCGTCATTACCTAGACGCTGCTCGTGGGGTAGGTGAATCCGTTCGGACTGCTGCCGCTGAAGGTACTATACCTCCCCAGCCAGTCCCACGGGAGCAGACTGAGAGGTCCATCAGGGATCCGGTTTAGGGCATTTAATTTGCAGCAGGACTGACTAGCCTGCACCCTGGTATTACTGACTGTATTACGGACGTATACCTGCCTGCAAGTGTTGACCCCCTACTTCTGTTTTTGTATATATTCGTCACTAGTATTTTCACTGTGTGGTACGATCCTACTTAGGTCCTGAAGAATTGCCATCAGGCAAGAAACATGTTGACCGATAATTGAGGGTAGTAGTCCAATTTACCCTTATAGTGTTAGGGTCATTGTCTCTCCCCTCCCACACCACCGTTCTTTGTTTTTAACCAAGGGAGTCTACTACGAGAATAAATTCAGTATGTAGATTGACTCACCTTTTTTAACCTAACACCCACGTCACGACCACACTCCACAGGCCCTCTCACACGCATGCACCATATGGCGGGAACAGAAGATCTCCGTTAAAGAGCCCCGGTTTCGGGAGCCCGTCAGACATTGCAGCGCCAGTCTGACGAGGAGCAGAGCCCATATGATGAAGCATGACACCTAGCTTGCTGGGTGTGTGAGGGTTCTAGTTCCAACTAGGGGATTCCCCCCACTCACTAGCACACACACCCCTCTCCGTCACTCTTCCCGGGGAACTTTTGTACATCCCTTTGTGTCGCGTACTGTCATAGTCGACTGTAATGGAAGTCCATAGTGGTCGTAGAATTTGTTCATTAAACCACCACTAATGTTAGAGCAAGGATGCAGAAGTGGGAGGTTAGATAGATACTGTCCTCAATAGTTATGTACTGTGCTTTCAATTTGCTACTTGTACTGTGACACAACTTTCGGCTCAATCACTTTGTCTTATTAATGTTAAGGAGCAATGGTTACAGACTATGTCTTTCTTTCTTCATATAGTTGCTCCTTCCAAATCGACATCACGGAGGGAGCAGGCTCGAATGGCCCGGCAACGGAGGCTGGATGGCACTGTCGCGGAATATCGGCGGCTGGTGGCCCTGGAGGAGTCGGAGGACACGCAGTCGACCGGTGCAACCACAACATCCTCGACTGGGACAGCTGCATCCTCCTCCGTGAACCCACGGGCTGCCAGCCAGCGCAGTGCTCCAGCGGTACGGAGCCGGGCTAACAAAGCCAACCGCCACCGCCAAGCAGCAAAAAGACCAGCTGCCCCCCACAGGAGCTGCAAGGCACGACAGCGCCGCCTAGGAGTGAGAATGTCCTACCTGGAGCAGGAGGTCCATAGGTACAAGAACTTGGTGGAGGGCCTCCGCTTCGAGCATGCCACCCTCCGCAAGGAGTATGATGCCCTGGCCGCAAAATTTACCAGCACCCTCCAGTAGTGGAGTGTCCCTTGCCCTTTTTTTAGAGACTTTTGGGGGGTGGGATTTGGGAGTTGGGTGCTTTTTGGGACTTTTCAAAGACAATCGTTGGGGTTAGGGAGGGTCTTGAGGGAGATTATTTTGTTAGGGCTACATAAATATACTTTTTTAAACTTTATCTGACCATACCTGTTTTTTACTGCTTTTCAGTCTGGTGGGTGGGGGTGTAACAGTAAGTTTGTTTTCCTGAAGAGTCCTAGGACTTTAGTAGTACTACCGTCAACCTCTCGTCTAGTCCTAATACTCCATTATACTACCTCCCACCAAACGCTTATCTTACCTGTAATTTGTGTTAGAAATTAGGGCTAGGCCCAGGGCTGGCTCCACGTGAAATGGGGATTAAGGTTGGCAATCCGGGGCGGATGAAATTTCCTCATTGCGGTGGTACTAGTGGTGTGACACAGTGGCAGTTGCATGCCTATGGAAAAAAATAAAACGAAACCTGGTTTGTCCTTACTGTAGCATTACAATGGTTACGGCACGATTGAGAATATAGCAGGTGACAGTACACTAGAACAGTGCCACAATGTAGCCTAACAAATGGTAAAGTATTGCAAGTATAACTAGTACTTGCGTTGAATTTATTTGACATTGGCTCCTACTACTACAAGAAATAGTACTGAAGCTGAGTAAGGCTAGAATATATCCTCGTATTCCTTCACCAGCCTGTTGCTATGACCTTATCCTCCCCAGCAAGTGTGTGGAATTATTGATGTCATTTAGTCAGTCATCAAGCAAAACCACACAGCCCGGGGGAAGAGGGTTAGGGTTTGGAAAATGGATGGGAATGAGGGTTTCTTTTTGGGTAGGTTTTGTTGAGAGAAGAAAAAAAAAGCACAGCATTGACAAACAATAATTGAAGATAAAGAAATCTTTGGGTACAAACTAAAGCTAACCACATGCAGTCACACTCATAGAAGAAAACAATGGATACTGTATCTGTATTCTGTATGTTGTTGGAGTTGTCCTGTTGAATTTGGTAAGTAAGTTGCATGCAGCAAACAATTCCTCTTATTAGCGGCACTCCTCCATTCCAGCTGATGCTTCGTCCATCAATGTTGGTGACCACTGACAGAAGACACCCTGTCCACTGCCTGCCTGGCGGATGTTGACTGAAACCCGGCCTGTAATTATTGAACATAAAACAGGAAGTGCTATTACAATACCACTGATAAATAAATATAAGGTATGTACGCTGTGTGGTGCAAAAAGTCACACTTTGATTTCCCTAAGACAGTACAATATTGTTGAAATTGCGTACTCTGTCTGAGTCACCTTTTTAAGGATAAATAAGTATGGCCAAAATAATAGTTAGCTAACCCTAACGAACCCTAAGTTACAAAAAGTGCCAAAAGGTTTTTCCTTATGGATTTTGTCCTAAACACTTCTATCCGTTATTAGACCTTCACAGGAATGCCCCAAGAGACCCGCCAACCCACCCGCCAAAAAGCACACGACAACACCCCCAAACAGCCAAAAAGCAAAATCTCATACTTACAATATCTCTCGGCCTTCGGTCCAAACGCGCTGTGCAGCTAGGTCATCATCATAACTCCTATTTTCCACCACGGATTTCCTGAAAAGCAAATGCAATCAAGTTTAGACTGTCGCAGCAGTGCTCCGACAGAGACACCAAAACCCACCAACAAACACCAGGAAGCCCCTCAAACAGGTCCCCGGAAACGCTACATTGAGCAAGATGTCAGAAGAAATAGCAAAAAAAAATCTGCATGGATTTTGTCCTAGACACTTCTATCCGTTATTAGACCTTCACAGTAATGCCCCAAGAGACCCGCCAACCCACCCGCCAAAAAGCACACGACAACACCCCCAAACAGCCAAAAAGCAAAATCTCATACTTACAATATCTCTCGGCCTTCGGTCCAAACGCGCTGTGCAGCTAGGTCATCATCATAACTCCTGTTTTCCACCACGGATTTCCTGAAAAGCAAATGCAATCAAGATTAGACTGTCGCAGCAGTGCTCCCAGACCCCAAAACTCACCCACAAACACCCGGAACCCCGCCAAAGAGCACCTCAAAGGCAAGCAAGTCAGCAAAAACGGCAAGAAATTTCCGCGTCATATTTGGTCCAAAACACTTTTATCCGTTATTAGAGCTTCACAGCAATGGGCCCAGAGCCGTCAACTCACCCGCAAAGAAGTAGAACACCTCCAAAAGTGCTGAGTCTTTCTTCATTGGGCGTAATCCAGCCCTCTGCTTTGAGGGAAATAGGAGTCTGGAGGAGGAGGATAGAGGAGCATGTTCTTCAGAACTTGTGAACCTGAGGAATGTAGACTGCGGCACCTTCAAATCAATAAGCAAACAAGTGAAGACAGTTCTGCTGATGGGCTTGTTTTTGGGATTAGGTGATTAAAGTTTGAATTAAATTAACTGTGCAAAACAAAGAAAGACAGACACACAGGAATAAAAGTGAATAAGGACGAAAAAGAAAGTTATTGATTCATTGTCTCATTTTCAGGGCTCGGTGTCAGGGAATAAGAAGAAGATTTCGTCATCATACTCTGCGAATTCAGGCAGGATGAGGTCAGTGTGACCGAACAGAGAACAAATCCCCTCATCTACGTTGCCGTCCTCCTGGTCTTCATGTGGCGTGCTTTCTCGTACTTTGTAATCTGGTGGTATGAGGTGCTGATTCATCTTGATCATTGTCAGCCGCTCCACATTTTTGGGCGAGAGGCGGCTCCGTTTGGGAGTTACAATGCCACCAGCAGCACTGAAAACCCGTTCAGAAGACACACTTGCGAGTGGGCAAGACAAATATTTTATAGCCAGGTTGGAGAGCTGTGGCCACAATTGTTTTTTCCCATGCCAATACCGCAATGGCTCATCATTAAGAAAGACCTCTGTTGAGTCATTCAGATAGTCCTGCACCATCGACTCAAGGTCCTCAGCGGTTCCTCCACTTTGCTTACTTTTTGCTGTGCCTGTGACATTTTTTCGAGAACCATACCCAAGCAAAGTTAGCCAATCCTCTACAGCAGCCACTGTTACTGTTGTGTCTGGTGCAGATGATCCGGTTGCCGGTGTCTTTAACGGCTGAGAGGTCACTTGTGTCACAGCCACAGGTGCAGAAGTGGATTTTTTTGACTGGGGATGGCCTGCTGATGCTGATGCTGATGTACTGCCTTCTTCTCCTTCAATATCCTGCCATTCTTTTTCAAACCTCTTGGCTGACCAGGCTAGCCAACGTTTGTACTTTTTAACATCTTCATCAGCAAAAGGAAAGAATGCTTGGCCTGCCAGCGCCTTTTTGTAGCGTGGATCCAGAATAGTAGCACAAATGTAATGCTGTTCTGAATTGATCTTTTTAAGACGTTCATCACCACGTAGGCGCTCTAATAATTTCTCCGACAAAATAAAAGGGTCTTTTTTTTGGCATCTTTTTCAAACTCAGAAGACACCGCCTTCAGTTGGTGCTCCAGCATGCACAACAATGGGATAGCTTTTCCCAAATTACAGTCCACCTGGCTGACTGCACGCGTGAAGAACTCAAAAGGACGAAGCATGTCTGTCAGGCTTTTAACTATGTCCCATTGCGCCGCACCCATCCGCAGGTCAATCTGAGCTGTACCCTCTGTTAAGAAATAGTGATCGAGTACCGTATACTGCTCATACAGACGCTCAAGCATGTAGGAGGTTGAGTTCCAACGTGTTGCCACCTCCTGGATGAGGGCTTTCACTGGCATTCGACGTTCAAGTAGCAGCCTCCTCAGATGCTTCCGGGCCTTAAAAGAATGTCTGAAATGGTTGCACATTTTGCGGCAGGTGGCCATTACCTCGAACGCTGTACTGTCTCTATCACTCAAGAATTTTTTAACTACCAGGTTGATACAGTGCGCCAAACACGGCACTCTGAAATAGTCACCCAGCGCCATGGCCTTAACTACATTGGCACCATTATCCGTGGAAACATAACCAATCCGGCGTTTTTTTGGGGACAGCCAGTGAAAGACCTTTTTGTTAAACTCGTCCAAAATGTTTTGTGCTGTGTGACTTTTCTCCAAGCCAAACATGGCTAGTGTTGCATGTTTGACGCTTCTCGTATTTTTGTATTCACATATTTATGTACACTAAATGATTGTATGTTACTTTGTCACATGTTCTTTTGTCAAATATTCTTTGTCAAATGTTTTTGAGCTAAATGTTTTTTGTATATGTTTTATTGTATGCACGTAGTGTTTTTCTCATGCAATTAATGCCTTAAATTAATGAGATTTATATAAAAAGTAAATGGTTTAAATAAATCAGACCATACAAATCATAACAAAGATTTGGTTTGTTGCTTGAATTAAAATAGCCATCAAAAACTGCAGGGCCGGCATTTCTTTCTTCATAAAGCATGTTTCCGAGCAGCTTTAAAAACTTGGTCCGGGTCAACACCTGCGTTTAGCTTTGCTTTAACACCTGAAAAAGAGACCCAGTGTGCAGTGATGCACATGTAATCAGCGCCTGCGCCACTGGTCCACATGTCTGTTGTCAGATGTATAGTGTGAACAGCACTCTTCTGCAAAGCTGCCCCAATCGCCTCCAGCACATCTTCATGTAGTGCTGGAACCGCAACTCTGGCAAAATAGAACCGGCTAGGAACCTTCCATTTAGGGCAGAGCGTTGCCACTAATTCTAGAAAACCTACCGCTTCTACAAAAGAAAAAGGGAGAAGGTCCACAGCTAGCATTTTAGCCAGCTTAGTGTTATACAGACGCGTCAGTGGGTGGTTGCGTTCATATGGCGCGTCTGAAGAAAACATGGTTCTAATGTTGCCCTGGACCAAGCATTTACGAGATGATAATGACTTCGTTGACGCAATTATGCTCGCTGGTGAACTTTTGCGCGTTGGTGTCTCACTCGCTCCAACACTCTTAGTGTGCCTCTCATGGGGTGTGCTGCTGACAGGGGTACTGGGTGTAAGTGAAGTGTTTGACACGTCTTCTTCCTCCTCGTCATCATCAGATGAAACATCAATGTTTTCTTGACTTCCAATTCGGGCTTCCTTGATCGCCTTTAGGTGCGCAAACCATTGGACAGTGTGCTGTCTCTTAAGATGACCTCTCTGGCCTCCGGTACCATAGTTGGTACCTGACTTACCACGACTAACTGCAACCTTACAAAGGGTACAAATGGCGAACTTTTCCCTTTTTGGGCAAACAGTAAAGAAGTCCCAAACTGGTGACTTGAAGTGTCTGTGGGGCCTGGAGGAGGTGGCGATACTGGTGGTGGTGGTCATGCTGCTAATGCCAGATGAAGTGGAGGATCTGGATTGCCCAACTTTTGTACGTTGTGCACTTTCACCGCCACTAATTAAGGTCGAGGTGGATGGAGGTCCCTTCTTGCCTGAAAGAAATATGGAAGCGGTACGAGTTGTTGTACTACTTAACTCCAATGATTGTGGTGGTGTTTCCACTGCCTCCTCGTCGACAACATCATCATCATCACGCTCAGCAGCTTTTCGGGCTAGGGTCAAAATGACTGTTTGCTGCATGCCCGCTGGGGCTGCAGTTACCTTTATGATGACTGGGTCGTCGTTGTCAGAGTCTTCATCAGCAGCAGTATCCGCCACTTCTTGCTGAGCCTCATCATCACACTCCATAACTCTGAGACTTTGGATGAGCTTCCTTTTACGCTTAACTACCTTTGTCAGATCATGGTGTGCCTCACTCTCAGACGGCAGTGGTGCTGGTTCCCAATTTTGATCCGTATCATCAGAAGGAGGTGTGCTTGAAGAAGATGTAGACACCACCCTTGATCTCTTCCTTGCTAGGGGTGTGGAAGACAATGAATGATCATCAGGAGGAGTGTCTTCCTCAAATGATACCTCGCCTTGATTGTCGATTTCCTGATGTGCCCCTACTTCGGGAGGAACAACTATTGTGGGCACTTGTGACCCTCCATGCACCTCTGCTTGCGCATCTCCTTGCGCTGCCTCTCCTTCCACATGAACTTGGGCTTGTACTTGCACATGTGATAGTTGTTGCGGCTGTGGTTGTTCAACACTCGTCATATGAGCTACAACAACCTGTGTTGATTGAGGGACATTGCTGCTGCTTTCTTGCGATGAGCCAACATCACTGGTCGATGGTGATTGAACAACTATACTGGCTGCCTCTGCAGCACTCAAGGGCTTGGACTTAAGTTGGCGTGGTGGTGGTGGTGGCACTGAGCCCAATGGAGCGGGGGTGCTGCTCCCAGCTTGGTCCCCAGCAGATCCCACTGCTGCTGCAGGCATACTTTTTTTTTTACTCCCAAAAAAAGGGGCGGCCGGCACACCAGTCTCCTTGGTAACTTGCTTCTTCTGCTCCTTACTGGCACCTTTCTTGCTAGAGGAGCTACGGGTAACTTTTTTGGGGCCATCTTCTTCAGAGCAGGTCAGAACAGCAGGCAGCAGTTGCACGAGTTGCAGAGTTGTCTGTGTCCAGACGTGATGTCGCGTGACGTTATGCTGCACACACACACCGCTGCAGGACTTCTTCCTGGCACTGGTGGTTCTCTTGAGTCTTGTGCACCTAAAAGCAATGGAAGACAGATGAACATCAGTTCAGTTATACACCCCAAAAAATCGACAAAACACAGAAAAATCAGCACAATCCCATGCCATCCATGATGTTTACATTGAAGACACCCCACAGAAAGACTAGGGCCATGCAAGTATGCAACACTCACTACCCCTGGGCATAATGGATGAAAAGTAGGCAAAATAAGTGCAGGCCTCAGACACTGCCTCTCTTCAAAATGGCCCCTTACACCCCAAGCCAGTCCACATCAACAGTACACCCCCAAAAAACAGAAAAACAGCCAGAAATCACCACAATCCAATGCCATCCATGATGTTTACATTAAAGAGAGTGAGACCACACCACAGGCACACTCAGTCCATGCACCACCACCCCTGGGCAAAAGGCCACACCAGCAGCCCCCAAAAAACGACAAAAAACAATAATATAAGCACAATCCCAGCCCATCCATGGCCTCAATGATGTTTAAATTCAAGAAGACACCCCACAGAAAGACTAGGCCCATGCAACACTCACCACCCCTGGGCAAAGGGCCCCACCAGCAGCCCAAAAAAAACAACAAAAACAACAAAAATCAGCACAATCCCAGCCCATCCATGGCCTCAATGGTGTTTAAATTCAACAAAACAGTTGTATCATGCACCCATAACCAACCCTGGTCCTACTGGATACTGTGGCTACCCACAATATATTTTATTTAATGTTCTGAAAAAGTTCAAAAATTGTAGTTGCAGCAACTGTAATGCCCCAAACAAACTTACTTGTGAAAGTTGATTTCTAATCCAAAAGTGATCCAAAGAAAGTCAAAAAGGCCTCAAATCCAAATATCCAGCAGCACCCACAAAAAGTAATCCTTCCAGCTCCAGATCCAAATGAAAGTGACCAGGAGATGGACAAAGCACTGGGAGGAGCCTGCTGGACAGGAACAGGAAGTTGGAGACTGTGGGGCACTTCCTTCCCCCCCCCCAAAAAAAATGGACTCCTTGCAAAAAAAAAGGCCATGCAAATGTCAACCTGAGGAGTGATTCTGATAAAAATCATCATTTTCTGAAGGTTTATCCTGTTTGCTGGTGGATTTCTTGTGCAGAATTGCAAAATCTCTATTTCGCGAGTGCGAGATTGTTCCTTTCCGCCGCAACTACGTGTTCGCAATTGCGAACTCTCGCGAGGTGTGCTGTGCAAGGTGGCAAGCCGCGATTACGTATTCGCGGGCGCCAAACTCCCGCGGGATCACGCAGCAAGATCCAAAATGGCGCGGCACTCGCAAAATATGATCGAGAAAAACAACTCGGCAAACGCTTAATGACGGAAAGTGAACGCCGTGCACCACGCCGCGCGCCGCAACCAAGCAAAAAATCCGCCGCGAGCGGATTCACGGACTTTCGACAAATTCGCGAGAGTTCGCGGATTGCGAATTTGCCGAAAATCCGAAAAATCCATGAGCGGTGCGTATTTTACACCCATGCTTAGTAATGTTGTGAGCCACGAGGCCCCCATGTATATCAAGTGACCTCACAGACAAACACAGTACTTGTATGAGAGAACTGGCCCAGGTCACGTGTGTCCTGCCCCATTTGTTGGCAGGAAGAGGTGTGGCATTGCGGCCAGGGTGACTTACGCTGGAATCTGGGGATCAAGGTTCAATGCCCAGCGCTGGCGGCAGATTACCACCATGTGACTCTGGGCAATAGCTCTTCCCAATGGCCCCCAGCGGCTGAAGACCCTTACGGGTGATTGTTTGCACTTTACAAATGTGGATTATTAGGGTCACAGGTCAAGTGATGCCTGTGCTTGGTGGCTGTGAGGTGGGGGGTAAGCAATCCTGTCTGACATATTGAAGGCAACCCATAAACGTGTCTCACGGAAGCAGGCCTGCTCACCCTTAGCTCAAAATCCAGGGCAGCAAGGGATGTGTTTGAAAGGCAGATGTCCCTGGCCCGCCTAAACGGACATCTTCTGCAGTAAAAGACAGGTTGCACACAGGTGAAATATGCGTAGCGGAACGTTAGCCTATAACTGATGTGCAGCACAGCCAATGGGACACATCCAAAGAGAAGCTGCATGCGGTCACAGTACAGTTGCAACTGACCAGGTACGGCCTGGCCCACAGGACGGTCAGACATGGTTTGAGAGCACTCTTAGAACCAGTGCTCAGCTGTACAGATGAAGTAATGATCTGAAAACGCTAAATACAGTATGGAATTTGGAGAAATGACAACCGGAAGCACTCCAGAAGAAGCATGAAACTAAGGGACAAGGCCGAAGCCCACATGTTTGAAAAACGTGTGCAGCAGCCTTCAGTTTCAGACGCTATGAATAATTTGTGCGTCTGTTCACCGAGTAAAAAGTGGGAGTGCTGTCTTCAACAGTGACTGAATCACGCGGGACGGTTCAGACACCTGGGGGACCATTAGGATGATGGGCGGACTTTGCCCGCCCGTCACCCCATCGTAAATCGGGACCTCCCGCCATAAGGGCGGGGGTCCCGGGGGTGCCATTAGGATTTGCCCGCCACAGTGGCGGGCACATCCTGTATTTTTGGCATTGTGGCGGGCGGTGCTCTCTGCACCGCCCGCCACAATGCTGAAAATGCACTTTCACATTATCATTTGCAAAGCGTCAGGCACCGCGCGGTGCCTGCCGCTTTGCAAATGACAATGAAGGGGAGTACCACAGGTACCCCCCATGTGCACCCCCCACCTGTACTTCACTCTGGGGGCCCGCATGGGGCCCCCAGAGTGAAGACTGCATTCCTTTCCGCGGCGGCAGCGCCGCCGCGGAAAGGCTCTGTACACCACACATCCTAATATGTCTGGCAGTGTCTATTAGACACCGCCACCATATTATTCCTTTTCCGCCCCGGCCACAAGGCGACCGGGGCGGAAAAGTGGAGGGCAGTGTTTCCCTCCATTGCGGCCCCCCCGCCATTGTAATGTGGTGGGGGAAAAGGGTGGCGGGCGGGCATTTATGTCGGGCGGATTGCCACTGCCATCATGGCGGTGGCGATCCGCCCAACATCGTAATGGACCCCCTGGTATTCGAAGGTCTCCGAGCTGATGTGGGAGTGACTACTTGTCAAAACAGTGGCCCATTGTGCATGCATACTTATTGTAGTATTCTTCGGCTGCGGGAATGTGAGGTCACCAATGGCTAACCACAATCACATATGGGGGAGTTAGAATAACATTGCCACAAAAGGAACACGTTGTGCAACAGTTCCTATATACTTGATGCCTGGCCTGTGCCCTCAGCAGTTGTGCTCATGCAGGTGAAGCTAAGTCTGCTTGGAAAATAGATTTAGCGTGAGGATGTTGTCAGGGACTGGTGTTCTTGTGGGTAAACATGCATAGATTGCACATGCCAC
Source organism: Lissotriton helveticus (assembly GCF_964261635.1). NCBI lineage: Eukaryota > Metazoa > Chordata > Amphibia > Caudata > Salamandridae > Lissotriton > Lissotriton helveticus. The sequence goes on from NC_136059.1 coordinate 407,276,004, forward strand.
ATGAAAAGACCTGTGCAACAGTACTTGAGTGTGTGAATGCGACAATTTCACCATCGTCCACATCACAGGATGTGGTGTGATGCTGGCTCTTGTGGGCACACTTCTAAGGATATAATTGTTCTGCACTATGTGATCTGTGACAACTTCTGTCACATCCATGTTGATGCTATTAGGGGTTTGAGGGCACACTGCTTCACCTCCCAGCACAGTTCATCCTTTAGCATTCTGGTAAATGCAGTTCGGTCATGATACTTACTATGTCATGTGACTGAAGTGTCTCACCTGATTTGAGCAAGGAGAGGTACAGAGACTTGAGTGGTTTGTGGTAGCTTCCTCAGCCGACACTGATCACAATGTAACTTACCTCTACTGATGTAGGATGATAACGCAACACATATGTGTCTAGAGAATCACAGCACTGACCTGCACCAACCTTGGTTACACACTACAATGGTGACACAAGTAAGCATTTCAGCTGAACTGCATTTACCAGGATGCTAAGGGGTGAATTGTGTTGGGAGGTGTGGTTGTGTGCTCCAGTCCCAGTAATGTCCATGTTGATGGTGTTAGACGGTGTTCTCTGAAAGGCATATTGTACAGTGTTGCCTGGTGGTGTGGTTTTGGGGTCATTCCATCATATGTCAATGCACTGTTATTTCGTTATTTCTGTCCAGGTTCCTCCACTCTCTTAAAGGATCTTCGCTTTTACATCTTCATACACATTACAATGTGAGTTAACAGGCTACTTCCTGTAATGAAAATGCTCTTGACGCCAAGGCATACTGTTGCGAGTTTTGTTCATTTTACAATGAGTGACAAGTGAGGGTTGAAAGTAATGGTACAATGATGGTTAGGGTAGAACACACAATGGTAGAGTTCCAAAGTCCAAACAAAGACTCACATCTTTGTGGCAATGTGTGTTCTGATTTACAACAAAGTCAATGTTCTGTATTACAGTGGTGACATCAGCGGTTGCCCCCGAGAACTGATATGGCACAGTGCTGTGCCACGTGATCATCCTGGGGTCTTTTTTTGGATGCCCCCTCCGCCGTTTGCCAGGGGGGAGACCTGCTGCATGCTCAGAGGTGTCTGAGGATTCACTGTGGTGTGACTCCACCCTTGCTGTGGCCCCTGCTGAGGTGGTGTGACTGTCATCCTGCTTGCGGGGGGGGGTGGGCAGCTATTAGAGCAGCAGGCATGTCCCTCAGAACACCCGCAAGCTGGCCCATGTTCTCAGCAATTTGTCCTAAGCAAGGGTCCATGGACCTCTGCAGCAGCCACTGTTCCCGCAGTACTTCAAGGACCTGGCCAATCTGTCCCTTGTTCTGTTGGTATGCACCAAGGACAGTTAGCACTATGTCCAGGCCCTCTGTATCATTGTCCTCCTATGACTGTTCCGCAGTTGGCCTCCCACCTGCCCTGAAGCCACAGACTGGTGGTGTTGCCTGGCGCAGCTGCCATACACTGCCCCCAGTTTCCGCGGTGTGCCTGGTGGTATTCGCAACTTCTGGCACAGGGACAGTGTTGGAGGCAGCGGTGGTGATGGTGGAGGTGGCGGCTGCCACACAGGTTTTTGATGCAGGGGTCTGCGTTGGTGGGGAAGCTGTTGTGGGAGTGGTGGTGGTGATGTCAGTGAAGGCCTGACCATGGGCTGTCCTGGGCAGGTGGGAGGGGCCAGGTCAGTCCTCCTCACCTGAAAAGACCAGGGACTCTGCATCCGAGGGTTCACCTGCCTGGGGCAGGGGCTGGCTGTGCTTGTCCATGGCACGGTCACCTACTGTTGCTAGCGAGTCACCTGGTGGAGTGAGGTGATATTGTCAGTTTTTTCTGCACACTGAACAACTTTTATGTTCATGTTTGACACATTTATTTTGAGAAGGCCTCTATTTTACCTTGGCATTGCTAGACATTCATGTCAGGTTGTCATGTGTCACACATGATGTTTAGATACATACAGAGATTTAAGTGGTCCCGGTTTCATGTAAGGGGGCCTCGGTATGGGTCCGTATCGGGCTCTGTTTTGTGCCCTGGCACAGGAGGTATGTTCTTTGTGCTGGAATGCATTGACAGCAGGCACATCGATGTGAGCATGGTCACACTCCTCACTTCTCAGTAGTGGAGACGTTACAGCATACCGTCATGCCATGCGAGCGTTGTGGGGAAGTGAAATACTATGAGGATTCATTTTGTCTCTGGAATTCACTCCTTTGGAGACTTGGGAGCAGCAACATCATTGTGGTGTCACCAGGGCTTTCAGTGGAAGTTTGTTCAATGTTAGATGCAAGCTCTAGTTGCTGCTTCTTTATTGTATGCAACTGACAGACATTGATAAAGCTAGTAGTCCGGAATTGTATTAGGTATCATGTAACTTGTTGTATCATATATCTGTGTGGAATGACAGTGACAGAAAAATGCTAGTCCAATATGCTGGGCACACATTTCGGGCTAAGGTTTTTTAGGCTACGCCCTTAATTAAATTGGCCATTCCCCTTTGAGAGACCCCCCCCCAGTTGTTTCATCCCACTTAAAGCCCTGGGTAACTACTTTGCTTGTTAGCAATGTAGCTGGGTCTGGTGGCTCAGTGAACTAAAGCAGCCCCTGCAGGGGCCCGTGTTCGACCTCATGGTCACAAGTTCAAATCCTGGCGGGTCCTCTCAGCCTTTCATCCATTTGAGGTCGATAAAATGAGTACCATTGAGTTGGGTAACAATATACAGCTGTTATTCAGCGCCAGGACACCTTCGGGTAATCGTGCGCTTTACAAATACACCTGTTATGTTATGTTACATGGCTGAAGGGCCAATATCATATGTACAGATATTGTATTTCTGAGGACGTGTCCTCTGGTGCAAACTTGTTGATCTTCCAATTCAGTTTATGCTTGGACATTTGGGATTATGCAGCGACTTCATGATTTCTGTTATGCTTTTTGTGCTTAGCTCCTGTGGTTTGTAAGGGCTGGCAGAGTTTCCATGCATGTGTTGCGTTGAGCCGAGTGTTTCTGCTTGGAGGCAATGGGACTTGCACATTGGCTTTTTGTGGTTGCGTTCTTGTGTTCTGCTTTACAGTTAAATGTGACTTCATCAATGACACTGTGACTCATGGGGCCTCTCGATGGTATTAGCTCTATGTGCACTGCCTAAAACTTATGGTGGTTTCCAGAGTTGGCTACAAAGGGCGGGATTTGGTGGTAATTTGGCTCCATGCTGTTTGTGAGGGGAGACAGAGGGCCGTGTGGGAGTTATGGTCTTGCTGTCCGGTCTCAACAACCCCTACCCATGGCTGTGGGGTGGGGAGGGTGAGCCATGCTGTTTGGGAGGGAGGCCAGGGTGCATGAGCTGACCACCTAAGTGTGGGATGAAGCTGAGTAAGGAAGTGCTATCCTTGTGATCCATTCATATTGCAAGCATGCATTTCACATGAGTTTGATGTGGAAGGGCGATTGGAGCTCACTTGTTGTGCACAACAGTACATTGCAGCGTGATGTACTCATTTTGTTAGTACTTACCAGCCTCCAGTCCCCCCTCAATTTATGTGAGACTCTCTGGATGCATTATGGTAGGCACCAGTGCATAGGGTGGTCCCTACGACATTGACTTTGCTGTGGATCCTTGCCCACATCTGATTGTTGCGCACAAGTGGGGTGTGCCAACCAGGTTGACAAACAAATGTGATTCTCCCCTGATTGTCTCGCCTACCATCACTTTCCAATCTGAGTCAGTGGATTTGGGCATTTTCTAGGGGGCATGGAAGAAATGGGTGAGGGGTGCAGGGTGCAAGGTGGTGGTGGAGATATGTGAGGTGTGTGAGGTGTGTGGGTGAGAGTTGTGTTGTGTGGAGATAGGTGGTTGTGATGATGTGCTGTGTGAGTTAATGGTGTCCTGTCTCTCCGTCTCAGCTTGTGGTGTGCAAAGGATGTTGGTCCCAGTACGGATTGGTATTGTCATGTAGTATGTGGGTGTGTCCACATGTTTAGTGACCTCCAGATGTCTCTTTCATGCTGCATATGTCTTTCCGTGCCAGGAGCAAGTTGGGGTGTATCATTGTGGCGTGTGTGTTGTGATTGAGGGCAGCAGGGAGTACAGGCACACTTCGGGCATTGTTGTGGAGTTGGTTGTGTCTCCCATCAATTTGGCCTATGTGCGTGCCCAGTGGTCAGACGCAGTGCTCAGTCCACCGGTTCGGCATTCTCATTGTAATTTGCTGTGTGGTCACACTGCGGCAGGACCAGCCTTTCCAGACCGTGGGACAGCTTTCCCCGACCACAGTGGTCTGATTTGCAGCTTATCCGACTGTGGTGGATGGTATTTTGTGGCATCCAGCGGCAGCGTCTGATTTGGCGTACATTGCATCATAATTTGACCAATGGACATGCCGCGGGTCATGTGGGAGAATTTTTTCAGACACCCTGACAGTCGGACGGCTTTTCCATCCGGCATCGTAGTTGGACCCTAATGCAGATGATTTATGGGATTTAAATTTGACACATTCTACTTTTTGTCATGCGATCAACAAAGCACGAAAAACTCATTCGGTAGTCGAAGATAAAAACACATTCTTGTGGCGATCCCATGCCTGGATGACAATTTAAACATACATCATCTTGCAACTGGCAGCACACCTATATCTAATGTAACTGGCGTATTTCAAGAAAAAGTTATTTGCTTTAAGCTTAGGAGAACTGTACTCCTATGCAGATAAACCCCCATGGAGATACAAAGGCCCAGAAACGTGTAGGTTGTGTGGCGCCCCTAAAGAAGTTTTTTTGCATTTGGTTTGCATACGTCCCATACTAAATAATGCACGCCTTATACTCCTAAGGCGCGTATTTAACGAGTGGGGGATTCGTACCTGCAAAACAGCTTTCATTAGGTGACTCCACAGACCCTCAGCTAAATTGCAAACGTCTTATGTTTTTACAATCACATGATAAAGCAATCAAACATAATTCCAAGGAGTTTACATCAGTATGAGGAACTCTGCCCAAACAAATAGCTGATTGTGAGCAAAAGATAGCTATACAACATCCACATAAGTATGGGACTCTGATACCTTCTATACATTAAGACTAGTATTTAATTTTTTGATGCCTATGCCACTTTACAACAATCGAGATGAATATGATTGGCTACAATTGAAGGAAATGTAATAACAACATGATGCGACGAAGAACGCCTTATTATCCTGTATTCTTGTAAAATAAACTAGAGCATTTTAGACAACGGATTAATTTTGAAAGGAAATTATTTAATTTTAAACATGTTCTATTAATCTGTATAACCTATAAAATAATGTGCAGGAATCATTTTGAAAGGTGATGTATTTTACTGCAAACACATTTTAACTTGTATCAACTGAAAAATATCCTGAAAGGGTCACTTGTGTATGCTTACCGATCTGCCTTAATGTTATACTGCACTCTGACACCTGAAAGGGTCTTGTTTGGGCATTATAAAACTCAATAAATAAAATAAAATAGTATACTGTCCACACACAAAGCACTGATTTACCCCCCACTGATAGCCTTGCAGACAGGACTGGGTTGAAAATTATTTGTGTGCACTTCAGAGAGCTGCTTTGAAGTGACCCCTACATCAAATGCACTTTGGGATATCAGATTTTGGTCTCTGAACTCCTGAAATCAGACACTCCTGGATCTTTAACTGAACCTATGTCAGAAGGACTCCTGTCCTGCTTAAAGGATTCAACTGGACTGCTTTTCTGGAAGAACTGGTTTTTGGCTTGTTGCCCTGCTTTGTTCTGCTTCCTGACTCTGCCTTCCCACCAAGTGCTCTCCAAGGGCTTGCTGGCTTGCCTCCTGTGTCTTAGGGACACAAAATACTTACTGCAATTCTACTGGTGCTACTGGACTCTGCTATCTGAGTCCCCTTGCCTGAGGTACCCTCTCCAGTTCTGGGCGACCCATTGTCACCTTTGCGCTGATCGGAACCGATGCATTGCCCATCAACGCCGATGCAGAGGCTGTTAAATGACAGCGGTTACACAGCCTGTGCAGCCAGGTAACAACGCTTTGCAAAGTATTTCTGGACAAATAAAGTTCAAAAAGGTTACTTGACATTTCAGAATAGTAATGTATAGATTTACATAGGGCAAGCCGAAGGTGATGCATTTTTAAGGCAGAAGTGTGAATAGTTTGTACAGTCCTTGGTAGGCCAAAGCATGGTCCTCTCTTAATGCTCCCACACCGTGAATCTGAAAATATTTCACATAGGAAGGAAATGGAAACAATGCAGTCTCTAAAGAATATGGTGTGGCGTAGTGAGCCAAAGAACAATGGATTTAACCCAGATCTCTTGACTGTGGGTGAATGTTTGATTCATTCAGCATTCCATCCATCATTTGGTGCTGCAACACTTTTCATCCTAAGTGGGATTGCTATGCTTGTACATGGTTCCCTTGTTCACTGTACCGCTGGACTCAAGGTGGCATGGCTGATGAGGGGTGTTACCCCAAAACTGGTCCTAGGATGCTCGTTTCCGGTTCAGGGAGGACCCGGCTTGACAGTTTGGGCAGGACTATTCCACTAGGGAGCAGGGTGAAGACTGATTGGCATATGGCTGGGTCCAAACTGGGGTGGTTTAGTGAGCAAAAGAACAATGGATTTAATCCAGATCTCTTGACTTGGGGATAATGTCTGATTCATTCAGCATTCTATCCATCATTTGTTGCCACAGTCCTATGTGCCTCTAAAGAGCAGGCACGCCCATCCACCTCCCTCCAAGTGCAGTCCAGCTACTGTTTGAGGGAAAAAGGACTTATAAGAAAGAGACGTTAACATTGTTTCTGTTTGCGACGATGGCTATCAGGACAGCTCAAACAAGAGGCTGAACACACCAACATTTGTGGCTACGTCACTGAGGGGCCACACAAAGTTTAAGGCGGTAGTACTGTGAGAGGTACATATTATGGCCCAATGTGTATGTGTGTCTCTGTGCACTTGAGTGCACACACATGTGTATGTATGCGTAAGTGTGAGTATGGGTGGATGTGTTTGTGTGTACATGTGTACTGAATTGTATTGTAATTACATTTAAATAGCGCTTACTAACCCTGAAATGGTGTTGAAGTGCTTAAAGAAGGGAGGCATGCTGTTAATAATTTGAAGATTTGTATGGCGTTCACCGGGGAAGGATCCTTGTGACTCAGAAGTGGGGCAGCTACACCGACTGGGAGCTAATGGAAGAAACAGATTTTCAGTTCCTTGTGAAATTCTAGGAGGGTCGTAAAACATCTAACATGTAACTGGTGGTTGTTCCAGGCTTTAAGAGCAAGCTAATAGAAGGCATGACTTCCGGCTCTGGCTCTTTGGACGTGGGGATCATGGGCCAGCAGAAGGTTGACAAATAGGAGGTGTCTGTTTCGGAAGTGGAAGTTGATGCAGGTTTTCATATATGCAGGCCATGATTGCGTGGAGCTCTGAAGTTGAGGGTACGGAGTTGGAAGAAGGCATGTTTGTGTATAGGAAGCCAGTGGAGGTCTACCCATGTTTTTATATGGGAGTGCTAAATGGGACGATGAGAGTGATCCAGCGCCCCTATAGAAAAACAGTCTCAACAAACGCTACCCAACACCATAATACTCACCATTAATCATTAATCACTCACAAGGCCCATTAACAACCGAGACAATTTTGGGCAACTGAATCATGTGACCTAATTAATCAGAACCTATTCACAAACTATTTACACATTTATATACAACTGCAGTTTATCATTTCTTACCATGGTTTTATGCATTTATCATATTAATTAAGTCACTAGGTAAATGGATCAGCTGATGATAACTAGACCATGAATAAACAAGACCAGCTTTTCGTTTCATGATTCTAATTTTATTAAACTTTATTATTCAAGGAAAGGCATCTTCTTTAATAAGTGATTATTTTATTAGCAAATAAGCAGCATTTAATAAGGAATGATCAATTAGACTGACATTTCAAAGCAAATCAGTAAACATGTATTAAGACAAATTACCAGTTTCCAATCCCTCAAGCTATTTCCCTAACTATTCTTTGCTCCACCTGAAAGGGAAAAATCATTTAGGCCTATTATCCTTACGTGCGCCAAGAAAGTTCATCAGCACGACACACCCTTCTGGAATCGGAAAGCGAGCAGCGCCCTCCTGTCAAAGGGGCCAAGTTTTATACCTTTTCTGCCAAACTAATCTCACTAAAATGTGTTCTTTGTTTTGCCACCCAGAGTTTTTATTGGCTGACAGATGTCAGACCACGTTAGCTCATCACATTTTCATTCCAAAAGTCGAGCTTTCTAAAACACCATTGTCCTCTCAATCATGCGACACCAGCTTCCTCGGAAGTGCAACATTTTATTGTGTAACAGTTCATTGCTTCCTTAGCTTGTCTGATTTGCCTCATCCTGTCCTTGGATTTGTCACTTTCAGAGCACGTACTGCACAAAAGTCATTGATCAGATTCGTTGACAACTGTCAATGTGGTACAAGTTTTCCACTTCAGAATACATGCAGGGCTTCACTCTGGACAGGATTCTAACCACCATCTTTTAGCGCTAGGCCTTTAGCCTCTCCCTTGGTAACTAGTATTCAAACAAACACAAGACAATAATTAATTATGGTAATGAAACCCATTCTGTTACCCACCCCCATTGCTAATTATTAACCCATTAATAAATGTTACCTAGCTTTAAGCACATGCCACAGAATTTTCCACAAACTTATGCCACATATAAGACAGAAAGACTTAACATAAGCACATATAATATGCACATGCCATTATTTAAACAGCCGCATTTAATGCTGACAAAGACAATAGACAAGGTTAGTTTATTATTTTCGACACACTTACATATGCAACAAAGAGCACATATATTAGTCCCTTATGTCGTGTAAATGCATTTTAATCTAGGTTGGTTAATAATTCACCACAAATCAGTTAGTACGGTTATTTTTTATTATGGAAGTTTAACTTTGCGAGTCAGGACAAAATTTTATTCTGAACCTCGCTCCATCAACTCCCTCATCTGGTGATTTCAAAATCACCAAACTACACCCAAAATGTTATCAAAATTTTAAATTCCAGAACATGTTTTGATTTTCACTGTATTAGTGTTTCTATAATTCTGTTTCTGCTGTCTGCTTGTAACTCTCATACTGTGATCTACGAAACTCTTCTAATTCTATTTCCTTTTCTTTTTCCTTTCTAAGCTTGTAAATCCTCTTCTTTTCCCTTAGTTATTACTTTCTTTTGTGCAGCATGCAACTAATTTTTAACAAAAGTATCACAAAAACTATAACTAATAAAGGAGTCAGTATTTTGCCTAAAATTGAACTACCTATCTATTGAAACCAGGTTTTGATTGCTGCAAGTCTTTTGCTCAAACGTTCTGAAAAGTCTTCATCTTCTATAGGTACAATCTCTGAATGAAGCTCTGTAATGTTTTTAATAAACATTTCAATATCCTGACTTTTATCTGGGATATTAGTACAACAATGCTTGACATGTAAAATCCCACAAACTCCTCCCTCTTTTGCTAAAAGAATATCAAGGGCAAGACGGTTCTGCATAACCATTGATCTCATGGCATTAATTTCAGTATCCACTAACTGGAAACCACCAGCAGTATCAGTTGACAATCTGTCAACAATTGTGGACAATTTTCTGATTTTAACTGAAATCAGGGTTATACCCACAAAAGGTATTACTGCACCAAAAATATCTCCCAAAATTTCTGAAAAACTTTCTCTTCTGAATCTACTCAGATGATTGCTAATTTCAAATGAACCCTTTTCATTTCTGTCTACATGAAAAATCTTTGGAAAAACTAAACCGATATAGCAAGTGCCATACCAGTGATCAGGGAGATTATAATAGGCTTTATCTCCACACACAAAATAAATTCCAGGAAAAATTGGATCTTTGCCACCTTTGAATCCCCATCCACCCAAGATCTGATAAGTATCCTCACATTGACTTGCACCTACAAAATAGTTGTCAAAAAGCGTATTGTCTCTTCAAATACAAAACTTGCCACTAACAGGTTTATCTATGTGAATAGCTACATTTCCAGTTCTTCCATTGAATTTCTCGTCCTCAATCTGCCAAAACTTTGATTTGGTTTGTTTCAGCATCTCATTTCTTTTATAAATTGCTCTTCTCTCTTCAACTAAGTTTAAGAAAGATTTCTCCTCAGCTCTCAATTTGCAAGTTAAATTGTTCCTAAAAGCATACTCATATGTTAGTTCATTTGTTACAATGAAAAATTCCCTCATCAGTTTAGCTTGTTTATGCTTATTCAAACTTTTGTCAACCTTTAAATTTGCAAAGATCTCATCAAAATTAGAATAATAGTACTCTAAACGACCTGTTTGATAAAACAAACTAGCTATTACGCTGCAAGTGATGCCATAAGTAAGAGGAAGCATGTTATAGGTCACCCCCTCAGACACAGAGGCTGGTAATTTCACACAAATATAACAGTCTTTAACATCCATGACTCTAACATATTCAGAAAGAAGTCTTGAAAAAGTATTACTAGAAAAATCACCAACAGACCTATCTTGGGGTATCTCTGGTTTATGCTCAATAACTTTGTTAGTCTTATCTACAACATTTTTGTTATCTTGTTTAGTCGCTGCTTTACTTGTCATGTTAGTCTTGTACTCCTCTTTGTCGATGCCAAAAGGGAAAATGACAGCTAAAATTAACCAGACCAAGATTATTAAAACCACACAAATCAAAGACATTTTACAACATCTCTAAAGATTGAACATCTCGAATTATTGTTAGTATAAGGCATCTTTACTCTATAACAAAAACCTTACAAGAAAAATAAAAAAGAAAAATAAAAAATGTAAAAATCACTAAATATACCCCCCTTGTTTTTAATTCTTTTTTTTTTTAAAGGAAAACCCTACTTTCTAACAGCTTTTCTTCGACCTTGCGTCTTACAACAATGTGTTTTTCTCAGCTAACACAATTTTTTCGACCTTGTGTCACCTAACACAATTTCTTCAGCCTTATGCCATGAATACATTTTAGCTTTAATTTGATACAAAATCAGTCGTTATCACTTGTGTCATTTAAATCTTCCTGACTACTGCTATTTACCTCTACTACTAGTGGGATAATAATATAGGTCCATTCAGGAGACTTGTAGTCTGGTTAGTCTTTACAACTCTTTTTGCCCTACCACTTATCACTTCAATCTTTTTCCCTGCTTGAATTTTCTTATATGTTTCTGCTTTCTGACTTGATATTTCGTTAACCTGCTCTTTCGATCTGTTTACCAATTTGAATTTTAGGCCCTCATTTTCATTAGGCAAATTATCACCTTTTCTTGGTAATTTCTTCTTTGGTTCAGATTTGTTACACTCTTCTCTCCAAGCTCTTTTCCTGAAATGTCTTATTTCAGAATCTTCATCACTATCTTCTGTTTCTGTTTCAGAGATTTTGATTCTAAATCTAGGCTCTTCTTTACTCGGCAGTTTCATTCTGTTAGGAACATCATCCTTATAGCTGGTACTCGGAATTGCATCTTCTTCTTCTTCTTCAATCACTTCCAATTTCCCAGTTTCAGAATTTTTGTTCCTGCCTTCAGAGCTTCCAATCTGCTTTTCAATACTCTCCTGATTTTGAATTTTCACTTGATCAGACTCTTCTTCTGCTTCTTTTTCTAGCAGATTTTCATCATCTTCTGCGTCTTCATTATCTTCATTCAATGCTTCATTCGCAGTTGAATTCTCCAGATGTCGACCCTCTTGTCGATCTTCAGGATCTGGATTTCTTTCAGGTTCGTCTTCAGAATCTGAATCAGTTGTTGTTTCTCCTTCGTCAGGATTTTCAGGTGTTGGCACACGAATAGTGTGACTAGCGTGAATCCACCTTTTCAATCCTTTGCACTTTACTGCATTTGTTGTAACAAGAATCACCTGTCTTGCTTTTTGCCACCTGGGTACCAGACAATTTCTTCTCCTGTGTATTTTTGTCCTCACCCAGTCTCCTGGTAACAGAGCATGAGCTTTTTCCTTGTCTCTTGTAATTACATCAGTTCCCACCTGATGGAACACAGAAGTCACGACGTCAGAAACGTTCCTACAGTATTCCAAAATGACGCTATCATTTATACTTATTAATTTTCCAACTGGTACAAATGCTTGTCTCATGACTCTACCCATGACAATATCATGAGGACTCAGACCTGTCTTTTTATCAGGGGTACTTCTCAAAGACATCAAAACAAGTGGAAGTGCGTCAGTCCACTTTACTCCTGTAGCTAAACACATTTTAGCTATTCTATTCTTAATTGTACCATTTATTTGCTCAACAACACCTGATGCTTCTGGTCTGTGGGCACAGTGGAGCTTCTGTTTTATGTTCAATGCTTCACAAATCATTTGTAATAGTCTGTTTTCAAAATGTGTGCCTCGGTCAGTTTCAACAGTCACTGGAAAAACATACCTAGGTATGATCTCCCTTAAAATCAATTTTTCAACAGTAACTGAATCATTGTGACGTTTTGGAAACGGTAAACAGTCATAATATCGATTCCAAAATATAGAATGGACATAATATCGAAGTAAAAATATAGAATGGACAAAATATCGAATGGACACAATATAGTGGTTAAAAATATCGAATTTAAGGTAAGTATTTTGTATGTTAGTATATGTGTGAAAAGTGTGTATTAATTTTTGTAATGTATGTTTAATGTATTTTAAGTAATGAATTTTATGTTATTTAATTTTTGGGTAATTTAATTCTGTAGCGGGTTGTGGGTTTATAGGGGAATAGGGTGGGAAGTAATTTAATTATATTAAATTAAAAATTAATTTTTAGCAATTATTATTAATTTTGAATTAAATTTTGCTTTCTAGTTCTGTAGCGGGTTGTGGGTTTATAGGGAAATAGGGTGGGAAGTAATTTAATTGTAGTTAATTAAATATTTTTATTTATTTATTGGTATTCATTTTGAATTTATTGTTATTTTTTAATTGGTAATTAATTTTTATTAATTGCCAATTAATTTGTATTAATTGATAAATTGTTAATTATGTTAATTTTCTAAATTTATTTTCTGTAGCGGGTTGTGGGTTTATAGGGGAATAGGGTGTGAAGTAATTTAATTGTAATTAAGTAAATACTTTTTTTCATTTATTGTTATTGATTTTAAATTTATTGTTAATAAATTTTTAATTGGTAATTAATTTCTATTAATTGGCAATTAATTTTTATTAATTGGCAATTATTTTGTATTAATTAAATATTTGATAATTATGTTAATTGTATTAATGTATTTTCTGTAGTGGGATGTGGGTTTATAGGGGAATAGGGTGGGAAGTAATGTAATTGTAATTAATTACATATTAAAAATACTTTTTGTGTATTGATAATTAACTTACTGTTAATTTTTAATTGGTATTAATTTTTATTATTAATTAGTTTTTGTTATTGAAAATTAGTTGTTAAATAATTATGAATAGGTTATTAATTTTTAATAACTAATATGTAGTTGTATTTCTAATTAATTATTACATAATATTAAATTGGTAATTAATTTCAATTAATGTTTTATTGGTATTGATATTTAATTTATTTTTAATAATATATTATATCATTACTTTCCCTACTGTTAAACTCACTGGAGTGGGAATAGTAATTTTCACCCTCCCGCTATCCAACGCTTTCCCTACTGTTGCACTCTCTGGAGTGGGAATAGTATTTTTTACCCCTACGCTATGCAACGCTTTCCCTACTGTTGCACTCTCTGGAGTGGGAATAGTAATTTTTACCCCTACGCTATCCAAAGCTTTCCCTACTGTTGCACTATCTGGAGTGGGAATAGTAATTTTCACACTCCCGCTATCCAACGCTTTCCCTACTGTTGCACTCTCTGGAGTGGGAATAGTATTTTTTACCCCTACGCTATCCAACGCTTTCCCTACTGTTGCACTCTCTGGAGTGGGAATAGTAATTTTTACCCCTACGCTATCCAATGCTTTCCCTACTGTTGTACTCTCTGGAGTGGAAATAGTATTTTTACCCTTCCAATATCCAACGCTTTCCCTACTGTTGCACTCTCTGGAGTGGGAATAGTCATTTTTACCCCTACGCTATCCAACGCTTTCCCTACTGTTGCACGCTCTGGAGTTGGAATAGTAATTTTTACCCCCCCTGCTATCCAACGCTTTCCCTATTGTTGCACTCTCTGGAGTGGGAATAGTATTTTTTACCCCTACGCTATCCAACGCTTTCCCTACTGGTGCACTCACTGGAGTGGGAATAGTATTTTTTACCCTCCCGCTATCCAACGCTTTCCCTACTGTTGCACTCTCTGGAGTGGGAATAGTAATTTTCACCCTTACGCTATCCAACGCTTTCCCTACTGTTGCACTCTTTGGAGTGGGAATAGTTATTTTTACCCCTACGCTATCCAAAGCTTTCCCTACTATTGCACTCTCTGGAGTGGGAATAGTATTTTTTACCCCTACGCTATCCAACGCTTTCCCTACTGTTGCACTTACTGGAGTGGGAATAGTATTTTTTACCCCTACGCTATTCAACGCTTTCCCTACTGTTGCACTCACTGGAGTGGTAATATTAAATGTTACCCTCCTCCTATCCTACAGTAAAATATTGTACATTTTTTATTAATAACTTTAATTAATTATATCTTAGTTTTAAGGTTATTTGAGAATTTTTAAGTATGTTTTAGTTAATTATATTTATTATTTCATTATTTTTAAATTACTTTTAAGACATTTAAAAAAAATCAATATTTTGACTGACTATATTTTTTACAGACTATATTTTGGATTCGATATTTTTGTACTTACCTGTTTGTAGATAGGAATTCGATATTTTGGCATTCTATATTTTGGTGACTATATTTTGGTAAGTCTATATTTTGTCATTCTATATTATGTCAGTGATCCGTTGGAAACGCTTCCACCCATCTTGAAAATAGACAGACTATCACAAGAACGCACCTCAACCTGTTATGTGGTGGCATGTCAATGAAATCCATTTGTAACCTGGTAAAAGGACCACCCTCCCGTCCTATGGTTCCCATGCTCACAACTGTTTTTCTGTTTGGATTAATCTGCTGGCAAACTAAACATCTCTGACAAAAACATTCTGCAATTAGTCTGAACTTTGGGTTGAACCTAACAACAAAATCAACCTAATCATCGAATCTCTTCCAATATGTCCTGGTCCATGATACATTCTAGCCATGTCAGCAATCATGCTATCTGCATAACTGGTCTGTCATCTTTTTAAACCCAAATTTCATCTTCCTCACGCTGTCTGCAACCTGCTTTTAACCATCTGTCTTTTTCCTCATCATCTGCCTCATCTTGTAAATCTTTAACTCCATGCCATGTCTCAACTACAGATGTTAGCATGAGTGAATTCAAAACATGTTCATTGTCTTTTTCCCGATTTATTGAAAAATTGTTCATTGCACAATACCTAGCAATTAAGTCTGCATAGGCATTTCCTTTAGTTATATAATCATTGCCCTTTTTGTGCGCTGTGCATTTTACGACAGCGATTTTTTCTGGTAACTGAATGCTATCAATCAATCTTTTGATCAATTTTGCACTCCTGATTGGAGTTCCCGCAGAAGTTAAATAACCTCTTTGAGACCAGAGCTGGCCATAGTCATGAACTACGCCATATCCATATTGACTAACAGTCACTATGGTAATTCCTAACTCTCTTGCTCTTTCACATGCACGAATCAAAGCAATCAATTCTGCTACTTGAGCTGAACGAATTCCTTCGAGACATGAGGCCTCAACTACATCAACAACTATACAGACAGAGTATGCTGCTCTCAGAACACCTTCATCTGTTCTCAAGCATGAACCATCAACAAAATAAACAAAATCAGATTCAGCTAATGGGACATCTTTAATGTCCTGTCTTGGTTTTGTACAATATTCTAAAACATCCAAACATTCGTGGTCAATGTCATTTTCGTTTCTGATTTCTGTTACTGTACTATCAGGTAACAATGTGGAAGGATTTAAATTCACACACCTTGCTATTGAGACGTTATCTCATCCCAGAATAGTTTTTTCATATTTCGTTAATCTGTTACTTGTCAGATGCTGTGTTTTGCTTCTGGTAAGGAGAATTTCAACAGAATAGGGTACATAAACTTTTACAGGAAATCCCATTATGATTCCTTCACTCTGTTCAAGGCTTACACTTGTTGCAGCCACTGCTTTTAAACAGCCAGGTAATGCTTTTGCAACTGGATCAAGAACTGCTGAGAAATAAGCAATTGGCTTTCTCAGTTTTCTATGTCTCTGTATTAAAACTGACAATGCACAACCTTCCCTTTCACTGCGATACAGCTCAAATTCTTTCTCGTAATATGGCATACCCAAAGCAGGTGCTTCACAAAGACTTCTTTTTAACTGCTCAAAAGCTTCTAACTCAGTTTGTGTTATAATAATCGGGTCTTTTATGTCTGATTTTGTCAGTCTCTGAAGTGGTTTTGCAATTACTGAAAATCCACTAATCCATTGACGACAATAAGCAACCATTCCTAGAAACATTCTGACCTGTCTTTGTGTTTTTGGAGGTTGCATTCCCTGAATCATTTTAATTCTCTCAATTGTCACTTGTCTGATTCCTTTTGCAATCCTGTGACCAAGATATCTAACTTCTTGTTTGCAAAACTGTAATTTTGCAGGAGACACTTTATGTCCCTCATCTGCCAAATGATTCAAAAGAGTAATGGTATCTGTCACACAGTTATCTCGAGTTTTTCCAGCCACAAGGAGGTCATCTATGTATTGAACTAATGTTGATTTTCCAGGTAAGTCTAGATTATCCAAAGATTTCTTTAACAACTGATTAAAAATAGATGGACTCTCTGTATACCCTTGAGGGATACGACACCATGCTAGGATGCGATCCTGGAACCTGAACGCAAAAATTTGCTGGCTATCTGTATGCAATGGAACAGTAAAGAACGCATTGCAGAGGTATATGCCTGTATACCATTCTGCATCATGCGGAATCTGATTAAGAATTACCGCAGGGTTTGGAACAACTGGGCAACATGGAACAACTATCTGATTAACCTTTCTCAGGTCTTGAACAATCCTGTAAGTTCCATTTGGCTTTTTGATACCCATAATCGGTGAATTACATGGGCTACTCTCAATTTCTTTTAGAACACCATGTTTTATGAATTTGTCAATTACAGGTATAACACCTTCAATAGTTTCTGCTTTCATTTTATACTGAGGAATATTTGGGAAATCTACTCCTTGTTTCACAGAAATTTTAACTGGATCCACATTTTTCATCAAACCCATTTCACTTCCTGTCAAATCCCAAATTTTAGCATTAACTGTTTCTTTTAATTCATCTGGAAGATTATCTTTATCAAATGCAGGAAATAATTTACATTCCTCAGCTTCAACCATTAACATTGTTAACTTGTACAACCCATCTTCTTGAAGTGTTTGAAGCTCTATACCATCCGGTGAGCAATATATTTCACAATTCATCTTACACAAAATGTCCCTCCCTAACAGATTTACAGGACTGCTGTTACAAACTACAAATCTATGTTTATCTTAAAATGTACCAATTTCAACCTTGACAGGCTCTGTTAAATCTGTTTTAATTTGCTGATTAGCTACATCAACTACTTGGTTGGAATCCCCAGAGAGAGGCAGGTTTTCTATTTCTACTGATCTAACAGTAGAACGGGTAGCACCTGTGTCCACAAGAAAAGTGATTTCTACATCATTCACTTTACCATTAACAAATGGATCCGATTGGTCTACCTCAAGAGTGGCTCCAAGCACACACTCTTCCTCCTCTCTCAGGCACCGTCATAGGTAATCATCAGAATCACTCCCCCCATTTTCATTCAACAAATACTGTTGAGAAACATTTTGCACATTCACTCTTTGCGATCTGTTTACCTGCTCTCCTCCGCAGAATCCCGTATCTGTATTACATCTCTGCACATTTACACAATTTGGAAGTGGCGGTTGTGGAATCTGACTCTGCTGATTCACTACCTGTCGCTGTAGCGGTTGCTGTAGCTGTTGCTGTAGCTGTTGCTGCAGATTTATCTCATTCTGCATCTGTGGATTTAATGATGCATTTTTAAAATTTCTGGGCGGATTTTTACATTCGCGCTTCCAGTGTCCAATTTCGCCGCAATTAAAACATGGGAGTTTTTGGTTCAACTCTTCAATATTCACATTAAATTTTGGTTTATTATAATTGCCTTTAAATTTACCTTGATTCTGATTAACATTTTTATTTTCTGAACTTCGAATTTGTTGTTCAGCTACTTTTACTTGTGCCCACATGGCTTTTTCTTTTAGCTTTTTCTGCTTTGCATCTATCTCATCACTACAGTATTTTGCGTTTCTCAAAATATCATCAACTGAGAGTGATTGCCAACCAACTATTCCGTTTCTAATCATATCACCAATTTCAGGTCTTAGGCCATAAACAAACCTGTATATAAAGTGGCCCATGTCCTTTTCACTTAATTTTTCATAGCCACTGTACTGTTTAAAAACCAACAGTAACCTTTCATAAAATAAATGTACTGATTCTTTTGGCTCCTGATTTGTTCTATCAATTTTAATCCAATCAACTTCTTTCGGGGGAATCTTGTTTTTCAATCAATAAATCACTTTATCATACAGATCCATAACATCTGATGATGGAGCACCTGTTATTCTATCTCGAGGAGGTTCTTCTTTGGGCCAACTTAAAGAAATTTTACATTCAGTCCAAAGATCCGATGGGACAACAATGTCAAAGAATCCATCAAGATCAATCCACAAAACTTTTGAAACCTTGATAAATCTATCTACCTGTCAATACCACTCCACCGGCTTTTCTCTCAGCCGAGGGAAATCATTGGTGAACAACAAAATGTCCTGCCTTGTCCAAGGAACATGTGCATACCCACCACCTGCTATTTCTCTCATTGGAAATTGATTTGCTACTTCTCCTCTTTCTCTCTTTTCTTCCTCTCTTTTCTTTGTCCATTTAACTCTCCATTTACTTAATTCACCTAATCTTTTTAGAAACCCAAATAATTCTTTTATGTGAATAATTCTTCCATTGGTATTCATGCTTTCAATATATTTTTCAGAGAAATCCACTCTGTAACTCTTTCCCAAATTTTTCTGTCTACTCAAATCAATCTCCAATTCAACAGCTAATTCTTCTATTTGATCATACTTTGTTTTCGTTTTCCATTGTATGCTTTTGCAAATAAACAACAATTCATCATCCTGATATTGCTTAAAATTGTCAGGTCCAATTGTGCCAATAATTAATTCCTCCAAATCTGCTTTCAAATTTGCAACGTCAAGTAATTTAGTTTCTGGAGTCTTTGGGGTATGCGTTAAATCTATTTTATTTATGCTCTTTTCTGGCGATTCAGCATCAGATTCTGCACCAGTTGGTGTTCTAAATAACGGACTTTGATTAAAAGTTAAATCAGGCATCATCATTGTTTTTTCCCGGTGAATTTCTGACAAATCTGAGTAAAATTTTTCAGCCACTTGCTAAATTTCTGCATCTAATGGAATAGTTAAAGTTGAGTGTTTAAATTCTCTTTGATCAAATACTGGTTGAACAGGACCAATCGTTACTGGTACTGTTACCGCTTCCATGCTTTTTGTTAACTGCTGTATTAATTCTTCTTTTGTTCGATAATATTCTGTAGAACTTTGCATTTCCCCAGAACCTTCTGTTCTCCTTACATTTCTCAAGGTTTCATTCCTGTGAACTGGTGTTTCAACATAATTTCTATTTTCACCAGATATGCTAGAACTAGTTCTGGTTTCTACTCTTTCAGGAGTTTTTGCATTATCCGGGTATAACCTAGGTGATGCCTCATTAATAATTTCTCTAGGTGGTGCACTTGGAGTAGTACTTGGAGGAATCATCGGGGAAGACCATGTACAAGCTGGTTGATAAGGAGGAGGCTTTTTCGGTTTTGTATTATAAATCTCTTCTAAAACAGGATCTTCTAATTCACTTTCTTCAGCATTATTATTTTTCTTTGGAATATTCTTTAGACCTTGTACTTCAGTAACCATCTCTCTTACTGGGTAAAAAGCATCACACATGTCTGCACGTCTCCAACGACGCATTCTATCTTCATGAGTTTCCCTATTAATGTCTAACTTTGGACCTCTTGTTATACCACTGTTTTCTCGTTGAAGTTCAAACATCTCATCCTCCCATTCAACTAAATCTTCCAATTGAGTAGGTCTAGGCTTTGGCACAAGAGCCATCATTTTTTCTCTCAAGTTTTTCAAAACCCTCATATTAAATGATCCATCTTCTGGCCATGCTAATACACCATCATCTTTGGTATAATCCATCCAATTATCCATCCAAAGACAAGTATGATAACCATATTCACCTTCCATATAGGCTGCAGGTGTTTTGTACTTATGAAGTAATTTTCCACTTCGCGTTTCAATTTTCCTATCAGGTTTAAGTATATTTTTCAATTTCTGAAGCCATGAAAGTTTCTTTTCCTCTTTCTTGTAGTAATAACTCATGTTTTTAATCAAATCCGCTTATTTCTAAATGATCGTAAGTATTTTCCTTGTTGTTCCGCAAACCCAACCAATCCGTGTGCGAAACTCACCAACAAGCCAATCAAGTTAAGCTACGTCACCACCTTGCTCAACCAATAGAAACACTGCTTTCAGGATAAGCCAATCAGCTGTCAGCTCGTCTTTGTCACGTCAACCAATCAGTGTGCTTGCTGTGACGTGTGTTAGCCAATCATAGCGCGAACCTTTGTGACGTACACTGCCGCTGCAGCTTCTCGTCTCTCACTCCAAGAGCTCACCCCTCCTTCACAAAATATTTTCACAGCGCCATTTTAATCAAAACTTTTCAATGAATTTCAATTAGTAAATCCAGAAAAACAAACCATTTGTCTGGTTCACTAAAATAAAGTGATAGCTTTTACAGTCACACAAGTATTCTTTGCGTGGAATAGACAACGCTATTCTCACAGAATATTCATTCGTTGATAAAGTAAGACTACTCTACCCTTCTAACAGGTAATAACAAACTCGTTACTCTCTGAATGCACTTAAAATGACAATTCAAAGTTTCACATGATCAAATATTACAATATCATTTACGCACTTTCAAACGGAAATTATCCCTAACCATACATACATGAATCTTGGTAGGACTTTAACCAACCAAAGAAAACCTGTTTCGCCAGTGAGATAGACGATGCTTCCTTACCCTTCACTCAAGCTTAGATAAAATCTACTAATCTATTCACAGTGAGTTTTAAAACAGGCACCAAGTCCTTATACTCAAAGCTAGAATTTCATAGACAATCCTCACTATTCATTCTACCTTACACACCTAAAATCCCTAAACTTGTGCTGTACGTCTACAACACTAGTGATATATGACAATACCACTATTTTGAAACAGAACAAATGCACTGAGTAACTTCACTTGTCACACTACTCATATGCCGTCTCAACTAGGAATTTTCACACTGCTTGAAAAAACCTTTCGACTACATATAACAACTGAACAAACTCAACATATGTTAAACATCGATCCTATGTAATTAGCATGTAGCATGTCCGTTACCATAGTAACCGTAACTCTGCTACCAAGAAATTGATCCAGCGCCCCTATAGAAAAACTGTCTCAACAAACGCTACCCAACACCATAATACTCACCATTAATCATTAATCACTCACAAGGCCCATTAACAACCGAGACAATTTTGGCAACTGAATCATGTGACCTAATTAACCAGAACCTATTCACAAACTATTTACATATTTATATACAACTGCAGTTTATCATTTCTTACCATGGTTTTATGCATTTATCATATTAATTAAGTCACTAGGTAAATGGATCAGCTGATGGTAACTAGACCATGAATAAACAAGACCAGCTTGTCGTTTCATAAATCCAATTTTATTAAACGTTATTATTCAAGGAAAGGCATCTTCTTTAATAAGTCATTATTTTATTAGCAAATAAGCAGCATTTAATAAGGAATGATCAATTAGACTGACATTTCAAAGCAAATCAGTAAACATGTATTAAGGCACATTAACAGTTTCCAATCCCTCAAGCTATTTCCCTAACTATTCTTTGCTCCACCTGAAAGGGAAAAATCATTTAGGCCTATTATCCTTACGTTGGCCAAGAAAGTTCATCAGCATGACACGCCCTTCTGGAATCGGAAAGCGAGCAGCGCCCTCCTGTCAAAGGGGCCAAGTTTTATACCTTTTCTGCCAAACTAATCTCACTAAAATGTATTCTTTCTTTTGCCATCCAGAGTTTTTATTGGCTGACAGATGTCAGACCACGTTAGCTCATCACATTTCCATTCCAAAAGTTGAGCTTTCTAAAACACCATTGTCCTCTCAATCATACGACTCCAGCTTCCTCGGAAGTGCAACATTTTATTGTGTAACAGTTCATTGCTTCCTTAGCTTGGCTGATTTGCCTCATCCTGTCCTTGGATTTGTCACTTTCAGAGCACTTCCTGCACAAAAGTCATTCATCAGTATTTCTTTGACAACTGTCAATGTGGTAAAAGTTTTCCACTTCAGAATACGTGCAGGGCTTCACTCTGGACAGGATTCTAACCACCATCTTTTAGCGCTAGGCCTTTAGCCTCTCCCTTGGTAACTAGTATTCAAACAAACACAAGACAATAATTAATTAAGGTAATGAAACCCATTCTGTTACCCACCCCCATTGCTAATTATTAACCCATTAATAAATGTTACCTAGCTTTAAGCACATGCCACAGATTTTTCCACAAACTTATGCCACATATAAGACAGAAAGACTTAACATAAGCACATATAATAAGCACATGCCATTATTTAAACAGCCGCATTTAATACTGACAAAGACAATAGACAAGGTTAGTTTATTATTTTCAACACACTTACATATGCAACGAAGAGCACATATATTAGTCCCTTATGTCGTGTAAATGCATTTTAATCTAGGTTGGGTAATAATTCACCACAAATCAGTTAGTACGGTTATTTTTTATTATGGAAGTTTAACTTTGCGAGTGAGGACAACATTTTATTCTGAACCTCGCTCCATCAATAGTAAGTCCCTCAGTTTGAATGACCTGGAATCTTTTGGTGAGTTGCACAGTGAGTCCAACAGAGAGGGCGTTTTTGTAGTCCAGCTGGAGATCAGTGCTTCAGTGACGAATCTTCAGGTGTTTAGTGGGAGCCATCTGAAAACTTTCTTCAGGAGTTTGATAGTGCAGAAGTGTGTGGATGCTACCAGACAATGATAATCTAGTTAGATGACTGGCCATGATATTTAGGTTTCTTGCTCAGTTTTCAATCTATTGGGTTGGTCTTAGTTCTGAGGGCCTCCCGGCTGAAGACCAGATGGAGGCATCTTTTTAAAAAAGGATAACTCCTGTCTTGTCAGAGTTCAATTTCAGGCAGTTGGTCCGCATTCGGTTTGCAACTTCTGTTATGCAGATGGTGAACTTCATGACATCTACATGGTGTATAATGTTGAGCCCATGGAATCGGACGATGCAGATTAGGTTGATCATTAGTGGGGCGTGTGAGTTAATGTAGATGGTAGGTGGGATCAGTAGATGAGCTAGAGAAGATTAGGCAATACTAATTTGCAAGGAATGCCTTTCAAAGAAGGACATGTTGTGATCTTTGAATGAGGCATGGGCAATAGGCAGAAATACACCAATATAGAGGAAGTTAAATGTATATTACTTGAAATAGGCTTTACTCAAGAGAGAGAAGCAATGCAGGGGATGGAAGGTAAGAAGGCAGCAATCAGAAGTTTTAAGTCAAGGTCAACATTTTCATGCAGGGTTTATGTGACCATATAGTAGATTTTAGAGATAGCATGCACTCTAAGGACGTAAAACTGAAGAAATCAGGCGAAGAATCAATCTACCCTGGCCATTGGAAGTACAGCACATCAGCATGAACAACTGGTCTGCTCATGGGGTGAAGGCTTAAAGTGATGACTGTTCACATAGATAGGGAAATATCAAGAGCTTTAGGTCGCGCTTGACTGAAATAGTAACCTTACTGTCAATAGGCATTTGTTATTTATCAATAAATGAAATATGCTTTATTATAGTGAATTGTTTAATAATTTAGCTCTCAATACTCTAATCTTCGAGCAAATGGATGCAACCAAATCTTTGTTGATAATTGTCTAAAATCTGATCGGAGATTGATAGGCAATTCACATGAAATCAGGCTCGGAGTTTAAGGAGGATTTTCCCCCTTTTGTTTAATTAGTGATCAGTTATACAAATGTATTTGCTGTACATAACCATCTATACAGCACATCGACGCAATCTATACAGCGCTCGATAATCAGAAATGACATGATCCTTGCTTAACAAAAACCTTTTGAACACCTTTTTTGTGCATTTATGTCCATGGTTGAAATGCAGTATTGCAAGTAACAGAATTCAAAGATTAAATCAGGTTTGGGTCAGCTTTCTCACATTCAAAATGTGATAGCTGGAGAAGTCTGCAGGAAAAATCCACAATCACATGCACCATAGTCTCCGTCGGCTCCCCTGAGTTCCTGCATACAGTTCTTAGTGGAGATCTTGCATCCTACAGCTGATTGCAAAGAGGTAAGGGACAAGCTACTGCAGACTCCTAGACAGTATTCTGCTGTTGGGTACTACTCATCACAGTCAATAGAGTTAGGTCGAATAGTGAACCAACCTGCATTATTCCCTCTGTCCCTCCTGAAGAGAGCATATCGGCCTTCTACACGAAGCAAAGCACCCATTTACTTTCTGTCCTATGTCATATTGTACATTTCACCATTACTTCTGGAAAAATGGATGTTAGAATATTATTAAAAGGACATCTATTGCAAGAAGAGATGGCTGTATGGTGTAGATGCATCAATACTTCTGGTGGCATAGCATAAAAGTCAAGCACTTCCTAGGTAGGGAGATTACAACCTGTTCCCTCCTGGCTGGCAGAATGCCTATCCCCTGCACAGATGCACGGAGGGCGAACATAGAGACAGCCTTGTAGCGCTCATAAGCACAGACTGCACACATGGTCACTGGACTAAGAGATGCAATTAGACTCTTCTCCCTGCAGAGGCAAAAACAAACAAACAACCTCCTATGGATATATGTGGCCACACAACAGACTGTCATTTCTTCCAAGAGACTGACCGGCAACCCTCCCATCTGCCTTTAACACATCAATTCTCTGGACACGAATAGGACACTATGCAGGACCACACAGTCCAAGCCACCCTTCTATCTTCAGAGTTCGGTGCTTCCCGTTCGGTTGTTGTGGAACACTTTAAATATAACAAACATTTAAAAATAAAACATCATTTAATAGTCACAGGCCACATTCCAAAACCTGATGGGTGAAAAAGAATAAGCATTTGCAATGCAATAGGTCTTGCACTGCTGCGACTTTGAGCTATTGGCATTGTAAATGTCAATGCCTTTTATTTATATTTTGGTTTTTAAAACATAAATAAAAGCCATTCTCATTTATAATGCCAATGGCTTAAACTCGCGTAAATGCGAGACCTATTGCATTGCAAATACTTGTTTCCTATTTATTTACATGCTAAAACCGGCTGGCCGCCATTTCCTGATATTATCAATACTTTTCTTACAATCTCTACACCGGCGCGGGTGCCATGATTGCATCAAAAGTAAAGAAATAGAAAAGCACGTTTTTTTCCACTGCTTACTTTTGATGCAATCATGGCACTTCTATTTCGTACTCCACTACAACAAGACTCGCAGAGCAGCGCATGTGCGCGGACTCTAGGCTCGACCTAATGAAGAAAGTGAAAATCCACTCCACCCACCACCAAAGACAAAGAAACACAATTGGGGTTGAATATGGTCAATGCATGTTTTCTGCTCACATGGAATTTTTTTTAAAGTAATACTGATATCATTTAAAAAACAACTCACTCCCAAGCATGGTGTTAAAAACATGGACCGATCCAGATTTGATTTGTGTTTGCCAAGCTGTACATCAGTAATAGAGTAATGTATGTAGGCTCGCTATGTGCCCCAACTGGGCCTACACAGGCATTCCTCTTCCAACTTAATCATACACTGATGGAGATAGACACCAGACTAATGGTTACAGGGGAGATTGAAATGTGGCTAAGGAAGCAATACTGGACCTCGCAGGCCTCACCAATCCAGCCAATAACTTGGATTCGACACACATGGGTGATATTCTCTCGATCATGGGCTCCTCAATTATTGGTGGGTGCACAAGGCAGCACGCATGGGAAAAGCAAAAAACATGGAGAAATAATACATTTCTCCACGTTTCGCCAGCACAAGACCAGGGTTTTCCTAGTCTTAATTTTGGTGCTGACTTTTATGTACACCACCCTTGTACATAAGGAGCAGCGTGAAATACAATGGGTGTTGCGGTGGATCGCCCACCACAACACCCACGGCACGCCTCTTTCACGCTAACAATAGCATGAAAAGGAGCCTTATGTACAAGGCAGTGTTAAGCCACTTTAAGTGGCTTAACGCTGCCTTGTACATAAGGCGCAGCCCTATCGCCACCACAGCATCCATAAAAGTTGCTGTGGCGTTGTGGTGGTGATAGGGGCTTGTACATATGCCCCTATGTGTCTAGAGAAATTCATATTGAATAATTGACTTTTTTAATGATTTTCTCCCCTATACGCTTTCATGCTGCAAAAAAGAGCCATTCAACTGTGCCTCTAGAACAGATCTAGAACATGTGGGCTCGGCCCTTTCAGTACGAACATCTCTTTGATCATGATACATACATGGCAGTTACAAAGTGCACATTACTTGTTCCCGGATACAGAATACCATTGTCAGAGTTGCTTTTATGGCCCATCTCAGTGCAACTGTCAGTTAGCTATTTTTCCCTGAAACAATTAAAAAGGTGGCCCCCTATGCCATGTACCCTACTTAAAAAACACTATATTACTGCCAGGCACCCCACACCTTCTCCCACTTTCTCAGGCGGCCTCTACTTTGATAAACCATCTTTTCTGCTTTCTGGCACCAATCTAGAGCAGTGTTCCATTATTTCAGTCCCCTGTGGAAAAGTAAATTTTGCCATGTTCTGTGTCCCTACGTGTTCCCCATCTTATGTTATATGTGCATGATTAATATGCATATGTATTCCCCGTGATCGATTAAAGACGCAATTACAGTTGTGTCCATCTCTAGTATGCCAGTTTCCAGTTCTCGTGAATACTACGAATATTAGGCCTATGTAAAAGTTACGTTGCCACGTTTCCCAGTGTGCACGTTATTTCATTGTAAAGTCCTCGTTTCTAGGCCTCAAAAGGGCCCGGACACCAGATTCAGCTCCTGTCTCCTGAGCCCCCGCTGAGGAGCGATACAGCCCCCACCTGTGTTCCTGACCCTTCACTTACTTCCTGCCTCACAGTGCCCGGTTCAGCCTGGCTCTGCCTACGAGTCTGCCAAGAATATGTTATGATTCTAGTTATCAGTTCAGCCCTCCTTCTCTGCATTCCTAAGCTACTGAATCGCATCAATAGTTTCCGTCACAGTCTAGCCTTTACGTCTCCATGTAAGAGAAATACTGTATTTATGGTCATTTAATATTCTTCAACACGCACTACATGTAGAATAATGCATGCACCAGTCTTAGAGTCTGTTAGCCTTTACCCCGATAGCTTTTGGATTCTATCAACATGTTCTCTAAACATCAGATACTAGATAGTGTTTAGGTACATGTCGCCCTGACTCTCCAGACTTCAGTCTCTGCTCCTAGTACAGAGTTCATAGCCCCCAGCTTCTCCTAGTAACACGTCATTGTCAGTTTGCGCGCACCATTAGGTTAGAGGTCCCGGCTCCTTAGGTAGCCCCCTCCATGTTTCCGCCCCATTTATGACATATTCTGTTACGTTTACATCACATGTCTATGTATACGCCTCCTGTTACACCCACTTTCACCCTTATCTTTCGCGACTGCTATTGACCACACCCACTGCTCCGCCTATTGTATGTATTGTAATGCAATTGTTTTAGTATATATGCTTGTGCACTGTTATTAAATGTTACGCCGATCCTGATCCTGCCCCCGGC
Source organism: Lissotriton helveticus (assembly GCF_964261635.1). Lineage (NCBI taxonomy): Eukaryota > Metazoa > Chordata > Amphibia > Caudata > Salamandridae > Lissotriton > Lissotriton helveticus. Next base: position 407,304,150 of record NC_136059.1, read on the forward strand.
AGCGCTGCCATCCTATTCCTGTGCAGGTCGTCCTGTTCCTGTCCTTTATGCTGTATTAAACCTGCAAACTCCTACTACCTCGAATCTTGACTCTTATTTATTGAGCTATCTGTTATTGCTATGTCCAGTCAAACCTAGATCCGGTATTATTTATTTATATACCACATAATGGCGCCCGAATAGGGACTTGCCCTTTCCCCACGCGCCGGTGAAGCCACGTATGCCCCCTGACCCTCTGCAGCCGTGACGGAACCATACCGGCCACGTGCAGATATTTCTGCTTCAAGTATCCCTCAGGCCCACGGAGGAGACGGAGGTTGCGGTCCAGCATCCAGACGAGGCGGTGGAGGAACGCGGCGAGTCCCGACCAGAGCCCAAGCCGAGAGTCCAAGGTCCGAGGTATCCGGAGGCCCACCCGTAACAGAAGTCCGAAGTCCGTCTGTCCGGCGTCAAAGCAGTCCCGTCCAGTCCGAGGCCTTCCGTTCTTGCTGCCCGGTGAGTACCGTTGCTGGGGTAGTATCTAGACAGGGTCAATCTAATTGTCTCTGGTCCGTGGGGTTTGGTGGTACACAGATCCTAAAACGAAGTGTCCACTTCGGTGGATGCGGGTCCTGACGTGTCTCTTTATGAGACCGGTAAGTTTCGTACTGTTTCAGCAGTGCATCTAGTTTCTGTTCTAGTCAGTTCTGTTCTCGAGAAATTCATGTATTCTGTTTTCCGTATTCCAGGTAGTATTCTGTTCGAACTGTTATTTTAAATGTTCTTCATGTATTTTAATGTCGTGGTATGAAAGTGGTGTAATTATCGTTATTGTATTATCGTGTTCATTTTGTATTGTATTGTGTCTAGATTACAGTTCAGTCATGCCTTTATTTTCTAAACTACGTCAGTTAAAAACCAGAAAAGGTCTGTTAGAAGCAGCAGTTCCTGTCCCGCCTAGGGACAGTCCAGGTCACTTTATGTATCAGAAGCATGGCATAAGTGCCATATTATATCTAGATTTATGGGTAGAGTATACCAAACAGTTAGAAGAAAAGTATAGATGGCCCGTATCGGGTACATGGGATGCCGAGTGCATCATGCGAGTAGAAGAAGCATTATGGAAAAAGAAAGCCAGACAGTCACAGAAAGATGCCATCGAGTTATGGCGCAAAGAATCTCATAAAAGAACCGAAAAAGAAATCAGAAAGTCAGAATTAAGTAGAGAATCCATAGAACGAGCCCACGAAAGGGAATTAATCGAGATAGGTGAACGAGTCAAAACCGAACAGTCAGATAGACAGAGGCATGCCCTTATTAAGGGTATGTATCCTCTTCTTGCCGAGGGCTTGCCAAAAGCGACCCCGGAGGCATCCAGTAATTTTCCGCCACCATTAGTTCCGACCAAGCTACGTCACAAACCGACCGCAGCTGATATTTTCATCTCGTCCTACTTGGACGACACGGTTCCAGAATATGCAAATCCTGTTCCGCCAGCTCCTGTAAATAATGTAAATCCTGCTCCTCCAGATACCGGAGTACCTGCTACGGTACCCCCGGTCCAGCCTACATTACAACTTCCCGCCACTCTGCCAGCACAAAGAGTATCAGTCGACGATTCCAGTATAGGGGCCGCAGGAGGAGGTCCTCCTGGTACCCCGCCACCACACCAACGTTTAACGTTAGTCGAGTTACATGAATGTGCATTACAGCGTACTCCCAAATATAAGTCCGTTGCAGATATCCGACGAGCTCTCACTGAATGCCGCTATGATCCAGTCGCAGGTGATGATAGTACAGTTATATATTCCATCCGTGTAAGACGGGTGACCGGGTATTTGGACACCCTACCGAATATGAAAGAAGATCTAGACAGAATATATCGTTTCATCCGTACAGGGGATGATCCAGAAAGTATTAGCGAAGCCATGTCTCAAAGGAAAGCTGAGATCCAGCTCATGCTATTAAAGTTTCTGATTAATTGTTTAATAAGAGAACAAGATTACCCGTCCAAAGATCCGAGCGAAATGAGAATCCTGACAAGGTGGAGTGATAATATAGCCGAGGGTAAGCACAGAACTATCAGTAGTATAGAGAGTATGTACAAGAGAATTCGTAAGGAAATAATAAAGTTACACGAACAACGTAAAGCAGCACAAGTAAGCGAGAAAGAGAATGACTCTTCTACTGAAGAGGTAGACGACGAGAATCCCGCCAGAATAGCGTATGTAGGAAAATCTAGATTTCCAGACCGCCACTTACGCCTAGAACACAAGTCAGTTTTTCATCATCCAGCACCAGAACAAGGTTCTCTAGAACAGGTATTTCAAGCTACCGATCAAATTCTGAAATCACGAATCGGTTATAGTGAATTAAGTACTATGCATGAACAAGAACTAGCCCGATCAGCAGTCCGATGGATTACTGATTCTACCACTTTTCCAGATGAAATAGTGGCACACATGTTTCTGAAATTGCCCCCAGCCGAGCAGCGACTGGTGGGTATGTATATGATCCAGCACCTCATTACATTGTATGAGGGTCAACATTCTGATCCAGGTCCGTTACATGATGTCCTGAACGAGTTACTCCAGTATAAATGGAAAGGTTTAGGTACCGATTTAATTAGTGTCATTTTAGAACAGCGTCACAAATATAGTATGTTTCTGAACCCGCATTTTGTTCATGTCTCACCTCCAGAAAGTAAACCGTTTTACATAGATAGACAGAATCCGTTACGAGAAGTACACCCAGTCAGGACAGCAGATGGTGAAATGTAAAGAGTATATGTTTACACCCCGATTACAAAGATGGAACTCTTAGAAATGAAGAAATTAATTCCCTGTCATGACAAAGATCCAGCAGGGTTCCACCGAGAATTAAAAGACATGCTCCGTATGGGAGAATACACGTATCCAGATATTATTAAAATGCTAAAGGTCCTGTTGCCCGCAGGGGTATACGAGAAACTCAAGGAAAAAGAATGGGAGGTGGGAGAGAAAAAGATCGATTGGGCAGTTCTAGAAGCTGAAGATAAGATACGAGTACCAGGTACCGGTCTTGGAGAGAAATGTAAAGAATTACCAGAACTGTTAATACAAGTTTTGCCCAGATTATTAGCCACTAAAAAGGAAGACTGGGATGCAATCTCAGCCTGTAAACAGAAACAAGACGAAGACACTAGTGATTTTTATTCTAGATTTGAAAAATGCTTTATTATAAACAGTGGCCTCAAGACGAGTAGCGAGTCATACCCTCATCTTTTTGTTACTAAATTAGTCGAGAATTCAAGTCCACAAGTTAAGAATCGAGTTTTGAAAGTCGAAAGTACATGGCAAGCTAGTACCCCGTCCCAGATGTTACAGATGCTCCAATATCACCAGAATAGAATCAGAGAAGAGCAAGAACACGAGAGAAAACGTATGAAAGACACGAAAATGAAAGTACTAGTTGCACAATCTGTTCCTCAAGACAGTCAGAAGAGGGGTCCGAATCAAGCCAGCCATCCTGCAGCTCCCGTTAAAGGGACATGCAATTATTGTAAACAGCCAGGTCATTTCATAAACGAGTGTGCAGTTCTGAAACACAATATAGCCACTGGTAAAACTAAAGAAAGACCACGTCCGCCTAGACAGGAACAAGTTTCACAGACTTCTCAGCCACAGAATGCACAACAGACAGTTCCAGCACCGCAGCCTATTGCTGCAACACAGCATGTTACACAGCAGATGTACCAGTATGCACAGTCTGAGTATCCAGAGTACCAACAGTACTCATGAAACAGCCTAGAGAGGGAGGTAGGCTTGCCTCTCATCGAGATTCCTGTAGATCAAGAAGGTCCCTATGTTCATAGTCAAGTACTAGGGAAGGACAGAAAGTTTCTGATTGATACAGGGGCAAGTAGGACGACCATCAGTCACGCCGAAGTTCCAGGGGCTCCGCTCTCAGGCTCTAGAAATGTTTCCCTTGGATTTTCAGGAAAGCCTATTGTAAACGAGATATCAAAGCCAGTTACTCTAGAAGTAGGTCCATTGTCCCGTACTACTGATCTATTGCTTACTAAGTCATGTCCAGAAAATCTGTTAGGTATTAAGACACTGAAAGAATTAGGTGCAGTCATTTGCTGTTCCCCCGAGGGAATACAACTGTTTCTACGTGACTTCAAGGGTCACTATGTATTACGAGATTTTGATCCGAGATTGTCTAATGTTCCGCAGCATCTATGGGCGCAAGGTCCAACTGATGTAGGTCTTATGCAAATCACACCCCATCGTGTGACTCTCAAGCCAGGTGTAGTCCTACCACGAATCAGACAGTACAGATTGCCACCTGAGGCTGTAGCAGCCTTATCCAAAATTATCGACGAGCTCATGGCTCAAGGAATAGTTGTAGAAACTGACTCCAATGTATGTAATTCTCCGATCATTCCAGTCATGAAACGTACTGGTCCAAATGCACCCCCAGTATATCGATTAGTGATTGACCTACGAGAACTCAATAAATGTATTATTCCCCAGTACCCAGTTGTCCCAGATATCTCTTCCCTATTGACAGCTATTGATTCCGAAGCCTCATTTTTTACAGTCATAGACCTCAAGAACGCGTTTTTCAGTGTCCCCATTCATCCAGACAGCCAGTTTCTTTTTCGATTTTGTTTAAATGGAAGAACCTATATGTTCACACGAGCTCCTCAAGGTTTCACAGAAAGTCCTAGCATTTACAGTCAAGCACTTAAGAGACAACTAGACAACATTCACATGCCAACTGACACTGCCCTGCTCCAGTATGTTGATGATCTACTGATCACAGCCCGTTCTGAACGTGCTTGCGAGCGAGCATCACTTACAGTCTTATATTTCCTTGCCGAGATGGGGCACAAGGTGTCCCCTTCGAAGCTTCAATTCTGTGTCCAGCAAGTGATCTACTTAGGCCACTTACTGTCCAAGTGGGGTAGGCAGTTGACACCAGACCGTATCCAGTTAATAGCGAGTCTTCCTCAGCCCAAGACACAGAAGGAGGTACGTGCTTTTATCGGCCTTACTTCTTATTGTAGACAATGGATTCCTCAGTATGCATTTCTAGCCAAACCACTGATACAGTTAACGACACAGGAGGCAGCCGTATCGACTGTCCTCCCTTGGACATCTGAACATACACTTAGTTTCAATGAGTTAAAGAAAGCTTTATGCCAAGCTCCAGTTCTAGCTACACCGAACTACAGTAAGCCTTTTACACTTTTCGTCACAGAACGCGAAGGTACAGCATTATCTGTTCTCACACAAGATCAAGCAGGACAATACAAGCCCTGTGCTTATTTTTCGAGCACACTAGATCCTGTAGCCCAGGCTCTGCCTGCGTGCCTCAAGTCAGTTGCAGCCACAGCACTAGCTATCAGACAAAGTGATTCCATAGTATTAGGACACTCCTTGACAGTACAAGTTCCACACTCCGTGGAAGTTCTTTTAAACCGAACACAAACTCAGCACTTGACAATTGCACGTTTAACAGGTTATGAACTGACACTGTTCCAGCCACACATAGAAATCAGACGCTGCAACGTTCTAAATCCTGCTACACTGTTACCGTCAGTTAATTCAAATCCAGCCACACACGACTGTGTGGAAGTAGTTAATATTATGACAAAGCCAAGACAAGATCTGACAGATATTCCATTACCAGATCCCGACCTGACACTTTATGTGGATGGTTCATGTATGAGAACAAGTACAGGAGAACTAGTAGCCGCGTATGCAGTGACTACTGACACTGAAGTTATAGAAACACACCGTATTGACACCCTGTCTGCTCAAGCAGCAGAGCTAGTTGCTCTGACACAAGCCTGCATACACGCTAAGAACCTGAAAGTTAATGTTTATACAGATTCACGCTACGCATTCGGAGTTGTACACGACTTCGGAGTGCTCTGGCAGGAGAGAGGTTTCATGACTTCTCATGGAACCAAGATTCAGCATGGTCTCCTTATTCAAGCTCTGTTAGATGCCATACACTTACCGACATCTATTGCTATCATGAAGTGCAAGGCACATACGAAAGTTACTGACATTATTTCTCAAGGTAATGATCTAGCAGATCGCACAGCCAAGCTTACAGCACAGACTCCAGACATTTCAGTTAATCCGACACAGACACATACTCCAGCTCCGACTACCTGTATGACAGTTAAGGACCCTACTCAAGATGTCATAGATATCCAGTTACATGCTACTCCCGATGAAATCAAGAAATGGTCCGAACAAGGAGGGGTCCAGACAGATCAGGGTTGGGTAACGAAGGGTAAAGCCACATGGTTTCTCCCCGACTCTATGGTTCAAGTCATTATCAATACCGCACATAGTCCAGCACATTTAGGAGAAAAAGCTATGTTAGACAGTATCCAGAACATTTGGTTCAACAAGCATTTACGAGCTGCAGCCAAGCAGAAAGTCCGTACCTGTATGATATGTTGCCAGTTTAATCCAGGTAAAAGTGTCCCGGTGGAACAAGGTGGATTCCAGCCCCCTGACCACCCTTTTGAAGTCCTCCAGATGGATTATATTCAGATGGAGCGATGTCGAGGTTTCAAGTATGTCCTTGTAGTTGTATGCGCTTTGTCCAGGTGGACAGAGGCATATCCAGTTCCAGATTACACAGCCGCGACCACTGCCAAGCAGTTGGTTCGTGAATTCTTCCCCCGTTACGGACTCCCTAGGGTCGTATATTCTGATAACGGCCAGCCATTCTCATCTGAGCTTATGAAACATGTTTCCCTGTTGTTAGGGTACCAGTGGAAGTTCCATTGTGTACGCCATCCAGAAGCAGCCGGTCTCGTAGAGAGACATAACCAGACCCTGAAAATCCGCATTGCCAAAATATGTAAAGAGAAAGGTGTGGACTGGCTAGTAGCTCTGCCAGTCGCTCTGTTTTATATGCGCATGGTCGCACATTCCAGATCAGGTCTGTCCCCGTACGAGGTCGTATTTGGCCACCCCCCTAATATGTGGGGTACACCTAGACCCCGAAGTATTACCGATGTTTCAAGTAATATGCTGACAGATTACCTAGCTTCCTTGATGTCTGCCCTACATTCTTGTCGTTCACAGGTTGCCGCCGCATTTCCAGACAATACCGAGGTGGCACCGCATGAGATCGTTCCCGGAAATCTGGTTCTTGTGAGGAACTTTGATCGTTCAAGTCCGCTGGAGCCTCGCTGGAAGGAGCCAAAACAGGTCCTCCTGGCCACCCGTACTGCCGTCAAGCTGGAAGGCAGGAAGGGCTGGGTCCACCTGTCACATGTGAAAAAGTTTTATGGACTAAAGACTGTTTCTAAGAACATTCCCGAGGATTTGAAAGACTGCCAAAGTACTATTCTTAAGGACTGTCCCGCAAAAGACAATGATACTAAACCCTCCCTGTTAGAGAAAACTCCGCAACAGGAGTATAAGAAGAAATTAAGGTCTAGTAAAATAAGTCAGCCAGTTTGATTGTCTAAGTCCTCCCCTAGGTGAAACGGTTAGACCGGTTTCTGACATGTATAAAATAGACCCCCATAGTGAGAGAGTTAGTCAAAACTCAATCCGATGTATCGTTTTTCTAAGTTTCATATTGTTTTTCAGCCTCATGACTACCTGCACAAGTTATGCTTTTTATTTATGTTTTCCTATTTCTCATGTGAATAAGTTTTCTAATACTACAGTAGAGCACACGTTTAGTGATCTGCCTCCTCATGAACTATCTTATCGTCTTGCTATGTGTAATAATTCCTTTATCCGCATGTTACATTATTCACACCAGACCAGCAATGCCACTAATTGTTGGGTGTGTGGTCGACTCCCCCCTTTCCAGACACCGAAGGGAGTTCTGCCACTCTTTCCTTATCCATTTTCACATAATGGTTTGTGTGGAGCATGGTCCACGTTAACGTCATCCTCAACAGATATGTCTTTTCTTAACAGTACATGTTTTCCAGACAAGCAAGGTCTTCCCCACAGAACAGGGTTAGATCTAGAAAATGAAGTTTATAATTTAGGTAATTATTCTTCGAATTTTATGGTCCTGAATGTTCAGTCTGATACTACTCCAGAATTACCTGCTATGTCAGTATTACCAGTCAAAGGCGAATTATGTGTCCAAAAGAATGGTTCCGTACATGTAGGCCATAGTGATTGTACTACTATTGTCAAGTATAGTGACAGTGGGAAATCTATTTTCAAAGCTTCACGTCATTCTTATTTTGTTTGTGGTCAGACCGCATATGTTCGTCTGCCCCTCGATTGGGAGGGAACCTGTTACATTGCCTTCCTACTGCCACCAGTTTTTCTAGCCCCACCTGACTACCATAGGAATTCCCACCTAGTACATACTAGACACAAAAGAGACCTCCCGATTGTCGATTATACTGAAACTGCTATAGAACAATATATAGATATCAATAAAGGTGTCTTCCCTTATTTAGGTACTGTTGTGAATAGTAAACTGATACGTAGATTAACCAGAACACTCGAAGCAGTAGTGATTGAGACTACTTCTGCTCTAGGTAATTTAACCGAGGAGCAATCCTTTATGAGAATTGTCGTGCTCCAGAATCGTCTCGTCCTTGACGTCATACTGGCCGATAGGGGCGGGGCTTGTAGAGTCATCGGATCTAGTTGCTGCATTTTCATTCCTAATAACGCGCCGTCTGTTTATTCAGCTATAACCAGACTCCATAAAATTGCCCATCTGTTACACAAAGATCCAGGCACCTGGACATGGTCCGGTTGGTTCTGGAATATAATTTCCGCTTGGGGATGGAAAGTCTTGTCCTTTCTAGGTATTGCAGTAGCGATCATATTCAGTTGCTGCCTCTGTATACAATGTGGCCCTGCGATTTGTGGTATTTGTGCTACCTCTTGTATTCCTAGTCCCAAGTCCCGTTCTAAATCCCGTTCCAAGAAAATCCGAGACGAGCAAATGATACTGTATGAAATGATAGATGGTATCATGAATATTGATGTTTCCTGATGGAAACGTAGTGACAAGGAGGGAATGTGGAAAAGTAAATTTTGCCATGTTCTGTGTCCCTACGTGTTCCCCATCTTATGTTATATGTGCATGATTAATATGCATATGTATTCCCCATGATCGATTAAAGACGCAATTACAGTTGTGTCCATCTCTAGTATGCCAGTTTCCAGTTCTCGTGAATACTACGAATATTAGGCCTATGTAAAAGTTACGTTGCCACGTTTCCCAGTGTGCACGTTATTTCATTGTAAAGTCCTCGTTTCTAGGCCTCAAAAGGGCCCGGACACCAGATTCAGCTCCTGTCTCCTGAGCCCCCGCTGAGGAGCGATACAGCCCCCACCTGTGTTCCTGACCCTTCACTTACTTCCTGCCTCACAGTGCCCGGTTCAGCCTGGCTCTGCCTACGAGTCTGCCAAGAATATGTTATGATTCTAGTTATCAGTCCAGCCCTCCTTCTCTGCATTCCTAAGCTACTGAATCGCATCAATAGTTTCCGTCACAGTCTAGCCTTTACGTCTCCATGTAAGAGAAATACTGTATTTATGGTCATTTAATATTCTTCAACACGCACTACATGTAGAATAATGCATGCACCAGTCTTAGAGTCTGTTAGCCTTTACCCCGATAGCTTTTGGATTCTATCAACATGTTCTCTAAACATCAGATACTAGATAGTGTTTAGGTACATGTCGCCCTGACTCTCCAGACTTCAGTCTCTGCTCCTAGTACAGAGTTCATAGCCCCCAGCTTCTCCTAGTAACACGTCATTGTCAGTTTGCGCGCACCATTAGGTTAGAGGTCCCGGCTCCTTAGGTAGCCCCCTCCATGTTTCCGCCCCATTTATGACATATTCTGTTACGTTTACATCACATGTCTATGTATAAGCCTCCTGTTACACCCACTTTCACCCTTATCTTTCGCGACTGCTATTGACCACACCCACTGCTCCGCCTATTGTATGTATTGTAATGCAATTGTTTTAGTATATATGCTTGTGCACTGTTATTAAGTGTTACGCCGATCCTGATCCTGCCCCCGGCAGCGCTGCCATCCTATTCCTGTGCAGGTCGTCCTGTTCCTGTCCTTTATGCTGTATTAAACCTGCAAACTCCTACTACCTCGAATCTTGACTCTTATTTATTGAGCTATCTGTTATTGCTATGTCCAGTCAAACCTAGATCCGGTATTATTTATTTATATACCACACCCCGACGCCTTATAAGAAAACCAGTGGTTCTGTCGGGTAAGTACAAATATTTCCTAAATATCAACAAGGCTATTTCCTAAGTGGTTTTATGCAATCTTATATGTCCCTCACGCCTTAGCTATGTTTCTCTTGGCCATCTTCTCCACCAGCAGTAGTCAAAGTCTCTGATATTTTGGCCAGGATTCCTCTCCCGTTACCGCTAACAGGAGCCATTTAGCATTCAGTGGAATTTTAATCGACAATACACGGGAAATGACTTTGGTGACAGTCCTAAAACAGGCCTGTGATTTGGGGCATTCCTAGAGGATATGAAAATATATGCCTTCCTGTTCACATCCAATTTTGCCCATACGGGTCCATGAATAATAGGAGCAGTGTAGGATTCTAAGTTGGACGAGGCGGAACATAACCTGAATGGCTATTTCTTGCAGACTTTGAATTGCCTTCGAATTTGAAAACATCCTTTTCACCAAACACAGGGCACATCCATGGGGAGCACTTTTGCCCCAAGCCTTGCATGTCTCTACATGTCAGACTTCGAGGGCCAACACATCCTTAACACCACCAACCTCTACCAGACCAACATCATGCTGTGGCTTTGTTACATCGACGATATTGTGGTTTTTTGGAAAGGAACCATGGATACAATCACACGGATCCTCTTTTGGATCATTGGGCTCAATCCTTATCTAACTTTCACAGCCCACAGCTACACCAGCGAGGTACCTTTCCTAGACATCCTGATCAGAAAACACCCTAATAAATTGTCCACCATTACCTACAAAAAGCAGACTGACAGCAACTGCCCTTTGCAATTCAACAGTTTCCACCCCAAAGCCCTTAAGGAGAATCTACCCTATGACTTAGGCACAATTGCACCGAGCTAGAGGACTTCAGACACCAGGCTTCCGAATTGAGCACCAACTTACATAATCGTCAGTATTCAATAAAACAGATCAAGTGTCCTCAGAAGAGTGCTAGGAATACCAACCAACTGGCACTCTAAGAGACAAAAGAAAAACCCACAACCCAAGTACTTACTTGCGTTACGACATACACCCCTGAAACCAACCTCCTTAAAAAAGTGATCAACAAGCACTGGAATATCCTACAGGCGGGTGAAAAAAAGTTTTGAGAAGCCCAGATTCGCTTTCAAGAGTACTTCTAACTTTAAAGACATGGTGGTTAACACCAGACCCAGACCTCAGCCAACACACCCCAATACCCTATGGGGTTTACCACCCGTGACGGGTCATTTCCCTTGTGGCCAGTGTGTGGCCTGTCCCTTAACTACTGCAACTAAAACAATTGCATTGTCTGCCACATGGGAATGGAGACAAACCAAACATACCAACTGCAACACAAAAAACTGCATTTACCTGTTAACATGCCCATGTAAACTCCGTTACATCGGCATAACCACTCTCTCCATCAAAACCAGAATCTCTGAACACAGGAGCAATATCCGATGCAGAAAGACAACAACCAGGTTGTACAGACATTTTACAGAAGCAGAACATTCCCCCAACGACCTTGAATGGACAATTTTGGAACACTATTAAAACATCGACAAAAACGTACTTTTCAAAAAAGAACAACGCTGGGTGTTCAAGTTATCTACCCATACACAAGGACTCAACAATGACATTCCGGGGGCATCAATAATTCATTAACACCCAGCCCTTTGTCAAGATTCATTTTTGGACCCATCCTCCCCTCGATCCCCTTGGAGAAATCTCTATCCATATGGACTTTACTACAATTGAGGTCCTTTTTCCGTGACCAGATGCCACCGCCCCTGTCATCACCTGTTTACATGACCCGCCACGGGAGTTACCGAGGTATCATGTTCTATCCACTAGCGCCCCCTTGCTTTGCCCTACTGGCTACATGCATTCTGCCTAGCAACCCACCATCACTGCAGGGTCACCTTTGGCCTCCTTTGGGAGTATTGTCATCTACTGCACAAAATATTACAGGATGCTAACCACTTCTGTATGCCGCACTGTCCGAATACACCCTGCCGATCACCGCACAATCATTGCCAATACATTGTAGTGCCCCCAACTCTCATTATGGCCACCCATTACGCACACACCAATTTAACTGATACACCAGCAGGACAAATGTTATTGCCAGTATCCTCATCCAAATTGAACCTTTCCCATTTAGCGAGCTCTGTGCAATTCTGGAGTGTCCCAATAAAGTTTCTTGTTGACATTTACCCACCCCAAGATGGCGGATCGAGTTGTCGGTCTAGTGTTCCACGCTACACAAAGCAGAAATACTTCACTTCCTTGTCCACACTTCACGGGGAACAGGAGCGAGAGTAGGCTTACAGGATGTTGCCGCCACCCTTCCGTGAGTATACATGCGACCTGTGGGAGGGTAAGCGTTCACCGGGAACCCTTACCGGTTCCGATTCGTTACTAAACTTTATCTCCCTTTTGGCTTTGTAAAGGAGTGGAGAAACACCGTGCTCCATCGCACCCCCGTCAGGCTGTAGCCTCTGTTACTCTGGTGAGTGTGCCTGGTGTTACCACCTTAATATTGCCTTGTACCATCTGCAAAATGTGTGTTTAGATGAGCTAACTTTCACTGCGAACGAGCGGGGCACATCACTTCCGCATGCCGATTTCAGTGCATACGACAAAGTACTGTTACCATTCACCGTTACTCGGGTGAGTGCACCTGGTGTTACCATCTTACTATTGCCGTGTACCAACTGTAACATTTGTCTTTAGATGATATTACTTGGTTACACTTCTTTGCGAACGAGCGGGGCACACCACTAAGATTATACATCACTTCTGCATGCCGATTGAAGCGCATGCGACAATATACTATTACCATTCACCACTCCTGAAGAGAGCATATCGGCCTTCAACACGAAGCAAAGCACCCATTTACTTTCTGTCCTATGTCATATTGTACATTTCACCATTACTTCTGGAAAAATGGATGTTAGAATATTATTAAAAGGACATCTATTGCAAGAAGAGATGGCTGTATGGTGTAGATGCATCGATACTTCTGGTGGCATAGCATAAAAGTCAAGCACTTCCTAGGTAGGGAGATTACAACCTGTTCCCTCCTGGCTGGCAGAATGCCTATCCCCTGCACAGATGCACGGAGGGCGAACATAGAGACAGCCTTGTAGCGCTCATAAGCACAGACTGCACACATGGTCACTGGACTAAGAGATGCAATTAGACTTTTCTCCCTGCAGAGGCAAAAACAAACAAACAACCTCCTATGGATATATGTGGCCACACAACAGACTGTCATTTCTTCCAAGAGACTGACCGGCAACCCTCCCATCTGCCTTTAACACATCAATGCTCTGGACACGAATAGGACACTATGCAGGACCACACAGTCCAAGCCACCCTTCTATCTTCAGAGTTCGGTGCTTCCCGTTCGGTTGTTGTGGAACACTTTAAATATAACAAACATTTAAAAATAAAACATCATTTAATAGTCACAGGCCACATTCCAAAACCTGATGGGTAAAAAAGAATAAGCATTTGCAATGCAATAGGTCTTGCATTGCTGCGACTTTGAGCTATTGGCATTGTAAATGTCAATGCCTTTTATTTATATTTTGGTTTTTAAAACATAAATAAAAGCCATTCTCATTTATAATGCCAATGGCTTAAACTCGCGTAAATGCGAGACCTATTGCATTGCAAATACTTGTTTCCTATTTATTTACATGCTAAAACCGGCTGGCCGCCATTTCCTGATATTATCAATACTTTTCTTACAATCTCTACACCGGCGCGGGTGCCATGATTGCATCAAAAGTAAAGAAATAGAAAAGCACGTTTTTTTCCATTGCTTACTTTTGATGCAATCATGGCACTTCTATTTCGTACTCCACTACAACAAGACTCGCAGAGCAGCGCATGTGCGCGGACTCTAGGCTCGACCTAATGAAGAAAGTGAAAATCCACTCCACCCACCACCAAAGACAAAGAAACACAATTGGGGTTGAATATGGTCAATGCATGTTTTCTGCTCACATGGAATTTTTTTTAAAGTAATACTGATATCATTTAAAAAACAACTCACTCCCAAGCATGGTGTTAAAAACATGGACCGATCCAGATTTGATTTGTGTTTGCCAAGCTGTACATCAGTAATAGAGTAATGTATGTAGGCTCGCTCTGTGCCCCAACTGGGCCTACACAGGCATTCCTCTTCCAACTTAATCATACACTGATGGAGATAGACACCAGACTAATGGTTACAGGGGAGATTGAAATGTGGCTAAGGAAGCAATACTGGACCTCGCAGGCCTCACCAATCCAGCCAATAACTTGGATTCGACACTCATGGGTGATATTCTCTCGATCATGGGCTCCTCAATTATTGGTGGGTGCACAAGGCAGCACGCATGGGAAAAGCAAAAAACATGGAGAAATAATACATTTCTCCACGTTTCGCCAGCACAAGACCAGGGTTTTCCTAGTCTTAATTTTGGTGCTGACTTTTATGTACACCACCCTTGTACATAAGGGGCAGCGTGAAATACAATGGGTGTTGCGGTGGATCGCCCACCACAACACCCACGGCACGCCTCTTTCACGCTAACAATAGCATGAAAAGGAGCCTTATGTACAAGGAAGTGTTAAGCCACTTTAAGTGGCTTAACGCTGCCTTGTACATAAGGCGCAGCCCTATCGCCACCACAGCATCCATAAAAGTTGCTGTGGCGTTGTGGTGGCGATAGGGGCTTGTACATATGCCCCTATGTGTCTAGCGAAATTCATATTGAATAATTGACTTTTTTAATGATTTTCTCCCCTATACGCTTTCATGCTGCAAAAAAGAGCCATTAAACTGTGCCTCTAGAACAGATCTAGAACATGTGGGCTCGGCCCTTTCAGTACGAACAATCGATACATCTCTTTGATCATGATACATACATGGCAGTTACAAAGTGCACATTACTTGTTCCCGGATACAGAATACCATTGTCAGAGTTGCTTTTACGGCCCATCTCAGTGCAACTGTCAGTTAGCTATTTTTCCCTGAAACAATTAAAAAGGTGGCCCCCTATGCCATGTACCCTACTTAAAAAACACTATATTACTGCCAGGCACCCTACACCTTCTCCCACTTTCTCAGGCGGCCTCTACTTTGATAAACCATCTTTTCTGCTTTCTGGCACCAATCTAGAGCAGTGTTCCATTATTTCAGTCCCCGACGCCTTATCAGAAAACCAGTGGTTCTGTCGGGTAAGTACAAATATTTCCTAAATATCAACAAGGCTATTTCCTAAGTGGTTTTATGCAATCTTATATGTCCCCCACGCCTTAGCTATGATTCTCTTGGCCATCTTCTCCACCAGCAGTAGTCAAAGTCTCTGATATTTTGGCCAGGATTCCCCTCCCGTTACCGCTAACAGGAGCCATTTAGCATTCAGTGGAATTTTAATCGACAATACACAGGAAATGACTTTGGTGACAGTCCTAAAACAGGCCTGTGATTTTGGCCATTCCTAGAGGATATGAAAATATATGCCTTCCTGTTCACATCCAATTTTGCCCATACAGGTCCATGAATAATAGGAGCAGTGTAGGATTCTAAGTTGGACGAGGCGGAACATAACCTGAATGGCTATTTCTTGCAGACTTTGGATTGCCTTCGAATTTGAAAACATCCTTTTCACCAAACACAGGGCACATCCATGGGGAGCACTTTTGCCCCAAGCCTTGCATGTCTCTACATGTCAGACTTCGAGGGCCAACACATCCTTAACACCACCAACCTCCACCAGACCAACATCATGCTGTGGCTTTGTTACATCGACGATATTGTGGTTTTTTGGGAAGGAACCATGGATACAATCACACGGATCCTCTTTTGGATCATTGGGCTCAATCCTTATCTAACTTTCACAGCCCACAGCTCCACCAGCGAGGTACCTTTCCTAGACCTCCTGATCAGAAAACACCCTAATAAATTGTCCACCATTACCTACAAAAAGCAGACTGACAGCCACTGCCCTTTGCAATTCAACAGTTTCCACCCCAAAGCCCTTAAGGAGAATCTACCATATGACTTAGGCACAATTGCACCGAGCTAGAGTACTTCAGACACCAGGCTTCCGAATTGAGCACCAACTTACATAATCGTCAGTATTCAATAAAACAGATCAAGTGTCCTCAGAAGAGTGCTAGGAATACCAACCAACTGGCACTCTAAGAGACAAAAGAAAAACCCACAACCCAAGTACTTACTTGCGTTACGACATACACCCCTGAAACCAACCTCCTTAAAAAAGTGATCAACAAGCACTGGAATATCCTACAGGCGGGTGAAAAAAAGTTTTGAGAAGCCCAGATTCGCTTTCAAGAGTACTTCTAACTTTAAAGACATGGTGGTTAACACCAGACCCAGACCTCAGCCAACACACCCCAATACCCTATGGGGTTTACCACCCGTGACGGGTCATTTCCCTTGTGGCCAGTGTGTGGCCTGTCCCTTAACTACTGCAACTAAAACAATTGCATTGTCTGCCACATGGGAATGGAGACAAACCAAACATACCAACTGCAACACAAAAAACTGCATTTACCTGTTAACATGCCCATGTAAACTCCGTTACATCGGCATAACCACTCTCTCCATCAAAACCAGAATCTCTGAACACAGGAGCAATATCCGATGCAGAAAGATAACAACCAGGTTGTACAGACATTTTACAGAAGCAGAACATTCCCCCAACGACCTTCAATGGACAATTTTGGAACACTATTAAAACATCGACAAAAACGTACTTTTCAAAAAAGAACAACGCTGGGTGTTCAAGTTATCTACCCATACACAAGGACTCAACAATGACATTCCGGGGGCATCAATAATTCATTAACACCCAGCCCTTTGTCAAGATTCATTTTTGGACCCATCCTCCCCTCGATCCCCTTGGAGAAATCTCTATCCATATGGACTTTACTACAATTGAGGTCCTTTTTCCGTGACCAGATGCCACCGCCCCTGTCATCACCTGTTTACATGACCCGCCACGGGAGTTACCGAGGTATCATGTTCTATCCACTAGCGCCCCCTTGCTTTGCCCTACTGGCTACATGCATTCTGCCTAGCAACCCACCATCACTGCAGGGTCACCTTTGGCCTCCTTTGGGAGTATTGTCATCTACTGCACAAAATATTACAGGATGCTAACCACTTCTGTATGCCGCACTGTCCGAATACACCCTGCCGATCACCGCACAATCATTGCCAATACATTGTAGTGCCCCCAACTCTCATTATGGCCACCCATTACGCACACACCAATTTAACTGATACACCAGCAGGACAAATGTTATTGCCAGTATCCTCATCCAAATTGAACCTTTCCCATTTAGCGAGCTCTGTGCAATTCTGGAGTGTCCCAATAAAGTTTCTTGTTGACATTTACCCACCCCAAGATGGCGGATCGAGTTGTCGGTCTACACAAAGCAGAAATACTTCACTTCCTTGTCCACACTTCACGGGGAACAGGAGCGAGAGTAGGCTTACAGGATGTTGCCGCCACCCTTCCGTGAGTATACATGCGACCTGTGGGATGGTAAGCGTTCACCGGGAACCCTTACCGGTTCCGATTCGTTACTAAACTTTATCTCCCTTTTGGCTTTGTAAAGGAGTGGAGAAACACCGTGCTCCATCGCACCCCTGTCAGGCTGTAGCCTCTGTTACTCTGGTGAGTGTGCCTGGTGTTACCACCTTAATATTGCCTTGTACCATCTGCAAAATGTGTGTTTAGATGAGCTAACATTCACTGCGAACGAGCGGGGCACATCACTTCCGCATGCCGATTTCAGTGCATACGACAAAGTACTGTTACCATTCACCGTTACTCGGGTGAGTGCGCCTGGTGTTACCATCTTACTATTGCCGTGTACCAACTGTAACATTTGTCTTTAGATGATATTACTTGGTTACACTTCTTTGCGAACGAGCAGGGCACACCACTAAGATTATACATCACTTCTGCATGCCGATTGAAGAGCATGCGACAATATACTATTACCATTCACCACTTAGAAATACCACCCTGCACTGATCGCAATCACGTTGTCCATCTAGGCGATTGCCACGCATGCTGTTATCTCTAGCGGCTGGTTTAAATCCCTTGTCGCCGACAACTAATGCAATTCATCGCCCAATTTGCAACGCATGCATTTACGCTGTGCAACTACAGTTTTGACAAAACGATGAGCCCCTATCGAACTTCGGCCCCTGGTTCCTTCTACCACCGACCAGGTACCAGTTGGCCAGATGTGTAGACCAGTTTTCCGAACTGCTACTCTGGCATGGTCACCATTACCCTGACATGCCCCATCCGTGCACAGTGTCCAGAAAACAATGGCCCCAAATCAACCTGCACGTCACCTTTCATTTCAATGCAGTGAGACGTATTTGCGCATTACAGACCCGCCCGGCACTGATGGCATGAAACGCCATGATCCTAAACCGCGTCATTTCACTTCACGTGCTTCTCTTGTATGTACTTAGGCACAGTAACTGTAAAATAATTCGTTCATTTTATTTCATGCAACGCCCCCACCAGTCTTCCCACTGCGCCGGAAATCGCATGTGACTTCACTTGATTTTAATTGCCATCTGTTGCACATGGAAAACACACTTTTGTTTTAGATGGTCAGATATGTTACATGCTAATGCTAGTACTTACCCTTGTTTTCATTTTTCCTCCCCTTTTTTCCGAAAATTTGTATGAATATATATGTATAGGTAAAAAATTGCCTAAAGATTTTCAAGACAAACCTTTTTATTCTCTGTCCTGAAGATGATGCCACCCATTTCACAATAGGCATCGAAACGTCATCGACATTTTAGCGTCATATGTAAAATGAAAAGTATAAATTGTATACAATGATGCTTCTAAAATGTATTTTTGTCTGTTCACTGAACTACTAGTATACAGACCGCCTTGTTCGTTCTAACCCCATCCCCTTGTTTTGTCTTGTCCCCTGTGGGTTGCTGGCTGCACCCACTGTGTAAAAAAATCCTCTTTATTCTTGCTTATCACTTTAATTAAAATTCCTGTCCGGCTGGACAAAGGTCATACATACTATTGAGCGTATGTCTATCATTTTTGCGAAAGATCCCTGAACTACTAGGGACCCCTGTTTTTTGTAATATATTAAACAATTTAAGGCCTTCCAGTTCCCAACCTGGAGGAGAGCAGCCAATTGTGGAAACGCATGGCAGTGGGGTCGCTAGTCACAGATATAACCATTTAAATGTTTTTGGATATAGGACACTATCGAGAACCCAAAGGACTGGATCAATTTAGCTTATGGGGCAACATAAATATTAACAAGCATTTGCAATGAAATAGGTCTCGCATTTACGCGAGTTTACGCTATCGGCATTGTAAATGACAATGCCTTTTATTTACATTTTAAAACCAAAAACATAAATAAAAGTCATTGTCATTTACAATGCCAATAGCTAAAACTTACGTAAATGCAAGACCTATTGCATTGCAAAAGCCTGGGGCCAATGCTAGCTACCAGCTGGGGCAGCCCCCGAGGCGGGAGATATCTCCTTAGCGATCCGTAGCTGCAGCAGCTGGTGACAAGCGTCAAAGGGGCTTCATTTCAGTGTGTCATTCACCAGAAGTGCAAATCGATTTGCTGCAACATAGCAGGTGGAGAAAAATGCAGTGATACCTGAAATTCAATAGTAGGGAAACCCGCATAACATAGTAAAAGGGAACTCTTCTTAACTCTAACATGGATGGGCATCTAGAAAACAATTTCATTTGGTGGTATGCATAATATTGACACACCTTGATGTCCTCTTGATTGTGCGTACAGGCCCTGCAGGCGTCCTGTCACCTGGTTTATGCCACATGCATCGCCATTGACTATAGAACACTTGTGAGAAGTGACTTTAGCTGAAAACCGGCTTGCATAATGAAAAACACGAATGTCACCTGAACAAAGCATGTTTGGGATGCTGCGTCAGCAGGCAGGGTGATAACTGTTGTTATGTTAGCGCTCTTAGCATGTGCTCAGAATGGGGGGAAACAGGACACCGCACACCCATGTGCAGGCTGGGCTAAGCAACACCATTAAAAAACACAAAGTTATAACAAAAATTGAGAAACTAACCACACAGCACATAGTAACCCAAAGAAGAGTTTTGGTATTTATGTTATTTTGCTAGCAGTCTCAGGCATCCCTTGTACTATTTCCTTCCAGCCACAGATATTTCTTAATGGGAACGTGGGGAAGAAGTATGCCGCAGTGAGTTACGGTAATGTGCACGGGAAGCAGGGCACCCACGGGGGGTTGGAGCCAGCTTAAGGAAAGACGCCAACGAACCCATCAGCAAGAGAGCGGTGCATGGCGTCCGCAGGGAGCGCCAGGGGGAGCATACCGGGTGGGTATTTAGAGGATACATGTGCTGTAAATATTTGACCTCCAGTGTCACTTACACATGAATTCTGACAATTACAATCTAGCTGCATTGCCGATCTCAAGCATTGCAAATGCATTTGGAAGCAGCTCTTCGCTGAGCTTAGCAACGTTATCTGGTGAGGGAATGCTCTAAATTATGAACAAGAAGAATGGAATTCTGGCATTGACACAGCAGCTCCATCTGACTAAATATGCACTTGCGCGAGAAAACCGGCTGTGCAGACACTACCAAAAGCGCAGACTTTGTGGGGCGCAGTTGACCCACCAAGCAGTCTCTTCGCTACTGACAAACAGGGGACAAACAGGGTGATTACTGCTTTCAAGGCCAGTGGTAGTCGGCATATCAACCTCAGGAAGATGATGGGCCGAGTGGACCCACCGGGACTCGAACCTGGCAGCATTGGGTTATACACAGATTAATAAATCCACTGGACCAAGAGTCTTGCTTTCATTTCTGCACTTCATAGATTAGACATAAAAACAATCAATGATTACAAATCTGCATTATAACCTCAACCCTCAGTCACAATACTATGTTGGTACACTGAACAAAATGGCGTTATCAAGCAGTGGTGTAAGGGGCTACAGTTTAGTGAATTTATAAAGCAAAAGGCCACATGAATAAAATTAGTCCTACCCCATGGCACACGTACTCAAGTTAGCTAGTAAGCCAGGGAGTCGAAGGACTAGAAACAACCTGCGTTTCGCTGATCCATGCATGAAAAGTCCAAGAAACCCTTTTCGAATATGTGACTGAGGCACCTTGGGATGTGGCTAATAAAAGTGGACTGTCCTAGCAGAAATAAAACTGGGAAGCAAACCTCTGTGCGTGCTCGTGAATAGCTTGTCTACCTATGCTGCAGACCCTTCACAGTTCGCTCCAGTGCGCAGGAGAGGGGGCAGGAAAGCTGTGAGTAGACAATGTCCTAAAGACTGCTAACGCAGGACTCCCCCCTCAATCCAGTTACCAAAAGAGAAAATAACAAGTGTTTGTGCGCTATGTTCAAATGCCAGCCCTACACAGGGACAGGAGATGTGCACATGTTCGGAGTGCACATCTCCTGTCCGTACGCATGCACATCTCCTGTCCCCCTTCAGCAGAGAAACCGACGACAATAGGTCTCGCAAGACGTCAGCGCATGCTCTGCGTCGCTAGGCGGGACCTAAAAAGGGTTTGGTTCAACGAAGAACCCTGGTGAATAACACAGGGTACTGTAAAGGTGGGTGAATTAAAATCCTCCAGAGCCACAAACTATTCTTGGTCGTAAGAAAGAATTTCAGTAGTGAGGGTGCATGCCCCTCGATACTGAAAAAGGCGAGATGGTCGAGTAACATGTTATGATTGACCGTGTCCAATGATGCAAAGCAAATATTAACAGTCTCACCTTCCCATGTGCATTACGCGCAATATACCTGCCCTGGGGGTCATGCCATGTGTGCCTTATTGTAAATTGCATGGACTGCTAAAGTAGGATTCCTACCCTCGCTAGAGTCAATAGTATATCCTGTGTGTGCTACCAATTTATAGTCAAATCTATCTATGGCCCAATAGGGTTCCCTTTAAGGTGTGTCTCTTGTCTGAGGCAAGTCTATGAAACTTTTGTACCACTAACGTCTTCTTCATCTTGTTTCCTAGACCATTACCATTCCAGGTCCAAATATTAACTCATTCTATACCGGGTTTCCCATTGTCTTAATATCAGGGCACCACCACCCTTTCCAAAGCTCTTTCAACTTGAACCCACTCAGTGTATCCTGAAAGTACCTCAGAGTTCTTGACCCTTCTATAGATTAGCCATTATGGAAATAACCTATCACCACAGTTAATAGTTACATAAAAAATGAAACCAACAGTTACCCCTCCCCCAAGCTCCCCCCCCCAGAATAGAAGTGTGCCTCTTACCCCAGTAATGGGGGCTATAAGCCCTCAACTGACTTCTTGGAGGATAAGAACTCATCCCCTGAATACCTGAACTCCCCCTTCCCTTATTCCCTGTGTCGTGATCCTGAAACCCACACTCCCCACTTGCAGAGTGCCTGTTGCCCCATACTTAACATTTGATAACGGGTGTATGCTGCTCTTGCTGCTCGGATGTATGTATGGATAGTAATTCCCATCTGATAACTCCGGCACATCTTAGGTGTCCTTGTGCCAAATATCTGCAGTCTATTGCTTTGGTGCCCACGTTGACAGCAAAGCCGTCAACCCATCCTCAATGGCCAGCAATTTTGACAAACCCCCAAGGAGATCCGCTGGTCAACCTCCCACCCCTGTATTACATACAAATTCGAATTTTGATTGAATGGTAATTCCAAAGTCTTAAACTACCTTATTTCCACATATGACTCACCCCTAAGGCCTACCCTAGGTGCCTTGTAAAAATAAGCAGGGATATTTAAAATATGTTTTATATGTTGTGGTGAGGGACAAACTACCATATTCGTTTTTTCCCGTTGTAGCAATTTAGCTCCATAGGCTATACAGTATTACAGTTTAAATATTGACAGGAGTGAGCTAAAATAATATTTCAAGGACTTTAAAGATTGGTAATGATAAATCCAACAACTTTCCATTGTTCAATTTATCATAACTAGTACAGAGAATAAGTTATAGAACTGTCTTTCTATGAGCCGAAATCCAGCCTTCTAGCCGCTTCTCCTGATTGGCCAGCCTTGGCAGGCTGAGCCAAACTGTTTTGATGAGGTGATAAGTGGCCTGCATAGAGACAGAGGTTACCTGGTGGGAGGAACTCTGCAGCTGTAGGGAACAGGCCAGGAAGGGGGCTGGGTAAATAAACTGGTCTTCAAAGAGAGCAGGACAGTAAGGAATGCCGTCCAGGCTTACCCCCTCTTCCTATAGCCCCCAGCCAGATGGAAGCCTCTTGAGGGAAATTTGCAGGAAGTCTGGGAGTGGAGTGTTAAGGGACATGAGCCACATCAGTGGGTTGGCTTAACAATATCTTCCCCCCAAGGAGAGAATTTCTCCTTGTTGAATTTAATAGTACAGTGTTTGTGGTACAAGAATATGCCATGCTTTGGAGGAAGCTGTCATGCTTTTGGGTGGCATTCTGTACCCTATTGGTCGGGGTCCCCCCTGCTTGTTGCCAGCAAGCCACTGGATGAATATATGAGAGCTCTATCGGAACATAGGTCTGCACCCCCAAAGGTTTGCTCTCTGCAGGACTGCACCTGCTGTACACTTGCCTTGTTTCAGAAAGGATTAATGAGTGGGTTCCGGAAAGCAATAAGTGAACAGAGCTTACCTGCACCATCTCTCCCAAGGAGTCCTGAGCCTGGAGTGCAACCAGTGGACTTTAAAGGATTTGGCTAGGTGCATTGTGGGAATTGTAGTCCCAAACTTCCAAGGACCATCTAAGAGCTTCTAGACCCTTGGATTTGTAATTTTAGACATGTTGAGCCCTCAAGAGGAACTTCAGGAAGAAGTTACAGAAGTCTGTAGAAGTTTGAAGCAACTTTTGGAAAAAGCTCCAGAAGGTGACCCAGCGACTAGAGTCAAGCTACTGTCATCAAACCACGACCCCGCCTGGATTTCAGGTTCATCCCTCTGAAAGCTCAGGAGCTCAGGACTTCCAGGATTTCACTGAAGCCTCGTGCTGAGACAAGCTGCCGTCATTGACTTAGATCCCACCTGAAGAGGTGCCTCGCTCGACGACGAGAGAATATCCTCCAGAAAAGTTTCTGGGTGCGAAGGTAGAATTCTGACCAACGCCTCCCGCTTAGTGTATCCGACCAGAGCTTCATCACATTCGGCCTCAAACTTTGACTGTGTCCTGTCAAGTGTGACCAGATGTCCCAAGTTATCGATATATGTTTTAGGCACTAGTTTATTCTTTAAAAATTCATATCTCCAGTTCCCTATATTGGATTCCATTCGTTTTGGTGTCATTTTTATCATAAAATATTTCCTATTGTTATAAATTGGTTGTGGATTTTTATTGTACATTGTGTCTTACTTATTTAATATATTGATCTTTTTCAATGCTTTACAGATCTCTCTCCTAAGTTAAGCTTGCCTGCTCTGTGCCAACTACCAAGGGTTGAGCAAGGGAATAATTTATTGAAACCTATATTGAGATGGTGGCCTTATTGCTAGTGGTAGGTGCATACTTACCTCTACTAAAGATCCACTTTCCAATACAAGCCAATTGTGCCATTGGATTTGATTTAAGATTGTGTTGTGTGTGGTGAAAAATGTCACACACGCAACATAATTTTTTAGAAGAAAATTAACATTCATCTTCAGGCATCTCAGAAATAATATTCAGAATTTTGTTATCCTAAGTGCAGTGCCAGTAGCAGAAATAGCACTATAGACAGCATTGCCTAAGCCAGCTGCTTCTCATTTATTTCTATTTTTCATGTGAGAGTGATGGTGGGCATAGTGCCATTGGCTTCCTCTGCACTGGCACCCTGATAAGTATTTCTGGGCACATCACCAGTACTTGTTGCAAAATGCTTAGTCAGATATTAATGTGGAATAGCTCTTCTGATCCTGGATGTGGTCAGCAAGTTAAACAAGACAAGATAAGCTTCCCATTTATCAGACCCTCAAAAGTGATGTAGAACTGCAACAACAAACTAATGTCGGAGGACTCATGGCATTTTTTGTTGGATGAAACAGAAAGTCAGTGAACATGTTTATTTTTCACCCAACTTATATTGTTCTGCTGTCATTGAAGTATCTGTGGCACAGAAAATACATAAAACAGTTTTTCAAAATTATTTTGTGCTGATTCTCCTCAGAGATCAATCCTTAACTCAGAGACCTGTATTCTTGACTATGGAAACTGAATGGCCCTCGCATGAAATATGGATGCCTTCGCAGCACTTGCTCCTGAGGATATGAAAGCTTTTCTGAAGAAGATATGTTCTTCAGAGGAGGTCAATGAATCCCAGAGGTTGTCTATTTGGTAGGAGAACAATGTTCAGCAATTTGTTGACTATCAGAGCATGGCAGAATGGTACTAAATAAATTTGGAGGTTAAGAAAACGCAGTTTATTCTGTGAATGACCTTATGGTTTTCAGGGACTTTGTGATCCTTGCATGCTGCCTTAACTTACAGTTTCTAAGGAAGGTATATAAAAGACAGAGCACAGCAAGAGCACAAGAGAGATGTGTCCTTGGCCTTTTAATGAGCGCCTGCAGAATGTGACATACAAAGTATAGATTCGTATTTCTTCTTTGATTGTGTTTTTGTCTTTGATTATACTTTTCTCTTTCGTGCTTTTTTCTCTGATTGTGCCTTTCTCTCGATTGTGCTTAATTTTTTTATGACTTGCTCTTTCATTGTGCTTTTCTCTATTGTGCTTTTCTCTCTGATTGGGCTTAATTTTTTGTGCGTTCCCCATTACTGCTGCCCTCCCATTTTTCTCGCCTCCTGCCAAGCTCCTCCTATCCTGATCGTTGCTGATCGTTCTCTTGCCTCCAACCAAGCCTTGCTCACTTCTTCCTAGCACCCCTCCCAGGACCTACTTAATGGAGGCCGCAGCATAGCCGTGCAGCAGATGTGTGCAGTGGGCATGCCAGAGGCAAGCCCATCTTTACATGTCCGTGCCTGGACCACGACCATTGCCAGGACCAGTGGCTTCCAGCCCAAACATAGGTACGGTCAATCAATCAATCAATCAATCAATCATGGCATTTGTATCGCGCGCTACTCACCCGGAAGGGTCTCAAGGCGCTGGGGGGAGGGGGTTGCTACTGCTCGAACAGCCAGGTCTTGAGTTGTTTCCTGAAGGCGAGGTGGTCCTGTGTCAGCCGGAGGTGGATGGGGAGGGAGTTCGATGTCTTGGCTGCCAGGTAGGAGAAGGATCTTCCTCCGGCGGTGGCTCTTCGGATGTGTGGTACGGCGGCGAGGGCAAGGCTTGTAGAGCGTAGCTGGCGGGTGGGTGTGTAGAAGGTCAGGCGGTCGTTGAGGTACTTGGGGCCCAGGTCTTGGAGAGACTTGTGTGCGTGGGTGAGAAGCCTGAACATGATCCTTTTGCTGACGGGAGCCAGTGCAGGTCCCTCAGGTGTCCGGAGATGTGGCTGAGTCGGGGGATGTCCAAGATGAGTTGGGCGGAGGCGTTCTGTATGCGCTGGAGTTTTTTCTGTAGTTTGGCTGTGGTTCCCGCGTAGAGGGTGTTCCCGTAGTCCAGTCGGCTGGTGACGAGTGCCTTGGTGACGGTCTTCCTGGTCTCGGTGGGGATCCATCGGAAGATTTTAGGGAGCATACGCAGGGTGTTGAAGCACGATGAGGAGACGGCGTTGACTTGTCTGGTCATCGAGAGGGAGGAGTCCAGGATGAAGCCCAGGTTGTGTGCGTGGTCTGTTGACTTGGGAGCGGTGCCCAGGGCGGGAGGCCACCAGGAGTCGTCCCAGGTGGAGGGCGATGGTCCCAGGATGAGGACTTCCGTATTGTCTGAGTTCAGTTTCAGGCTGCTGTTCTTCATCCATTCGGCGACGTCTTTCATCCCTTCGTGTAGGCTTGTTCTGACGGTGTCGGGGTCTCGGGTGAGAGAGAGGATCAGCTGTGTGTCGTCGGCATAGGAGATGATGTTGAGGTTGTGTTGGCGTGCGATGGTTGCAAGAGGTCTCATGTAGACGTTGAAGAGGGTTGGGCTGAGCGAAGATCCTTGGGGTACGCCGCAGATGACTTCGGTGGCCTCGGATCGGAACGGGGGGAGGTGGACTCTTTGTGTTCTTCCGGCGAGGAATGAGATGATCCACTCCAGTGCCTTTTCTTGGATCCCGATGTTGCTGAGGCGTTGCACTAGGGTGCGGTGTCAGACGGTGTCGAACGCTGCAGAGAGGTCCAGGAGGATGAGGGCCGCTGTTTCCCCGTTGTCGAGCAGGGCTCGGATGTCGTCGGTGGCTGCGATGAGGGCGGTCTCGGTGCTGTGGTTGGCTCCGAACCCGGACTGCGAGGGGTCGAGGGATCCGTTCGTCTCGAGGAAGGCTGCAAGCTGTCTGTTGACGGTCTTCTCGATGACTTTGGCAGGAAAAGGGAGGAGCGAGATGGGGCGGAAGTTCTCGAGGTCGGTGGGGTCCGCTGTTGGTTTCTTCAGTAGGGCGCTGAGCTCGGCATGCTTCCAGCTCTCCGGGAAGGTGGCGGTGTTGAAGGATGAGTTGATGACGTCCCAGAGTTGGGGTGCGAGGATGGAGTCGGACTTGTTGAAGACGTGGTGGGGGCAGGGGTCGGTTGGGGATCCGGAGTGGATGGTGTTCATCGTGCGGGCTGTGTCTTCGGTGGTCACCGTGGTCCAGGTGCGGAGGGTGGCGGTGGGGGGCATTGGTTCGACGATTGGGTGTGTGGAAGGTGCGCCGAAGCTGTGTGGATGTCGGCGATCTTGCGGTGGAAGTACGAGGCGAGAGAGTCGCAGAGATCTTGTGATGTCGTTGTTGCTGGTGCTGGGATTGGAGAACTCCTTGACGATGTTGAAGAGTTCCTTGCTGTCGTGGGCGTTGTTGTCCAGTCGTTCCTTCAGTGATTTCTTCTTGGTGGTGCGGATGAGTTGGTGGTGCTTGCGGGTGGCGTCTTTGAGGGCGGTCCTGTTGTCTGTGGTCTGGTCGCGGAGCCAGGCTTTCTCGATGTTGCGGCAGTTCTTCTTGGAATTCTTGAGTTTGTCGGTGAACCAGGAGGCTTTCTTGCTTCTGGGTTTGCTGGGCGGGTTCTTAAGTGGCGCGAGGTAGTCGGCGCAGGCGGTCAGCCATTGTGTGAAGTTGCAGGCTGCTTCGTTGGGGTCCGTTGTGCTGGCGGGTGGGTTCTGGCTGAGGGAGGTGGTGAGCTGCTCGGCGGTGATCTTGTTCCAGCTCCTGCGAGGAACCTGTTGCGGGTGGTGGTGGGTCGTGGTTCTTCTGAAGCTGAAGTGGACGCAGCTGTGGTCGGTCCAGTGAAGTCCGGTGGAGTGGCTGAAGGTGATGAGCTTGCTGGCTGAGAAGACAGGGTCAAGCGTGTGGCCGGCGTGGTGGGTGGGGGTGTTGACCAGTTGCTTGAGTCCGAGGTTGGCGAGGTTGTCTAGCAGGGCGGTGGTGTTGCGGTCCTTGTTGTTCTCCAGGTGGAAGTTGAGGTCCCCTAGGAGGATGTAGTCAGCGGAGCGGAGGGCGTGTGGGCTGATGAAGTCTGTGATGTCTTCGCTGAATTGTGTACGTGGTCCCGGGGGTCTGTAGACGAGGGTGCCTCTGAGGGTCGTCTTTGGGTCGGTGTGTATCTGGAAGTGGAGATACTCGGCTCTGGTGAAGGTGTCGTTGGAGTCGGTCGTGATGCGGATGGTGTTCTTGTGTACGATGGCGATGCCTCCTCCTGTCTGGTTGGCGCGGTCTCTCTGGATGATCTTGTATCCGTCTGGGATGGCGATGGCGATGTCGGGTGCTGAGGAGGCGTTCATCCAGGTTTCCGTGAGGAAGGCGACGTCTGGTGAGGTTGTGTCGAGCAGGTTCCAAAGTTCGATGGCGTGTCTGTGGACGGAGCGGGTGTTGAGCAGGATGCACTTGAGGTGGTTGCTGCGGGTGCTTGGCTTGGCGGGTGCGGTCCAGGTCCGGAGGCAGGTGAACTTGCAGGCCTGACAGGTGAAGGGTCCGTGGGTGCGTCTCGGGGTGGCTCGGTGGCAGGCTCTGTCCTCCACGCCCTGAACACCAGATGCCCCAGCAAACACTTCTGCCATGCCACACTGCACTAGATGGTAAGGCTGTTTTCCTGCACCAGCTGCATCTTCTCCTGCATCAGCACAGCCACCGTTGTCTCAGAGCACCACACTGACTACTTGTCACACCACGCCAGAAGCCTCCCACAGACTCCACTGCCTACCCCTCAACACGTGCTATATTTACAATCATTCCACCAAGTTATGGGCCCTCATTGTCACCATCGCACCAGACATCATCTTCCTCACTGAGACCGGGCTCAACCCTTCATCTGCCCCTGACATCTCCACAGCCATTCCAGATAGATATGACATAATTCACCAGGACTGCACCAACAACCCGTGAGGAGGATCAGTCATCGTTCAACCCTTCATCTGCCCCTGACATCTCCACAGCCATTCCAGATAGATATGACATAATTCACCAGGACTGCACCAACAACCCGTGAGGAGGATCAGTCATCGTTCACAAAGAGATCGTACAGTGCATCACAACCACAGATAATACGACCACCCCATTGAACACCTCAACTGTAAGCTCCACACAGATGATAATCAAACCATCAGAGGCACCCTCACATAATGGCTCCAGGTTCCGCACTCCAGCTTCTGCAGCACTATCGCAAAGTTCATGCACCGCCAACTCTGGACTCCAAGGACTACATCTTCCTCAATGACCTTAGCTTCCACCTTGACCACCCTAAAAACAATACCGCCCACCTCCTCGACAGTATGAACAGCTTCGGACTGACTCAAATTGTTTGTGACCCCAGGCACACAATAGGACACATGTTGGACCCCATTTTCACCTCCTGCAACTGCTTCAAATAACAGACACATAACAGAACTCACATAGTCTGATCACCCCATCATCCACTTCAGCATCACCATCCCCCACACCGCCATCACCAAGATGGTTGGTACTCCCCAACACAGCTGGGTCAAAATTTCACAGACCCGCTTGATGGTTGCCCTCAACTCATCGAACCCAGCTGTTGCCCCCAACCGGGTACAGGGAATTCAGAACTTCATCACCTGGATCACCAACTGTGCCAACAGAATCACCCCTATCAAGAGCAACAATCACAGAAGATCCTCCAAAAATTCAAGTTGATACACCCAAGAACTCAGAACATCTAAACATGATAGCAAACAGCTAAAGAGATGGCGTGCCAGTGGGGACACCCCGACAGGGCAGCAACAGCCTTCAAGACCTCCCTCACCCTTTACCACCACATTATGAGAGCAACAAAGAAGACAGCCCTAGTCACAGGCATCAAAACTAGTTAAGGGGTTCACAAATCTGATGCCAGAGAAAGCAACATCAAACCCTCACAAGATCTCCGAGACAAACTCGCCAACTTCTTCCATACAGGAACTTCGAACCCCAACCCACAGCCACAGACTTCCACATCTGATTCCTCCTCACCGCAGAAGACACAAACCACAGACTGACCACCTGGAACCTGCTCTCCAACCACGACACTACCTCCATCATGAAATCCATCCACTCTAGAGCTCCCACTAACCCATTACGTCTTCAACCTCAGAAATCAAAGTATCGGCCATGTTCTCACCACCCTTCTCATCACCTCAATCACCACTGCAACATTTCCTGGTGCCTGGAAGCATGCCAAAGTCAGACCACTACTCAAAAAACCCTCCAGAAATCCAAGCAAACTCAAAAACTACCAGCCTATCTCTTTACTCCTACTCCCATTAAAGGTACAGGAAAAGACTAGGAACTGGCCACTCATTAGACAACTGGAGTAGAACAAGCTACTCAATTCTTCCCAATCAGGTTTCTTCTGCAATCACAGCCCGAGACCACCCTGATCTTAGAAACAACCCTCCTTGACCAAGGAGAAACAACAACTCTGATTCTCCTCGGTTTCTCTACATCTTTCAACACCGTATCCCACCACACGCTGATCAAAATACTCCACCACATCTGCATCTAAGGGGACATGCTCAGATGGATCACCTACTTCTTCAATAGAAGGACACAGAGAATCTGCCTACCACCTTTAACCTCTGAACCTAAGAATATAGACTGCAGTGTGTCTCAGGGCTCATCCCTCAGCCCTACTCTCTTCAACGCTTACATGACCCTACTGGCCAACATTGTCAGACCTCACAGTCTCAACATAATATCTACGCAGATGGTACCTAACTCATTATCTCCCTCACCAGTGACCCTATCACCACTAAGACTAACTTCCATAAATGCACGGCAAGCATTGCCACCTATATGAAGAACAACTGCCTAAAGCTGAACATAGAGAAGATTGAAGTACTGATCTTTGTCAACCCCTGGAATGACTCCCAGTGGCCCCCAGACCTGGTAATCACACCCAGTCCGGCCGACCATGCCAGCAACCTCACAATAATCATTGATAAAAAGCTCATCATGAAGTCAAAGATCAACACCATCACCTCTGCCTGCTTCCTCACTCTCTGCACGCTACGAATGATCTTCAAGTGGCTACCCCTACACACAGGACGCACCATGACACACGCCCTCTTCACCAGCAGAAAGTACTCTGGCAATGCTCGCTACATAGGAATCGCCACACACTTCCTATGAAGAATTCAAACCATACAGAACGCCACATCAAGACTCATCCTCGACCTCCCCCGATGAACCCACATCACACCCCACCTCAGGCTACTCCACTGGCTCAATGTATAGAAGAGATAACAATTTGAGCTGCTGAACCACACACACAAGGTGCTACACACCCAAGGACTCACCTACATTAACCACCACCTGAACTTCCAACTACAGTTGAGGAGATTGCACGCCACCTCCCTATTACTCATCCATCAAAGTCAAGTCAAGTCAAGTCAATAAATTTATATAGCGCACTACATACCCAGAGGGTCTCAAGGCGCTTGAGGAAGGGTGGGGAATTACTTGTCGAATAACCAGGTTTTAAGTTGCTTTCTGAAGGCTAGGTGGTTTTGAGTAAGGCGGAGGTGAATGGGAAGGGAGTTCCAGGTTTTAGCCGCTAAATAGGAGAAGGATCTTCCTCCCATGGTGGTTTTGTTGATGCGTGGAACAGCAGCGAGTGCATGGTTGGAAGAGCGTAATTGGCGGGAGGGGGTTTAGAAGGATAGTCGCGTGTTGAGACACTCGGGTCCAAGTTCGTAGAGTGCTTTGTGTGCGTGGGTGAGGAGGCGGAACGTTATCCTCTGATTGACGGGGAGCCAGTGGAGGTCTTTCAGGTGACCGGAAATGTGGTCTCTACGCGGGATGTCTAGTATGAGTCTGGCTGAGGCGTTTTGGATGCGTTGGAGTTTTTTCTGAAGTTTTGCGGTGGTACCGGCGTAAAGGGTGTTTCCGTAGTCCAGGCGGCTGGTGACCAGTGCGTGGGTGACCGTTTTTCTGGTTTCGGAGGGGATCCAGCGAAATTTTTTTTTGAGCATGCGGAGAATGTTGAAGCAAGAAGATGAAACGGCGTTGACTTGTCTGGTCATCGAGAGTGAGGAGTCCAGGATGACGCCCAGGTTCCGTGCGTGGTCTGTTGGGATGGGTGCTTTTCCTAGGGCCGTTGGCCACCAGGAGTCGTCCCATGTGGAAGGGGAAGTACCTAAGATGAGGACTTCTGTTTTGTCTGAGTTCAGTTTAAGACGGCTGTGCTTCATCCACTCGGCTACTTCTTTCATTCCTTCGTGTAGGTTGGTTTTGGCGGTGTTCGGGTATTTGGTGAGTGAGAGGATTAGTTGAGTGTCATCAGCGTAGGAGATGTTGTTGAGGTTGTGTTGGCGTGCGATGCTCGCGAGGGGACTCATGTATACGTTGAAGAGGGTGGGGCTGAGTGAAGATCCTTGTGGTACGCCGCAGATGACTTTGGTGGCTTTTGACTTAAACGGTGGGAGGCGGACTCTCTGAGTTCTTCCGGCAAGGAACGAGGTAATCCAGTCCAGTGCTTTTCCTTGTATTCCGACGTTGTTGAGGCGTTGTATAAGGGTGCTGTGACAGACTGTGTCGAAGGCTGCAGAGAGGTCAAGGAGGATGAGGGCGACTGTGTCTCCGTTGTCCAGTAGTGTTCGAATGTCATATGTTGCTGCGATGAGAGCGGTTTCGGTGCTGTGTTTGGCTCAGAAGCCGGACTGTGAGGAGTCGAGGGATTTGTTTGTTTCGAGGAAGGCGGCAAGCTGGTTGTTGACGGCTTTCTCGATGACTTTGGCCGGGAATGGTAGGAGCGAGATGGGGCGGTAGTTTTTGAGTTCGGTGGGGTCGGCTGTGGGTTTTTTCAGAAGTGCGCTGAGTTCGGCGTGTTTCCAGCTTTCCGGGAAGGTGGCGGAGTTGAGGGAGCAGTTGATGACGTCTCGGAGGTGAGGTGCGATGATGGAGTCTGCTTTGTTGAAGATGTGGTGGGGACATGGATCTGTGGGGGATCCTGAGTGGATGGAGTTCATCAGGCGAATGGTGTCCTCAGTGGAGATTGGGTTCCAGTCAGAAAGGGTGTTCGAGGGGGGTTTGCCTTTGGGGGTAGGTTGGGAGGGTTGGTCTTCGGGATGGTTGTTGAAGCTGTTATGGATGTCGGCGATTTTGTCGTGGAAGAATGAAGCTAGGGAGTCGCAAAGGATTTGAGAGGGAGTGATGTGGAGCAGAAGTGGAGGATGGTACTTCATCTACATCAAAGCTTAAACCTGCAACAGCCTCCCCATGCAGCTCTGGACCATCACCTCTCTTCTAGAATTTGGAAGGGCCCTCTAGACCTGGCTGTTTGAATGAGCCTCCAGGATCTGCAAGTCTCTGTATACCCTGTTGGGTGATTAGCAGCGCTATCGAAATACTGAGTGATTGATTGATTGATATTCCAGTCAAATGAATGACGAAGCTGTGGAAGCTTGGTTACAGTGAGCGACAGACATAAAAAGTCTTCAAAAATAATTTGGGGCAGACATAAAAGAGCCTTGGAAAATACTTTTGGACAAAATTGGAGATTTGCTGTAGTAGAGATAAAGTGTTAATTGTTGATGGCTTTGGGTGCAGCCTGGCAGATCTCAAGCCCCATTTGTCAGGCAATATAGTCTGTAAGATGAGGAACCTTTTGATGGCAAGACAGGAGGCTAGCATTATGAATAGTGCTTTTATTTACCACTTCTGAGCAGCAATCACATTCAATTTTGGTTTATTATAATTACCTTTAAATTTACCTTGATTCTGATTAACATTTTTATTTTCCGAACTAGCAATTTGTTGTTCAGCAACTTTTACTTGTGTCCACATGGCTTTTTCTTTTAACTTCTTCTGCTTGGCATCTATCTCGCCACTCCAATATTTTGCTTTTCTCAAAATGTCATCAACTGATAGTGACTGCCAACCAACTATTCCGTTTCTAATCATGTCACCAATTTCAGGTCTTAAGCCATAAACAAACCTGTATATGAAGTGGCTCAAGTCCTTTTCACTTAATTTTTCATAGCCACTGTACTGTTTAAAAACCAACAGTAACTTTTCATAGAATGAATGTACTTATTCTTTTGGCTCCTGATTTGTTCTGTCTATTTTAACCCAATCAACTTCTTTCGGGGGAATTTTATTTTTCAACCAGTAAATCACTTTATCCATAATTTCTGATGATGGAGCACCTGTTATACTATCTCGTGCAGGTTCTACTTTTGGCCAACTTACAGAAACTTTACATACTGTCCAAGGATCTGAAGGAACAACAATGTCAAAGAATCCATCAAGATCAATCCACAGAACTTTTGAGACTTTGATAAATCTATCCACCTGTCGATACCATTCTACAGGCTTTTCTCCCAGCCGAGGAAAATCATTTGTGAATAATAATATATCCTGTCTTGTCCAAGGAACATGCACATACCCACCTCCTGCTATTTCTCTCATTGGAAACTGATTTGCCACTTCACCTCTTTCTCTCCTTTCATCCTCTCTTTTCTTTGTCCATTTAACTCTCCATTTACTTAAATCTCCTAATCTTTTTAAATACACAATTAAATCTTTTATATGCAATATTCTTCCATTAGAATTCATGTTTTCAATATCCCTTTCAGTAAATTCTATTCTGTAATGCTTTCCCAAATTCTTCTGCCTGCTCAAATCAACCTCTAACTCAACAGCTAATTCTTCTAACTGTTCATACTTATTTTTTGTTTTCCATTGTATGCTTTTGCAAATAAACAACAATTCTTCATCCTGATAATGCTTTAAATTGTCAGGTCCAATTGTGCCAATAATTAATTCCTCCAGATCTGCTTTCAATTTTGCAACATCAAGTAATTTAGTTTCTGGAGTCTTTGGGGTATGCGTTAAATCTATTTTATGTATGCTCTTTTCTGGCGACTCAGCATCAGATTCTGCACCTGTTGGTGTTCTACATAATGGACTTTGATTAAAAGTTAAATCAGGCATCATCATTGTTTTTCTCTGTGAATTTCTGACAAATCTGAATAACATTTTTCAGCCACTTTCTGAATTTCTGCATTTAATGGAATAGTTAAAGCCGAATATCTAATTTCTTTTTGATCAAATACTGGTTGAACAGGACCAATCGTTACTGGAACTGTTACCGCTTCCATGCTTTTAGTTAACTGCTGTATTAATTCTTCTTTTGCTCGTAAATATTCTGAGGTATTTGGCATTCCCCAAAACCTTCTGTACTAACCACCTTTCTTGGGATTTCATTTCTGCGAACTGGAGTTTAAGCATAATTTCTATTTTCACCAGATATGCTAGAATTAGTTCTGGTTTCCACTCTTTCAGGAGTATTTGCATTATTCGGGTATAATCTAGGTGATGCTTCATTAATAATTTCTCCTGGAGGTGCACTTGGAATAGCTCCTGAAGGAACCATTGGAGAAGACCATGTACAGGCTGGTTTATAAGGAGTCTTTTTCTGATTTGTAACATAAATCTCTTCTAAAACTGGATCTTCTAAATCACTTTCTTCAACATTATTATTTTTCTTTTGGGTATTATTTTGACCTTGTACTTCAGTAACCATCTCTCTTACTGGGTACAAACCATCACACATGTCTGCACGTCTCCAACGACGCATTCTGTCTTCATGAGTTTCCCTATTAATGTCTAACTTTGGACCTCTTGTTATACCACTGTTTTCTGGTGCAAGTTCAAACATCTCATCCTCCCATTCAACTAAAGCTTCAAATTGAGTAGGTCTAGGCTTCGGCACGAGAGCCATCATTTTTTCTCTCAAGTTTTTCAAAACCTTCATATTAAATTATCCATCTTCTGGCCATGTTAATACACCATCATCTTTGGTATAATCCATCCAAATATCAAACCAAAGACAAGTATGATAACCATATTCACCTTCCATATAGGCTGCAGGTGTTTTGTACTTATGAAGTAACTTTCCACCTCACGTTTTAATTTTCTTGTCAGGTGTAAATATATTTTTCAATTTCTGAAGCCATGTAAGCTTCTTTTCCTCTTTCTTGTAGTAAAACTTAATGTTTTAATCAAATCCGCTTATTTCTAAATGATCGTATGTATTTCCTTATTGTTCCGCAAACCCAACCAATCCGTGCGCGAAACTCACCAACAAGCCAATCAGGTTAAGCTACGACACCACCTTGCTCAACCAATAGAAACACTGCTTTCAGGATAGGCCAATCAGCTATCAGCTCATCCTAGTCACGTGAACCAATCAGTGCGCTTGCTATGACGTATGTTAGGTAATCACAGCGTGGACCCTTGTGACGTACACTGCCGCTTCAGGTTCTCGTCTCTCACTCCTAGAGCTCACCCCTTTTTCACAAAATATTTTCACAACGCCATTTTAAACAAAACTTTTCAATGAAATTGAATTAGTAACTCCAGAAAAACAAACCATTTGTCTGTTTCACTAAAATAAAGTGATAGCTTTTACAGTCATACAAGTATTCTTTGTGTGGAATAGACGACGCTATTCTCACAGAATATTCATTCTTTGATAAAGTAAGACTACTCTACCCTTCTAACAGGTAATAACGAACTCGTTTCTCTCTGAATGCACATAAAGTGACAATCCAAAGTTTAACTCGAACGTGATTACAAAATCATTTTCACACATTCAAACAAAGAAAACCCTAATCAAACATACCGAAAATCTTGGTAGGACCATAGAAATCTACACTCGCCAGTAAGAATAGACGTCACTACCCTACCCTTCACTCAAGCTTGGATAAATTCTACTACTCTTTTCAAAGTGAGTTTTAAAACAGGCTCCAAGTCCCTATACTCGAAAGCTACAATTTCATAGACAATCCTCACTATACATTCTACCTAGCACACCTAGAGTCCCTAAACTTGTGCTGTACGTCCACAACACTAATGATATATGTCAATACCACTATTTTGAAACAGAACAAATGCACTGTGTAACTTCACTTGTCACACTACTCTTATGCCGGCACAACTAGGAATTTTCACACTGCTGGAAAAAACCTTTTGACTACATATAACAACTTAACAAACTTGACATATGTTAAAATATCGATCCTATGTAACTACCATGTAGCATGTCCGTTACCATAGTAACCGTAACTCTGCTACCAAGAAATTGATGCAGCACCCCTAAAGAAAAACTGTCTCAACAACGCTAACCTACACCATAATACTCACCAAAAATTATAAACACTCGAAAGGCCCATAAACTACCGAGACAATTTTTGGGCAACTGTATCATGTGACCTAATTAATCAGAACCTATTCACAAAATATTTACACATTTATATACATCTGCAGATTATCATCTCTTACCATGGTTTTTACGCATATAACTTTTTAATTAAGTCACTTAGGTAAATGGATCAACTGATGGTAACTAGACCATGAATAAACAAGACCAGCTTGTCGTTTCAAAATCTAATTTATTAATTTTATTCTTCAAAGATAAAGCATCTTCTTTAATAAATCATTATTTTATTAGCAATTAAGCAGCATTTAATGAGATAAAAGCATATTAGACTGACATTTTAAAGAAACATCAATTAGCATGAAATATTCAATTAATCAGTTAACCAAACCCTAAATTCTATTTTCCCTGTCTAAAACTCGCTCCATCTAAAAGAAATTGTCTTTAAGGCCTAATATCCTTACGTGTGCCAAATGTCCGTCAGCACGTCACGCCCTTCGGGATTCAGAAAGCGAGAAGCGCCCTGCTGCCCAAGAGGGCAATTTTTATACCTTTCTAACTAGCTAAAGTAACTAATTCTTGCATTCTTTTCCGAGAATCCAAACTCATCATTGGCTGAGACCTGTCAGACCTCCATTAGGTCATTCACTCCTGACCAAGTCCGGTCCTCATCATAAGCCCCTATTGTTCATAGTTTCTCCATCTTTTCGGCTTCCTCGAAAATGTTACATTCGCTCAGGCACAAAACTTTACTTCCTAATCTTGGCAGGCAATTCAAACTTCCTGTCCTTGGTTTTTTCTTCAAGAACACATTCAACTCGACCAAAACCACGTCTGCATTAAACGTTGATTGTTCAGCAAAAAGCTCTTTTTTCTGCACATGAGTGAAGGCTTCGCTCTGGTCAAGTTTTCTTATTCTTTCCAGCACTGCCAACCATTTCTTAGGCCCAATAGATAACTAATATTTAAACAAACACAAGACAATAATTAATTAAAGAATTAAAACTTATTCTGTTACCCACCCCCTTTGCTAAATATTAACCCATTAATTTATGTTACCTAGCTTAAGCACGAGCCACGGAATTCTCCACGAACTTAGGCCACATAAAAGACGGAAGACATAACATAAGCACACAAATATGCACATATCATTAATAAAACAGCCGCATTTAATACTGACAAAGACAATAGACAAGGTTAATTTATTATTTTCCACGAACTTGCAGTTTGCAACATAAAACACATATGTTAATCCCTCATGTCGTGTAATGCATATTAATCTAGGTTGATCAGTACATTTCACCACAAATCAGTTAGTACGTTTATTTTTATTATGGAAGTTTAACTTCACGAGTCAGGACAGAATTCTATTCTGAACCTCGCTCCATCACTTCAAAGAATACTCAGGATAAACGTAAACAACAAACAATAGAAATAGTACTTTAAGGTCCCATATAATCCTGTCATCCACCATCTTCTCTCTCTTTTGTTTGTGTCTTCTGAGTAGATACGTATTCTATGTGATTTGTGTGATTTTAGTTAGAAAGTATAGAGAGTTGGTTTCTCCTAAAGGAGCAAATGTAGGGGCCATGTGTGCTGTTGAAGAAGAGGATTATCTGTATGCAAATATACTTGAATGTTTCTTCATTTAGGATATTATTTAAGTAGCCAGTTAAAACTTTAGTGGGGAGTAAATGGGTTTCTTATTAGGGAGAGACCACATTCCTATTGATTTTCGTGGTAAAGGTGAGTATTCTGTTACGTGTTGGCAGAATTAATATGTTTCTGGGAAAAACGCGAAGACATACTTGCTTACCGTAAGCTGCGAGTGACTTCTCTACAGTAAGGTCTGCAAGACTTTACTGCAAGGCCTCTCCATAGCAGGGTTACGAGGCTTTGGCTTCCGTCTAGCGGCCATTTTCTATCTGGGTGTCATCTGCATTAGTGTGCAATTTGCATAATGCGAGCCTCGGAGTTCAGAGGTGGCTGGAGGCAGCTCTCATCTGGTGTGCAGATAAGCGCTTTATGTAATAGTTTTTTAAATATGGTCAAAATGAAAAAACATTAATCTTTGGGAGTTTTTTAAATAAGTGAGACTACGATGGCAAGGGTCATTTTAGATTGGGCTTTATTTTAATGTGATTTCGAATTTTTTCTACAGGCAATTGGGCATGTTGTTTAGCCTCTATGACGTTCCTAGTTATTGGAGTGTGCATCATGTTATCGGAGTCCTTGTCTTTTGTGAGGAATTTTTTAGGTCTTTGGGTAGTAGAAAGTGTTTTTTAAGAAAGAAGTGTAGGAGTCATTTAAGGTTTGTGAGGGACTTATATTCAGCCAAGACTGAAAAGGAGAATAGTACTGAGTCACAGGAGACTATTATTAAAAATATATATATTTAGTAAAATAGGAGTTTAGTCAAAGAATCTGTGAGATCAGCCATGTCCAGTAGGAAAAGGAGTCATGCTGATGAGGAAGATTAGTATTTTTTTATATCTGAGGGTGAGGAAAGAGCTGACAGATGACCAGGGGTCAATTGCTCTTGGAAAATAAATCATCTGAAACGCAGTGCTGAAGGAAGAGGAGTCCCAAGTGACTTGCTAGGATTGGTTGTTCGTGGCAACATTTATGATGGGCAGAATATCCCAGTGGATGGTTTTAAAAATAATTATTTAAATGAGTACATATTTGATTTGAATTATGAAGATGATTTTGGCTGAAGTGAGAATCGCAGGAGCAAAGGTGACAAAACTGTGGTGGATCCACTTGGTCAAAAGTGTCTTGACCCTAAAGAGGTACATCACCATGTTACTAGTAGCTTATGAGTCATGTGGCACACTACATTAGGCATTGGATTCGGAGACCTCTGGACAAAGGGGAACGTAATGTGATAGGAGCAAGGTGCTCACACCCTGTTATCAGGGATAAGGATTTGTTGACTCTGAATCCAGACCAGGAGTTAATGATTTATATGCTTATGCTTGGTAGAGATCCAAGGAAACGTCCAATCTCTTCAGCAATGTGAGGACAAACTCCTGGACACACTGGGGTCTCTTGCGAGAATGTTTAACATGGTGGAAGTGCAAATGCAATACAAATGAGGGGCTGATTGCTGAAAGGCATACAGTAATTTTGCTTTGCATGATCCTGAAACTGTGGGAATTTGCTCACAAAGAGTCTAGTGAGGATCCCAAAGGCATGCTTTTTTGGTGAAGGTTTAGGCAAAGCCTTGGACAAGTATGTGCATACATTTACTGGGTTGGGCAAAGCTCACTCTAATATGTGCAAGGTGTTTGGTGGAGATAGTAGTTTTTATGGCAGGCTGGCAGGAGAGGGTAAGCTCCTGGATATAGCTACCATAAGACCCAAGGAAATAAAAGGAAATTCTACAGAGGAACCCAAAGTCAGTATATAATCTATCCTCAAAGAGGAAGGGGGTTCAGATTAGGGGTGGGCGTAGTTCGTGAAGTAGCGCTACGCGTAGCTACGCAAAGTGCACTTCACACTATGCGAGCTAAGTGTAGCACTACGCGAACTGCTTAGTAGCATGTTCGCACTGTGCAAGATGTCGTTTTCAATGATTGCACAGCGGGGACAAGCATCCGGCACTGTGCAATCATTGAAAACAGCATCTTGCACAGTGCGAGCTGTTCTTTTCTGCCGCTCAAGTAGATTTTTACTCGAGCTGCAGCTTTCTCAACATGGACTGGTAGTTTCTCGACCACTCGCAATGAGAAACCTGCCCTCCCCGCATTGAGAATCTCGCCGGGAGGATTATTTTCCATGCTCGTGATTGGCAACTTGATGTTGCTGATCGCGAACAAGAAAAAAGTCTTGCGAGGATGTCATTTTATTTGCTCGCGGTCGTCAACATGACGGTGAGGACCGCGAGCAAGAAATAAATGACCGCTGCACTACACTACGCATGTTTGCAACTGTGTTACATGCAGTTCGCGTAGTGCGAAGTTGCGCAAACTTCGCAAACTACGCGAGCATAGCGTAGTGCTTTGCCCAGGGTTAGTTCAGATTTAGAGGTGCACGGGCCAGAGGACAATCA
Organism: Lissotriton helveticus; assembly: GCF_964261635.1. NCBI lineage: Eukaryota > Metazoa > Chordata > Amphibia > Caudata > Salamandridae > Lissotriton > Lissotriton helveticus. The sequence goes on from NC_136059.1 coordinate 407,346,117, forward strand.
TGTGCAGCAAGGGTGAAACATTTTGTAGAAGCATAGAAAGGAATTACACAAGATCCATGGGTGTTGTAGACTGTTGCGGTTTATGCAAAATAGTTCAATACTATGCCTGTGCAAAGACAAGAACCAAGAGAACATTGCTTCAACAAAGATCAGCTAAACATAGTGATGGAAGGAGAGTATGTTACAAAAAGGAGCAACTATAGAGGTAGACTAAAATCAGATCGTTTTTGTGAGTACGTCATTTCTAATTGACAAGAAGGACAAGGGATGGTGACCTGCTATCAATTCGAGGGATCTAAATTATTATGTGACATACAGACATTTCAAGATGGAGGACATTCATCTGTTGAGAGATGTTTTACAAGATTCAGATTGGTTGGTAAAGATGGATCTGAAAGATGCGTACTTTACGATTCCCATGTCAGAGGAGTGTCAGAAGTATCTTCAGTTCAGTTGGAAAGGTCATTTATGCCAGTTTATTTGTCTACCATTCGGATTGTTGTCAGCCCTGTTGTGTTTCACAAAGGTGATGAGATTGGTAGTTGTTTTTTTGAGAGTTAGAGGAATTGGTATGATTGTGCACCTAGACGATCTTATGATAGTGAATCAGGGTGTGAAATTGTTAAAGTCGCAGTGGGAAACAGTGAAAGTCCTGTTGGAATCTTTGAGTTTACTCATAAACATGGAGAAGTCAGTTTTAGAACCTTTTCAATGTTCGGGTTTTTTAGGCTTAGTGGTGAACACGGTCAAAGAACATTTATTGTTACCAAAAAAGAAAATAAGGAAATTAAGACAGGAAATAAACTCTATGCTGAGGAACCAGGTGGTGAAGTTGAGATATTTGGCAAGGATAATAGGTCTTGTATTAAAGAACTCAATCAATCAATCAATTAGGGATTTTATAAAGCGTGCTACTCACCCGTGAGGGTCTCAAGGCGCTGGAGGGCGGGAGGGGGGAGTGCAGCTCAAGGGAAGTCAAAGAGCCAGGTTTTGAGGTTCTTCCTGAAGGTGTGCAGAGAAGGGGAGCAACTGATGTTAAATGGGAGCTCGTTCCAGGTCTTGGCCGTGACGTAGGAGAAGGCTCTTCCGCCCGCTCAGTTTCTGCTGATCCACGAGTCTCTGATAGGGTGAGGTCGGTGGAGCAGAGATTCCTTTTGGGTACATGGAAGGAGAATCTCTTGTTGAGGTATTTGGGCCCGATGTTGTGGATTTGTAGGCGTGGGTGGGCAGTTTGAAGGTTACCCTCTTCTCGACGGGGAGCCAGGGGAGGTCTCGTAGGTGCTGGGTCATGTGTTCGTGATGTGGGGTCGCGAGAAGGAGTCAGGCTGCAGTGTTCTGGATGGTTTGGAGCTTGTGTAGGAGAGTTCTATTGATTACCGCATTAAGGGCTTGCTGCAGTCCAGTCTGCTATTTAGGAGTGTGTGGGTGTTGGTCTTTCTGTATTTGCGGGTATCCATTTCAAGGTCTTGCTGAGGATGCGAAGGCAGTTGAAACTGATGGAGGCGATGGAGTTGATCTAGCGGATCATGGAGAGGGAGGAGTCAAGGATGATGCTGAGGTTCCGAGCATGGTCTATTGGGCTAGGTGGGCTCCTGAGGGTGGAGGGCCACCAGGAGGTGTCCCAGGTGGAGGTGGAGGGTCTGAGGATGAGGACCTCAGTCTTCTCTGAGTTGATCTTCAGACAGCTATTGCTCTTCCAAGCTGCGATGTCCTGCATTCCTTCCTGGAAGCAGCACCTGGTGTCTCCGGGGGTCTTCATGAGGGAGAGGATGAGCTGGGTGTCATCTGCGTATGATTCTATGCTGAGTCCATGCTGTCTGATGATGGCGGTGAGGGGGGCCATGTAGATGTTGAAGAGCGTGCGGCTGAGCGATGATCCTTGGGGTACATTGCAGTTGATCTCTGTGGGTTTGGAGAGGAAGGGAGGGAGTCTTATCCTCTGGGTTCTGATGGAGAGAAAGGATTGGATCCAGTTGAGGGTAGTTCCCATATCCTAGCGTTGTGAAGTCTGGCTGTGAGAGTGTGATGTGAGACGGTGACGAAGGCTGCTGAGACGTCTAGTACGATGAGTGCCGCAGTGTGGCCCTGGTCGAGGTGCATACATAAACAAAAGGGGTATACCCAAATTACCCTTTAATACTTGGGTATGGGACGTAGTTTTATACAATAGAAAAATGATATAAAGGAAACAATGCTAAACACTTTTCCGAGTGGAGCACATTTATTTACCCTCTCAGCAATAACCATTATTCATAGCGAATATATCAAAATCAGTACATCACACACACAGGCAGTGATGCCTATTCAAGGCAAAACTATTGACATCAATTACAATAGGTTTTACTTTACAATAAAAAGCAAACATGAAACAAATAACAATAACCCTAACAAAATTATTCACACAAGTGTCCCCCCTATACTTCCTATAGTGCCCTATTACCTACAGTAATAGGGCACTATAGGTGCATTAATAGTGTGGCATGCCCAAGACAAAAGATTCCACATTTGTGGAGATACACAAGACACAGCATAAACAATTGTGTTTCTCGAATTGCAACACGAAAAATGTAGTGTATTGTGTGACCTGCCCGTGTGATAAAACATACAACCGGCAGACGACACAGGCAGCTAAAATGCGGATATTACAGCACAAGTAGCGCATAAGATGCAAGACTGTAGGGGCCCCTATGGTCCAAAATTACATTAAAAAGGGTCATGGGGAGAAGGATTTGGAATGGTCTATCCTGGCAGTGGTGAAGGCACCGAATAAAATAGTCCTACAAAGCAATCTGCTGGAAATGGTAAAAAACAGGAGGTGTAGATGGTGTACCACAATGAGTCACTGTCTACAGGGTCGACATGTTTCAGAAGCCATCCCCCTGGCTTTCTTCCTCAGGACCAAAAAGAACAATCCCTACATCACCTAAGTCGGTGATATTATTATTATTATTATTAAGCGTTCTTATATAGCGCTCGATTACCCGTAGGCATCTCGGCGCTTGCCTTGGGAACCCGTCCTGGGTTTTCCCTGTGAGATACCCGTACTGGGCATCCCCAAGGTGAAAGCCAGGCATCCCGCCGCGGGGGGGCCGTAGTGGAGATTAAGCAAGCTAATGCCCAGAGCTGCAGAGTGTGAACCTGTGACTCAAGTAGGCACCGAAACGAGAATTATCGAGTCCATGGATATTTGGGCTCAAGACCCTGCCGCGTCGGGAATTGAACCCTGGTCCCGGGTCTGACCTCTGCTTCAGGGTCTGCCGCCTCTAACCAGTGAGCCACACTTCTCCACTGATAATATGATAATATTGTTGAACATATGCCTGCCGGTCAAAAGTACTGTTCTCTGTACGCCTCACTAGGGCGATCAAAAAGATATACGAATTGTATTTTGTTATCAAATCTCTAAAAGATAAAAATACAAGGGTTAAACAACATAGGGGCATATTACCAACAACTAGCGATAATTATCGCTATGTTGGTTTAGCGGCGATATTTTTATCGCCGAGCTACGGCGATTTTTACCGCTTAGGAACCTTGCTATTATCAAGGTTTTTCCCCCCCAGCGGCCGAAATGCATGAATATAGCTGAAAAGTCAGCGATATTCATGCATTACCGAGCTAATGCTCTTAGCCATGTTATCCACCTACCATTGGATAACATGGCTAAGAACTGCTCAGGGGCAGGTGTTAGCTTTTGGAAATATTCGCGCCTAGCGCGAATATCTCCAAAAGTTGGTAATAGGAGATAATGATGTTAGCGACTGTTTCCAGTCCCTAACATCTTGGCACGCCCACTTTGCATGTCATTAGTGATAAATATCACTGACATGCAAAGCGGGGCCCAAGATGGTCGCTATCTCCTACTAGCTGTCGCTAACTGGTGTTAGCGACAGCTAGGTAATAGGGAGATAATTTTATCTCTGCTTTTTTGGGCTTTTAAAGCCAAAAAAGCGGAGATAAACCCCCTTGATAATATGCCCCATAGCTCATTATTTATCACACTTTGTATTGACATCACCATCATGTGGAAAGTATTTTGGTGACTACCACAGTGATATATTTCTCTAGTCAGACATAACATTTTTCATGCCACAAGTGGGTGTTGTGCAACCCAAAAGGGAATCTCACTCACTTGCAGGAATTAAAAAGAATTATAAGAAAAGGCGGTAGAATCTGTGTTGTATAACTATATTAAGAGGAGGACAATTCTACCTCTTCCCTCTTCACTCCCCCCTTTGATTTCTTGAATATGGAGGAGTTTGAAGTAAGCCTGGGTGGTGAACTCACGGAGTTTGCAGAGTTTTCAACACTCTGCTCCATGTAGTGGAGTGGAGGTTTTTTTCGCTCGCACTCGTCACATCAAGTTGGTGAGAGCTAGGGAGGAAAATACACCTACCGGTGGGATTTCTCAACGCAGGTGGTCGGATTAGTCAATGTGAGTAGTCGCTTATGCTCACGACCGTTCACGTTGAGAAACCATCCGTTCGCGCTGAGAAAGCTGCTGCCCGAGTAGAAAATGTACTTGTCTGGCAGAAAGGAAGGAGCGCCCGCCAGAGCTGTGCATGGTGCCATTCGCGAGAATTTCACAGTGCGGACAAACACATCCGCCACTGTGCGTAGTGACGCAGAGTTTTTTTTTTCACTCGCTAACTCTGCCCAGACTTAGTTTGGATAAGAATTGACAGATAAAACAAATACGTTATTTTGAGATGAGAGTAGGGGATTTTGCTATGCAAAGTTTCAAGTCTCTGTTCCAAGGTCGTTCAGTTCTTCTCAAAATGGATAATTAACATCAGTCAAATAAATAAACAATCTGGCTGGAAACTGATCAAGGAATTTGCCAGAGGTAGCCAAAGACATTTGGGAGGTTTGCCTGAAACAGAATTGCTTTGCAACCTTTGTCTCTGACAGGGGAGCAAAATGTTGTAGCTGATTGGAATTCAATGAATTTAGTAGATTTCAGAGATTGGAAGCAGGACAGAATTGTTTAGGTCCTCTGGAGGTAGATTTGTTTGCCTGAAGATTGACACACCTGTTGAGGTACTACATCAGTTGAAGACTGGATACAGGAACCATGGTCACGGATGCATTTATTCAGAACTGTAAGGAAGTGAGGGAATGTGCGTCTCCTCCATTTGCTATGATTCAGAGAGCATTGATACAGGTGAGGTGGCAGGTCTGTCAGAAAGTGTTGGTGACTCCTTTTTGGAGCTCTCAGGCGTGGATCCCTTCAGTGTTGGAGATGGTGATGGAAAAGCCTTTTTTTAGGCAGAGCTTACAGTGGAATGTTGGTAAGAGAAGAGGTGATAGAGCGTCCTTTGGTGGAGGACTTGTTCACACAACCTACTAGTTTGGAAAATGTCAGTGCATCCAATAGATTATAAGAACTTTCGGGAACAGCTTCAGTATTTTTCAGTGACTCATGGGAACCTGGGACTTGAAAGACTTGAAAGAGATATAGGGGTGCATGGTCTGTTTGGTTACTTTGTCAAAATATTGAGGTTTTCATAATGTGGTACCATAATATTGTTGCAAAATAATGATACCCCAAATATTTAGGAGGTACAAACATAATGGTAAGTATAGATCTGTGTACACCTACACTATGCTATATATATTGGTGATATTGTGGTCATCAATTTTACATTAGGACAAAAGGATATTAAAGACTCAATAGTCTGGTATCATCCTGTTTTGATTTGAGGCATTACTCCTTCTGATCAATAAGATCAAACGGCTTTCTTGATGAATGTGGCAATTATTAATTGCTCTTATAAAGTACTGCCACAGAGAAGAAGAGCATCTTGATTAGAGATTTTAAATAAGGGCCTAAGGTTTTTAGCATATACATGAATATTCACTATGGGAACAGTTCTGACCTGAAACCTGGGTTTAAACCTCTTGGAACAGGAAGTCTGTAGCCATGATCTCTTAATATGGAAGAAAGACCAGAAACAAGATGGGTGAAGTGGGTTTAATGAATAGAGCAGGAGCCAGGTTAGAGGGATGGTGAAGGCTATTATTTTGGCTTTGAAGATGGAGTAGCAGTTATAGTTAGAGCTATAGAGTGAAACACTTTTGAGGTATAGAAATGTTGCTGAGTACAAAATCTGACATTATATGATGTACCTCTATGTCAAATGAAAGGGCTTTCTAAATACCTATCTACTTCTCAGTTACCTTGCCCCTCTCTTTCCATGGAACAAATCTTATGATCTACATAATATCGCATTTCGTACTATCTGTTTTGTTCTCACCTACATAGTGTCCTAATAGTGATTTCCTCTTCTGATCTGGCAGCTCCTCTTTCTTAAATGTCCCCTTTCATAGTATCCAAATATGAGGTTCTCTTATACGTATTACAGGCAACTGAGTTACTTTAATCATTTGCTTGAATGTCATGTTTCATTCCATTCGGTTTCTCCTCATTTATATATACACCCACACAATAGAGGCTGCAGATAGAAGGAAGCTGCCAGAAAATGGAGAGCCCAATGGAAGCCAGCCTTTCAGATATCATGCCATCTTTAGGAAGTGTTAGGAGCTGCTGAGATCCAGAACCCTGCTTTCAGGGATGGCGGTAGTGGGCATAGCGTATTTTCCCAGTGGCCTAGATTGGTGGGGGTTGGATTTGGAGTGGTGGGGGCCATTTTTGTTACTGGGGGCCGGTTTTGCAGCGCTGCTGCAATATCATCCCCTGTAACAAAAACAGCAGTTAGTGCTTCACACTAGCATCTTCGCTACCTCCCACCTTCCCCGGGCCAAGGGGGTTGAATTGGCTGGCTGTGTTCCCAGTCCAGCCCTGCCTGCTTTGTAAGCATTCTCCTTTACATAATCTAAAAACTCAAAAAACATTTGACTTCCAAGACAAACCATATGCTAACATCAAGAAATATAATCATCGTACGTTAATTTAGAAGCTGCGTGCATCCTCATTTCCTTGCCTGTGATGGATCTGCTTCAATGGCAGCTGAGAGCCTATCTCGGCTCAGGACCAGGCCCGGACTGGCCATTGCGGGCACCGGGCAATCCCCCGGTCGGCCGCAAGGGTGGGGGCCCTTTTTGGGCCCTGGGGGCCGTTTTTGTTACAGGCCCTGTAACAAAATCGGCCGAAAAGCGGCCCTGGCAAAGCGTTCGCCCCCCCGAGGGGGGGCCGGGCGAGCACTTTGCCAGGGCCGGTTTTGGTTCCCAGTCCGGCCCTGCTCAGGACTGATCATGAACTAAGCTATAAAGTTAAATCTTCAGTCAAACATTCACTCACTTTTACATAAAGCACTCCAGCCAGAAGTGGTGCAAGTAGCGGCTGTTTCTCTATGGCATTAGTTTGGTGGTAGAGGGAGAGGTGTTTAAAAAAAAAGAAACACTTACCTGCTTACTTGTGACCTTTCTTCCTTCCTTCTGGTAATAGGAGGCAGTATCAGAAATCCCTCCCACCCAGTCCCCCTTGACAATTGCAGTCTTGTGATTGGTCTGAGCATCGATTTTCGGCACTCTGACGGGGAATGAGGGCCTGTGACATGTTATCCACCCAGGCTGTAATGCAGTCTAGATGGAGAACTTGCAAAGTGCGCATGAGTGTTTGGTCGGCCCAAGAAGGCTGGCCAAACATTCATGCTTACTTGGAGTGGGCAAAAAAAATGATAATAACATTTCGTTATTATCATTTTATTTTTCCTTTTTATCAGTGCTGCAGGCAGAGGGGCGATGCTCCTCCACCTTAGTGGAGGCGCTGCAACAGAGTGGTGCAAAATCTTACAGCCAGATAATAAATTATATAGCCATCTCAGCTTACGATGCATTCATGTTGCAAGGCACATTTCTCCAAAACCATTTTCCTTTTTGAGGCTGAGATAAGAAATGCATAATTAATATCAGCATCTCTCTCGAGCTTACTGAGTCGAAAAAAAAGAACTGCAACCATGTTGTTTTAACAAGTGATCAGTAATTTTGAGAAACCTGCATGGTCTAAACGGGATCACCACTGAATGTCAGTGCAATCTCCCAAAATCCATGCACTTGTCCTGTAGGGGCATACACCGTGAGCCTTACTCTACAGATCTTCCTGTCATACCTCAGGTTAAGTTCCATGCATTTGCACAAACGCGATAGTAAACCTCACAGCCTGCAGCCAATGTACAAAAGATGTCAGGATCCTTAAAATAGTAACAATTCTCTTAGGTTACTGATGGGTGTTATCGCCACCTAAGGCCAAATACGGAAATCGGGCCACGTAAACCATGCAAACAATGGGGCACATTTATGAGATTGTGACGCAGTGCTACACAGAGAAAGGGGCATGAATCTGCAGTATTTAAGAGACAGTCCTGTCCTTTCCCTTGCTCCGGTGCCCTTTCTACTACAGTTCAAGGGTGCCTGTGTTGCATGCAGGGTTGTTTTTGTACAGGTAGGGGCACCTTCCTGTACAAATGCAATCCTGGGATGCTTAATCCTCCTTCTGAAGAATGCAGCGCACATGGAAAGAGGAATAAACATGGAGAAATAGAGATTTTTCTCCTTGTTATGTTTCCCTTGGGAAGGTGTAAGATTTTGATGCATCCTCAGGTTTACAAGTTCTTGTAATTCTGAGAATGCGTCAAAGTCCATGGGAGTTACATGGAAACAGCCACATAATGCCTATGGAACACCTTCCCAAGGCAGGGTAATGCAAAGCAACATTTTGTGCTGCACTGCTTTACTCCAGATTTTTAAGCCACTTAGAGTCATACAAAGTGGCTATGCATGGCTTCAAATATCTAACTTAGAGATTTGTGTCACGCATGTACCGCATTGCGTGTTGCAAATGTAATGCAACCCTCTCATAAATAATCCTTAATTAACTGCTTTTAGTAAGATTGGCCCTAGTTTCAGACGTGACAGGAATCCAGTTAAAGCTATGAAACAAGTAAAGTTTGAAATAACATACTATTTTATGTTTCTGGTGCTCTCACACTGCAAGAAAGCAGAAGGGTTTGGTTGGGGGGGCAGGTGGGTGCATCTGCTGGAAAGATAAAATGCGCTTGACTTTCTTAGATGTGGAGGTACTGGTGCAGGACAACAAACTTATTACCACCCTACATCATAAGGTAACAGACAAAAACTTCATCTTACACTATACAAGTTACCACGCTCGGAGTTTAAAAGAAAACTTGCCATACAGTCAATTGCTTAGAGTACGACGTAACTGTGCACAGAAGGATGATTTTGTAATTCAAGCAAATATACTGTGTGAACAACTCCAGAAAAGAGGCTATCCAAAAAAGATGCTTAAACACTCCACAAAGCGAGCCTGGTATACACCCAGAGAGGTATTGCTGACCAAAAAAATCAAGAAACCCTCTGAACAATTGGTGTGTGTGTCATCGTTTGGTCCACACACCAACAAGTTCAAAAAGATCGTTTTGAGCAATTGGCACCTATTATCACATCTATCTTGCCCTTTTGAAAGGCTACTTTTCGCATTAAAACGAAATAAAAGTATCGGCCAACAAATCATAAGTGCCGACTTGCGGAAAACCAGAGTACAGCCAGACCTACGAGCATTGTGGAATTCAACACCTGTAGTGGGCCACCATAAGTGTGGCTCCTGCTCCTCCTGCAGCAATACCAGGGACGGCTCAGAGTTTTCTTTCAATAATGTAAAATGGAAACATACAGAGTTTACAAACTGTAAAACCCGCAACGTAGTGTATGCAATTACGTGCCCTTGCCCGAAAGTATATATTGGCAGAACCACACAGCAAGTCCACCTCGGAATGACACAGCATAAGTCACGAATAAAACAAAAAAGTCTGACAGCACCAATGGTTCCTCACTTTGTTGAGAATGGCCATTCTGAAAAAGACTTTGTATGGACAGTGTTATCCGTCATTAAACCACCACCGAGGGGTGGGGACATTGATGCTTTGTTGAATGACAAAGAGGCCTATCTGATCATGAAATTCAATTGCGTATCAAATAGTCTCAATGAGTTGCCATAAGCCCTGCAATTGGAAGCTCTGGGTCCCCTCTGTATAACAATCACAGAAGTTATAAATCACTCAGATTAGAGACAATAATCACTATAAAAATCCTTACCACAGGTGGTCGACGCCACCATTTTTTACGACAATGGACGCTCACTGCAATATTCACTTATATGTGAATTTACACAATTACCACATATCTAATGCTCAAATTATGGGGACCACTAAAACACAATGTGGCCCATGTTCTTACTAGGTAATGTGGTCATTTAAAATATGGGAAGTTCCTTCATCTGCCAATAATAGACCAGCCAAGAAAGGTTTTTCTACTGCTTAACAACGATGGACGTTAATAAGTATATGCCTCATGACATTCTTCACATATAAAAAACACCTTTTCCACCTACTTCCATAATGTGCTGATATTTAGCAGGCTCGAAGGTTATGAATTATGGCCCGGCTATAATGCTTCAAGACTCGTTAGTGTTTAGAAAGCTTTGGTGAAGATCTGCAAATAATACCACATGCCCCACAATACACCAGTATAGATAAATAAGGCCCAAATTCCGGCCGCGATTTCTACATCAGTAGCCTATAACGCGAGGGCTGGCTGTTTACTGTGTGGATGGATTGCCTTTTAAAATGAATACCGTGCTGCACGCGGTAAGTTTATTTTTCGTAATACAAGTAGAATAACAGCAAATAAAAATATGGCACGTGACGTGTTAAATTAATAACGAGAACTTTGCTTTTCTCGTTTTTTCCGCTTCCTCCTCCGGTCCGCTCCCCTTCCAGCCAGCAAAATCCATGAACGTAGGAGTTTAATAAATAGAAGTTACGGAGCACTTAAATAAACATGCCATCGCACACAAGGAAGTGCTATCTTGTCTGTGTGAAACTTTTGGGTCATCCAAGTGTCACAATTTTAAATACGGTTCTAATCAGGGATGCATTGTTTACTATTGGCAGCTCGAGGTCAAAGTGAAACGAGTAGCTGGAAGTCACGCTGCCTATATAAGTGAATGTGAACCCCAGGCGACCTCCATACCATCAGTCACAAAGTAAGTGCTTTATATTAGAACCTAAAGCAGCTTACATGAAATCCCACTTGAAATATTGTCCTGTAAATCAACAGGAGTTGCCCTTGACAGTTTTCAGATCCTACTTGGAAAAGATACCACCTACATTCACCAATGTGAGGGGATCTCGCGAATTTCAGGTACATGATAGTCTAATTTCAAAGAAGTAAAGACCAGCAAAAAAGAAAAAGAGGAGCAGGGTCAAGTGTAACTAGTCTTTTTAATCTCATGTTTCAGGTTACACCGTGCCCCAGTGCCCTGATGATAATCCTGCAAGATACTGCAGGGATTAGAAACGCGCTAGTCTTTTTAATCTCATGTTTCAGGTTACACCGTGCCCCAGTGCCCTGATGATAATCCTGCAAGATACTGCAGGGATTAGAAACGCGTCTGCCTTTTCAATATATTCACTGCATAGGGCGTGTAATTAACTCTATGCCCCAAAAAATAGGGTGTACAATGATTTAAGCACCCGGTAGGGGGTAAAAATAATTTCCCATGCAGCTTTAAGCAACTCCGTGACAATCACCTATTTTTAGGCGAATAGAGTTCTTGTGTTCTTGAAATTATTAGCTGGTGTATTCCTTTGGATGAATTCTGGATGGTATTGTTGTTATTTCATTTTTATTATTTTTCATTGTATAATTATTGTCACTTTGCCTTATTTATGTAAGTTGTATAAAAATTGGTTTTGGTAAATGCAAGATGAATTGTTTCTCAGACAAAAATTGCAAATGTGTTCTGTACATGTTTTTTCAAGAAAACGTAAATGTTTGACAGTGAACATATGAACCTTTGGGTCATTGTTTCAATTTCCGCATAAAATAAAAAAGTGGAAAATAAACAAACCAGGTACTCTCGCTTTCATAAACTAGTATTGTTGCTCGTCCATACCTGGTTTACTAAGGACGAACCCCCCCCCTTTGTGATAATTGCCCACTCTGAGGGCACTGACTGTTTGGTCGGCCCCAGGGCTGACCAAACCAGTCAAACGCACACTGCATTTTCTCCATGTAGGCTGCATGCAGCATACATAGAGAAAACGGCTTCCCCATAGACGCCTGTGTGGTCGGCGCCCAAGGCAATGGCAATGCTGCCATTGCAGCATTGTGATTGGCTTAGGGGAGGGGAGGGAGGCTGCCTGTGGCTGATTCCTGTTGTAGTACAGAGGACGACACAGACCAATGATGCGGGACTAGGCCGGCAAAGGTAAGTTACATTATTTTTTAATTATAAACCACCCCGGCAAACCCCTCCCCATGTGTCCCCCAGCACTTCCATCCGTGAGTCACACTGGATGTGACTGCTCCCTACATAGGGAGGCAGAAATAATTACAGCTGCTGGCCTATCTAGAACTAACCTATTGGAGGGCCACACATTTGTAGATTGCAGCAGGGGTAAAACTCAAGTTAGAAATGGAGGGGCATATTTACGAGTCCCTTTGCATTGCACCGTGCAAGAGCCACCAAATTAAAAATTAGATTTTTGAAGCCATGCAAGGCCACCTTGCATGGGCCTGAGTGCCTTCATAGATCTCGAGAATGCAACACAGTGCAAATCGCTGCGTTGTATTACTCTGCGCAATGTAGGCGTTTCTATGGATGTTACGTGGGTGCCCCCACACAACATCCATGAATTGTGATGCATTTCCACATTTATCAGAAGTGGTACACCTGAGAAAGCACCAAAAACCTTTGCCTCCCCAGGTGAGGCGTAACAAGGAGAAATGTGTTTATATCTACTCGTTTTTTCCTCTTTCTGCAGCACACACACAGAAAGAGGAAAACTCCTCAGGGGATTGTTTTTGTACAAAGAGATATGCCTTCCTGCACAAAAACTGTCCTTCTTACAATGCAGGGTTGGTGCTAGGTAGCCAGAAGGGCACCAGTGCAGGACAGTCATATGATATGGTGGCACCAGTAAGGGACCACGATCAAAAAGTTTAAGAAGTAGTTTAAAGACAGTCACAAAAGATTTTCGCATAATACCGTTTTGGGGTAGGTTTTGTAGATTAACTCTAAGTAAAAGAAACCCCACAATCAGAGTTAGCTGAGAAAACCAAGTGGATCGGTGCTTTTAGCATTATATTGTTATATATTTGGAAGAAAAGGCTTCATCCAGCGACAAGTAAGTGGGGAAGGGGTAGGTTGTGCCCTCGAAGAGCCCTTAACTTGACTGTGGTGTTCCAGGAGAACTCACTGCCACGAGTCACATAAAAACACTATCCTGTCTGTGTTCAGCTTAAGATATTTATCATCCATTCAGAAGTTAGAATATAAATGAATTCAACTGAATTAATTCAATCATAAATATTCTTGATCCCTGTGATTGAGGATTTGGAAATCAACAGGACAGATGTAAAACTATAAGCCAAATCAAGAGATGAGAGTATTTAAGGGACTTAGGAGACCACTTCCTTCTCAAAAGTAGTAACTGGTAGAGGTCTGCATCGGGAAATATTATTACTTTTAGTGCAGCCACATTTACTCTTTCATTCTATTTGAATTTCATTTATTCGTGTGGCTGTTTAATGATCTACTATACATTAGTGTGGTTGCTTCATTATCGTTGTGTTAAATAGTTTTTTACAACCATAATGTTTTACGTTCTGTACTCTGCAAAATTAAATCTTTGGTATCCGTTTATAGTTGTCTATGTTTTTAAGTCTGACCTTGGAGACAGCTTTAGCTGTCTCGACAGACACACCTAATATACATACATACATGAGCTTTTTGTTCAGGGGGCTTTATTGTGTGTTCTGTTAAACTGTATTTTACATTTTGCTTCCATCACCCTGGAAGCCTATGGGAGCCTTTTTCCCTCCTAACCTGGTCATACTCTAAATGGATCACCTAGAGATGATGAGAATCCTCACTCCTTGCAAACTTTGGCATACAGGTATCTCTCTATGGAAATGGTATATCGACTATATCTTCCTCATTTGGCATGACACAGAAGAGACCCTCACACACTTCTTACACTAACTGTCAAGGCTTAAACTTCACCCTCTCACATAGCAGAAATGAAATCTCCTTTCTTGACCTCAACATTCAACACAAAATTAGAGAAATCCTCACAAATCTATTCAGAAAACCTCTTCCACGAGGCGGCCGTTCTATCCAATAAGTAGGGGTGGGCATAGCACGCGTAGTCATGCTACGCAATGCTAAGCGAAGACGTTCTTGCACTACGCTAGCTTTGCAAGCGTGCATAGTAGCTTGCCGGACCCGTTCGCGAGGCGTTTTTTTTGCTCGGGAGCGCGTTGTGCATGTTCTGGGCGCTGTCTGCATGCTTGGGGGATCGTAGCTCACGAACTTACCCATGCGGTGGGCTATGGGCACGGCCATCTCACGTTGCCTTATTTCCTGCTCCGGGTCGCGTATAACGTGTTCGCATTGTGCATGTCATGTTCCGGAACGCTATCTACTTGTTCGCAACGACAAGTGCGTGTTAGTGAGGAATATCGCGCAAACTTACCCACGTGGTCCCGACAGGTGCGGCCATCTTGTTTATCACTCTATGCTATGGTTCTGGGCCTAGTTTTCTATCCAGTTTTAATCTTTGCAATCTACTTATTTTCACTGTTTTTCTCACTTTTTTATTTATCATCTCTGTCTCTCTGTCCCTAAGTTTATATTTTGTGATTTATTTCTACTTTCACTGTGTTTTTGTTACTTTTCTACGGTTTTATTTTACTTCTTTATTCAAACTCCTACTTCTTCCCCCTAACTTTATGTTTTTTTCCTTCTTTTCTTTTCTGCCTCCACCCCAGAACCATGGCCAAGGGCTGCAGTACCGACTCCAAGGGCAAGGCATCTGCGCCCAAGAGCCGGCTGCCTTGCGGCAGAATGCGCCCTGCAGGTGTGCAGGCCCACCAACGTTTCGGGGAGGCGGAGGTGGCCGCCCTGGTTTTCTTCATCCAGCTCCACCTCACAATGAACTTGGCAGCAGCCGGCAGGCCAGGCTTCGGGTACCTTACCCAGGAGCGTCACCGCCGGTGGGCGAAGGTGTGCAGGGCAGTGTTTTGCTGCTCGGGGATCCGGCGCGCCCACCAGCAGCTGGCCCACCGGTGGTCCGACATCCTGGACCGGGAGCAGGACCTGGTGGGCCTGCTAGGTGTCGAGGTCGTGGGGCTTGGTGCGTAGCTAGTAATATATAGTAGTATAAGTATTGTGTATAATTCTTGGACGAATAACACGATTACTGGTGTGCTTAGTTACATTGCAGATCATTGCAGTTTCAAAATCTTCTGTGATTGTATGACACAGGTGCTGCACAGCACTTCTCTTACTTGTTTGTAACTTTGCGCTAGCTTGGGCCGATTATTGATGTTAGAGTTTACTTTAGAGAACTGAAGTTAGTTAATGCTATTGCTAGAGTCTAGTCCTTCCATTGTCCTTCAGTGAAATAGTGGTGGATGGAAAATAGGTTTACTTAGTATTAGTTAATATTTCTTTTTACAGTCTGCGTGATGCTTCAATGTCACTGAATGCTTCTTACCCCAGTCCTCCATAGAACCTTTTTGTAGTTTGTTTAGTGAGTGGTAGGCTTAGCAATAGCATTGTCAGTCAGTAGCAGAACAACATATGACACAACCAACCAACAATTTGGTGTCTGCACAAATTTATGCATGTGTCCTCCATCTCATCTATGCATTTTTGCTGGCAAAAATAAAATGGACATGCAGACTTACTGAACAATTGGCCCGTCTGGAATAGGTGGTGTAGGTCAGGTGGTACTGGCTTCATTAGTATTCTGCAATCACAATGATTATGGAACATTTGATTAGTGTTCATATAAGTAGACGGTCTGTGAATCCTGCAAGCCAGTAGTCGTTTAGATAGGTCAATTTTATTGCAATTGTTGTTTCCTAAAATGTTTGAGCGTTTTTTTTAATGATTTTTTTGTTTCACAGCACTCAATGATTCTCTCTTTCTTTATTTTTTCTTACATGATCGGCACCCAGGGGCAAGAAGACGGGGTCCGAGTCGGCGGGACAACAACCACCAGAGGAGCGCATCTCTACCGAGGATCCTGCTGCTGGCCCCACTAACTTTTAACGCACCTTATTTTTTCCAAACTATTAATTATGCTTCCTCCTAATTCAATTTTTAACAAAAGCTTCTTTGATCTTCATTATCTGTTTTCCAAATTTTGGGTATCCCTGCCTTTCAGTTCCTTCAAACTGCCTCTGCTATGACTCTCTGTACTACTACTATTAAACTGTCTGTAGCTAAGCTTGCCCTGTTGGCCACTCTTTAGTTAAGGTTTTCTTTTGAATAAAGCTGTGATAGAACAATAGCTGTAGCCACTGGGTCCACTCCTGTCCTTTGCGTTGTCCTCTTTAATCTCTAGGCTTTGACAATTCCCACCAACAAAAGGTGAAACCATGCAAACAGATAGATGCGGTACCCCTCACTGAGTTATATTTGTCCTACTAGTACTACCTGTACTACCAGTCGCTCCTCCTACTCCATTATACCTCCCAGCAAACTTATCTTATCTGTGATTGATGAGGATTAAGTTCGGCACAGCAATGGCTGCATGGTTTCCCAAGACAATGGAGAAGATGCCGTGGTTGTGGTGGTAGTAGTAGACACTGGCACTGGCATTTGCAATCAAAAAAAGAGATAGTCATTTGCCTGAGAGAGACTGTGGGAGTAGTAGAAAAGTACAGTAGATAAGAAGACTGATTAACAAACAATATTGCAACTGCTAAACTAAAAGAAAACAATGGTGCCGGGGACAGCCTAGTACAAGAAGCTAAGAAGTTAAACTGTAGTTGTGTTGAAGGAGTCACTTAAACACAATTCCTAATTCGTAAACTTGAATGCTGTAAATCCAATCAATGCCGGCAATTAATTAGGATGTATTCGGTGGGTCCCTTTGGAAAATTAATTAGCTTATACGTACACTGAGCATGGGTGGGCAAGCAGAAGAAGATCCTCTCCCTGCCTCGTTGACATTTAATTAGTGTTGCTTTCACCACATCTGCCCCAGCAAGCGTGTGATGAATTGTTGGTGTAGATTTAATGTAGTCACATCACACCTCAATATAAAACCACACAGCTTGGGGGAAAAGGGATAGGGTTAGGGTTTGATGACTGGATGAGAAGGGGGGTTTGGGGAAAGGTTTGACAAAGAAAAACAGTGCTGACTCATTTTTATCCTGGTTAACCTCCCCACGCTTTTGGGCGAGAGACTGGTCCTTTTCACAGTTACAATAGCACCAGCAGCACTGAAAACATGCTCAGAAGAGACACTTGTGACAGGGCAAGCCCTATACTTTATCGCCAGCCTGCTGAGCACTGGCCATTGGCTTATTTTCCCATACCAATACACCAATGAGCTTTGCTTCATGAACACCTCTGTGTGTCATCCAGATAGGCCTGGACCATCCACTCAATGTTCAGTGGTGCTCCGATTTGCTTGGCCTCTTTTGACTTTGCACCAGCAACGGACTTACCCATCCCTTTCTGTAGAAACCAAGCAGCTATTTTTTTTGCTGTGTCTGATGAATCAGATCCTGTTGGTGCTGTTGATAATGTTATTGGTAGTGTTGGTGACTGCTGGGAAGCAGAAGTTGACTCTGGATGCCCTGTAGTACGTGCACTGTCCAGGGCTGGCACTGGTAGGCCTCTAATTGAGAGCCATTCGTTTTCTAAATCAGTGGCTTCCTCAGCTATTAAAGTTTTGTACTTGGCAACATCCCATTCTGAAAAAGCAATTAGTGCATTACTGTTCAGAAATAATGTGTACCGTGGATCCAAAATAGTGGCAGTAATGTAATGTTGATGTGACACAATCTTATTTTGAATCCTTGTATCGTCAGATAAGCGGGCGGCTAAGGCATTCACCAATTAACATGCATCTACTTTTTCTTCCACACCTTCGTATGTTTCTGACACCTCCTTCAGCTCTTGCTCTAGCAGGTACAACAATGGGATATCTTGGCCCATAGTACAGTCCTCCCTGCTGACTGCACGTGAGAAGACCTCAAAAGGAAGTAGCATCTCTGTCAGGCATTTAATGAGGTCCCATCGCCACATCTCAACGGTCATGGCTTTCACAGTAGGATCCCCTAATCATCTTGTCATGACATAAGCATTAAGTGGTATTTACTGCGCAAACAGACGATCAAGCATGTAATAGGATGAGTTCCAACGTGTTGGCACCTCCTGGATGAGTGCTTTGACTGGCATTTTATGCTCACGTTGAATGACCCTTAGCTGCTTCTGTGCTTTAAAAGAATGGTTGAAATGTGTGCATAGTCTTCTGCAGGTGATCAGTAAGTTGCTGTCTTTGCTTTCATTTTTCAGAAAGTCTTGAACAACAGTGTTAATGCAGTGTGCCAAACACGGGACCCTGAAATAGCCACCATCTTTCATGGCCTTAACTACATTACTGCCATTGTCTGTGACAACAAAACCAATGTTAAGCCCTCTTGGTTGCAGCCATTCAAAGACCTTGCTGTTAAACTCAGCCAAAATGTTTGCAGCAGTATGAGATTTCTCCATAGCAAACATGGCTACAGTTGCATGTCTGCGAGTCTGATTAAAAATCTCAACAGTGTCAACGCCAGCGATAGCTTGTCTCTAACACCTGAAAAAGAGATCCAGTGTGCAGTGATGCACATGTAATCAGTGGCTTGGCAACTGGTCCACATGTCTTTTGTCAGGTGGATACTATGAACAGCACTCTGATGTAAGGTTTTTCTAAGCAATTCCAGCACGTCGTGATGTAGTGCTGGAACAGCAACTCTGCCAAAATAGTAGCAATGGGAACCTTCCATTTTGGGAAGATGGTTGTCACAAATTCCAGAAAACCCACCTATTCAACAAAAGAAAAAGGGAGAAGGTACAGTGCTAACATTTTAGCAAGCTTAGTATTGTACAAACATGCTATTGGATGGTTGCGTTCGTACTTTCCCTCCTGCCTAAACATGCTAAGAATGGTACGCTGAGTGGTATTTCTTTCAGTTAGGCTTGACACAGCACTTTGCATCGCAGACTTCACAGTACTCCTTCGTGTCTCTGGCTGACTCTTACTCTTATACCACTGAGATGTTGCTGATGAGGAGGATGTGGGCTGTACCACTGCAGTGCTGGGGACAGGGCTACTTTGTGTACCCCTACCAGATAGAATGTCTCCCTCTTCTTCTTCTTCCTGTTCGACCATGAGTGGACCTTGTACTAGATTATCCCCACCAACATCAATGGTTCCAGTTTTTATGCTATGAAGGTGGTCCTCCCACTTGATTGTGTAGTGTTTTTTCAAATGGGTCATTTGGCCTCCAGTACCATAGTTTGTACCAACCTTACCACGACTAACAGAGGAATGACAAATGGAGCATATAGCAATGTTCTCCTACTTTACGCTAACCGTAAAGAAGTCCCACACAGGGGAGCTTAACTTTTGTCTCCTGCTAGAGGTGCCACTTCCAATTCCGGATGAACTGGAGGGTGTGTGTTGAATTTGACTATGTGGCTGCGCAGTAGAACCACTACCCACTTCTGCTGAGGTGGTGCTTGTGCTGGATGTAGGACGCTGCCGGCCCTTTACTAATGTAAATATGGAAGCTGGAGGTCGTGTTGGTGTTGCCTGTGTTGGAGGTATGCGTGCTACATCCCTACTAGTCGCAGCCATTCTGGATAGGGTAAAACTGCTGGTCTCCATGTCCTCGGGGCCAGGAGTGATGCTTGTGATGACTGGGTCAGACTCATCATCATCATTATCCTGCTGTTCTACATAGACCTCCATAAGTGTATGGTTTTCTGGAACCTTCCCTTTCCCTAGCCTGGTCTTGGGATGTGTCTCCATCTCATGCTCAGGTTGTTGTGGCTCCCAAGTGAGATCTAGATAATCAGAAGGTATGCTTGGCGAAGAACTCAATGGACTAACCCTCCTTTTCCTTGGTGGGGATTTGGAAGACAATAGATCTCCTGCATGAGTGGCTTCCTCATCTTCTTTCTCTGCATGAGGCTCAATCTCCTGAACTGCCCCTACTTCGGGAGAAACAACAACTACTATTGCGGGCGGTGGTTGTCGTTGTTGTTGTTGTTCACCCCTTATCTGCTGTGTTCCCTCATGCGTTGATTGTGTACTACTTTGAGATAGCGATAAGTTTAGGTCAGGCTCAGCATCACTGCTTTCCACCATTAGGTTGGCTACCTCTTCCACACTCATCTGCTTGGGCCTGGGTTGGTGGGTTTGGCCCACTGATGCGGAGGTGCTGGCTCCAGCTTGCACCCCGGACACCGCTGCTGCATGCGTACTTTTTGGTTTCCCAAAAAAGGTTTCGGGGTCAACAAGAGACTTAAGTGTCACTTCCTTCTTCTGTTTTTCCTTCTTCTTCTCAGCAACTTTCTGGGTCTTGGAGGACCTGGTACCTGCATTCTTTGGGCCCATCTTCTTCAGATGTCAGTAGCACTCAGTTGCACAAGTTGCAGAGATGTCTGGTCAGGTCACACCACACATCACGTACAACAGAGGGAAGTCCGTCTGGCAGTACAATGGGCGATGAATGATGACAGACACCGCCTCCTCAGTCTTTTGTGCACCTACAAGCAAAGAAGGCAGAAGAACATCAGTCAAATGTGGAATTTGTTGAGCTTTAATTTTAATTACTAGTAGTATTAGTACACTCAGTAAGAGTAAGAATAGCAAAGAACTAAAATACAAATGTAGTGGAAGTGGAACTTGTTTATCCTTAATTTGTGCATAATGTCGGATGAATGCAGCATCAGTGGCCTGAAGCAGATAGCAATGGGGATGTAAACAGTAAGCCAACAGGAACAATGGAAAGACACACAGGTCTATGTTGCAAAAACAAAACAGCACACTACTACTACCACCACCACGGCACCCAGCCACATGGTCACTCGTCATAGGCACATGGGTAGAACCCAGAAAACAATAAACTCAAGGAGGCCCATATCCCTATATGGCCAGACAAAGGAGGTTGCCTGTTACACATCACAGATTAATGCAAAAAAGAAAATCCCCATGGCCAAAAATGTTGGAGTTACACAACAACAACACATACAACAAAGGCATTTATTAACACGCATCCAAAAAGTTAACTACACCCCAAACACCACATTTGGGAATTCAATCCAATGCCATCCATGCCCTAAATGATGTTAAATTCAACAGACAACTTAGAACCAGCTACATCAAGCACCCCCACTGACTACCTCTGGGACTCTAGGCCTGCTGGCAGAATAGAATAGAATAGGCCACAAGTTTGGAGGCCTATGGCAAAAGCACAGTGAAAGGTCACACAAAATGGCCGCCACCACATGGTCAGCCCACCCTCAAACAACAAAGTACATACAAAAGACAGTAACAGGAAGTTGAGGTCTCTGGGGAACTTCCTTCCTCTTTTAAAAAAAAAAAGACTCCATGCTCCAAAAACTACAACCAAATGACAACCTGAGTAGTTTTTTTAGCAGAATTTAACAAAATCATCATTTTCGAGAAGGTTTTATGCAACTCCAGACCTATTGCTCGTGAGATTGCAAATTCGGCGTGTTCGGCAGCACAAACTGTACAAAAAGTAATTATCGCGTGCCCGAGCACGCAGATTGAGCGCGCAAAGAAGACAAAAACTGTAAGGTCGCGTTGTCGCACTGTGCAAAGTTACCAAAACTACGCGAGCTGAATTCCTAGGGTTACCTACTGGCAGAAAAAGCCATATTATTTAACACACTCTCAAAACCTGAAATTCCACACCAAAAACCACATTTTGCAAATCAATCCAAAGCCATCCATGCCATACATGATGTTACAAATTAAACAAACACCACAAAAACAGTTGATTAACTTTCATGCACCCATGATGACTCGAGTAGTACCTCTGGGCCTCCTGGCAGAGTAGGCCACAAACTTGGAGGCCTATGGTAAAAGCACAGTGGCTGGACCCACAAAATGGCCACCACCACATGGCCAGGCCACCCACAGAAAGTACATACAATGAACTCAAGCAGGCCTACACTAACTATATGAACTCCTAGGGTTACCTATTGGCTGAAAAGCCAATATTTAATTAACACACACACAAAAACTGAAATTCCACTTGTAATTGAATCCAATGCCATCCATCTTGTTTAAAAACTTGAAATTCAACAGACACCACAGAAACATGGTTGGACCCAAGGGGACCTCTAGGCCTACTGGATGAAATTTCAAAGAAATACAACTTGGCCCCTCATGAAAGTGCAGGCCTCCCTCAACAAGAATTTTTAACAAGGATTAAAAAGCCAAGAAAACTGAAAAAAAAGTCCAAATCAAACAAACATGTACATCAATTCTCAACTTACTTGTAAAAGAAAATTTCAAATGCAAAGGTCCTCAATAAATCCAATCAAATGATATGATGCAGCAGACATACACAAAAAGTGATCCGTCCAGCTCCAAATCCAAATGAAAGTGAACAGCACATGGACACAGCACTGGGAGGAGCCTGCTGGACAGGAACAGGAAGTTGGAGACTCAGGGGCACTTCCTTACTCTTGGAAAAAAGAGTAGAAGAAAAGAGGACTCCTTGCACAAAAGACTACAACCAAATCACAATCTGTGGGGTTTTTCTGTGCAAAATGATCATTTTCGAGAAGGTCTTATCATGCTCGCGAGATATTTTGTGCCAGATTGCAGTTTCTGCGTGTTCGGAAACGCGATCTTACCAACATAGCGCCGGAAGGAAGATTGCGCGTCCTAATGATGTGATCGCTCATCCACAGACTCGGGGATTGTGCAGCCGGATTCCAAACTTCGTGGCGCACGCGACCGGGAAAGAAAATTGAGAAGGCAAATGCAGAACCATGGAAAGTTACTACCGTGCACGCGAGAACGCTATCGAGCTGGGCGAGGAAGAAAATAACTACACTACGCTGTAGATTGCGAAGTATTCGACGACTTTGGGTTCACTGCGAAGCGCGAAGTTGCCCCTACTTTGCAAACTCTGCTAGCGAGAGTAGTTCACTGCCAAGGGTAACCAATAAGCTCACAGCAAGGGGCTACCCATGGAGACTAATAAGCACATCATTGAAAAGGGCATGGTACTGCCCACAGGAATGTCTCCTTCACCCCAAGCCTAGCCAGAATAGTTTGGTCTGTGTAATCACTTTCTCACCAGTGACCAACACAGTAAGGAAAAGCATTCCGAAACATTAGGTGGTCCTCAAAGCTGGTACTCTTAACCTTGAATGCCCTCTTTTCGCGTTCAGTAAGAGTAAGAACATGAAGGATCATTTGGTTAGGGCAGCACTACCCGGTCCCAAACCTGCCATAACAATGGACGAGCACTGGGGCCTTGAGTCCCTTTCTGGACATGCCAAATGTGGTAATTCTATAATTTGCAAGTTCCCAATTGAATGTAAAGAATTCATATTTGGTAACTGTGGTATCTTGTTGTTATGTTTATAATGTTCCCTTTCACCTTGTTCCTTGCCGCTCAGCCAGTGTGAGTGTACTGTGTGGAATGTTGGTGTGATGGACATGATTGGAATGCTTGGGTGCCTGGTAGGAGTGTTGACAGTTGGAAGATGGGCTGAGCAGCTAGCTGGATGCTCCTGGTGGGGCTGTTGCCACAGAACCTTTGGACGTAAAAAATAGCCTTCAAAGACACTACCTGGCTATGTCAACTATGTCACGTCTACGCATGGGACAACACCACCACATTTTGACAACGACAGGACTTGGACTCAAGCATTTTAAGGATTCAAAAGCTGTCTTCATGAACTACATGAAACAAGAGTAACTACAACAAACAAGAGTAACTACAAGTAGCAAGTTTGGAGCAACAGGCAAGCCAGCCCCACCAGTGTCCTTACTAACGGACAGATCCAGGCTGCTCCATAGGACCCTTTACAATGAGTGTGATTCATGTGGTCTGCTGTACACTCTCAAGAACAAGATGGGGTCAGTTTCACAGAGCAGCAATGTCTGACTGAGTTTTACTATGAAAGATTCTCTGGAACGTTTTATTTCACAAATTCTTTGGTATTTCTGATGGAGACAGAGCGTAATGAAGTTATTTTCAAGTCAACTGGAATGTGGGGAGATTTTCGCTGCCAATTCGAGTGCATCACTAGCCCTATCTTTCTTTCAGCTTTGGTTTGTGTGTTTTCAGACAGCCAGTTTGGAATACTCTAGATGCAGTTTGACCATGTACAGTTGTGCACTCATAGTTAATTTTCTCGACACTATGCAGACGTGGTGTGTGCAGATGCTCGATGCTGCCAAAATCAGCATGATTTCTAACACCAGCTTCAATTAGATGATACTTCTCAGCTCTGGTGCAGGGTCTGTGAACGATCTAACGAGCTCAACTCCAGTAACACACCATCGGTATGTACATTATTGATTATGTATGTGTATGTGTGCAGGTTGCAGTTCCACCTGTTTGATTGTGTACAACACTAGCCACAAGATTTGGGTGAGACAATTTTTGGTCATTTTCATTGTCACTGGCAGGCCCTTGACATTTGGCAGTTGGTCCGCAGCGGTTACATTTGAAAAACAGGAGCTTGTTGCTTAAAGCACGCGTACTCTTACCTGCGTGATGCTTTCTTGGATTTCCTTTGTGGCTGCCATCTTAGGGTTGGCTACCACTTCCTGTTTTTGTCTGTTCGGCCAGCCCACAAGCACCATGGCAGTAGTTGTCCTCCATGCATACTTGCAAGGCCAATGCCTTACAGTGCCCACAGTGCCACAAGGAATCTACCGCAGTTTTGAGCCGTCAGTCTTAATCCATGCAACATTCTCAGTGGTTTACAGAATGTCCACCTCTCTGTACTGGCTCTATTATTCATGGTATTGCACACAACGAGGAGGAGGTCGAAAATGACACTTCACATTCTTTTTGTTTTCTGTTCTTACAAAAGCTTTGCCAACGAAGTCCTGTCTGGTTAATGGGAAGCTGTTTTGGTTGACTTTTTGCTCTCATTGTTAAGAGTGAAGGTTTTTGAAGAATTGGCCTGTGTCGCAGGTTCACTGTGACAGGCACACCATTGACATTGTCTCCATTTTGTTTTATTTATAAAGCTAATAGTATCCCATGTGTTAGGTGCATGTTTAAATAATATGCTTAGTATGCCGTATTTATAAGAAAATACGTATTTGTTTTCAGTGACATGTTTTAGTGGTATACCAACATTTCTCACATTTTTCTCTTTGGTCAGTCCATTTCGTTTTGTTGGGTGCACTCACTCTTTCAAGAGGGTGGTTGTCTGCTTCTCCATTGTTGGTTTCCACATGTTTTTGAGTCCCATGTCTACACTGTAAGCTACTTAACGCTTACATGAAGGTTGGCTTAAGGGGTTTGTTTCCCTTTCATGCAAGGAATGGGTTTTAGTCCCATAGCCACACTGTAAGCCACTTTATCCTTACATGAAGGTTGGCTTAAGGATTTTTGTTTCCCTTTCACGCAAGGAATGGGGTTTAGTCACATTTTCACTCTGTAGTCACATGACAGAAGGGGGCCTGTTAAGGGGTATTTCTCCTTTCCTTTCTGTTAATGAGTTGTTGTTGCATTTAACGCATTGTATACTCATGTCCGTAATGTGTGTGTAAGTCACCCTGTGCTTCATGTTGGACATACTGTGTGTGTAAGTCACCCTGTGCTTCACGTGGACCTGTTGTGTGCGTAAGTCACCTTGTGCTGCACTTTGGTCATGTTGTGTAGTTGTCTTGTGCTGCATTTGTTCTTTTGGGTGTTAGTCCCATACAACAAAGGTTGTTTGTCATATTTTAATTGTGTTTTACCCTTACTTGAGGGAGGTTTTATAGGTCAGTCTACCCTGTCTATAGAGATGCCTTAATGGGTTTCAGTCCCACTTACACAGCTTACGTTATGGGTTCCAGTCCCATTTTTGCATGTGTCCCTTACATGAGGGGTGGTGTGTTGGGTTAAAGGTCCTTCCCCACAGTTACTATGGTCTGGTTCCTTACATGAGGAGTAGTTACTTGGGTGCAGTCCACCCATAGTGTTAGAGTTCTGGGGTGTGTTATTCCCTTTACTCTTTTCACATGTGTTCACATGTCTTTTCATGTGGTGTCTCACTTTGTGCCTGTGAGCTCTACGTGCTCAACGTGACTTTTTGTTTCAATATTAAAGGAGGAGGATGGTGATAGTTTGTTTGTATCTTTTTATTCTTCTTTCCTCCTTTGTTTGGTCTGTGTTCCCTCTTGTGATGTTGTTTTACCATTCATCCCAGGGTTATGGACTATTGTCTTCATTTGTGCCTTGCTGTGTATAGTAGTTTTCATTTTAGTATTGTTTTATTGGTTTTCAATTTAAAAGGGAGAAGATAATGTAGAATCTTTATGTTATGTTTATAATGTTCCTTTTCACCTTGTTCCTAGCTGCTCAGCCAGTGTGAGTGTTCTGTGTGGAATGTTGGTGTGATGGACATGAGTGGAATGCTTGAGTGCCTGGTGTGAGTTTTGACAGTTGGAAGATGGGCTGGCAGGCTGCTCCTGGTGGGGCTGTTACAACAAATCTTATGGACTTAATAAATAACCTTCAAAGACACTACCTGGCTGCGTCTACTATGTCACCTCTACGCATGGGATAACACCACTACAGTAACATCAAGGGACAGTTGAAACAATTCTCAAATTGTAATACCTATATTGTTGTGTACGCTATCCTATGCCCATGTGACATGACCTACATTGGGCAGACTACCGAGAAAGTGAAGATCAGGATCTGCCAACATCGCAGATGGCTTCGCAGCAAAACACCCAATGCCCCTCTTGTTGAACATTTCATGAGCAAAGGACACAATGAGGATAGTCATTAGTGTGGTAAAACCACCACAGAGTCGCAGACACTGGGCAATTCCTCAATATAGAAGAAATAAAATTGATTCTCCGTACTGGTAGTATATGTACTGGACTCACCCGGCTCGAGGATTGGACCACCCTGTTGTAGCCGTTCAAATCAATAGTTGCATTTTCGTTGAGTCTCGTTACCTTGGTTCCCCTTATCCTGCCGAACCTTAATCTGACACCATTCCAACATGGCCTCCACTCCCTGGGCCTTCTCACTGTGCACTTCTTTGCCGATCAATGACTCATCACATGATTGTGATCTCCCATATTGGGCTTAGCCACAATGAGACCATTAGCAACCTGGCTCCCGCTTGGACATGCCGCCACAGTCCACACTGAGGCATTTTCCTTGATATGCCCTACATCACCTACGGTAAGCCTCACACTGCAGTGCACTTTAGACTTTAATTGGTTTTTAGAACATTCTGTATCCCTTATTAACACTTGCCTATATTTTGTCAAAGATTCATCAAACCATTTTTCAGCAGGCAACCCATTGCAGTTGCCCAACTTCCAAGGGACTCACCTTCAGCGAGCCCTTTTAGTTTATTGGCTCCCACTTGGACACTCCGCAGCGGTCCACATTTAGGCACTTCTATTGTGATGCCTAGCACATTCCACTGTACACATCACACCAGAGCACTTTTGGGACACTTATCGGCTCACTTGCACATGTGACAAACCATTCTAAACGTTCGCCGTTACTTCACTACAGGTGAAGCTGCCTTTGGTGGAATAGAGCATTATCAATAAACAATAATAGGCTTGGCCAGTTCAGATATTATCAATTTTGAGTCATTCAGTTGTTCTCTATTCCCCATTCTTTTGATTTTTTCATTCATTGATTCTTTATGTATGTGATATTTGCTTTTTGTTATGTATTAATTTTTTTGTAGGATGTTGGATGTTCAAATATTATTTTGACACTGTTTTGTTTCTATGTGTAACCATTTGTATATAAATGTAATGTACAGTCCTTATTTCTGTCTATTGATGTTAAAATATATTTCTAAAATTTAAAAATAATTGGCATTGAACAAGCATGCCTGGTTGGGATGTAATAAATATTTTTTTTACCTGAAAACGTTTTTTCGTTCAAGTAAGAGTGGTTGAGGCAATTTTCATGTTGTATGCTTAATAGAGGGTCTAGCCTTAACCACGTTTTCATAGACCTATCTCCTTTGGGTTCTAACTTGTAGTTTTGAGTGTGGCGTTACAAGCAGGGAGACCAAGGATAGCAGGGAGACTCAGGAATTTGGCGGGCGGGCGAGAAAAATTTATAGATTTATATGATCCTGGTGGTGGGACTCTGAATTGTCCCCATTATATTTAAGAGTCCAGCTGTAGCCAGTTTCTCTTGTTTACACTGTAGGGTTATATCTTCATCCCCTGATGATTTAAAACAGCTGATTAACATTGTGATTTCTTCTGCTCGAAAGAAAAAAATCAGGGTACCCAGCTGTCAGAAGCAGCAAGTCATATCAAATGGAGATTGGACTTACAGGTTACAAAACAGGATGCTGCCCAGATTAACTGTTCCAAACATATATCCTAAGCATCCTGGATACCTCTGCAAAATGTGGCTAAGAATATACTTTTGAAAGAATGGATGGCGTTAGACATGATGGGATATACCCGCTGTTTCAGTTGCTGTTACTCACTCATAGGTTTTAGCAGTCAGTTGGTACTGTCAGTAAAAGTCAAATTCTTTTTTACTAGTGGTTTATCCTCACTGGTAACTGAAGATTATCTTGCATCCTTGAGAGGTGATAATAAATCAGAAGGGTTATTAAAGAAAGTGTATGTGACATCTAATTTTACAGTTCACACAGTGACATATGTTGCTTTTTGATCACAAGTATTATCTATAAATTTCATTTCTTTTATAAAAGAGTAGAAAAAAGAGAGGATTGTGTGAGTCTCCTAGGATTCATGGATGTAATAGTTAACTTCTTATATGATACAGCAACAGATCTGTGTGTAGCAGTAACTACTGCGGGTCCTATATAGCCGGCTGATGACATATGTGGTGGAGAACATAGAAGCTAGATAACAAAAGAAAATCCCTCATATGTCATTTACCATTCTTTGGCCTGAAACACTATGGTCCCCATTTAGAAACAATAATTAAACAAGATGCAGAGAAGAAAAATCTATTGCAACTCTTTAAACCTCATCTTCAGAAACCAATATTATTTATATTTCTAGTATTCAACAGCAACAACAAAGATGATCCTGTTTTAGGTTACCCCTTTGCCTGGTGTCACACAAGCAGATAAATCCCAACTTGCCTCCATTGATTTGCTTCCTTAGTAACTCAGCATGACTATGCCAATTTAGATGTGCTTGCAGTAGGAGGCCATTTACTCAAGTTTGCAGATAATTGGAAAGAATGAATATGGGCAATAATGGTGTTTTTAAAATGTTACCTGACAGAATTTCAGTATGTGGCTCTAAAATCAATCTACCCCCTTCTGAAGGATCTTTCTAAAGCATAAGCTCTTCTAGGGTATATGATCACAGAAGTACACAGAAAGGAGTAGAGGAATGTTTCTAGTTTGTTTGCAAGATGGAAGTCGCAAGAGGAAGTGAGAGCTGCCCAGTACTTCAAAGAAGTCAGTCAGCATATCTTTTCAAACACCTTCAAGATATTATTTCTACAAACAAGCATCCCTCTAACACCAGGGGACTAATTAGTAGCCCTTGACTTACGAGGTGGCTCTTTTCAAATGGAAGTTCCGCTTACCTTCTAAAAAGCATCTGCACTTTGCAGTAGAAAATCATTCAAGTTCAAGGCCTTGCCCCAAGGCTTATCATCAGCCTCAAGAGTCCTTACAAAAGTATTAGGATTCCTTCTAAACTGGAAAAAATCTCAGTGGCATCTAGCACAAGATCACATTTTCATAGTTGCTCATTTTCACATAGACATACAGAAATTATTTTGGCTGAATGAAAGAATGATGCCTTTTCAAAGTAATTTAAATGCACTACTGTCCTCAATCACAGCTGAAGCTTCAGGATATAAGTAAATCTGACCCATTTAATTCAACATCTGCTGAATTACTGGAATTCGTCCACTCATGACCTGAAGATTTTGATTCCTATATGAGCTGATCTCAGAGATAAGATGATCTGCTGGTTTGTAGAGGATAATTTAATGAAAGGGATTCTCTTGGTGTTGTCACAGCCATTAGTAATAGCAACGGATGCCAGAGCTGTAGATTGTAGAGCAACTCTGAATGCAAGCAAAATACAATGCAGATAGTCTCCAAAGGAAGAAATAAGTTGTCAAATTAGAGATACCTGTTGGTAATATTCCTTGTAATACAATGGGTCTATGGGCAGAACGTAATCCTTTAGCCACAACAGCAACATAGTGGGAGAAGAGAACTTAGTAGTGGATCATTCCCTTCTTAAACAGATATGCAACTCAATCCCAGCATTTCAAATTGTAACAGATAGGATTGAACTAATTTAACCTATTTGCAACAAGGGAGTTGCGAAATCCCACCTTAATCAAGTGGGCCCTGAAGCAGTTTAGCCTTGAGTGGTTTGTATTTGGGGGTCCAGGTGGCCACCCTGACAGGAATCGAGGGCGTGTCACAGATGCAAGTGCTTGTAGAACTGTGTGGCGGAAAGTGAGAACTGTGATTGCAAACTTTGGAATGTCAAAATGGACGTTACCCTCTATACGTCACCTAGGTAAGTAATGCAGATTCCACCCCAGAGTGTTTCAAATGGTAACAGATGGGATTATAACAAAGGAGAATGCTCTATTACTAAGCTTCTGCTTAGAGAGTTCAGTTCATGTGCAAAGACTTGGGTAGTGGATGCATGGTGAATTCAGTGGTTCCTAGGGCCTTCATGCATTCCTTCCAATTCCGCTTCTCTTGAGACTACTGTGAAGACAATCATATACTCTGATGTTTTTGAGCCTTTTTGTATTGTTAATAACCATATTGTTTAATCTTTTTATAGTGACAGATAAAACAAACAATTGTACTCCAGCTCAATTCACACACTCGACTCCAAAAACAGATAATGAGTACAGAAATTACCCCAACACCAACCATGGCAGCACTGCTGAGTTCAGAGTACGTCCAGCAACACCCGCATATCTTGGCATGCTTACGTGGGCAGCCCCTGGCTCGGTAAATGAGCTTTTTCAGTTTGGAAGACCAATCTGTAGCCAAGTGCCAATCTGCGATCCTAGGGGTGTATGCCATGCCATGTCTCGCCCCACATGATAAAAAACAGCGTCTGTGGCTGTACATCGGTTACACTGTGCGGTCAGACTCCTACCTGTCTACCAGACCCGCATCAAGGTGAGGTATGTAGCATGCAGATAATGGAGGTGGATGAGCCTTAGGCAAGGAGAGATGGCAATCGTTTTGGGCACCATTCATGCATCTAGTGGGACTACCCAGGTCTCCCATTTTTGCTTGAGTAGGACAAATCTATCAGGGGAATTAATGATAAGTGATTTATAAAGTTGCAAAATCCCACCTTTACCTACAGGGCCCAAAGCCATTTCACCTCAAGCAGGCTGTATTCGGGGTTCCAGGAGGCCCTGCAGATGCAAATCTTGTAATGTCCAAATTGACGTTCCCCTCCCCATATCACCCAGGTAAGTAATGCAGATTCTATCCCATTTCTGGAAACCCTCTACGCTGGATGAATGGGCAGTCTTCTGCCCCTCCACAGGGAAGTCTGTTGGGTGATTGTCTTCTTCCAACTCAGCTGTTTCAACACCATGCGCCATGTGGAGAACACCTTCCTGGTGGGTTGAGGGAGAGAGCGGGGGAGGGGTCCCCCATAGACTAGATACTGCACATTTTCCATTGTCGAGACCCAGCAGGGAAAGTTCCAGTTCATAAGCCAGGTCTCCCAAGCCCCAATTCATCTAAACTTTGATAACCAAAAGTTGCGAGACCCAGTAATAAAGGCAGATGTCATTAATGCCCATACCCCCATCTACTGTTGATTGGCAACATTTATCCCAGGCGATGCAAGGGTGACACCCTCCTCAGAGGAAGGATTTAATAGTGGCCGTCATATCTTAGAAGTTAGAACCATGCCACGGAGATAGAATGTGGGATATTATGCAAAGTATACAAAAGTCCCTACAATACAATTTTTTTAAATAGGGCCACAAAACCCAAAACCAGGGGAACTGAGATGTCCTTGGGCCCTAAAGTCCTGATTCATTTTGCTCATAAGAGGGGGAATGCTGAGGGACCAGGTCCGGACGAGTGACACTGAAATATGCATTCTGAGAGAGGAAGCTAAGACGTTTGACTGGTATGTGTGGTTGCCAATTCAGGGCATTAGCCCCCTCATAAGTAGGACTTAGAGTGACTTGGCCCAGTTAGTGTGTAATTCTGAGCCTTCCATAGAGAGACAAGATTCTCATCACTTATGGACTTGTAGCCTGTCGGTTCATCATGTAAAGGAGGCTGTCTACCACATATAGTGCAATACTACCTTCCTCTCCCAGTCTCTAGTTCCAGCCCGCTGCACATAGCATACCTCTAGAGGGGACTGAACCCTGATTGGATTCAAAATATTCAACCACAATGCTACAATGCAGGGTTGTGATTGAGCTGAGTGGTATCGCTCTTCCTTCCTCTCCACTCCTCGGCCCGCCCCGCCCCTCTCCTCGATCTGGCTACATTGACAGAGTGGGCGCCTTGGGATAACATAGAGCCCTGCCTCCTGGCCCTTTCGCTCCCCAAGAAAACCAAATTGCTTCGTTGCTTTGCAGGGCCAGCCCGGATGATTGCAAAGCGATTGATTACACAATGCTGAAAATCCCGTCCAGTGTGGTAAATGGAGGGAGGAAATCCCCCGTTTGGCCACTGCAGAGAGTGAGGCGCTGCAGCAGGAAGAATATAGGGGGCTAAGGAAACGTCCAATATCCTTAGAATGGGCGCACCTAGTAGAGCTTTTTAGGGTAGACACAGATGAGGCCTCGGAGGGCTCTCAAAGAATATACTCTGTAGGTATCATAGCTATATGATCCTCCCCGCACCATGTCTCGGCTGCTGGCGAATGCCTTTTAAGAGGGTTGCTTTCCCCCCTTTCTTTTTCTCTTCTCCCTTGCCCCTGATCCCCCTTTGGTCTCCTCTCGCATGTCCTCCTTAGCAATATCGGATGTAATTCTCACCTGGCACTTTAAACCAGGCTTTAGATGTTGTTTTATTGTGGCGGCATTTGTTTTTATTGTTGTGGGGTTGGTTTGGGGGTGGGTTGGAGTAGGGGTGGTTCTCCGGGTATTGAGCATTCTACACCTCAGACATATGACATGGGTTGTTATTGCACAACGGAAATATGCATAAATTCTTGATATGTCGAGGTTCAAAAATTGTATAGGGTCTGTGCACATAGCAGCTATGATTATATATCAGTATAGGGCGGAATATTGGCCTCAGCTAACACTTAATATTAACAACAAAATGTTTGATGGACTGTAGAATTGTATTATATTTGCTGAACAACCCAATAAAGTTAGTGTTAAAAAAACGCTCACAACGATGTACCGAATACACTTTAGATACCTTTGTAATGATGTAGCTGTTTGAAGGGGATCCTTTTAAAAACTCTAACCACTTTCTTTTAAAAGAAGTGAAATATTAGATGCTGCAGTGCACGTGATAGTAACATAGTGATACCATTTTCGGACGATTTTCCATTGACTGGTTATTTAATAGCGGAAAGTATGAGGTGTTTACTAAGCACCAAAGGCCCGGAAACAAGGTGACGGTGAGAGACCTACAAACGTAAAACGAGCAAAAAGAATTCGAGTTACAAAACCGATTCTCATCTGTGAACAGTTTAGCACTATCAACACATCTGGCAGCCAGGACTCTTTCCCATGCATTTTACACGATATGTTGTGTGAGAGAAGCCTGAAGACCTTACTTGCCAATTATGGAATAACTCCTTAGATAGGAGCACATACAGTTTCATATTAACAGTGGAATTCACATTGAATCAAATGTTGTTTATTCCAATGCATTATGGGGCGGAATGTCGGACCAGTCTCTGCTAAAACTAACAGATGAAAATTATAGATATCTACGCTGAAACCAACATGAATTCATACACCACCACGACAGTTTCGCACCAAAGGAAATCCAATATTATTAAGGCAAAAATACTTTAATTCCTACATTTCTGACGAATTTGTTACAGTAAATATTCAACCAAGTGTTTGATTTGCTGAGGGCGTAATGCTGACGGTTGTTCTTATAAATGCAGGACAGATTTATATACAGGTTAAACAGATTGTGTGTGGCGCTACTTTGTGTATTCCTTTTCTTCCATCTTTCAGGCCCAACATGTCATAAAGGCCTCTGCTATAAATAGCGTTCTTAAAAACTTCCAAGAATAATTGTCCCAGACCCTGGATATAGTTGCTCCCCTCAAACTCAACCGCCATAACTCCACTAAACGTCATTCTCCATGGTTCTCAGAAGAACTAACACAGGATAAATCTACCAGCAGGAAACTGGAGAGTAGGTGGCGCACGTCCGAATCGCTCATTAACAAAACCACCAATAAATTAGTTTTAAACTACAAAAAATAACTATTTAATGTCCTACATGAATCGTTGAGGCCTGCCAGGAATTGTGTGACAATCTTGCAGTTGATTTTGCAGTAAAAATTGAGACCATCTGTAGGAATCTCTCTCACCACCCCTCACTATCTGTGCCCCTCTCTGCCACTCTCACAGTCACCAATCTCTCCATCCCCCTCGAAACCCCTCCCCACATCATGGTGACATTTGCCAACACTCTACTTCCATACATTACAACACTATTTAACCTGGCTCTAAACACTGTGACCATACCTCAGGCTTGGAAAGCAGCCCAAGTTATGCCCACCAAAACCTATAAATTATAGACCTTCTTTCCTAAGCAAAAACTTGGAAAATTTGGTAAACCACCAGTTTTCCTAGTGATTTGGAATCATATGCCATCTTAGACCCTTCCCAATCAGGTTTCAGAGCCTCCCCAGTACAGAAATCAATCGCACTGATGGCAGGGCTGGATACCAACAGACTCTTCCTTGATAGTTATCCTATCTGTAGACTTCAACAACATCTCACAATGTATCATGCTCCAGAGACTTTCAGAGATTGGTGTCAATGACGGAGCTCTAGGATGGTTTTAGCAATTGTACCTAAATGATAAACCTAGAATCTTTTAAATACTGTGTCTTGCCACTAGAAAAAGGGGTACCACAGGGATCTTCATTAGTCCCCACTAGTAGTAAGATCTTGTGGTCTGGATTTTATCTCATACACAGATGACACCTAATTGATAGTTCAAGTTCAAGTTCAAAAATTTGTATAGCGCACTACTCACCCAGAGGGTCTCAAGGCGCTTGAGGGAGGGTGGGTGTATTACTTATCGAATAGCCAGGTTATTAGCTGCTTTCTGAAGGAGAGGTGGTTCTGTGTGAGAGTGGGGAGAGAGTTCCAGGTTTTGGCCGCTAAGTAGGAAAAAGATCTTCCTCCCATGGTGGATCTATTGATGCGCGGAGTTACGGCGAGGGCTTGATTGGATGAGCGAAGTTGGCAGATGGGTGTGTAGAAGGACAATTGATCATTTCTATGTTCCCAAATTCTGAATCCATAAACCTCAAATTCAGGGAATGCATGAGAAAAATCGTATACTGGATGTCCCAGAATTGCCTGCAGCGTAACAGCGGCAAAACAGAGATTCTGTTGTTCAGCAAAGCCCACCCATACCGGTCGGATGGCTGATGGCCATCCGAATTGGGCACCACACGATAACTTAAACCGGTGGTAAAGAATTTAGGCATCTTAATTTATGATGGCCTTACATTTGAGCAGGTAGGCTCCACATGCAGCTCCTGTATCAGAATAATGTGCATGCTTAGAAATGTGCTTCAGTGGTTACTTCTCCACACAATAAGAACACTTACGCAAGCTCTTGTGGTTAAGCTCCTAGTTTACGGAAATGCCTTACAGGTCAAACCAAATGAATCAGTGATATCAAAACTTCATGTAGTGCAGAACACTGCTGCAAGCCTTGTCTTCAAACTTCCTTCGTGAACACCCTCATAGACTACTCTGATATCTCTTCATTGGCTTTCAATCAGGAAACATGCCATGCTTGGTACACAGC
Organism: Lissotriton helveticus; assembly: GCF_964261635.1. NCBI lineage: Eukaryota > Metazoa > Chordata > Amphibia > Caudata > Salamandridae > Lissotriton > Lissotriton helveticus. Next base: position 407,382,151 of record NC_136059.1, read on the forward strand.
TCCCTATCAGGCAAGGGCCCTACATGCCTCCAAAACAAAGTTCACCCTTATCTTCCCACTAGAATCTTAGATCTAAAGACCAGCTGCTGCTCCGTTCCCTCCGTGTTGGCACAGCAAAATACAGAGGCTCATCTTTTTCCTATCATGACCCACATCACTGGAATATACTACCTCTGCATATCCGCTCATGTTTTGACTTTACTTGTTTCAAAAAGCTTCTTATAACTTGCCTTTTCTGACTCCAACTATCCTCCATTCGCTCCCTTAACTGGGTTTGCACTTCAGCGCTGAGATACTCCTTTGGAAGTGGTTTGCCACTCTATGTTAAGTATATATAACATAACATAACAGTGACACATGGTGGTTATGCTGTCTAGTAGAACCTGAACAGGGCTGTCATTGATGAAAGGCAGGTAGGCCATGAGGGCCAGCCAGATGGCATGCAGCTCCATCTGAGCCCAGAGGCTACTAATCTCCATCTCGTTCAAGTGACCTCCCACTCAGAAGCTGATGAGTCTATCATCACTGTGTAGACTGAATAGGTCTACCTCAAAGTAGACTGGCATCCTTTATCCACAGAGAAATCGTCCAACATTTGCAATTTCCACTAAGCGCACAAGGCCAAGAGGCCTCATAACCAGCTGGAACGCAAGAACGATCCTGAAATATCACAATCAGACACAGAATATCCAAATTTAATTCAAGGGCAGAAAGGCTTTGAAGGCCACTGTTTCCAGACTGACACCGTTAAAGGGTATCCTCTGTATTGTCTTGAGGAGGAATGTTGGCTCACTGATGTGGAACCACAGGAAAGACAGCACTGAGATCATCATCTGCAGATGGCCTGTGACTGACTGTGACTACACCGCTTTCAACAGTGAGGTACGAGAATGTGTTAACTTCCGGCCAGCAAAAATGGGCTGCAAACTTAATGAACACCCAGCAGGGCCGGACTGGTAACCAGAACCGGCCCTGGCAAAGTGCTCGGCCGCCCTCCCTCCCCCGTGGGGGGAGGGAGAGGGGAAGGGGGGTTGTGGGAGCCGCCAAGCTCTTTGACAGGGCCCGTTTTCGGCCGATTTTGTTACAGGGCCGATTTTGCAGCTATGCTGCAAAAACGGCCCTGTAACAAAATCGGCCCCAGGGGCCCAAAACCGGCCCCAACCCGTGCGGCGCACCAGGGGATAGTCCGGTGCCCGCTACGGCCAGTCTGGCGCTGACACCCAGGAGCATGAGGTGAGGGGGAAGGGAAGGACGATGAACTGAGGAAATGTCTTTGGGACTGCAGGATGGGCACACAGAAGTAGGCCTCTTGCAAGCTAAAGGACACCATTGAGCCCCTGAGCTAAAGCAGAGAGGACCAGGGCTATATCAGAATTACGAATTGATTCTTCTGAATAAAGCTATTAATAAGCGGAACATCTCCGATCTGGGGTCCATCACAATCCCTGTCCTTCTTGGGCACCTCAAAAGTATCTAAAATAGTACCCCATGCCCTTCTCCACCTCGGGAACTCTCTCAATTGCCCCTTTGGGAAGCAATGTCTTCTTCACTTCTTGTGAAAGAATCATTCACGATCCACCAAAATGAACAAAAACAAGAATAGGCAGCAGTAAACAGAAATGAATGAATGTAAGCCATCTTAGTAACCTCTAAGCCCCACTGGTCTGCGGTATTTGCATGCGAGCCAGATAAACAAAAATACATTCTACCTCCTATTGGCTACAGATGACCAATGGAGACGAAATTAGAGGGGCTTGATGGAGGTCATAACAGGCAACAAGGAGGAGGGTGACCTTTGCCCTTGCTGATGGATATAGCCTCTGCTACTGACTATGGAGCCACAAAAAGACTGAGCAACTTGGTGGCAGGCTGTGATGGCTGCCTCTGTTGATAGGCAAGGCTCCTCAAGTTGCTCTAGAATTTCAGGTATACTTTTGGTTACATTTGTGGGCCACGGCCATGGACCGAACCGGCTATCTTTGAAGCGCTTCAAGTTTGAGCCTGCTTTTTCTTGGAAAAGCATGGAACCATCAAAAGGCATATCAATCAAAAATGCCTGCACATTATTAGAAAACCCTTTCCTTCTATCCAGACATGCCTGTAAAATGTACTTGGCCATCAACTTTATGAGTGAACAAGTTTCTTAACTCCTCCTGAAGTTGTATCACCCCAACAATCAAACCACATTAAGAGACCTCAGAGCCAGTCTGGCAGAGATGAATACCGTCTTCCGCAGTGTGCCAATGTACTTTTATTCTTTATTTGGGAGAGCATTGGAGGAAGGCATTAGGGTTCACCTTACTGGCTGACATCTGTGCAACTATGGTTTCTAGTGACAGCTGCTGTGTCCAAAAGGCTGGGTCCTCAAGGGCAGGATTATGGTGTCTGGCAATAAGACGACTCACTGGTGGCATGGAGCAACTCTTGGACCCGGCCACCATCAAGATCTCCCTCACTGAAAAACAGCAATAGTTCAGACGTTGAAGGTCCAGGCTGAAAGGTTTCAGTGAGCAAATTAGCCCGAGTCACCCCAGTGGGTAATTGCAGCTCTAGCACCTCAGGGGTTCTATAGACTACCACCATCAAAGAGGAGCTGATTTCAGTAGGACGACTCAATGGCGAGTCCAACTCAGTCTTTGGGGTGCTCTCGAGCCACAAGGGTTTTCTAGGTCCAAATACAACCCAACATCACTGTAGTATGGGTGAGTAAAACTGTCTGCCTCCTCCTCGTCATCTTCATCATAGGGAATATGATACATTCTATGTATGACTTTCAAATCAGAACCAAATATAGCCTTAAATCATATGTAATACTGATGCTGAAATGGTAAGGTAAGGTAATATTTATTTGTACACGATTAATTAAAATATTTACAAAAATATAAAACATAGATAAAGACATTTAAAACCACTTTGTATTTAAGATTACAAATGTCAAAGTTCGCAATAGTCAGATCAAGGTTGTTCTCAGGTGCTGGTGAAGAATTTCAAATGATATCAAGTCTTTTTCTTATAGAGTCAAAGAACTTCACGACCTGGCAGTTGAATGTTGTGTCGCTAGAGGTAAAGCATAGTTTGACTGCCTGCCTACAGGTTCGAACAGCATATAACTTGAAGGATGGAAGCAGAAAGTTGCGCCTCACGTCCCTCAGTCTAGGGCATATACAAATCACGTGAACAATGTCCTCTTTACCGGACTTGCATAGGCGACGCTGTTGCGAGGCAGGTGTTCTCTCCCAAGGGGGCAGGTGCGTCAGTATCGGGATTACGCCGAGGCGTAATTTTAGAAACTTTTCTTTGGCTTGAATTCTCATCCCGATGTTAAGATATACTTGTGGCTGTATTTTACCATAATCCCCTAGGGTTGTCCATCCATGCGCTCCGTTTGCTAGGTTTTTCTTATCTTCCATCACTGAAATAATGCGTGCCAATTTTTTTAGCCAGTTTTTTAAAGGATTGGAAATCTATGGACGTTTCCCAGGCGGCGGACAAACCTAGGACTTCAATTGATTCAAAAAGGTAAGCTCTAGGCAACGAGGTGCGGTGCCGTAGTAACTCATCCCATACGTTGGCATTAAGGGAGTCAGCCTCTGCATTGCGGATCTTGCGCCAGCTTGCTACGTACGCGCTCCGCCTTTCTAAGGTTTGTTTGACAATGCCGAAATCCAAACGAATCTGGGCAGGGGAAACGTATGAGGGAAGGTTAAAGATAGCCCTATAAGAGTTAGCTATGACTGTGTCCAGCAGTACGGCGTCCTTCCTGTGAAGTGATTCACTCCCATTATTATTATTATTATTAATAAATTTATAAAGTGCCTGGTTACACCAACTGGTGTGTCCCGCGCTATGGCTATCCCCTATTGACTTGTTCCGCCAAGATCTTTAACGGCATATCAGATGTCCTTTGGGAACAGAAAGGTTTTTAACTCTTTGCGGAAGGCCTGCTCTGATGTTTCCAGGCGTAGTTTCTGTGGTAGTTGATTCCATTGCTGGGCGGCCAGGACTCTGAAGGAGTGTCCACCCATTCTCACTCTGCTAAACTTGGGAACAGCTACTCGTCCAGTCTCGCACGATCTTAACTGACGGGTAGGATGATAAAGGCTTAACAGGTTACGGAGATAGGTGGGTCCTTTCCCCTGTAGGATGCTATGTCCTGCACAGAGGGCTTTGAATTTCACTCGTTCCCTAATAGGTAACCAATGCAGGGATTTGAGTGCTGTTTTAGAAGAGGCCCTCCTAGGCAGCAGGAGAACCAGCCGGGCCGCAGCATTCTGTACCCGCTGTAGCCTATGAATGCATTTTGCACTGGCCCCCAGGTACAAGACGTTTCCATAGTCCAATCTGGATGAAATAAGGGCATGTACCATGGTTTTTCTGGCAGGAAGAGGGAGTTTATCCAACGTCTTCCTTAGAACTCTCAGGATGCCAAAGCAAGTCCCTGCCAGTTGTTTTGTCTGTTGCTCGAAAGATATTTTATTGTCGAGCCAGACCCCCAGATTTCTCACTGGGTTACTGGGGAGCGGTAGGGGACCCAGCTCAGAGGGCCACCATGCCGAGGTCCATACTGATGGCGTCTTTCCCACAATCAGAACCTCCGTCTTATTGCCATTGAGCTTGAGGCAATTACTTGCCATCCATGCAGCAAGCTGCTGCATGCACAAGGTGAAATTCATGGCAGCCAGCTCCTTAGGTTGTGTCAAGGTTACGACCAGTTGGGTGTCGTCTGCATAGGTCACGGCCCTTACTCCAAAAGAGTCCGATATTTTTGCCATAGGGGCCACATACAGATTAAAAAAAATCAGGCTCAAACTAGACCCTTGCGGCACTCCCTGTTTCAAACTGATGCTTTTAGAGCGAAATGACGCCTGCGCTACTTGGAAGCTTCGATCAGACAAGAAGGATTTCATCCAATTCCATGCCTTACCTACCACTCCTCCCGTCTTCAGACACTGTAGCAGTGTATGGTGGGCTACAGTGTCGAAGGCGGCACTGAGATCGAGCAAGATCAGTGCCGCTGTTTGACCCTCGTCAGCATATTTCCTTAAAATCTCAGTTGATATCAGAAGTGCTGACTCTGTCGAGTGGAGGGTGCGGAAACCCGATTGTGTGGGGTGGAGTAGACCATTTGTTTCAATATGAGCGGACAACTGGTTATTCACTACCTTTCCTGCGATTTTGGCAAAGTACGGCAGGAGAGAAATAGGTCGTAAATTCTCAAGATGTTCAAAGCTCAGGTTGGGCTTTTTCCTCAAAGGAAGGACTACCGCCTCTTTCCATGATTTTGGCACCTGGCCTGAGACAAAGGAGAGCTCCAATAAGTCTCTGATAGAGGGCTCAAGAGTGTCCAAACTATCTCTCAGTACCTTAGGCATGGCTGGGTCCTTTGGGGAGCCTGATTGGATGTTTATAGCAATACCACGCAGGACTTCCCCAGAAGGAACCTCAAACCCTTCTAGACATTCTCCCTTAGGGTTAGTAGCGGTAGTCTCATTGGGAGAATCCTCCATAGCTATTACCGGGAAAGAGGTATAGATTTTTTCTACCTTATGAGCAAAAAACTCTGCCATCTTATTGCAGTACTCCTCTGACCCACTCATGGGGGCCGCCACACCTGAGAGGTCAGATATCTCTTTATAGACTGAGAACAGTTCCTTCATTGAGTTATCTGCTTCTTCAATCCTGTTACAATAATACACTTTCTGGGATTTCTTAATAAGGGCATGATAGTCCTTAGGTCCCGCCTTATAAACACTTTCCCTGTCCTCGGTATAGCTTTTTCTCCAGTGCCTCTCTAGCCGCTTGCATTCAGATGTCTTACCACGCAGTTCGGCATTAAGCCAAGGGGCAGATTTCGTTTGTCTCACAGGTGCACTCTGCATCCAGGGCGCCGTGCAGTCTAATGCCTCTGAGATTCGCCTGTCTAGTGCCTCGCAGGCAGAATCTATTCCTGTATCCGTCTCTCCCAGGGGTCCCTCTTGGGCGAAGGCCTGGTTGAAAGCTACCGAAGAGAAATTTACCCATTTCCTCCATCTGACTTTAGTTCCTATCTTAACCGGTGTAACTGACTCTGGTACCACCGCCTTAAATAAGACCATATAGTGGTCTGACCAGACCACCGGTAACAGGGATGCAACAGATAACATGTCCCAGTTTGCAAAGATAGGATCTAACAGGTGGCCATGACTATGGGTGGATTCTTTAGATTTCAGCTTCAGCTGTATAGCTTCTAGTTCCTGACGTAATTCCTGCGCTACCCCACTAGTGACCTCCTCAAAATGGAGGTTCAGGTCTCCTAAGAGTAGGAGTCTCTCATACCTTAGGGCTGGCTGCATTAGACTATCCATGAGGCTTGCAGCAAAACGTGTCCCTGGCCCGGGTAGTCTATATATCAGGAATCCTTTCAGTATATGGTAATGAGCTGCCGAGATGGAGAAGAAACCTGTTTCACTGTCCACGAAATCCATATTTTCTAGGCTGCACTGATACTCGTGTTTATGGATAATAGCAATACCCCCTCCCCTCCCAACTGGCCTATCAATCCTGTTTATTCCATACCCTGGGGGAAGGGCTTCCAGCACTTCCGGTGACGAAGCGCTGTTAAGCCAGGTCTCAGTGATAAACAACACGTCTAACTGTGCATCAGCCAGAAAGTCATGAATCTCCGCTCTGTGTTTCCCTAATGAGCGACAATTAATCAGAGCAAGGATATGTGTCTGGCCCCTCACTCTATGTTTCAGCTGGCGGTTCAGGGTAAAGGGACAGAATGGGCATAGCTTTTCACCGTTTCCAACATTCATTATATGTTTACAGTCTTCCCTGGGGGTAGGACGCAGTGCATACAGCTCCTGAGAGTCAAAACACCTTCTTGGCTCCAAACAGGCATGGGTCGTGGCCCCTGGTCCCGTCTGGGCGCGGACGGGCGCGGACGGGCGCAGACGGGCTTGCCTTTGGCGCGCCGCCAGTGCGCCCGCTGCGCGCGTCCGCTGCGCGGTCGATTTAAGGTAGTCATCTATCTCCAGGCGCGCAACAACTAGCCCGCTACCTGTTCCCTACCCCAAAATGGCGGCAGTCTTGGCTTGCTTGCTTGCCTCCAGGCGCCCCCGATTCAGCTCCTATCTAGGCTGATCAGTAGGTGAGGCTGCGTGCAAGAGGTGAGTGCACTTTTTAAAAAGGAAAATAGCGTGCAGTTTAGAGGGGCATAGTTCGGCAAATGTTAAAAGATTTCCGTGCAATTTTAAAAATAGCCTTTGGTCTCAAATACAACGTGCACTTCTAGAGCCTTTGATCACAGTGCAATACAATAAAAAAAGATTAGCGCAATTCACACACACACAGCAAGACAACTTCCCGGCTTCCGCCTCAGGAGTCAATAGGGCATCGTAAGCGTTGGCTGTAGTTTCGCACGCAGGATTTCAAGGAATGGTTTAAGTGTGAGATCGGGGAGTTTTGCCTTTAATGATTTTAGTGCTAGATGAGTCATTGTAGCTTTCCCTCGGATGGAGTGGAGTTGAGGCCTAGAGTTGTTAGCCCGAGTCACCCCAGTGGGTAATTGCAGCTCTAGCACCACAGGGGTTCTATAGACTACCACCATCAAAGAGGAGCTGATTTCAGTAGGACGACTCAATGGCGAGTCCAACTCAGTCTTTGGGGTGTTCTCGAGCCACAAGGGTTTTCTAGGTCCAAATACAACCCAACATCACTGTAGTATGGGTGAGTCAAACTGTCTGCCTCCTCCTCGTCATCTTCTATGTATGACTTTCAAATCAGAACCAAATATAGCCTTAAATCATATGTAATACTGATGCTCAAATGAGAAATGTACTAGTTTGGCCATGTTCTTAGGGTTTCATTAACCAAGCGATGCTGCACCCAAATATAAGGACTGATGAATGTTTACCCTCAGAAAAAGGAAATTACAAATAAACACATTCCACAAGCATGACGTAATTTCATGTTCACTGGTTTAATTTGAGTTTTAGATTTGTAATCATTGAAGGGAGATGAGCACCCAAAATGCAAATTTGCACCTGTCAATGACTAGAATCATTGCGTTTTTACAGGCTGGGAATGAGGCGATAAGGGTCCATATTTTGATGCGAGTGTAAGTGGTTGTATGTGAAGAGATTGGTTCATGTTAATTTATGTTATGTTATAACGTAGGGCATTGGAGTGGAGTTTTTCCAAACTATTAGCTGGACTTTGGCAATCATGTAGCATGACATCAGACAAGATCTAGCCAAACTTGACTCCATGTCAAAAACTGGCTTCAGGGTCAGATCTAGAACTGATGCCTCTGGAGACGAGGCGAGCCCCAAACCAGCTGGAACAGGTATGGCTTTCAGCAAAGGTGTGGAGTTTCAGCTTGGGACCAGCAAGTGACTAGCTCAGTCGACACAGGAAAGGGTCCCTCCACGGATCTCCAGCTGGAGGCCCCAGTGGATCCATGGGGCCCAAAGATGTTCCAGGGGAGACACAGAATCATCAGAATGCGGAACCCACGTGCTAGTGAATAAGGCCTGTGCATGTCACCAGCATTTGAAAATATGGGATTTGCGTTGTCTCAATTTGAAAAATGAATAACGTGATCAATTTGTGGAACAGAACATAGATAAACAAAGGTGTTGGACCCGGGCCTTTGTAGCTGGTTCACCCCTGAACTTTTTGCTTTTGATGGCGACCTGGCATTCATGATTTCTGGCTTGGCGCACTTATTCCCTGGGTCCCAGGGTAAAGTGCGTGCGTGGAGTAAGGTTGGCATGCCCTCCCTTAGGAATGCATGGGGAATATCTGTGTCCCTGGTAGTTCCTGATGCGTGAAGTATACAGGCTCGAGTTTGGTATGTGCGAACTCGTGAGATCGAATGCTGCGTGATGATGTATGTGGCATGTATGTGTCTAGTGGGGAAGTGCCACTTCTAGACATTGATGTGTGTGTGTGCAGTGAGGGTGCTGGAGCGTGATTGGCTGGAGCTGGCTGCCAAGCCTGGCTCCAGGAAGTCTGGATGGGTCTGCCCAGGAGTGAGTGGAGAGATCAGCCTGAGTGATGCGAGGGAGGGCTGTACCTGGTTCCTGAATGGGGCTGGGTTTCCCCACACAATGCTGGCTCCGCCCCCTGTGGTGCGTCTAACGACCCTAGCCTCCCTAGTGAATGAAAGGGGTGGTTGAGCCATCAAGGGTGCTCCAAAACCAGCTGCGACTGGTTCTTCCCCCACCCTGCACCCTGAAACAAAGGATTTTCTAGTATAAGAAGGGGCTGTGTCCCCTTAGAAAATGTTCTCTTCCAGGATCCTATCTGAGGGGGGCTGTTGCTGTGCTGGGCGCCAGGAGGACCGCCACTTGGACTGCCTCCCTGCCTGGAGGCCCAGTGAGCTGGCCCTGGGCCCAGCCTTGCCCCCCCTGACTTCCTCAAGGACTTTGCCTGGACTTTGCTTCTACTAAGTGCCTGGGAGCGCTTTACTTGGGCCACTAGCGCTTGAGAGCGCTTTCTTTTTGTCCTAGCGCTTGGGAGCGATGTTGTTTTCAGCCGGTGCCCACCCGGTGTGTGCCCGCTTGATTTGCTGATTTTGAAGTCCTCTGGCGAGTGCCCACCTCGCCAGGGACCTGGCCACCATAGCGAGAGCCCACCTCGTTTTATATTTAATTCCTGGAGGGAGCCCACCCCTCGTTTGCCTCCTCGAGAATCGCCGCCGCCCGGCCTGCGACCAGGAAGTCAGGCAGGCCGGGGACGGTACTGCGGGACACCTCCGTGACGTCATTCCCGGGCCGCGCTCTGATTGGCTGCTGGCCCGGGACCTGACGTGCAACCAGGAAGAGGAAGCCTGAAGCTGCCCGGTGAAGAGTGAGAGCGGCGCCTACCTTCCCGGGGCACTCGGGACCGAGGGAGAGCCCCGGGATGCAGCCAGCAGGCTGACAGAGAGCCCTGCAGGTAGAGAGGATACCCGTGAGCGACCCAGGATCCAGAGCCCAGGAGACCAACCGAGTCCCGGTGAGTGGTGTACGGTGTTGTTTGGCGGGAGGGGGCATCGGGGCACAGTGCTGGCACCCGCCCCCCCCTGGGTGCTATCTTCCAGGGGACATTTAACTTCGTTGCAGAGCGGCCCGAGAGGCAGCGGGCCGCTCCCACGTTGAGCCTACATTTCTGGGGGCATTATTCTTCCGAGTCCCCTGAGAGGGACTCCAAGGGGCCATCATTGTTTCCGAGCCCAGAGAGGCTCAGAGTGCACAGTTGTATTTCAGAGCCCCGTGGCTCCCACACTGTGTTTTGCCCCACCATTGTGTTCTTGAGCCCCCGAGGCTCCAACGTTGCCCCATCATTGTCTGCACCAGTTGCCCAGCACTTTGTGGGCAACTGCCACGTTTAGGCCCCTGACATTTGGGACACAGGGCGTCCTAGCCCTAGAGAGGCCAGTTGGCCTAGGGACTGCCAAGGTGGCGGCTCATGTGAGTTTTGCGCAATTGCTTGTGCTTGCACCTCTGAATGTGTTTTGATGCATCATGTGTTTTTCTTGTAGCTTTCCCTCGGATGGAGTGGAGTTGAGGCCTAGAGTTGTTAGCCCGAGTCACCCCAGTGGGTAATTGCAGCTCTAGCACCTCAGGGGTTCTATAGACTACCACCATCAAAGATGAGCTGATTTCAGTAGGACGACTCAATGGCGAGTCCAACTCAGTCTTTGGGGTGCTCTCGAGCCACAAGGGTTTTCTAGGTCCAAATACAACCCAACATCACTGTAGTATGGGTGAGTCAAACTGTCTGCCTCCTCCTCGTCATCTTCTATGTATGACTTTCAAATCAGAACCAAATATAGCCTTAAATCATATGTAATACTGATGCTCAAATGAGAAATGTACTAGTTTGGCCATGTTCTTAGGGTTTCATTAACCAAGCGATGCTGCACCCAAATATAAGGACTGATGAATGTTTACCCTCAGAAAAAGGAAATTACAAATAAACACATTCCACAAGCATGACGTAATTTCATGTTCACTGGTTTAAGTTGAGTTTTAGATTTGTAATCATTGCAGGGAGATGAGCAACCAAAATGCAAATTTGCAACAGTCAATGACTAGAATCATTGTGTTTTTACAGGCTGGGAATGAGGCGATAAGGGTCCATATTTTGATGTGAGTGTAAGTGGTTGTATGTGAAGAGATTGGTTCATGTTAATTTATGTTATGTTATAACGTAGGGCATTGGAGTGGAGTTTTTCCAAACTATTAGCTGGACTTTGGCAATCATGTAGCATGACATCAGACAAGATCTAGCCAAACTTGACTCCAGGTCAACAACTGGCTTCAGGGTCAGATCTAGAACTGATGCCTCTGGAGACGAGGCGAACCCCAAACCAGCTGGAACTGGCATGGCTTTCAGCAAAGGTGTGGAGTTTCAGCCTGGGACCAGCAAGTGACTGGGTCAGTCGACACAGGAAAGGGTCCCTCTACGGATCTCCAGCTGGAGGCCCCAGTGGATCCATGGGGCCCAAAGATGTTCCAGGGGAGACACAGAATCATCAGAATGCGGAACCCACGTGCTAGTGAATAAGGCATGTGCATGTCACCAGCATTTGAAAATATGGGATTCGCGTTGTCTCATTTTGAAAAATGAATAACGTGATCAATTTGTGGAACAGAACATGGATAAACAAAGGAATAAACTATAAGGAATATTTAAAGGACAGAGGTTTCTCTGCACTTTCTTTGCTGTGCGACATGTGTGTGGAACGTATTCATTCTCCACATATTTCGAATTTATTAGAAAAAGTGGCACCATCGTCTCTCTGCAAGACTCAACCTGCTGAGGAGTTGATGATGGCCTGGGATATTCAGAATGTTTCAGCTCCAACTGAGAAACGGATTTGATTTGGAAAATAGCAGCGGAATCACATCCCTATCATGCTAAAGGTGAGGTCGGAGAGGTGTAAAAGAGTGGACATTTGTAGTTCCTGCCTTGACACTTGCCTTTGAACTTTGTCTTGGACTTATCCAAGGAAGGTGAACTTGACCATAACCGGGTCATGGACCAGGAGCATGGAACAAGACTTTGGAACATGACTTTGGGACGTGGACCATTTCTTGTGGTCAGCATTGACCTGAGACAGGCTAGGAGCCCAGGCACTAATGACAGACACTGTTGGGGATGTGACTAACATCTCGTTTCCGCAGGTACATCACAGGTTCAAATGTGAAGTCCTTGTATGGAACATTTTTCCTTTGCAAATTGTACCAGAGTATTTTGTGGAGGTCCATTAGAACTCATGAAAATTTCAGGAGTGGCGCACTAGACCCCAGTTAAAGAGCATGATAAGAAATGCACTGACGTCAGTGCGTGCATCCATGGTGCCTATGGGTGGACCTGCGTTGTCTCTTCTGAAAGCAGGATGAGCCGCCATGGTGTCCGATGGGCAGACCTGCCAGCATGCAGGAGCAAAAAGTGATCTGGAAACTTCCAGTTTAAATTAAGAAACGATGTACAAATAATGTAATAACTTCTAGATTATCATACTTCAAACCCAAAATAGACACAGACAGCAAAATGCTTAAAGCTCCAAAAAATCTTGAAGCACATAACAAACAAACTGTTATCTAAGATACCCAACTCTTGGGAGAAATCTGGTGGACATCTTTCAAAATCAAATCAAAATTATCCAACTCGAAATTACTCTGACCTCTATAACTGCAGCCTCCTGCAACATTCATACAAAAAGTCTATCTGGATGGGTATCACCCATATAACGAGGATGAACTGGAAAAAACATAACCCCTTCTGATGAACAAGCAATTTTGATAGTGTTCCACTGTAACACTGAACCATTCGGACTACGAGCAATTAAAGATTCACAGATATATTCTCCCTAAACTGGAGTAATCCAAAACTAGATTTCAATGCACCCCTTGCTTTCTTCTTTACACCTGTAATTTTATGATTTGCATAATGCATTGTGTTTCTATTATACAAACCTCATATGCATAAAGTAGCATAGTCTGTATTCAACAAATAAGAAAACAAAAATACATTTTCGAATAAATAAATAAATTGTGAATAAATGAATCACTAATTAAAGATATAAATTGATATATATCGTTTTAGTAACAAAAGGAGTTTGGGAATCACCACAATGCAGGAAATGACCTCCTAGAAATGGATAGAATAATCTGGAACAATTTGAGGCAACTGCTGGACAGCCTACAAAATAATTTAGCTGTGCTTCCATAAAAAGGTACCCAAAGGCAAACAAAATCAAAGGAATGCCGGCTGTCTATTGATTCTGTTAGTCTACTAGTCATTTTAACACCTCTATTTTCACTATATTCAAGCCTTTCTAGTCCTGTTTTTTTTATACAATTCCAAAGCTTTCTTATTGACAGAACTACTCCACAGAATCGACTTCCGACATATAGTCTAGGTAGGTAGGTGTGCTGTTAAGAATGGTAAATATGTACTTCCTTAATCTTTGCTGCGAGGTAGGAGAAGGATCTGCTGCCGGTGGAGGACCTGTGAATGTGTGGGACGGCAGCAAGGGCGAGGTCAGCAGAGCGCAGCTGGCGATTCGGTGAGTGCAAGGTGAGACGCTTGTTGAGGTATGCTGGTCCGGTGTTATGAAGTGCTTTGCAAGCGTGGGTGAGGAGCTCGAAGGTGATCCTCTTGTTGACAGGGAGCCAGTGTAGGTCTCTCAGGTGGGCAGTGATGTGGCAGGGTATGGCGAAGATGAGGCGTGCGGAGGCATACTGTATGCGTTGGAATCTCTTCTAGAGTTTGGCCGTGGTTCCCGCGTAAAGGGCGTTGCTGTAGTTCAGACTGCTGCTGACCAGGGCCTGGGTGATTGTCCTCCTGATTTTGGTGGGGATCAATCTGTAGAACTTGCAGAGCATGCAAAGGGTTTTGAAGAAGGAGGAGGAGATGGCGTTGACTTGCAGGGTCATTGAGAGCGATGATTCCAGGATGACTCCCAGGTTGCGTGCGCGGTCAGTGGGTGCGGGTCCCAGTGCGGCTGGCCACCAAGAGTTGTCCCAGGCAGAGGGGGTGGATCCAAGGATGAGGACTTCTGTCTTGTATGAGTTGAGTTTCAGGTGGTTGGTCAGCATCCAGGTGGCGACTGCCTTCATTCCTTCGTGGAGGTTGGTTTTGGCAGTAACATGGTTTTCGGTGAGAGAGAGGATCAGTTGAGTGTCGTCAGCGTAGGAGATGATGTTGATGTTGTGTGAGCAGACGATGTTGGCGAGTAGAGCCATGTGGACGTTGAAGAGGGTGGGGCTGAGGGATGATCCTTGGGGTACGACTCAGATGATCTTGGTGGCTTCAGAGCAGAAGGGCGGGAGGTGCACCCTCGGGGTTCTTTTGCTGAGGAAGGAGGTCATCCAGTGAAGGGTTTTGTTGTGTAGTTCGGCGTCGGGTAGGCGTGTGCGTAGGGTGTGATGGCAAACGGTGTAGAAGGCGGCTGAGAGGTCCAGGGGGATGAGGGCCATCGTTTCGCAGTATGGTCCTCATGTCGTCATGTGGCAGCGATGAGGGCGGTTTCGATGCTGTGGTTGCTGCGGAAGCCGGATTGGAACTGGTCTAGGATGTTGTTCTCCTTGAGGAAGTGGGTCAGTTGCTTATTGACGATCCTTTCGATGACTTTTGCCGGGAACAGCAGGAGGGAGGTGGGCCGGTAGTTCTTGAGGTCCTTTGGGTCAGCTGTGGGTTTCTTGAGTAGGGCATTGATCTCGTCATGCTTCCAGCTTTCGGGGAAGGTGGCGGTCTCAAAGGATCTGTTGATGATGATCCGAAGGTGGAGGGCGATGATGCGGCTTGCTTTGTTGAAGATGTGTTGAGGGCAGGGGTCGGTAGGTGAGCTGGAGTGGATGGTGTTTATGATCTTGATGTATCCTTGTCGTTGACGTGGGTCCAGGAGAGCAGGTGGTTGGTGAGGCTGGGGGGCGTTCGTTCTGCAGTGTTGGCGGCTGTTGGGGATGTCTGGATGTTGAAGCTGTCATGGATGTCTGCGATCTTGCGGTGAAAGAAGGTGGCTAGGGAGTCGCAGAGGTCTTGAGATGGCAGGATGTCGTTGGAGTTGGAGCTGGGGTTGGAGAGCTCCTTCACGATGTTGAAGAGCTCTTTGCTGTTGTGTGCGTTATTGTCGATGCGTTCCTTGAAGGCGGTCGTTTTGGTGGCTTGGATGAGTTGGTGGTGCTTGCGATGGCGTTCTTAAGGGCTGTGTGGTTTTCCAGTGTCTTTTTGTGGTGCCATCTTTTCTCGACAAGTCCGCCTATTTTCCTGGAGGTCGGTGGTGAACCAGCTGGCCTTTTTGTTGGTGCGCCTGTTGGAGGGTTTTTTGATCGGGCGAGAGTGTTGGCGCAGTTGTTTATCCATTGCCTGAGGTTGCTGGTCACTGTATCTATGTCAGCGGTGTTTGTCGGTGGGTCCTGAGCGAGGGTGGTGATGAGCTGGTCTTCCGTGACCTTGTTCCAGCTGCGGTAGGGGATCCTTGGCGGTTGGTGGTGCGCAGCGGGCTTCTTAAAGGTGAAGTGGATGCAGCGGTGGTCGATCCAGTGGAGTTTGGTGGTGTGGCTGAAGGTGATGTAGTTGCTGGCTGAGAGGATGAGGGCGAGGCTGTGATGGCGGTGTGGGTAGGGGTCATGACGAGATGTTTAAGTCCGAGGTTGGCGAGGTTCACAAGAAGAGCGGAGAAGTTGCTATCATTGGCGTTTTCGAGGTGGAAATTTAGGTCACCGAGGAGGATGTAGTCTGCGGACGCGAGGGCGTGAATGCTGACGATGTCGGAGATGGCGTCGATCAACTGTGGCCGAGGGGGCTGTAGACAAGTGTTCCTCTGAGGGTGGTGTTGGGGTCGGTGTGGATCTGAAAGTGTAGGTGTTCGGCGGTGCTGGAGGTGTCTGTCGTGCAGGTCGAGACTCTGAGGGTATACTTCTATAGACAATGGCAATTCCTCCTCCTTGTTTGTTGGTCTAGTCCCTTCTGGTGATCTTGTATCCATCTGGGATGGCTATGGCGATGTCGGTTGCCGAGGCTGGGTTCATCGAGGTCTCTGTTAGGAAGGCGACGTCCGGGCAGGCTGAGTCGAGTAGGTCCCAGAGAGGATGGCGTGCTTGTGGATGGAGCGGGTGTTGAGTAGTATGCATCTGAGGTGGTTGCGCTCCTTGCTGACTGGTGGGGTGGGGCATGCAGGTGTTCGGCAGCTGGTGAAGCTGCAGTCACAGCAGGTGATGGGTCCATTAGTGAGTGACGGGCTGGCCTGGAAGCAGTTTGATGATCGGCCGGTGTCGAGTCCATGGAGGTTGTAGGCATTGTAGCATCTTTGGGAGTTGTGGCACTCGCAGGGGCCAGGGGTTCTGGCACTGGGTGCCGTCACGGCACGGACGGGCGCAGACGGGCTTGCCTTATTTGTGCCTTTGGCGTGCTATCAGCGCGCCCGCTGTGCAACGGGACAGCGGTGTGCATTATGTGGGGGAGGGCGGCTCAGCTGGGAGGCGGGAGAAGGGAGAACGGGCATAGGAAGAGGGGCAGGGCCGGGGCAGCAGTGGTGGGAATGGGGGAAGCGCTGGAGGTAGAGAGCACAAAAGAGCAGAAAAAAACAGCAAAAACATGGACTAGGCTGAACTGAAAGCAGGCACAAAAGACAATTAAGTAACAGCAGCAGTGATTTCAGAATAACAGAAGAACACGATACCAAAACCTTGGAGGCAGCAGCCTCGAACACCCAGGGCCAGGGCTCTGCAGGCAGAGATGGAGAGCAGGAGCTACGGGGCGAGTCCAGAACTCTGACCGGAGTCAAATAGTGTCTCTTTAGATTCGCAGATCTACCAAAGCTCTTTCCACATTCACTGCTAGTATAAGGTTTTTCCCCTGTGTGCATAAGCTGATATTTCTTTAAAGATGAAAACTCTTTCTACATTCACTGCAAGAGTATTGTTTTTCTCCTGTATAATTTAAGCGGTGGCTCTTTAGATTTGAGGAGGTACTAAAGCTCTTTCCACATTCTTGGCAAGTGTATGGCATCTCTCCTGCATGCTGGCACAGATGGATGGTTAGGTCTGATGCTCGAGTGAAGCCCTTGCCACATTTACTGCATATGTATGAATTTTCCCCTGTCTGTTTTTGCTGATGGACCTTTAGTTTTGATAAATTTGTAAATTATTTGTCACATTCACTGCAAGGATAGGTTTGTTCCCTGGTGTGTGTTCGCTGATGGATCTTTAGTTTTCCTAAGAAAGTAAAGCTCTTTCCACATTCTCTGCAGGTGTATGGTTTTTATGTGTATGTTGGTTGATGGATCTTGAGGTTTGCTGAGAGAGTAAAGCTCTTCCCATTTTCACTGCATGCGACTGTGGTTTCTGCTGTATGTGTTTTATATTTGCCCCTTAGAGCTGATGACTCATTAAAAGTCATCATACATTCATTACACCTAAATAAGCTTTCTGTTGAGTTGTTACTGGTGGCAGTGTAGGGGTGAAAATGATGAAAACTCGTGTCGCAAACACAGAGCCTTTATATTATTTCTTTTGTTTGTTAATTAATTCTTTTGTTGTGATGGTTGTTAAACACTATTGCCACATTCGCTCTGTCTCATGGGTTTCCCTCTGCATTGTTGGTGGTGCTACTTCAGTACTGAGGAGAAACCAAAGCTTGTCTTACTTTGTGTGAATGTTTTTTCTTCGGGATTTAGAGTCTAAGCGTTGGGTATATTTTGCCGTCAATCAGGTTTATCTGTTTGCTGGCTGACCATGGTGGTTCCTGAATCACTAACTATAACTTAACAATCACTAGGTATTTGCAGTGTATCTGCTCTTAATAATAATGTTGAATGTTTACTGGTATTCTTGCAAGACTAATAACATATGTATATATGTATAGTCTTTCATCAGAAGCTGTCTTCAATCTTATTAAAGAACTTTATAGGATGTGTGCAAAGCTTATCTCAATAGTCGATTTCTTGGACAATATTTATGAAATATGCACACGAAGAACAAAACACATTACCATGTTGTTCTGTTCTAGAATAATGTTGTGCGTTGCGAGTAGCCAAACACTTCTTTCTTTGGACTTTCAGATGTCTGCTTCTCAACTCAAGTTTGTATACCTATGGTCTCTTTCTATGGATTTTAAGGTCCAGCCAAAACAGCGTTTATGAGCGATTAACACCACAGCATCAATATTATTATGTTAGAGAGGGGAGCACTGTTTAAATACCTTATAATTATCTATGATAAAGGGTGATATCTAACATTTTTAAATATTGGATCTGTTCTGCCAGTGTAATTTTTGTGAATTTAATTTATTATAGTGTTTTAGGACTGGTGGCATGGATGTCCTCAGCCTCTTGAAGTCGTCGGATTGCACTTGATGTTCTTGCAGGATACTTCTGTTTATGTACTGAGTATTTCTATTTTTTAAAGCTGTTTGGCATCATTTCTGGTTCTTCTTGAGTATCAGATAGATTTCTAGTGGTAGGTCATACATGGATATGTTGATAATATTGATTATTGTTATCCACAGCCAAAGCTAGTGTATCTTTGACGATGTGTGGCACTGGCAGCCGTGAGGTATTTAGAAAAGGGTGATATTCTATATCATAGTGCCTTGGTGAATTCTGTGAATTCTATGAGGGTGCTGAGTGGGTAAAATTCCACCTTGATTATGTTTGGTTGTTTGTGCTTTAGTATTTTGTTGATGGAAAAACACGCATTAAAAATGGCAACAATCAAAACGACATTATTTCTTAACAAATTTTAAATCAAAATAACTAACAATTCATCCATCCTTCATCAAAACCTCCATCACAATAATAAAGCACCGGACTGGAAGCCAAAATGAGCCCTGGCTAAACTGTCCATTCCATTCCCAAACTGCAGAATGACTTGAAAATAATGGTTTCGGTTATGCTTTGTTCATGGAAGCCCATCCTGCTCTGAAACCACTCCCTAGCCTACAGTGTATCAGGAAAATGCCACAGTGGTATAATGGCCAGTCTGGGCTGGCAGATAATGGAATCTTGAAACTTTCAGTATTTTTATCACTGTTGCTTCTGGCAGAAAGCCTTTTAGAACACTGTGAAGTATGTCATATTATTATAATATTGTCATACATTTTGTCACACATTTTTACCAGGAGTGTAGAGGCGTTAGCCCTGATGGGCTTGGTACTTACCTATCTAACATTTATTTAATTCAGCAGAAATGTGGAAATAGAAGAGCAGTAGGCATGAAAAAACCTCCTATTCCAATTGGTTACGCTTTGTTTTGTATTAGGAACACATTTATTTTCCAAAAACACATTCAAGTGCTCAGATTTCCAAAGCCCTTGCATTGCTATTGCATTATGCAAAACAACACAAGGCAACGCAAGGGCTTAAGTGGTATTCGAGGTATGGAAGGTGTTCAATTGCTGTGGCGCGTTTTCGTTCCCACAAAACCATCCATGGATTTCGTGTGGACTGTTTGCATTCCCACGCATCCAGATTCCACACATGGATTTTGATGCATTCTCAAATATACTAAGGGTAGTAAACCTGGAAATGCATCAAAATGTTATGCCATCCCAAAAGATGCGTAATGAGGAGAAATATATTTACTTCTCCTTGTTATTTCCTTTCTCCATTTTCTTACTCCATTCTGCAGCACACGTTTAAAGAGGAAAATGCCTCTGAGGCTTGTTTTGGGTGTAGCACGGTTACAACGAATTTTTTACAACGCACTACCATTACATCGCAACTTTTACCACGCAAACCATTACACGCAATGCGCTGGGGGGCGCTCTAGGATAGGGAATGTATTTAATATACTATCCAACACCTTCCCTGCTATCCACGGGGACTGGAGTTGGAATAGTAAATTAAATAATTCACTATCCAGCGCCCCAAAGCACTATGCGTTGTAATGGACTGCGTGGTAAAAACCGCGTTGTAAAGGCATGCGTGGTAAAAGCATGCGTTGTAGTGACACCAATCCCTTGTTTTGTGCAGTATGGGTACCCAAAACCAATTCTTCCTGTAACACAGGCACCCTTGCACTGGCGCTAGTCAGCACTCCATGAGCCAGCACAGACACAGAGCAGGAATGAGCCATATCTTAAAGATCTGGGGGCATATTATCAAGAAAGGGCGTTACATTACCGCCGCTTTTATCGGCAGGAAACTGCCGATAAAGCGGCGATAATGGGCTTGATAACATGCTCTATGAATGCCAATCGAAGCCCATGTTAGATGTGAAGACATCTAACATTGGCTTCGATTGGAATTCATAGAGCATATTCTCAAGCCCATTATCGCTGCTTTATCGGCAGTTTCATGCCGATAAAAGCGGCGATAATGTAACGCCCTTACTTGATAATATGCCCAACTGTGCGTTCCTGCTCTCTAGATTTGATGGAACACAACAAGTTGTCTTGCTGCACTGCATCAAATGTAAGTAAATCTGGGCCATAGTTTCTTGTTACAGGGACATATTGTGGTGAACCAGATAATAGTGGAATATTTCTTTAGTACCCCTTCCGAAGTGCAGGACAAAAAATTAATGTGGCCATTGTTATTTAAATTAGTTATTTTTTCCAAAGATTTCTTGGGGAAAGAATCACCACAAACTCCCCTTTCTGAAAGACAGACTCACTTGATGCAGTTAAGGGTTTGATACGGAAATGTTTCCCAACAATGCTTTTAGTTCCAAGTCCAGCTCTGATAGAGAACAGCACCCTGTGGAACTGTGCCGTTGGATTTCATGCACTGCCCGGGCTATTACCTATTGTTTTTAATAGATTCCATTGTATTTATTTATTTATTGATGTAGTTTATTATTTATTCATTATTTAAATATTCATTTTTTTATTTCTATACAAATCACAGTTTCATAAGCATAGCTTGTGGCCTCAAGCTTTTTTGCCCTGTTCGTGAAGCAACATTTAGTGCTAGGAAACACAACTGTACTTCTCAAACGCATTTTTGCCTTGGATATTTTAACCATCTAATCCTGAGGAGAGGTCTTCCAATTGGATTGCAGGCTGCTGATTTTGATTATGGTATGCATTAGGACACAAAAGTGAGCAAAGTGAAGGGGATTCCAAAGATTGTTTGAAGAGGGGTATGGGAGTCCAAGGAGTTTCTAAAGTACTAAGATATCAGGTTCTACATAAACAATTTTAAGAACATTTATGTGAAGCATATTCTGAATGCAAACTAAAGAATGGCGCAATGAGAACATGATTCAGCTGTCCATGCAGATTCTATCAACGGACTTAAAAATAAATGAAGCCAGATTATGGTTGAGCAATACTGTGGCACGATGGATGGAATCAGGAAGGACAAAGTTATTTCAAACTATTATCTGCTTGTCGATTTACATTATGTTTGAAAACTCTACCAAAAAAAGACACTAAGTACAATCAGAAAAGTAATAGTAAATAGTTCCTTACTTTCTCTATTGATCGCAGACCATCAAGATATTGTAGTACATATTCAGTCTTGGTAACGTTTGCACTGCTACGAACCACTGCTTACGATGTAAAAGGCACAGGTTTGAATCAATGAAGCCTTTAATTAAACCAGTCATTTTATGATGGGTATGTAATATGAGTTGAATCTATAAATTGCGGCACTCACAGGTAGATACAACTTGATACTATGAGGGTAAACCTCGTGTGGGGTGCTGGTGGGTATAGCCCTCTGTTCAGGGGCATAAAATCCAATAACATGAAGAAATGCGCTGACTACAACTAGATCAGCGTCCCCACTTAGCATACCTGGAAAGACGTCAATTATGTAAACTCTTTCGTAGCTTTTGAATGCTTGTATAAAGTACTTTATTAGTTCATTGTGTTCATATCACGTTCATCGTGTTCAATAGTCACACTTCAAGATGTAAATCATTATTCCACTGGTTAAATCAATCCCAATGCATTTCGGGACACAGTCCTTCATCAGGGTAAACTGTCCGTCATATTTAGTGTATCCGTAAACAGTGGCATGCTATGTAATATGAGTACCATTGCGTTTGGTAGTAGGTAAAACCTATTATCAGGGTCCCAAAACTCCATTCACTTTGTGTTGCTTTAAATAAATGGGCATTAGGATTGTGCAGAATACAGGTAGACCTATGATAATTATGTGCAGATCTTGATATAGCAAAAAGGCAGGGTGTACTTTTATTTTTCTTTACTAGTTTGCTAAGTCTGAAGGAAAACATGGCAATGTCCAACAGTGGTGTCTTTGCTTTTGACACCTGCTCTCAGCCAAGACCCAGGTCAGACAAAAGAAACCAATGTTTGTCCTTAAAAACATCACCAGTCCCCCCTGTCACCCTGATTGATGATGCAGCATGCAACACAACCCATACTAAATGGTGCTGTTGACCACTATGTCTCCTAGTCTTAGCACATTGCACTAGGCCATAGATATGATGATTCTATGAAGTTTCAGCAACCCTTTAAATACTTAGCTCAAAACCTATTCCTAATGGGTCACAGGTTTTGTTTGAACATTGGACGTTGCTCCAAATCTGTGCAATAAACAGAACTGCAGCTTACATCTTCTGCCTGAGGAAATACGTTTTAGAACTGTGATGTTTACATGCTGACAGCATGTTTATTTGCTGAAAGGAGCGTGGCACAAATATTTGGAAGGGTGAGCTGAAAACAGATATAATTGTTTTCAATTTACTTTTACTAAGTGTTGAAACATGTGCCACTCAAAATGGCGTCCCGTTGCAGCAATTGCCATTTATTGGAAGTTGCTCATGGTGCATATTCATTGAACTGAAATGGCAAAATGCACAATCTCATTTGTTTTTTTGACAGCGCTTGTCTCGATTCGTTTTCCTTTGTTGTATAGTATTTTTATTTTTATTTTCCTTGAATTGCATTTTCAAGTAATTAAGAAATACAGAAAAGAAGAAGACATTGCTTGACAGGAAAATCACAAGCCTCTGCACTCTGACTCCTGTCATGTGGAGTGTATGATACAGTTTCCAAATGCTTATGCCAGTGGTCTTCAAACTTTTTAATGCTGAGCCCCCCAGTGGAACAAAAATCAACAGGAACCCCCTCAAAGGTTTTCACAACTATTCTAGTAAACTGGCACTGTTTATGACTATACTTATTTTAACATTGCACTCAAGTTCTGTTACTGTTTCAAAAATGCAATCAAATACATGATTGCCAAACATACTATTCTGGTCAGGCAGGCCTTCCTAACTGTAACAGTATCCACAGTGTGATTATTAGAAATGGGGTGGGGTTTTGAAGAATATTTGGAGGCCCTTTCTTTTTGACACCTTCTTCGAGCCAGGATATGAATGAGAAAAGATGCTAATGATGGCCCATTTCACAGCAGCGTAGTACCGCTCATTTTTTTCCGCTGACAACAAAGCAATGTTATAAGCATGATTCCTCTTTTGACTAGAGCATGGCGCCCCCCCTGGGATCACTTGAGGCCCCCCTAGGGGTCCCACCATCCAGTTTTAAGACCCCTGGATTATACAATCGTTACGTATGATAGGTAGTTCATTGTGGGGCTAGAAGTGAAATCTCTTAGGTTGCTTTGTCCCTCGACAACGTGACGAGCTGTGAGCAGACGATACATAATCATAAAAAGGTATATCTTACAGTTCATGAAAGCCTATGATTCACTACACTCTGTGTCTGCGATGGCGGCGGAGTTGTACATGTAGATTTCTCTCATTTCCAGTTATGTCTTATAATGTGACCCATATATTAATTGTTTAGATCGTGGTGGTATCAATAAGCTATGGTTCTCTGACACTACACTGACAAATGCGTCTCCATTCTTCTACAGCATCTCATGGCTATACCTCTTTTAGCCAGGAGTAAGGCTTTTTTAATATACCTGACATCTAAAACAGTTAGAATTTTCCTTGGTCCATAGTGACGTAGCCTTTGTGGCTTGTAGTAGTGCGGTGGTTTGAAGTGTATTACTCTACGTCTACCATTTAGTGAGATGGTTTTAGTGGTAGAGCGGCAATATTTACGTTAAAGTGATATGTTGTTCCTCTAGGAAGAATAGAAGGAGAAAGAAAGGATGTAAAGCTGTCAGTCCGATCTAAGGATCTGATCAGAGGGAATGGGGGGCGGGATCTGAGTGATCAAAAGCGATTGCCTTCACACACCCATATGGGTGTCAAGCTTCATCATTGGGCTACACCTCGTTGGGCCAGCGTTGCAATGCCCAGCGGGCCCCTCAAATGGGCTCTTTATCGGAGATATTATGATTTTAGCCGTAATGGTGAGTGCAGGTAAAGAAGTAAGTATAGGGTGGTATACTAGGTGATTTAAAATAGTCTGAGGGGTACTGAGAACTGCTTTAATAAGGGGGTTCCCTTGTCAGGGATAAAAACAAAGGAGCTGTCACAGGAGCCAGTGTACATTTCTTCAGGACCAAGTGTTGATGCCTATCCTACAACTGATTGGGAGCAAGGTGTGTGAAGTGAATGTGCCCAATCAGTGTGTCAATTGTACTCGCTGCGGTACAGGACAATCAAGTTCCGACCCTAATTGAGTGGTAACAGTGCCCCTTAGGTAGAGTAGAGGACCATGCTTAGCAGTGGAAACAAAGTGGATGTATGCGGTTACTAACTGGTGGACCGTTCCTCCTCAGCTGGCATCAATCAATCAACCAAGCATTAATTGTATAGAAGGGCTTAACACTTATAGGGGTACCCAAGAACTGAAGTCTCGCAGGTTCTTAGTCGAAGAGCCAAGTCTTGAGTCCCTTTTCTGAAGTCAGTGAGTGAAGGTGAGGTTCGCAGGTAGTGGTCATTCTAGGACTTCGTGTTGAGGTAAGAGAGGAAACGACCTCTGCTGAGGCTATGGCGGATTCAGGGGATGTGAGCGGTTGTCTAGCAGGTTGGTGGAAAGTCAGGCGGTGGTTGATGTAGGTAGTTCACAAATTGTGGAGGGTTTTGTAGGCATAGGTCAGCATCTTGAACTGTGGTCTGTTCATGACAGGGAACCAGTGGAAGCTTCTGAGGTGGGGGATGATGCTGGTCCATTTGGGGAAGTTGAGGATGAGTCTGGCTGCTGTAGTCTGTATAGTCTAGAGTCACTTGAAGAGTTGGGCGTAGAGTGTTTTTCCATATTCCAGTCGACTGGTGATGAGGGCTTCTGTGATTGTTTTCCTAATGTCAATAGGGACCCATCTGAAGGTTTTTTAAAGCAGAAGACGGACACTGCATTGAGCTGGCGCTTCATAGTGAGTTTGCTCTCCAGGATTAAGTCGTGGTTGTGGTCTTAGTCAGTGGGTGTCAGTGGGGGTCCAGGTTCAGTGGGCCACCAGCTGTTGTTCCACTGTGAGGCGTTCCACCCAGAGATAAGGACTTCTGTCTTTTCCGTGTTTAGCTTCAGGCAGTTGGACCTCAACCTGTCGGTGACGTTAGTAATAGCATTTTGGAATTTGGATCAGGTGGTGCTGGGGAGTCCACCATGAGAGAGAGAGGATGTGTTGAGTGTCATCTGCGTCAGAGAGGAGGTTTAGACCATGGGTGCGGACAATATCAGCCAGCAGGGTCATGTAGGCGTTGGACAATGTGTGGCTGAGGGAAGCACTTTGGGGGCACTGCAAACAATACTCTTGGGCTCAGAGGTGATGGGCAGTAGGCAGATTCTCTGAGTATGTTCTGTGAGGAAAAAGACAATCCACTTGAGGGCAACTCCCTGGATGCTGATGTGGTGAGGTCTTATGATTAGGGTGTTGTTGGTCCTTTCTACTCTCAGTCACCTTCAAGTCTCTCATCCACAATGTACCCTTTTCCACACAGCCTTCCCCCACCAACAATCTGGTATGAGGGGCACTGAGGCTAGCACACAAGCAGCATCAACCTGGAGCTGGAGCAGCAGTATTGCCAGTGCTCATCAGTGATGAGTGAGTGAGTTGCAGGCCTGTTACAGGTCTGTTTGCCAGTTTTGATGGCTTTTGACACCTTCTGTGGCTAGTAGTGTGTATAACCAACATATGGTGTGCTTATGCTTTACATTTAAAATTGCATATGTGAACAGGTCCAAGGAAGGAGGTTCCTCCAGGGTCTCAATAAGAGTATCTCTGAGAGCATACCACAATATGCTGTATATGATCAGGTCCCCGTTACTGAAACTAAGCCTGTGCCATGAAAGTACTGTCTTGAAACAGATCATCCCATTAATTCAGGGTTGTTTACTTGCCCATGCAAGTCTGAGATATAACTGCTGTAGACTGTGAAAGAATGTCCTAGGCAGTGGGATGGGTATGTTGAGGAACAGAAAAGGGAAACGTGGAAGGACCACTATCTTCATAATGGCAATACTGTCAATCATTGACATTGCCATTTTTTTATGTTTCAGCTAGCCTACTTATCGCTAGCCCATAGTTTTGTTGGGTGATCTGGGCTGGAACACCAAATACGTTGATATCTAGATATCGAAATGGTTTATTTGTCCATCTGAATACAAAATCTAATGGGCACTATGTCATAGCTGCGGTGAGGGTGAAAATTATGGACCTGTCCCAGTTATTTTTTAGATCAGAATGTCTCCCACATCTCACAATTTTTGCCCACAATTGGTTGTGTGTTTGTATCAGGGTTCCTGAAATACAGTAGCATATTGTCTGAATATGCAGATATTAACAGCTTATATCCTGGAAACCCTCAGCTCTAACAGAGTGGTGTTCTTGAAGGGCACATACAAATGGTTCTGCGACTCACTACATATAGCAGTGGTGATAAGAACACCCCTGTGGAGTCACTATGCCTATATGTATATGCTCTTGCTTGACTCCGTTAAACCTTACTCATGCCATAGGGCCTGTGCATAATACTAAGACCAGTCTGAGAAATATGTTGCACACACCTAATTTTTCAAGTATTGCAAACTCCCACTCCACTGAATCAAATGCTTTTTCAGTGTCTAAAAAGACAGGCACAACATTAACATTGGAGTTCAGTTATGTGATCACACCAAATAACGTTCTGAGATTGAGCTCTATTGCTCTCCCTGGTAGGAACTCAGCCTGCTCAGGTAGGACAATTCCCTGCATCATTGGGCTTAAGCGGCTAGCCAGTATTTTAGCAAGTATTTTTGAGTCAGTGTGGAGGAGTAAGAGCGGATGATAGGACGATAGGACGAACACTGATCTGATGGCTTGCCAGTGTTTTTTTTCATGACTATCAGAGCCTCTAGCATTGTGAGTGGGAGCCTCACAGTCTTTCCTGCTGTTTCAAACAGGGTTCTCAAGCCTGGGGTGAGGTCAGCAACGTGTTCCTTATAAACAATGACATTCAAGCCATCTGCTCCAGGTGCTCTCCCACCCATCATGTTTTTTATAGCTCTCAGAATGTCTGATAGCACAAGGGGGGGCTTGTAGAACCTCTTTGTGCTCATTTGTGACGCGTGGCATTGTGAAGTCATCAAAGTAGCTCTGAACATTGTGATTGGAATAATTTATTCTCACCATGTTTTGCTCTTTGTACTATTGTCTGAATCTGCCAGCGACGTCTTGCATGTCATACAAAGAATCCTCATCTGCTGGTATGCTGGATATAGTTCTACCGCTGCACTTGAGGGGGAAGAAAGGAAGCCAGAGCGGCTCCAGATCTCACTATCACTCTGTATTTTCTTGCTACCACATTCGTTCTTCTGTATTTGACCTTTCTATCTGCAGTCTCCTGGAACTCATTCAATTTTGTGTGTATTTCAGCCAGTAGTGATTTGTTTGCAGTACCTGTGCCCTCTTTCCAATTGAACTATTTTGCCCTCAAATCGGTCTATTGTGCTGCACAGTGATCTCGAGACACCAGCATGTTTGGCTTTGGCTTCTCTCCTAATAAAAATCTTGAAGGCCTCCAAACCATTTTGAAGCATTCCATGAAGCCTATGTTGTGTTTAATATACTCTTTGATGGCAGTAGCCATTTTGGAACAAAAGACTCGGTCTAACAATGAATCTGAGGGGAACTGCAAGCTGAATGCATAGGTCCATGTGTCTGGGAGTGGTCCGAGTACGCTCAAGGGAGGTGCAAGCTGGAACAGACCTTAGGACTAATGCCCTATTAAAACAACCCTTAAATGTGAATGACTTGCACAGTAGAAACAATGTGTAATATTTAATTGAGGGGTTTCTGTATGTCCAGACATTCAGCAGACTCCTTATTTATAATAGCACATAGCATTCATGCCGTTGCAGACTGTCATCTAGTAGGGCCTGATGATCTCACTAGTACTGATCCAGGACACAGGTCAGATCTCTCCCCAGATTTGCATGTCACATTTGAAATGCAATACAACTTATAATTGTAGATAAAATTGTGGGTTATGGCAGTTGGGCCCATATATGTAAAACATAGTTGTGTTCCCAACTAGGCACCTAGCCAAAATGCACCTGCCTTCTGTGTCAGTCATTGTCTCTAAGACCAAGCTACCTTCTCTGATCTAAAGGTTGATGCCTCTGACATGCGAGCTGAATGAAGCAGCATTTTATCTCCCATGCAGCCACGGTGTGAGGTGCGTGTCAGGTAGAACGCAACATCTATTGAATGCCTTCTCAGGTACGCTGAGAGGTTCCTCACCTTTCTGTGATCATTCAGGCCCTGAACATGCCATACATCCTTGCAAAATGTAAGCCTGGTAATGTCTCTTGTGCTGGCCATTTAATGTTAAAGCCTCCATTGTGTGTATACTGGTGCTACTATCAATCAATCAATCATGCCATTTGTATAGCGCACTACTCACCCGGGAGGGTCTCAAGGCGCTTGGGGGGAGGGGTATGCTACTGCTCGAACAGCCAGGTCTTGAGTTGTTTCCTGAAGGCGAGATGGTCCTGGGTCAGCCGAAGGTGGATGGGGAGGGAGTTCCAAGTCTTGGCAGCCAGGTAAGAGAAGGATCTTCCTCCGGCGGTGGCTCTTCGGATGCGTGGTACGGCTGCGAGGGCGAGGCTGGTGGACCGTAGCTGGCGGGTGGGCGTGTAGAAGGTCAGGCGGTCGTTGAGGTACTTGGGGCCCAGGTCGTGGAGAGACTTGTGTGCGTGGGTGAGGAGCCGGAACGTGATCCTCTTGTCGACGGGGAGACAGTGCAGGTTCCTCAGGTGGCTGGAGATGTGGCTGCGTCGGGGGACATCCAGGATGAGTCGGGCGGAGGCGTTCTGGATGCGCTGGAGTCTTTTCTGTAGCTTGGCTGTGGTTCCGGCGTAGAGGGCGTTTCCGTAGTCCAGTCGGCTGGTGACGAGTGCCTGGGTGACAGTC
The DNA here is from genome assembly GCF_964261635.1 of Lissotriton helveticus. NCBI lineage: Eukaryota > Metazoa > Chordata > Amphibia > Caudata > Salamandridae > Lissotriton > Lissotriton helveticus. The sequence continues at coordinate 407,411,354 of NC_136059.1, forward strand.
TTCCTGGTCTCGGTCGGGATCCAGCGGAAGATCTTGCGAAGCATTCGCAGGGTGTTGAAGCACGATGAGGAGACGGCGTTGACTTGTCTGGTCATCGAGAGGGAGGGGTCCTATGTAGAACTTTAAATCAGTGGCATTTGTTCCTTCTGTTTATATTCCTGAATGCCTTTATAGTGTGCCTCCCTCCCACCACCCACACCATATCCCCAGCTTGTAGTGTTTTTGATCTTCCACTAACTCCTGCTCTCCGCAACTTCTTTAACTTGATAACTCTGCATATGATTAAGCATGCCCTGAAGCAAGGTGTGCGAGGGTCCACTACCAGTTGCTCATGGTTGTGTTGGTGGCAGCACATTTGGTTGTAGTGTCAATGGCCAGCCCACTGAGCCCTACATTGTGTTGAAAGAAATATGCCAGAGGTGACATGTTGTCCCTGTCATGATTCCACACTTGCTCATCCTTAAGGTCTACACATCCCCTATAGACTACTGTTTTATTTCCCTTTTGAAACCCACCCCTGTCCCGTGCGCCCGCACGCTTCAAGTCAGTGTGTTTGGGTGTGTTTTGGTGGTACTGTATTTCATGCCTTATGTCATGCCTTGTGGCCTATTGTGTTTATTTCCACATTTGTGCAGGTTTCTGTGTTCTTGTGCGCTTTAATTTAGGTTTAGGAGCAAGCGCAGACGGAAGACCAAGCCTTCGCTTTGAGCGCTCGCTGAAGTCAGACCTTCGCTCTGAGAGCGTCTCATCGCATCCTTTGCACGCGCCTTTTTGGTGCGCCTCCGAGGGGTTTCAGGAAACTTCTGTCTCGCGCACCGTCCGTGTGCGTAACTGGGTGGAGCTGGGTGCGGCCCAGTATTTAAACCGCACCCAGCCTTCTGGAAGGCGCTTTGCCTTCAGACTTCCTTTGGAGAAGGTCGCGTATTCTTCATTCCGGCAGGACATCTTCATGGCTCTTCAAGATGGCTAAATATTCTCTGCAACAGCGATGAAGACCCTAGAAGACAAGGAGTCAGAAAGCTAAGTACTTTCATTTTTTGATTAAAGGCGCCCTTCGCAAGAAAGGTCAAAACAATTTTTGGAACTTTGCTTCATAGAAGAAAACGCAAGGAAAGACTTTGGACTATTCAGTTTCTTGTACTTCAGATTTCTTCAGAAGAACCTGTTTAGGTTTTCATGTGTGTTATTTAGAGTCATAATTTGATGGCGAATACAGTCATCGCTTGTTGTTGTTAATGTATAGGATATTGTGTATTTGCTTGTCTTTCCGAAATTAGAGGAAGATTATTAAGAACCCCGAGTCTAGGAGGCAAGACGTTCATTGCAAGTAAGTGGTAGAAGTGTTAGGAAGGATTTGCGAAAGCCTTTTAAAGAATGTGAAGTAATCCTCCTCTTTCATTTCCAGCCTAATTCAACTAGAGCATTCAAGCCTACAAGCTGACCACTTATCCCAGAGGACACTTGACGACATCGTCTTCACCTCCATAAAGAAATACTGGACGAAGGCCCACTCCTTACTGATCGCAGGTAGGCGAACGTCTAGAAATCCAGTTAGAGTCTTAAGTACCTTAACTAGAGAAGTTAAAAGATTTAGAATAGGATAGGAGGAAACTATTGGACCTGAAAGTAAAGTCTTCTGTGCTTGTTGCCTCGCAGGTCGACAGCAAGAATCAAGAGTCTTCACAGCAACGTCCAGTACCGGCCCTCCTCCCTAATTTCTAGTTAATTTCTTGCTGTAACTTTAGAATCAGTAAGTGTTAGTTAGTAATCAGGGAAGTTGGTCCCTTGCGTCTCTGCGGAATCATCTGCGTCATCCTAGAGGGCTTCTGTTCAAGCAAGGTAAGGGACGACGTGGATAGCTTGACAGAAGGCAAAGCCCACGTTGAAAATTCCGCCCAGACGCAATGGATCAGGTATCTATGCAGGATTTAGCTGCTGTGCTAGAAGCAATTAGGCAGGATAACGCTGCTTTACGTAGGGATTTATCCTCTCTCCAGGACTCGGTGCAGCAGAAATCTGCCACTATTCAGGGCTCTTCCAGTTCTAGTTCTCCAACACAAATCCATGTTGTAACTCCGGTCCCCACCCCTTTAGCTCCCCCAGAGAGATTTTATGGGGATTGCAATAAGTTCTCTGTGTTTTTACAACAATGTCACTTACACTTTATAGCAAAAACCACAGCTTTTCCTGATGATTCTTCCAGAGTAGCATTCATGTTATCTTACATGGGTGGCGACGCTGCCCTTTGGTCTGTCCCTTTAGTTGAAGCTGATGATCGGATCTTGTATAACTTCAGGGATTTTGAGAGGGCTTTAAAGAAGATGTTTTCTAAACATCTATTTGTGCAGTCTGCAGACAATGAGCTGTTAGGTTTAAAACAAGGCTCATCTGATTTGCTACATTATATATCTACCTTCAATCGTTTGGTCTTAGAAGCTGATTGGCCTCACGACAAGCGAATCTCGATCTTCTATAGGGGATTGAAGGACGAATTGAAAGACATGATCACCCAGATTTTAGACCCCCCCGAAGAGATTAGTGCCTTCATTGACCTAGTGGTGAAACTAAATCACCGTATATCCGAAAGAAAGGGGGAAAGAGGGAAGTCAGAGCACAAATTAGTTTTCTTTAAGGAAAGATCCACAGCAGTACCTAACCGAGAACCTAGTTCCAAGACTGATTCTGCAGAACCTATGCAGATAGGATCTATCCGAGGTCCCTTGTCTAAGGAGGAGAAAGAAAAGAGACGGCGATTAAATCAATGTCTCTATTGTGGGAAGTCAGGACACTTTGTGAAGGAATGTCCCACACGACCAAACAAATTTAAAGTTAGGACATCCGACTTAGCGGTCACACAAGAAAAGTCGGAAAACTAGAAAACTCGGTAAAAGGAGAGGTCGGTTTATCGAGTTTGTTCTCTAGTTTGGCCTCAACTATTCCTCCCATTGGATGTAGACACTTTTCAATTCTTGTAGAACTCCGAGGTCTACTTCCAGAGTCTTATTCCAGACAGGTGGAAGCCATCATAGATTCTGGTGCTACAGGTAATTTTATAGACTCTCATTTCTTCCTCCAGTTAGGCTTCAGATCCTTGTCAAAAGACCATCCGGAAATCGTTAGAGCTGTAGATGGCAAGGAATTGACTTCTGGTCCTGTTAATAGACAGACAGAGGTATTAGAAATGGATTGCTCTCCTATACATAGGGAAAGAATACAATTAGACATCATTGATGCCCCTCAATTCAAGATGATTTTGGGAATCCCTTGGTTAGTTAAACATAACCCGTCCATAGATTGGGTGACCAAGACAATCACTTTTCACTCTCCTGCTTGCACAGAACTTTGTTTCCTTACTAAGAGATCTAAGGATGTGGTTCAAGGTTTTGACTTTGGAATGGAATCACCCAATATACTGATTCTGGAAGGGGTACCATCAGTGTATAATGACCTGTCTGATGTTTTTGACAAAAAAAAGGCCAACACCCTACCACCACATAGGGACTTCGACTGTAGAATAGATTTAGTGCCTGGAGCCACCTTACCCTGCAGTCGAATATATGCTCTTACGGAAGCAGAAAACGCCCATCTCAGAGATTATCTTGATGAGTATCTAGCTAATGGCTTTATAAGACACTCCAAGTCTCCGGTCTCATCAGCTCTTTTTTTCATTCCAAAAAAGGGAGGGGAACTGCGTACGTGCATAGACTACAGAGCCTTGAACAACGTGACCATTAAGAACAGGTACCCCTTGCCTTTGATCCCTACACTATTGGATCAAATTAAGAAGGCTAAAATTTATACAAAATTGGACTTACGCGGAGCGTACCATTTGGTAAGAGTAAGAAAAGGAGACGAGTGGAAGACAGCATTCCGTACTAAATTCGGTCTCTTTGAATACCAGGTCATGCCATTTGGTTTGTGTAACGCTCCTGCCGCCTTCCAGTTTTTTATAAATGAGGTTCTACATGAGTTCATTGACATCTGCTGTGTAGTCTACATAGATGATATCCTCATATATTCTGATTCCGAGGAAGAACATGTAAGTCAGGTTCGCGCCATTCTTCAAAGACTACTTTCAAACTCACTCTTCGTAAAATTGGAAAAAAGTCTATTTCACGTTTCCAAGGTGGATTTTCTGGGCTATATTATCAGCCCAGAGGGAATTGAAATGGACCCTAAGAAGGTAGAAGCTGTAACAACCTGGCCTAGTCCCACTTCTGTGAAACAAATCCAAAGTTTTTTAGGGTTTGCAAATTTTTATCGCAGATTCATTCAGAACTTTTCTCAGGTTATAACACCTATTACCAAACTGTTGAGAAAAGGAGCCAAGTTTTTATGGTCCCCAGCCGCAGATGAAGCATTTCAGAACCTAAAAAAACTATTTACCATGGCTCCGATTTTAAGTCATCCAGACCCCAATCTACCTTTTATTGTGGAAGCAGACGCCTCCCAATTTGCATTGGGTGGCATTCTTTCACAACGAGATTCTGATACTGGCCAAATGCACCCTATAGCCTATTTCTCAAGAAAATTATCAGAAGCCGAACAAAATTATGCAATTGCTGACAAGGAGTTGTTGGCAATCAAAGCAGTGTTTGAAGAATGGCGTCATTACCTATTAGGAGCTCGTCATCCTGTAACGATTTATACTGATCACAGGAATCTCCAAGCTCTAAGATCTGTAAAGGCTTTATCTGCTAGACAACTGCGATGGTCCATGTTTTTTAACGACTACAATTTTGTGATTACGTATCGCCCAGGAAAGGAAAATTTAAAAGCAGATGCTTTATCCAGACTAGGAGAAATGACATCGGATCAACCGGTAGTCGTTCACCCTGTAATCCCTACTTCTTGTTTTCAGGGAAGCTTAACTGTTTGTGACATCATTGACGACATTAAAGAAGCTCTGAATGAAAAGACATTGGAGCTTTGGAGAAAAGATCATCCTTTTCTTATTGAGAAGGACGGTTTGCTGATGGTCCATGACTTGATCTTTGTTCCAAATGAGAAAATTCAAAAAGCCATCAATCACTTTCATCATGATACAGTTCTGTCTGCCCACCCAAGCTTTATAAAAACTATGGAACTCATCAAGAGGAAGTTTTGGTGGCCTTCTATGTCCAAAGACATTAAACAATTTGTGGAAACTTGTAGCATCTGTATTCAGCACAAGTCCTCTCACCAGGCTCCTAGTGGTTTGTTGATGCCATTACCTATTCCTCCTCAACCATGGCATACTATATCTTTAGACTTCATTGTTGAACTACCTGAAACCAAGAAGGGATTCAATACAATTTTGACTGTAGTAGACCAGTTTTCACGTATGGCCCATTTTGTTCCTTTAAAAAAGCTTCCCACTGCATTGGAGCTTGCTCATTTGCTCATGATCCATGTGATAAGATTACACGGGATTCCTTCGGTTGTCATTTCGGACAGGGGATCACAGTTTATTTCTAAGGTTTGGCAGAAATTGAGTTCTTTGCTACATATGGAGGTTCGTTTATCCTCTAGTTATCATCCTCAAACCGATGGTTTAACCGAGAGGACTAACCAGACTATTGAACAATATCTTCGTTGTATGTTACCTAATGTTTCCGAAGAATGGTCCGATCTGCTAAGTCCTTTGGAGTTCGCCTACAACAACTCTGAGCATTCTTCCATTAAAATGTCCCCGTTCTTTTGCAATTTCGGTTTTCATCCAAAAAGTATTCCTGAAAACTCCAACAATAATCTCAATGATTCCGTACCCACAGTTTATGACTACGTGTCCCAGGTATTCTCCATTCAGGAGGATGCCAAGTTCAACTTGGCCAAAGCGAAAGAATCTCAGAAAGAAGCCAAGGATAAACATCGATCTGAACAACCTCTTTATGAAATAGGAGATAAAGTATGGTTGAGTACTAAAAATTTGAAATTAAGAGGGAACAGAAAATTCAATCCAAAATTCATTGGCCCCTTTCCCATTGAGAAAATACTAAATCCAGTTTGTGTTAGATTGACCCTCCCTAGTAAGTACTTGATACATCCAGTCTTCCATGTCTCTCTAATCAAGCCTTTTCATCCTCAAACTCGTATTCCCAAGTCCCCTCCTCCCATCATTGTTGAAGGCAACTCAGAATTTGAAGTGAGAACAATCCTGGATTCCAAGAGAGTTAGAGGAAGGTTATATTACCTCATCGATTGGAAAGGGTATGGTCCTGAGGAAAGGTCTTGGGAGCCTCTAGAACACCTTAAAAATGCTCCCAGATTGATTCGGAACTTTCATTTACGATTCCCGGATAAACCTAGACCCATTTCCACCGTTCTTGGGGGGATCTTGAGGAGGGAGTACTGTCATGATTCCACACTTGCTCATCCTTAAGGTCTACACATCCCCTATAGACTACTGTTTTATTTCCCTTTTGAAACCCACCCCTGTCCCGTGCGCCCGCACGCTTCAAGTCAGTGTGTTTGGGTGTGTTTTGGTGGTACTGTATTTCATGCCTTATGTCATGCCTTGTGGCCTATTGTGTTTATTTCCACATTTGTGCAGGTTTCTGTGTTCTTGTGCGCTTTAATTTAGGTTTAGGAGCAAGCGCAGACGGAAGACCAAGCCTTCGCTTTGAGCGCTCGCTGAAGTCAGACCTTCGCTCTGAGAGCGTCTCATCGCATCCTTTGCACGCGCCTTTTTGGTGCGCCTCCGAGGGGTTTCAGGAAACTTCTGTCTCGCGCACCGTCCGTGTGCGTAACTGGGTGGAGCTGGGTGCGGCCCAGTATTTAAACCACACCCAGCCTTCTGGAAGGCGCTTTGCCTTCAGACTTCCTTTGGAGAAGGTCGCGTATTCTTCATTCCGGCAGGACATCTTCATGGCTCTTCAAGATGGCTAAATATTCTCTGCAACAGCGATGAAGACCCTAGAAGACAAGGAGTCAGAAAGCTAAGTACTTTCATTTTTTGATTAAAGGCGCCCTTCGCAAGAAAGGTCAAAACAATTTTTGGAACTTTGCTTCATAGAAGAAAACGCAAGGAAAGACTTTGGACTATTCAGTTTCTTGTACTTCAGATTTCTTCAGAAGAACCTGTTTAGGTTTTCATGTGTGTTATTTAGAGTCATAATTTGATGGCGAATACAGTCATCGCTTGTTGTTGTTAATGTATAGGATATTGTGTATTTGCTTGTCTTTCCGAAATTAGAGGAAGATTATTAAGAACCCCGAGTCTAGGAGGCAAGACGTTTATTGCAAGTAAGTGGTAGAAGTGTTAGGAAGGATTTGCGAAAGCCTTTTAAAGAATGTGAAGTAATCCTCCTCTTTCATTTCCAGCCTAATTCAACTAGAGCATTCAAGCCTACAAGCTGACCACTTATCCCAGAGGACACTTGACGACATCGCCTTCACCTCCATAAAGAAATACTGGACGAAGGCCCACTCCTTACTGATCGCAGGTAGGCGAACGTCTAGAAATCCAGTTAGAGTCTTAAGTACCTTAACTAGAGAAGTTAAAAGATTTAGAATAGGATAGGAGGAAACTATTGGACCTGAAAGTAAAGTCTTCTGTGCTTGTTGCCTCGCAGGTCGACAGCAAGAATCAAGAGTCTTCACAGCAACGTCCAGTACCGGCCCTCCTCCCTAATTTCTAGTTAATTTCTTGCTGTAACTTTAGAATCAGTAAGTGTTAGTTAGTAATCAGGGAAGTTGGTCCCTTGCGTCTCTGCGGAATCATCTGCGTCATCCTAGAGGGCTTCTGTTCAAGCAAGGTAAGGGACGACGTGGATAGCTTGACAGTCCCCTACTTAATTCCTCATGATTTCCAGTGATTAAACCCAAGACCCAAGGATGCCCACTGGGTAGCAAAAAGTATATTATCCTACATTTGTAGTAGCTCTGCTGTAGGATCATCTCTGTCCCCACATCATAAAAGTCTTTACACACCACAAAGGAAACATGCAGCATGGCCTATTGACCAATGAAGAAAAAGAAAGAGAGGAAATATCTCAGTGTGCTTAGTCATTGTCATCACGGCCCGGTTGTCTTGAATCTGCTCCTTTTGCATTGACGCTCCAGTTTGCAGGTCTGTAGGATATTTCAATTCCACTTGTGACGTATTATCACTGACAGTGCCACTTTTACACCCCCCTATGAAAGAAAGCAAAGACTCATTCCCACGCACACAAGGCTGGGAAAGGCCAATTAAATGGACTAAGACTGGGGGCGCTGTACCCCTCTTCCTTATTTTGTTTTTCACTTTTTTCATTTTTTTAACTAGAACGGGCCTACACCGTCTTTTAAACAAGCAAAGAAGTTTTAGAATTACTGCTCTCTGTACTTTTTATTTTTACTGTAAAGATTTCAATTAATTGTACAGTTAAGTGCCTGGTGTGGTTTAGTGAAAATGCAAGATTTGCCATTGAACAGCACCCCTCGATGAGTGGTTTATAGCAGGCTGTATTCCAGTTTAATTGATCGTAGTTTTTACAGTACTTCTTCCAAGCCTCCTGTACCTAAAGTGTGAAGTCAAGGTAAAGAGAAATATCAGTGCCAAAGCATTACAATGTCTTTATTTCTCTTGCTTCACTTAGAGTGGCATCACAATCCCTATAGTTTAATATTCTTGCTATTATTGGGCACGGACTTGCCCCAGGGACTGGTTTGTGTGATAATGACTGGTACGCTTTTTTAACAATAAACGAGTCTGAGAAGGTGTTGCTCTCATATGAGTAATTCAGCAATTTTCTACAAATATTTCCGTATACCCTTGATCTGTGGCTTCTGGGATTACCCTTATTCTGATATTGTTATGCCTGGAGCACGCGTCCAAGTCCTCATTTTTGAGTTGCACTGGCGATAGGAGATTGTTAATTTTTTACAGGTTCTTTTCTTGCGTGGTTAGTTCATCCTCAATACAGATACTCATTTCTCAGCCATGTCCAGCCTTTCTGTGTGTTTATCTATGCGTTCTTACATTCTGCCCATTCTATATGTCACAGCATCTATTTTGTCATCAATAGTTTGTAGTCTTTAGCACATTTCTTGTGGACGTTTGTGTATGTATGATGCTGCATTCAAGCCAAAAGTAGCTTGTTCTGGTGCAGTTTCTCCATTGCAGGTATGTAGTGCTTTTTTAGGGTGAGTTTAGGTTGTATTTTATCTGTTTTTCCCATGGTTTTTCCAATCTCTGTCTTCCTGCTTCAGCAGGCAGCACTGGTGGAGCTGCAGGTACCCCCGCTAATGTATCACGGCCCAGCAGCGTCACACCACAGGAATAATCCCAGAACAAATGACTTAGACAGCAATGAGTGATGGATTGGCTGCGTCTCGGACCAGGAATTGCTCTAATACCCAGGATTTTGATATCCAAGCAGGTTCATTGAAAGCCAAGTTCCTTGCTCGGGGATATCCTCATAGACTCATTCAGGAGTCGTTTAAACATGCACAATTCTATGACTGTGACTACCTTCTTTATCCTAAACCCACAGCTACCAAAAATCAACTGGTATGTATCACCAGGCATTCGACCATGAATAACACTGTTCGCCAGATTGTTAATTCTAACTGGCTTATCCACAATAGTAATTCAGAGGAAAATGATAAAATGCCCAAGCCTATTTTTGCTCGTAGAAGAAACAAGAACATTAAGGACTATATCACCTGTTCCAGATTTGTTGAAGGAATTCCATTTCTTCAAAAGACCATTGATGGCAATTCGCCAATCACAGGCACATATAACTGCAATACTTGCAAAGCTTGTGAAATGGCGATTGTTGGTACTAGCTTTATGTATCAAGGTTATACTTTCCGCCCCCACAAGTTTTCCAATTGCAAGAAAAAATATGTAATCTACCTTTTGGTCCGTCCTTGCGGACTTGGTTACGTGGGTGAGACAGCTAGATCTTTTTGAACCCTTTTAACTGAACACCGTTCAGCCATCCATACCTCTAAAATGAATGATAGCCTGGTAAAACATTATTCAGAATGTCATCATGAACTCAATGAGATACGTTGGTTTATGATTGAAAATTTGGACACTGATGGTAGCATTAAAATGGAGGAAGTTGGATTTTCTCCTTGGCAGCAAATACCAAAGGATTCAATAATGAGATCCCGTGGGAGAATGCCATTAAGGACAATACCAGATAATTGCCCCCCCCCATTTCTACATGATATTCAGGGTTCTTTTTCAGTGCCCATTCCATTTGTGCTTATTTTACTTGTATTTATTCTTGTACTTCATTGCACACAAACTATACTTCTTTAGACCTCGATTCATTATTACCTCACTTTATTTTGGCCGCCATCCCTATACTCCGCTATTCTGTACATAGAGGCCATGGCCGGTGTCAGGTCACCGTACCAGCTTTTCTGCGTTTGTATTCACTCCATTCGTCCACATGCAACGTCACTATCGCGCGCCATCTGCTTTGATGTTCTGAGGCGCCGGTAGGCTCAAAAAACGCCACTTCCGAGTTTCTGTTGTCGGCTGCGGATCCCAGGCAGATGTTTACACGCAAGGCTGCCCGTGAGTATACTCCTTGCCCCCTGGGATTTTATCAGTGCCCATACTACAGTATCTTTCTGGTCCTAGCTCGTTCTTAGTCGAGTCCAAGCTTCTAGATATCTTCATCCAGTCGCCACCGGGCATGATCACAGGCTTGTCTTATCTTGGATTGTTTCCATTTTTCTCGTTTTGTTCATACCAAGAATCTTGCTATCCGCTTGTCTTCATTTGACATTGCGTATTTATAAACTCAAAGTTGGCCGGGCCACAATTTTGTCACCTCCTGGATATGGCAGTTGAATGTATATTACTGGAGACAATATTTGATTTGTCTTTTATATCCTCCTCGTTTACGCCAACCAGTGTATGTTGTTTCACAATAGTCCTGGTTGTTTTTTGTTTCAGATTATCATTTGTAGGCACATTCGATGTCCCCTTCAAACTTATATATCTGACAGCCCATCCAGGACCTGGGACCTACATTGTTCCAATCTAGGCCAGGTAAACGTATATGGGTAATGTAGTCACCCCTCGAGAAGGGCAGCAATGTTTGTGTAAAACAGGATGAGTTGATTCATTACATCTCACATTCTTTGTGTATTTCAGTCTAATTTGTTTCACTAGACGGTTTTTAAAGTTCTCTAACTGGACAGACTTAGCCCCTCATCTTTGGCAGTCTACCTTCCTTCCTGGTTGTTGTACCGGACACGATCAGGTAGTTCTATAAACACGGCCTATCTTACATAATTCAGTTAATCTTTTTATTGCCATGTGTCTGACTTAATTACATATATTCTCTTAGATCTTCCTTTCTGGAGTCCTGTTTCCATTACTCTGCATATTCGTATATCCTCGACTTTGCACTTTTAAAGCATCAGATAGGTAACTAGCTATTATCAAGACAGACTTTTTGCCTAGATGCTTCATTGAATAGGGTGACTTAAATCCCCTCTTTCCTGTTCATTTAATTTAATAGCTGCTTCAATAATTTAAAGAACATTGTCCAGCTCCCCGTGGCTTTTTAATTTATAAAATCTTTAGGTAAGGTTCAATAATTTTTTTAAATGTGGCACTTTATATGATGTTTTCTGGTCACACTATCTTTTGTCTCCATCACGGGATACTAGTGGAGAAGTGTGGCTCAGGGGTTAGAGGCAGCAGACCCGGAAGCTGAGATCGGTCCTGGACCAGGGTTCAATTCCCCGCCTCGGCGGGGTCTTGGGCTAAAAATTCCACGGACTCGATAATTCTCGACTCACGGGTTCACACTCTGCGACTCTGGGCAATAGCTTGCTTAATCTCCACAACGGCCCCTCGTGGCGGGATGCCTGACTTTCACCTTGTGGATACCCTGCTATCTCACAGGGGAATACCAGGAAGGGTTCCCTAAGCAAGCGCCGGGAAACCCACTGCGGGTAGCTGTGCGCTATATAAGCTCAATTACATTTACAATTACATACACATATTTGGCTTTTCTTTTACACATATCCTTTCCTCTATACTTTAATATCTTTGTCACCATTTCGGGGGTCCACCTTGGGCCTTTTCTCCAGCTTCTTTGGTATACTCTGTTTTATCATTTCTTCAATTCATTTTCCGGTCTGTATCCCTTTAGCTTAACTTTCCCTGAGTGCTTTGGTGTAACACCACATTATATTACACACATCTCATGCACCATGTGTTATCTGTAACAGACTCAGTGTACTATATTGTCATATATACTAAGTCAATGTATGTGTATGTTTTTCTTGTATATAGAAATTCATGTGGTTCGCCTGAAGAAGGCGTGTGTTACGTCGAAACCCGCGTAGAGATCGTCATCTTCTCTACTCATTCTTTGTAATCTTTTACCATTTGATTTTGATATTCTTTTTCCTTTATGATTTGATGAAATAATTATTTTATATGTGTTGTCAGTTTATGATATGTGTTGGACATTGAGATTGATTTACAATTCAGAAATTTATATATGCAATAATAAAATGAAAAAACGTTTTTTACTCTTTTTGTTTGTCAGTACACTGAGTTCCTGTTTATCATTTTGTATGTGTCAGACCTGATTTTAGACAGGTATTCAGTTGCCTAGGAACTGTTATTACTTAAAGTATTGTTGCCCTGTCCTAGGAACAGTTCCTAGTTTCAGGGGGTCCCTTTTACCTTATTTAAAAAAAAAATGTGTCTCGGACCAGAGCCATCAGTCTCATGTGGCTCTAGGCCTATCATGCCTGCAGCCTCAACCTAGCTGCCTAGGCACTGTAGAATTTCTTGGGCGCAGAGACGTGTACCCTCCTTACTGTAGAACCTGTCGGTAGCCAAGGACAAACCCAGGTGAGGTTGTCAGGGGAATGGCAGGTGATCGTTCCCACCATGACAGAGTCAATTACTGATCTTCATCTCTTCCCAGCTGGCAGTCCCAGAGGGGTGCTGTCCAACATTAGTGTATGGCTGCATCTGTTGTGCCGTGCTGCACTCTTTATTATTAAAGCTAGCGCATCATGCCACGGGAGTCTGCAAGGGTGTGAGGGGATCCCAGCTCATTACATTCATCCCCCCACAGTCCGCAACAACCGCCTCTCCCCGAGGTCTGTGTAGCCTCACTTCTTTTCTCAGCCTGGGGCAGTTAGCGCTGAACTGATTGCATCATTTTGCCTCCTAACCACCTAGTCAGCTCCCTTGATTTAAACAACTCGCGCCACAGCAACGGTGGTGCTTGGGAGAGCCTATGGCAGCTGCAGTGTGTGGGCCAGCATGTCAATTTCAGCAAATTAATGAACAATTTTTGGTGCGATTGGAAGATCTACTCGATTAGGCAGCCATCTTTGGTCAAGGCAAGATCTTCACCCCAGGTTTTCAACTTGGACTCCTTATTTCAACAATGTCTTTTTTCCTTTGATCTTTTGTGCATCAAGAAACTAGCCACACTACAGAAACTACTTTTCCAGGTCGTTTTAGCACAAGATGTAACTTACTTACATTTTAGATATTAATACTTTGCAAGTGAAAGCAACTGAAGGTTCCAGTGGTCCATTTTACTCTTTCAAACTCTCCCAGAACAGACCTTAATAAGCATCTGAAAGGAACATTTGTCAAAACTGTATGCATATTAAAGACATTTGACATACACTTTGGAGTTTTCCTACCAAAAATATTTGAAGAAAATGTATGGCAAAATATACAATTTGGGTACATATATTGAAATCAATATAATCAAAGTCAAAGTCAAAGGAACTTATTGAGCGCACAAATCACCTAAAAGGTCTCATGGCGCTTGCGGGACTCCGTAAGGCTAGCGATCTAGTCTGAACAGCATTATTTATGATCAAATAGCCACGTTTTTAGTTCCCTCTGAAGAAGCTTGTGAACAGAGATTGAAAGAAGACGAGATGGAAGCTTGTTCTAGAAAGGAAAAAGATTGTCCCCCGGTTCTTGGAGTGCGAATTCGTAGTGGGGTTAAGACAAGGAGATGTTTTGTGCTAGATCGTAAGAGTCTTCTTGGCTGATAATAGTTTAGATTTTCGCTAGATAACTAGGTCCGGTTCCGTATATGCTCTTTTGGGTGAGGCATAGAATATTAAAATGGCTTCTCTTTTTTACCGGAAGCCAGTGGAGAATCCTCAGACTAGGTGCTGATGGAGATCTTGGTGGAAGACTTAAAATGAGTATAGCAGCTATGTTCTGCTGGATCTGAAGTTTGGAAAATAGGTCTTCATTTAGGGAGGCTAATAAAGCATTCCCATAGTTCAGACGGCTTACAATAAGACTCTACACCAATGGTTTCCTGGATTCGATATGGATCCATTTAAAGATTTTGAGTAATTTCTGCAGGATCCCATTGCAGGAGCCTACTACAAGATTAACGTGGTTTTTCATAGACAACTTGTTGTCAATTGTTATTCCGAGTTTGCGCACTGCTTGTTTGGGGGATGGGCATGGGCCCAGTGCCTGGGGCCACCAGTCATTTGACCAACAGTCTTCGGCCCTGCCAAACAGAATTATCTCTGTCTTGCTGCCATTGAGCTAGTTTGCTAATGCCCATGCATTTGTTAATGTGGATCATGCAATTTGTAAACCGGGTCATTGTGTCTGCGGGGTCAGGACCAAACATGATCAACAGCTGAGTGTCATCAGCGTATGACACTGCCTCAAAACCATAGCACCTGATTACCCTGGCCAAAGGTGTTACTTAAAGGTTGAAAAGCATAGGGCTCAGGATAGAACCTGGAGGGACTGCTATACTTACAGACCTATTACATGAGGCCAGGGTACCTATATGTACTGTGTTTGTACGGATCATTAAATAGTGTTTATTACCAGTCCAAGGCTTTCCCCCTGACTCCCACCTTCCAGAGACATTGTTCTAAAATGTAATGGGAGATGGTGTCGAAGGCTGCTGACAAATCCAAACGGACCAGCATGGCTGATTCTCTGTTATCCAGGGCCAACCTGATGTTATCAACATCCTCTACCACTGCTGTTTCAGTACTATGTGCCGACCGAAACCCTGATTTTGATGGGTCTAGAAAACTGTGTTTTTCCAAATGGGTAGTGAGTTGTTTATTTACCAGGGATTCAAGCACCTTCCCGAAAAAAGGCAGCATCGAGATAGGACGATAAATGCCTGGTACCCTTGGATCTGAAGCTAACTTTTTCAGAATTGGCTTGACTTGAGCTGTTTTTCATCAAGTCGGGACCATGGCTTGGTCTAGTGACATGTTGAATATCTCTGTGAGTTTGATTATTAAAAGAGGTGCTATGTTTTGTGAACTATAGTTAAAACAGAACGGAGGTAAGTAGAGTGATTTTGGTTTAGAACTTTGCTGTGCGGCTTTCACTTTATCAATGGGAACTGTGCATTTGTAGGACAACATAAACGATGAGATGGTGCCAGACTGATTCTTTACATCCCCCTCAGGATATGTTGTCCTATAGTCCTGCCAGCTCACAGTTCCTCCATAAGTACCCCTAAACCTACAAGGGTAAGAAATGGATGTGGCAACCAGTCGCGGCCGGCACAGGCAAGAACGGTGGGGTGGGGTTCAGGGAAGTCGACATACAATGGCTAGCCGCTTTGCCGACTCTGCAATGCATCAAGCGCAAGCTAAGTGGTTTTACTTTTTAAATTTAATTTCACTTATCCCGTTTAATGTAGACTTCCCCGACCACCACCCTGTCTCCACCCCACTGGCGCACAACTCTTACCTGTGCCGGCCACTACTGTTGGCAGCCTCAGACATGACAACCCTGACTCTCCAATGAATCATGGTAGCAGATCTAAAACTTTTTCGCTCAGTCACTCGTGCATACTTAGAGAGAAAAACACAAGAAATACACAAAGGGGCATTTAAATATTTATTGAACCATTGTTATTCTTGAGTAGGATATATGTGCTGGAATGATTAATAGACATAAGCAGATAAAAGTGATTAGCAGTATGAGAACAGTAAAATGGATAAACAATTCCACCATTGTGCTAAAGGAGTATGTATATGCTGGCATGTAAGTACTGGTTATAGTGTACTCCCACTATGCACTCCCTAACCTACTTACCTAGGGTGGATGATTTGCAAATCCTCTACTGGATGATCGAACTCCCTATTACCTGTGGGTAAATGTGTTCAGATCCCTGTCTTGGTCACAAGTTGGACATCCCTCCTCACAGAGGGAAAACAGGAGTCCAACGAACAGCGACCTCCTAGTGACAGCAGAGTACTCCTCTGAACTGGACACAGAAATGCGTATGTATATCTAATCACATCCATGCTTTCGTACCGTGGCCTCAGACAGGCTGTCATTGCTTATCCTCTTGTGATAGCTCTGTCACCTTACGGGCGCACAATAAACAACAACATTTCCACAATGGACTTTTTGGGCCTTCTACTAAATTGAGAGTCTGCCTACAAAGTCTAAATGTAAGCAATATGGTTTCAGAGAAACTAATCCTGCACTGTCAAGCAAGCCACTGTGTGTCAAATGTCATTCTGTAGAAAAGAAGGCAGATTAAGAAATGCCTGCATAAAAAATGGCAGTGTTTCTTCCCGGCATAACCAATCCACATGACAACCATGTGATGCACACTTTTAATTGCCACATCTGCAAATTAATCATAAAGAAAACTGTAGCAATGCCATTTGCCCATATTATTCTTGAGGCACTCAAATAATGGTCAAACTGTCAGTTAATTGCTTGCAGAGTTAATAATATCACATCCTTCATTTAGGAACTATTTTAAACTGTAAGAAAATGTAGAGAATCCTCCACCAGGAATAAGGCCACTAACATGCTAAGGGAAATTACAATTTCAATAATTTAAACCTGGGCTCAACCCAGGTAGCTATGGCACAGAGCAGACACGATTAGCTTAGGAAAATGTAAAGCATTTAGCAGTAACCAAACAGTTCATAAGTCAAACACAACAGCATTCACAAATATGCCTGTTAACTTAGAACAATAAAAACAAATTAAATGAGCAAAATGACATAAAATGACAACAATCAAATAGGGAGAACCAGAGATATGAATTTCTAAAGATTTACGTCTTAAAATGGCTCCCCCAAGCACTCAGAGAATCACCACCCAAGTCCTCATCACCAGCACATGGAGTACGGCAACAAACTCTAGGCCGGGATCTTCAGTTAACTCACCAGAAGACTCTAGCTCATAGACAATTCAGTGGCCAGGTTCACTCTTAGACTCCCACCTGCACTCTCATCAACCCATTCCTGAAAGAACTCCACTGGCTTCCAATCCACAAATGAGCATGGTTCAAATGCTTCACACATACAAAAACGTACACAATATTGGCATCACATACCTTAACAACTGCATACACTTCTACAAACCTACCAGACTCCTGGATTGAGCCGTACTCCTACATGCACACACGCCTTCATACAGAGAATCTGATCATGCCTTCTCTCACCTCGTGCACATAAGAGCCACTTCCTCAGTTCTTGAATTCTGCAAAAATACTGAATACCTGGATCTTCACATAGCCCCGGGCCGGGCTTTGCCCATATAGCTCCTGCTTCAGCACCAGGACACCCCCAAGTTAGTTGTTCATTATACAAATGTACATAACATAAGTCAAAAAGTGGCAAGAAAAAGTAAAGCACCAATCAGTAATCACTTTCTATGGTTGACCTGGACATAGGCACAATGTCAGACCAACTTTTTCAGATTCACCAAGCCAATTTTTTTGAGTCCCTTTTTTACCTTCTCAGTATGGGCTCGATTACCAGTCTGGCGGTTCACGAACCACCAAACTAATGGAAGCGTGGTGGTAGCAGTCTTCTGACCGCCCCATTAACATTAGGCAGTTGGACCGCCATTACCCCGCCACCTTTCCTTGGTGGTCTAGAGGCAGCAATATGCTTGGCAGGACCACTGCGGTCCCCTCAAGCATAATGCAAGTTTCCTCTCCGCCACGGTTTTCATGGCAATTCCTCCTCCATAAACCGTTGTGGAAATGAAACAAAGGGGGCCCTACTGTAGTGTAGTTCCTATATCCCTGATAGGCTCTGCGCATTGGAATAATATACACTATTGTTTTGACATAGTACTGAGGTCAGTATTTCTCTATCTCTACTTGTTTGTGCCAGCTAACTCAGAGGTCACAAAAAACTTCTTGAATTAACAAGAAGGGATTCGTTTCTGACAACCGCATAAACATTACAACTTTGTTTACCTTTAGAATTGGAACAATCTCAGAATTGTGGAAACAATAGATTACAGTTTCACTCAGTCAACCGCGCATGCTTCGTTTCTACAGAGTTGCACAGAAATAGTGAGGTGGGCATTTCAATAAAAAGGTTTATTGAACAGTCATATTTCTCATGCAAGAGATATGAACTGTTACAATCGTAATACAGAATGCGAAATATAATACATACAGCGTTAGCAGTAAGATAAAGTAATACTGCAATAGCATGGTCTGTAGCTATGACATATATAAAAATACATACATAAATAACACAGGCTAAAATACTCAACTGGTGCTTCTAAAATAATCCTACCCCAGTGTACCTAAGCTAAGTGTAGTACGAGGGAAGAAGTAGGTGCTGTTTAGCTATAGTTTAGTATAAGTTTAGTTTTGCCAAGAGTTGCCAAAAGTTTCTCTGGGTTCTAGTCTGCTCCATACCTTAGAATGAGAGAGGTTGTAATCTCTTTTTTGATCTCTGACACCCTGCAAGGGGAGTCAGAAACACTGGGGCTGGATTCTCGGTGAGGAGGATGACAGCGTCTGGTCAGTGTGTCAGTTGGAGACTTGACTTCCTGACTGAACTTGCTGTGGCGACCAAATAACACAGATCAATTTTCTGTAATTTTGCATGTATTTCCTGATAATTAAGTAGATTTCTACACTGCTAAATTTAATGCAGATCAAGCCCTGTTCACCAGCCTCTATTTCTAATGAAACAGGCACAGACTATTAAACCCCCTATTAAACCCCTTCGAATAACGCTGGGCCACCGAGAGATGCTATCCCATGCTGGATGCAGAATCTTTTAACTCATTGGAATCTTTCTGATCCCAGCTCCCGCCCACACACTCACAAAAATTGTAACTGTTCCTCAGGCATAATATTCTATGTCCTGATGATAGTCCTATGATTTGAAAATGGATTTAAACTTTGTTTACGTATGTACCTAGACTCGATTGTTAAATACCACTGTACACACAAGCTTAGGTACTTTTGGATTGATGGAAGCAATAATTGAGTTTATCTTGTCACACCTATATGCCTGAGCACTGAAGTCAAAATCGACTTTCTTTTTGTTCTATTTTTATTTTGTTCCCACATTATTATGTGCTATCTGTGCTGAATAAAGCAATCTTGAATAGTCCATTGGACAACATATAGATTTCGTAGTATTCCTATTTACATTTTAAACATAGATACCCTTTACATGAGGGACCCCTGTTCCTTTAAAGAAAATTTTGGCCAGTCCTGATGGCAGTGAAAGTCAGCAAAACCACAGATTTAAATGTTTTTTTTTTATAATGCTTCTGTTGCGTTGATGTCGGGGATCCTGTCAGTGAGGGCTTGTGATGCGGAGTCCAAAGTCGGAGATTCGGCGCACAGTTGGGGTGATGCATCAGTTCTGAAGTGCTGCGAGGCTGCAACGTGGCCCCCCTGAGGTAGCTGACCCCTTCTTCTGGGACTTCAGGAGTACCTTCTGGGCAATTTTTGTAAACAAATGATTTTGTTCTTGCACTTTGTAATGTGAAAACCTATGTCAAAGCCAGTAGCTGTCAAGGGTTCACATACTGTTGTTACTGTTGTATCTTGAAATCTGTATTATATTGATAAACATCATGATTGTACTTTGAATTCTGTATTATGTTGATAAACATCATGATTGTTAAGTGACTGGTGCTTACAATTAGCAGTGCTTGTTGCTTTATAATGATGCCTTTTCTTGCAGTTAGCTGTGCTTGATTGCCCAGCATCGTGTAATACCCCAGTTTACCTCACGTGTATTTACTGTACAAATGGTTCCTGGCATTCACGTGAGGGAACGTGCCTTCATTATCCCTCACGCACCCCAGACAATAAAAACCCAGTCCTAAAACGCGGTGACGCTTCGCTTCGTTTCAGCGCACCACCGCAAGTGTTCCTGTGCCCTAATCTGGACCTGTGAGTTTTCTGACGACTGTCCTGCATCCAGAGTCCCAGAGAAGCCCCGCGCCCGCCCGTCTTCTTCTGTCCTGTCCCTGCATCTCCACTTACCTTTGCCGCGATCTTCCAAGGCTCAAGGACGGTTCCTCCTTCGTGTTTCCCCGACGTAGAGTAGCCTGGATCGCCACGCCATCAAGGCAGGTTGGATTCCAATTTCCGCTTCCGATATCTGGAAAACAACAAGTAAGAACGTTTTTGCTATAGTTAATATTGAACAGCTAAAGGTAGAGTTGGCTTGAATAGACACTGCGCAACAAGCATTGGTAAATGCATATAGAAACAAAGAAACAGTGCATTCGAGAACCAAGTGATAGACACTTCGCAACTTCGCAAATGCAAATAGACATGAAACAGTGCACTGAGGCAAAGCCAGTTGGTGGGAACTGATAATCAAGCATTGCTACCAACAACAATTAAAGAATTGTCAAACATTGTTAAAACATAAACAGAAAGAACTGACAAACCCAAAAACTGCAAATTCACGTTCATGTTTATTCTGTATGTTGTTTATGAGACCATTGTTACAAGCATTGACAAATGCACCTGTGTAAAGACTAAGGAACTGTTATTGTGAATTCTATTTTGAAACTACTGATAGTGAATAGGAAAGTTTAACACTCGTGATACGGTGTTATCCCTCTCTAGACATTACTAGGGTATTTTTGGTTGTTTTTTCTTTTTCTTTACATTTCTTCCAGAACCCCCAGTTTGGCTACCATCACTACAAGAGTCAGGTAAGACTTGTTTGGAAATAAGTCATGTAACATAGACTAAGTACTAACCAGCTAACCTAACTGTTCAAATGGAAACTGACTAAGGCTTCAGGTTAACGTGTTTTGTCTTGATGTTTTTAAGGCGCTCAAGAACAGTATTGTCATAAACAAGAGGCGTCTTGACACTTGTAGAAGTGTGAGCATGGGCCAAAAGTATTTAGGTATGTACAGTCAGATCTGAAATGTTTAGGACACTTGCTTGACTGTATTCAAGGTTATTTACCAGATTTACTTGTTGTTCAAAGAAAGTATTCGTCGGCTGGCGAAGTCATACACAGAGGCCCAGATCACTTCTCGCAGAGAAACCACACCTGGGAAAAGCAAGAACCAGTGTTTTGTTTGTTTCTCTCTCCACTTCCCCTTTCCTTTGTGGACGAGTCAGTGTAGTCAAGTGTTTTCATCCTTGCTAACTGATTGGTTCATAAAGGAGTTGGGAGTTTGCATATGCCAGGAAGGAAACAACAGGAACCTCGTGAGTGAACGCTCAACAGAAAGCGAAGCCACACTTCCCTGTTTCCTTTTTGACGCTGCAAACTTCATGGATATCTCCACAATGGATATCAATCAGTTGACTCAAGTTGTGCGTAAACTGAATGAAGAAATGTAGGATCTACGCTTAGAGAATCAATCACTCAGACAAGAGTTAGATAAAACAAGGGCAGGGTTACTACCTGGAGGAGGTCCGCAGAAGGAGGACGACCTATCTTAGCTCCACCTAAATTTGGCACCCCTGCTTTTCATTCTCAGACCACCTCAGGAAATGTCTCTGACCAGCCAGTACAGGTTACTGTTGCGACTCCTACTCCTGTTCCCTTGGCGAACCCGGAGCGGTTTACCGGAGACAGTAACAAATATACTACTTTCATGAGCCAATGTCAGCTGCACTTCATTTGTAAACCACAAGTCTTCACTTCTGACACTTCCAAAGTAGCCTTTATTGTTTCTTATCTCGGAGGGGTGGCAGCAAATTGGGCTATGCCTCTTGTGGAGAATAATGATCCTGTTTTACACAATTAAAATAACTTCAAAGCCTCTATGTCAGTTTTTTTTTTCGCCAAACATGTTTTCCTGCTAGCATCTGACAATGAGCTTTTGAATCTGCGTCAAGGTTCTAAGGATTTGATTACATATGTTACCAATTTCAACAGACTACTGGCAGAAACTCATTGGCCAGAAGAAAAGAGAGTGTCACTTTTTTACCGGGGCCTAAGAGATGACCTGAAAGATTCACTTGCTCATATTGTCAATTTACCTGAAGAGTTTACTGAATTTCAAGATTTGGTAGTAAAACTGGATCATAGATTAGGGGAGCGCAAAAACGAAAGACCTAGAGGTGATATAAGGAATTTACATTTTAAAACAGATCGGAAAGAGATTGAAGATAAAAGTTCCAGTGTAGAACCAATGTAGATAGGAGGAGTTAAAAGGCCTCTAACACAAGAAGTAAAAGAAAGGTGACGAAAAGGAAACCTGTGTTTGTATTGCGGGATGTCTGGTCATTTCGCCAGAGATTGTCCAGCAAAACCAGTCAAAAAGAAAGTTTTAAGTGTAGTGACAAATTCCCTTCAGGTCTCGGAAAACTAGTCTCCTCGGGGAATGAAGAGATCTATTCCCTGAGAAGTGACAGAGTTAAGATCTCACATTTTGCGACCAGTGTAACAAATCATACACCCAGACACTTTACAGTAAGAATAATCCTGATCTTGTCCACGCAACAAAGACATAGTATCCCAGTTCTTATTGATTCTGGAGCCACTGGTAACTTCTTTGATTTGGAGTTAGCCCGGAAACTGCAACTAACTCAAGTACCAAAAAAGGAGCCTGAACCAGTACAGGCTGTAGATGGTTCAGCTTTATCCTCTGGCTTGATCAGATTCAACACCACACCTTTGTTGTTAGTAACCGATAATGGTCATACGGAATACACTGTTTCGATCTCATTGATACGCCAGCTTTCGGAGTGATTCTGGGAATCCCTTGGCTAGAACTTCACAATCCTAAGATCGATTGGGTGAAACGTACTGTGACTCTAGATTCGGCCCATTGTAAGCTTCAGTGTTACCAAGACACAAAGATACAGTCATTCACCTGTTTTGCGCTACGTTAAGGCCAGCACCTTCTGACATTCCACAAGAATATTGGGATTTCTCCGATGTTTTTGATCCAGTCAAAGCGACTAAATTACCACCCCACAGAATCTACGATTGTAGAATCGATCTGATCCCTGGGGCTGTGCTACCGTGTAGCAGAATCTACGCACTAACAGAGCCAGAAAACCAATATATGAGATCCTACTTGGATGAGTTGCTAGAAATAGGTTTCATCCGTCATTCTAACTCACCAGTCTCCTCGCCCCTCTTTTTCGTCGCCAAGAAGACAGGAGATCTGCGAGCTTGCATCGACTACCGCGCGGTTAATAAGGCAACCATTAAAAATAGATATCCATTGCCTTTGATTCCTGTACTGCTAAATCAAGTTAAGGGTTCTAGTATTTATACCAAGCTAGACCTACGCGGAGCTTATCACCTTATCCGTGTCAAAGAAGATGATGAATGGAAAACCGCCTTTCGCACCAAATTTGGTTTATTCTAATATACTGTGATGCCTTTTGGTCTGTGCAACGCCCCAGCGGCATTCCAATACTTCATTAATGAAGTTTTGCACGACTTGTTAGACATCTGTGTCATAGTATATATTGATAAACAACAAAACAGAAGCCAGTACTGCAACTTCTAATTCAAGAATAAATTGAATTTCTGCGCGCGAAGAATTAAACTAAGTGTGAGTTTGAACAGATTGTCAGGAATTAATTATATTTATTATTCATGTAGGATTTTCAAAGAATTCGTTGGTTAAGGTTCACCAGATATTTCACAACAATTGTAAAAAATGAACGATACAAGATACAAATTTCATAAAAAACAATATTTACAATTTTGAATGTCACAAAATAATTGAATGATTCGTGCCATTTGCAGACACCGATCAGACACAAACCAAGGCAAGACGCCGTTAGGCGACAGGTCCTTGATCAAATCCTGGCCGTTCCACAGTTTCGCCACCATTAAGGATTCCAACAAACAAACAATTAACACATCGAAAGAAAACATTTTGTCTTCGCCCGGTTCCTATTCTTTTCTCAGTTGTGCACACTCATACCAAAGTTATGAGGTCCTGATGAGAACCCCCTTCACTTAGTAAGGGTTCGAAACGCGTAGACCGCCTATTTACACCATAACAATGCTATTCTCGAAATAGCTCATTTCGATTTGAAAAAATATTGTAATCTCACCAAATAGGTCTCTTTGGTGTTGTTGTCAAAAATTATTTTGTGACATTCAAAATTGTAAATATTGATTCGTGTATGTATGGTATGTGTGAGAGAGTGAGATTTGAATGTGAAAGTTGATCAACCATGTATGATTGTTTGGTTTTCTATGGGGGCGCACAAGAAAAAAGTCCAGAAAAGTTGTCACTGTGTATATAGAAAAGTTCTTTATTCGTTATTGTTTATTCTTTTAAAAGTAGTCACTGTGCACTTTACAAACAGATCAGCCAACGCTAGTTTTCATGGGACCATCCACGCCGTTACTGTGAGACGACCGAGGAAACTTTTCCAGGTTCACGATTTGGGAACCTACAAACGACTGTGGGAGGAGGAAGCGACTTGACTTTCCTCACCAAAATTTTAAAGCACCGGAGCGTGAGACGCCATCAATAGGGGATTCCACAAAACCCTTATCATGAGGGTTGTTGAAGATTCTAGAACCATCATAAATGAAAACTAATACACCCTTACTCAATACCACGGAACCAACAAGACAAAAAACTCATCCTTCAGGAATAAGAGATACAAACTCTGTTTACGAACTTGGAGGATCTGGGCGTGCGCTACCGGTGTAAACTTTAGTCGCCCTGAAGAAACTCCCTGGTAGGGAGTGAAACGCGTTGGCTGATCTGTTTGTAAAGTGCACAGTGACTACTTTTAAAAGAATAAACAATAACGAATAAAGAACTTTTCTATATACACAGTGACAACTTTTCTGGACTTTTTTCTTGTGCGCCCCCATAGAGAACCAAACAAAGTACCTTTGATCTGGAAAGCACAGGGACGCCAATTAGCAGCTGATGTCGGGGTTTGCGGCACAAAATTTTATAAACTTTTTGGAACTGGTTTCTAGGTGCGGCATCATAGGGTCCGCTGCTACTATCTCTGTGTTTATCATCAACCACGTATGATTGTTTTGTTTCCCCATTAATGTGGACTTTTTATGTAAATGTCATTTTTATGAAATTTGTATCTTGTATCGTTCGTTTTTGACAATTGTTGTGAAATGTCTGGTGAACCTTAACCAACACATTTTTTGAAAAACCTTCATGAATAATAAATATAATTCATTCCTGACAATCTGTTCAAACTCGCACTTAGTTTAATTCTTCGCGCGCAGAAATTCAATTTATTCTTGAATTGGAAGTTGTAGTACTGGCTTCTGTTTTGTTGTTTATTGATAGAGAGGCTTGGCCTAACTGTGGGAAGCCCACACCCAGTGTTGTTTTCTCATAGTATACATTGATTACATCTTAATCTATTCTAAAAATCCAGAGAAACATGTGGAGCATGTTCGATCATTCTTACAAAGACTCAGAGATAACGCCCTCTTTGTAAAACTTGAGCAATGCGTCTTCAGCTCCACTACGGTGGAATTTTTGGGATATTGGTTATTCCCTGAAGGAATTACAATGGACTCCAAAAAGGTGGACGCAATCTTGAATTGGCCTGCTCCAACGTCAGTCAAGGATGTACAGAGGATTCTGGGTTTCGCAAATTTATATAGACGTTTTATCTCAAAATTTTCCGAAATAGTTGTACCAATTATACATTTACTACAAAAAGGAGTGAAATTCCATTGGAGTTCTGAGGCTGACTTAGCTTTTTCAATCTTAAAAAAGGCTTTCACTTTGGCACCTACCTCAGTACACCCAGATCCAGACAAACCGTTTTTTGTAGAGGCAGACGCTTTGCAAACTGCTATCGGAGGAGTGTTAATGCAAAAAGATGAAAGAACAGGACATTTACACCCCATAGCCTTTTTTTCGAGAAAACTCTTGCCGGCAGAGCAGAACTACACCATTGCTGAACGTGAGTTGCTAGCAATAAAAGCAGTTTTGCCAAGAATGGAGACACCATCTCCTGGGAGCAAAACACACAATAACCATCTTTTCTGATCAAAAAAATTTGCAATTTTATTCTACTGTAAAAGCTTTCACCCCAAGGCAAATGCGTTGGTTGCAATTCTTTAGTGAATTTGATTCTGTAATCACGTATCGTCCAGGTTCTAAACAGCTGTTGTCTGACACTCTTTCCCGTTTGGTGTGTGAGAAGCAGAACGATCTAAAAAGCCAATCGCAGAGTATCATTCCTGCTGAAAAAGTATTTGCCGAAGTTAGTTCAGAGGACTTTTTACAATTGGTTAAAACGAGAGTAGAGTCACTAGACCAACAACAATGGCTCTCCCAGAAAAACAATTCCATTCATGAAGGGTTGTTTCTCCGCAAAAAGAAGATATACATTCCAACTGATTTGCGTCAACAAATCATGAAATGGAATCATGACCTAGCCACAGCAGCCCATCCAGGAACTAATACATTTCTGGAATTGTGCCAAAGATATTTTTGGTGGAAAGGCATGGCCTTGGACGTACAACTGTATGTCAAAACGTGTCCAGTGTGTGCACGCTAGAAAGCTTTACATACAGCTCCTATGGGAATATTACAACCAATGGCGATTCCCCCAGTACCCTGGCATACAATCAGTCTAGATTTTGTCACAGACTCTCCAAAGTCCAATGGTTTTACAACTATCTTAGTGGTAGTAGATTTACTGTTAAAAATGGGGCATTTCATCCCGTTACCTAAGCTTCCAACAGCAGTGGAGTTTAGTAATATCTTTCTGGCCAATATTGTGAAACTCCATGAACTTCCAAATAAAATTATTTCAGACAGAGGGCCCTAATTTGTTTTAAAATTCTGGAAACAGCTTTGTAGTCCGTTGGGAATTGAAATAGCAGTGTCATCAGCCTTCCATCCCCAAACAGACGGTCAAACCGAAAAAGTAATTCAGTACTTTGAACAAAGCTTACGTTGTCTGACAACTACAATGTCATCTAATTGGGATGAATCATTACCATTGGCAGAATTTTCCCATAATAATACTGTACACTCGGCCTTAGGATGTTCACCCTTTTACTTTTAAACTTATCAACATCCGCGATCTCTTCCTGTATCATTTCCTGATGGTGAACAAAGCATGCCTGCGGTCTCTGAAAGATTAGCCAAATTAGCAACCTACAGGAACACATAAGAAAACAACTAGCTAAAAACAAATTAAAAATGAAAGAAGCAGCTGACAAGCATACGTTACCAACACGGCCCTACAAAGTAGGAGACCTAGTCTGGCTATCAACCAAGAATATTCAATTTGAAGGACCTAAAAAGCTAAAACCACGATTTATTGGGCCATTTCCCGTAGACAAAATTATAAATCCAGTTTCCATGAAATTGATGCTCCCTCCAGATTACTCTATCCATCCTGTTTTCCATGTTTCACTCCTAAAACCCAATGATCCTTCTACTAGACCTGATAATCCTCCCCCTCCAATTGTAGTTGGAGATCATGTTGAATAGGAGGTAAACGCATACAAGGTCGTCTTTACTATCTAATAGACTGGAAAGGGTATGACCCATATGAAAGATCTTGGGAACCAGAAGCAAACGTCCATGCTCCCGCACTAGTCAGAACTTTTCATGCTCTTCATCCAGACAAGCACCGACCCATAAGACGACCTTTGGGGGGTAGAACTGTCAAGGGTTCACATGCTGTTGTTACTGTTGTACCTTGAAATCTGTATTATATTGATAAACATCATGATTGTACTTTGAATTCTGTATTATGTTGATAAACAACATGATTGTTAAGTGACTGGTGATTACAGTTAGCAGTGCTTGTTGCTTTATAATGATGCCTTTTCTTGCAGTTAGCTGTGCTTAATTGCCCATCATCATGTAATACCCCAGTTTTCCTCACATGTATTTACTGTACAAACGGTTCCTGGAATTCACGTGAGGGAACGTGCCTTCATTATCCCTCGCGCACCCAAGACTATAAAAACCCAGTCCTAACACGCGGTGACGCTTCGCTTCATTTCAGCGCGCCACCGCGAGTGTTCCTGTGCCCTAATCTGGCCCCGTGAGTTTTCCGACACCTGTCCTGCATCCAGAGTCCCAGAGAAGACCCACGCCCACCAGTCTTCTTCCGTCCTGTCCCTGCATCTCCACTTACCTTTGACGTGATCTTCCAAGGCTCAAGGACGGTTCCTCCTTCATGTTTCCCCGACGTAGAGTAGCCTGGATCTCCACGTCATCAAGGCAGGTTGGATTCCAATTTACGCTTCCGCTATCTGGAAAACAACAAGTAAGAAAGTTTTTGCTATAGTTAATATTGAACAGCTGAAGATAGAGTCGGCTTGAATAGACACTGCGCAACAAGCATTGGTAAATGCATATAGAAACAAAGAAACAGTGCATTTGAGAACCAAGTGATAGACACTTCGCAACTTCGCAAATGCAAATAGACATGAAACAGTGCACTGTGGCAAAGCCAGTTGGTGGGAACTGATAATCAAGCATTGCTACCAACAACAATTAAAAAATTGTCAAACATTGTTAAAAAACAAACAGAAAGAACTGACAAACCCAAGAACTGCAAATTCACGTTTATGTTTATTCTGTATGTTGTATATGAGACCATTGTTACAAGCATTGACAAATGCACCTGTGTAAAGACTAAGGAACTGCTATTGTGAATTCTATTTTGAAACTACTGATAGTGAATAGGAAAGTTTACCACTCGTGATACGGTGTTTTCCCTCTCTAGACATTACTAGGGTATTTTTGGTTGTTTTTTCTTTTTCTTTACATTTCTTCCAGAACCCCCAGTTTTTCTATCATCACTACAAGAGTCAGGTAAGACTTGTTTGGAAATAAGTCATGTAACCTAGACTAAGTACTAACCAGCTAACCTATCTGTTCAACTTGGAAACTGACTAAGGCTTCAGGTTAACGTGTTTTGTCTTGATGTTTTTAAGGTGCTCAAGAACAGTATTGTCATAAACAAGAGGCGTCTTGACACTTGTAGAAGTGTGAGCATGGGCCAAAAGTATCTAGGTATGTACAGTCAGATCTGAAATGTTTAGGACACTTGTTTGACTGTATTCAAGGTTATTTACCAGATTTACTTGTTGTCCAAAGAAAGTATTCGTCGGCTGGCAAAGTCATACACAGAGGCCCAGAACACTTCTCGCAGAGAAACCGCACCTGGGAAAAGCAAGAACCAGTGTTTTGTTTGTTTCTCTCTCCACTTCCCCTTTCCCTTGTGGGTGAGTCAGTGTAGTCAAGTGTTTTCATCCTTGCTAACTGATTGGTTCATGAAGGAGTTGGGAGTTTGCATCGCCAGAAAGGAAACAACAGGAACCTCGTGAGTGAATGCTCAACAATAGGTTTTGTAGCATGAATGACCAAAGTTGTTGATGCAGTGGTAAAACCAATAGGTTACTATTTTAGTATGCTTTTTAAAATTATTTGGTTTACATGCATAATGTACTACAATATTTTGCATGTAAATATTTATAACATGTACGCTTGTAGAATATTCTTCATTTACTTTTTCAATGTGTGCCATGCCTGTGACCTTGAGTGCACATATTAGACCAGAAATCATTGGGTTTTTATTCCCCATCATTTTTGCATTCACTCCCTGATTTTTCCTGAACTCATTTTTGTTGGCATTATGACTTTGGGCACTTTAACCTTGCTATCCATTGCTAGAGTAAATAAATGCTAGTAGTAGGCTGCAGCACTAGTGCAAACCCACTAAAATAGCATTTAAAACAAGACTCAGGCCTGCCACTGCAGGATTTGTTTAGGTTAAATGGCTATTCATACCTAGCAAAATGAACCTTGTGTTTGTTTTGATTTATTTAAAAAAACCTTTGCTCGGCATAAAACTTCCTTTTTGAAACTTATAAGTCACCCCTAAGGTAGGCCCTAACGACCCTTAGGGCAGGGTGCATGGTATTTTAAAAGTAGGACAGGTGTGTTTGATTTTTACATGTCCTGGTAGTACAAAACTCCCACAGCCATTTTTCATTGTTGTAAGTCCTATCTCTCCCATAGACTATCACTGGGTACCTTATTACATTTAATAAGTGCTAACTTCAGATTGGGGGCACAAGACATGTGGTGTTTACACTCAAATAAATTTCAATTTAAAATTCTCTTTAATGGTGACGTTGGATATTAAGTTACAATTTTGAAAATGCTACTTTTAGAAAGTTGTCATTTTCTTGTCTAAACAACACTGCCTTTCTGCCAGAAATGGCTCTGCTATTGGAGGTTGTGGTCTGCTTCCAGACAATGAGACGATTGGAACCTAGGTATGAGGGTAGAGGGGCTTCCAAACAGGATGGCTAGGGAGGAGTTGTCCCATGCCCTGGTCACATTTCAACAGGCCCTGACTGCAGCCCACAAAAAGAACCTGACTGCAGGCCTGCTCTGCCTTTCATCACCATTGACAATATGGGGTTAGGGGAAGGGGAAAAACTGACCAGAACCATCTTTAGACATAGGTCAGAGAGTTCTCCCACACAAAGGCTGCACCAGGTATAAAAATAGGACCATCAGAACACTCCTGGACATGTGGAAGATGTAGAAGAAGGAGTGCCCAGCTTCCAGAAGGATGGCCTTGCTGTTGAAGAAGGAACAATAAATCTGCTAGCCTTGATCCCAGACTACACAGAATGAGACCCACTTGCCAGTTCACTGACCTCACGTGTGATCTACAGAGATACAACAAGCACAATGAGACCTCTCTAAAAGTGCTGATCTGACCAGCAGCAACTGGACCTGCCTGAACCTGCCTAAACCCCGCTACTGACCTTTGCTGGAGTAAGTACAGATTCCCAGGAGTTGCCTTCCAAGACCTGGACCATTGGTTGCCATCAGAGAGCGCTCCTCCTCAAGAAAAAGGTAACACACCTTATGTTTGTGCTCCTTGTCACCACAAAGCAACCTCTTCCTGACAAAAAGCGACTGTCCACAACAACCGATAATGCAAAGCTCCAGCAAGACATCTCTACACGTCAACAGTGATCATCTCCAATGACCATCAACACGAAACCTGCATTTCACACCGACAGCAGCTTTATACGATAATCCAGCAACTTGAAGCTCCTGCAATGACTGGCTCTTTGCACTACAGGGACAACTATCTGTGTAGATTAACCTGCTCTTTGTGTCGTAAGCTTCCTCCTCCAGGTGTCCCCCAATGCGAACGGAACTCTTTGTGCTGGACTTGAAAAGGCAACTCTTCAATGAGACTAACCTGCTACCTGTATCCAACCCTTGATCAATCGCGGTGGTTCTAAACTTGCGACTTTCCCCCTATGGAGCGCAACCAAAAACCACGAGTGGGGCTTTGTTTCTTGGTGCTATTTTCGTTAAAAACATTAAAAATCAGTGTTTCTGGTTCTACTGAATGAATTTGTGTCATTCTGTTTTTATTTTATTTATTAAAATTTACTCTACTTTTTATATTAGTTTGTTTTTTGTGTTGTGTTTTTAATGGGTCTTACACTAGAATAGTTTTTATAGTTCATGGGCAAAATGTATCGCCTCTTACACTCTTGTAACATCTTATGTTTATAGTTAATGAGTAGAGGTTTATTCGTTTTTACACTTTTTTAAGAATCTGTTATGCTAATTAAGAAATGTTTTGGTTCTGACACTTTAAGAGTTGGTATTTAATAATTGAGTAGAAGTTATTGCCATTTATATCACTATCAGAGTTTTTCAATTCATAGGCCAAGATTTTCTGGTAAAACCATACATAATGGTCATGATTTGTGTAAATAAAGGAAAAAGACAGAGAAGACAGAGAGAGACTATTAGTAAGAGACACCACATTCTATCCAGAAGGGGTCTATTTAAAAAGATATGCCTTTCCGTAGTACAATGTTAGGTAACAGTACAGGGGTTGTATATTTTTTCAGAATTTACCTGGGTCATACTTTATATGCACTATCCCCAGAAGCAAGAGATTCCCTTCAATGGTTGTAGTGCTAATGCACAGAAAGTACAATAAGGAGCAACAGGGACACGTTGGGTATATGCACCTGCTTGCTGCACCCCCGGTACACTTCAATATTATAGAAGAGGCCATAGATATTTCTATGGCTTCTGTAATACGAAATCATTTAAGAGGAGAAGCTCAATTAGCATTTCGCCCTACACATGGACTTTGTCTGGTCTCTTCCCGTTGATGTTAGTGCATGTAGCAATATACTTCGTCTGTGTTCACAAATGCAGAAAAGGCCACAACATACAAGCAAGCCATTTTTAAAAAATGCCAAGGTAATTTGCTACACACATTAACATCGGGCAAGAATGTGATATCCCCTTACAAGCAAAGTGCTGAAATAAATGCCAAAAAGACCAGTGTGAGCAATTAGCAATGGAAGCTCCAAAGCACCTGGGGTTAACATTGCAACAGAAGTCATTTTACTGTGAAGAGCCCTGATGAAGTCCTTATTCAGGACTATGGGCCAGATGTAGGTAGCCCAATACCAGTCGGTAACGGCCGATTTTACCGAATTCCGGCCGTTACCGACCGGTATTGGGCTTTCGGGACGTAGGGGACCCAAAAACATCCGAATCGGTAAATTTACCGAATCTGTAAAGTTTCTGATTCGGAAACCTTACCGAATCGGAAAATATAGAGAATCGGTAAATTTACCGATTCGGTAAAGGTTACGAATCGGAAAATTTACAGAATCGGAAAAATTACCGATTCGGTATATTTACCGATTCGGAAAGTTTACCGATTCGGTAAATATACCGAATCGGTAAACTTTCCGAATCGGTAAATAAGAAATGGTCAAATTGATTTTTGAGATGTAGGTAGCCATTTAAATATCGATTTTCCATGAAATTCGGTATTTAAGAGTCGGTATTTACCATGGATTGAAATCAGGTGGTAACCAGGTGCAGGCTATAAAAAATACCCCAAAATGCAACAGTTTCACCAGAATGGTGGCATTCTATGTCATTGCGAGGCGGCTACAGGCAGAAGGAGATAGGGTCTGTAGGAAGGAGGAGCAGGTGTACAGGCAGAGGATCACTCTATTCCAGCTAACTGAGCCAGAGATCCTACAAAGGTACAGATTGGCTCCCCAAACTATCCTGGACCTTATCAGGGACCTCCACCCACTGTTGGACCATCCAACCCCAAGGGCACACGCCATCCCACCCCATGTGCAGGTGCTGTGAAGCCTACACCTGCCTGCATCTGGGAGTTACCAGAGTGTGATTGCTGCAGTAGGTGGGGTGTCCCAGAGCTGTCTGTCCCATTTCTTAAAAAAATTCCTTGATGCCATGTTGCAGAGAATGCATCACTACATCAACTTCCCTGCAACGCATGCTGAACTGCTCAGGACAAAGACAGACTTTTATCAGATGGCACATTTCCCAAACATAATTGGCTGCATTTATGGTACCCACATACCAATATGCCCACCTGCTGTCACAGAGTACATATATCGGAACAGGAAGTCCACCCACACCATAAATGTACAGGTGATCTGTGATTCCAAGTACATGATCACTGACATAGTAGCCAAATTTCCCGGGAGCACCCACGACTCCTACATCTTCCAAAACAGTGGGATCTACGCACGCCTGACAGCGGGGGAATTCGGCGAAGGATACTTGCTAGGTAACACACTGTGTGAAACTCCCTTGATACATATTGCAGATGGATGTGTGTGTGTGCATGTGAGTAATGTTTTTTCTTCTTACAGTTAGGGGACAGTGCATATGCCCTCCGGTCCTTCATCCTCACTCCCTACCTCAACACTACAACACAAAGCCAGAGGAGATACAAGAGGGCACACAATACAACCCGAAACATTGTGGAGCGCACCTTTGGTATGTGGAAGAGCAGGTTTTGCTGCCTCCATAAGAGTGGAGGGGCTCGCCAGTACACACCAATCACCTGCTGCAAGATGATTGCAGCCTGTGCAATGCTGCACAACTTTGCGGTTAAGAAGGGCACCGAAGTGGACATCTCTGATTTCGAGGACCATGATGACGAGCAAGCACTGCCTGAAGCACACACATCTGGAGTTGTAACACCAACTGATGGCAGACACAGACGGGAAGAGGTCACACACAACTTCTTTTAAGTAAGTAAAGAGACACAGACAGGTGGAGTATGCACCCAATGTATTTTATTTGTGTCATGAAATAGCTTTTTAAAGCACAAATGTGCAACAACAAGTAGCTAACTTCAATGATGTCAGTCCTGGTTCACTTCACCATGAACTGTAATAGTCATTTACGGCCTCGCTTCCTAGTGCCACTTGTCTGGTGCTCACTCTGCTCACTCTCTTGCTGGCCTGTGGCCTCAGCATGGCACCTGCTGCTCCTCTCCTTATCTCTGGGCCATGGGAGCTTGCCATGCTGCTCCTGCTTGTGCTCTCCTCACTCACAGGCACATCTAGAGCAGCTGTCTGTGCAGTTTGTGCATTTAACAGCGTCTCAAGAGCACTGGTCATCCTTCCCATGCCCCTAGTGACCTCATTGGTGTTTTGGGTCATAGCCTCCTGCATGTTACTACTACTACTGCATAGCAGGGATGTGGCTGTGGCCAGGCGGTTGATAGCTTTATTTTGGCCATGAGCACGCTGCCTTTCCTTGCGCCTTGCCGCTGATTCAGTGTCCAGTTTGGTGCATAGCAGCTGCACCGATTGGCTCATTTCACGCATGCCTGCTGCCATCTCTTTGTTCACTTCTACAAGCTCCCTGAGGCCCTTTCCTATGTCTCCTATGTTACTGTTCAGGGACCTCATTTGGCGTTGGCATACCTGGATGGCTCTTCCCTGCATCCTCTGGATTCTCACCATGCTCCCCTCCAGGCCACGGCACACACTTGGACCCTCCACAGGTGCATCTGCGGGCCTTTCGAGGACTCGCGGCGTCTTGCACCAGTATGACCCACCCCTGCACTGGAGTGCATTGTGCCAGAGCTGACATCCACAGGCAAGTTGTGCCTTTCATTACCCTCCATGTCAGCTGCTGCTGACTCCATTTCTCGAAGTGGGGCCACAACATGCCTCCTGCTTGGTTGTGATGCAGGTGTTGTGTCATGCGGTGATGCTGGCATTTCTGGTGATGACAGCAACAGAGGGGATTGTGATCTGTGAGGGGACGCCTGCAACACTGGAGGCATTTCTGAGTCTTGTTCTGGAGGCTGGCTACTTGGTGCACCTGTGTCCTGTTGTACGTCTTGGGTAGATGGGCCTGGCTCCTGACTCTCCTCCCTCTCTGGGTGTGTGTCTTCAGTCTCTTGCGAACGCCTGCGAGATTTTCCTTTTGGCAGATTCTGCCACAGTGAGGGACTGCCTGCCAAACAGTTTTGGTGCACGTTCACCACCTCCTCCACAAGGACCTGAAGCTCCATGCTGCTGAATTTGAGTTTCCTTTTCCTCTCTGCCTGCTCTTTTTCTTTGCTGCTTGGCATTTAGCAGTTTTAAAAGTGCTCAAAACCCTTTCTGCTGCTCAGGGACTCAGCTCAGCTCCAACTGCCTTTCCAGAAGCTTCTAATGAGTTGCAGCTGCCTCTGTAGCCACTTCCTGGTAGGGAGGGGGAGGGTGGTAGCACCTGATTGGATGCCTACTTAAGTTTCACTTTGGTTTGCTTTCCGGTTCTGATTTTACCGATTTGGTATTTACCAAATCAGTATTTACCGATTCGGTATTCCCCATTCATTCCTATGGGCCAAAAGGCCCATAGGAATAGGAAAATCTGGCTGGACATACTGGACAAAGTTAATGCAGTGGGGGTGACAACCAGAGACACATAGGACCTTAAAAGCGTTTCTACGACCTCAGGAGCCAAACCAAGAAAAAATTGGCAGAACACCACAAGCAGGCAACAAAAACTGGTGGAGGCAAGAACCCAGCACCCCCCTTTACTGACCTGGAGGAGATGGTGGCCTCAACCATTGAACCATACAGCGTCTGTGGACTGGGAGAAGTAGACAGCTCAGCCAGAGCTGCAAGAAAAAAAGGTAAGAGACATGCACAGCATTCCCCCCATACCATCATCCTTACCTGTACCCTTTGTGGCCAAAAGGCCCATAGGAATGAATAGGGAATACCGAATCAGTAAATACCGATTCGGTAATTACTGATTCGGTAAAATCCGATTGTCCAAATCCGAATTTTACCGAATCGGTATTTTTTACCGATTTTTTTATCTACATACCATTTTCCGATTCTAAAATACCGCTTCGGTAAAATTCGGTATTTTAGAATCGGTAAAATCGGATTACCTACATCTGGCCCTAAATGTGTTGTCTGCACTGGCATTTCCTTTTTTAACGATTTTGATATCTAATAAAGAAGACTTAGATTTGAGGATTGGCAGTGGATCCTTTGCGATTTTGGACTCTATTTGTTGCATGAAGTTGTTCTCCAGAAGGAATGATAGTGATAAAAACTGAGGTTGCAGAAACTTCATTGAACTCATGAACTATTACTTAAACACATTGCTGGGAGAAATTGGGTCACTGGTTAACTGAGGGGTGAGCCCTGGTTAAGCAGCAACAACTATCCTTGTCAGGCTAAGACACCTGCCAACCCCAAATTAACCTGTACTCGCCCCCTGGTGGCTTGGCACAGTGGAGTCAGGCTTGACTTAGAGACAATGTGTAAGGTATTTGTGTAATCCTTCAAATGGTAAAACTGTGAAAACAGCAGGCAAAAAGATCCTACATAAGGTTAGGAAAATAGACCAAAATGCAATGAATAAAGAAAGATCAAAACAGCAAACACCCAATTAGTAGAATCGGAGATATTGAATTTTAAAGTTTTTGCAAAAAATAGCACCAAAAAGGGGTAAACCTTCAACTGTGGCTATGAGTTGCACTGGACTGGGAGAAAGTCACAAGTTTAGGCTGACCATGATTGAGCCCTGGCCGGCTACAGGGGGGACCCAGTTAGGCCTCTGAACAGAGTGCCTTAAATCCTAGCTGGCAGAGCATTGCGGAGAGCCGATGCGTTGCACAGCTGAACTGATGTGTCAGTTCCGAGATGTGCCAAGATCCTGGTGCGTCGATGTCGGGGGGACCAGTCAATAAGTGCTTGTACTGCGTAGTCCAAAGCCGGGGAATCGGCGCACAGTTGGGGTGATGCATCGGTTCTGAAGTGCTCTGAGGCTGCAATGTGGCCCTGAGGTAGCTGACCCCTTGTGCTGGGAGTTCAGGTGCACTTTCTGGGCAATCTTTCTAAACAAATGATTTGTTCCCTGCACAAACTGAAACTATAATATTTTGCAATGTGAAAACCTATGTCAAAGCAAATCAGTTTTGTTGCATGAACGACCAAAGTTGTTAATGCAGTTGTAAAACCCATAGGTTAATATGTTTTTATGAATGTCACATGCATTTCCAAAGGCTGTAGACCTATGGTTTAAATCGTGAATACCACTGACAAAGTCAATAGGCATCACTTTAATAGTTAAAAACTATATATGTTTGCTGTTGTAGGCAAATATAGGAGTATAGGGGTACTACTGCTGTACAAAATATTACATGATACCTTGCAGATAATCGGAACAAACTTGATTTAGGAGGTTTCCTGTTGTGATATTACTTTAGGGTACATGATCTGCAAGACCCTTGTACAAGGGGTTCCAATTTTCCATTCCACCTGCAAACTTCTAGTTCTTAGCTGTGTGTGTGTTAAAGTCCTTTTCCTTCTTTTAAAGGAAAAGTACTGACTAAACAATGATTTATAGACTGATATTTTGTGTGTTACTGAGCTCTGAGATTCTAGCCCATAGCACCTCTCTTATCCAGCCATGGATTGCAAGACAGGTGTTGATGAAGGTAGAAGGGTACCTTGGTCCCATGTACAGAGGTCTACTGTACAGAGGTCTTAGTACACAAGAGGTAAAAAACCCACATTAACACAATTTGAGGTCAGGAATTTCTGAGTGTCACATGATCTCCTGAACTAGCTTTTTTTACATGCAGAAACATTCCAGAGGGCTAGCTAATCTCACTAGCTAGCTTTCAACGTAGGAGTAGAAGTTGTGCACTTTATTTCTAAACAGTCTAATTACCTGGACACTGACCAGGCTGATCTATTATTCCTGCTGTACCGCCCACTGACTACATGAAATTAATAGGTTTAGCCTCAAAAGAACTTGATATAAGTAAGAATCAATTCATGACACATAGAATCAATTCATGACACATTTGGTCCAACCACATCAATACACATACATTACCTGCCATGCCGGCACAACCACCACGGCTTGCCCTAACTCGGGTGCAGAAGTCAAGTATACCGCAGATGTGAATCTCCATAAACCATGAGTGGAGACAGTAATGCTGGGGGCCCTTTGATTTGATTGATGGTGGATGGCAGGCTTTTGTGTCTGTTTTCTCCATTGACCAAATGAGAGGAAAAATCTCCAGTGATAATACAGAGTGAGTACTGCACCCAATTCAGACACAATGCTTGGCTTCGAGCATCCTTGGAGACAGCTTACCTCGTGAATCCAGAATCCTTGAAGGAGAGCTAGAACTTCCTGCAGAGGCACAGGAGGCCCTTCTAAACCTTGAACCAGGATTTTCTAGGGAAGTCTGAAAGGAAAGACGAAATAAAGGTTACTGTTGTTGTGCGCATGTCAAAGATTGAAAGACAATGTCAGTGTTCAGTGACAGCCCTTAGAATCCAAAAATCAACAAGTGAGAAAAGAGTTTGCCATCTTTCAGAAAAATCAAGAAAACAGCTAACTGTGAATGAAGTAAGGTGTGAAAAAAAAGCTTGCTGCAACCGCTAAAATAATGTTTAGAAATTAGGATTCCCAAAGGAACACAAGATGATGTCTGTGTAAACATGCAAATATGTGCGGTTTGAGAAACAGGCCAAGTACAGGAAAATCTCTTGTGTAGGAAGCATTAAAGTTACAAAATATTCTCTGACGTTAACAAGAGAAAGAATATCTAAAGAAACAAAAAAGGTAGATACAAAAATAGCAGACCTCTGAAGATAATTATAAGTTGTGAAATAAGTCCTTTTAAAAAAACAGTCAACCTGTAGCAGTTTTTTACTACAGAGTCCTTTGTGTTGGAACCTCTGGGGCAGAGGAATGAAAGCCGCATGAGAAAGAAGGGGACAGTAAAGTCAAGC
The DNA here is from genome assembly GCF_964261635.1 of Lissotriton helveticus. Lineage (NCBI taxonomy): Eukaryota > Metazoa > Chordata > Amphibia > Caudata > Salamandridae > Lissotriton > Lissotriton helveticus. The sequence goes on from NC_136059.1 coordinate 407,450,594, forward strand.
ATGCCCTCTCCTTCACAACTAAAATCATCTCCTAACTCCTTCGTTCTTCTGCCGTGCATATACTTACCAGTGGTCACCAGTCGACGAGCCAGGGGTCCTGAGGACTTTATGTCGTCCCTGCAACAATCAAAGCGTTCAGGTCGGTATATTCAAGAAGTTGGGTAGCTATATGGGCACTTTTCCTTTCTTCTTTTTACTTTTACTTGGGACCAGCAAACGTTCAGCTTCACTCGCAGGTGCTGTTCATAGGTTTTTGTGTTTGTCCACAAACTCTACACACATGACCGCCCTGCCCACTCTCCAGTGTCGGACGAGAAATCTGTCTGCTTTCACTCTCTCCGCATGCAACTCTTCACTGGTCACGGGGAGCTAGAAGCAATGTTGGGGCCCCCGGGGCTAGCTTACACAAGAGCCTTGCCGGATCCTGATGGCGTCTCACAATTGTGGATATAAGTCCCAAGTGCTGCTCATGGGCAGGTGGTGGTTCTCCTAGTTTCCCATAGATGGTGAGTGATTCTAATGGGCCCCACTGTTAATTCCAGAGCACAGGTTAGATAAAATGCAGGCAAACTGAGAAATTTTGACAACAGCAGAAGAGATGCTACTCACAACTTCAACAGAGGTTTAATAAAGCACACAGACACACCACAGGAATTATTCTAGGCACCAGCAAATGGAAAATCAAGGTATTAAAGATGCGATTTGGGTCCTTGAATAATACTGTTGAAGTGCTTTTACTTTCTCCTACTATGTTTTTTCACGGCCTGCTTTACATTGTGCAATATCACACTGGACCACGAAAAAATTCAAAACATTCTTGACTCAATCCCCACTACGAGTCCGTGCGAAGAAAATAATCTCCCACACTCCCCAACACCCAGCTGTCTCTCCTCCTGGGGTCAAGTCTCGATCGAAGAAGTAGGCAATACGTTAAAATCCATAAAAAGTGGATCCCCCAGGGACCCCGTCCCACTTCGGATCCTCAAGGAGGTAGCCTCTACAGTTATCCCCTCTCTGACCCATCTGATCAACGCCTCATTCCAACAGGCTATCGTACCGCCAAGCTGGAAGATGGCGGTTGTGAAAGCTCTATTAAAAAAACCTTCCCTTGACCCCGAAAATCTAGCCAACTATAGGCCCATCTCCCTACTCCCAGGAGTCAGCAAGATTGCTGAAAAACTGGTTAACAAACAACTTTCCCAGTTCCTGGAGGTCAATAACAAACTAAATAGTTCCCAGACGGGCTTCCGCCCAGGGCAGGGCACTGACATCGCCCTCCTGGCAGCGGTGGAGGAGGCCAAAGCACTACTGGACGGAGGAGGGTCAGTGGCAGTGATCCTCCTCGACCTAAGTGCGGCCTTTGATACCGTCAACCACCAACTTCTCATCAAAAGACTCAAGAGAGTTGGTGTGGAAGGCCTGGCACTCTCCTGGCTATCATCCTTTTTGACTCAGCGGAACTATCAGATCTGGGAGAAGAACGCCCGCTCCTCCGAAATTCCCCTCCAATGTGGGGTGCCTCAGGGCTCCTCCCTGAGCCCAACATTATTTAATATCTATATGTCCACATTGGAGGAGGTCATCACCCCGTTCGGAGTGAGCGTAGTAAGCTACGCTGACGACACTCAACTAGTGGTGTCATTATCCCACCCCAGACAACAAGCAGCCGATTTATCCAACTGCCTCACGCAGGTCCACTGCTGGATGAACAGCTCAGCCTTGAAATTAAACGGGACAAAAACTGAGGTTCTGCTCCTTGGCTCAAAAGGACTTACACTCTCCCCGAACATCTGGCCAGCTTGTATGGGCCCCCCCCCTGATCCAAAAGTAGAAGTAAAAAGTCTTGGTGTGTGGCTTGACAAAGACCTCTCACTCACTACACAAGCAAAGACCGTAGCGGGGACCTGCTTCGGGCTTCTGAAATCGCTGAGGAAAGTCCTGCCCCTCCTGCCTCCCAAATCCCAAAAATTGCTAATTCAAGGGTTAATACTCTCAAGGCTGGATTACAGCAATGTGATCTAACTGGGCGCCCCCGAAGTGACGCTTAACAAGCTCCAGAGAATCCAGAACACGGCGGCGCGGATTCTCACAAACACCCCTGCCAGAGTTTCGGCTAAACCGGCCCTAAAACTCCTCCACTGGCTTCCGATAAGGGAGCGGGTCAAATTCAAAGCCCTGTGCCTGGCCCATAAACTGCTACGAAATCAAGGCCCCCTTGTCCTCAGGAAATTTATCATACCCTACAAACCCACAAGACCCCTCCGCTCGGACACGGAAAACTTCATCACGATCCCCAGATACAAGAAAGCCCGTTCAGGAGGAAGACGCTTCTCGGTCCATACCGCACGTCTCTGGAACCTGCTTCCCCATGACCTGCGACTGGAACCACAATATCTCCGCTTCAGGAAGCTCCTTAAAACTCACCTTTTTCCCCAATGATTCACCCTCGCCGTTCCCCTTACTGTCTGCCCTCCTTCCCTATATTCTCCCCCGGCCCACTGAACTCAGGAGATAGGGTCCACCAGCGCTGGGATACCTCTTGGTGACTACGCGCTTTACAAAAATAAAATAATAATAATAATAATAATAATAATAATAATAATCACACTGGACCAGATGACACATAATGATCTGCACCAAGGTGTCCAATACTCGTACGACCCGTGACCATGGTGGGGGCTTAAGTGGGGGACGTTTGGTATACTTTTTCTCTTGCGATCCCCAGCATTGAGTGCGAAATCTAATGTGCGTGCGTTACATTTGCTTATCTTGAGATTACTGCTGCTTATAAATTATTTTTTTCTGCTTCTACAATTTCTGGGAAAATACATACCACTGTTAGTGTGAATATTCATGTGGACAGCTGTGCCAGCTTCATCCAGTGGAATCTCACTCCTGAGTCATCCATTCTTATCTGAAGATTGGCAGAAAGGCAAATCACGAGGGCCTCAAAACTTGAACCCCGATTTACTAAAGGGTCAAAGGAACACTCTTGCAACCCATAGCAGTATCGGTCAACTATCGACTGCTAAATAATGTAATTGTGAAAAGTTGGCCTTCGCACAGCACCAAAGGCTCTCTGCACTATTAGGGGGCAACCACATAGAAATATGTGAAAAAAAGGAGCGCTTCTGAGGTGGTTCGGTACATCTATCCATAGACCAGATGAAGTAATGTAGAGTGCCCAGACTTTGTATCAAAATGTACTGCTAGGTGAAATGACGGGCAAGCCCTCATACACAGTAGGACCATAACATATAGAGTGTGTACTAGACCTACAGACCTCTCATCTGTAGGCTTACACCAACTGGTCAAAGGAGCGATGCTGCAGGGCACTGTTTAGAGGGGAGCTTCACTGATAATCCTCATTTAAGTTGGACCGGCGCTCTTTCTTTGTCCTGGTCCGATCATAATGCAGTCCTTTTCATAGATAATCTGGGGAATCTTGTATTAGCTATCCCTGGAATAAAATAGAGGTAAAACAGCTAGAGTCTTGCCTATCAAAAACCTTTCCAAATATGTCCACAGATCTGGACTCAGCAGTAGCAATTTACCACTCGCGGCTGGACTTAGTATTTCAGAATTGGTCCAGCCAAAAAATTGTCGAAGTCTTAGACGTCCCCCTCGGGACTCTGGTTCAACGGCACTCTCAGAATGCAAAAACAACTTTGTCATACTCTCGAGAGGAAATGGAGACTGGATGACAATGAAACCTCCAAAAGTGAATATAAAGAATCTCTTCAGGCTTATAAGAGTGTCATCCTCAGGGAGAAGGCCGCTTTACAGATAAATTCAGAGTGGCCAACCGATGCCCTAAAACTCTATTCACTACGGTAAAAACCCCATCCAAACTTGAAGCTCCGCAGGATACTGTTGCTACTCAGGAGTTTTGGAAGGCCTTAGTGGATACCTTTCAACATAAGGTCAAGGCTGTCTATGATACCTTCTTACATCAGACCAATGGCCTGGCACAGACTCCCACCCACTTAAATAGAATACAATCTACTGAAGGAACCCTGTCCTCATTCACGGCCTTGACCACCGAACAGACGCTCAGAAAAATTGGCGCAATTAAGTCAGGCTCCCCATCAGATCCCTGCCCCCCCCAAAAAAAAATTCTACACCATTTGCCCAAAACCATAGCAATTCCCAGTAGTGTGGAAGAAAGCCTCCATACTCCCTCTTTTAAAAAAATCCACTCTGGACACCAAGGATCCCCTTAATTACAGGCCTATCTCTAGACTTCCCTTTCCTTCTAAGGTGGTGGAAAAGGCCATCAACTTAGAATTATTCTCTTTTATCAATCAAAACGGTATCCAGGACCCTTCTCAGTTTGGCTTTCGTGCACACTACAGCATAGAGCTGGCACTTATCATGGTTACCGAGGAGCTCAGACAGGTGCTGGATGGTGGGGGGGGTCCTGCCCTGATCCTTCTAGATTCATCAGCAGCCTTTGACACTGTCAATCATGGGCTGCTGCTGGACCGTCTAGCTTCTATCCGGATCATGGATAAGGTGCTTTCCCTGATAGGCTCCATTCTATATAGGCGATCTCAGTGGGTCGCGTTGGGTGATTATGTATCATCATCCTTCTCAGTGCTATGTGGTGTCCCTCAGGGATCTTCCCTGAGCCCTACACTTTTTAATCTCTATGTCACCCCATTGGCCAAACTAATAAAAAGCTGTGGCTTTGCCCTCGTATCTATGCAGACGATATGCAGATAATTGTCTTAGTGAGTGGCCCATCCAGTTCCACAGCGATCGATTTCCATGACTGTATGAGTCATATAGGAAATTGGATGACAGACAATTGTCTGAAACTAAATTCCTCCAAAATGGAGGTCTTGATTTTTGGCAATAATCCTCTCATCTGCACTAACAGCTGGTGGCATGTCCAGCTCGGCCCATTACCCTCGCCAATGCTAAAAGCTAAAAACGTGTGAGTCATTACAGAGACTAAGCTGCCATTTGAAGCTCAATACAACTCCTCTACCTATGAATACTTCTTTGTCCTTACAATTCTTAGGAAAATATTACCTTCAATCCCACCAGAATTAAGGAAACCTGTGATATCTGTTTTGATATCTTAAGGACTGGACTACTGTAAATGCTCTGCTCACCAGCGCAAAAAAACGCAGCATACAAATATTGTAGACCGTACAGAATGCTGCAGGCAGGCTATTCCTGGGAATCCTCAAATCTGACTCTGTAACCAGATGTATGTCGTTACTACGCATGCATTTACAACGCATGCCTTTATGACGCAACTTTTACAACGCAAGTCGTTACAACGACTTGCGTTGGGGGGCGCTGGATAGTGAATAGTTTAATTTATTATTCCAACTCCAGTCCCCCTGGATAGTAGGGAAGGAGTTGGATAATAAATTAATCTATTCCCTATTCTGGAGCGCCCCCCAGCGCAAGTCGTTGTAACGACTTGCGTTGTAAAAGTTGCATCGAAAAGGCACAGCGTTGTAAAAGTTGCGTAGTAAACGCTGTTCCCCTCTGTAACCACAGTTCTGTCTCTGCTCCACTAGCTACCGTAGCAAAGCACATTTCTCTGTATTGCTTTTAAATCCCTGCATAATCTGGGCCCAACTCAGCTAGCAAATCATCTAAAACCTTATATCCCTGCAAGGCCCCTTAGGTCAGCCGAGCTTGGGAACTGGAATTTTCCTAGAGCAAAAATGCCAGATGGGGTGGTAAGAGTTTTACCACCACAACAGCAAAGATGTGGAACATCTCTACCAACCTCTCTTAAGAAAGAGACAAATCTACGTTCAGAAAGCGTCTAAAAACTTGGCTATTTAAGGCATAACTTCTACCCCACCTAAGTTAATTCTGCATGTACTACAGGGTAGTGCCTAGACACCTCACGTGATTGCTGCCCTTTACAAATTAATATTCATCATCTATATCCTATATGTTTGACTCTTCTGCTGGTATCTGTGCGCAGGGATTTATATTGGAGTGTATTCCTCTGGCACAAAGATGACCAGAGATGGTGCAGATGTTTGGACCTTGGCACAAGGACGTGTTTTGTGCAAAGCTGCCATTTTTAGCATGACATGAAGAGCAGGTGACTTTCTGTTCATTTGGGGATGGGCTGTTTGTTATTGTTGATGCAAAGCAGCTCAGCTATATTTCACGCTGCGCTCCATTTCATATAGGGTAGTAAAACTAGATTTAAGTTTTAGAAAAGGCGATCCTTGAAAAGTGCACAGTGAAAGCAAGCGTACTTCCCATTAATTGTGCCTGCTTGGTGCTGAGCACTTGGAAACAGGGATTTGGTAACTGCCCGAAGTGAATAAATGCAGCTTTAATGCACCAAGAGCCCTTCTCTCTGCAGAGGTGGCAACCTCTGGGTCGCTTGTCATTTGCTGGCAGCCTCTGTGCTAACTGATGTTAAACATCTGTCGTAAGCGATAGGCGAACACAAATGGTCTTAAGTCACTTTGACCTTTCCACTTCTATGTCCAGACTACTTTGATTCAAGGTTAGCAAACATTAGTGATTTCTCATAAGTGTGCATTTACATCGGTTGTGTCCAATGTAAAATGCTGAACATTCGTGGGCAGTGACATATGTGCTTATGGACATCTGTGTGCAGTGGCATCATACTGACTGCACGTTTTTGCACAACAATGGGAAAAGGAACCGCTGTTCAGCCTCAAAGCTCGGGCCTAAATCTTTAATTCTAGAGCTTCAGAAACGTCAATACTTTCCCGTGCAACATAAATCAAAACTTCTGATTCATATTCGTGCCCATTCTCTGAACAAGATCAGCTCAGCTCCAACAAGATACTGGGAATGTCTATCGAGAAAATTACAAACCCATTTTCAATTCCTAAAATAGCAATGCAAGTCCTTAGGACCCGCCGTCTATTTCCATTAGTGTGTTCCTGCTCGGAGTACACCAAGCTTAAAACAGAAATGTCTAAAAGCTTTGTACTCACACTTTGCCAAGTCTTGCATTAGTTTTGGGATTATTTTGGGATTACTAATGGGATAGATCCATTTGATTTTGAAATATGCAGGTTCCGTCCTTTATTCTGTCTTGTGTTTGACCTTAGTCACTTTGGTCAGTTGTGCCACTTGCTTGTACTATAAGAGCCTGGGGGTGTACATTAACTTTACCAGCCAGAAGGCGCCGATCAGCTGTATATAATGGTTAACTCTCTAAGGAAGTGGCCTTACCATTGGGTTCAAACTCTCAATATCTGATATGGTACAGCGCTAAATATGGTATAATGGCCAACACTCCCTACAGGTAATAGAGTCTTCAACATGCCTAGCATTTAGATTGGAACCTCCCACCTGGGTTCAAATCCGACTCATGGCACATGGCCAAACCATTGGCATACATTGTATAAATATGTGCAAATCACTTAATTTCCCTGTTATTGGCATTGTAAATATAGTCTTAATGTGAAAATGAAATTGAATGACTAAGTATGCTGCCTCGTGGTCCGGTCTCACCGACACATGCCTGACATACAGTTCCATGTATAGCACCCCCTGTTTGTTGTACTACAATAATGTTTTCTATGAAATGCTGTGATGGTTACTGTAGATAGGGGCCTGATTTAGAGTTGCTCCATCACAAAGGCTATAGATATCCTGTCTGCCCTATTACAAGTGCCATAGAATATAGGGGCATATTATCAAGGTGAAGACATCTAACATGGGCTTCGATAGGAATTCCATAGAGCATATTATCAAGCCCATTATCGCCGCTTTATCCGCAGTTTCCTGCTGATAAAAGCGGCGATAATGTATCGCCCGTCCTTGATAATATGCCCCATAGTGCCTTTGTAATAGGAGGGAAGATATACCAGTCATGCTTGTGATGATCCTGATTTTGACAGAGTACCCTATCTGGCAAACTCTAAATCAGGCTCTAAGGGCAATATTAGCAAGGACTTGCGATAATCATCGCAAAGCGCGCTTAGCACTGTATTTTTTATCGCCGGCTATCGCTGGTTTAGATCGCGGAGATAACATGTTATTATCAACGTTTATATCCAAGGCGATAATAAACCAGCGATAGCGGCGATTCTCCATCAATAACGCAGGAATTCCAGTGAGGAATTCCCATTGCTAAGGAAAAGGTCGCTAATAGGCAGGTGAGGATTCAGCCGTAGAATCCACCTCCGATAGAAAACAATGGCTAAGTCAGGATTTTAGCAGGTGTTAAAATCCAGCGATAATCGCGGTTAGCGTGAGTTTTTTTATCGCTTCACCTGAGTTGCACATAGGGGAAAGTTGTGTCAGCGACTTTTGGCAACGCCTACCTTGCATGTCATTAGCGATAATTATCTCTGACATGCAAGGTGACAGGAAAGCCGTGCGCTATAGCCAGAAAGCTGTCGCTAATGCCTGTTAGCGACAGCTTCATGATAGGGCGATAAAAACATCGCTGCTTTAGTGGCAAAAAGTGCTGCTAAAGCAGCTATAAAGGCCTTGCTAATATGCTCCTAGGTTCGGTAGTTTATGAAACCCAGAAAGAAAATGTGACTTCAAATGCCACCAAACTTTTCATCTTCGGAAAATCAATACCATACTTCATTGGTTGCTGCTTAATTAACTTCAAAATCCCTCTTGTCAATATTAGAAAAAATATTTTTTCCCCAATTAAAAAATGAGGGAATGTATTGTAATATCAAATGTAACCCATGTATAGTGTTCAAAGAATTTTAATGAGGAAAATATATGTCAACCAAATGCTAGCCATTTAATACCACTTTTGAATAAGTAATAGAGCAAACTGAGTATGTGTCAAGCATAGTCTCATTTTTCAAAATTGAAAAAAGGACAATAGTATTTTCTAGACTTCATATGATGAAAACCAATCAAAGAGTGATTGATGTTTGCTTCAATGGAGTACCATTTTCTGTGCCTCCTGTTACCAAAGCAGTACAAAGTTTGGTACAAGTTTTGGCACAGCCAGTTCTTGCAATTCTGGGCATGTGTTTGTGGACTCATGCCCTCTTCAGCAAAAAGTAGCAAGTAGATATGATGATGCTTGAAAAGCTGCTCAAAGTATAGCAGGTGAAGTACCACTTCATACGCACCAAAGCACACCAAAGAACTGTCACTTTTATCCTCATTTAGTAGTACATTGAAAAAGACACAACCAATTATAGAAGCTCCATTGACGATTCTCCAATACGTGATCCACAGCAGTCAGTGCATCAGGTAATTTTGATTTATTCCATTAACAACAAAAAATGGCAGCCAACACAAGTTTCGTCCTCCTGGACTTTCTCAAGGCTTCTCTGGAGATTATGAATAATCTGTTTCAATTTCTAGCATGAGTTGTTCACGTTTGAAAGTTTCACTCTAAGTCATTATGTTGTCTACTCAAAATAAATACAGCACATCATAGGCTCTCAGGAGTTCCTTCAGAAACACAACAGAAATAATTGCACTACCTTTCACAAGACAGGCTTTTCAAATGTTAACTCTTCCTGAGCAGCTTTCACATTTGAATGCTGGCGTCTGCATAGTCCACTTTCAATTGTTTGCTTCTGCGGCTGCAGATCTAGTGGACTTATACCCTAGGTGGGTGGGCATTGCAGCACCATGGGAGCACCCTTATCAATTGAAAAGTTGTGAAATGTATTTAAAGAATATAAATTACTGACTTATAGATGTGCAGATCTGGAAGCATATCCACGGAGGTACACTTATAATAATACTTCACCTTGTAGATGCAACCAGGAGTAGCTTGACGACCATATGACTCTAGGAGGAGTCTAACAATCAAGGGAAAAGGCACACCATGCCAGCAAGTCAGCATCATGTCGCCCATTGCATTCTGCTACGTGGAGATCAAAGTGTGTTTTGAATTATACACAAATAGAGTTCCTGCCTGTTTTGCCCATCGTCATTAGAAGGCAGAATATAGATTTGGGAGTATTTGCAGTATGTCAGGTGGCATGCTACTCCAAAGCTTGCAAGTACATCCTGTAGTGGCTTGTTAACCTCATGACTCACAAAGTGTTCTAAATATAATTTTGTAGCAGTTAGATTCACTTAAGCCTACTGATGAAGGGTGATTTTAGGATTCAGGTGCTCACTTAACAGTACACACTAAGGACTCTATTATGATTCTGTGGCTCAGGGACCACCAGTTTCGCGCATGTGCGGTAGTGGCGGTCTTCCGACAGCCCTATTACAATTAGGGTGGTCAGACCGCCATTGCCCAGCCACAGCTGCCAGGGAACCACCATTCCCTGATGCTTTTGCAGCAGTCTTGAGGCCTCAATATGATTGACGGGACTACTGCGGTCCCTCCAAGCATATTATGAGCTTCCTCTCTGACACGGTTTTCATGGCAGTTACCAAGGCATGAAAACAGTGGCGGAGAGGAAACAAAGAGCGCCCTACAGGCTATCCTTGTGCCTCAGCTCCATAGGGTGCATGCAGGGGGGGCGCAACATGTGCCACCCTGTGTGCATGCACCCCAGTTCCTGCACGGCCTGGACTTTACTGTCCATTTCATGCAGGAAGTGTATTTGGCGTTTTTTTTGTGGTGCCCATTTTCATGGCACCATCGTTGGAACGTAAAAATCAGCCTGCCAGGCACAAGAGAAATACTCGTAATCTGGTAGGCAGCCTGTCCACAAGTTTGGCAGTGCAGCGGGGGGTGGGGGGGGGGGGCGGCGCTGCGCCGCCAAACTCGTAATCAAGTCTAATATCTTTTAGACCAGCCACATACTGCGCTGCTTTGGGAGCAGGGATGTCCACCCAGCATCCTCTAGTAAACTGTAGGGTTAAATAAACAGTTGCACAGCCTTGAGCACATGCAAGCTTATATACACAATCATGCAATTAATCTTCAGTCTTGTAAATATTGAATCTTTATTATTCTTAGCCAACACGTGTTTCAGCATATTGGGCATCTCTCCCCAAGGCTTCGTCAGGGCTAATAATCAAACAAAAAAACCTTAATTTTACACAGGTCAAGCAAACATATCTACTGCATGAAAACTCATCAGCCTTTGATAAAAGCTGTGTATTTGTTTTTACAGAAAAGCCGTGGCCATATCGCAGAAACCCATGCGATATATACTCAAATATTTCTAGTCTCCTAAAGATAAAGAAAACAAAAGACACACAATTGATGGACGGAATGCAGAACACATCAAAACATTCACGCCCAGTCAAGAGATCTGGGTTCAATCCATTATTCTTTTGCTCACCATGCCACTCCATTTAGACCTAGCCATAAGTAAATCAGTCTTGACCCTGTGCCTCATGGGAACAGTCCAGCCCGAATTGCCAAGCTAGGTCCTCCCTGGACCGGAAACAAGCATCCTAGGACCGGTTTTGGAGTTTCACCCTTCATCAGCCAGGATAGCTTGATTCCATTGGTACTGTGAGCCCAGAATCCACGTCTGGGCATACCTGGCGCACTTTGGGCGAGAAAGCAAAAGACAAACAATTGATGGACGGAATGCAGAACAAATCAAAACATTCACCCCCCAGTCAACAGAGCTGGGTTAAATCCATTATCCTTTTGCTCACCGTGCCACTCCAGTTTAGACATGGCCATATGCAAATCAGTCTTGACCCTGTGCCTCATGGGAACAGTCCAGCCTGAACTGTCAAGCCAGGTCCTCCCTGGACTGGAAACAAGCATCATAGGAGCGGAGTCGGGGTATCATCAGCTAGGTTAGCTTGATTTCAGTGGCACTGTGAGCCCAGAACCCACGTCTGGGCATACCTGGCGCACTTAGGGCGAGAAAGCAAAAGACACATAATTTATGGACGGAATCCAGAACAAATCAAAACATTCACCCCCAGTCAAGAGATCTGGGTTAAATCCATTATTCTTTTGCTCACCGTGCCACCCCAGTTTAGACCTGGCCATATTTAAAGTCTTGACCCTGTGCCTCATGGGAACAGTCCAGCCCGAATGCCCAGCCATGTCGTCCCTGACTGGAAACAAGCATCCTAGGACTGGTTTCAGGGTATTGACCCATCTCAAACTCCCAATTACAATATTAGAGGACCTATAAAATTCTGCACACCAAATATATAATGATGGAGGGGCAAATATGCAGATGCCACATTACATATACTAAACCTGAACATTTAATCTCCTAGAAAATACTGTAGTTCGTGGTCAATGTTTAAATCTTCTTCAACTGCTCGTAATTTCATTATCCGCAAAGCTTCTCTTTGCCTGAGACACAATTCTCTGATCCCCCCTCAGGGGTCCCTGATCACATGATCAATTCCAAAGAATTAAAACTCATGTATTGTTCCTGGGCTGTCCACTCTATGGCATGAACGCTATTGGGTACCTCACATTGAGCGATTTAGGTGCCCTCGTGTGTTCAGCAACAGTCTCCCTGAAAGCTCACTACATAGAAGTGATTGCAGTTGCATACAATATTGTACACTACAATTTTGGTATTACAATTAATGTTTGATCTTATCTCATATTACTCTGTATCTTCATTCTTGAATCTTTTGATCTATGCCCACATACACATACACATCCACAATGCCCAATCTAATAAAAAATCTAATGTGTACTGTGTTATCCAATTGGTCTCAAACTGTTGTTTTAAAAACTTTGTACTGTATTTGCAGCTTGCATGATCGAGAGCTGTGTTAAAGCTTGGTGGGGTTGGAAACTTCACTTTTTAACCTAGGCGTAGGTCAACATCCCAGGCATTGACGCTGATGCTCATGCCCGGTTTGAAAAGGGGAAGATGACGCGACCGAGCAGCAGACGCACGCAGCTGGCGCGCCGCTGGCGAACCGATGGCGCGCCTGAGGTGAGCCTGTCTGCGCCTGTCCATCCACGACCGGGAGCAGTGGCCAGAACCCCTGTAGGTGCCACTCGGGAAACATATTCTTATTCCACGGAGCAGCTTAATTAATATAGAAGGATAATTCAGAGTAAGTGTGCTCATTTAATTATGCCTGACAGCAATGTCAGTAACTACCCTTACTGCTGCTTTAAATTTTATCCTGTTATCAAAACCCCTACAGCTACACTCTCTCACACTGTTCTTAAAATGTTTTTACTTAATTGCCGCTTGCTTCCCAAGCATTCCATCGAAATCTGGCTATTGCTGAAGAAGAGAGCCCTGATGTGCTGTTTTTTAACAGAAACTCAGCTAAATAGTGAGGCTGACCCCGCTATTGTCCAAGCTCTTCCTTCTGGCTATGCTATTCAGAGACTCGACCAGGAATTAGGCAGGGGTGGCGGCAGAGCAATTATTCACAAAACTGATTTTAACTGTGCATTTTTGCAAGTCCCCTACCTGATTGCGAAAGTTGTTCCTTCGCAATAGATCTATGACATGTTTGCACTCTTTGGCGCCGCGGCCAGGGCGACTGACGCTGGAATCTGGGGACCACGGTTCGATCCCCGGCTCCGGCGGCAGGTTAGCCCAGCACCATGTGACTCTGGGCAATAGCTCGCTTAATCTTCCCGACGGCCCCCAGCGCCTAGAGACCCTTGCGGGTGATTGTGCGCTTTACAAATGTGGACTTTACTTTACTCTCTCTGGGATGTTAATTTATCGCCCCCCAGACTCCCTCAGCCAATTGTGTAAAGAGCTTCCTGAGACAGCAGCCAATTTTGCCAGTCTCCTCCCCAGTTTCACACTATTAGGGGATTTTAATTTAATTTACATTTTGAGGATACCTCACATTCAGTGGCATGTGAGTTTATTGATAGTCTGGGAGCATTTCAGTTCAATCAAAAGGTCGGCAGCTCTACTCACTGTGAAGGCCACTTGCTTGACCCAATTTTTTCTAATCTTGAGAATCTCCTGGTCGAGGACCCCATCCAGGTGCCTTGGTCCGACCACTCTCTAATTCCATTTACCTGGGCCTCTCAGGTTGCCATTACCTTGGCTGCGGGAATGAAAAGACTGGCCCACACATGGTCTAAACTCTCAATGGAGTCCTGGGTGACAACGTTTGAAAATACTAGACCGGCACTTGATCTAAACCCCACTACCGCAAATGATAAATGTAATCAGTGGCTTGAGGTATCACTGGATAGTGTTCTCCCCAAAAAATTGATTTGCAATAAGGTAGAAGCTAAGCGTACTCCTTGGTACTCCCCCAAACTTCGTGAGTGTAAGCAATCTTGTAAAAGATTTGAAAAAAGATGGCTGAAGGATTCTTTCAGCAATTAATAAAGATATCTATAGAGAAGGTATAAAAACGTATAAAGCCGAAATAAAATCTGCTCAGGCCCCCTATTATGAAGAGAGAATCGTAGCAGTCTCCAACTCTCCACGCAAACTTTTTCGCATTGCGAAAGCACTTCTTACACGCCCTTTTCCCAATGGTATCTGATGAAATTCCATCTCGCTGCAACCAAATGACAGAATATTTTTTCAACAAAATACAAGACATATAAACCTTTTTCGCCCAGGTTACAGCTCACCAAAATGCATTATCAATACATATCATGCCACAAGACAGAGAATGCTTAATGGAGGAAATTCCCCCTCTGAATTTGACCTCTCTGCGAGGTATTCTCAGTCAATTAAAATCTGCTTCCCCATAGACCCGCTCCCCCACCATTTTTGAATCTAGCCATGGAGACTCTGTCCCCAGTTATCTTTGACTTGATTAATGCCTCACATTTGTCAGGACATGTCCCTACTCACTAGAAACGGGCTATGGGCAAAGCATTCCTAAAAAAAACCTAATCTGGACCCTGAAGTGTGGGGGAACTACCACCCCATCCCACTACTGCCAGGAATTAACAAGATTTCTTTTTTTGAAAATAACAACTGCCTCCACACCTCACAGATGGGTTTCCGATCTCAACAGGGTACAGACACTGCTCTCCAGAAAAATGTTAGAGGGCGGAGGTTGCGCTGCTATTATTCTTTTAGATCTCAGTACAGCCTTCGACACGGTTAACCATCAGCTGCTGACCCAGAGACTTGGGGACATGGGAGTGGGTGGGACAGTTTTTAAGTGGCTGCAGCCCTTGCGTCGTCACTTGCGCCGTCACTATCCTTCACGAGCACTTGTGCACAGTATCTTATAGGTTACATCTCATTCAACGTAACGCCGTGGGTCGAATATGTATATTTACTAAAATACAATTCATTTCACTAAATAATGTCTCCCTGGTTTTCTCCCATTATGATTTAATTCTCAGCAATTAATTGTGCTATTTGAATTTGACCTTAAAATAACACCCTTTTTGAGACATTGTTGTATGTTACAAATCTTCTTTGAAAGGCAGAATATAGATTTGGAAGTATTTGCAGTACATCAAGTAGTGCTCCACTTCAAAGCTTGCAATTACATCCTGTAGTGGCTTGTTAACCCCATGACTCACAGAGCGTTCTATTATCATTTTGTAGTAGTTGGATTCATTTGAGCCTTTTGGTTGACATGGTGAGCAATTGGAAGGTTTGCGTGATGGGTATTCTTTAGAATGTGATGTGTTGAAATGAGGGGGATGGTCGGTAGTTGAGAGAGCTGACTGGGAGCCTGTCCACTGCGGGTGGTTGTTGGCTTTCACATACAAATACATATACGCATTTAAAGCCTTTCTGAAAGTGTTTTTGGGTTTCTACATAAGAAAAGTGGCGACTAGAGTTTTCAACCATCCCTCAAAAGAAAGAACCTACAAGTTCTTACAAGGGAAATAGAATAACCAAATCATGGTTATGGTCTTCAGAATAACGAGGGACGTGTCGTAGGAGTGGTATCAGCATCTCTCTACCACATCGCTGGCATCAGTCTCCTGCTCTCTCCATCAGTTCATCAGGTGCCGGTCTGGTGTTTAACCCAGCCTCTTCCACATCGACTTTCGGAGTTCACTGAGCAGCGCTTGTATGCAATGAGCAGTTCGCTGTGTGGTCTCTCATCTATTTCCAATTTACCCTGGAACAACAAATGGGCATCCCTATTTACACAAGTTCTTTCTACTAAGACTAGACGGACATCACAGTAACTTTGTCCTTGCTGCTGAGATCCATGAGTACTGTTTGACTAATATGTTATATGCAGGTTTGAACTCACACAGTGGTGCCACACCTATTTCGCCAGTGACAGCCATGTTTAAAGTCTACTTAAGTCAGTGTGGTGATGTGTACACCTCATACCAAAATGTTGGTCAGCACAGTGAGGCGTGCAGCTCATGTCACTATGCACACTACATAACCAGAATCTGTGACGTGCACACCTAATGAATATTGGTCAGTACTGTGATGCACAGACCTCATATCACTATGCACATTGCATAACAGTCAGTCATCATACTTTATTATCGGCCGTAGGCCATAAAAGCAGTACAGAAATAAAACAGCATTAGACTGATCATAGCATACAAAAATATATAATAATACATTTTCAGCATAATAACTCTGAGGTTAAAACTGGAAAGATTCTCAATAAAATGCCTTAAAATTGATGATAAAAATATAGGTAAAGGTAGATAATCACAAAGCAGTTATATTACTGGGACTTTAGGTGTTAGGCTAGCGGTCTAATCTATTTAAGTCTGGCCACTTGCCGTCCCCCTTCTTTGTTGGTAAGAGATAGGAACCACCTGGGCGCTAGAAGCAATTTCTAGTGCCTTGAGCTTAACACTTCTATTGCACCTCATAGAAAATAAGAACCTAGAAGTCACAAATACCAATAAAGGGGAGGAATCATATTTTAAAATCTGAAACACTTCCTGGTAGTTCCTGAGGCCTAGGTTTTTGCAGAGTTGAATAATTCATTTGGCTCTTGCTTTGGCGTTTAAAGGACAAAATAGTAAAACGTGTATGTCAGATTCTACGCTGGCGTTACAGCATGGGCAGCCTTTGGGTGGAGAAGTTGCACCTGCCCATTTATTCGTAAGGTCCCTTACTGGTAGTGTTCCGAGTCTTATTGAGAAAAACCAAAGGTGATGATGGACGGAGCGTTGACAATACAAACACTCAGCCCCAGTCAACTGATCTGGGTTTAATCCATCACCGTTCTTTAGCTCACTCTGCCACCCCAGTTCAGACATGGCCATATGCAAATCAGTCTGACCCTGTGCCTCATGGGAACAGTCCATCCCGAACTGCCAATCCATGTCTTCCCTGGACCGGAATCAAGCTTCCCAGGACCGGTTTCTGGCATTACAGCCTTCTTCAGCCGGGCTTGCTTGACTCCAGTGGCAAAGTGAGCAAGGGACTCACGTCTGAGCATACCCTGCCAACTTAGGGCGAACAAAGAAAAACCAAAGGTGATGATGGACGGAGCGTTGACAATACAAACACTCACCCCCGGTCAACTGATCTGGGTTTAATACATCACCGTTCTTTAGCTCACTCCGCCACCCCAGTTCAGACATGAGCATATGCAAATCAGTCTGACCCTGTGCCTCATGGGAACAGTCCAGCCCGAACTGCCAAGCCATGTCTTCCCTGGACCGTAATCAAGCTTCCCAGGACCGGTTTCTGGCATTACAGCCTTCTTCAGCCGGGCTTGCTTGACTCCAGTGGCAAAGTGAGCAAGGGACTCACGTCTGAGCATACCCTGCCAACTTAGGGCGAACAAAGAAAAACCAAAGGTGATGATGGACGGAGCGTTGACAATAAAAACACTCACCCCCAGTCAACTGATCTGGGTTTAATCCATCACCGTTCTTTAGCTCACTCCGCCACCCCAGTTCAGACATGTCCATATGCAAATCAGTCTGATCCTGTGCCTCATGGGAACAGTCCAGCCCAAACTGCCAAGCCATGTCTTCCCTGGACCGGAATCAAGCTTCTCAGGACCGGGTTCTGGCATTGCAGCCTTCTTCAGCCGGGCTTGCTTGACTCCAGTGGCAAAGTGAGCAAGGGACTCACGTCTGAGCATACCCTGTCAACTTAGGGCAAACAAAGAAATACCAAAGGTGATGATGGACGGAGCGTTGACAATACAAACACTCACCCCCAGTCAACTGATCTGGGTTTAATCCATCACCGTTCTTTAGCTCACTCCGCCACCCCAGTTCAGACATGGCCATATGCAAATCAGTCTGACCCTGTGCCTCATGGGAACAGTTCAGCCCGAACTGCCAAGCCATGTCTTCCCTGGACCGGAATCAAGCTTCCCAGGACCGGTTTCTGGCATTACAGACTTCTTCAGCCGGGCTTGCTTGACTCCAGTGGCAAAGTGAGCAAGGGACTCACGTCTGAGCATACCCTGCCAACTTAGGGTGAACAAAGAAAAACCAAAGGTGATGATTGACTGAGCATTGACAATACACTCACTCACCCCCAGTCAACTGATCCGGGTTTAATCCATCACCGTTCTTCAGCTCACTCCGCCACCACAGTGCAGACATGGCCATATGCAAATCAGTCTGACCCTGTGCCTCATGGGAACAGTCCAGCCCGAACTGCCAAGCCATGTCTTCCCTGGACTGGAATCAAGCTTCCCAGGACCGGTTTCTGGCATTACAGCCTTCTTCAGGCGGGCTTGCTTGACTCCAGTGGCAAAGTGAGCAAGGGACTCACGTCTGAGCATACCCTGCCAACTTAGGGCGAACAAAGAAAAACCAAAGGTGATGATGGACGGAGCGTTGACAATACAAACACTCACCCCCAGTCAACTGATCTGGGTTTAATCCATCACCGTTCTTTAGCTCACTCCGCCTCCCCAGTTCAGACATGGCCATATGCAAATCATTCTGACCCTGTGCCTCATGTGAACAGTCCAGCCCAAACTTCCAAACCATGTCTTCCCTGGACCGGAATCAAGCGTCTCAGGACCGGTTTCTGGGATTACAGCCTTCTTCAGCCGGGCTTGCTTGACTCCAGTGGCAAAGTGAGCAAGGGACTCACGTCTGAGCATACCCTGTCAACTTAGGGCGAACAAAGAAATACCAAAGGTGATGATGGACGGAGCGTTGACAATACAAACACTCACCCCCAGTCAACTGATCTGGGTTTAATCCATCACCGTTCTTTAGCTCACTCCGCCACCCCAGTTCAGACATGGCCATATGCAAATCAGTCTGACCCTGTGCCTCATGGGAACAGTTCAGCCCGAACTGCCAAGCCATGTCTTCCCTGGACCGGAATCAAGCTTCCCAGGACGGGTTTCTGGCATTACAGACTTCTTCAGCCGGGCTTGCTTGACTCCAGTGGCAAAGTGAGCAAGGGACTCACGTCTGAGCATACCCTGCCAACTTAGGGCGAACAAAGAAAAACCAAAGGTGATGATGGACAGAGCGTTGACAATACAAACACTCACCCCCAGTCAACTGATCTGGGTTTAATCCATCACCGTTCTTTAGCTCACTCCGCCTCCCCTGTTCAGACATGGCGATATGCAAATCAGTCTGACCCTGTGCCTCATGGGAACAGTCCAGCCCAAACTGCCAAACCATGTCTTCCCTGGACCGGAATCAAGCTTCCAAGGACCGGTTTCTGGCATTACAGCCTTCTTCAGCCGGGCTTGCTTGACTCCAGTGGCAAAGTGAGCAAGGGACTCACGTCTGAGCATACCCTGCCAACTTAGGGCGAACAAAGAAAAACCAAAGGTGATGATGGACAGAGCGTTGACAATACAAACACTCACCCCCAGTCAACTGATCTGGGTTTAATCCATCACCGTTCTTTAGCTCACTCCGCCTCCCCAGTTCAGACATGGCCATATGCAAATCAGTCTGACCCTGTGCCTCATGGGAACAGTTCAGCCCGAACTGCCAAGCCATGTCTTCCCTGGACCGGAATCAAGCTTCCCAGGACCGGTTTCTGGCATTACAGACTTCTTCAGCCGGGCTTGCTTGACTCCAGTGGCAAAGTGAGCAAGGGACTCCCGTCTGAGCATACCCTGCCAACTTAGGGCGAACAAAGAAAAACCAAAGGTGATGATGGACGGAGCGTTGACAATACAAACACTCACCCCCAGTCAACTGATCTGGGTTTAATCCTTCACCGTTCTTTAGCTCACTCCGCCTCCCCAGTTCAGACATGGCCATATGCAAATCATTCTTACCCTGTGCCTCATGGGAACAGTCCAGCCCAAACTTCCAAGCCATGTCTTCCCTGGACCGGAATCAAGCGTCTCAGGACCGGTTTCTGGCATTACAGCCTTCTTCAGCCGGGCTTGCTTGACTCCAGTGGCAAAGTGAGCAAGGGACTCACGTCTGAGCATACCCTGTCAACTTAGGGCGAACAAAGAAAAACCAAAGGTGATGATGGAGAGAGCGTTGACAATACAAACACTCACCCCCAGTCAACTGATCTGGGTTTAATCCATCACCGTTCTTTAGCTCACTCCGCCACCCCAGTTCAGACATGGCCATATGCAAATCAGTCTGACCCTGTGCCTCATGGGAACAGTCCAGCCCGAACTGCCAAGCCATGTCTTCCCTGGACCGGAATCAAGCTTCCCAGGACCGGTTTCTGGCATTACAGCCTTCATCAGCCGGGATTGCTTGACTCCAGTGGCAAAGTGAGCAAGGGACTCACGTCTGAGCATACCCTGCCAACTTAGGGCAAACAAAGAAAAGTCTGAATTGCACATAAAGTTTGTTTGCTATGGGGGGCTGAATACAGTCCAAGAATTGTTCAAAATGATATGTGGACTTGTCCTCCAGAAATCTTGAGCTTATCACCCCTATAGCGCTATTCTGTATTAAGTTAACCAGATGGTATTCCTTAAGTATAAGTGCAAGAGACTTTTTAGAGATACAGGGGCATGTCTGTTCTGGTGTAAGCCATAGATCAGCCCTTCCCATTGCGGAGCACAGATGTTTAATATGCATGAGCCAAGGGATCTTCCCTGCACCCAAAGTAGATAGAAAAGCCTTCAATTCCTCCCTGAAGATAATATGCTTGGGGGTGCTCCATAGACCTCTGCAGTAAAATAGGGGGCGATTAGCAATTATATCCCTAATTGGGGAGAAGTCCACATCTAGACGTAATGGAAGCAGGGGGGTGCTCTGGGGAAGACGTAAAAGACGTCTGAGTAAACCATTCTCAATCGCAACCAAGGAGGTTGCGTTGACATGTCCCCCGAGTTCAACCCCATACAGCGCACCTCCC
Source organism: Lissotriton helveticus (assembly GCF_964261635.1). NCBI lineage: Eukaryota > Metazoa > Chordata > Amphibia > Caudata > Salamandridae > Lissotriton > Lissotriton helveticus. Next base: position 407,471,617 of record NC_136059.1, read on the forward strand.
CTTGCTTGGGCCTTGTATATTTCTAATGGAGGGCCTAGAATTTTTTGAGGGCAATCATCAAATACCTTCAAAATGCCCCCTGAAACTTGTGCAAGTGTTAAGTTTGCTTTAGCCACTTGGGACCGCCAGTCCATCCAATCATTCAAGGTATTCCCCTGATAATCAAATGTGGAGGTTCTTTCCAGGGCCAGACCGTTCATATGAGGATGGGGACAGTTTACTAAATTGGCATGCTAAACCATATATTTGGTTTTGGAAAGATTAATCTCCAGGTTCCTTACTGAGCAGAAGTTGCAGAATGCTTCCAATGTTCGCTGGATACTGTTGATGATTTAGAAAGAAGTAATGTATCATTAGCAAACATTAGAGCTGGTACGATGCGATCTGCCAAACGAGGAGAGTCTAAATCCTTTGTTCCCTGGAGATGGTCAACCAGGCCGTTGAGGAATAGGGAGAAAAGTGTGGGGGCCAAAACACAGCCCTGCCTTACCCCCTTTTCAACTCTAAAGGGTGCCGAAAGATCCCCCTTTTTCCCATAGCGCACCCTTGCGTAATTGCCTTGGTGCAGGTATTGTAGCATATGGCAGAGATAAGATGGAATGCTCATTTTTTTCAATATGGCCCAGAGTTTGTCTCTATGTACGAGATCAAACGCAGATCAGAGATCTACGAAGATCAAGTACAAGCTACCTCCCCCCTTGATCACGACTTTCCAGTGGATTAGTTGTAATCTGAATAGTTGGTCTGTGGTGGAGACCTTAGCCTGAAACCCCGCCTGTAAGGGGATAAGAATCTCATGTTCGTCTAGCCATAGCTGTAGCCATGAGAGTAGTATTCGGGCAAAGAGTTTTTGTAAGATGTCGATTAAGCTAATCAGGCGATAGTTCACCGGATCAAGGGGGGAGCCCTTTTTGAAAATGGGAATGATTTCTGCTCCTAACCAGGTGTATAGTACCTCCATGCCCTGGAGAATAGCATTAAACATCACCCAGATATACGGGACCCATACCTTCTGCTCGCTTAGGAACAGGTCACCTGGAATCCTGCCCAGGCCCAGCGCTTTTCCTGGGGGTAAGTTCCTCAAGGCCAATAAGACTCCTGTCATGGTACAGAGTGGGACAACCAAATCTGTATGTTCAAGGACTTTGCACTCTAATAACTCTTCAGAGAAGCAAAAAGAGGCCTCGGAGGATAAGCTGTTAGTTTAGGAATGCAGTTTTTTTAAATGCAAGGTCCAGGCCTCTTCGCTTACATTAGGGGCTACTGCAGAAGAGCCATCAGCCCTGCCTGTTTTTACCACGTTCCAGAAGGCCCTGTAATCGCGATTATCAAGTGCTGTTTTAATGTCAGCCCATCTATCTTCCCCCATTCTAGCTTAGACTTCGCAATAATGTTCTTATAATAAGACCTTGCTAATCTGATTGTTTCACTGGAACCTCTCTTAACTTCCCGTAAGAGAGCGGATTTCGCCTGTCTGCACGTTTTAGTGTACCATTTATTTTGGCGGGGTGGCCAAGCCTTATTAATAGCAGCAGAGAAAAAAAAGTAGCCAATTTATCAAAGAAATCGGAATGGATTTTGTGTAATACATTTAAATTATCAGTTTCAAGCTTGTCCACAGGAAAAGTGGAAGCTTTCTGTAAGGTATTTGCAACTTGCTGGTACATTTCAGCAACCTTGTCGGGTGATTGCACAAAGTTCCCCCATCTGATTCGTCTACCTCCACCAGTGGCGATTACATTTTGGTAGTGGGATCCCTCTTTACGTCAGGGATTTTGGATAAGACCTATTGGGTACTGTAAATCTAAAGATAGAAGATTGTGATCACTATCTACTCTCGAGATAACTGCAAAGGCCCTCATGTATGTCCACAGTTCGAGGTTGACCATTATATAGTCAATAGTGGTACTTTTACCTGGTCTATTGTATGTTACCTTGCCAGGAGTATCTGTGGGAAATCTTCTGTTGCAGACTCTGAGGGAGTATGAGATAGTTAATCTATTTAGTTGTAAAACAAGCGAGGTCTAACCCTTTGTTGGATACATGGAACAATCAGGAATGGACCAAGCTAAATCCTCCTCCTGGGTAACAGATGTAGTGCGTCCTAGGGGTTCAAAGTGGCAGTTAAAGTCACCCCCTATGATTTTATGAATCGAGGCTGGGAGCGATAAAAAGAGTTATTCTAGCTGGTTTAATATTATAGAGGCCTCTGTTGGTGGTGAAGAACAAAGATAAACATTAACCACTGCCACATTTAGGCCACCTGGGAAGTTAAGAAGGGTAGAAAGGATATCAGAGGAATGGGTGTCTAACACTTTAACTGTGCAACCCAGGTGAGTAGCCACCCAAATTCAAAGACACTTATAAGGTCTCCCCCTAATCCCCCGAAGAGCAGTAGTAAAAAAGGTTGCAAAGCCCACTCTATGGGGGGCGGTCAGGGCCCAAGTTTCTTGAAGTAGACAAAGGTCGTACTGGTCTATTAATTCACCCCACTCCGGATGGTCCAATTTTGAGGTGATCCCAGCTAGATTCCATGAAGTGAACTTACAAATAGGGGTCTCCCTTGTGGAGTGATGGGAGCAGAAAGGGAGCACCTCACAAGGTTTGGACTCGCCATCTCGATTTTATTATGATCGGTGAGTACGAGGGAACGGGGTACGGGGCGAGATTACGTCAATGCCTTCCTCCCAGCTTGGCCACAGTTCCTATTAAAGGAGAACCGCCTATTTGTCCCCTTTGTCTCCCAAGGAGTAGCTTGACCAGGTGTGGTTTGACCGATCTCGGGGGTGAGTAGTGGAGACTACAGCATTCAAGGGATTAAATCTGTTTTCTAAAGGGAGGGTAAAGTCTTTTCCCTGTCTCCAAAAGGATATTGATTTATGGTACAGATTCTAGATGTAAAATCTGAGGGGTCGAAGTAGGCTAGGGGGAGGGTGTGGATTAGGCCACGTGAATCAAAATTATCCCACTTAAGTATATGGTTAACCACCCCACTATCTCTGAAATTTATGACCACGCAATCCCCGTCAATATCCTTGTTTTTCAGACCCAACCACCTGACTCTACGGGCAAACAAGATTTCTCATTGCCCTTGTCCAGTTAATGGTCTGTTCCTGCTGAGCCAGTGAACAATCTTATTCTTGAGCTCAGAAAAAGTTTCACCCCGATCTGAGGATAGAGGAGTTACCCGGCAAGAATGACTACGTAGGGTGAAGCTGCAGGGGGCAAGTGCAAGCATGGGAGTGGGTGTCGAGATTCAGAAGGTTCCGATTGAAAATTACTAGCTTGATGTGCCTCTGTCAGTCCTAATTGCCTCAAGTTATTACCTTGAGGGTGCCTTCCTAGGGAGGTATATCGAGGCTTTGTAGAGATATCCTCGTTTGAGGTGGTAGGAACTATCTGACTCGTTCTTGGATCAGTTAGGTTAGGTACAGGATTTACTGCGTGGGAGCCATTACTAGTAGGGGGTCCTGAGGCAGGTCGGGGGATGCTATCTAGATCAGTTTTGTCAATGTAATTGTTATTGGGGGAAGAGGATTACTACCACCCTCAAGTCTGTTGTTTAACAAAGAAAGTACCCTATCGATCCGGCTCATTACAGACTTAAACTGGATCTTAATAAATTGTTCTAGGTGAGTTTGCATGTCAATTAAAAGATGGGAGGCCCAAAGGGGAGGTAGTAGGGTTTGATTTACGGGTGCTGAGGCAACCGGCAAGCCCTCTTGTTGTTCGGGTTCCTGTGTTAGAATTATCTTCGTATTTTTAGATTTCCTGGGCTGGGATGGTGCTTATAGGGCCTTTTGGTAGGTTTCCGAACTTGGGTAGGAGGTGGACAGGGGTTGAGGGTAACGTGTTATAACGTGTTGTATGGGCTGGGCATGTGGAATTTCATCAATAAATGGGTCATGCGATGTGCCAGAAATATCCTTACTAGCCACAACTGGATACCCTTGTAACATTATGGCTTTTGAAATTGCTGGAGTAATTGAGAGGCGTGCTCGGTGTTGTCTATTGCCGATGGCACTGCTCCAATTGCCTTTTGCAACATTTTATCAATAGCCGTTGCGCTGGATACTTGGGCGGTTGATAAGGTTTTTAGCCGAGTCTGCGGGCGGGAAATTGGGGGTTTAGATTTTCCCTTATTATAGCCAGAGGGTAAAGGTAAGCTATGTAAATACTATACCCCTTCAATCATATAGATAGTAGAAATTCCCCGCTCGATGGCTCGAAATATTACAATACGCTCTTAAGACCTTTCTAGCCATAAGTACGTAGTAGTGTCCAGCAGCACAGAATTATTGTGTCATTTAGCCAATACACATTGGAAATACCAAGTTGTAAAGAGGGTAGCCCAATCCAGTCCCTCCAGGTCACGAACAGGCACAAACAGGCCCGCACTTGGTCCCGGGCTTCGTCCTGGCTTCGACCTGCGCCGCGTCCCATGCCGCGGAGTATGGGGAGTGGCTTATGTGTGCGATGTCCACGCCTCCCCCTGGGTCTGTGCAGGTGTGTGGGCACAGGTGCACCCTGGGGGGTGTAGTCCTAACCCCAGGTGTAGGCGCTGTTACGGTCGAATCTTTGGCGACAGGCAGCCCTCTTCCAGTCTCAGAATCCTGCGCTCTTCTCCTCTTCAAACGAACAGTGAAAAGGAACTCACTTCATAGAGGTAGAGGCTGCGCTTATGTGCACGATGTCCACGCCTCCCCCTGAGTCTGTGCAAGTGTGTGGGCACAGGTGCACCCTGGGGGGTGTAGTCCTGACCCCAGGTGTAGGCACTGTTACGGACGAATCTTTGGTGACAGGCAGCCCTCTTCCAGTCTCAGAATCCTGCACTCTTCTCCTCTTCAAACGAACAGTGAAAAGGAACATTGCAAAACAAACATTGGTCAGCGCGGTGACGTGCATACCTCACAGCATTACTCATTACAGTGAAAAACCTCACAGCGTTATTCGTTAAAGTGCCATATAATGATAGTTGTATACTATAATGCTACATTAACACCACAGTTTTGACAGATAATGATGTTTGCTTTCAATATATATATTTTTTAATTGATTTTTTTTTCTATTTTCAAGAATTCACAGTGTGGTGACCCACACACCTGTAAAGTGGCCCTGTGTCTACTTTATTAGAGTACAATATTATTAATATGCAAGCTGTGAATAGTCCACCTCCATTTCTTTCACTTGTGGTGAACCACCTTTTCTATGGAAGTAATGGCTTAATGCCTTTGAAACTTACTTAGGAGCAATTGGGGCATCACTGTGTAGACGTGTACGAAAAAATATCTATTGCTCCATTCACTTGGATTTAAAGGAAGATCAACATTTAAACATCTTCCAGAAGTGGTATTTGTGAAAGGTGAATAACTGGATGAATTTCAGGATGCTATTAAGAAATTTGCAATTAGATTTAATGTTCAGCCCAGTTTGGTCATTTTACAATATAAGTTCTTTAAAAGAGGTCTAAACAAGAGGAGAAGACGTGGATACCTATGTTTCTGTTATACGGAAACTGGAAATTTCAGTGACTTACTATTGCATGACCAATTTATTAGCCATTGTACCAATAGAAGCATTTGACAAAAGCTTATTTCATTAGGTAATCCCTCATCCAAGGAAACTATTAGAATAGCTAATAGTATTGAGACCTCACAAAAATCAGCGAAAGGTTTGGATGATAGGGTACGTAAATCTGTGAATCTGGTAACTACCTACTACAACAAAAGAACAAGCATTTGCAATGCAATAGGTCTCGCATTAGGAAAGTTTGAGCTATTGGTATTGTAAATGACACATTTGTTATTTATGTTTTGTTTTTGAAAATAGCGAAATTAAAAGCTTTGTCATTTACAATGGCAATAGTTATAACCTTCGCAAATGTGACACCTATAGCATTTATAATGCAATATGTATTGTATTTACGTGACTTACATGTATTGATATTACAAATAACAATGGCTTTTAATTAATACTTAAATAAAAGTTATTGTAATTTATAATGCAATAGCTTAAACTTTTGTAAACCACTTTTGTGAAGATTATGTTCAGTGTATTTTATTGTGACATAAATCCAAGAACAGAAGTGAAATATTAACATCTTTTTGTTACATTTGTAATAAAGCTTGAAACATTGAGAGAACATATTTGAACCAGTTGTTGTTGAATGGTTGCACAGATTAATGCTGTGGTGGTGCTGAGTGATGTTGTAATGGCAAAAGAGTGATGCTGTGGCGATCAGTGATGCTGTGGTAGCGCATAGTGATGTTGTGGTACCCCTGATTGTTGCTGTGGTGGTGCTGAGTGATGCTGTATGCTATGTTTTGTTTTGTTTCTGCTATCCTATGCTTTGATTTGTTATGCTATGCTATGCTGTGTTTTGTTATGCTATGCTATGTTGTGTTATGCTATGCAATGTTTTGCTATGCTTTGTTATGCTATGCTATGTTTTGTCATGCTATGCTATGTTTTGTTATGATATGCTATGTTTTGTTATGATATGCTATGTTTTGTTGTGTTTTATTATGCTATGCTTTGTTTCGCTATGCTATGTTTTGTTCCGCTATGCTATGCTATGTTTTGTTGTGTTTGGTAATGCTATGCTATGTTTTGCTATGCTATTATATGTTTTGTTTTGCTATTCTATGTTTTGTTATGCTATGTGTTGTTGTGTTTTGTTATGCTATGTTTTGTTATGTTATGCTATGTTTAGTTATGCTAAGCTATGTTTTGTTGTGTTTTGCCATGTTTTGTTATGCTATGCTTTGTTTTGTTATGTTATGCTATGTTTTGTTATCTTATGCTATGTTTTGTTCTGCTATGTTTTGTTGTGTTTTGTTATGCTATGCTATGTTTTGTTATAGTATGCTATGTTTTGTTATGCTATGCTTTGTTTTGTTATGCTATGTTTTGTTATGCTATGCTATGTTTTGTTGTGTTTTGTTATGCTTTGTTGTGTTTTGCTATGCAATGTTTTGTTTTCTAATGCTATGTTTTGTTTTGCTATCCTATGCTTTGTTTTGTTATGCTATGTTTTGCTATCCTATGGTTTTGTTGTTATGATATGCTATGCTATGTTTTGTTATGCTATGCTATGTTTTGTTATGCTATGCTCGTGAGGGTGTGTGAGGGTGAGTGAGGCTCCTTACTTAAGGGGCACACGGGGGAGACACAGGAGTGACCACTGCGCCTTCGACGAGGCCTGGTCTCCCCTCCTGCCTCCCACGCCTGCCGCTGTCTCCTGCCTGCTGAAAGCGCGACCCAGCTGCCGCTGGGCTGCCCGGATCACCCCCCTGCTGCCACGCTCGGAGTGCCCGCCGCCCAGGGTTCCCGCCGCTGCCCCCTTCGGACCCGCCCACCACCAGCCCATTCGCCGCCCAGCTGACCCGCCCTCCCAGGCTCCTTACCTGCGGGCCCCCGTAGTGAAGGAGAGGTGGGGGGTGCACACGGGGGGTACCTGTGGTACCCCCTGCATTTGCATTAACAAAGCGGCAGGCCCAGGTGGTGCTGAGAGAAAGAAAATGCTTTCCAAATGGCCGTAACACATGTAAATGAGTATTGGACTCTTGCAACAGCCCCATGACCCTGGTCCTTGTTGCTTATTTATTCTATTGGGCATTTTCATGCCCCGATGTAAGGGGGTTCCGTGGGGGTTTAGGCCATTGGGGGCCAGATGTTGTAGGCCAATGGCCATAGCCTATGCTTCCAGCTCCCAGGTTTAAGGCAGCATGCACAGAGGGAACAAAACAAGAAGGATAGAAATTGGAAAGAGACAGAAAGGTAACAAGGGCTGGTTTCAACATTTGGCCCAGGCTGCTTTCAGATCTCAGTCTGGCCCTGCTTACTGAGTTTCCATTTTTCCTGCAATGAGGTTTAGTACTAACTGGAGCATTTCCAGTAGAAGGCAAACTGCCTTTGAGAATAAGGCCACAAAATATAAAATGAGTGGAATAGGCTACAAAATGTTATGGAGAAAACTGCGAGTGAGTTCCTTGTGGGACTCGTGCACAGCTGTGGGTGTGGAGCTGCACCCCCTTCACAACACTTCATGCCCCCCCTAGGTGGGCATGCCCCACAGTTTGAAGACCGCTTCCTTAACGTTTGAAGGCACTTGGGGCCATCTGGGAGATTAAGTGAGCTATTGCCCAGAGTCACATGATGCTGAGCTGATCTGCCGCTGGGGATTGAACTGTGAGCTCAGCGGTCCCAGAGTCAGCCACTCTGGTCTCTCTGTGTAAAGCCATTTCTTTGTCTAACTGAATTTTACTCACAATTTATACCAGATTCTGTATCCAGAATTATACCAATCTCTAATTTGTTAAAAAAAAATGGAAATTGGAATTGCCATGGGAGGAAAACTGTCAAGAAGCTTTTGAATGGGTAAAAAACTATTGGCAGATGTCAAGTCTATGAAACCTTATCATCCATCACTCCCATGCTTTATGATGGTTGATGTTAGTTATCATGGTTTGGGTGAGGTTCTTACTCGAATACTTGATAAAGAAAAACATACTATTGGTTTTGCATCAAGAATACTTTGCAACGCAGTTTCACTATTCAGTAATTAAAACAAAACTTTTTGACATATTGATGGGCGATTGAAAAGTTTCTAAGCTTTTATGGGGTAAGAAAATGTACTTTACAAACAGCCCATAAGCTGTTAGTGTATAATCTTAGAGACACAGGTAACACGAATAATACACCATGGATAACTAGGTTGTTCACAAAACTGTTGCTATTTCAGTTTAATCTGGAATACATTCCCGGTGGTAGAAATACCAGGGTTGATTATTTATCTCTTTTTCCTATAAGTGAGGATAGGCAGGTGTGTCAAAATGATGAACAAAGAGTTAATGATGATAATGATTTGGAAAATTGCGTAGTGGCAGAGCTGGAGGTAGAAAAGACGTGCCTGTTTCGGAAGCAGAATAGAAAGGTGCTATTAGTCAAGACAGCATTTTGAAATTGATATCTCAATATATAACTGAGGGGTGGCCCAAAGAGAAGAATGTTGACCTCACTCTTCAACTTTTTATTAAGGTTTCTGATTAAATATCATTAGAGGATGGTTTAATTATGAGATTTGACAAGTTAATACCATCTGAGTGCCTTTAATTGATATTGGGAGCTGTTCTCACCAAACGCAGAACACACACAGAATTTTGGTGGCTGCAGTGATATTGAATTCATGATCAGAGAATGTGTCCTTTGTTACAAGGGACAAGGTGTTGAAATTGTCCACTCCTCCAACTAAATCTGATTGAAATACCTTCAGACCCATGCGTAAAACTGGGAATCGTTCTCATGGGACCATTTAATTCAGTACCACATCTTTCTCTTTTTGTTCTGGTTTTAGTTGATTATTATTCCAGAGGTCAGGTTTGTTTTTGAGCTACATTCTAAAACAGTGTTAGATTTTTTGAAAGATGTGTTCACGAAGGAAGAGTTTCCAGAAGCCATAGTATCTGACAATGGTATTCAATTTGTATCATCTGAGGTGAAAGGGTTTCTAGGGTGAGTGGTATAAGTAATCTTAAAAACTCACTTTATCATCCTCAAACCAATGGGCTTGTAGAACACTTAAACAGAGTAATGTGGTAATGTATATGTTGGGCTTTGTTGCAGAGATGTGTTCTGTCTATTGCCATCAGGACCATGATATGGTTTTATAGAACAACACCTCATTCCTCTACCAATCTTTCTCAGTTTCAACTACTGCTTGGATGTTAAAATGGCTGAAACAAAATGTTTCTGTTCAAGGTCCTGATTCGTTTGTGAGGAGCAATGTCAAACTTGGTCAAAATAAACAAAAATGTTTTTATTATAAGAAGAATACATTTTCTATAGAGCTTTTTGCTACAGGAGATTTAGTTCATATAAAGAAATATTCATATGTAAAGAAGGGTGCAATAACATTTTCTGATCTAGTAAGGGTTCACAGAATATGTGGTAGTGCTGTGCGTGTGAATGGTCATCATTGCTGCAATGTAGCCTAGCTGGTCAAGGTTGACACTAAAGTGGAATCCAAGTCTGTTCATTCCCCAGGGGTCAATGAAGGTGGACAACCAGTACACAAATCTTGTAAAGATTCTATTGATGTCAAGTGTAATGATAATATTATTATTCTGCAGGGTGTTTGAAAGAGTTCCAGACAGCACAAAGTGCCTATTAGGTACAGATAATCTGTTTTCCCCTTACAAAGTAATCACAGTTACCTTTCCTTATGAATTATTTTCTTTTGTTTTGTGTTTGGGTATATGTTTTTACGTTTTCTGGTGTTTTTTTTGTTTGTTTGGTGGAAAAAATATTACTAAGTCACATATTCATTCTGTTAATGATGTATTGGAAACAAGGTATATTTTAGTTAGCTTCCTAGAAACTCTGCTGAAATCCTAGGTGTGCTTTTTGATAACACTCTGAGATTTGATCTCCAGGTCAAGAGGGCAGTGAGCCCCTTTTTTTGGGTCATCAAGTGCCTGAAAAAGATCTTTCCCTTCCTCCCCAAGGAGCTAAGAGCATTTGTGGTCATTGCCCCTCTAACATCTCGCCTTGACTACTGTATTGCTCTGTATTTAAACGCCAACCAGTATTCCCTGAATAAACTTCAGGTTATTCAGAATGCTGCAGCATTACTGTTTTTGGGAGTTCCTAAACATCAATCGGTGAGCGAGGGGCTGAGAGCTCTTCATTGGCTTCCAGTGAGGAAGAGACTGTCATTCAAAGCTCTGTGCTTGGTCTTCAAGACCCTAACACCTAGATTCATCAAAGTCCCGTTTTGCGAGTCTGTAATAGCGATTCATAAGGAATCGCTATTACAGACTCGCAAAACGGGAATCATGTAGAAATCGCAATTTATTTTGCGAATCCTGCAGCTTCCTTATTTGCGATAAGGCTCATAGGAATGAATGGGGAGTCATTCCTTATTTACGATTAGCAATTTGCTAATCGCAAATAAGGATGCGATTTCAAGGGTGCCAGGGGCGTCCATAGGACACCCTGTGGCACCCCTGAAATGTAAATTTAGCCTGATGTTGCGCACACACATGTCCAAAGGACATGTATGTGTGTAACATGCCACTTTCGCTATTTACCACGAAGTCAGACTTCGCGGTAAATAGCGGCCAGAAATAGTGAATTCGCAAATAAAAAATGGTTAATGAATTGCATTTAAGGATTCTCAAATAGAAAGTCCTTAAATGCTATTCCTCGCAAATATGCGATTTCGCTATTAGCGATTTTTTGCATTTGGGATGATGAATCCCAAATGCAAAAATTGCGCTCTCAAAGGGCCAGATTCTCAGAATCTGGCCCTTTGCGAGCCCATTTTCCAATGATGAATCTAGCTGTAAATCTTCAGGGCTCTCACTATTTAAGAACCACTTTTAACTGGTATCGTCCCAGGAGACAGTTAACATCAGCTGGTCAAAGGAAAGTTATGGTGCCCCGCTTTAGGAAGGCGAGATGGGGTGAGGGTGCATTCTCAGTGGCAGCTGATAGGTTATCGAACACTCTCTCGGTACATATGGCTAGTATTATGTCATACTCTGCATTTCACAAGAATGTGAAAACTTGACTTTTTTTCCTATTTATAATTGCTTGCTGTTGTCCCTTGTATGCTCTTACTGGTTGCAGTGCTTTGATGCCTACCGTTTAAAGTGCTTTATAAAGGCACATTCACATTCATGTGGTATTTCATTGCTTGCAAGCTGCATTGGAAATTGTTTTAATGCTGTATAGGAAAAGAGATATGTTGTAGCTAGATTCACTTGAGCCTTTTAGTTGACATGGTGACCAATTGGAAAGTTTGTGTGATGGGGATTCTTTAGAATGTAATGTTTTGAAATGAGGGGAACGGTTGGAAGTCGTGAGAGCCGACTGGGAGCCTGTCCACTTCGGAGTGGTTGGTGGCTTTCACCCTCAAATAAATTTACTCATTTGCAACCTCTGAGTGTGTGTTTCTGAATTGCCACACATTTACAAAAATATTGCATCTCTGAAGTTAATAACAGAAAATCTACTCCCAATAGGCTATTTTTGTAAGCTATGTACACACAAAAGAAGCTATCCTTAGTAAATATCTGATTCTGAAACCAGGAACACTATGCTTCCTTATGTGGGTGCTAGGCATCTAAAAAATGTGAAGGACTGTCCTCACACACCACTAGGAGTCATGCTTCATCATTGGCAGTCCTCACTCTCTAGAAACTGCGGTTGATAGAGAGTGGGCATTCACCTGGAGACAGGGAGGTACTTATAAGAGCTAAGTGGGGGAAGCCGTGAAAAAGGGAGAGTTTAAAAATTAATGCAAATACCAAATAGAATTTATTTGTTAGGTGTTGGCTTAATATTAAAACTAGAGTGTAGGGGCCAGGGGGTTTAGTACTCCATCCCCATCCATGTTGTCAACATGTTTTTGCAGTGTCGTCCCAATAGGTCCATGGCATTCATCTGGACGAAATATAAGAGCTCCTTTCTTGTCTCTTGGGACTAAGATGTATCCAACATGTAGGCTGACATTTGTCAGTCTCTACTCAAATATAGGGTTTTTCTTGAAAATTGTAAAATAAAGGTTAACAGAGTGTCAAAAAGGAATATTCAAGTGGTTAGTAAAGAATCAGACTGATATCATGCAAAACAACTGTGAAGACCCATAGTGTCTGGCGCCGGTTCCGTATTAGAAAGAACCCATTTCACAATTTTGTGACTGGTTCCTGAAACCTATTGTGCAGACATCAGCATTGTATCTGAAAGACACCAAGGATGTTTTATGTATACTTAGAGATATCAACACTACTGAAGACTGTTTCATCACAATGGACATAGCGGCTCTATACACAGTATACCGCTGAGACGGACCCTGTCAGTGGTTGAGCACATCTTACAAGAGAGGGATTGGCAGTTCCTAACTCCACGTTATTTCATCTTGAATTGTGCAGAATTGTGCAGAAATGGCACTAACGGAGAACTTCTTTGAATATGATGACACCATTTACCATCAAATCAGGGGCTGGTCTATGCATAGAACCTTTGCTCCTAGCATGGCATGCCTCTATGTGCATCAATTTGAGGTTGACCACATATACAATCAGGCAAACCCCTACAGGCAACAGCTAAAGCTATGGCGCAGATACATCGACGATGTTCTGATTATCTGGCACAGGAACTGATAACAAGCAAGTGAATTTGCGAAATGAGTGAATACTAAGGATGAACACCTCAAGTTCACATACACTAATAACAAAAACAAAGCAGTGTTTTTGGACCTTGTAATACCCATGGATGATGATGGAATTAAAAAAAAGTCCATAACAAGCCAACAGACAAAAATTGTCTGCTTATGTATGACATCTTAAACCCCAAAGCGCTCAGACAGAACCTTCCTGTATGTCAGTTCCTGCACTTCAGGAGAAATTGCTCCTCTTTTGAGGCCTATGACAGCCAAGCACAAGCATTGTAGATCAAACTTCTTCAACGCCACAACCCAAAGAAATTGGTCACAAGAGCAAAGAAGAGGAATAATAATTGAGAAGCTCTCTTGGAAAATCAGGAGAAACAGGAGAATGAGAGGATAGTGTGTGTCACAACCTACACCCCCATTTCCAACACAGTCTAAACCATTGTACGAAAAAATTGGCACATCTTGAATGGAGCAGGAAAACAATGGCCCTCACCATTGTTCATGTTCAAAAGGAGCTCGAACATTCGCGATGAGTTAGTCCACGCAAAAACACCGTCACCACCCATCCAGAAGCAGCAAACGCTATAGGAGCACCAACGCCCAATGGGCCACTATCAGTGTGGCAATTGTGAGGCATGTCAAAACACCTATCACACCAAGGAAGTCGATACAAAACAGGGTGACCCTGGATCCTTAAGAATTTCACAAACTGTAATAGTGAAATCGTCATCTACCTTATCACATGCCCCTGTAACCTTTTCGATGTGGGAATGACAACGAGAAAGATCAAATTGAGAATCAACGAGCATCGGAGTACCATCAGATGTAAAAGGAACAATACCAAACTGACACGCCATTATCTTGAAAAAGGCCACGGGGATGGGGATCTGAAATGGGTGGTTTTAAAGAAAATGAACCCAAAAGTCCCTAATATATTAAACAAACTCCACACTCAGGAACAACCCTGGGTATATCGCCTCAAATCAAGGGAAACAGGCCTTAATGATGATATTCCATGACTGCAAATTGGATAAATATATCAACTTTGAAACTGTACAACAAATCCATACAACAACACTCTACCTACAGTTGAGATGTATACAGCTAACAGTGATGTGTGCTGTACCACTGAAAACCTCCCCTTTTTACACTCTTGTCTGAGGATATGCAGGATACCTGAAATACAACATGTCGCTTGGTCTCCCTATACGTGTGCTAACAAGCCACACCAGTATATATCTCTCTGGCCTTTTAAATTAAAGGAACAATGTCATAATTATCAATGGGACACTCACAGCTATGCCTCTTAGTTTGACTCGCTACATGAATCATTCATGATTTTTGGGGTCTTTGTAATTTTGATATGCCTGTTATATAAATGTAATACCTGGTGCTTCATTTGACAGTCACCGATATCTCTCTGGTCTTGTAGGTTATTGTAAGAATGTCATAAATCACCAACCTGGCATTCACAACCAAGGCTCCTAGTTCATCTTGCCAAATGAATCATTCATCATTATTGGGTTTTTAAAAAAATTTTTTTATATCCCTCTATATAAATTTAGAATCAGGAGTTACATTTCACAGTCGCTCATTATTTAACCTTTGAGCAAAGCTTTCCCTACAACATCCCAAATTTGGTGAATCTGCCCACTCTGAATAAAGCGCTAACACCGTTTCACCTTGGAATCGACTTTCTCTCATTTCAAGTACCACTCGCCAGCGCGTACTTGAACCTTGCCCCTGGACTCCTATGGGATATTTCGAACGCATCTCACATCTTTCTAACATGATCATCCTGTATTGCATCAAAGGAAAGTGACTTGAATCCATGCCAAGTCCAGGCAGTTTTGCAGACACAGGAGGCTAAGCAACGTAATTAAGCGCCGCTCATGGCCACGCGATGTCCAGGCAATTATGCAGACACAGGATGTTTAATTATCTAATTGAACACCACTCTTGGTCATTTTCACTTAATTGACAAGGCATTTTCTCCCACTAGGCCCCTATATAAAACTCTTGTCTCTACTCACTCCATTACTGGTGGGGAAGAGGCGAGGACGGAATCTAGAAGTACTTGAGGGATGCACCTTGAGGCAGAAAGGGTGTGAATGTGATGTATGTTTGAGACATCTGGGGTTTTCAGACTGTAGAACCTGATTTTACATCTATGAACGTGTGAGTAACAATGTATGTGCTATGAGTATGCATTTTTGTTTTTCTACACATTCTTCTCCTCCTTACTCTGGTTCCAGAGTGTGACTACAGGGGTCCCTTACTCCCCCCTTCCCATGGGGCATCCCAACCTCTGATCTGGGGTAAGATTGTGAGCTGGTCTCACAGTATTTGATTACTTGTCAATTTTTGTGTGCCACATTTGCAGTCATACGTGTTTCACATCCACATATCCACATGCACAACAATGTTGTTTCACATAATATCAGTCTGATTCTTTACTAATCACTTGGATATTCTTTTTTGACACTTTGTTAACCTTTATTTTACAGGTTTCAAGAAAACCCTATATTTGAGTAGAGACAGACAAAGGTCAGCCTACAAGGTGGACACATCTTAGTCCTAAGAGACTATATAGGAGCCCTTATATTTTGTCCTGATGAATGCCATGGACCCATTGGGCTGACACGGCATAAACATTTTGACGACATGGATGGGGATATGATACTAAACCCCCTGGTCCCTACACTCTAGTTTTAACATTAAGCCAACACTTAGCGAATAAATTATATTTGGTGTTTGCATTAATGCATAAACTCTCACTTTTTCACGCCCCCCCCCACTTAGTTCTTAGAAGTGCCTCCCTGTCTTCAGGTGAAGGCCCACGAGGACTGCCAATGATGAAGCATGACACCTGGTGGAGTGTGAGGACAGTCCTTCATATTTTTTGAGATGCCTAGCACCCTACATAAGGAAGCATATTGTGCTTGGTTACAGATTCAGATATTTATTCAGGGTAGCTACTTTTTGGTGTACATATCTTACTTGGAGGCCAGCTCACCCTAAACACCCCGTAGCCTCTAGTTCCATCCCCTAGCAATCACTAGGGTTTAGTGTATATATATTTCTGTAAGCAACATTTATCTAAGTCAGACCAAATACTGTACACAATGTTTTGATATACCACCACATAATCCCTTACTAAACCAATGGCAAGACCCATTATTGAGAGTATTTTAAGTCTTACAGAACGTCTTGCAAGCTTTCTAAATAGGTTTTTGTTAATGTATGTTGTATGTTGAATTGCTAGCTCACTATGTTATGACCCTGTGAATGTATCAAATAGACCAAATCACTTGCCATGGAAGAGAGTGTGCTATTTTGTTACCTTATATGCTATCTCTTATTATAGATACGTTCATCTTCCACGTGGGTTTCCATCATTGCCTTCTTTTTCAGCCGCAGTCGGCAGTAGGAGTTTCTGCAGGGCGGTGACGTGGGGAGGGGGAGGGGCAGGGTGGGGGGCATCTGCCGCCCGTGGAGGGTGTTGCGGTAGGTCGGCAGACGGGGCGGGGGAAGGAAGGTGATAAACACCGGAATCTGGATGATTGCAGGTAAGTAAACAATTAAATTAATAAAACGAATTTCGTTTGGTGCCCTGCATCGCATTTTGCGATGCGCATTTTGCGATGCAGGGCACGGAACGAAATTCGTTTTATTAATCTAATTGTTTACTTACCTGCTATCATCCAGAATCCGGTGTTTATCACCCCCCATCTTGCCCCTCCCCCGCCCCACCTGCCTGCCCCACCGCAACTCCCTCCACGGGCGGTGGCTGGTTGGGGGTAGTAATGTATGGATTATGGAGTTTAACAGGTAAGTAAACATATAAATAAATAAAACGAATTTCGTTGTGCGCACTGCATCGCATTTGGTGACGCAGTGCACGCAACGAATTTTTTAAAATTTATTTATATGTTTACTTACCTGTTAAACTCCGTAATCCATACATTACTACCCCCACCCTGCCCCTCCCCACGTCACCGCCCTGCAGCAACTCCTACTGCTGACCGCAGCTGTTCTTTTTAGCAAGAAACATTGGTGCCCTTCTATTTCCCCAATAGCAGGCTTTTGGAAATGATGGAATTTGAATTAAACAATTATTTCCATGTTTATTGAAGATTATTACACATTCCTGGGTGGCAATGTGAGTATGTATAGCTCCTGTTTATGGTAATATTATGATGAAATTATGGGGAAGAAATAATGCATGTTCTGCTGGATATGAAAAATGGCACAGCCCTGTGATAATATAGTACAGAGATAACCTCCTCCTCATTTTGTATGAAGGCTTCGATAACAACAAAAAATATAATATGTTTCTTAATCAAAATGATTTTAGCTTACACATTTACTACAGGTATAGCTATGATAATAAATTACATTTTTTAGATCTTTAGGGGCAGATTTATGAGGCCCTTGCGCCACGTTTACGCCGCTGTTGCGTCACGCAAGGCGGCGTAAACGTGGCGCATCCCTACGAACGATTTACAACGTGACGCATCTAGGCAGATGCGTCACGTTGTAAAGCCCTGCGCCGCTTGTGGGCGTTCCGGCGCAGGGTGGGCGTTCCGGGGCAGGTGCGCCTCGCAAAAGTGGCTGAGTGAAATCTATAGGATTTCACTCAGTCACTTTCAGGCCAATGCTGCGTCAAAAGCCTGCGCCTGCTTGAAGCAGGCGTAGGTCTTGATGCAGCATTGGTCAGATAGGGCACCCCCAACCCTTGCTGGAGCTGCGTCGCGCTTGCGATGCAACTCCAGCAATGCGCCGCCTTTACGGCACAGATGCGTCACGCATCTGTGCCGTTTTTGCCCCATGGTGCGCCGCATTGTAAATGCGGCGCACCATGGGTGGCGGAGCTGTGGCGCACTGTGGCGCACATTAACTGGCGCATCCCTGGGGATGCGCCAGTTAACATAAATCTGCCCCCAAAAGTTTATGCGCAGGAGAATAAATTATTGACAATGTTGTTCTGCAAATCCACTTCCCTCAATGCGGTTTTAAGTGCACATTGTTGTCATTCTGCTAAATTAGTAATACGCATTCCACATGGTGAGATGTTAAGGGTGTGCCAAATTGCTCTGTTATAATATTTTGAATGAAACAGACAAGATGGAACAGCGCTTTAAGGTAATAGGATGTACACACAATATGCTAAAGTTGGAAGCCGTAGAAGGGATGACATTTTAGTACCAAAGGGAAAAATAAAAAGGTCTTTCTAAATTTTGGTTCATCACTAAATTACATTGATACTGGATCAATCTGAGATCCGATTCTGTTTTGGGGGACAGTACTTTACACATGTCAGGATCAGTTACAGGGTTGTTCAATCCAATTGTGAGATACCTACTCTAAGCCATTTTGACATCAAAAAGGGAGATAACTGGTTAAGCTCAAGTGTTAGGAGTTTTTAGATAGACACTAAATGTAAGATATGTGACTATGAATTCAGATTAAAGGAAGAGATTAAATTGTGCATTGTAATCAGTCCTTTAGAAATAAGGTAATGATTAATTTCCTAACCTACTCTAAATAAAGGAGGTGGAGGATAAGGAGCTAGATGAAAGTCCAGTGCCCGTAATAAATAAACCAAAACAATGGGTCATGGTTTCTAAGAGAAGCCATGAGGTGTTGTATTAGAAAAATGAGAAGGAAAGTCAAAGTGACTTTTATTTGGTGCCCTCACACATCCCAAAGATGTCCTGATTTATCATAGGGCAGTGCCCATCGTTGGACCAGCGCTGCAATGCCCTAAGGATCCTACAAAGGGTCACTTTAGTGGAGATCTTTTGTTTGTATGCCATATGATGAGTGCGAGGTAGTGCTCGTGAGGTGGTGAGTGAGTTTAAAAAAGGCTAGAGGATATCTATGCTAGTCAAATTTAATGAAAAGATTTCTCTCTTATAAATAAAAAACAAGCAGGTTATGGCTGCTGAAGGGTTATTCATTCCACCAGCAGGTTTCAGGTAGCTGCAACGAAGAGAAACAATTTCACAATATATTTGATCCCACTAAACAAGCAGAAAAACAATAAAAGATTACACCAATTCCAAGTGCATATTTATTTATTTAAAAGACTTATGAAGTGCAGAGCTACCCAACAGGGTTTCCCAGCACTAAGCAGGGCAAGCAAGGTTAAAGTTTGTTGGTGGGGCGAGGAATTAAACCTGACTATAAAGAATGGTCTTCAGCTTTTTACAAAAGGCTGAGAGAGACCAACACATCCTGAGTTCCAGTGGAAGGGAATTCCACAATTTAGGTCCAAGGTGCAGAGCTACCCAACAGGGTTTCCCAGCACTAAGCAGGGCAAGCAAGGTTAAAGTTTGTTGGTGGGGCGAGGAATTAAACCGGACTATAAAGAATGGTCTTCAGCTTTTTACAAAAGGCTGAGAGAGACCAACATATCCTGAGTTCCAGTGGAAGGGAATTCCACAATTTAGGTCCAAGGTAGGAGAACGAGTGGCCTCCCATATGGGTCTGCTGCACTCTAGGAACTGAGGAAAGAGAAAAGCTGGCCGATCTCAGTATGCGAGTGGGTTGGTAACGCTTGACAAGACTTTGTATGTACAAGGGGGCCAAGCCATGCTGAGCTCGAAACATATAGCAAAGGGCCTTGAATTCAATACGTTTGTTTACCTTGAGCCAGTGGTGCAAAGGGGAAACAGAGGCTTGACAAGGCAACCAAAAAGCATGCTGGCCGCAGCTTTTTGAATAAGCTTGAGATGGCAGACGGCGGCCTTGTCCGCGCCCAAATACAGTACATTACCATAGTCAAGTATGGAGATCACCAAGGCCTGCAATACAGTTCTTTGGGCTGCAGATGAAATTAGCCAGAGGATTTTCTTTAGCCACTTGAGAACTGCAAAGCAAGCAGAGGTGAAACCAGACATTTGGGCTCCAAGAGAAAGCTTGCTGTCAATGGTGAAACTAAAGTTCTTAACCTTCAGGACCGGAGTCTGTAAAGGTCCTAATGTGGCAGACCAATGGCTAGCTCTCCAAAGCTCGGGATTGTTCCACAGAATGAGGACCTCAGTCTTAGAGCCGTTCAGCTTTGAAGCATTTCTGGACATTCTCAAGGAAATGTTACGCAGTCCAAGCTGAAGTAGTGAAGGGTGCTGATGCTAAGCAGGTGAAAGAGAGAAAATGATCTGCTTATCATCTGCATAAGAGAGTTGGTGGTCAACACAGATTTTACTGCAATGTCTACCAAGGGGCTAAAACAAAGATTAAAAAGTAGAGCAGTGAAAATCGAGCCCTACGGAACTCCTGATCTTAAGGCTACTAAGTTTGATCAGCCAATGCAAAGCCACGCCTACAATTCCTGAGGCTTCATGGTGATCCACCGGAATGGAATGAGAGACCGTGTTGAAGGCTGTGCTCAAATCCAAGATAATTAGCGTTGCTGTACCACCACAGTCAAGCTGCTGCCCAGACAAAAACCAGACTGATGTTGAATGGATTAACTTGTGCAATGTCACATGTGAGGAGAGTTGAGAATTAATGTGTCTTTCCAGTACTTTGGAAAAGGTAGACAGAAGAGATATGGGTCAGTAATTTGACCAGCAGAGGGGATCCAGACCAGTCTTTTTCAACAAAGGGAGCACGAAAGCGTGCTTCCAATTTCGGAGCACCTGTGAAAGATTTAGTGAAGAGTTGAGAAGAGTATGAATAATGCCCGAGGCAGACTCATCCAAACATCTGAGCTTAGATGGAGGGAGAGGGTCAAGTGGAGAGCCGGACTTGATGGTTCCCAGCAAGCACTGCAGAGAAATCAAATCAAGTGAGAACCAGGCCTCATGAGATGAATGAAATCTTTTCTCAGATTTTGACAACCAAGAAGCACATTTTAGAATGTTGATTGTTGACTTGGAGCCTCATTATGACTGACCTTCTGACCACCATGTCTGCAGTCCAATTCCGCTGTCCAAGGCCGCACAGTTACTACCACCATATTTTGATACATGCCAGCCGAATCTCAGACAGCTGCAGTCAGACTGTTCTCCATCTGGGACGCAGCAGTCGGAGTGGCCTTCACATGGACCAAGTCGAAAAGGTTCCTGATAGGGAGTGCAATACTATCGGGCAGTTCTACCACCGCCCACCAAATTACAATAAAAATACTTTATTGATTGTCTTTTCGCTGTGGTTTTACAACAGGGCTCACTAGACCGACTTGGTTCTGCCACCGCGAAGCACCACAACATTGCCCATTGGATGCTGAAAAATCCAACCCAGCTGATGGCCATTATCAAAGTGGGCACACCTACAACTCACACTATAAAACACACCCTATCCCAGACCATGCTCCACAGGAAGTCAGAGCAGCATTAGCACTCACATAGGTTATATCTTTTTTACACAGTCACATCATACACACTCCACACACGTTTAATTTTCATTTTTTCTACATATTTCCTTTGTTCAAAGGCATTTTCTTTTCCTTTCTTTTCCTCTCTCTCTCACTCACTTTATTTAATTTAGAGATAAATAAAGGCAGTACGGCTAAAGGAAAGTCGCACTAGCAGTATTGTTTATTAGTGAGTACTAAACACTAAACTGTTTGTGATCCTACTACCCAAGAATCGCCCAAAAAGACTTATTAGCACATACAGGACACAAGGGTCTATTACCTAAACACATATTGTCATTGATAATAAAGTGCTATATCATAATGTCCTTCATCAGTTGATCAATCAACATGGCTCAAATAGTACTGTCATTCTCCCTAAAACTCACTTATACATTAATGCGCAAAACCGGGTGTGTCTTCTCTAGTTCTATGAATGTATCCAAGATGGTAGTCCGTATAAAATATAGACCATGATTTTCAAGGAGTACCTCATTATTCCTTCAATTATATTAAAAGAATTAACTGACATTTATAAGCTACTTACATCAAAATACATTCTCAATTATTATATGTTCAGCTCCAATGTATTTGTTCTAATCCTCCTTCTTCTAGATTAGAAAATAATTACTTTCAATCATCTAAAGAGTAAAAAATATATTTAAAAAAAATGGAACATAACCAGCAACCTCCATTAGTTTAACAGTATGGTACTCAATCAACCTACATAAAAATGTATAAAGATACTATTGATAGCTTGCTTAACTGTGTAATCTGGGAGTGGACAGATTTAAAAGTGTCACGGGGGAAGTGTGTCCAGTGTGAAATGGGCACTTTCTTGTCACCTTCTTCTTGCTAGTCATATACCAGTGCAACCTAGCTGTAGAAGGTGCCCAGTGGTTCAGCATGTTGTAGGTTAGGGACACCTGACCATTTCCTGATTGCCCATTTGATGACATCAGGTACCTATGGTATGCTGCGAGGGCCTAGGTTAACAGGGTGATGATATCTCTTGCTACCCACACAAGGCTGGTTTTGGCGCAAGGTCACTCATGCAGTTGGAGTAGACTGTGGTCATGACACCATTTTGTGTTGCAATGCACTGGCAACGTCTCATTCATGCATGTGTTCATGCCAATATAGGAGCCAATGTCGTCATCTTTGTTTACTTTAATATAATTGTAATTGGATAAAAAAAGTGTAAGGGGAGACAAAACAGACCAAAATGGACTTGGTATAGAGAGATAAGTAAATGAGAGCGGTTCATAGAACGTGAGACAGAGTACAGACACACTTTAAATCACACCTCCAATGCTAAATGCAATCCTAAAGCGAAATGCAGGAAAAAAACTCATAAATTGAGCCATACTTGCAGTAATGCATTCTGGTAAGATATTCATTTTATTTGTTCACGTATGTTTCAAATAAACAATGATGAATTATGTTTTAATAATATATGGCCCGATTTGGATGCCGGTCGGTCAGGCCAGTGGTTGCAATTGCTGTGGTCAAGAGACCGCCGACATGCACATGGGCGGTCCAACCGCTGTATTGCAATGCGACCTCCAGGCTGGTGGTTGGAAACATGTTGGTTCCATGGCGGGGGCATGCTGTGGCCATGGGAATGGGCTGCAGCACATGCCTCCACCTTGCAGCACAAATGTTGTGCATGGCCCACAGTACATGGAGGTAAGTGGGGCACTACATGTGCCCCCAGGGCCTGTTTTCAGTGGCCATCCATGGACGAGGCCCTATTTGGGGCACTGGATCCCTTTCCGACAGCCTTTTCATGGTGGGGTTCCCGCCATTAAAAGGCTGTTGGAAAGGGATATTGTACAATGGTGGTGCCTGCCTTGGCACTGCTACCATTATGGGACTTTCCCCTGACGGCTGCCCGTCAGGATCTAAGAACCTGGCTGAGCCGGCGGTCTTGCGTCAGACAGCTGTGATTCTGACAGCGAGTATCATAATACAGCTGTTGGACTAAAGGGCTGTCGTCAGTCAGACCGCCACCGACGGCCTGTCAACGGTGCGACTGCCACTATCATGATGAGGCCTATAGTATTTTCGAATTTTCAAATGTGGAACATAATTCATTGTTCTGAAAACTCCAGGAGAAATGTAGGTAGTCAATGTGTTACTGGCCCTACCAAATATTATTGCAGACATTTTACCACAATTGTGGTCAGATGTGGGAATATTGCATTCACTAAAAGTGGTCACAATTTGCGCACTAACTGGTAACGATTCCAATAGAATTTTGTGAACTGATCGATGTACTAATAGGCCGGGTAGCAAAATGAAGAGACAAAGTAGGACGTGATTTAAAAGCATATTATTGAGGTAGGTTGTAAACTGTGACCTACTGCAACTCGCTGCTCTCACATGGATGGTGGCCTGCTGGGGCCAACAAACCACCACGTCTGTAAGTGCTCTTATATAGAGCACTCTATTGTTTTATAAATGTCGCTTGTTTTCTTGAGAGGGAAATAGGAAGCATTTTAAAAAAAATTAAAATGTTACTATGTACATAGAAAATAAAGCAACATTAAAAACATATAGACATGTTTGGTGAGCCTGAACATTGTGTACTCTCATCGCAGGAGGCTGATTCAGCACTTCTACCCCTGAATCAAAAGTACACATGTTACATTTTACCCAATTTGCTGAGCAGCTGCAATGTAGGCATTAGCAAACAACATTACAGGCTAACAGCAGCCCAGCAGGAGACTATACTCCTGGTTTAGGGATGTTCTGGAAAACAAAAGAAAGCCAGTGGGTTGCCACCTATCTTGCCCCCTATTAGCTATATCACAACTTAAAACTGCTTTATCTTACGCATGCTCATAAGGGTAACTTGCATCTTGTAGTTAGTGCCTATCTGCTGGGGTCAAGGAAACTGCAAAAGGACAATACTATGTTATAGATTTAATAACAGTTGAAAATGAAAAAAATATGCCAACTTTCTTTCTAAAGGATACACATTGTGAAAAATAGGTTCCCAGCCATTTAATTCCTATGGAAAATTGACTTTTGGACTTCCTAATATTACTTCTGCTGTGGCTTTCACTCAATGTAAGCTCTATTGAAGTGGATTGAAACTGCCAGCCACTAGTGTCTACCTTTTAAAACAAATACTACTTCTGCACAGCTGGGGTAAGAGTCTATGGTCTGAATGCATGTGAACGTGTGTGAAAATGCTTGTCTAGATGTGTGCAGTATGCAAGTGAGACTACCATCTAACTTAGATTGGCATGCATGCACAGGTAGCCAAGCGTGCCCAAACCTGCGGAGATATAATTTTCGTGCATATGCCACCAGAACATACAATGAAGGAAACCGTGCAGGCACCTTACTGGCCTTGCTCATAAGACAAGACACACAGACACAACCGATCACCAGCATTAAAAAAACACCGCTGGCGAGATTCTATACACACAAGCAGACATATTGGCAGCCTTTCATTATTACTATGCCACACTATACAGGGAACTGACCCAGCATAGGTGGGAACACATCTGCACAATGCTAGACACTGAGGCCATTAACTCAGCAGACAGATGAAGACATGGCGTCTCCAGACGAACCACTCACAGCAACTGAGATTAAACATGCCATCAACCACCTAGCTAAAAATAAAGCCCCTGGCCACGACGGCTTCCCCATAGAACTTTATGCCACATTCTCCCGACACCTAGTCCCTCAGCTAGACACAGTCTTTCAAGCAGTGTTAGAGGTGAGGTTGCTTCCCAGGTCTATGTCGGAATCCATACTAGTAACTTTTCCTAAACCAGTTTGGGACCCCCCTCCTCCGGACTTCGTACCGCCCTATCACTCTCCTGACCGCGGATTGCAAAATACTCAGGACACTATTAGCAGACAGAATCGGGGAGGTTCTCCCACTTCTAATACACTCTGACCAATGCGGGTTCTTACCCGGGAGGAGCACCTCCCAAAACATACGCCGGATGTTCTAGATCCAGGACAGTGTGCGGGGCAGATTCCCTTGCGCGGCGTACCTTGTGCTGGATCTTGAGAAAGCCTTTGATACTCTTGCATGGCAGTATTTATTTGAGGATCTGCAGTGGGTGGGACTGGGCTCCCAACTCCTAACGTACATTCAGCTTATGTATACCAGGCTCAAAATGCGGGTTAAGATAGGCAGGGACATTTCACCCCACATTCTGGTCATGCAGGGAACACGCCAGTGATGTCCCCTGCCCCTGTAATATTTGCCATCGCCATGGAACCGCTGACAAAATGACTGAGGGAGGAGGGTGAGCTCTGGGGGATACTGCTGAAGGACTGTACACATATTGTGTCTCTGTACGCGGATGACCTCCTCATCTATGTCAGGGACGTCACGGCAGACCTCACCACTCCTTGGGCTACACTCACGGATTTTGAGAAAGCCGCAGGGTTGAAGGTAAACTGGGCCAAATCCTCCATCTACCCCTTGCACCCGGATGCACCTCCCTTGGAGAGCAGTACGGGAGACGCCACGCTGTCCTGGTCGGGGGATGCCCCACGATACTTGGGAATTAGACTTCCTCATACACCTCAGGACCTGCTAGAGGACAACCACTATTGGGCCCTCTGAGGGTTGAAAAGCCAAGTTAACACTCCCTCTGGAATGGTCACCTTATCAAAAATGATTATGGTGCCCCGGCTCCTCTACTATTTCGCCAACATTCAGGTCATACCCCCACGCTCCTTTTTTCAAGAGCTAGACTCGTTCCTGATATCTCAGATCTGGGGGAAGGGCCGCCGTAGAGTAACCCTAACAACACTACAACTGCCATGGGATGGGGGACTGGGAGCTCCGTATTTTGAGGTCTACTTCCTCGTAGCACATCTGCAACAGCTATCGAGATGGACAGAGAGCCGAAATCTGGGGGAAAAGGAAGCACGAACAGGCACTGTATCACTTCTGAAACTGATCCGGATGCTCCTCCCGGGGACCAAGCCTAACACAGGATAGCCGGATCCCGCGTCCTATGAATCCACCGCCTATCCATGGCGATACCCATGTACTCCCCATTATTGCCGTTAGCGGGCCTCACCAAGGGGAAAGGGCATTACACTACGGGTGAGTTGCAAGCGTGGACACAACATGCGCTCACCAAGATAGAAGCCCTATTCAGTGACGGTCAGCTGAGGTCATTTGCAGGGTTGACTGAAGAGAGCGGGTTCCTGCCTGGCCAGTTCCTAATACACCGGCAACTGGTTACTGACTGCAGAAAGATGTGGGACCTCACGGACGGAGATCCCAAGACACACCCAGTATTGCATACGCTCCTCCACATGGGGACAGAGAAACACCTCATCACATGGATCTATAAATCTATCATGGAACTTACACGTGCACCTCTAACACGACTGCGACTCCACTGGGAAGAGGATCGGAAAATTCTTTATTGTATAGTTAATTAAAACCGTTACAATATACCAAGTAATAAAACCACATTCCTTTACGCACTATATACATAAAATACAGATTATAAAACTACCATTAGTAGAAAAGATAAAAACACAGCTACAGGGGATTTCCTATTTGAATTAATAACTTATGCAGAGTAGTTTGGATTATAGATTTTAAATCAGCCAAAGCAGTTCGCAGTATCAGATTTCAAAAGTTCGGGTTCGTATTGACTTTTAGGCAAATTTTCAAAGTTGATAACAAATTTAATAATTCTACAAATGACGCGAGGATCTTCTGAGTCCAGCACATTTAATATCGCTGAACGGCATGTACGAATACCTTTTGCATTGAACTTTTCCCTAAGTAGACTCCGACGATCATGCTCTAGCATTGGGCAAATGCAAATCAGGTGGATCATGTCTTGCACTGCAGCACCACATAGGTTACAATCTTTCGGGCCAGGAGACCTCCAGCCTGGCTGGTAGGCGTTTGTTGGTAATTTTCCCATACGTAGCTTCAAATACTTTAATTTTAAGTGTGAAGGGAAAACGAGGCCTAAATAGGCAGCTGGAGCCGGTCTTTTGTAGGATTGTATTTTCATCCAGGCATGCGCACGGCGTCTTAATGTCAATTTGTCTTCAACCAACGAGTGCGTATTGGCTGATTTTTTTACAAGCTGCTTGAATGCTGATGCTGGTAATTTCTTTTGCCAAACAGATGTCAACTCTGTACTTGTCAGGGAAGACTTTAGGTACTTCGCATAGTGAGATTTCTGGTTGGTTAGTAGGGCCTTCCAAAATGGCAGAATTAATTTCTAAGTCGCAATTGTGCCAGATGATATACCAAAATTTGATTGACTCATATTATTTGTGCAGTGTTTGAGACTGAAGTCCAAATTCGAGGCGTACCTGTGCGGGTGAGGCGTTTGTACACTCTCGTTTGGATTTTATCTAGTAACGGAGCACTTCTCCCATTGTGTACCACACTACCGTATGCTATTGTTGGTAGTAACTTAGCTTTAATAACTGTAAGAAGGGGAGTAAACAAAGGGCCCCTTTTAACTGTTTTGATAGGCTGCAGAATGCATGCAATAGAGCTGCTCCCCTCTTTTTGATAGCCTCGAAGTGCGACGAGAATGTGAACCGTTTGTCCAAATGTATCCCCAGATATTTGTAACTGTCCACTACTTCCAGGTTCATGTTGTTAATTGTAAAATTCAGCTGTTTAGAATGACGATGAGTTATAATTATGACCTTTGTTTTTGTGCTGTTTATTTCCATCAGATTAGTTTTGGTGTATCCGGCCAGCTCATGCATGAGGCGTTGCAGCCCTATTTTCATTTGACGGGGAAGAGGAGTTTGGCAGAGCTATTCAAGATAAAGAGTGGGTCACTGCACTTGAACACCACAAAAGAGTGTCCGCAATCAAAGGTTCAAAAACATCCAATTTAATATACTACACCACGCATGCCTCACGCAGGCGCGGCTTAAGTGCTTCTTCCCAGCGACACAGTTTGACTGCCCACGCTGCCACACACCTGAAACCCCATGCATCCACATGTTCTGGACCTGCCCCACACTACAAGACTTTTGGACAACAGTACACACTACACTACAGACAGTCACAGGCCTGGCGGGACTCACCATATGGAAGGCGTGTGCCCTTGGCATCTTTAAGTGACACAAACATGGAAAGGTAGAGACCTGATTTGCAGTATTAGCCAGACTCCTTGCAAAGCGAAGCATAGCAATGCATCGGCACTCGGCGAGTAGTCCCCCAATTGCTGCATGGTGGGGGGTGGTTAAGAAATGGGGCGCGGCCGAGGAATACATCATCAAGCAGGAAGAGACACGCGGCACGCGACGAAAGCCCATATCGATGGAGTGGTCACTACTCCTCCAAAACTTTGTACAAATTCAAGTCATCCGCATGGAGACTCCACAGGCCCCCCAGATGGAGCCAAGACCAAATACACCTCGACCCTCACAAGCTCTCACCCAACTAGGCTACCCCAACCTCCCTGAGGAGATCATCCCACTTCCACTGAAGGAAAATCACTGCTTTCCGATAGCGGACTGGCGAGGAGCTACCCCCCTATCCCCTGCCCACATCTCCCCGAGTCCTATTTCCTCAGTTTGGTTGTACACATGGATCGTCCTCTTGAACTGCCACACTTAGGCAGCATTGGTCCAACACTCACTCCTACGGAAGGGTTATTCCATTAAGCCTCTCGATACCCCCATACATGCATACATCTAGACCTGCCTCACACACACAGAGTGGCACCCCTCTCAATAGACGTGCAGTTATTCACTATGGAAATGAAGACAATGAATACTATGCAACGATGAACACTAATAACTGTTGTATAACCTGTTACGGTAACTGTAAAATCGAATTGAAAGGTTTACAAAGAAAATGCATGCACAGGTAGCTGTTCAACCTTCATGTTTTGGAGCTAACTTATGTAGGCCTTAACATGTAAGTGAGCAGTCATAGTGTGAGGATGTACAGCTGAAGTGATGCTGTGCCGGATTTTGTTTTTGCTGCTTTGCTTTGGGTACTTTGCCACTGTTGATCAGTGTCAAAGTGCAAGTGCTCCCTGAGTAAATGGTTATTATGATTAGTTATCCATGATTGGCATATTTGATTTACTGGTAAGCCCCTACTAAAGTGCACTAAGTGTGCCCAGGGCTTTTAAATTAAATTCTACTAGTGCGCATGCAGCACTGATTGTGCCACCCGCACACGTAGCCTTTCAAATGTAACTCAGACCTGCTACTGCAGTGTCTGCATGGAGTTTTTACTACCATGTCGACCTGGCAAGTGCACCCACTTACCAGGCCCTAACCTTCCCTTTTTGTTAAATGTAAGACACCCCTCAGGTAGGTCCAAGGTACCCCCATGGGAAGGGTGCAGTGTATGTGAACATCCCAGAGAATTAGATTACTTCTGTACTCAAGAGGAATTTTTTGCCAATGAGAGGAGCTGGAGAGCTGTAAGGAGCAGGACTGCCCCTTTGATGTGTGCTTTGCTGGGTTGGCCGGCAGTTGCTGCTTCTGCCAAGGAAGAGAACAAATACTGGAACTTTGTAGGGGTTTATGCTGGTGGTGTTTGAAACCTGTGGAATGCTCACTGCTGATTTTTTCCTGTGTGTGTGTATTCCATATAGATTTAAGAATACACCTGTGTGTTCTCCAGTGGCAGTTGGATTTGCCTTGTACTGTGTTGGCTGCTGCACAGTCTCTGCCAGTGAATAAACTCGACTTTACACTTACTGTGTTAATTGTAGTGTGCCTTTACTGCAATTATTATGGCTGCACGACCCATGGAAACAATGCAATGTCTCGTATTGAAACCTTGTGAAACATCCCTTCAATTCTTTGGTGCGTTCGTCAATTTCGTGCAACAAGGGAAGACTGGACACCGCAGTGTCACTAACAAAGACACGGAGGCACTCTGTAAGTTTGTGTTGCTTATTTTGTTCCCCGGAGGAAAAGCCTGAAGGTAGGCCCATTGCACATGTGTATGCACAACCAGTTCACAGCCAATTTTTTCTCTTGCTCTGGCCGCAGTCCAACATACAGCGATGCCATTACAGGGACAGGTGCCCTTTCAGAGACAAGTTCAGTCACACACATAGCCACTAACTCACGCATACAATTACTCAAACAGCCACTCAGTTAGTTATACGTATACTAATAAATATACTCACCCACCTATACCGTGACTGAGACAACCACATGCTTTCCCACATAACTCCTTTCACACCCATACAACCACTCATACATACAGCCACTCATACACCCACTCATTCACCCATTCACACACCCATTGTTGCCCAGAGACAGCAACTCATGTACCCTGTCGCTTGCCCCATATAGACACTTATGTATCTGCTCAGACACCCATTCAGCCACTCATGCACCCTCTGATTCAATATTTATAACCACTGATACATCAACTCAGTCAACTATACAGATGCTCACACATCTACTCACTTACTCAAACATGCACAGACCCACCCACTTGCTTACCTATACAAAAACTCACACACGCACCATCTCATGTATACAGTCTCTTATATACCCAGTCCCTCTTCTATACACCACTTACACACCCACTCACTTACCCTTACAGGTACCTCAACAATGAGCTACCTTAGTATATATGTTTGACACTCACAATAACTAGATGATGACATAATTTCAGATGTAATCAGTGATGTCATTGACCATGTCAAGAGTGATGTAATATGTGAGGTCATAAGCAGTGCATTGCAGGGGCATGAGTTATAGTTAGATCTGATAACTATTACTGCTGAGGTTCTCTGGTTTTACACAAGTAAAATGTCAGCCGAAGTATAAAGTCCCTGTAACCTTTGCTTTTTCAGTGCATATGTATATTAACCCTGGGCGAAGATGAAAAAAAACTCTGTGACCTACGCGGAGTTCCGCAACACACAGATTTGCTTGTTCCACCCATTTGCAATGTGTTTTTCCTGTTTGGGAACATGTATTGGGGGATGCTTTTTGCGTGCTCGGGGGAATATCGCACAGTCTTCACCACACGGTCGCTAATGGGCGCAGCCATCTTGTTTTTCATCTTTCACTATGATTTTTTTATTTATTATCTATCCCTCTCTATTCCTGATTGTATATTTTGTGTTTTTTCTACTTTTTGTGCATTTTTTACTGTGGTTTTCACTCTTTTTCTATTACTTGCTTTTTTCATTACTTTTACTTCCTTTCTTATTTCCTACCTTTTTTTCCATTCCCCCCCTACCCAGAACCATGGCAAGGGGCCAAGTGAAGACAAAGAGGAGGGCTCGGAATGAGAGCCTCGGAATAAGGCACCCACAAGCGGGGCAGGCACAGGCCTTATTCAGTGAGGCGGAAGTGGCCGCACTGGTTTTTTTTTATCCAGCGCCACCTCCCCTTATTTTATTTTATTTTATTTATTTATAAAGCGCAGTACTCATCCCATCAGGATATCAAGGCGCTAAAGCACATGGTCCAGTGGAACAGAAAGGGTCGGGCTAGGGTTTCTTACATTTTGGGGAACAGGTGGGTCTTTAGTTTTTTCCAAAAAGCCAAATGGTTGGAAGTGAGTTGTAGGTCCAGTGGTATCTCGTTACATTTTTTTTGCCGCAAGGTATGTGAAGGATCTTCCGCTGGACCTCACTCTCTTGATACGCTTTGTCCTGGCCAGGGCTAAATGTGTTGACCGCAGGCTCCTTGAGGGGATATAAAATTCAATTTTGTCCTGGAGTATTTTTGGGCCACTTTGGTACAGTGCTTTATGAGCGTGGCAGAGCAGTTTAAATACAGCTCATTGACGCACGGGTAGCCAGTGGAGGATCTCCATGCACATTGATGCAGAGCTCATCCCGTTTTGGTTGCAGACTAGTTTGGCTGCGGCGTTTTGGAGTCTAGTAAACAGATGCTCGTTCATACCGACAAATAGTGCGTTACCGTAGTCAAGTTGACTTATTAGCAGGGCCTACATGACTGATTTCCGACATTCCATTGGTATCCACGGAAATAGTCTAGTTAATAGTTTTACCGTCGCAAAGCCCCTTCCACAGAGGATCCGCACATGGTCCTTCATGGATAGGGTGTCGTCGATAAAGACGCCTAAGTTTTTTGCGCATTGTTTAGGACTTGGGGCAGTGCCCAATGTTTGTGGCCATCACGTGGAGTCCCAGAGAAGCTTAGCCCCTCAAAAAAGTAGATTCTCAGATTTCCCTGCATTTAATTTTAGGCAATGCTTATTCATCCATTGGGACATCTCTGTCAGGCAGTTATGCAGTTTATGTTTGGAGACTTCAGGCCTTTCCTCCAGTGCTACCATTAATTGCGTATCATCTGCGTATGAGCAGATGCTGATTCCCCTCTTCCTGCCAATTTTGGCCAAAGATGAAAAATAGGCATTGAATAGAGTCGGGCTAAGTGATGCCCCCTGAGGGACACCACACCTGGAGGTGCTAGGTTTGGATTGGAATTGGCCCAGGCGGACTGATTGGGTTTGGTTGCTTAGGAATGATTCGAACCATTGAAAGGCGTTGGGTGGATTCCCTTGTCACGGAGGATTTCCAGCATTCTGTTGTGTGTTGAACGCTGCCGACAGGTCCGGCAGTATCAGTGCGACTGCTCCGCCTTGGTCAGTGCTTATTCTGATGTTATCCAGCACTGCCAGCAGCGTGGCCTCCGTACTATTGGTGGCCCTGAAACCCGTCTGTGATGGATCCAATAGATTGTTTGTTTCCAGGTAGAGTGGCAATTGCTTGTTTACCAGTCTCTCCAAGATTTTGGATAGGTAAGGAAGTTGGGAGATTGGTCGATAGTTTTCCGGATTGAGGACATCTGATCCAGCTTTTTTTAGCAGGGGGGTTACTATAGCATGTTTCCAGATATCTGGAAATGTGGCGGTGTTGAGGGAGTTGTTGAACAGCTGGGTGTCGTATAGGCAGAGGATGGGGGCAATCTGAGCAAAGATGAAGTGAGGGCAGGGATCAAGGGGAGAGCCAGATTTCACTTCTCTCATTGCTTTAAGAACCTTGGTTTCTGTCAGTGGTGTGAAGTTACTCATTTCTGATTGGGTCTCTGGATGTGGGATTTGTGAGTCTAGAGTAGTTATGTTTGTATGTGGGGTGGAATTCAAAGAGGAGTAGATTTTACTAATTTTGTCCGAGAAGAAGTTACTTATCTTTTCGCAGGCTTCTTTTGATGCTGGTAGAGTTTGGGACAGACCGGTTGGCTTGCTAAGTTCTTTTACTATTTTAAATAGCTCTTTAGCCGTGTTGCAGTTGTCATTAATTCGTTGTGCGTAGTAGCTTTATTTGGCATTTCTTTTGGCATAGTTATAGGCTTTGAGTTCGGTTTTATACTGTAGGTTAACGGAGTCCTCTTTTGACCGTCTCCATAGATGCTCTAGATTTTGACACTTTCTTTTGAGCACTTTGAGTGGTGATGTATACCAATTTTCTGGGGCTGGTTTAAATGATTTCCTAAGTTTTTGATTTTGTTTGGGGGCTAAAGTATCTAGTGTTGCACTTATTTCTGCTTCGAGAGTTACTGTGCCATCATTCACAAGAATATTAACTATTACCTGTGTGTTTTGGTGCGGGAAGTGGGATTGAATTGAAGTTTCCGTGACTAATTTCCAGGCACGGTTGGTCAACCATTGTGGTTTACCCTGTTTGGCTGGTTTTGCAGGCATCCAGAGTGTAAAAGATATCAACGAGTGATCAGTCCATAATAGTGGTTTGATCTCTTGGATGTGGGTGGCTTCAATGTTGGACAAAAGTAGATCGAGCATATGTCCTGCCGTATGGGTAGGCCCTCTGATCCACTGCTTGAGGTCAAGGATTTGCATGTCACTCTCAAGTTGGGATACGGCCACGTTATCTTTGTTATCGTAGTGCACATTAAAATCCCCTATCACTAGGTAATTTTTGTATTTCAGACATACCGGGAGGAGTTGAGTGAGTAATCTCGTGCTGAGTCCAGTTTGGTGACCTGGGGGATTGTATATCACTGCGCCCGCCAAAATGGTCTGGTCTTCCTGCATTAATTGGAAGGGTAGTATTTCGTGGTCTTTCTGAGGTGCCATTTGGACGGGTAGACAGGTCAAGTGCTTTTTAAGAATAATTGCAACCCCTCCCCCCCTTCCGACCAATTCTGTCTTGTTTCACTATTTTATAATTAGCTGGTAGTGTGTTAGCAATTTCTGGAGAGTTATTATCATCCAGCCATGTTTCAGTGATAAACACTAAGTCAGGATCCCTTTCCTTAAGAATGTCCCATATGTCGGTGGCATATTTTGGGACTGATCTTGCATTAAAGTAAATGCAGGATAGTTCGTTGGTATTGGGGGGATCTGGCTACCTGTCGTGCTTCGGGTGATACTGCACCATTTACAGGCAAGGCATGAGATTGGGCCATGCGTGAGGCCAGGATACATAGAGGCACAATGTGTGTATTTGGTGCCTCTAGTGTGCGAGTATGCCAGCAGTTCGTCTCGCGAGTAGATGTAGGTACTGTCTGCCGTTGGTTTGTCATATGTAGGGGTTCTGGCCCCTAGCCCCGGCCGGCCGCGGACGGGCGCAGACTGGCGTGCCAGCGGCGCGCCCGCTGCGCGCATCCGCTGCGCGTTCGTGGGCACATTGCACTAAAGTAGCGGCGATAGTGGGAGCCTGGCTCCACCCTCCCGCTAATTGAAAGTGCTTCCTGATTGGCCCTTGTGTCTCCTGTTCCACCCTCCACTCAATCGGCACACAGCCGTGGTGGAACTGGGCGAGGAGGACAGGGAAATGAAGATCGTGTAGTAAAGGGTGAGTGGGGTTAAAAATACCTAAATAGTTTTTTTAGAACCCAGTTTCTGGCAGGCAATAGATGGCAATGGTTATTATCACAGTCTTACCGGAGTAGCGCTGCCATTCAATGTTGCTCGGCCCTGAAGTAGCGGCGATCGCGGGAGCCTGGCTCCGCCCTCCCACTAATTGAAAGTGCTTCCTGATTGGCCCGCCTGTCCGTCCTTAACCCTGACAGTCAGCGACAGGCCTGGGTCCGGGTAAGTGCTCCTGGAGCATCACCAGCGGTGAGCAAGGGTGAGCCGGGCAGTGTTTCGCTGCTCTGGGGTCCAGCGCACACATAACCGATCAATGCACCGGTGGTCAGATATCCTGGACCTGGAGCATGACCTGCTGGACCTGC
This sequence comes from Lissotriton helveticus, assembly GCF_964261635.1. Classification (NCBI taxonomy): domain Eukaryota; kingdom Metazoa; phylum Chordata; class Amphibia; order Caudata; family Salamandridae; genus Lissotriton; species Lissotriton helveticus. The sequence goes on from NC_136059.1 coordinate 407,507,295, forward strand.
TAGGGGTTGAGGTCCCAGTGCTTGGTGAGTAGCCATTTATATTACTCTTTTGTGTTCTTCTGTTCTGTGTTTTTGCAAATATTTTTGCAAATAGCTAACATGCTGTTGCTGCTTACATGCACGTACCCGATGTTTAAAAATGTATATTATGTGATTATTACTTCCAGGCAGGTGCTCAGCGCTACTAACTAATCGTACTTGTTTGCAACTTTGCGCTCACTTGGGCTGGTTATGTAAGAGAGGTTAGAGAATTTAAGTTAGGTAGGTAATTCAAATAGGAAAGACTCCAGTCTCCTGTCTCTAAGATAGTAGTTGTAGTTAGTTAGTTAGTATTATTTGGTAAATTAGCGGCCTGCGTCATGACGTGTCCTCTCACAGGACTTCAGTCCTAGCAGAACCTTTTGTAGTTCTTAAAGTGAGTGAATAGCAACCAACCAATTTGGTGTATGCAATATGCATGCATCCATTTATGCATTAAGAAGAATGAATGCAGACTTGGCCCGTAAAGGGGGTTGTTGGAGTTGAGGCTGAGAGATGATTGGAAATAAGATCGGAACTTAGAAGCAAATGTAATTTATTTGCAATTCATCCCAAAGTCAGGAATAGGTGTGCTAGGTATGTTCAGGATTCAGGAATCGGAATTGAACTGTTAATTAATAACGATCGGATGGTATTCGCCTGCGATACATACTAGTCGACTAATACCAGTCGAATAAGTCAATCTGATTGATTTAGTGTAGGTCAATGTTATTACAACTGATGTTTCCTGTCTAAAAATATTTTTAGAGCAATTATATTTATATATTTAACACAAATGATTTTTTGTCTCTTTATATGATTTGCATCCAGAGGCAAGAAGACTGGTGCAGCTGGCAGTGTGGCGGGTGCGAGAGCTGGAGGGCCTTTCCAGGAACAGCAGGAAGTGGCCTTAGGTGCAGATGGCTCTGCTGCTGGCCCCAGTAAGTCCTCCTGGTGTTGTAATATATTATTATTTCCCTAACTTTTACCGCTCTATTATTTCCATTTCATAATTTTAATTTTTCCAAAATCCGCTTCAATCTATCTGTTTCTAAATTCTTCTTTTTGCTCCATTACCTACTACTAAGTACTAGTACTAATTACTAACATTGTTTCTTCTAGTGTCTAGTTTTTGTTTTTACATCAAATCAAACTGCATCTGACTAACCTTTGCTCTAACTTTATATTAGACATACTGTCTGTAGCTTGCTTTCTTATGGGTTTCACTGAGCTTTTTTCTCCCCCCTTATGTGGATTGCCTAGTAGGGGTACTGTAAGGCTCAGAGAACCCATTGGTCCTAGACTACTACTAGTACTAGTAAGGACTCCTTACTACTACTAGTAGCACTAATGTGTTGTGCCGTTTGCATGCCCAACTAAGGTATATCTGGAGGTTTGTGAATTGTGAGATGGGAAGGCTATAGTTTATTTTACTGTCTCATCATGCTCAATCAGTTATGGTGCTCACTCACGTTGGACAGGACAAACCAAAGTGGTGTATTTTACTTTTTCTAATCCAGGCATAGTACTCTTTTTAGTAGCAGCAATTGATGGTGAACACTAAACAACTGTTACCGTGCACCATGGCTGGAAGGAAGTATGAGGAGTAGGAGGACGGCACCATTATTTTCCAACTAAGAGAGACCTAATTTCCTCCCAGTTGGGCACTCTTTCTTCTTTTCAAAAAATGAGATGCACCAATAGCTCTAGTCACTGAGTCCAGTCCTATGGATTGTTCTCTTCTTGAGAGGCTTTTCAAAAATTGCCTTCAACAAAATGCCCAACTGGATATTATTTAGTTATTTTTGACAGGACATACTGTCTACTGTACTCTAGGGTCCGAATTATAGATAGTGATATGTGTGGCGTATATGTATTAATAATTATGTATTTTCAATCTTTGTAATGAAATAAATAAATAAATAGGGGAGGCGTATATGGCATCCAGGTGTACCAACCCCCAGTGCCTGGGCCAGCGGTGAGGGTCTCCATGCCGCTCCAGAGGGAACGGATGCGGCAGCCACAGGGGGTGAACCAGCAGTTCATATTCCTTACTTAGAATGATGAATAAATACACTTGCTGAAAGAGTGTACACTCAGTACTAGTATACAGTACTTCTGCTGAGGCTAAGTTGAACAGTTGAAGAAGACACCCTTTACTTAAACATTAGAATTAGCAGTGGGAGCTGAGTAACTAATGGCATATTCTATCTTGAACTCAGCAAATACAGTTTTATGATGTAGACAAACAGTCAGATGACATGTATGACTGGCAGAGAAGGATGTGTGGGTGGAGGAAGGGGCCCTAGGATGCATAGGTGGTGGATAAAGATAATAGGAATGGGATGCATGGGTAGTTGAAGGATGGGTGAAAGGTGAAAGAGAAAGCAGAAAGGATGCCTGTTTGTCTGGGTGGGTGAAACTGTATGGGTGAAAGGAATCCTCCGAGGGAGGTTTCAGGGGTCAAACTCTAAGGTAAGCAAGGATGCATGGCCTGGGTGGCGGTTGGTTATTTCTATGACAAAAGTATGTTTTCGGTAAGCCTGGGCGTAGTTTGCGTAGCAGCACTACACGTAGCTTCACGTAGTATACTTTAAACTTTGCGTAGTACACGTAGTCTGCGTAGCGTAGCTGAAGGCACTGTTTACTTGTCTGTACTGTGCTAAAATTGCAAAATAATTGCAAAAAGCTTCCAGTGCATGACCAGATATGATAAAATAAGCTTTTCTATCTTTATATGCTAAAGTGCATATAGTACTTTCACAATGGTGAAACTGAACAATTGGCAAGGAGTGGGAGATGTGATGAATTTGGGATCCTCCCTAACCTAGGGAGAGTACCAAACAGATGCCTAGAAAAAAACTCTGGCGGATAAAGTTTTCAACCAGTTTTATTACTTGTTCCTTAAAGCACCATTACAATATTAAATACTATATACAGTATTTACAGCTAGGTGAAAGCAAATGAATGATTCTCGTGTCACTCTAAGATGGCGGATGGTTTAATGATGTTCAGAGCGCGATTCGCTATGTGAGCCCGTCGTAGAATTTCATTACTGTGTAAACTCGACAACGCGAGAAGCAACAACTACTTAGATCGGTGTTTTTTTTAACTCCAGCTGGAATTTGTTTGGAGCAACCGTTATTGAGTGAGCCGTCAGCGAAAATATTCAGGTAATAGACAGCTTCCGTGGTGTTACCGTGTGGCGTCTTATAAGTTTTGGTATGATGAACCAGTAGTGGCATTTGGACGTTTACTGTATTTTTTTGGGGTTTTTTCATAGATCGTCCACCCAAACGATAGAGGTACGTTTCCTTTGGGTTCTTATTTGTTGAGCCTTAGTCCAAGTGCATTGGATTCACTGACAATGGTGTAATTTATTTTCGTAGGAGAATCACACACTTTTGACCGCCAGACAGGTACGAACTTGCCGTGCTAAAATTCACTGAGTAAACAGTGGCTTGTTTATTGTGACACCTAAGTCAAGCAGCATAATAGGTTTGTTCATTTGTACTTTGGTTTACTTGTCGTTCACAGCTTACTGATAGCAGAATAGCACTCAGAATTCTGGTAAGCATCTTGTGAGGAAGTCGAGTACATTTTATTCACAGCAATGTCGTAAGAGTAGTTGTTGACTGATTATACTTCGTATTCTTTTTCATCACTCACAGTGTATTCCGAGTGAACAGTAGACACAGGTATGAACTTACACAATACATGTTATACAACACCCATGGGCATCTCAACAACACATTGCATTTATACTACTTGTTTTTCATTTCTTATTGCAGATCGGCCCCTGATGAAGGTACCTTAGAGTACCGAAATGCATTGGGCAGCAAAATAAAATTGTGTCATGTAAATGTTCATAAAAGTATTGAAATGCATATTGAAAAAGTTTTATTACATGTAAAAGTAAATGTAATATTAACATGCTGAAATAATTTTCATTAATGATTATGTGTACAATCGATAAAATGATAAAATGATGTACTAAAAGAATCAACTGTTGATATATATATTCTCTTTACACATTTGAAAAACGTGTTCTTATATTTAGAAGGTGCTTGGCACCAGGTGAACAGTGCGCGTCTATTCAGGTGAAACCTGAAATAACTCTACGTCTTTATCAAGGAGTGACCACCCTTATTAGACGCAGCACCAGTGCATTACTATAACAAAGATTTGTGTGCTCCCCACACCCCAATAACTTTATTCTTTTGATAGTCAACCCAGTGAGGAGGCACCAAATAAAATCAGCAAAAATGCAGTTTGACGCAATCACAAGCATCACGGATAACAGAGCCAATACCATGGCTTACTCAACAGAACAGGCAGACCAAATGTATTCCCTAATACAGGAGGTTCGATCAATGGATGCCCATGGGGGCTCAATAAGTCAACAATTGAAACAACTGGAATATCTAACACAACGACAGCTTAATCAACGTATGCACGCATCAACATTAGTGCAGTATCATAAAGCAAAGAGGATTCCCCGAGGACTGAGATTATCAATCAAACCAATGCTCTTTCGTTTTAATTTAAATGCTAAGTTCATGGACAAATGGTATAACATTTTGAACAAGTGCTCATTAGATCTTATTTTGTTAATAGTTGAAGAACTATCAAAGACTATTCGTGAATTAGAAGAGGAGATCTTTAACCTAAAAAGTGAATTGGAAACAGGAATGGAAATTGACACATGGAAAATAAGTCTTGAAGGAATTCATCAAAAGCTTGACAAATATAGCAAAGAGCTGCAAGAAGGGAAACTGCGCAAATACAAGCGCGATACTATCGACTACAAATTGAATGAAGTCTATACGTGGGCAGAGATTTACACCTGTCGTCAATACCATCCTAAAAAAACTCAATCGACAGTGCACTCATCAGAAGAAAGCCTGGTTACGGATAAAGAAACATCTATCAGTAGAGGACCGGTAAGGATAACACCGACTACATCTCCAGATATCATTGAGACTCCACTAGCAGTCTCAACCAGTAGTTTGGTGCTTTTTTGTCCCAGGAACAGAATCAAGGCCTTCCACCTATGCACCGAGTGGAAATAGAAGGAGCAAGCGCAAAACCAGGAGAGGAAGCCGCCGGAAAATCATTACGGAGCGGCAGGACAGTAATTTAATCATCAATATTTCTTCAGAAACGCTCACTACACGGCAGATATCGGTGTTGAACAAAGGTCTTTCTTTTGTACCTACATCTAAGGCTAATGAGATGGAAACAGAGGGAGCTATATATTGTTTCATGAGAAACCTAAGATTACGCCATTTCTTCACGAATATAGTGGATCGACCAAATCAAACACAAGATACTCATGAGCATCGATTTAAACCCAAAAGTGTCTTTCAACCACCAATGTCAGATAAAATGTTGGACACCTTTGAAATTATGGTCAAGAAAGATATTCTAGCATTGGATTTCAAAAAGGATCGAGCACATAATCTCTCTAAGCCAGAACTACATATCATCCAAAATATAGATAAGAACCAAAACCTAATAATTCAACCGGCAGATAAAGGGGGTGCAATGGTACTAATAGACACTCATTTTTACGAATACAAAGTGAATGAACACGTAACAGATACCAACATATATCTCCTGCTGGATTCTGAACCCACGATGAGACTGCAACAAATGTTGAAGGAGTTACAGCAAAAAGCAGTTGATCAACAATGGATTGATGCAAACACCCAAGCTTATTTGACAACTAATTACCCCAGATGTCCGCAGCTATATATGCTTCCAAAGGTTCATAAACACCTGACTAATCCTCCATTCAGACCTATCGTCTCAGGTTGTGGGTCTATTTTTGACCCCCTTTGGCGGTATCTAGATCACTTCTTACAGCAATTTGTTCAAGGTTGGCACTCTTATGTCAGAGACACTACAGATTTTTTGAACAAACTGTCAACAATTGAACATGGATTTCAAGAAACACTGGATCCTATGTACTATTGCCGTAGTAGCGTTATACACTTCGATCCGCCACTCATTGGGATTAGAATCAACTGAATGGGCATTACTACAGATGGGCAACTTACCAACAAATAAAGTGTTCTTACTACAACTTCTAAAGTTTAGTTTGCATAACAGCTACTTTCAGTGGAAAGGACAACATTTTGCCCAGCTATCTGGGACATCAATGGGTTTTGCAGGGGCCCCTGCATATGCAAATATCTTCATGGCCAGTTCGAGGCCGAAAACTTGACGAATACAGAAGAGTGGCAACACATCAGGCTGTATTGCAGGTTTATCGACGACATATTCCTAATCTGGGATTACACATAAGAAGCACTGGAGCAATTGATATTGAAACTCAATAAGGTTAACCCCAGGATACAATTCACCCACAAAATTGATAATCGAGTCATCGACTTTCTGGATGTCAGAGTCATAAAAAAAAACGTTGGTTTTGAGACTGAATTATACACTAAACCAACAGACCGCAATAATGCCCTGAGCTATACTAGTTTTCATCCACGAAGCTTAGTAACAAATCTTCAATTTTCACAGTTCATCAGGATTAAACACATTTGTTCTGATTCCAACACATGTCGATTGAAATTGTTGGAACAAGTAGAAAAATATGAAGAAAGAGGGTATCCTAGAGCTGCATTACAAGAAAAAATGGAACAGGTATTATTGATGGACAGCCAAGAACTCTTGAGACCCAAAAGTAAGAAAGTCAGTGAAAACATGGTATTTGTAACTAAATATACCACTCAGTCGAAAGCCATCAAGAAAATTATCAACCAGCGATGGGAACTACTATCTACAGAACCAGATTTCAAGGATATATTCAAGGCAAAACCAATGCACGCTTACACAAGAGGGCCTAACTTAAGAGAACTATTGAAACCGAAACCACAAGCACAACTAACAACAACATACAAAGGTACGATACGATGCCATAATTGCACACACTGCAATAACGTGTTAATTGGAAATACTTTCACTCACCCCACAACAGGAGCATCAATAAAACTCAAACATACCAGTGACTGTAACACACAGAATGTAGTTTATGAAATCAAATGTCCGTGTGGAAGGATGTACATAGGTAAAACTGAAAGGAAGTTGAAAATTAGACTAAGAGAACACAAAAGCAGGATACGTTCTAATTTAGCGCCACCTTTAGCTACACACTGGAGGGACGCAAAACATACCATAGCACAACTTCAAGTCTTTGTAATTGAGCAAGTAGTAATACGTCCAGGTACTGATAATCATCAGAGATTACTACAGCGCGAGCTGTACTGGATTAAATTCCTAAATACTATGACCCCAATAGGCCTTAATGATCAGTATGATTTATCTTGTTACCTTTGAATTCAATACAAAGTTTATAGGATGTAACATCAATGCAATATGTGGCAACTTAACTTAATACCACTTTTTACAGTTTGTGGATTGAGAGTGATGTCATGTAATATGTGAATATGTGAACTTTCAAGATAAATTCTGAAATCAATGTATGTTTAATTTGTAGGCAATATGTACATATTGGTCTCCATGAATAATGTATCATTACATTTCAAGATCGCATTATACAACAGAGCTGCAAAAATCATATCTTCACCGCAGACATTACAATACAAGCTTACTAGACAGTTTTATCAGGTTGGATACAGCTATCATCGGTAAATATTATCACCAATCCAATGCGTAATGAGAATATTTCTCATGAGGTTAAATTATTTTGCGTCACTGTGGCGGATAAAGTTTTCAACCAGTTTTATTACTTGTTCCTTAAAGCACCATTACAATATTAAATACTATATACAGTATTTACAGCTAGGTGAAAGCAAATGAATGATTCTCGTGTCACTCTAAGATGGCGGATGGTTTAATGATGTTCAGAGCGCGATTCGCTATGTGAGCCCGTTGTCGACTTTCATTACTGTGTAAACTCGACAACGCGAGAAGCAACAACTACTTAGATCGGTGTTTTTTTTAACTCCAGCTGGAATTTGTTTGGAGCAACCGTTATTGAGTGAGCCATCAGCAAAAATATTCAGGTAATACAGGGCTTCCGTGGTGTTACCATGTGGCGTCTTATAAGTTTTGGTTTGATGAACCAGTAGTGGCATTTGGACGTTTACCGTATTTTTTGGGGGGTTTTTCATAGATCGTCCACCCAAACGATAGAGGTACGTTTCCTTTGGGTTCTTATTTGTTGAGCCTTAGTCCAAGTGCATTGGATTCACTGACAATGGTGTAATTTATTTTCGTAGGAGTATCACACACTTTTGACCGCCAGACAGGTACGAACTTGCCGTGCTAAAATTCACTGAGTAAACAGTGGCTTGTTTATTGTGACACCTAAGTCAAGCAGCATAATAGGTTTGTTCTTTGGTTTACTTGTTGTTCGCAGCTTACTGATAGCAGAATAGCACTCAGAATTCTGGTAAGCATCTTGTGAGGAAGTCGAGTACATTTTATTCACAGCAATGTCGTAAGAGTAGTTGTTGACTGATTATACTTCGTATTCTTTATCATCACTCACAGTGTATTCCGAGTGAACAGTAGACACAGGTATGAACTTACACAATACATGTTATACAACATCCATGGGCATCTCAACAACACATTGCATTTATACTACTTGTTTTTCATTTCTTATTGCAGATCGGCCCCTGATGAAGGTACCTTAGAGTACCGAAATGCATTGGGCAGCAAAATAAAATTGTGTCATGTAAATGTTCATAAAAGTATTGAAATGCATATTGAAAAAGTTTTATTACATGTAAAAGTAAATGTAATATTAACATGCTGAAATAATTTTCATTAATGATTATGTGTACAATCAATAAAATGATAAAATGATGTACTAAAAGAATCAACTGTTGATATATATATTCTCTTTACACATTTGAAAAACGTGTTCTTATATTTAGAAGGTGCTTGGCACCAGTTGATCAATGCGCGTCTATTCAGGTGCTTAAACCTGAAATAACTCTACGTCTTTATCAAGGAGTGACTACCCTTATTAGACGCAGCACCAGTGGATTACTATAACAAAGATGTGTGTGCTCCCCACACCCCAATAACTTTGAAAACAAAAAAAGCACATCTTATTGAACGATTTAGTTGTGGTCCCATCCTCTTAGGACAAACCCAAACACAGTTATTGGCAAAAAAACATTCCCAACCAAAGGCCCTGCAAAGCATTATGGGATGAGATTAGCAGTGGGCAGTGAATATTATATAGTATACAATATCAAAAGAATTCTACAAAGAGCTGCAGTTCCACTGGTCGTCCCTAGATGTCCCTCACCAGTCAAATGCAAATGCTTGATGAAAGGGTTTAAATGGTTTTGCATTTGACTAGTGAGGGACATCTAGGGACGACCAGTGAAACTGCAGCTTGATGTAAGAATAATTTCAATGCTTTGCATTTGACTCGTGTGGGACATCTAGGGACGACCAGTGGAACTGCAGCTCTTTGTAGAATTATTTTGATATTGGATACTATAATATTCACTGCCACTGCTAATCTTGTCCCATAATGCTTTGCAGGGCCTTTGGTTGGATTGTTTTTTTGCCAATAACTGTGCTTGGGGTAGTCCTAAAACGATGGGATCACCACTGAAGTTCAACAAAATGTGCTTTTTGTTCATGCTCTTTGTGTTCAAGGCATCTGCTTGGTGCTCCCCCTAGGTTAGGGGGGGACCCCAAAATCATCAGCTCTCTCATTACCTAATATTTTCATTGTAAAAGTTCAGTGTTGTGAATTGGTTATATGCTGTTAAGCATGTAAAATTGTTTTTTCAAAGCATCTAAGAATGTTGTTCGTTTAGATGCTATACTACGTGATTAAGCACAGTTTGGAACTGTACTAGTGCAATTTGCAAAGTGCAAATTAGCGAACTGTACTAGTGCAATTTGCAAAGTGCGATTTAGCACAAACTTTGCATGCTCCATCAGTGTAGCAAAGTTTTAAGGTCAGGGTTAGTTTTCCATGAAAGACGGTTTATGATAGCCAAGTTTGGATGGATGGCTGCCTGGATAGTATCATATAGTAGGTGAAAACAGAGTCAGACTGGATGAAAAGAATGAAAAAGAAAATTAAACTGTGAAAGAGTACCAAAGCCAAGGGTGAAGAAGATTAAGAATAAAATTATAATAATGCTAGAAGAGCAATTCACTGAATGTAAATGAAAAATCAAACCCTGGGAAGAACAAGACCTTTTTTATCCTAGGTTTTTGATTCAAAGGTTTGACGTTGCACTTGTATTTCAGAACGGAACACTTCCTAGTCTCACAGTAGTTTGCAAGCACAACATATATATTGTGCTCAACTATTATTTACCCTACCCATAATCGCCACCCTCCCACTCCGAGGCCCACATCCACTTCAGTCCCCTCCCTGTGTCAGCTAAGGGTGGTCAATCGGCTGCATGGTAACTAGTGCTTACAAATCACTCAGTATGTCATCATCATCATCACATGAGTGTAATGATTTTGTGCCACAGTTTCTCATCATCAAAAAGCATGTCATCATTAACCATCATCTTGCGCATTATTGCAGTAGTGTAGTCAGGGTGAAAATGAAATTGTCCGAGCATTTGCCATTGATTTAACAGAGTATGGCTGTAACGGAAACACATAATTGTGTAGTACAGCTGCCCCACATGTAGACTGTAGTAAAGTACATGAGTCTGCGACACCAGGATGTCTGTCTAGGGCACAAGCTGACTGAGCTGGCATGCCTACAAGATTAATTGTGCTAAACAAGAGAGAGAGAAAGAATACTTCTAGTCTACTCCCTAGTGCCTGAAAGTATAATCATCACATCCAAATCTTAGGGACGGAGGAAGTGAAGTAAGGAGGAGAGGATACCACAGCTGCTGGTTCTACTGCTACTACTGTGCCTCTATCATTTGTATGTGTGTAATTTAATTTTGTGTTACTATTTTGCTAAGAGTCCACACCTTTGATACCTATGGAGTAGGATTAAAACCTCAAAAGAATTGGGCATTTAGCTGTCCTCAGACGTATACTCTACCGGATAAGACTATGGGTCACGCTGGAGCTGGCACACTACAAAGAGAGCATAAGGGAGCTACTGGAACTTGATGAACCTATTACCATTCCCTTGATCCACCATGTCCAGACATGGTTTGAAAAGGCCTATCCTCTTTCTAGAGTGATCCTCATACACTAACGCTATACTCAAAAACAGCATCTGAAACAGATACATTGGGAGTATGTTTTGAATACCCTCTACCAAAACCCTAGATCAGGCAGGTTGACCACACAATTCCTTACTGCTAAACCAAGCCCAAATTTTGAAGAGTACTTGGATGTTGTTCAACGTCACTTGGCAAAAATACTGTACATGAAGTTTTGTATTGAAACTTTTCAGATTGAAACTTTTACAGCATGGTGAAACCGGATCTACAATATTGCTAATGAAGAATCCATTTGCACTTTATGACCTTTATGTACCACTGAAAATATTTAACATGTTTTATTTTTCTGTACAGAGCATGCCAAGTTTAGTAGGAAATGGATCTGCCCGATCTACTGTAATATGGGGTTTAGGAAATACTCAGATGCTATGAGAGTTTAAAAAAATGATACATCCCGTCCATAGTTTTTAGCCTAAGTAGAAATCTGTTAACAGTAGGTTGTGTACTGAACAAGCAAGGGATGACATTTTAACTGCTATCTGACTTTTAATCCTTGGTTTTATTGTCTATCTTTTTAACAGACCGTATTTTATGGAAAGAAGCATTGTTGTGAATGCACTGTATAGCTATCATTGAATTTTGCACTGTTTGAGATATGAGCTGTATATATGCTTTTTATGTTTTCTAACCAAAATAAAAGTTACTTGAACTGAACTGAGACATGACTTAAATTAGCCCAATTGAGCATTTGCCTAGCTCAAATTTGAACAGAATCCTGCCAGTATCATTCACTTGACTTCCCCTCCGCTCCTACATTTCTAACTTCCTACATCCTCTCATCTGGCTGGCACCATTCACAACTACTCTATCAAGGATTTGTAATGCCCGTACCTCTAAGGATTGTTTTTGTGCAGGGAGGTGCCCCTTCCTTCACAAAACAATCCAGAAGGCTGTGTCATGCAACATGGAACCATTGCACCTTCATGGCTTAAGGGTGCCTCCGTTGACTTGCTAAGCAGCAGTCAGTGTAGCAGTCCAGGGAGAAAACAGGAATGAGACATCTTAATAAATACATTTCACATTCCTGCCCCTTTGACGCAGAACAGAAAATTGTCTTTCTGTAGTGCACAACATTTTTATAACTGTGGGCCCGAACCACTGGTGCTCTCAGGATTGTACGTGTTATTTTCACATCATGCCCACACTCCTTTTGGAACAAAAACAGTGGATGTCAGTGGAAGCACTTATTTAAGTGAGTGGTACGCACTAACATTTAAAAATCCTTTGCATGAACATGGTGCCTCACTCATAAATAAAATGGCCACAACCATTGCTGCAAAGATAGATAGATAGACAAATAGATAATTTTTATTGCACAATTAAATAAAATCATTGCAAAGATATATATCTATATATTATCTATATTTATGAATATATATAATATATACATTATATATATATATATATATATTCATGCATATATATATATATATATATATATATATATATATATATATATATATATATATATATATATTTTAGTGTACATATTATCAAATTATATATAGATTATATATTTTGCGAAATTTGCACAGTACATGAATTGCACAGAACATAAACATCCTTGTGAAAATGATATATGGCACTTTGCCAGAAACTGAGTTTTAAATGACACTAATCGCAGTGTATAAAGATGTGAACAGCAAAGGGTTAATTTGGTGTGGTTGGTTTTATTTAGTCCCACCCACCATCTTTTGAACTCCTTAAGTACCCTCGTTTATGTTTTAGCAACTGTATCATGTGATCAAGCCTCGAGTCAGAGGCGAAACGCGTCATGCGGTCTTGCTGGGTTTTATGGAAATAAAACACCAAATTGCACCAGAAACTTGGGTCTGTCTTGTTCGCTTTTCCTGGAGAACTGTCTGGGCAGAAAGGACAGTGATGTGGCGGCTGCTGCATCAAGCGGAGCACAAGAAATATATATATACATATATGTATATTTTATATATGACCTAATGACGGTCGCCAGTTAGGACCTAGTTTCCATAGGAAAAGCATTTTTTGTTTTCCCAATAACTTTGGCGCCGTTAGACGAATCTTCACAAAATTGTCAAAACTAGTGAAGCGCTCCGGTCAGCTCCTGTCTTGAGAGTTTCGGGGTGATTCGTCAAGTGTGGGGCGAAAAAAGGGGGTCCCAAAACACATTTTTCCCATTTTATTTTCCATAGGAAAGTTTAGACAAAGCTACAGCCCGAACTGCTGAACGAAATTACACCAAATTTGGCCAAAAGGTAGCCCTTTGTTCAGAAAGAGTCCTTTCTGGTAAATGGTGTAAATCCGTTAAGTAGTTCCTGAGAAAATAGAAAAAGAAAAACTTTCGATATCCAGGGCAGCATAGAAACACCCTGACCTCCTAGGACTGCTCATGGCATCCCAAAAAAGCATTAAAAAAAATTGGCCAAATTCGCGCTGGCGTCACGAATCTGGCGCTTCATTGTATTTAAGCCCCCGGGTGGCCAGGTCCTGGGGGCACTGAAAAAAATGCATGGGGGTCCCAATCGCCCCCACTCTGCCCCGGGGACAATGAGCCCCGGGGAGGTGGTGGTCCCCGGGACTTCATTTATAAGTTGCTGGGGGAGCACACAGCCCCCCCGCAGCCCTGGGGACCACCACCTCCCCGGGGCTCATTGTGTAATTAAAAAAAATATGTGGGGGGCTCAATCCCACACACACCCCCGGGGACCACCACCTCCCCGGGGCTTTTCAAATTTAATGTGGGTTTACACGGCCCCCTGCAGCACCGGGGACTGCCACCTCCCGGGCTCAGTGTAAAGAAAATTGTGTGGGAAGGGCACAAGCCCCCCACACACCCCAGGGACCGCCACCTACCCGGGGCACTGTATATTTAAATTTGGGGGTCAGTTACGGACCCCCAAGCCTCGGGGACCACCAGCTCCCTGGGGCTTCAAACACATTGGGAGGGTGGACACGCGGCCCCCCTCCTGGAGCCCTTGATGGCCCTGGGGACCACCACCCCCCAGGGCCGGCTCCTGCAGTGTCCCAGGGTGCCCACCTTCAGGACACTGTTGTTTGCTATGACAGGGTAAGAGCCATGCAGCTCCCATCCTGTCATAGTAAACACTGGTTTGGATTTTGTAAGCGAGAGCAGGTTTCAAAATCCAAACCAGATTGCTTAGTGGTGAAGGTAGGGGGCGGGTCTGATGTGACAAGTGTGCAAACACACCCCGTGGTATGTTTTAAGGTGGGGGATTAAGTTCCCTTGAATCCTGAGGGTCCCTGGGGTCAAACTAGCCCACCAGGTTTCTCCAGTAAGTGCCACAGAGCTGCGTTGCAGAGAGATGTAAAAAGAGACATGGCCTCAGACCACCTCTCTGCCACGCAGCTCTGTGGCGCTTACTGGAGGTACCTGGTGGGCTAGTTGGCCCCCAGGTACCCTCAGGTTTCAAGTGGACTTAATCCCTCAATTTAAAACACGTCACAGGGCATGTTTGCCCACTTGTCACATCAGGTCCCTCCCTCTCCCTACACCACTGTGCAAACGGGCCCTCTGGCGTGTTGGGAGTTGGGGATTAAGTCCCCTTGAATCCTGAGGGTCTGTGGAAAAGTAAATTTTGCCATGTTCTGTGTCCCTACGTGTCATTCATCATATGTTATGTGTGCATGATTAAATATGCATATGTACTCCCCATGTCCGATTAATGACGCAATTACAGTTGTGTCCACCTCTAGTATGCCAGTTTCCAGTCCTCGTGAATACTACGAATATCAGGCCTATGTAAAGCTACGTTGCCACGTTTCTCAGTGTGCACGTTATTTCATTGAAAGTCCCCGTTTCCAGGCCTCAAAAGGGCCCGGACACCAGATTCAGCTCCTGTCTCCTGAAGCCCTCGCTGAGGAGCGATACAGCCCCCACCTGTATCCTCGACCCTTCACTTACTTCCTGCCTCGCAGTGCCCGGTGCAGCCTGGCTCTGCCTCTGAGTCTGCCAAGACTATGTTATGATTCCAGTTATCAGTTCAGCCCTCCTTCCCTGCATTCCTAAAGCTACTGAATCGCATCAATAGTTTCCGTCATTGTCTAGCCTTCAGGGCTCCATGTTAGAGAATACTGTATTTAATGGTCATTTAATATTCTTCATCACGCACTACATGTAGAATAATGCATGCTCCAGTCTTAGAGTCTGTTAGCCTTTCCCCTCTTGACTTCTAGTTTATATCAACATGTTCCCTAAACATCAGATACTAGATAGGGTTTAGGTACATGTCGCTCCGACCCTCCAGACTTCAGTCTCTGCTCCTAGCACAGAGTTCATAGCCCCCAGCTTCTCCTAGTAATACGTCATTGCCAGTTTGCGTGCACCACTAGGTTAGAGGTCCCGGCTCCTCAGGTAGCCCCCTCCATGGTTTCCGCCCCATTCATGACATATCCTGTTACGTCTGCACCACATGTCTATGTATACGCCCTGTTACACCTCTTTTCCCCCTTATCTTTCGCGACTGCTACGCGTCACACCTACTGCTCCACCCACTGTTACGCCTATTGCAATGTAATGCTATGTGTTTGCGTTATGTATATATGCTCATGTTTTGTTATTAAAAGTTATTCCTTCCCTTGTCCAGATCCTGCCCCCGGCAGCCCTGTCATCCTATTCCTATGCAGGTTGTCCTGTTCCTGTCCTTATGCTGTATTAAACCTGCAAAACTCCTACTACCTCGAATCTTGACTCTTATTTATTGAGCTATCTGTTACGATATATGTCTAGTCAAAAATAGGGTATTATTTATTTATTTACCACATAATGGCGCCCGAACAGGCACTTGCCCTTTCCCCACGCGTCGGTGAAGCCACGCCGACCCCCTGACCCTCTGCAGTCGTGACGGAACTCTTCTGCGCAGTGGCAGATATTTCTGCTCAAGTATCCCTCAGGCCCACGGAGGAGACGGAGGAGGCGGTCCAGCATCCAGACGAGACGGTGGAGGAACGCGGCGAGTCCCGACCAGAGCCCAAGCCAAGAGTCCAAGGTCCGAGGTATCCGGAGGTCCACCCGTAACTGAAGTCCGAAGTCCGAAGTTCGTCGTCGTAGCAGTCTAGTCCAGTCTGAGGCCTTCCGTTCTTGCTGCCCGGTGAGTACCGTTACTGGGGTGGTATCTAGACAGGGTCAATTTAAATTGACTCTGGTCTGTGGGTTGGTGGTACACAGTCCCACAAACGAAGTGTCCACTTCGGTGGATGCGGGTCCTGACGTGTCTCTTTATGAGACCGGTAAGTTTCGTACTGTTTCAGCAGTGCATCTAGTTTCTGTTCTAGTCAGTTTCTGTTCTCGAGAAAATTTATGTGTTCTGTTCTCAGTATTTCCAGGTAGTATTCTGTTCGAACTGTTATTTTAAATGTTTTTCATGTATTTCAATGTCGTGGTATGAATGGGGAATAAGTATCGTGTTCATTGTGTATTGTATTGTGTCTAGATTACAGTTCAGTCATGCCCATATTTTCCAAGTTACGTCAGTTAAAAACTAGAAAGGGTCTGCTGGAAGCAGCAGTTCCCGTCCCGCCCAGGGACAGTCCAGGTCACTTTATGTATCAGAAACATGGCATAAGTGCCATATTGTATCTAGATTTATGGGTAGAGTATACCAAACAGTTAGAAGAAAAGTATAGATGGCCCGTATCGGGTACATGGGATGCCGAATGCATCATGCGAGTAGAAGAAGCATTATGGAAAAAGAAAGCCAGACAGTCACAGAAAGATGCCATCGAGTTATGGCGCAAAGAAGCCCATAAAAGAACTGAAAAAGAAATCAGAAAGTCAGAATTAAGTAGAGAATCCTTAGAACGAGCCCAAGAAAAAGAATTAATCGAGATAGGTGAACAAGTCAAAACTGAACAGAGAGACAGACAGAGGAATGCCCTTATTAAGGGTATGTATCCTCTTCTTGCCGAGGGTTTGCCAAAAGCGACCCCGGAGGCATCCAGTAATTTCCCGCCACCACTAGTTCCGACCAAGCTACGTCACAAACCGACCGCAGCTGATATTTTTATTTCGTCCTATCTGGACGACACAGTCCCTGAATATGCAGATCCTGTTCGCGCTCCGCCAGTCCCTGTAAATCAGGCACATCCTGCTTCTCCAGACACCGGGGCACCCCATGCAGTACCTGCTACGGTACCCCCGGTCCAGCCAGCATTTCAATTTCCCGCTCCGCCATGAAGAATATCAGTCGACGATTCTAGTCTAGGGGCCGCAGGAGGAGGTCCTCCTCAAACCCCGCCGCCACGCAAGCGTTTATCAGCACTCGAATTACATGCTCAAGCATCACAGCGTACTCCCAAGAGTAATAAGTCTGTTGTAGAAATCAGGCAAGCCCTTGGCGAATGTGCCTATGACCCAGTCCCAGGCGAGAATAATATGGTTTTATATTCAGTACGCGTAAGGAGGGTGACCGAGTATCTAGTCACCCTACCCAATATGAAAGAAGATCTAGACAGAATATATCGTTTCATCCGTACAGGGGATGATCCAGAAAGTATTAGTGATGCCATGTCTCAAAGGAAAGCTGAGATCCAGCGTATGATATTAAAGTTTTTAATTAACTGTCTAATAAGAGAACAAGATTACCCGTCTAAAGATCAGGCCGAAATGAAAATCCTGACAAAGTGGAGTGATAATATAGCCGAGGGTAAGCACAATACCATTAGTGCCATGGAGAGTATGTACAAGAAAATCCATAGAGAAATAATAAAGATACACGAACAACGTAAAGCAGCACAAGTAAGCGAGAAAGAAAGTAACTCTGATCCTGAAGAGGAAGACGACGAGAATACCGCCAGGATAGCGTATGTAGGAAAATCTAGATTTCCAGATCGCCATTTACGCCTAGAACGCAAGTCAATTTTCCATCATTCAGCACCAGAACAAGGTTCCCTAGAACAAGTATTCCAAGCTACCGATCACATTCTGAAATCACGAATCGGTTACAGTGAGTTAAGTACCATGCATGAACAGGAACTAGCCCGATCAGCAGTCCGATGGATTACTGATTCTACCACTTTTCCAGACGAAATAGTGGCACAAATGTTTCTGAAATTGCCCCCAGCCGAGCAGCGACTGGTGGGTATGTATATGATCCAGCACCTCATTACTCTGTATGAGGGTCAGCACTCTGATCCAGGTCCGTTACATGATGTTCTGAACGAGTTACTCCAGTATAGATGGAGAGGTCTAGGTACCGATCTAATTAGTGTCATTCTAGAACAACGTCACAAATACCGAACGTTCCTGAATCCGCATTTTGTTCATGTCTCACCCCCAGAAAGTAAACCATTTTACATGGAAAGACAGAACCCGTTACGAGAAGTGCATCCAGTTAAGACAGAGGACGGTGAAATGCAACGAGTGTTTGTTTACACCCCGATTACAAAGATAGAACTCCTCGAAATGAAGAAATTAATTCCCTGTCATGACAAAGATCCAGCAGGGTTCCATAGAGAATTAAAAGACATGCTCCGTATGGGAGAATACACTTACCCAGATATCATTAAAATGTTAAAGGTCCTGTTGCCCGCAGGGGTGTATGAAAAGCTAAAGGAAAAAGAATGGGAGGTGGGAGAGAAAAAGATAGATTGGACAGTTCTAGAAGCAGAAGATAAGTCACGTGTACCAGGTACCGGTCTAGGAGAGAAATGTAAAGAATTACCAGAATTATTGATTCAAGTTTTACCCAGATTATTAACAACGAAAAAGGAAGACTGGGATGCAATCTCAGCCTGTAAACAGAAACAAGAAGAAGACATTAGTGATTTTTATTCTAGGTTTGAAAAATGCTTTAGCATCAATAGTGGCCTCAAGACAAGTAGTGAGTCATACCCTCACCTTTTTGTTACTAAATTAGTCGAGAATTCAAGCCCACAAGTTAAAAATCGAGTTTTGAAAGTCGAAAGTACCTGGCAAGCTAATACCCCGTCCCAGATGCTCCAGATGCTCCAGTACCACCAGAATAGAATCAGGGAAGAGCAAGAACACGAGAGAAAACGTATGAAAGACACGAAAATGAAAGTACTAGTTGCACAATCTGTTCCTCAAGACAGTCAGAAGAGGGGTCCAAATCAAGCCAGTCATCCTGCAGCTCCCGTTAAAGGGAATTGCAATTATTGTAAACAGCCAGGTCATTTTATAAATGAGTGTGCAGTTCTGAAACACAACATAGCTACCGGTAAAACAAAAGAAAGACCACGTCCGCCTAGACAAGAGCAAGTTTCACAGACTCCTCAGCCACAGAATGCACAACAGACAGTTACAGTACCGCAGCCTATTGCTGCAACCCAGCATGTCACACAGCAGATGTACCAGTATGCACAGTCTGAGTATCCAGAGTACCAGCAGTATTCATGAAACAGCCTAGAGAGGGAGGTAGGCTTGCCTCTCATCGAGATACCTGTAGATCAAGAAGGTCCCTATGTTCATAGTCAAGTATTAGGGAAAGACAGAAAGTTCTTAATTGATACAGGGGCAAGTAGGACCACAATTAGTCACGCCGAAGTTCCAGGGGCTCCGCTCTCAGGCTCAAGAAATGTTTCCCTTGGATTTTCAGGAAAACCTATCGTAAATGAGATTTCAAAGCCAGTTACTCTAGAAGTAGGTCCATTGTCCCGTACTACTGATCTGTTACTTACTAAGTCATGTCCAGAAAATCTATTAGGCATTAAAACACTGAAAGAGTTAGGTGCAGTTATATGTTGTTCCCCAGAGGGAATACGTCTGTTCCTACGTGACTTTAAGGGTCACTATGTTTTACGTGATTTTGATCCCAGATTGTCTAATGTTCCGCAGCATTTATGGGCGCAAGGTCCAACTGATGTAGGGTACATGCAAATCACACCCCATCGTGTGACTCTCAAGCCAGGTGTAGTGTTACCACGAATCAGACAGTACAGATTGCCACCTGAGGCTGTAGCAGCCTTATCCAAAATTATTGACGAGCTCATCGCTCAAGGAGTGGTTGTAGAAACTGACTCCAATGTATGCAATTCTCCGATCATTCCAGTCATGAAACGTACTGATCCAAATGCACCCCCAGTATATCGATTAGTGATCGACCTACGAGAGCTTAATAAATGTATTATTCCGCAGTACCCAGTTGTCCCAGACATCTCTTCCCTATTGACAGCCATTGATTCCGAAGCCACGTTCTTTACAGTAATCGACCTCAAGAATGCATTTTTTAGTGTTCCAATTCATCCAGACAGCCAGTTTCTTTTCGGATTCTGTTTAAATGGAAGGAGCTATATGTTCACACGCGCTCCTCAAGGTTTCACAGAAAGTCCTAGTATTTACAGTCAAGCACTTAAGAGACAACTTGATAATGTTCACATGCCAACTGACACTGCCCTGCTCCAGTATGTCGATGATCTACTGATCACAGCCCGTTCCGAACGTGACTGCGAGCGAGCGTCACTGACGGTTCTGTATTTCCTAGCCGAGATGGGGCACAAGGTGTCCCCTTCGAAGCTTCAATTCTGTGTCCAGCAAGTGGTCTACTTAGGACACTTACTGTCCAAGAGGGGTAGGCAGTTGACACCAGACCGTATCCAGTTAATAGCGAGTCTTCCTCAGCCCAAGACCCAGAAGAAGGTACGTGCCTTTATCGGCCTTACTTCTTATTGTAGACAATGGATTCCTCAGTATGCATTTCTAGCCAAACCACTGATACAGTTAACGACACAGGAGGCAGCCGTATCGACTGTCCTCCCTTGGACATCTGAACATACACTTAGTTTCAACGAGTTAAAGAAAGCCCTGTGCCAAGCTCCAGTTCTAGCTACACCGAACTACAGTAAGCCTTTTACACTTTTTGTCACTGAACGTGAAGGTACAGCATTATCTGTTCTCACACAAGATCAAGCAGGACAATACAAGCCCTGTGCTTATTTTTCGAGCACATTAGATCCTGTAGCCCAGGCTCTGCCTGCGTGCCTCAAGTCAGTTGCAGCCACAGCCCTAGCTATCAGACAAAGTGATTCCATAGTTTTAGGACACTCCCTGACAGTACAAGTTCCACACTCCGTGGAAGTTCTTTTAAACCGAACACAAACTCAGCACTTGACAATTGCACGTTTAACTGGTTATGAATTGACACTGTTCCAGCCACACATAGAAATCAGACGCTGCAACATCCTGAATCCTGCTACACTGTTACCATCAGTTAATTCAAATCCTGACCCACATGACTGTGTGGAAGTAGTTAACATTACGACAAAGCCAAGACAAGATCTGACAGATACTCCGTTACCAGACCCTGACCTGACACTTTATGTGGATGGTTCATGTATGAGATCAAGTACAGGAGAACTAGTCGCCGCGTATGCAGTGACTACTGACACCGAAGTTATTGAAACACACCGTATTGATACCCTGTCCGCTCAAGCAGCAGAGCTAGTTGCTCTGACACAAGCCTGCATACACGCCAAGAACTTGAAAGTTAATGTTTACACAGATTCACGTTACGCATTTGGAGTTGTTCACGACTTCGGAGTGCTCTGGCAGGAGAGAGGTTTCATGACTTCTCATGGAACCAAGATTCAGCATGGTCTCCTTATCCAAGCTCTATTAGATGCAATACATTTACCGACATCCATTGCCATCATGAAGTGCAAGGCACACACGAAAGTCACTGACATTATTTCCCAGGGTAACGATCTAGCAGATCGCACAGCCAAGCTTACAGCCCAGACTCCAGACATTCCAGTTAACATGACACATACTCCAGATCCGATTACATGTATGACAGTTAAGGACCCTACTCAAGATGTCATAGATATCCAGTTACATGCTACTCCCGATGAAATCAAGAAATGGTCCGAACAAGGAGGGGTCCAGACAGATCAAGGATGGTTAACGAAGGGTAGAGCCACATGGTTTCTCCCCGACTCTATGGTTCAAGTCATTATCAATACCGCACATAGTCCAGCACATTTAGGAGAAAAAGCTATGTTAGATAGTATCCAGAACATTTGGTTCAACAAGCATTTACGAGCTGCAGCCAAGCAGAAAGTCCGTACCTGTATGATATGTTGTCAGTTCAATCCAGGTAAAAGTGTCCCGGTGGAACAAGGTGGTTTCCAGCCCCCTGACCACCCTTTTGAAGTCCTCCAGATGGATTATATTCAGATGGAGCGATGTCGAGGTTTCAAGTATGTCCTTGTAGTTGTATGCGCTTTGTCCAGGTGGACAGAAGCATATCCAGTCCCAGATTACACAGCCGCGACCACTGCCAAGCAGTTGGTTCGTGAATTCTTTCCTCGTTATGGACTCCCTAGAGTCGTATATTCTGATAACGGCCAGCCATTCTCCTCAGAGTTAATGAAGCACGTTTCCCTTTTGTTAGGGTACCAGTGGAAGTTCCATTGTGTACGCCATCCTGAAGCAGCCGGTCTCGTTGAGAGACATAACCAGACCCTGAAAATCCGAATTGCCAAAGTGTGTAAAGAGAAGGGTGTGGACTGGCTAGTAGCTCTGCCAGTCGCTTTATTTTATATGCGCATGGTCGCACATTCCAGATCAGGTCTGTCCCCGTATGAGGTCGTTTTCGGCCGGCCCCCAAATATGTGGGGTACTCCTAGACCCCGAAGTATTACCGATGTTTCAAGTAATATGCTGACAGATTACCTAGCTTCCTTGATGTCTACCCTCAACTCATGTCGTTCACAGGTTGCCGCCGCATTTCCAGACAATACCGAGGTGGCACCGCATGAAATCGTTCCAGGATCCATGGTGATGGTCCGCAACTTTGACAGATCAAGTCCGCTGGAGCCTCGTTGGAAAGAGCCCCGACAGGTCCTCCTCACCACCCGTACAGCCGTGAAGTTGGAAGGACGCAAAGGCTGGGTGCACCTTTCTCATGTCAAACTTTTTAATGGACTGAAACCCGTCTTAAAGAACATTTCCCAGGATTCAAAGGATTGCCAGAATATTGTTCTCAAGGACTGTCCCGCAAAAGACATTGCTACAACCCCTCCCCTGTTAGAGAAAACTCCGCAGCAGGAGTATAAACAGAAACTCCGGTCTAGTAAATTAAGTCAGCCAGTTTGATTGTCTAAGTCCTCCCCTAGGTGAAACGGTTAGACTGTTTCTGACATGTATAAAATAGACCCCCATAGTGAGAGAGTTAGTCAAAACTCAATCCGATGTATCGTTTTTCTATGTTTCATATTGTTTCTCAGCATTATGATTTCCTGCACCAGTTATGCATTTTATCTGTGTTTCCCAGTTCTTCATGTAAATAAGTCTTCTAATGCTACAGTAGAGCACACGTTTAGTGATCTGCCCCCTCATGAACTCTCCTACCGCCTCGCTATGCGAAATAACTCATTTATCCGCATGTTACATTACTCACACCAGTCCAGCAATGCCACTAATTGTTGGGTGTGTGGTCGACTCCCCCCTTTCCAGACACCGAAGGGAGTTCTGCCACTCTTTCCTTATCCTTTTTCACATAATGGTTCGTGTGGGGCATGGTCCACGTTAACGTCATCCTCAACAGATATGTCTTTTCTTAACAGTACATGTTTCCCAGACAAGCAAGGTCTCCCCCACAGAACCGGGTTAGATCTAGAAAATGAAGTTTACAATTTAGGTAATTATTCTTCGAATTTTATGGTCCTGAATGTTCAGTCTGATACTACTCCAGACTTACCTGCTATTTCAGTACTACCAGTCAAAGGCGAATTATGTGTCCGAAATAATGGTTCTGTACATGTAGGACATAGTGATTGTACTACTATTGTCAAGTATAGTGACAGTGGGAAATCTATCTTCAAAGCTTCACGTCATTCTTATTTTATTTGTGGTCAAACTGCATATGTTCGTCTGCCCCTCGATTGGGAGGGAACCTGTTACATTGCCTTCCTACTGCCACCAGTTTTTCTAGCCCCATCTGATTATCATAGAAATACACATCTAGTACACATTAGACATAGAAGGGAGTCCCCGATTGTCGATTACACTGAAACTACTCTAGAACAATATACCGATTTCAATAAAGGTTTCTTTTTCTTTATAGGACCTATCCAGAATAGTAAACTGATCCGTAGGTTAACCAGAACCCTCGAAGCTGTAGTAAATGAGACTGCCTCTGCTCTAGGTAACTTAACTGAAGAGCAATCTGCTATGAGATTTGTCGTTTTGCAAAATCGTCTCGTCCTTGACGTCATACTGGCCGATAGGGGCGGGGCCTGTAGAGTCATCGGATCTAGTTGCTGCATTTTCATTCCAAATAACGCGCCGTCTGTTTATTCAGCTATAACCAGACTCCATAAAATTGCCCATCTGATACACCAAGATCCAGGCACCTGGACATGGTCCGGTTGGTTCTGGAATATAATTTCCGCATGGGGATGGAAAGTCTTGTCCTTTCTAGGTATAGCAGTAGCAATCATATTCAGCTGCTGCCTCTGTATACAATGTGGCCCTGCGATTTGCGGCATGTGTGCTACATCCTGTATTCCTAGTATAACTCCTAGTCCCAAGTCCCGTTCTAAATCCCGTTCTAAGAGAATTCGACATGAGCAAATGATACTGTATGAAATGATAGATGGTATCATGAATATTGATGTTTCCTGATGGAAACGTAGTGACAAGGAGGGAATGTGGAAAAGTAAATTTTGCCATGTTCTGTGTCCCTACGTGTCATTCATCATATGTTATGTGTGCATGATTAAATATGCATATGTACTCCCCATGTCCGATTAATGACGCAATTACAGTTGTGTCCACCTCTAGTATGCCAGTTTCCAGTCCTCGTGAATACTACGAATATCAGGCCTATGTAAAGCTACGTTGCCACGTTTCTCAGTGTGCACGTTATTTCATTGAAAGTCCCCGTTTCCAGGCCTCAAAAGGGCCCGGACACCAGATTCAGCTCCTGTCTCCTGAAGCCCTCGCTGAGGAGCGATACAGCCCCCACCTGTATCCTCGACCCTTCACTTACTTCCTGCCTCGCAGTGCCCGGTGCAGCCTGGCTCTGCCTCTGAGTCTGCCAAGACTATGTTATGATTCCAGTTATCAGTTCAGCCCTCCTTCCCTGCATTCCTAAAGCTACTGAATCGCATCAATAGTTTCCGTCATTGTCTAGCCTTCAGGGCTCCATGTTAGAGAATACTGTATTTAATGGTCATTTAATATTCTTCATCACGCACTACATGTAGAATAATGCATGCTCCAGTCTTAGAGTCTGTTAGCCTTTCCCCTCTTGACTTCTAGTTTATATCAACATGTTCCCTAAACATCAGATACTAGATAGGGTTTAGGTACATGTCGCTCCGACCCTCCAGACTTCAGTCTCTGCTCCTAGCACAGAGTTCATAGCCCCCAGCTTCTCCTAGTAATACGTCATTGCCAGTTTGCGCGCACCACTAGGTTAGAGGTCCCGGCTCCTCAGGTAGCCCCCTCCATGGTTTCCGCCCCATTCATGACATATCCTGTTACGTCTGCACCACATGTCTATGTATACGCCCTGTTACACCTCTTTTCCCCCTTATCTTTCGCGACTGCTACGCGTCACACCTACTGCTCCACCCACTGTTACGCCTATTGCAATGTAATGCTATGTGTTTGCGTTATGTATATATGCTCATGTTTTGTTATTAAAAGTTATTCCTTCCCTTGTCCAGATCCTGCCCCCGGCAGCCCTGTCATCCTATTCCTATGCAGGTTGTCCTGTTCCTGTCCTTATGCTGTATTAAACCTGCAAAACTCCTACTACCTCGAATCTTGACTCTTATTTATTGAGCTATCTGTTACGATATATGTCTAGTCAAAAATAGGGTATTATTTATTTATTTACCACAGGTCCCTTGGGTCCAACTAACCCACCATGTACCTCCAGTAAGCGCCCATGAGGTGTATAAAGGGCCGCGGCCTCAGAACTTCTCTCTGCAACGCAGCTCTGTGCCGCTTTTTGGAGGTTCCTGGTGGGCTAGTTGGCCCCCAGCGTCCCTCAGGATTCAAGGGGACTAAATCTCCCAACTTACAACGTGCTAGGGGGCACATTTGCACAGTGGTGCAGGGCGGGGGCGGGCCTGATGGAAGATATTAGCAATCTTGCATTTGTGGGACTTACTGGTGGTAATAAAAGGGATAGTTGGCCCCCAAGGTTGACGTTGGTGGCTACCTACTCCTCCTGTTACCTCCAGTAAATACCTCACAGTGGGATTGCTAAGAGGTGTTTCAGAGGCCACGCTCACCTTTCTCCACCACTCTGGAAACACAACTGGTATGTTATAGTTAGAAATTCACATTTAAAAAACCTTTGAAATTTACTGAAAAAACCATAGGTTTCAGGGATGTTATAGTTAGAAATTAGCATTTGAAAAACCATTGAAATTCACTGAAATAACCATAGGTTTCAGGCACGTTATATTTAAAAATTAGCATTTAAAAAAACCTTAGAAATTCACTGAAAAACTTCAGGTTTCAGGGACGTTATAGTTAGTTGGACACTTCTCTCATACAAAACTATAGAAATTACCCCATTATAGTTAGTCCAGCTAACTATAACTTGCGCACCTGCAATGCACTTCTGATGACATCACATACTACATCATTCATGACATGGTCAGTGACATCACTGATGACATCACTGATGACACTGATGACATCTCAAATGACTTCACTGATGACATCATCTATGTGAATATCCGATCGTCACACTCTAATATAACCTTTGATACACCCACTGTAAAATACAGACTACTATTTTCGAAACCATTGACAAACCAATACCAGTTACTACATACATACTCACTGATTCCTAAGTCTACACACCCATCCACTCATTCACCCATAAAGCCATTTATACATGCAGTCACTCATCAATACTACACTGTCAAAAGTTACTCACACAGCTAGTCAGTCAAGCAAAGAATCAATCACACTTCCATTTACTGACCTATACAGTTATACACACACCACATCACTTATTCAAACAGAAACAAATGCATACTTACTCTCTTACACAATCACTGATACAAGTACATACTCATCCATAGAGCCACCCTCATAATCACTGACTCTCATGTATAGTCATTTATATATCCAACTCTCATATACACTGCCTTTTACATATGTAGTTAGTTACTTGGACATGTACCACGGAGACATCATTCTCTCACCAACACACACTCACCCACCCATACAGCTGTTTGCACATGCACTCTTCAACCAATACACCCAGTGAATCAACCACTCACACATCTATGCACAGAGTCACACACCTTCCACCCACCCACACACACAATCAGGCACCCATACAAATACTCAGGCAACCAATCAATAACCCATATAGACACTCATGTAGCTAATGACCAACCCATACAGCAGCTTATACAACAACAGGCACACTGATACAGACATTCACACAGTTTAGTCGCTAACCCAGGCATTCATTAAGATGCATTTAATCACTCACTTATACAATCAGTCACGCACCTATAAAATTCTCCATCCACACACTTATACACCCACTCATTCTTCAATACATCTTGGCATATATATAGATATATAAAACATATCTAAACTTTAAAGAAACACACAGTCACTGGATGATGTCATCAGTGATGTTATTTGAGATGTCATCAGTGATGTCACCAGAGATATCACTGACCATGTCATAAATGATGTAATACGTGACATCATCAGAAGTTCATTGTGGGTGCGCGAGTTATAGTTAGCTGAACTAATTATAATGGGGCAATTTCTATGGTTTTGTACGAGAGAAATGTCCAACTAACTATAACCTCCCTTAAACATATGTTTTTTTCAGTAAATATATATATAAATATATATACATATATATTTTTTTCACGCTCGAGAAACCACTTGAAAGCTGGGCACTGTTGCAGGCGGGTGCAGGTTGCGGTCGTGGTAAAAACCGCTATATATTCACGCTCTAACTCCTTGTTTTCAAAAGAATTACCGCACTCCCTTGGATGCTGCAGAAACTTTATTTAGCAGGCAGTGAACAGACGTGTTTCAGCGTAGCACCTTCCTCGGTGTTCATGACACACCAAAGGAAGCACATTTAAAAACATTCTCTTTAGAGATGGAAATAGAGAAATGACAAGCACCCCTATGCTATCATGGGCGCCATTTTAAAGTAGTAAATACAACCTTGCAAACAATGTTGCACATTATTATAATGCATAATTACATGCATGACAAATATAATTCATATAACATTCTTAATGAAAGAATCATATCTTTGATACGATAACCTTCTCATGATTAACTCATGAAAAAATCGTTGTCATGTTCCTCTACAATCTAGCCTTGTATCGGCTAATGTCCCTTCTGTCAACCTTTCCATTATACACTTAATATCACAGTCAATATTGATTTAATCAGTGTTCGCATGTTCAAATACTTGATAGTCACGCTCAATTCATTGCAACAGAAACCGAGGGGTCTAAAATCAATTACCAAAGACTTGAGTACCAAATTCATTGTGTCTGAGTACAAATAGAAATACAAATTACATCTGTTCAAGATCCCAAATGTACAGCTAACTCTTCCCCTCTGTTTAATCCTCCCGGGGATTTTGTCAGTAGGTCTATTATGTATCTAGACTCCAGTCTGCGCAATTTTCTCAGCCTATCCCCACCTCTGGCATTAACTGGGACATAATCCAGACCATAATATTGGAGCTTGGTCCTATCTCTTTGATGGAATTCTGAGAAATGGTGTGCCATCGGATAAGCTGCATCTATCTTGTCAACGGCATGTAGGTGCTCCAAAATTCTAATTTTTAGTTGGTGGATAGTGCATCCTATGTATTACAGCTAACATGGGCATACCAAGCAAAAAACTGCATAGGAGGTACTGCAAGTGATGAATTTAGTTATGGGCTTCATCATGTTGGTGGCCGGATCGCTTGTAACCTAGAACCCTCTTGCTGTGGATGCAAGCCCTGCACCTACCGCAAGGGCAAAACCTCTTCATGTCCCTCAAAGTGCTTTTTCTTCCGGGTATAGTTTCTAGGTGACTTTTGAATAGCATGTCTTGCAACGATCTGGCTTTCATAAAAGTCACTAAAGGATGTGTCGGTATTTCATCCTTGATGATGGCATCTGTTTTTAATATATGCCAGTTCTTTCTCAGCATTCTCCTTAGATGGTTAGCTTCAGGAGAATAAGGGGTAACCATCCGGAATTGGCCCTTAACTTCTTCTTTCTTTTTTTCTTCTTTTCTCTGCTAGTAGTTTTTCTCTGGGTATTCTCCTTACTTTCTGTAGGTTTTTTTTCTAAAATGTAAGTTTGATAACCCCTCGCACTAAATCTCATGATACACTCCGAGGTAGCCGCCTCAAAGTCCTGATCTTTGCAACTGTATTGAAGATTGAGTGGATATATAACTGTGTGGATGGAGGATTTAGTAGCTGTCTGACTGTCTGTTTAAGTGAGTAATTTAAAGTGTCTCACTTAATACATGGATTAGTAACTAAACTATGTGAATGTGTGCAACAATGTCTCTGTTGTATAACATGCTGCATCAGTTGGTCACTATCTACATGAGTGTGTATATTAGTTATTGATTAGTTGGGTGAGTTCTGAAATTTGAATGGGACACTGAGTGTGTGTGTGGTTGGATGGGGTGTGTGAAACTATATGCATAGATGTGTGAATGGTTGATTGACTAGGTGTATAGGTTTAATAGTGCATGTGGAAACAGTAATTTGGGTGACTGAGTGTATTTATTTGAGTGTTCATGAGCGAATATATGTTTTAGTTGTACATCTTCAACAAAATAAAAAAATAAAAGGCATTGTATGTGAGAGTTGGTTTAACTATATGAATGAGTGTATATCTGTAATGGTGATTTTTTTAACATATTACCTAAGTGTTTGAATTAATGAGGTGTTGTGTGTATAAGTGTGTAGGTGAGTAAATGTAAGTGTGATTAATTTTTTCATGAGTGTGCAGGATGACTGCATAACCGACTAAGATGACTGATGATGTGTCAATGTCTATATAAGTGCATTTGATAGTGTTCTATTAATTGGGGACTGTATTAATAAGTGATGTATAAGTAATTCTGTTGTTGAATGGGTAGTTGCATGTGTAGACTTAGGAATCAGTGAGTGGGTATGTAGTAACTGGTATTGGTGTGTCAATTGTGTCAAATATGGTACTCTGTATTTTACAGTGTGTGATGAAAGGTTATACTAGTGTATGATGAGGTGTATCAGATTGTCACGTGTATGAGCTCATCAGTGATGTTAACAGTGATGTCATTTGAGATGTCATCAGTGATGTCACTGACCATGTCATGAATGATGTAATATGTGACATCATCAGCAGTGCATTGCCGGTGCGCATGTTATAGTTAGCAGAACTAACTATATCAGAGGAATTGCTATGGTTTTGTACGAGTGAAATGTCCAGCTAACTATAACACCCTTGAAACCTATGGTTTTCTGTGAATTTCTAAGGTTTTTTGAATGCTAATTTCTAACTATAACATCTCTGAAACCTATGGTTTTTCCAGTGAATTTCAAAGGTTTTTTAAATTCTCATTTTTAAGTGTAATAGTATTTATACCTATTTTTTTGTACTGATTTTCTCCAGTTTATCTGTTTAGTTATAAATATTTTATTCATTAAATAACATTATATATTTTTTGGAAAATTGCAAAAAACTGTAAAAAAAATCAAATTGAAATATTGTTTAATTTTGCTGTTTTATTTGTTTATTTTAATATATTTATATTATTTTCTTTTTCTTCCAAATTTTTTTCAGAGTCGAGCACCCAAAGCAGACACATCACAGTGGGTGCACGGATTCTAGCTGCCATTTTGGAAAAGTCATGAAGGATCCGTGTACGGTGTGCGACAGCTGCGTGTTTTTCAGTTACATCATATACATTTAATATTACGTGATGTGCGTGATTGGTATGTGACCAGCCCGCAACTCCTGCTCCCGCACACTCGCGACACATGCGCATTACAGTACGCAACGCTTGCACGGTGGTGGGTTCCGCGTGACGTCATATAAATGCTGGGGCACGCTGGGTGCGTGACTCCCGCAAAAAAATGTATGTTCTAAAATTATATGTATGTGTCTTTAATATACATATTAGGGCAAGAGATTATCTAAGATATTCATAAAAATAATATATTTGTACTAATAAAAAACGTATATTATTTTTAAATATATTTTCTCGAAGTCGCTTCGGGTGTGTGCTTTGTGTCCGCAGAGTGCGCGGATCCCATGTGACCTAAAAAAAATATTTCATTGGTTCATAACATTTCCCACTGTAACTATTGAAGGACCCCACCCATTTTAATCATTCTTGTTAGAGCATATTTTCCTACAAGAACACATTTTGCTTGTTTTTTTGGTATTTTTCAACAAATATCAAACAAAATGGCATCTGGACAGCAGCAGCAGCAGGAGGAAGTATCTTCTGAAGAAGAATTCTTGCAGGAGTCACCACGACCACGGAGGCCAGAATCTGTTGTGTGGAAATTCTTCACTTTTCCACCTGGAGAGAAGAAAGTAAATGAGAGAAAGGTGACGTGCAAAATTTGTGACTGAGTCCTGTCAAGTGGCAATGAGAAAAAATACTCTTGTGGCACTGCTTCTTTTCTATGTACAAGCATCTCCGGACCATACATCCTCTCAATCTTGCTTAGGAGGAAATGAGGCGAGCTGCTTTGAACCTCTCACCTGCTGTGGCAAGTACGTCTGGAGGGTCCTTAGGAGGAACACCTGCAGTGGACATTAGGCCAGAATTCGCCTTTCTCGAGCAACACTGCGTAAAGTGTAAGAAACTTATATGCTTCGGTGAGCAGTCGGTGGATGCAGTTTGTGCTGCGCAATGCAACCACGGTTATACATTTTTTTATTTTTTTTGGAATGATAAGTAAACATTTCCTGTTTTATTCGTTCTTTTTTTGTTTATTTTTGGAACAAATTGTTAAAAAAAAAGAAGAAAAAAAAGTTCTTATCAGAACTACTTTATCTGGTTAAAGAGAGAACTATAATTTTCCTCTTTCAATGTATGCTGTGGAATGCAGCATGCATTGAAAGAGGAAAAATGAGGAGAAATGAAAACAATTCTCCTCGTTGCGCCTTGCTACACCAACGTAGGATGTCACACATCTCCAGATTTACGATTTCTCATAAATCTGGAGATGTTCTATGGGTGCTTTGTGGGAACACCCACAGCAACACCTATGGAACGCCCCTTCAAAGCAAGGTTCTGTGTAAAAAGGGGTCGTATTTACAAGGAGAGGAAAAACCATGCAGGATGGCTTTTCCTCTCCTTGTAAATATGAAGGAGTGCCTGGCGCCATCACTACGTTACAAAAAGTGATGTGCTGGTGGCGCAGGGTGCTTGTAAATCTGCCCCATAAGTGCTTAGGTATTGGCAGACTAATACAATAAGAATCCGAGTCCACGCAGACCCCCCAGCCATTGTAATATGACGAAGGGTCTTTTCTACAGGGATGGCTGGCGGATTGCCCCCGCCAGGCCGGCGGTGACTACCGCCGGCCCGGCGAGGGAAATCCTCCCGCTATCCTAATGGGGCCCTTAATTTATAAGTGCTTACATATTGGTGGACTGATAGGATAAATAGATAGTGGTAGAAAAGTGATTAAAGTAGTGCATGGGACAGACTGGACAATTCCTAAACTGCATGAGTACTAACAGAGTATTTAGAAAAGTGTATCAATAGTATGTAGCTAGTTAGAGGCCTGCTTGGCTAGTGCACAAAAAATTATAGCTGTACTTGTGTTAGTAGCTAGGCCATTCCATAAGTTCATGACTAGTAACTAGAATAATTATAGTATTACAAACAGAGTGCATAGTGAATTTATAAGTGCTTAGGCATTGGTGGAGTAATAGGATAAGTAGATCGTGCTGGATGGGTGATTGGAGAAATGCATGGGACAGACAGGAGGATTCCTACACTGAATAGGTACTAACTGGGTATTTAGAAGAGCGTTTCAATAGATCTTAGCTGGTTCGAGGTGTGCATGCATAGTATACAAAATATTGTACCTGCACTTTTGTTAGTGACTACGCCAGTCCTTAAGTATACGACTAATAACTGGAGTAATATTAGTGTTGCAAAGAAAGTACGTGCTGAATTTATAAGTGCTTAGGTATTGGTGGAGTGATAGGATACATAGATAGTGCTGGATGGGTGAATGAAGAAGTGCATGTTACTGACAGAAGGATTCCTAGACTGCTTCGGGTTCTAAATGGTTATTTAGAAGAGCCTATCAATAGCATGTAGCTGGTTAGAGGTCTGCATGCAGAGTGCACAGAATATCGTAGCTGTACTAGTATTGATGTGTCTATGGTTTTGAGATTGGTAGTCTGTATTTTAGGGTGTGAGGAGGTGTATCAGATGATAATGTGGATGTTGTCATCAGTGATGTCATTTGAGATGTCATCAGTGATTTCGTCAGCGATGTCACTGAACATGTCATGAGTGATGTAATATGTGACGTCATCAGCAGTGCATTGCGGGGGTGCGAGTTATAGTTAGCACAACTAACTATAATGGCTGAATTTCTCTTGTTTTGTACGAGTGAAATGTCCAACTAACTATGACGTCCATTAAACCTGTGTTTTTTTCAGTGAATTTCTGAGGTTTTTTAAATGCTAATTTCGAACTATAATGTCCCTTTTCAGTGAATTTTATATATATATGTATTTAATCTCCTCTCACTCTTACAAGGAAGGAATCAGCACTCAGGTTGCAGTTTGGCAGTATTTAATCTGCAAAGGATGTGATCCATGTGTTTCGGCTCGTCCAAACTTTGATAACGATACAAGTCGTCATTATTTAAATGTACAAATGACTAAAGTTGCCAACATTACCAATGGACTACATATTACTTTAATCCAAAAAGCTGGCAGCGATATTGGCCTGGTCACGATGTGAAAATTCAGGAATTGATACAATAAAGAAAAGAAAACAAGTGTTAATATGCACACAATATAATTTCAGCATATCTTGCCCCGTGACCACCCTACCTGTATGTTCGTCAACATGACTTCTTCATAATAAACATACTTAGGATTGCAAACATCAACGTAAACAATGGAATACACATTACTTTAAAGTAAAAGGCTATTGGTCATATTAATCTGGGCACGTGGCGTGTTATAATGGTTTTTACACTAAAGAAAAGAAAAAAAGGGGTGTTACTATACGCACACTATCCCTAAATAAAGTTTTAGCGATTATAGTTCCATTCCATTCACAGCTCATTTGCGATGTCATAAGTGATGTCATGAGTGATGTCAAGAGTGATGTAACTGACCATGTCATGAATGACGTATTGTCTGAGGTCATTAGCAGTACATTGCGGGGGTGTGAGTTATAGTTAGCTCAGTTTACTATAACTGCTGAATGTCACTGGTTGTGTATGAGTGAAATCTGAGTCTAACTATACCGTCCCTGTAATCTGCATTTTTTTCAGCAAATTTCTAGTTTTTTTAACGTTAAATAAAATGTATATCACAATGGATGGTGGGGGCTTGGAAGCAGGGCCTGGCATTGTGCTGCCCCAACCCAAGCTTGCTGCTCCTGCCTTCCCTCCTAGCCATCCATTGTCCAAGTCCATGTCCCTGTTCCCTTATTACAGCCCCGTGTGACTGTTTTTTCTTCCACTGGCCTTCCGGCCTTCTCTGAGCAGTTAGCTTGCTGCCCCATCCACCTCCTCTCTAGCCTCTGTTGTCTGAATCCATGGACTAGCCTCCTCCCTCCTGCCATGCATGGTCTGATGTTTTGCCACTGCCCTCCATTTAGCATAATGTACCAGTCCACTCCTCCTTCCCTCCATTGCTCAATTCTATGCCCCATCATTGACCTCCTGCTTAGTCTCTGTGCTTAGCTTGCTGCCCCTATTCTCCTTCCTCCTGCCGTCCGATGTCTGTGTGCATGCCCCTGCTCCATACTTTTTGCCCATCATGTTTCATGGACCTGCCCATCCTATCTACTCATAGTGTTCTGTTGAGCTGCCACCCCCCTTCCACCTGCCTAGCATTGTCAGATGACTGTAACCTGTCCCTGCCACCGCCACCCTGCTTGTCCACATTCCATGCCCCTATCCCCTTCCTGCTGTCCTCCATGGTCCATTTTACTGCCACACCCTTCTGCCCTCCCTGGTCTGTTGTGCTGCAACTTCTCCTCCTGCCTACCCCACGTGTGAGTCCCCTTCCACTGAACTCTCTTGTCTGTGCCCAGGTCCTGACCCTCCCTTCTATCCTCCATGGTCCTTTGCATGTCCCTGCACCCTCCTTCTTGCCCAGCTTAGCCATTGTGCTGCCCCTAACCCTCCCGCTTGCCATGCATGGTCTTCTGTGCTGCCACGGCCCTTCCCACCTTCCCTGTGTTGTCAGCTAGCTGCCCCTGACCCCCTCCTACCTTCACTCATGGACTGTGTGTATGCCATTATAGTCTCACTGTTGCTCTCCATGGTGTGTCATGCTTCTAGTGCCCATCCTGTTTGACCTCCATGGTCATCTTTCTGCTCCTGCCCTGCCCCCTTGCCCCCAGCCCTCTGTTTCTGTGTGTAGACCCCTATTCCCTCCCTCCTGGCTAGTCTGTTCCATTGTAATGCCC
Source organism: Lissotriton helveticus (assembly GCF_964261635.1). NCBI lineage: Eukaryota > Metazoa > Chordata > Amphibia > Caudata > Salamandridae > Lissotriton > Lissotriton helveticus. The sequence goes on from NC_136059.1 coordinate 407,543,121, forward strand.
CTGATCCGTCCCACCTGCCCTTTATAGTCCGATATGCTGCAGCTTTCTCTTCTGTCTGTCCATTATGGCCAGCTAGCTACCATTGCCTTTTCCCCCTCTGTTTTCTATTGTCCATGTACATGGTCCTGTCCCCTCCCTATTGCTTTCTATGGATCGTTGTGCTGCGCTCCCGTCCCACATGCCTGGTGTGGTGTATTGTGCTGCTGCCCCTGATGCCTGCCTTGTAGGGTCAGTTTGGTGCACCTCTCCATGTCCCTCTTGTCCTCTGTTATCAGAGTCCATGTCCCTACCCAAATTCCTCCTGCCTTCCATGATCCATACTTGCTAACATTTTGAACTTGGTAAGATGGAGAATTTGAAAAAGAACTGGGGTATTGATTTTCCCCTTTGACTTACCTGGAAAAAGAGGAGATTGTAGACAGGAGACAGATCAAATAAAGTCCATTTGGATGAAGTGCTGACAGTCAATCAGATCACACGATGAGATGTGTGGTTAGGCTCCGCCCAGATATATATATTTCTTTTTCCATTAATATTTAAAAAACCACTGAACGGATTAACACCATTTAACTACGCTCTTTCTGAACCAAGGGCTACCTTTTTGCCACATTTGGTGTTGTTCCGCTCAGCAGTTCGGGCTGCAGCCGTGTCTAAAGTTTCCTATGGAAAATTGCATGGAGAAAATACATTTTGGGACCCCCCTTTTTTCTCGGCTCCCGCTTGCTGAATCACCCCGAAATTTTCAAGATAGTAGTGGACCGAAGCGGGCCATAAGTTTTGAAAATGTTGCGAAGATTCGTCAATCAATATATATATATATCTATATATATATATATTTGCTCAAAGATTCGCGATGTACCACCGCAAAAAAGACAAGCATTCAGGGTGGCGAGCTCTGAAGTTTTATTTGCGAGCTCACAGTGTCCAAATGCGTTTCGGCATTCCCCTTCGTAAATGGTAACATGGCGGTGCCGAAACGGCCGTTTTTTATGTTTACAATTCATTGACAATGTGGACGGACCACATTACCAAATTCATGGTCGACATCTTTAAACATGCAATCAGTTATTTACATAATACGTGGCGGCATTGCAGATCGACAATCATTCTGACATGTTCATAAATTCATTATTTATGTTCAGAACATATTTAATCATATTTTATATATTAGCCTGACTCGCGCGACATATTGCCCGCAAATTTTGCCCACAGATGGGCTCAAATGTATACAATACTCTTGGTTACTTGATTTCAATGTCACTATCATCATCTAGCCCTTAGATGGGCCTACACCATGTCGAAATCATTCCTGCCATGTACTCCTACTCCTGCATGAGCCAATGGAGAGGTCCAAGGGCTAGTGCTGAGGAGTATATAAAAGAACTCAATAATAACACATATAATCTGGAATTCACGGCTGAGATGAGCGCTAGGTCTGTGAATTTCTTAGATTTGGAGGTAATAGTTGTTGAAAACAAAATTTGTACCAAATTGTACCGCAAACCCACTGCGGGTAATTCGATCTTGCATGCCCGCAGTGGGCATCCTCCTAGATTGATCAATAGCATCCCGTACGGAGAATTACTCCATATAAAGAGGAATGACACACAGGAGGCAGATTTTGAGAAATACGCAGGAGAATGTATGAGTAGATTCCGTAAACAAGGGTTTTTTTAGAAAGGGGGTAACATGGCCACCCTTCCCTGGACAATTTGGGCCCCAGGAAAGCCATCATCCTTTCTTAAAAAAAAAAAATTAAAAAAGGAAGGGGACTGCATGGCCCATCCCCTGGGCCAAATTCAGCCCCAGGGGCCCCATCCCCCGGGGGCCAGGCTTTATTTTTATAAATATAATTTCCTGGGCCATTATCAACCCCAGGGACCCAATCCCCAAAGGTCTGACCAAACAGATCTCATTTTACCCCACCTGAAGGCCCCCGGTCTATGCAGGAGTAGGCATTGCTTTTACATATAGGGTGCAGCTGATATGCAGCTCCCTTTGTGTAAAAGCAAAGTGTACTCTTCTTTGAGCAAGCCAGAGCAAAATGCTCTTGCTTGGTCAAAGCAAAGCACTGTTTGTTATAGCATGGCGGGAGCACCGATTCCGCCATGCCATAGCAAACTGCAATGTTCTGTGGGTGTGCTACCCAGAACATTGCTGGAACCAGCCATGGGGAGTGGTAGTCCCCAGGGCCCTGTATGGCTCTATGAGGGGGCGCATGGCTCCCCTCTAATTTAATTAAGCCCCCAGGAGATTGTGGTGCCAAGGCCTCCATATGTAATTATATAGAGTTGATCCAGGGAGGTGGTGGTCCCTGGGGCTGCGTGGGTGGGCTGGGTGGTCCCTTGTATTTGTGTCATTTAGCCCTGGGTATTGGGGGGGCTAGAAGGGTATCCCACACATTTATTTAATTAAATAGCCCTGGGGAGTTGACGGGCACTAGGGCTGCGAGGGGCCATGAAGGCCCCCACATCACTTTTCATATCTTTGCCCAGCGAGAGGTGGCGGTTCCCGGGTAGCATGAGAGGTGCAAGGCTAAGCCTCATATAATACTTTGACTGCCCTGGGGAGGTGCCAGTCCCTGATGCTTTGGATAGCCCAAAGAGGAGGGACCATGCACCCCTCCTATATTTACAGATGCCCCTGGAACCTGGCCCACCAGGGGGCCGAAATCAAATGAAGCACGGGAGCCTGCGCTTGATTTACACAAAAATGTTGATGGGAGTGGCAGATCTGGCACGATTCGTGTAAAAAAATTAAATTCATGAGTGAGTTATAGTTAGTACAACTAAATATAACGGGGGAATTTCAATGGTTTTATACGAGTGAAATGTCCAGCTAACTATAACACCTCTAAAACCTATGTTTTTTCAGTGAATTTCTAAGGTTTTTTAAATGCTAAGTCCTAACTATAACTTATCTAAAACCTATGGCTTTTTCAGTGAATTTCAAAGGTTTTTTACATGCTAATTCCTAATATGAAGTTGATTTTTATATTTAACATGTCTGAAACCTACGTTTTTTTCAGTGAATTTCAAGTTTTTTTTTAAATGCTAATTGCTAACTATAACATGTCTAAAGCCTGTTTTTTTAAGTGAATTTCAAAGATTTTTTAAACGCTAATTTGTAAATATGTTTTTTTATATTTTCCAACTACATTTTTCTATCATTTTATTTTTAGATGTTATTTTTTAAATTACATTACACATTTTTTTTATTAATTTTTTTACATAAAAATATATATTTTTTCATTAATATACATTGTTCATAATATACTTAAATTATATTTTTATTTTTTTATGGAGTTGCACACTGTTATCCTATGTGTAGAAATTCACTTAGCAGGTAAATAGTGTCATCATTACCTTTTCTTACTCAGTGGTGGATCCTGGCTACAGCACTGCTGCATCGTTTTTATGGGAAGTGGGCCGCATGGCCCCCCTCCTGTGCCCAATTCCAGGCCATGGCTAATTATATATTATTATTTTATGGAGGAGGGATGCAAAGCCCCCCTCCTGAAGCTACTTCAAGACAACAGGGACATCCGAACTCCATCTATGTATGTACCCCATAGGAGTTGCCTTCACTTTGCGCATGCATGTTTGTGGTAGAGCTTGTATGTTAATGTGACGGATGTGCACAATACGTCCCACCATCTGGCCATGTACCCCTAACGTATTTCCTTTTATTTGCGCATGCTCAATTACAACATGCCCAATCACAGCTCTCACACCCAGTGACATCATACTCAACCAATCATCCTTCTGAAAGCATTTATAAGCTGCCAACCTTCTTGAACTTTTCCTATGCCGCAGTCACAGCCATTGAGAGTGTTCGTATCCACTTCTTCGTAGGTGAGCACTTTTTTAAGAGTAATTAAATTAATTAATCTGAACAATCTTTAAATACCGAATAAATGCAAATTGATGCTCAATTTGGCAATGATGTTTTTAAGCACGCTTTCCTGCTTTTTTATATTGGTAAAGTTGACTTCGTAACTTTTGTTTCTGTGCAAATCACTTAATCCTGGTGCATTTGTTTCATTTGCCAAGTGCCACGTGACCGCATCTACAGCATTGCGCTACGTGTTGTTCATGTGAATTCGATGTAGTTTTTCTCATGTAAGTAGTGCGTCACGTGCCCCATGCATTGCAAACGTAATGTTTTCGGCAAAAGTGTATTTTAGCACGGTTTCCAGCTCTTATAACTTAAATATTTTGCTTTGCTATGTCATGTTTCTGGGCAAATTACTTAATCCGGCCGCATATAATTTTTTAAGTAGTGCGTCACGTGCTCCTTCCTCCCCATGCACTGCACATGTAATTGATTGGTCAATGTTGTATTTTAGCATGCTCTCCATGTTTTTTAATAACCTTAAACTCAATTTGCCACCTGTTCTATCTCATTATACAGATATCTCAACCATAAGACGTATTAGTCGCCTCAAGCTGTCCTGCCCATACACTATACAATGTGGTGGTGAACAACTCGACACACCAGATCCACTGACTGCTCTCCATATGTTATCAGCCGAAAATTGCAATGTAAATAAACTGAGTCACCAATCTCGGCCTAACATTTGTATAATGTGATGCTATTTCCTATTTTGCTTGCCAAATATAACCTCTGATAATTGCTTTTCATCCCTAATCCTATTGAGAACAAATGTTTTGATGTATATTTGAATTAATCTTGGACATATGTACAACATATACATTTTTAACTCTTTTTTCAGTTTGCAGAATGTTTGTTGCTGAGGTTGAAGAAAATGATATCCTCCTGTTCCAGCTGATTACACCGATGTCTCAAATATGGCATTTACTAGTTGTCCGAAGCAATGCACATTCACAAATTTTTAACGGACAACGTTAAGGTAAAAACTCACAATACGACTACTTGACGAAGTTAAAAAGTAACGGATATAAGTACTTGAGGGGTTTTTGGAGGCAGATAATCTCAAATTCACACTTGAATACGAATGAGTGAGTCTAATACAGGGTGGATCTCTGTATAACTGATGGATGATTAGGTTTTAGGATTACATACAGAGCTCCCAACCTTCTGCCTTTTTTTCTTAAAGGGTTCCAAATTGGGGACGAATATTAGACTGTGCAGTAGAGGTTGCCCGTGTTGCTCCACTGGTAATTGGGCCTCCTCATGAAGCAGGAGGAGCCTCTCTCAATCTCCTTGACTCTTCCCTTGCAAAGTTGACTGGATTCTTTGGGGCCTATTATGATTGCGGTTTTTCCGCGGAAGCCACCGCTGGCCGGGAGGATGCGGAAAAACCGCAGCGGACCCACCAAAGACCCACCGCCACATTAGGATGGCTCGTGGGTCCTGGTTTCCGTCCGCAGCTTTTCCGCCGTGGTTGGCTTACAACCGTGGCGGAAAAGCTCTAATATGGTGGCGGTGTCTCTCAGACACCGTTCGCCATATTAGGAAGGGCTTTAAAAAATGCTTTTCCGCGGCAGGTTTTCCGCCGTGGAAAAGCATGTGTAACTTCACTGCGGGGGCCCGTTGCGGGACCCTAGGTGAAGGGGGGATGGGAGGTACACATAGGGGGTACCTATGGTACCCCCCTGCATTTGTATGCAGAAATTGGCAGGCAGAGCAGGGTGCCTGATGCTTTCTGCATACAAATGCAATGTGTGCATTTTTACCATTGCGGCGGATGCAGCTTGAAGCCGCACCCGCCGCAATGGTAAAAATTGAGGATGTGACCGCCAGGGTGGTGGTCACATCCTAATTGCACAGGAGGGAACTCCGCAGGCAATGCGGAGGTTCCCTCCTGCTCTATGGTGGCGGACGGACTCAGGTCCGTCCACCATCATAATCGGCCCTAGTCTGCAAGTGCTTCCGCATACTTGCAGTTTCTCACCAGTCCTCTTTATTTGGGTCTCCTCTTGAAAGCAGTCTTGAATATGCGGCTAGTAACTTTTCTTGCATTCACCTTTTTTAAGACTTGTGAAAATTAATTTCAAAACATTCAATAAATACGGTGTCATTATGCATTGTGTCAAATACTTTATTAAAAATATGCAGAAAATGTTCCCTTTAATTTTTCAAACGTCTTTACAAAAGAATTTGAAAGGAGAAAGTAGGAGATGAATAACAGAGGTACGACGTTGTATCTCAAACTGCAAACATTGATAAAATGGGTGGACCAAAGTCTGGATGTATAATGCCAGTGAAAGCGTTTCAAGCACACTGGAAATTTTTTTTTTAAATGTATATCGTCAAGTGTTACTTTGACTTGTAAAGTTTGACCTCAGTTAGTCACATCAATCTAACTTTAAACACTAATTTTCTTTTTTGTTTTGCAGATTACCTACAATACTTCTTTTGGATTCCATATTATATGTTGTTTATTATATTGTTTTGTTAGTTATAGTTCTAGTTATTTATTGTATGGTTATCTTTTAGTTATAGTTCCAGTTATTATTTTAATAAAAGTTAATTTAAAAAAAACATATGTATGTATTTTTTGTGGGGGTAGCAGTCATCAATAGAAATTATATTTATAATGCATCTGCCGGACATTTATGTTTGCTATTACAGGGCGGGAGCATGGCTTCCACCCTGTGATAACAAATCCTTGTTTGCCTCATTGAAGCGGGAGGAGGAAAACCTCGTATCGCTTCAATATCTGGATAGTAAAAATGGAAAAAATAAATGAAGTGGGGTCCTACTCATTCATTTAAATGAGCCACCTGGTGGGTAATATTCCGGGGCCAACCCTATTATTATATTGCAGGGTCTCTGCAGCCGTGGGGACCTTCATCTCAACTGTAAATTAGGCGCGGGAGGGCACCGAGACGTTTTGCAGCTTAGGGGGATCACCACCTCCCCGGCTATTGTTTACTAATTGTTCGGGGGCCTTCGAGGCCAACTCAAGTCCGGGGATCGCCACCCTCCGGGGCTTTACTTAACTATGCAGGGTGGCCCTCGCTAGTCCCTGAAGCCTCAGTGGCCCCAGGCAGGGCCATATTGGTTCTGTAATCACATGGGCAGTACTTATGGTGTTATAAAGTGATAGACTTATAGAGCCCTTGCAGTTGTAGAACTACCCAAGCTTCATTTATGTAGTAGTCTGTTGGTCTATATTTGGTAGGTGCACCGCAAAATTACAAGTGTTTTCCCTCATGACCTGCTATCAACTGCCGGTTCTCACAATAAACTACAGACAGAAAAAGAAGACCCATACACTCACTTATTTATTGGTAAAAAAAAAAACCTTTATTGAAACAACACAAATAAATGGAAACGCAACTTTATTCGAAGAAACAACAGTATAACATGAAATAAGTGGGTAGGACTCCTCCGGAAGCAGCGTAAAAAACCCGCAAGACAAAAAAGAAACATAAGTATGTGTGCCATGTGCAAGAGAAAAAGAAAGGTAGCCAGAATGAAAGGAAGAAAATGAGAATGGGACAGTGAGCAAGTGGGTGCAAGGGAGAAGGGGAGGGAGAGTCACAAGAACAGAGGGAGGAGGAGACAGAGCGTCAGCCCACTGCACCCAGCCTTAACTGTTCACCTCCTGTCACCCGTGTATCTGGGACGCCGGGGTCTGCGAGAAAGAGTGCGGTCCAGCAAGTCCTTAAAATGAAACAGAGATATGAATGAGGCCAGAGATTACATTATTAACTACGGCCACATCGCTTGCCTGCCCCTGTGCACCCAGGCTTCCTTCACCCCAATTCCTTCCCCCACACTGTGCTCAATTGCAGCTCCTGCGCACTGAGGCTTCACTGCTCACCTTGCACCACCGGTGTGTCCAACGACATGCTGGTGCGAGCTCCGGGGTACCTCTCTCAGGGTGGCACAGCAGGTCTCCGGTCAGGGACGGTGTCTTGATATCACGATGGAAGGCGTCAGAATGCCCAGGGCATCATCACGGGCTAAGCACCCACCCACCCATTTTGGCTCAACCAACTCAGTGTCTGAAAAGGGAGAAATAATATAATGCTGGAAACGTCTTGAGGTAAATTAAGGTTTATTTCAAGCTTAATAGAGAATACCAGTTGAGTGCATCCTTCCTTCTTGAAGTACGATCTACCAACTGTTAGTGGTAATTGTGGTTCAAAGAGGAGTTGGAGTGTATGAGAATACACAAGGTTAAATAAAAATACGTCATGCCAACGTTCACATACAAAGGAACAGAGCGCAAACCTGTGTGCATGTATACTTAGTAATCATCTCCCTACAGTGCCACAAAAGGAAACGCCACATGTTTGTAGGGCAGCGCTGCCCGCTGACGCAGGCCTACAGTACGGGCCTACAGGGCCTACAGTACGGTGCAGCAGGTCCGGAAAATGAGCCAGAGATGTGACTGAATGAGGTCAGAGATCACATAATTACGCACTGCAACATCGTTTGTTCACACCTGCACACCCAGCCTGATGCACCCCAACCCTCCCGCAGCACCACCCTTAATTGCAGCCCCTGTGCACCCAGGCCCCACTGCTCACCTGCTGTCATTGTTGTGTGTCCAAACACGACGACCTTAAGGGTTCACAATTCAAATCGAGTTTTGATTGCAAGGATGGTGTACACCTCATTGATCCCATTTTTTTTTATTGCGCATTGTGATATGTGAGGTGGGTGCGACCATATCACCTGAGGCAGTGTGGAAGATCTGGGACATGTGGTGTCTTCCTTATCCTATTTATATCTACGCAAAGTAGGCTGGGCTTGCGTATGCTAGGTCAGCGTAGGGGTTTGAATAATTATTCCGGGGACCTGGGCTTTGTTCAGTTCCTGCCTGGCCAGGAAGTGTATGTATGTGTGTGTCCCTGTCGCACAATCCACAATTTATATTAATGTAGCACGTACCGGGAGGGTGCCAACTATCGCTAATGAGATGCTGTCCGAAAACATTGAATGGCCAGCACCACATGTCGTTGTCAAGTTTGTGAATATGCGCAGCAACGCATATCAATGGTGTGCGGTATTATTGAAAGTGTTGCTATCGCGAAGGGTACACATGTGAATGTTCTTGGAATGGAGGGAGGATCAGCAGTGAGGCTACGTCTTACACAGTGATAATGGTCATTACAGTCAAGCAATGCATGTCAAATGTGAAACTGAAAGTCTCATATATGACACACTACTATACTGGTAAAGCCTGACAACTGAGCATACTCCAACACAAATATACACATTACTCTTTACTGTTTGTCACATGTGATCTAGGATGTGCACTCTGTCGGTGGCTGATGATTCACCTTCGAGCCACCAATACCCAGGCTGAAAGGCAGCACAATAATGCGCACACACACACACACACCAGGGGCATCGTGTAACACACATTTGTTTTTTGATGTAAAATTTCAGATGCATGGCCATCACACGTGGAAGGCTACTGTACATACCATGAATATTGATCAAGATGATCGCTGCATGTTGTGTGTAGTATAAGATATGTGTACACAGCAAAAACTTTTCGAAAAAGCTCTCTCAGCAGAAGAGGTGTCTCTCAGCAAACGCTGTAGAGAGAATTACTAAAATGGGTAAGGGTCCTCCAACTGTTACAATGGTAAATGTTGAACCAATCAAATGCTTTTTTTTAAGGTCACATGGCAATCACGCACCAAGCTTGCAAGGAGGCCGCACCCGACGCGATTTTGAGAAAATATATTTACCATAATATAAGTTTAATACAGTTAGAAATATATAAATGTTTAAAATATTTTAGATTATCGCTTGCTCTCATATACACTTTAAAGTTATTTAGATATAGTTTTGAGACATAAAAAAAAACTGAGGAAATGGCATACATGGCGCAACACGATACGTCTATGACGTAACACAGGGCTTGGCAGCGTGCACTCATCGCATACGCAACGCTCAAAGTAGCAGCTGGCGTGACCTCATTCGTATATGATGTTATGCGAAACGCGGTGCCACAAACCCGTCAAATACGAAATGCGCATCATTTAGGAGTTTAGCAATATTGCAGTCAGCATTTGCGTGCTGATGGAGCTTGGTACACTACCGGCATGGGACTCCAGTTCCTCAAGAAAAAAAAAAGATATAGATATTTATTTTGAAGATATAAAATGTTCCATAATTTTTAAAGTTAAAAAAAAGGATAATAGAGTTCCAAAATATTACAAACACATTGAAAAAATATAGGTTTTATAAATATTAGAATATAAAATTAACATTTAAAAAACCTTCGAAATTCACTGAAAAAACCATAGCTTTTACAGACGTTATAGTTAGGAATTGGCATTTAAAAAAACCTTTGAAATTCACTAAAAAGCCATAGGTTTCAGGGACGTGATAGTTAGTTGGACATTTGACTCAGATAAAACCAGAGAAATTTGCCCGTATACTTAGTTGAGATAACTATAACTTGTGCTCCCGCAATGCACTGCTGATGAAGTCACATATTACATCACTTATGACATGGTCAGTGACATCACTGATGACATCACTGATGACATTTCAAATGACATCACTGATGACATCATCTGCATGATAATCTGATGCACATACTGATGCCCTAATATAAACTTTGATACACCCACTCTAAAATACAGACTACTATTTTTGAAACCATACACTCAAGAATGCCAGATACTGCATACCACCGACTATTTCCTAGGTCTGCACACACATCCAGTCACTTATACATGCAGTTACTCATCAATAGAGTACTATAATATGCATTCATACACCTCTACATAGAGTCACACTCCGCCACTTATCCATAGAGTTACTCACACACCCAGTCAGTCATGCAAAGAATCAATCACATACCCATTTACTCATGTATACAGTTATACACACCAACTCCGTTATTTATACACACACCACATCACTTATTTTTGCAGATACTAACACATACTTACCGTCTTATACAATCATTGATACAAGCAGCCACTCATGTATACACCCACTCTTCAAATAACTTACTCTCACGTACAGTCATTTATATACTCCAACACTCACATATACTGCCTTAAAACATATGTAGTTACTCACACATATACCACTGAGACATTCATTCACTGATCAACACACCCATACACACACTAGCTCACCCATACAGCCCTTCCCAGATGTACTTTTGAATCCATACAACCAGTGAATCACCCATTCAGACATCTATGCACAGAGTCACACACCCCCACCTATACACACAGACAGTCAGGCACCCATACAGATACTCAGACAACAAATCAATAACCCATATAGACACTCATGTAGCTACTCACCAACCCATGCAGTTGCTTACACACCAACTGAGAGACTAATACAGACTTTCACACAGTTTAGTCACTAACCCATGCATTCAGTAAGACACGTTCAATCACTCACTTATACAGTCAGTCACGCACCTACTAAATAATGCCTACAGGCACTTGTAAATCCACTCTTCTTCAATACACCTTGGCATAGATATATATGAAAAATATTTAAACTTTACAGAAACACACATTCACTGGATGATGTCATCTGTGATGTCATTTGAGATGTCATTAGTGATGTCATCAGTGATGTCATTTACCATGTCATGAGTGATGAAATATGTGATGTCATCAACAGTGCACTGCGGGCGCACACGTCATAGTTAGCTCAACTAACTATAATAGGCAAATTTCTCTGGTTTTATATGAGTCAAATGACCAACTAACTATAATGTCCCTGAAACCAATGTTTTTTTAGTGGCTATATATATATATATATATATATATATACATATATATATATATATATATATTCTACCAAAACCAAACTGTCAATCACGTATGGTCTCAGGAAGAATATAGGCAGCCATCAATCTTGATATTCAGTTTATTCACACAACGCGTTTCGGCGAAAGCCTTGATCACGTGTGAAAGTGCCCAGTAATACAGCCACTAATAAAGTTTCACAATATACATGAACATCAACAAAGGACAATGTTAATTCACACTACCACTTGTTGTGGCGGCCATCTTATAATGGTACACATTCAGTAGGTACTTCATACAAATAGTTTATCATATATACAATAAAGCGTACAAAATAGAAAAGATAGGAACCCACTGATGAAAGATATGTACCCACACTTAACCCAGTGCGGTGCGACTGTCAGCCCCATGCGTGTAAACAAGATGTTGCAAATTACGTTTGCGGCGCAAGTGCGCATGCTCCCGTTCCCCGTACCAAGGGATAATCACAGAGATCAGTGAATCCCAGATGCTTGCCCATGATAAATAAGTGTGGTAGGACTGTGCGCGAGTGCCCGATCTAATGAGGTTCCATGGGTAGAGGGGGGACAAATGAAAATACACCTTTGACAAGAACATGGCTTACATAAAGGTCACAAGTGCCCATGTGTAAAACGTCTGTGCCAGAGTGCGCCAATCAGCCCTATATGTAAGGTGTCAGATTAGGCAATATTCGTGCAGTGACGTGACCCCAATGTAACAGGCATAAGAAAACCTGCCCCATTCACTATATCAGGGGGTACAGGTGACTCAGGAGAAAGGTGAGTGCCCCCGTATGCAAAATGTGCGCAAGTGCACCTATACCTCATCAAAATGGAGACCAGGGGATCAGGGGGCCAAAATAGGGTACAATGGCCCACATGTAACCTCCTGAAAGGTGAAGAGCGCATACATGTTAAGCATAGTAAAGGTCAAATGACCAATAGCACAGACAATAGCAAAACCTAATACGGCAGGCAAAGACATATATAACATGGTACCTAGGGTTAAGACAATAAGGACAATACTGTGCAAGTGCCCTACAATAACGTGGGACATCTAACAAATGCTAAAAGCAGATCGTGCACCTACCAGTGACCTGTAAGTGACAACTAATAAAGCGTACAGGATGTGACAGATATACATTCATACCAGATGAAAAGGGTAGGTTGCCCGTGCTGATGAATACATATGAAAGGGCCCCTTCCTTTTCTCCTGTAAAAGATAAAGAAGAAAAAACAAATGGTTAAAATCATTTTACGACATCTGATGTTAAAACAGTAAGTCAAAAACATATACTGACAGCCGCACCTCTAATCATGGGAGAGGGAACAGAGATATATACAAATGAATGCGATGCAGGATAACCATATAATCGATCCAAAACACTAATACACGAAGTGCGGCCCTAACCAAAGTACTGAGCGATATGAATGAGTTTAAAAGAGGATGGGGGGTACGCGGAATTAAGACTCTTACCTCAAATGGATGGATAATTCCTCATCCATATTAATATAATGTACTGGGATTCATGCTGCCTGAGAGTGAGAGCTCTATCCCCACCTATGGGGCTCTTAGGGATGTGTTCAAGGATCAGAAAACTCAAATCAGAACCATTGGAAAAATGCTTCTCTTCAAAATGACGTGCAACCGGGTATTTGGGGTCATGGTTAGTAATGGCTCTAATATGTTCTAAGACCCTATTTTTGGCAGCGCACGCCATGCTGCCAATATACCATAATTTGCAGGGGCATTCAATAGCATACATGACAAAATGACAAATCTAGTGCTGCAAGTAAAAAATGGTGTGATTTTTCTTGTTATGCCATTGTATATCAGACCACCTCTATACTTACTGTGTCTGCACGCTTTACAATGGCCACATGGATAGAAACCAATGAGACCAGGCCTTGTGGTATTAAGGTAGTGTGGGATGTCCTTCCTAACAACTAGATCACAATTGTTTCTATTGCGTCTATATGTGATAGTAGGTCTCTCTGTGGTGTTACTCCCCAGAACACTGTCACACGTCAAAATGCCCTAGTGCTTAGAAAGTATATGTTTGATTTTGTGTTATTCTTAGTTATATGTAAGGATCACCCGTGTGTTGTCATTCTCATATGTATGTTTGGGCTGTATACCGTCCCGGGTTGTATGGGTCATTTCTATTTCTTCAGCCCAATCTTTGGCCTTTTTGAGAACCCAATTGGGGTAACCTCTAAAATGAAATATCTGAATGATGTTGTCCCTCTCTTCCGTATATGCCACAGTGTTGTTACAGTTCCTTTTAGCCCTCAGCAGTTCGCCATAAGGTATACTCCACTTGAGTGCTTCTGGGTGGCTGCTGAGGGCATGCAGGACACTTTTCCCTGCTGTGGCCTTCCGAAAAAGAGAGGTACAGACCATGCCTTGTTTTATTTCTAGACATACATCAAGGTAGTCAGTCCTGTCGGCACTGATGTTGCCTGTAAGTAAGATGTTATACTTATTGGTATTAAGTTTGTCAATGAATCTCTCAGCATCCCCCTTGGTACCCCTCTAGATGATGAACAAGTCATCTATGTAGCGTAGCCACATGATGACCTTCTGGAGGTCTTCCTTCAGGGTAGAGCTGCCAAAGATCTCCTGTTCCCAGTAGTCCATAAACAAGTTCGCAAAACTGGGCGCAAAACATTAACCCATTGCAGTACCATTGACCTGCCTGTAGAGGGCACCATTAAAGGCAAATATGGTATTTCTCAGGCAGAAATCTGTCATCTCAATTATCATTTTACAGTGTTCTCGATATTTGAGTGGCCTCTGTTGTAAAAAATGCTAACATGCCTCAAGTCCCTGATGATGATCTATTATCATGTACAGTGCATGCAGATCAAGAACAATAAAGAGAAATTCAGGATTCCAAATTAAGTTCAAGGCTGTTTTGCATATGGCCATATCTGAACTGGGGTGGTGCAGTGAGCAAAAAAACGATGGATTTAGGCCCAGATCTCTGTACTGGGGTGATTGTATGACATTGTTCTGCATTGTGTCCATCAACTGTTGTTTTGGCATTTGTCACCCCGAGTGGGACAGGTATGCTCACACGTGAGTGCGTGTCTGGAGTCAAGCTATCCTGGCTGAAGATGGCTGATAGCCAGAAACCGGTCCTAGGATGCTTGATTCTGGTCCATGGAAGACATGGCTTGGCAGTTCGGGCTGGACTGTTCCCATGAGGCACAGGGTCAAGGCTGATTTGCATATGGCCATGTCTGAACTGGGGTGGTGTGGTGAGCAAAAAAAAAGACCCATCTCTGGACTGGGGTGAATGTATGACATTGTTCTGCATTTTGTCCATCAACTGTTGTTTTTGCATTTGTCACCCCGAGTGTGATGGGTATGCTCAGACGTGAGTCCCGTGCCCTCCACCCACTGGAGTCAAGCTATCCTGTCTATATTTCATCAGTCCTATTATGAAGACTGATAAAATATTGGTGGTATGCAGTAATTTGAATGCTTATAATGAAAAGAAATGATTGAACTGTTGGCAAAGGTAAACATGAATATATTATTGTGGTAATAAGTGTCCTATGTAAACAAAAGGGGCTTAGTCCGATTCACGGCATGATGAATTCTTCTATATAATTGATAAAGACAACTAGAATACCACATAATTAATGGAATGTTTAACACCCATACAGGGTAAATGGTAATGTGATTAGCAATTTTGCAAACCGATATACGGTGAAAAACAAGCACATCCAATAAGGAAATATAATAATGTAACAGGTGAGCATGCAAATAGAATAAGCTTTGTATGTTATTATGGTACAAATGTTTTATCGCATTTGTGACAGCACAAAGTATGTGCAATGATATAAAATGCTTTAAAATGGCATAATACAAATTGGCGCCCACAGCGTGAGTGTTGAGTAAGTCCCTTTTTCATTGTGACACACACCCGTAGTATTGAAATGTATGGCGGTCTCCCGGTGTGTTTACAAACACCGAGGAAGGCAGGTCGCCGAAACGCGTTTGTTTGTTTCGGAATAAACAGATGCCGAAGGAACGTCTCTTGTGAGTGCTTTTATTTCTCTTGCAATTGGGGAAACAGAGCCATAATAATTAGTGGTTTGCACCGCCACTCAAGAGCACCCGCCCAGGAGTGATCTTGCTTTTTGGTGCAACCGGAGCGATAATATATCTATATATATATAGACCAAAGTCTCTACACTTCCAAGCTGGCTGGCGAACAGAGACACGGACCCAACGTTGAGAGGCAAGTTGTTTATTTTTCGCCCAAGCCTCGAACTTGACACGTTTCGGGTACCATGAACCCTGTGTTGTTGTGCTCAAACCACGTGACTCAAAGACATAGACAAAACACTAGTTATATAAAGCACAAGCGAGTCTGTTTTTCAAAAATTTTTGCCATCTCAAGAAAAAAATATCTGCATAAATGCAATGGTAATTTATAACGATAATATGTTATTCAGATAAAATACTTGATAGTTATAAAAACCTCAGATAAAAACAGTTCAAGCACATGTACACATATAGCCATATAAGATAAAGCTTAAACCTTCTCTCCTTCTAATGTTTTAAGTGCTGCCTATAGAATTCATGAAACACATAATGTATTAAAGCACATGAAAACTGCAGTACACAAAAGAAGTAAATGGCTGTGCAACAATGCAAAATTGCAAAGTAAACAATAGATATATCTGTTTGCTTTCCGATATAAATATCACAGTCATTTTGCAAAAGATTTTTCTCCCGGCATAAATGCCTATATTGAACTTCTATATATCATGTAATAGAGATGTGCAAAATCGCAATAAAAAAGTGCATAAATAATCCTAAAGTGCTACAAAAACGCAAATGGGTCTATATAAAGTGTCAGTGCAAATTGTACTTAAATACGTGTATATAATAATTAAAATCACACAGTAATATGATATGATTCTAATTCAACAATGCTAAAAAGGACTAAAATCATAAGTAAAAAATAGCAGCAGTCTTTTCATTCAAGATTAAATAAATTCATATGTAATGCATTGTCAGTGATCAAACTATCTCAGGGAACCATAAACAGGGCTATTTACAAAGAATGATATAGATCCTCCGTATTGTTTAGACCGTTGGGAGTCTTACTGTTTAGCTCAATAATCATTTTCGATTCTAATTTTCTCAACAATTTTTCCCTGTTTTCTTCTCGTCAGAGTTTAGGAATAGCTGCCTCTACAAAATACTGCAAACAATTTAAATCATTGTTAAGCATAGTTTTAAAATGTCGGGCAACTGGATATGTGGAATCATTGTTGCCAATAGCCCTTAAATGTTGCAGTATTCTGACGTGCACATGTAGCTTAGTACTTCCCACATACTTAAGCCCACAGGTACACCTCAGTATGTAAACAGCAAACTCAGTTTGACAATTGTAATGGCTTCTAATGGCAATTTTTTCTGGGCTAAAACTCTAAAAGGAGTGACGTAAGAAGTAGTTTTGACCCCGAATCGATATGTTCTGCAGGAGGAGCACTTAAAAAAAACCTGCTTTGGCTGTAGCCATTTGGCAGCTGTAGCTGATTCGGGAAAGGTCTTAACAATTTGAGTACTCATGGACGGGCCCATCCTATGAGTAATGATAGGCTGTGATGGTAAAATAGGAGCCAAAACTCCATCAGTCAAGATGATTGGCCAATTTCCCCAACCCTCCAACAACCACACCAGCAAGAAAGCCACCTGGTTCACCGAAGAACTCCAGACCTCCAAACGAGTATGCCGGATATTGGAGAATAAATAGCTCCATGAACGAACACAGGACAGCCACGCAGCCCACAAGGACGCCACCCGCAGACATCACCATCTCATCAGATTAGCCAAGAGCTTGTTCTTCAAACCCCGCCTGGACAACAATGCACACGACAGCAAAGAGCTCTTTAGAATCGTGAAAGAACTCTCCAACCCCAGCGGCAACGGCAACAACATCCCGCCCTCACAACAACTGTGCAACTCGCTGGCCACCTTGTTCCACTGCAAGATCGCTGACATCCACGACAACTTCAACACCACCACGACCACCCCGTAAATGTCAGACTCCACCCCCCATACGAACATAACCCACATCAACCGCCTGACCTCCTGGACCAACATCAACAACGACGAAACATGCAAGATCATGAACTCCATACACTCAGGATCACCGTCAGACCCCTGCCCACACCACATATTCAAAAAGCAGACGCAGCCATCGCACCCCAACTACGGAAAGTAATCAACATCTCCTTCGAGAGAGCTACATTCCCAGAAAGCTGGAAGCACGCAGAAATCAACGCCTTTCTCAAGAAGCCCAAGGCGGACCCAAAGGACCTCAAGAATTTCCGGCCCATCTTCCTGCTCCCGTTGCCGGCGAAGGTTATCGAAAAAATCGTCAACACACAACTGACCCGCTACCTCGAGGACAATGACATCCTAGACCCATCCCAGTCCGGATTCCGAAAAAACGACAGCACCAAGACAGCCCTCATCGCCGCCACAGATGACATCAGGATCCAAAAAGACAATGGTGAAACATCAGCCCTCATCCTCCTGGACCTATCATCCGCCTTCGACACGGTTTGCCACCGCACATTAAAGACACGCCTCCAAGAAGCGGAATCCAAGAGAAGGCCCTGGACTGGACCACATCCTTCCTCTCCGGCAGAACCCAGAGCGACCGCCTTCCCCCTTCTGCTCCAAAGCCACCGACATCATCTGCGGTGTACCCCAGGGCTCATCCCTCAGCTCAACGCTGTTCAACATCTACATGGCCCCCTCGCTCATGTCACCCGCCAGCACAAACTCAACATCATCTCCTACACCGACCACACCCAGCTCATCCTCTCCCTCACCAAGGACCCGCACACCGCCAAAACCAACCTCCATGAGGGAATGAAGGCTGTTGCCGAATGGATGAGAGGAAGCCAACTGAAGCTGAACTCGGATAAGATGGAGGTCCTCATCCTCGGATCCACCCCCTCAGCCTGGGACGATTCCTGGTGGCCGACCACACTGGGAACAGCACCAACACCCAATGACCACGCAAGGAACCTAGGAATCATCCTCGACTCCTCCCTCTCTATGTCGAAGCAGGTCAACGCCATCTCCTCCTCCTGCTACAACACCCTCTGCATGCTCTGCAGGATCTACAAGTGGATCCCCATCGAAACAAGAAGAACAGTGACACAGGCCCTCGTCAGCAGCAGGTTGGACTACGGCAACACACTCTACGCAGGAATCCCGGCCAAACACCTGCGACGACTGCAACGCATCCAAAATGCCTCCGCCAGACTGATCCTCAATGTCCCTCGCCGCAGCCACATCAACCCCCCACCTGAGAGAACTACACTAGCTCCCCGTCGACAAGAGGATCAACTTCAAGATACTCACCCACGCACACAAAGCACTCCACAACACTGGACCAGCCTACCTCAACAGCAGACTCAGCTTCTACACCGCCACCTGCCGGCTCCGCTCCGCAAGGCGTCGCCCTTGCCGCTGTCCTCCGCATCCAACGAATGACCTACGGTGGCAGATCCTTCTCCTTCCTCGCCGCCAAAAATTGGAACACCCTCCCTACCCACCTATGACAGACCCAAGACCTGCTCACCTTCAGAAGACTCCTCAAGACAGGCTCTTTGAGCAGTAGCGGCACCCGTCCCCACCGCCCCAGCGCCTTGAGACCCTCACGGGTAAGTAGCACACTTTATAAGTACAATGATTGATTGTTTGATTGAATTTCGTTTAATAATAGCCTGAATGGTTCTTTCCTGCTTACAAAAGGCAGTGATTAACCTTGGATTATTAGACATCGTAGTTTGTTGTATTGTGTCAATTTTGGGGGATAGGAGACTTTCCCTCGATCTCAAATCTAGTTTGATGACCGCAGTTGACAATAAAGACTCGTCATAACCCCTAGCTCTAAATCTCTGTAGAGCTTCAAGTTTGCAAATAGCGCAATCCTCATCTGTGCTATAGATCTGTTTAAGACGT
Source organism: Lissotriton helveticus (assembly GCF_964261635.1). NCBI lineage: Eukaryota > Metazoa > Chordata > Amphibia > Caudata > Salamandridae > Lissotriton > Lissotriton helveticus. The sequence goes on from NC_136059.1 coordinate 407,562,830, forward strand.
ATCAATTCTCCTAATGGGATACTTTTGATTGTATGTCTTGGGTGCTGACTACTGGCGTGTACGGTAGTGTTCCCTGCTGAGGCCTTTCTATGTAGAGAAGTCGCTATGCTCCCATTCTTGATGTAAATGTGCACATCTAGGAATTGTACCTGTAGCTTGCTAATCTGCGAAGTAAATCTCAGAATAACTTTGTTAAGGATGTATGACATTACAACACATGCTTTTACATCGCATGCCTTTACAACGCAAATATTACAACGCAGTCCATTACAACGCATAGTGCTTTGGGGTGCTGGATAGTGAATAGTTTATTTTACTATTCCAACTCCATTCCCCGGGGACACTAGGGAAGGTTATTGGATAGTAAATTAACATATTCCCTATCCGAGAGCGCCCCCCAGAGCAATGCGTTGTAATAGTTTGCGTTGTAATGGTTGCGTTGTAAAGGCTCTGCGATGTAAAAGTTGCGTTGTAAAGGTTGTTTACCCTTTGTTAACATTAATGTGATCAATAAATTCCAAAGCACTTTTTTCATCTCCTTTCCATACCATTAAAATATCATCAATGTAGCGCCACCAATGCGCTACATGATTGTCGTAGTCAAATTGAAAAGTTCCTACCTACATGACTGACTAAGTGTCTGAGTAACTCCATGGATGAGTGACAGTCTATGAGTGTCTGTTTACACTGATTGTATCTAAGGTTATATTAGAGTCTGAAGAGGTTCATCGTATTATCACATGAATGATGTCATCAGTGATGTGATCAGTAATGTCAAATGAGATGTCATCAGTGATGTCATCAGTGATGTCATTTGAGATGTCATCAGTGATGTCATTTGAGATGTCATCAGTGATGTCATCAGTGATGTCATTTGAGATGTCATCAGTGATGTCATCAGTGATGTCATTTGAGATGTCATCAGTGATGTCATCAGTGATGTCACTGACCATGTCATGAATGATGTAATATGTGACATGATCAGCAGTGGATTGCGGGTGCGCGATATATAGTTAGTACAACTAACTATATATGGAATTTCAATGGTTTTGTGTGAGTAAAATAAGGTTTTTTAAATGCTAATTCCTAACTATATATGGTCTATAACCTATGTTTTTTTCAGTGAATTTTCAAGGTTTTGTAAATGCTAATTCCTAACTATATATGGTCTATAACCTATGGTTTTTTCAGTGAATTTTCAAGGTTTTGTAAATGCTAATTCCTAACTATATATGGTCTATAACCTATGGTTTTTTCAGTGAATTTCATTGGTTTTTTAAAAGCTAATATCTATCGCTGTTAAATGTATTCTTCTTTAAATCCAAAAATATATTTTATATGTTTATTAATAATTTTTTTAAAATATTTTTTTTGTTTCGCTCCCGGTTCGCGAACCGGGAAGCTTTCCGTTAGCTCAATTTGATGCCGCGACCCGGTCCGCGAACCGGTAAACGTTCCGTTAGCGCAACTGCCGCGTTAGAAATCAACATCGTGACGCGTCGCGGAAGCGCGACGTATCACGTTGTCGCGTAATGCGTCTTAGGATGCGCTGCGTTAGCGCACCCGGAAGTGCTCCGGTACGCAAACCGAGGCGCGAAGCGCAGCGACCCGGAAGCGATCCGGGGCGCGTTCCGCAGCGCGTAACATAAGCGTGAGAGGTCATGTGACTTGTTAATAAAACTTTTCATTGGTTCATTTAACTTTTGGTTTCATAATCATGTAAGGCTAGGTCAGGTGACCTAAAAATAACACTTTTCATTGGTTTAGAACAATTGTTTTTCCCAAATGATGAAAACCCCTCCTTCTTTCCTCACTCTGACTTTCATCTTTGTGAGAGGAAGACCTTATTTCATACTAGAGCAATGGCTTCAATGGTAGCTTCAGCTGGTGGACCCCCACCACCACCACCACCTCCTCATGGGAAGAGAGGACCACCTCCCCAGGTCATCACCAACACAGAGGAGGAAGAGGAAGAAATAGAGGAAGAGGAGAGAGAAGGACCACAGTTCTTGGAAGAGGTGCCCCGGGTTTCCCATAGGAAAGCCAGTTTCATTTGGCAGTTTTTTTCAATGCCTCCAGGCCAGAAAAAAGTGAATGCGAGGTATGTCACCTGCCTCATTTGCAAAGAAAAATTATCAAGAGGGACTGATAAAAAGTATAGCTATGGGAACTATACCATGCATAGGCACATGAGCAGGTGGCATCCACTCAATTACAGCCAGGCGGAAATACGAGACATGGAACAGAACCCAACAGCAACTCCTGTGGCCAGGTCAACTTCATTGATTTCTTTGACAGCAGCAGAGGCACGGGAAACCGTGCCAAACATCCAGGATAATTTTGGGCATATGAAGTTTACTTGTCTGCACTGCGGTGCATTGATATCATGTGGCAACATGAGTATCAATTCAATAAACCTAGCTTACAACAATCATAATTGCCCTAACCGCCCCACACAGTAATTTTTTTTTTGCTCCTGTTGAGCCCTTTTCAATGCCTGTTTTTTGTTGTTTCCCCCCCCCAAAAAAACTAAAAAAATATAAAATTGTTCAAAAAATACAAAAAAAACAAAAAATGTTCCAAAAAAAATAATATATAAAACAACAAAAACATTTAAAAAAAAGTTCTTTTCAGAACTACCTCCCCTTTCAAAAAAAATTGCTAGAATGTTTAGCACTCTAGCAAGCTCTATTTCTTTTAGTTCGCTCCCAGTTCGCTTCCCGGTTCGCGAACCGGGAGCGATCCAAAAATAAAAAAAATTTAAAAAAAGAAGAATAAGTATAAGGAAAGTAAACAGAGAGTGATGTTAAAAGAAAGACAGCTATAGGGAGTAAACCAGAGATACTGTTTATTAGATATATTTACCGAAGAAAAGACGGAAGAGGGTATAATTGTGGAAAACAAAATAGATAAGGAAGTGAAAGAAAAAAAAGAGAGTAGAACAATAACAAAGAAGAGTTTCTTGGAGAATGTGAGTGAATGTTCAAAATAAGATTAAAACATGGGGAATAACAGAGAGAAAAAATAGAAAACAGAAAACAAAAAATAACAGAAAAAGATTAATTGAAACAGCAAAGAAATGTAAATAACATAGAGCCATATCATCAACATAGGCAATACAAGTTTTGCAGCTTTTATCGGCAGAAATATGTCACAAAAGCTGCTTTTGCGGCAGAAAACTGCCGCTAAAACCACTTTTGCACCAGTTTTCTGCCAATAAAAACAGCAATAATTTTATTGGCTGTGTTCATAATATGCCCCTTAGTGTGCTTCAACTACACAGAGAAAGCATTATGAACAAGTAGTGAAAAAGTGATCAGTCAAAGACACTAAGAGTAATAGAGACGGAGTGAGTGAACAAGAGTGATGAACTATGAGAAGAGAGGGACTGAGAAAAGGAGTGGAAGGAGTTGAGTAAGTAGGTAAAAGAGAAAGGAATGAGGAAAGTAGCAAAGGCAGGAAACTGAGGGTTAAAGAAATAAAGCTGTGGAACTAATAGTAGGTGAATGTGATAGAAATGTAACGAAAAGAATACAAAACATAAATTACTCACTTTTTGTTTTTATACTTTCAATCTGTGAAAGAGAGAACAGACATTTGAAAAATATTAAAACATGTATTTAAAAATTACAAAAGACAAGGGGAAAGATTGAAGGACAAACAGTTTTTCAACAACTTTGACACTGACAGAAGCTTCTGCTTCTCCAGGCCCCCTACACAGTCCTAAAGATATACATTTTAAACTAACAGTATCTTGATGCAGATGAAGTGAGGCCTATCTTAAAACATGGTGCATCTTTTGCACTGCTGTTGTCTCAGAAAAGTGTCGCAAGACACTAACATTTTAAATGATTGCTTCAGGATGCCAATAAGATGTGTCCTATCCAGAGGTTTGTTTGAGGTGAGACCTACTCAGGGTTCCAAATGAAATTTCGAGTTGTTTGAAGAGAACAGAGGACATAATACATGTGGAGGCCTACCAACGAAGTGATTAATGTCCACTGCACTCTTGAACAAATGTCAGACCTCCTCTGTCTCCAGGAACAGGCCTAAACCTCATCTACACAATGTGGTGTGTAATGTTAGGAAACACAGGTAATATAATTGAAAAACATGCACATTTTTTTGCTCATTCCACAATCATATGACCTGTGTTTCCTTTGCTTAGGTATCTCATTGTGGAAATGTAGTCTATCATATGAAAGACTACGTAGAATATGAGCACTGTATGCAAGAACTTTGACACTTACAGAAGCCTCTCCTTCTCCATCCCTCCTACACAGTTCTAAATGTACATCATAAATGGAAACAGTACAGAATTAATTATACATGTTAAATGGTTTATTTTTGCTGTTCTCAGAATGTATCAAATTTCACTAAAAACAGTGACTTGAAGGTATTCATCATATAACAGCGGGGAAAAAAAAACACAATCAAAATGATTGTGTTTAAAAAACCCATACAACATAACAAATCAGAATTCAGAACTCCTTAAAGTTAACTTACTTTCCATGACGTCAAAGGATGTCCTATGAACAGCTTACACTCTGTTGTGCTGTTATTACTTTCAGCCCGCCACTTTCTGAAAGAAAACCTCCATCGTTTTGAAAAACATGTTACATACAATAAATGACTTCTTGCTCTCTACCACAAGTTTCCACAAGGCCAAATCTTGTCAGAGCCATTTATAACTCTTGGATTTCTTGTAAGCCAATCCCGTCATTTGGCATTTCCGCAACTTTCAGAATTAAAATGTTGAAGATCATTTTCACAATCCTGGACTAGTAATATCTTCCCCTTCTTCCTCAGTCATGTTCTACATTTCCTATGACACTGATACTGCTTACTATGAAGCAGACTTACACTACCTCTATGACTACTACAATTATTTAATTCTCTACATCACTTTTAATCACAAAGCAATGTAAAACAGTAGACAGCATTGCAGACTTACATTCCCTCTACTCTATGTTTTGATTGGCTGCTTCAATTAGCTTATAAAAAGAAATAGTTTTTCTGAACTCATTCAAAGTGCACTTATTTCTCCATGACGTCCAGTCTTATGGTTAGAAGTTATGTCTCTGAACTACACTTATCCTCAAGGCCAAATCGTGTAGGAGCCATTAGAACTTCTTGAAATTCCTCAGAGCACATCCCAAGATTCTTTCCCTAAAATTTTGGTTTTAAAAACACCAGGTAAGAGTTTTTAAGGTCATACGGCAATTTTTTTTTGAAAATTAAAACAGAATCATTGCAGAATGACCAGCCATTTCTAGACTTTAAATAAGCTGTGTAATGTCCTGATGTTATTGAAGGACCGTCATGATATATAATTGCTGCAGTTACAAAAGTCCTTCCTGATATTGACAACTGCGAAGCCACAAAATTTTTAATTAAAGTTGTCAATTTTGTTCTATCAGGCCTACATCGTTGGAACATTAAAATGACATACTGGCCATATGTTTGTATAAATAATGTGGACATCATTTCAGATTTACATTGGCTACACTCCATGTTGTGATCAGCTGCTTTTACTAGCTTATTAAAGGAGACTGATTTACTGTCTGGCAAAGTTAAATATACACTAGTAGTACTTGATACCATACAGTTCTCGCAGTCATGCTGCCATTGATAAGAAAGCCCAAACAGCTGATCTACATCTACACCTTCAGCATGCAATACATCAAGCATATACATTAAAAACTCCTGACAATCTTGCTGAATATTTTGAGAGAATTGTGTTTGGCCTGAACATCTGTCTAACAGATTTCGAATTTCAGACACACTTTCTATGTTTGTTCTATCAGTGCTACATTTTTCTAAGACAGAATTTAACAAACTGCAAAATCTTTGATCAGAATTGACCACAATCTCTTCTTTTACATTTTCTAGAGAAAACAAAACATTAACCACTACATTAGCATAGCAGTTGACACCAGAACTGTTTTCAAATTGAAAACCAACAACATCTTCAACAGAATCCTTTTTGTTTCTGCTTATAATTTCAGGTTCATCGACTTTTCGTCTTTTTGCTACAACCTCCCTAGTATTGGTCACATTTCTTCGTTTCCGGCCTACCACACGTTTCTCAAACAAAGGATATTGAGGCAAATGTGGCACGTACTCTCTTCTTAACCTATTGTATTCCTTAACACAATCTAGATCCGCACAAATGTTTGTGACATCACACTCAATCAAGTACAATCCCGATAAAGTTCTAACTCGTGACAATGCCACATATGCCATACCCTCCTTGAACACAGAACTGCCAATATTCACCAATGCACTGTCTACACTTAAACCTTGCGATTTATGGATTGTCACCGCATATGCCAAGCAAACAGGAAACTGCTTACGGCGAACATATAAGTCTTTTACAAACAAAAGTCTAGCAGAACAACGACCAATTAGCTGTATTTCCTCAATGCCATCAAATTTAATTTTTAAAAATTCAATTCCATCTCTATTTCTGTATTTCACAAAATCAACAACATTACCCATTGATCCATTTACCAAACCTCTTTCAACATGTAAATTCCTTCTTAAAATTATACGGCAGTTCAAGCACACATTCAGAGTCTTTTCAAAACCTGCAGTTTTAGATATACTCTTCTCTAATGAATCCAATTTTGTTTTCAGATTCTCAGACAAAATAATTGTTGATCCCATATGCTCTACTCTGTCAATAGCTTCCAGTTTCACAATCTCTTGCTTTTCTAAATGCAACATTTTGTTGTTGAATTTGGCACATTCTGCAAGAGTTGGCATCAAACATATTCCAGATTTCTTCTCAGTAATTTTCTGAAAAATATTCTCAGGCACAACATCTTGTTCTGGATATAAATTTGACAGTAATCGTGCATGTAAAGCTTCTTTCCCATGCTCGGTCACTTTTCCAATTCTAACATCTTGTAGAATAGTCTTGTAAACTTCATCCTTCGCCTGACGCATATTTTCATGCAGTTCAGCATAATTGAAGTTTAACCATATATTGACGTTGCCAATGCTGCCTAGGCACTTCCTGGTATCTTCATGCGTGAGCATTTTGAACACAGGTTGCCCTTTCACTGGTGTCAGCTGCAGAAGATCTCCGAAAACAATGATGTGTTTGCCACCAAATAACACATCATACTCTGTTTTGAGAACTTCTTGCATTCTCAAATGCACAAAGGCAAGCATGACATTGGAAACCATGCTTACTTCGTCAATGATAAGAAGTTTCATTTTCCTCAAGATTCTTGAAACTTCAAAACAAGCATCTCCAGATAGCTTGTGATATTGTAATTTGTTGTCATGCTCCACTGGCAGCATCAGTAAACGATGTAAAGTAATCCCTTTAATGTTATGTGCTGCCAGTCCAGTTGGAGCGGTGACAACACAAGACAGCGATGACTCTGTCCTTTCCTGCAAATAACATGAAATTACTTTAATAAGGAAACTTTTTCCAGTTCCCGCTTCTCCACTCACGTACAGTCGGACAGGCTTCAACGACGTACATGAGCACTCTTTCTTGTCATGACTTAATCCATGATCAATTTGCATGGTAACTTCGTCATATATTTTCCTCTGCTCAACGTTGAGTTGTCTTTCCAACTCTTCTAAGTTAACCGCATCCTCCTGAGCATGTGCCATGGCTCTTTCCACTTCATTCATAGCAGCTTCATTTTCGATAACAGGTCCTCCTAGTGGATCCTGACTCAATGAAGCAGAACTCTGACTGTCCTGAGAACTGTCTCTGGCAATCTCGGCTGCAATCATTGCTTCCTGCTCAATTTCCGCATTCAACATTTCTACATATTTGGGAAAAGCAGGACATTCTATGGTCTCCTTGGCGGCATTGAAAGAGTCTTCGTAACAGAGAAAATCTCCAAGCAGTTCCTCTTCTGCACGCCAAGGCTTGAAAAGTTGCAAATGTGCTAAATAGAAAAACTCCTTTTTTTCAGGAGATTCGCCACTCAATTTTCGATGGTTTACCAAGTGGCATTTTCTTTGCTTGACCAGACATCCCTCACTTCCTATTACAGCATACACTCCTTTCTCAGTATCTTCTTTGATGTTCCTCTTGAATATGTAATTTTGAAGAACCTCATACAGACAAACATTCTCGAGGTGACTGCTTCGATTTGGATAATATGTATCCAACATGTTGGTCTTCAAAATGTCGGTACTGTTTGGCTCCTTTTCCGCCAAATACTCAATTTCCCGCACAGGTTTGAGAACTCGATTACGCGTTGCAGCAAGACCAAGACTCGCCCAAACAATACTCCTGGACTTGGCATAGAGACTTGCTGAAGACAACCGGTCAGAACATTCGTACGCTCCGATTTCTCGATGCGACAACATCTTCAGACTGAAACTGTACAACTTCTTGCTGTTTACTCTTCCTTTAGAAATCACCGGTCGTGGAAAGCCGAAACGACATTTGGTGTAGAACTTGTCCTTGTTTCGGAATTTACGACGACAGTACTTTCCACATCGATGGCTTTGGAAACGCAGAACTTTTTCTCTTAGGCTTTTCTTCTCCTTTGCGTTTGGAACAGCACACGTAGAATACTCTTGTATAAAACTCATCACTGAGTCTTCTGGATCCGTTCCAAATTTAGGTGCATCCTTGATCCACAGCAACATATGTATATGAGGAGCACCTCTTGCTTGGTACTCCTTTCTCCAGAAGAAATCCAACACCTCTCCAAGAGGTGGATTCTTCTTATTCATGATGAAAGACATCATAGCTTCAAATCTATGATTGAAGTACCTACATACATTGACTGGATCCAAAGAGCACAGTTCTCCGGGTGTCTTGAATTCGATGTTTTCTACGTTAGCATTTGCCTCTCGTAGAAATTCAAGTAAGTCTTCCCAGCCATACTCGGCACAGCTCAGAGTGAGGAACCATGTGGGAGTTCCTAAGTTCCTCAGCATATATTTTAAATCACCATGACGACGGTACCAGTACTCATTAGTACCACGCTGACACGCCATGAGATTAATCAGGTGACAATCCAAAATACTGTCTTGGACATTGACTTTATCCATAAAGTCACTTGCCGAGATGTTTTGCATGTGTATACCACTTTTCAAGATGTGGTTCACTGCATATGACAGTCCAGACAGATCGCTTTCAAACAGGAGATGAAACAAATAGGGAATGCATTGTCGAAACCTAGCATCTCCTGCATACAATCGCAAAGTCCGGTATTCAGAAGCAGGAATTTGATGAGGTCGCTCATCATATCTTCCTCCCTGACCTGTTGGAAAAAGCTGTGGGAAACACCGAGCTTTCAAACTTTCCTCCCAAACACTAATGGGACTCCCTTTGGCTTGTTTCATTTGAAACAACTCAATAGCATTCCCCATGACTTCCTTGGAATGCAAAGGATGAACACTATAATGTTCATATATTTCTTCACTAGTAGAGGGTTCTACTTTCTCAATTTGACCAGCACACAAATCGCTATCCTCTTCCTCACTTACTTCCTCTTCTGCAACATATACATTCTTATAGTATTTATTATTTTTTTTCAAATACAATGTTGCCTTTTTAACTTTCCTAACATCCACTAAATCTTGCCATATTTTCTTATTCTTTGTCGGAACCCCATTAACTAAGATAACCAGAGGTTCCTCTTCCACTTTTTCTACTCCAATTGTGTTAATGTTTTTCTTCAAATCTAGAGGCAAATAAACAACTCTTCCCTTTAATCCTCTCTGTAAATCTGATGGAGGCAATTTCCCTGTCTTTGGCTCCATTCTTACAATAGCCTGAAAGGGATGGATACTTTGAATCAAAATAGATTCATAAGTATTTAAATCCTTCAATTCAGAAGGAATCTCAACCAATTCCAGATTATTATGAACTGCTCTAGCAGGCATCTGGTTTTGATTTAATTTGCAACAACAATAAGTACACACACGTTGATCCAATCCCAAATCAAAACAATTTTCTGCCATGAAGTATGTTGCGAAATCCTTCCATTCACTATTATTTTCCCTTTCACTTTTTGCATATAAATCCACTAACTTAGTCTGATTCTTATAATAAGTGCGTCGACAACACACACAAGTGAAATTTGGCCTCTCACTTGATTTGACCTGAAACGTCGCAATTTCCCTCTGGAAATTATCTGTACTGGAAACCTGTACACTATCTTCCACATTACCCGCTTCTTCTTGGTCAATTTCAACATTCTCCTCTTTACTTCCAAAGTAACAAAACTCAATTTCTTCACATATATTCTTCACATCTATTTCAGAACCATGCAAAAGAGCAGCGCATAATTGTTTAAGCATAATTGCTGGACTCTTAGCATAATACAACATTCTAACTAATTTCCTCACTTTATTATGATGCACTGCTAGCATCCTGAAATGATGAAAAACACTCTGGCATACTCTCCTGGAAAGACAAGCCAGTGAATGACCATGCAAACCTGTCACTTCTCTCACTCTGCAAGGATCTAATTCTTGCAACAACCTCATTTTCTGCTTCAAACTTTTCTTATTAAATGACCGTACAAAATCACAAAGCAAATTGATGGAATCCTGTCGCACACTGCAAATACTACTACACTTCCAGGTGTACACAGGACCCTTAGCACGTCTTCCTAAAACCTCATTACCTAACACCTCTTCTGCCTCTGTTGTCACAAGTTTTTCTTTTTCAACTGGACAACCATCTTTCACTTCATAAGCACGACCACTGGTGTCAACTGCATGCACCAAATCATTATCCTGGAAATAACTCTCCTCATTAAAAAATGCCTCACAGCTTGAACTATGCATCCATTCTCCAGAAAAAACTTCACAAAAATTACTACGATTAACTATTCTCTTCCATCTACTATTTCTTTTGAAATCATAAATTGCCTTGTTTAGCTTCCTAATTCTATTGATTATCAAAATAAATAACTTACGTTTAATTTCAAATGCCTGATCAATAACTTTCTCAACTTTTTTTTTTCTCTTATAAAAAAGCACTTTCTGTTGACCTTTCTTAATATTTTTTAACAAATTGCCAATTATCCTGTTGCGGAACATTCGTTTACGAATGTCCCTAAACTGTTGTTTCCTTCTACTATCATGCACAGAGTTATCTCTTGCTCTAGCAGTAACATTTTTGATTGGCCTTTCCTTTCCGTTTGAATTGCTTCTCTTTTTCTGGACTGAAACATTTTCTGTAGTAATATTTTTTTTACTACAAATATTTCTTATGAATGTTTTTGTACTCTTACCCGGTGCTTTCTTGGTGACTTGACGATTTTTTTTTGTAGAGGACTGCTGCTGTAAATGATGGACCTGCTGTCTTTGACGTTTTGTAGCCTTTCTCATTCTCTCCTTAGTTGGCATTCTCAAAATTTGAAATTATCTGCAGTTGAATCTGTGGTAAAATATAATAAAAAATTTTATTAACCACTATTACCAAACAGTAAATCAATAACAGTCAACAAAAACTTAACACACTACTTAACATTTTTACATATAATATTTTTTAGTGCTTTGGCAAATTTAGAATACAGAAATAGCAGAAAAGAAATGGAATTCTTCTTCATTTACCTGTCCTGTTTTATATGTGAATCTGATCTAATTTTATGAGCATATTTTAATATTTTATTGAAGACACTACACATAACCTGTTTTTGAAGGTGTGTTTAATTTAAAATTAAACAGTTTACATTTTTACTTTTCATTTATTGTAAATTTTAAAAATAAATGTTTATAGTTCCATAGGCTCAAGCAGGTCAGCTTCCCACCCTATGTCATATAATTCGGACAAATCTGCATCCTCATCACGTTCTTCTTCATCCTCAGGATTTAAATCATCCAAGGGATCAACATCCACTGATGTTTCAATTACGAGTTCAATGATGAGGTCGAAATCAACTGATTGCTGATTGTCGCTCATGTTGATGTTGTCTTTATCTTTAAAGAAAGATAACAACAATGAGATGTTGCAGAGTAAGAGACAAATCTCAGAGATTATAATAGTAAAATTGTTTAACAAGAGTAACATTTTGCAGCTATTATTTAGCCATATCCAGCGATGCTGAGCAGGTGAAGTCTATGTCTAATTTTTCAGTGAACAGGACTCATCTCTTCTTAACCTTGGATAAGCCTCACCGACTCTGTGTCCCCTGCACATACTTAAATGTAAAGGGGCAGATTTATGTTAAATGGCACATCCCCAGGCATGCACCAGTTAACGTGCACCACTGCTCTGCCACCCATGGTGTGCCGCATTTACAATCAGATAGGAAAAAGCTGCGTCAAAACCCTGCGCCTGCTTTAAGCAGGCATAGGTCTTGACACAACATTGTGGAGATGGGGCACCCCTGAGCCTTGCTGGAGCTGCATCGCACTTGCGATACAACTCCAGCAATGCGCCACCTTTACGGCACAGATGCGTCACGCATCTGTGCCATTTTTGCCCCATGCTGCGCCGCATTGTAAATGCAGCACACCATGGGTGGCGGAACAGTGGCGCAGGATGACTGGCACATCCCTGGTGATGCGCCAGTCATCATAAATCTATCCCTAAGCTTCTTATCCTGTTACAGATGAACCGCCATATGTATCATCAAACTATTTTGCATTTCCTAAATAGCGAATTTTAAGGGATAAATAGCGATTCTTTACCATTCCTAATTTGCGATGAGCAAATTGCTAATTGCAAATTACCCATTCATTTCCATGGGCCAGGAGGCCCATAGGAATGAAGGTGCAATTTGCGATTAGCAATTAGCTCATCACAAATTAGGAATTTTTCCAAAAGGTGCAGGGGTGTCTCAAGAACACCCTGCTGCACCCCTGAAAAAGAAATTTGGGGGCATATGGCGCACATACATGCCCTAAGGGCATGTATGGGCGTCATATGGCACCTTTTGTTTTTTGGAAAAAAAGCTTTTTGAAAAGAATTCGCAAATTACCACCAACTAGAAGTTGGTGGTAGTTTGCAAATCCTTAATGGCATTTTTTGCATGTTTTTTGTTTGATACATTGCATTTAAGGAATCGCAAAATTTGCAAATCCTTCAGTGCATTCGCAAAATAAGTAATAGCAAATTTTGCTATTCCTTATTTTGCATCAAACTTGTTTGATACATACCATTTGTCTAATTAGCATTCGCAAAGGCCGAAATTCGCAGAATTTTGACCTTTCCGAATGGTAATTAGCTTGATACATATGGCCCCAAGTGAGGCCTGTCTTGCAACATGGTGCATCTTTTGCATCACTGCTGCATCGGTTGCATGTGGCACGTTTTTTTTACACCATGACACATCTGCCTAAATGCATCAATTTGTAATGTTGTCGCCTCATAGCAAATCTTTTGCACCACCGCTGCATCACAAAAGTGACGCACAGTGGCGCAAAAGAGGCATACACCTATCATAAATCTGTCCCTAGCATTTTAAATGATTAATTCAGGATGACGATAAGGTGTGGCCTATCCAGAGGTTTGTTTAAGGTGAGGCCTACTCAGGATTGCAGATTAAAGTTACGCTTGATGAAGAATACAGAGGAGATAATACATGTAAAGGCCTACCAATGAAGTAAGTAATGTCCACTTTATTGCGCCAGTCATCATAAATGTATCCCTAAGCTTCTTATCTTGTTACAGATGAACCGCCATATGTATCATCAAACTATTTTGCATTTCCTAAATAGCGAATTTTAAGGAATAAAAAGCGATTCTTTACCATTCCTAATTTGCAATGAGCAAATTGCTAATTGCAAATTACCCATTCATTTGCATGGGCCAGGAGGCCCATAGGAATGAAGGTGCAATTTGCGATTAGCAATTAGCTCATCGCAAATTAGGAATTTTTCCAAGGGTGCAGGGGTGTCTCAAGAACACCCTGCTGCACCCCTGAAAAAGAAATTTGGGGGCATATGGCGCACATACATGCCCTAAGGGCATGTATGGGCGTCATATGTCACCTTTTGTTTTTTGGAAAAAAAGCTTTTTGAAAAGAATTCGCAAATTACCACCAACTAGAAGTTGGTGGTAATTTGCAAATCCTTAATGGCATTTTTTGCATATTTTTTGTTTGATACATTGCATTTAAGGAATCGCAAAATTTGAAAATCCTTCAATGCAATCGCAAAATAAGGAATAGCAAATTTTGAATTAAGGACATTTTAAGTCATTTCCCCATGTACAGTGTTTTCAAATTATGATTTGAAAATCGTTTTTAGGGAAAAGGAATGGTTTGTAAATTTATGACAAGGACATAATGGTGTATGCTTCTTTATAAGGCATTTCAGTGTCTCTGATGTCATTTTTCCCATATTACATTAAAAGACCTTTCCCCGTGGAGCACATTCCTTGTAAATATGCTCCCACCTGTGCATGGTAAATTTAGATTTTGACTGTTTGAGTTACATAGCCATGTTAAAAGTGACCCAAAAAAGTTGCAAAGGCTTAAAAAAAACACTTTCATGTGTCTTAAGGACATTTTAAGTCATTTCCCCGTGGGCAGTGTTTTGTAAGTGGCACAAAAGAGGCATACACCTATCATAAATCTGTCCCTAGCATTTTAAATGATTAATTCAGGATGACGATAAGGTGTGGCCTATCCAGAGGTTTGTTTAAGGTGAGGCCTACTCAGGATTGCAGATTAAAGTTACGCTTGATGAAGAATACAGAGGAGATAATACATTTAAAGGCCTACCAATGAAGTAAGTAATGTCCACTTCATTGGGCCAGTCATCATAAATGTATCCCTAAGCTTCTTATCTTGTTACAGATGAACCGCCATATGTATCATCAAACTATTTTGCATTTCCTAAAAAGCGAATTTTAAGGAATAAATAGCGATTCTTTACCATTCCTAATTTGCAATGAGCAAATTGCTAATTGCAAATTACCCATTCATTTCCATGGGCCAGGAGGCCCATAGGAATGAAGGTGCAATTTGCGATTAGCAATTAGCTCATCGCAAATTAGGAATTTTTCCAAGGGTGCAGGGGTGTCTCAAGAACACCCTGCTGCACCCCTCAAAAAGAAATTTGGGGGCATATGGCGCACATACATGCCCTAAGGGCATGTATGGGCGTCATATGGCACCTTTTGTTTTTTGGAAAAAAAGCTTTTTGAAAAGAATTCGCAAATTAACACCAACTAGAAGTTGGTGGTAATTTGCAAATCCTTAATGGCATTTTTTTGCATATTTTTTGTTTGATACATTGCATTTAAAGAATCGCAAAATTTGCAAATCCTTCAGTGCAATCGCAAAATAAGGAATAGCAAATTTTGCTATTCCTTATTTTGCATCAAACTTGTTTGATACATACCATTTGTCTAATTAGCATTCGCAAAGGCTGAAATTCGCAGAATTTAGGCCTTTGCGAATGCTAATTAGCTTGATACATATAGCCCCAAGTGAGGCCTGTCTTGCAACATGGTGCATCTTTTGCATCACTGCTGCATCGGTTTCATGTGGCACGGTTTTTTTACACCATGACACATCTGCCTAAATGCATCAATTTGTAATTTTGTCGCCTCATAGGAAATCTTTTGCACCGCCGCTGCATCAGAAAAGTGACGCACAGTGTCGCAAAAGAGGCATACACCTATCATAAATCTGTCCCTAGCATTTTAAATGATTAATTCAGGATGACGATAAGGTGTGGCCTATCCAGAGGTTTGTTTAAGGTGAGGCCTACTCAGGATTTCAGATCAAAGTTACACTTGATGAACAATACAGAGGAGATAATACATGTAAAGGCCTACCAATGAAGTAAGTAATGTCCACTTCATTGTGCCAGTCATCATAAATCTATCCCTATGCTTCTTATCTTGTTAGAGATGAACCGCCATATGTATCATCAAACTATTTTGCATTTCCTAAATAGCGAATTTTAAGGAATAAATAGCAATTCTTTACCATTCCTAATTTGCAATGAGCAAATTGCTAATTGCAAATTACTCATTCATTTCCATGGGCCAGGAGGCCCATAGGAATGAAGGTGCAATTTGCGATTAGCAATTAGCTCATCGCAAATTAGGAATTTTTCCAAGGGTGCATGGGTGTCTCAAGAACACCCTGCTGCACCCCCTGAAAAAGAAATGTGGGGGCATATGGCGCACATACATGCCCTAAGGGCATGTATGGGCGTCATATGGCACCTTTTGTTTTTTGGAAAAAAAGCTTTTTGAAAAGAATTCGCAAAATACCACCAACTAGAAGTTGGTGGTAATTTGCAAATCCTTAATGGCATTTTTTGCATATTTTTTGTTTGATACATTGCATTTAAGAAATCACAAAATTTGCAAATCCTTCAGTGCAATCGCAAAATAAAGAATAGCAAATTTTGCTATTCCTTATTTTGCATCAAACTTGTTTGATACATACCATTTGTCTAATTAGCATTCGCAAAGGCCAAAATTCACAGAACTTCGACCTTTGCAAATGCTAATTAGCTTCATACATATGGCCCCAAGTGAGGCCTGTCTTGCAACATGGTGCATCTTTTGCATCACTGCTGCATCAGTTTCATGTGGCACGGTGTTTTTTACACCATGACACATCTGCCTAAATGCATCAATTTGTAATTTTGTCGCCTCATAGCAAATCTTTTGCACCGCCGCTGCATCACAAAAGTGACGCACAGTGGCGCAAAAGAGGCATACACCTATCATAAATCTGTCCCTAGCATTTTAAATGATTAATTCAGGATGACGATAAGGTGTGCCCTATCCAGAGGTTTGTTTAAGGTGAGGCCTACTCAGGATTGCAGATGAAAGTTACGCTTGACGAAGAATACAGAGGAGATAATACATGTAAAGCTCTACCAATGAAGTAAGTGATGTCCACTTCATTGCGCCAGTCATCATAAATGTATCCCTAAGCTTCTTATCTTGTTAGAGATGAACCGCCATATGTATCATCAAACTATTTTGCATTTCCAAAATAGCGAATTTTAAGGAATAAATAGCGATTCTTTACCATTCCTAATTTGCAATGAGCAAATTGCTAATTGCAAATTACCCATTCATTTCCATGGGCCAGGAGGCCCATAGGAATGAAGGTGCAATTTGCGATTAGCAATTAGCACATCGCAAATTAGGAATTTTTCCAAAGGTGCAGGGGTGTCTCAAGAACACCCTGCTGCACCCCTGAAAAAGAAATTTGGGGGCATATGGCGCACATAAATTTTAACAACATTCCTTTACGTCAAAAACGATTTTCAAGTCATAATTTGAAAACACAGCACCCGGGGGGAAATGACTTAAAATGTCCTTAAGACACATGAAAGTGTTTTTTTAAAGCCTTTGCAAGTTTTTGGGTCACTTTTAATATGGCTATGTAACTCAAACAGTCAAAATCTAAATTTACCATGCACAGGTGGGACCATATTTACAAGGAATGTGCCCCACAGGGAAAAGTCTTTTAATGTAATATGGGAAAAATGACATCAGAGACACTGAAATGCCTTATAAAGAAGCATACACCATTATATCCTTGTCATAAATTTACAAACCATTCCTTTTCCCCAAAAACGATTTTCAAATCATAATTTGAAAACACTGCACATAGGGAAATGACTTAAAATGTCCTTAAGACACATGAAAGCGTTTTTTGATTGCCTTTCCAGCATGGTTGGGTCACTTTTAACATAGCTATGTAACACAAACATTCAAAATCTAAATTTGCCATGCACAGGTGGGAGCATATTTACAAGGAATGTGCCCCACGGGGAAAGGTCTTTTAATGTAATATGGGAAAAATGACATCAGAGACACTGAAATGCCTTATAAAGAAGCATACACCATTATATCCTTGTCATAAATTTACAAACCATTCCTTTTCCCCAAAAACGATTTTCAAATCATAATTTGAAAACACTGCACATAGGGAAATGACTTAAAATGTCCTTAAGACACATAAAAGCGTTTTTTGATTGCCTTTGCAGCATGGTTGGGTCACTTTTAACATAGCTATGTAACACAATCATTCAAAATCTAAATTTGCCATGCACAGGTGGGAGCATATTTACAAGCAATATGCTCCACAGAGAAAGGTCTTACATTAAAATGGGAAAAATAACATCAGAGACACTCAATTGCCTTATAATGAAGCATACACCATTATGTCCTTGTCATAAATATTATAACCATTCATTTTCCTCAAAAACGATTTTCAAATCATAATTTGAAAAGACTCCACAGCTCCTATGCACAATAACACCCTGTCAGTACTAATACTTCACATTTTCTCCAATTACATTTTCTCAAAGAAACAAAATCTATTTGTAAAACACTTGAGACAAAGCAACATTTGAAGAACACAACTTTCTTCATAATTTTCTCCTTAAAGCACACTATTCTCTATCTAAATTAAAGAAATCTTTTCTCACCTTAGCAAATACTTTGAGTTTCAAAACAGTCTCAGAAACACACCAATTTGTCTTCAGCAGAGCAAAAGGTATGCACTCCAGAGTCTGCAGCTATCAAAAGCACAGAAATGCTGTAATTCTTCACACATATCTCTCATGTCACCCAATCAAAACTCTTCCCTCACTTTTTTTCAAATGAAAACCCTTCCCCCCCTCTGCCATTTCATGCCTTTTCTGCATGGCAACCACCTCTTGGAAGACTTCTGGTGTTTGCAAGTTCACACAACAATGTTGCAATTGAACTCTGAACTCTCAGTGCACCTCATATCCAGTGCATTCTTTCATTTAATGATTTTTTCTTGACCACTCAAAATACATCTTTCAAACAACTCATCCATGCACCCTAACTTTCTGTTTTCAGCAATCAAAATCCACCAATCACTGTTACTGCTTCATTAACACAGAAACTCCACAGTTTTTTTAATTTTAAACTCTTATTTTTTCAACTGCCATTTCATTGCCACACTTCATCTGACTGCAGGAGAACCTTCTCTCACCATGTTTTCTGTCTGGATTGTTGGACATAGTTACATCTATTGGGCTCAGAGGTATGCTGAGAACAGGAATTTACCTAACCTCAATTTACAAGATGTGGAAATTAAGTGGTTTGGCCACAGAGGATTAAAATGTCACCAATTGATACCATTGGTGAAAATCTTTATGCATTTGCCAAAACCTGACCTGTTAATTGTGCACTGTGGAGGTAATGATTTGGGCACTTTGACTGGGGTAGGTCTGGAAATGCTTTTAAAGGACACCTTTGAACAATTGATGGCACTTTTTCCTCAGACTGCCTTGGTATATTCAAATATATGCCAAAGACAGAAATGGAGGTGGTCAAACCAATTTTGTCCACAAATTGAGAAGTCGAGGAAGCATGTAAACAAATCTGTTTCAGCTTACATGAGAGACCATGGAATGGGCTCCCTGTACAACAATAACTTGCGTTACTACATGCAAGATATCTACAGAGGAGATGGAGTTCACTTCTCAGATGAGGGCAACAGAATTTTCATTCTGAATTTAAGACTGTGCATTGGTACCTACTTATAAGTACCTAAATGTACCATAAACCCAAAAGCTCTTCTCAGAGCTACCCTACATCTGATCACTCACAATTATTATTTTACTCTAACATTTTTCACTAATTTTCAACAAAGTACGCTCCCTGGGGCGCTTCCCGGTACGCGAACCGGGAGCTAACCTCGCTAAATTTTTAAAAAAATGTGTTTTTTTTCGCACATATGGGCCTCCTCAGCCACCCTCAGAAAACCTAGGGGGTCAAGATAAGTCTACCGTGCCCCCTTCTACCCATTCTGAACATTATTTGCCCTCCATCTTGTATCTTAATTCGACCGAAACACAAAATGGTGGACTCCCGTAACGCTTAAGGTTCGCGAACCGGGGCGCTCACCAGTTCGCGTACCGGGTCGCTCCCTGGGAAGCGCACCATCAAAAAAGGTGGGAAAGTAGTTTACAGAAAAGCGACTGGAGACAATTTCACCAAATATAGATTAGCTCATACTACATACCAATGCCTACCATTTTCACAAATTTGATTGAAATTCCATTTAACCATTTAGCCTGTAGACCTCTCTAAATACCCTGAGGTAAATTACTTCACAAAACACATCTGAAGTGTTGGAATTGACAACCAATTAAAATGTTACTTTCATTTTCTACTTTTTTTACCTGACATTTGATTGGCTATGTACCTGAATATATATAAAGGAAGAGAGAGAAACACAGCCATTTTGACTACTACTTCCTGAACTACATTGCAAGATCATTTTCACTCACAACTTAAACTTCTTTTTAGAAGGTGAGATATTATTTTATAAATTTGAAAACATTTTCAGATAGTTATATACTATCCCTCTGTAAGAGTTAGACATTGAGAAAGGCTTCTTTATTATAATTATGGATTGATTTAGGTTTCTGTGGTATAATTATGAATTTACTTAGGCTTCTTCACAGGCACTTTTTAATAGTACTACTACACGCCTGAAACCATACAGTGCCCATAGATTACTTCTCTGTTATAAACTCACAAGTACCTGTCTGAACTTAAACCCAACAGTGCCCTATCTCTACTGATATATTTATTTTTTATGCAAATTACAGCAATAAAATGGAAGGTGAGCAGAATGTTTCCTTCGAAATTGTTCTGGAGAACAACACAGAAAAAGATATTGAGGACAATGATGACTCAGATTTCATGGATGAATCACGGGACCATGAATTAGTTCAATGTGTAGAATCTGTGGATCATTTACTTCATTATGATGACGGTCAAATGTGGGAACTTATGTTCACTCAACAAGAGGACATATCGGACAGTCAAATGCTAGACGTTCTATTAAATTTTGAAAAACAATCCGAAAAATAAAATTGTATGTAATATTAAAAAATTGTTTGAGTCTTTAATCATTTTTATATGTAATTCATAAACTAGTTAAATGTTAGAAATGTTATTAAATTTTCAAACACAATCACAATAATAAATAATTGCTTAAAAAATAAAAAAAATTAAAAAATAATCAACAAAACCAACAATCAATTAACATACAGTATTTGAAAAGTCTATCATTCTTTTTTCCTTATAGTACGCTGCCCAGAACGCTTCCCGGTTCGCGAACCGGGCGCTACCCACGCAAAAAAAACTAAATGTTTTTTTTTTTTTTTTGCCCCGCGGGGCCCTTTTAAAGCCTCCACATTAAACGTAGGGGGTCAGGGAGGATCTACTATGCCCCCTTATGGTCATTTCCCCCTTTGTTTTGGCCTCCTCTTGTCTCTCGATCCTACCGAGAGACAAGATGGCGGCCACTCCGGACTGTTTAGAATGTTGACAGACACCGGAGAGCCAATCAGCTTCGCTTCGCGAAGTTCCGTTACGCGTAAAGTCCGCGAACCGGAGCGCTGCCCAGAGCGCGCTTACAGATATATATCTTTTTTTAAACGTTAATTTCTCAAAATCCACTGAAGCACATATATTGAGACCTAGCAAAGGCACATCGGGCTACCAGTCCCTACAATTTTGCCAAGTTTCGTGGAAATCCATTCAGCCGTTCGCGCTAAAAGTGAGGCCAACCGCCCTATGGAAAACTCAATGTTAAAAACACGTTTTGGGACCCCCCTTTTTTCTCGGCCCCCCCTTGATGACCCCCCCCCAAATTTCCGGGGGCTGCTCAGAAACAAAATGTTCCATTTTCCAGAAAATTTCAGCCAATTCCGTCCACAAACGCCAAAGTTATTAGACATAGAATTTTCAAAAATCCCATAGGGAAAAAATCCTAACTATATATACCTACTGGCGACCGCCAGTAGGTAATATAATTCACTGAAAAAACCATAGGTTAGAGACCATATATAGTTAGCTGGACATTTTATTGACATAAAACCAATGAAATTCCATATATAGTTAGTTGCACTAACTATATATCGCGCACCCGCAATCCACTGCTGATGATGTCACATATTACATCATTCATGACATGGTCAGTGACATCACTGATGACATCACTGATGACATCTCAAATGACATCACTGATGACATCACTGATGACATCTCAAATGACATCACTGATGACATCACTGATGACATCATCTAGTGTCTGTGTGTTTTTGTAAAGTTTAAATATGTTTTACATATTGAAGAATGAGTGGATGTATGGAAGACTGAGTGTGTGTGTGGCTGGCTGGGAGGTGTGTGACTCTGTGCATATCAATGTGTACTTGTATCAGTGATTGTATAAGAGAGTAAGTATGTGTTAGTATATGTGTGAAAAAGTATGGTGTTCTGTGTTTAACTGTATAGATGAGGAAATCGAAGTGTGATTGATTCTTCACAGGACTGACTAGGTGTATGAGTGCATATGATAGTGTTGTAATAATGAGTGACTGTATGTATGAGTGATTGTATGGGTGAATGAGTGAATGTGTGTGTAGACGTCGGAATCAGTGAGTGCGTATGTAGTAACTGGTATTGGTGTGTCATGATGTCATCAGTGATGTCATTTGAGATGTCATCAGTGATGTCATTTGAGATGTCATCAGTGATGTCATCAGTGATGTCACTGACCATGTCATGAATGATGTAATATGTGACATCATCAGCAGTGGATTGCGGGTGCGCGATATATAGTTAGTGCAACTAACTATATATGGAATTTCATTGGTTTTATGTCAATAAAATGTCGAGCTAACTATATATGGTCTCTAACCTATGGTTTTTTCAGTGAATTTTCAAGGTTTTGTAAATGCAAATTCCTAACTATATATGGTCTATAACCTATGGTTTTTTCAGTGAATTTCATTGGTTTTTTAAAAGCTAATATCTATAGCTGTAAAATATATTCTTTATTACGTGACGTATCACGTAGCCACGTGAGACGCCTCATGACGCGTTGCATAACCGTGACGTATCGGCTCTGCAGCGCAAACAAAACCCGTAACGTAAGCGTGCCGGAGCACGCTTACAGATATATATATTTTTTTTAACCTTAATTAGACAAAATCCACACGTGCACATATCTTGAGGCCTTGCAAAGGCACATCAAACAAACAGTCCCTACAATTTTGCCAAGTTTGCTGGAAATCTATTCCCTTAATTTTTTTTTTACTGCTTCTCTTGGTTTTCCCCTTGTTACGCTTACCGGGACGCTACCCGGTATGCGAACCGGACGCTCCAAAAACACAAGATAGCGGACTCCCGTTACGCTGCCGGTTAGCTGCCCGGTTCGCGTACCGGGAAGCGCCTCTACCGCGAAAAATCGCAACAATTTTTTTATTTTTTTTGCCCCGCAGGGGACTTTAATATCCCCCTCATCAATCCTAGGTGGTCAGGAGGGGTCTACCTTGTCCCCTTTCCTTCATTTCCCCCTTCGTTTTTCACCACATCTTGTCTCTCGATCCTACCGAGAGACAAGATGGCGGCCGCTCCGGACTGTTTAGAATGTTGACAGACACCGGAGA
Source organism: Lissotriton helveticus (assembly GCF_964261635.1). Taxonomy (NCBI): domain Eukaryota; kingdom Metazoa; phylum Chordata; class Amphibia; order Caudata; family Salamandridae; genus Lissotriton; species Lissotriton helveticus. Next base: position 407,586,200 of record NC_136059.1, read on the forward strand.
GCCAATCAGCTTCGCTTCGCGAAGTTCCGTTACGCGTCAGGTACGCGAACCGGGGCGCTAACCGGAGCGCTGTCACAGATATATATATTTTTTTAAACGTTAATTTCTCAAAATCCACTGGAGCACATATATTGAGACATAGCAAAGGCGCGTCGGGCAAACCATATCTACAATTTTGCCAAGTTTCATGTAAATCCATTCAGCCATTCAAGCTAAAAGTGAGTCCAACCGCCCTATGGAAAAATGAATGGGAAAAACGCGTTTTGGGACCCCCCTTTTTTCTTGGCCCCCCCTTGACGAAATCCCCCCAAATTTTTAGGGGCTGCTCAGAAGCAAAATGTGCCATTTTCCTGAACATTTCAGCCAATTCCGTCCACAAACGCCTAAGTTATTAGACATAGAATTTTCAGAAATCCCATAGAGAAAAAATCCTAACTATATATACCCACTGGCTATCGCTAGTAGGTAATATACATATATAAACATATATAATCTGCATATCTATATAAATATAAATGCATGCATACATATACATATATGCATACATATGCATGTTATTTACATGAAAGTTTTAAAAACACTAATAAAAGCAAAGCTAAAAAGCCACCTCATTACAAACAGAATGGCTTTAACTTAAACGAGGGCGAGATCTATTGCATTTTCAATGCTTGTTTACTTTGGTTCTATCAAGAAGGCATTCAGCTGTGTCACATATTTGCCATAAATTCTGAATGTTAGCACTCTAGTTGCTCATTAGATCACTGTAGTAAAGCTAGTGCTCACCAGGGAAGTCTGCTGCTAATCATGGTTTGCAGCCATTTTCCCGCATTTTTATCCCGCGGACTTTCAGTCCGCATACCCTTATCCCGCAAGGTCATTGACCTCGCATACCATTATCACGCATGCCTTTACAAAGAATTACGTTTTAAAGGCATGTATGGTAAATGCATTTGCGTTGTGAAAACCACGATGACGAGAGAGGTAAGTGGGTTTGTGTTAATTTTTTCGTGGGTTAGTTATTGTGTAGTGTAGTGTTGTGTAGTGTAGTGTTGTGTTAGTGTAGTGTAGAGTTGTGGTGGTTGTTTAGTGTAGGGTCATGCTGGGGGTAGTGTTTAGGGTTGTGTTGTAGTGTTTGCGTAGTGTAGGGTCATGCTGGGTGTAGTGTTTTAGGGTTTAGGGTTGTGTTGTAGTGTTTGCGTAGTGTAGGGTCATGCTGGGGCTAGTGTTTTAGGGTTTTGGGTAGTGGTGTAGTGTTTGCGTAGTGTGGGGTCATGCTGGGGCTAGTGTTTTAGGGTTTAGGGTAGTGTTGTAGTGTTTGCGTAGTGTAGGGTCATGCTGGGGGTAGTGTTTTAGGGTTTAGGGTAGTGTTGTAGTGTTTGCGTAGTGTAGGGTCATGCTGGGGGTAGTGTTTTAGGGTTTAGGGTAGTGTTGTAGTGTTTGCGCAGTGTAGGGTCATGCTGGGGTGTAGTGTTTTAGGGTTTTGGGTAGTGTTGTAGTGTTTGCGCAATGTAGGGTCATGCTGGGGGTAGTGTTTTAGGGTTTAGGGTAGTGTTGTAGTGTTTGCGTAGTGTAGGGTCATGCTGGGGGTAGTGTTTCAGGGTTTAGGGTAGTGTTGTAGTGTTTGCGCAGTGTAGGGTCATGCTGGGGTGTAGTGTTTTAGGGTTTAGGGTAGTGTTGTAGTGTTTGCACAGTGTAGGGTCATGCTGGGGCTAGTGTTTTAGGGTTTAGGGTTGTGTTGTAGTGTTTGCGTAGTGTAGGGTCATGCTGGGGGTAGTGTTTTAGGGTTTAGGGTAGTGTTGTAGTGTTTGCGTAGTGTAGGATCATGCTGGGGTGTAGTGTTTTAGGGTTTTGGGTAGTGTTGTAGTGTTTGCGTAGTGTAGGGTCATGCTGGGGTGTAGTGTTTTAGGGTTTAGGGTAGTGTTGTAGTGTTTGCGTAGTGTAGGGTCATGCTGGGGGTAGTGTTTTAGGGTTTAGGGTAGTGTTGTAGTGTTTGCGTAGTGTAGGGTCATGCTGGGGGTAGTGTTTTAGGGTTTAGGGTAGTTTTGTAGTGTTTGCGTAGTGTAGGGTCATGCTGGGGGTAGTGTTTTAGGGTTTAGGGTTGTGTTGTAGTGTTTGCGTAGTGTAGGGTCATGCTGGGGGTAGTGTTTTAGGGTTTAGGGTTGTGTTGTAGTGTTTGCGTAGTGTAGGGTCATGCTGGGGGTAGTGTTTTAGGGTTTAGGGTAGTGTTGTAGTGTTTGCGTAGTGTAGGGTCATGCTGGGGTGTAGTGTTTTAGGGTTTTGGATAGTGTTGTAGTGTTTGCGTAGTGTAGGGTCATGCTGAGAGTAGTGTTTTAGGGTTTAGGGTAGTGTTGTAGTGTTTGCGTAGTGTAGGGTCATGCTGGGGGTAGTGTTTTAGGGTTTAGGGTAGTGTTGTAGTGTTTGTGTAGTGTAGGGTCATGCTGGGGGTAGTGTTTTAGGGTTTAGGGTAGTTTAGTTGTTTAGTGTATGCTAAAGGCATATTCGTTCTAAAAGTTTTCGTTATTTTAATTTGCGGCCTAATAGTACATGCGGGATTTTTTTTGCGGACTGATGGTATGCGGACTGATGGTATGCGGGATTTCGTCATATATTCGCTAATCATACTTTCTATGGCAAAATGAACCCCCTCATTTTGTTCCTTTTTAAATTAAATGTTTTAAGAGTTACCACTTTATTCCAATCAAGATGGCTTCAGGTGTGCTATACCTTTGTAATAAGTAGGACTGTTAGCACTCTAGTTGTTCTTTAGAACACTCTGGGACATTCTGTCATTGGGCTATAGTTGGGCTACATCTGGCTGATATTTGGGCTACATTTGTTTTTTTTTGTCTCTGGTGGCCATCTTTGGGCTACATTGGGCTACATTGGGCTACATTGGGCTACATTTGGGCTCCAACATATATATAGCCCAATGTAGCCCAATATATATTTTTCAAAGTTAATTTTCGTAAAAACCACTGGAGCATATATCTTGAGACATAGCAAAGGCACATCGGGCTACCAGTCCCTACAATTTTGCCAAGTTTGGTGTAAATCCATTCAGCCGTTCGGGCTAAAAGTGAGGCCAACCGCCCTATGGAAAATTGCATGGGAAAAGCACGTTTTGGGACCCCCCTTTTTTCACGGCCCCCCCCCTTGACGAAACCCCCCCAAATTTTCAGGGGCTGCTCAGAAACAAAATGTTCCATTTTCCTGAAAATTTCAGCCAATTCTGTCCTCAAACGCCAAAGTTATTCGACATAGAATTTTCAAAAATCCCATAGGAAAAAAATCCTAACTATATATACCTACTGGCTATCGCCAGTAGGTAATATATGCACTAACAACCATTCCCGGCTGTTCCTCGTCTCTTTTCACGGCGAGCCTGTGCGGGTGCCGGACACCCTCGATATGCACAAAACCTTTTTCCTCTCGTTTTCGAAGAAATTCACAGGCTACTTTTGATGTTTTAGTGATTTTATTTAGAGGCACGAAATCAGCAGCTCCCTACCGACGCGTTTCGCCACTAAGGCTTGGTCACGGTAAATGTGATCATTGCAAAGTGCTATTTACATATCCTACTCATAAACATGGAAAGAGGACTTTCATTAGTCATTTCGGACCAGTATGTTGTCGCCATCTTAGAATGATCAAAATTCATAAACACAAGTATCGCCACAGTATGCTTTTTAAATAATAGTTATAGCACTACATCGGCTCATATTTTATATCTATTCACGAATGAAAATTAATTGAGTCTCGCCCAAGTGGGCTGTCATCTAGAACTGATGCACGATGCGTAACAAAATAAACGACAAATTATGTGGGAAAAACATTTTCAACATAAATCTTGCCCATATGGGCTTCACAAAGTGCAAATGTTAATAATCACTTTATTCCTGAATTTCATAAGTCTTGCCCTAGTGGGCTATTTGCTCGTGGCTGTCCTTGTTCAAAAAAGATTTTTAAGTCCTCCAGGTGTTATTCCATGTTCCTATGTGAGAAAAAAATGTGTCTTTTAAAATCCAATATACCTAACATATTTACATGTTAAAAACTGAAAAGAGATATCAAAACCGGTTACAATTCACAATTCATCCCAAGTGGACTGCCATTTCTTCACTACAGTTCATCCCAATTGGATGTAGGGTCTCAAAATCAATAATAAATTTTGATTCCAAGATTCTCAACTGTCGCAATCTATCACCCCCTCTTACATTATCTTTGACTGCATCAAGACCAAAAATTTCAATAAATTGTCATTTTGGTTATGGTGTGTCTTGAAATGATGAGCAACAGGGTACTGTTCGTTATTATTCCTGATAGCTCGTTTGTGCTCCAATATCCTGATTTTTGCCCTGTGTTTGGTACTGCCAATATAGAATTTCCCACAGGGGCAGATTAAACAATACACACAGTATTCAGTATTGCAGTCAAAGTTACCCATGATGGAAAATTGCCTAGAACTATTGGGTACTTGCACTTTTTTACAGTTGGCACTACCTTTGCAGGCCTTACATTTCATACAGCACTCAAACCCAACCATACTCTTGGTTTGTGTTCCTTTTTTAGATGAGATCATGTTTCTGCTAAGATTGTCTTTTAAAGATTTCCCTTTGCGGAAAGTGATCTGTGGATGTTCCATTATATGTTAACTCAGAAACTTATCTGTGGTTAGGATTGACCAGTTTTTAGTCAGTACTTTTCTCACCATATGTGCTTGCCCAGAGTAGGTAGTAATGAATCTTACCGTCTCCTCTTCTTCATTCACGACTTTTTGTTTAGGGACCAGTAAGTCAGTTCTTACTACTTTATCTATTCTAGCAACAGCTTGATTGATAGTTTTTACAGAATATCCTCTTTCTTTAAACCTGTCAATCATCAAATGTTTTTCATTTTCAAAATTAGTGTTGTCACTGTTATTTCGTTTGGCTCTTAGCAATTCACCGTAAGGGATGCTTTGGATAAGGCTATAAGGGTGAGCACTGGTAGCAAATAACAAACTGTTCCCCGCAGTTTCCTTTCTGTGAAGGCTAGTAGACAGTTTGTTATTTTTGACCTCTACCTGAGTATCAAGAAAAATGACTTTCTCCTTGCTTATGTGAGAAGTCAATTTAATGTTAATCTCGTTGTTATTGAGATTAACAATGTATCTCTTGGCACTCGCTTCATCTCCCTTCCAGATGCAGAAAATATCATCTATGAAGCGAGAGGGAAAGGGTGATACTCTGGACTCATAAAATATGAGCCGATGTAGTGCTATAACTATTATTTAAAAAGCATACTGTGGCGATACTTGTGTTTATGAATTTTGATCATTCTAAGATGGCGACAACATACTGGTCCGAAATGACTAATGAAAGTCCTCTTTCCATGTTTATGAGTAGGATATGTAAATAGCACTTTGCAATGATCACATTTACCGTGACCAAGCCTTAGTGGCGAAACGCGTCGGTAGGGAGCTGCTGATTTCGTGCCTCTAAATAAAATCACTAAAGCATCAAAAGTAGCCTGTGAATTTCTTCGAAAACGAGAGGAAAAAGGTTTTGTGCATATATATATATATACATATATATGTGAGTGTGTGTGTGTGTGTGTGTGGTTGTATATATTTATATGAATAAAAAAATAAAATATATATATATATATATATTTCACTACTGGTGGTCGCCAGTATGTAGTTATGGTTAGGACCTTGTTTGTATTCAAAAAGTATTTTTCTTTTGCCAATATCTTTGGTGTCGTTTGACGAATCTTCATAACATTTTCAACACTAATGGGGTGGTCAGGTCAGCTGCTGTGTTGAAAGTTTTGAGGTGATGGTCAAGCGGGGCCCGAGAAAAAGATGGGGTCCCAAAACACGTTTGCCATGTTAATTTCCATAGGAAAGTTTAGATATGCCTACAGCCTGAACTGCTGAAAAGAATCACACCATGTTAGACCTGTCTGCTTCTGAGAGTCCCCTCACCATTATGATTTCTTTTGTTCCCCTGTACCTCCCAAAATTTGTCGCTTTTCTTTGTCTGCCAGGACTTTTTATGTGTTGTTTCATGGGGTTAGATGTTCCTTGAAGCCCAGTTGCTCACCAGGTTTGTGGCTCCTATTTACAAGACATGGTGAAACCGGTGGCATTACAAACTGGGGTTATCAACCCAAAGATATGGCCATAAAATGGTAGTGAGTGTGACATGTGAGTGACTCCCATTGGAGCCTTCATGAACTTTGACCTTTGGAGGTTTTGGCGCCCTTTGTTTAGCGCGCTCTTCTGACAATAATTTCTTTATTTCCTCTCAGGTACACAAAATGGCTGCTCCAGAACCACAGTACGGTGGCTCTGTGTGGCCTAAATACACCTCCAAAGGGCCATGTCATTGTCACAGCCAGAGAAGGTTCTGGAACCTTCTGGCTCGTGCCAGCACCCCAGGGCATATAAGGCTCAGTCCCTAGCGGCCATTTTAGATTCATTGTAGATTCATTTTAGATTCATTGTAGATTCATTTTAGATTCCAGACTGACACCAGATTGACACCTGCCCTGTTGACCCCTGAGGTGGCTGGTAGCGCGGGCAGTAGAGTGGCAAAGGTCATTGGCATTGACCCTGACTGGCGTTCCAGTTATCCGCATTAGCGGTGACCTTGCGCCTACAGCGCCTGCCCAGCGAGTGCCTCATCATCCCCAAAGACTGTGGCCAATATCGTGTGCCTCCCCGCCCCCCGGTTGTGAATTGCGACAGACTTCACGAGTCGCGTGGCGAGAGCAAGTTCGCCGCGACCGCGATCGTCGACTGTGCCCCCCTTCGCGACAGGCGCCTCTAGAGGGGAGCTCCGACGTCTCCGAGCCCCACCAGCGTAGAGCGCTTCCTGCGCGATCTGAAGGTGAGGTGGTGCGCCGGGGCGGGGAGCGCCATCCCTTGTTGGGCGGGACTAGCGTCCCTGCCACTCCCCAGTGACCCAGAAGTTGTGGCCGTGGGCGGGAACCACCCGGAACGCGGAAGTCAGGGGGAGGTCCGGATTTCTGTCAGGCGAGGGGCCAAAAGAGAGGAGCTCCGTACTAGTCTGCGAGCATGGGTGGAAGCACACACGGAGGGAACGGTGGAGGAGGAGGAATCGGACAGAGGTACTGTCATTGATAGGACTGCGGAATGTCTCCCGGGGGTGGGTGAGATGTCAATCAGCCCCACGGTAACCTCACGGGAGGGCAGCAGTGTGTCATCGAGAGGGTTATCAGAGACCGAGTTAGCTGACAGGAGAGAGGAAAGACTGTTAAGGTGGGAAATAGCAAAAATGGAGTTGGAAGAAAGGAGGGAGGGGAGGAGGTTGGAACACGAGTTCAAGCTACGAGAACTCGACTTCCAGGCCCATAACATCACTCCGAAGGGTGTCGAGTCAAAGGAATTTGCCAGGGAGCCCAGGCCCCATATACCCAAGGACGTAGGTGCCAGTTATACCGCTGGAGATGACATAGCCAAGTGGCTGGCAGCCTATGAGGTCTCCTTAAGAGCCCATGGGATCCATGAGAAGCATTGGGGTGGTGGATTATACCGGTACATGCCTCCGACAGGTAGGGATGCCCTATTGGCCCTAGACCGGGAGGAACAGGTAAATTACCCCGCCATGAAGGTGGCGCTCATCAGAAAGGTTGGGTTGACCCCCGAGAAATACCGGCAAAGGTTTAGGGGCAGCCACAAACTGAGCTCACAGAATTGGGTTGACTTCCTGGATTTTGCCAAGAAAGCCCTGGATGGGTGAGTCCAAGGTAATGAGGTGGAGGACTATCGAGGGTTGTACGACCTAATACTCAAGGAACATCTACTCGAGAAATGTCTTCCTGAGCTGAGGCAACACCTGGTAGACAGCAAACTTACTTGCCCCCGTAAGCTTGCTGAGGAGGCAGACATTTGGGCAAGTACCCGAGTGTCCACGAAGGGGACGGGAGGAGATTCTCAGAAGTCCGAACAGGGCGCTTCCCAGAAGAAAGAGGGGGGAGATAACAAGAAACGGGAGTTCTCCAAATGCCCCCAAAATACCTTTAAGGGGAAAAGTTTCTTCTCCACTTCTAAGGCTAACCCGCAGAAGAACCCTAATCCTGGCCAGAGTCAGCAGCCAAGGGTTATCCATTGCTTTGAGTGCGGTGGTATTGGACATTATAAGGGAGATGTGAAATGCCCAAAGAGACCACCCCCTCCCACTGGAGGAAAGGCCCCGGGAGTCGCTAGTGTAGCGCTCGGGGAGGAGATGCCCTTAGTTAAGGGGAGGGAGTGGGCGGGTGTCACCTTAGTGTCCCTGGGTGATCGGGAGATGGTTCCAAAGATCCAGGTGCCCTCAAATACTACCAAGTATGGGCAATGGGTCACCATCAATGGCCATAGAGGGGAAGTTCTGAGAGATACAGGAGCCAGTATGACTATGGTAAGGAGTCATCTGGTGTCCTCAGAGCAGGTGATTCCAGGCGTACTTCATCCAGCCGCGATGGCTGACGGCAGAATGGGCCACTATCCTGTGGACGAGGTTCCCTTTGAGTGGGGAGGGGTTGCAGGTTCACTTCGAGTTGCCGTAAGCCCCGCCGTGCCAGTTGATTGTCTGCTGGGTAATGATATGGAGCACAATGCTTGGAAAGAGGTGGAATACCGGACTCATACTGAGATGCTGGGTACACCTGCTTGGGCCTGTGTGAGTACCAGGTCTGCGGCTGCTCGGGAGGAGAAGTCGCGTGGGTTGGAGCCTGGAACAATGGCCCACCCAGCTGCTGATGAGGGAGCGTCTCGAGGACAGGATGAGCCTGCCTCGATGTCCATGCCCCGTGAGACGGATAGGCCACCTGTGGAGGTGGACCCGGAGTCCGCGGAGGAGGACATAGTTCCGTTGGAGGACTTGCCTATCCCCGCTGAGTGGCGAGTGAAAGGGGGACCATCCAGGGAGGAACTAAGCAAGGGACAGAGGGAATGTCCCACCCTCGAGGGTCTGAGGCAACAGGCTGAAGCCCAGGCTGCAGGTAACGAGTCTGGGAACTATTGTGTTTACTGGGAGGATGGTCTCCTCTACAGTGAACCCAGGGCACCAGTGCACGGATTGTCACGGGCCCTGGTAGTCCCACAGTGTTACCGAGCCTTCCTATTAGAGTTGGCTCATGAGATTCCCTTGGCAGGACACTTGGGTCAGGACAAGACTTTTGCCCGGCTTGTCCCCCACTTTTATTGGCCTCGAATGAGGGCGGCGTCTGACGCATACTGTCGGTCGTGCGTGTCATGCCAAGCCAGTGGGAAAACAAGGATGAAGCTGAAAGCTCCCCTGGAACCACTTTTTTTTTTTAACTGTTTTAATAATTTTGTGCACACAGCATACAATCGTAGTTTACACACCTGTCCAATTGTAGCGCATACAGCCATGTCACATCCTGCAAGCCCCAAGGAACCGTCCCTATCCAGAGCGTCCCACCTCCCCCTCTACCCCCACCCCCCCCCTTGTCAGTGTGCCTCCATACCCTTGATACAGCTCATCAGATCCAGCTTGTAGACAGCAGGTGATTCTCCTCTCCAGTCCATATCTACGTATAAGTCCAGGTGCTGCCCAATGCTGCACAAGACCTCCACTCCGGTCTCGGGCTCAAGTGACCCATGCAGGTCGGCTTCTCCCTGCACCCAAATTCCCTGTCTAACTCTCCTCCTCTACCACACCAACCTCCACCTCCCCCAGTTCCGCGTCCCCTTCCGAGTGCGCCGGCCCCCCAGCCTCTCCACTATCATCAGCCTCCAAAAGTGATTGCAAATCCGTCACAAGCGCACTCCACGCCCTGGCTGTATCTAGCGCCTTATCGTTGGTTGTACGCCTAGCTAATTGCAGTCTGAGAGAGCCTTCGCATGCAGCCCATTGCAGGAAGCACCTCCGCCACCTCTGGAAGTTAGGTCCCCCTCTAGATTTCCAATGTAGAGTAAGTTCCCTCTTGGCCATAATGAACCCCAAGTCATAAAACTTGCTAGTAATTTTAGTGGCAGGAGTATGAGGAAACCAAAGTAGCAGGCATGCACCCGCGTCTGCAGCAACCTGACGACCCGTAACTGCATTCAGGCAAGCGAAAACATCAATCCAGTAGGTGCCAAGCCCTGTGCACGACCAGAACATATGCGCAAAGTCAGCATCCTCCGCGGCACAGCGCGGGCATAACGATTGCTCACCTCCAAAGATCCGTTGGATTTTGGCAGGCGTCCAATACGCCCTATGGAGTGTGTAATATTGAACTAGCTGGAACCGAACATTACGGGTGCCCTTCCAGGCCCTGCGTACAAGCTGAGGCCAGGTCGTCTCCGGTATCTGCCGACCAAGGTCAGCCTCCCAGCGCTCCCGCAGCCCGTCAAGGGGAGGAGGATCAGCCAGCGCCAGCCTCCTATACAGGCATGTGATGGCCTTAAAAGTGCCAGCCGCCATCACGACATACTGGCAACCCAACGACGTGGGTGGTTCCACCAGCCCCATCCTCCAGTGCCTCTGGATCCCAATAACCAGGGCCGCATGTAACAAGAAGTCACCCCTCGGCAGGTCGAAGGCCTCCCGCAGGGCGCCTAACGGCATCAAGGCGCCGTCCCGATATAAATCCCCTAGCATGTGAACCCCAGAGTCCTCCCAACTGGCAATCCCCACCATGCAGGAGGGCGGTACACATGCCCAAGGGAATCTCCGGCGCATATGGGGCGCGACACCCCACCCGCCTGTGACCACGCAGCCAGCACCGGCGGAGGGTACGTTCCTCAGGAGTCAGCCGCTCCAACCGAAGCTCCTGGTGGAGCACAATAAAGGACAGGACATGGCGCTGCACAATCCGACCCTGCGGTCCGTCCGGTCCTCTAAACTCCCGCGCCACCGCCTGCGTGAGCCACTGAAGCTGAGCAGCCAAATAATACCATTCGAAGTCCGGCACTGCCAGGCCACCCTCCTCCCGGGACCTAAGCAAAGTATTCAGGGCTATGCGTCGCCTGCCAGTGCCCCAAATAAAACCTATCAATGCGGACCGTAAAGTTCGGAAAAAGGAGGGCGGTATCCACACCGGCAGCGTGCGGAAAAAATATAGGAGGCGCGGCAGGACCACTATTTTCAACAACGCAATTCGCCCCGCCACAGATAACGGAAGGACGCGCCAAAACCCCATGCTACCTCTAACGCCCCTCATGGCCCTACCTACATTCCCCTCATAAAGGAGTGAATGGGTGTGATATATATGGACTCCGAGGTATTGCAGGCAATCCGGTTCCCAGCGCAGGCCGTCGAGCACCTCAGGCTGGGCGCAGCGGGAAGTCAAGGGGAAGAGGCAGGTCTTAGACCAATTAACCTGTAGGCCGGACAGGTTCCCGAATTCCTGGAGCAAGGCCCGGGCTCCCGTCACTGAGGCATCGACATCGGCCAGGTATAACAAGAGGTCATCAGCATACAAGGAGATATAATGCAAATCGCCGCGTGACGGTACCCCCTCAAAGTACCGTCCCTGTCGGGCCCGCGCCGCCAGCGGTTCAATCGCCAAGGCGAAAAGGAGTGGGGACAATGAGCAACCCTGTCTAGTGCCCCGTCCTACTGAGCACGCCGCAGATATGGAGCGGCCCGTCCGGACCCTAGCAGTGGCCGACTCATATAGCAGCCTCGTCCAACGGACAAAGCCATCCCCCAGCCCGAACCGAAGGAGCACGCAGAACAAATAAGGCCATTCCACACTATCGAATGCCTTTTCGATGTCCACCGACAGCACGGCCGCTCCCGTGGGGCCCTCCCCTTCAACATCCATGACCCTTATCACGCGCCGTATGCATGTCGAGGTGTTCCTAGTGGGGATAAAACCCGACTGGTCCGGGTGCACCAGGGAACACATATGGGCGGTCAACCGCGTCGCCAAGATCCTGCTCAACACCTTGTAGTCCACCGCGAGCATCGATAGCGGACGATATGCCGTCCTAGCCGTGGGGAGGCCGCCCTTTTTCAACAGCGGGACTACGATCGCTTCTCGCGCTGACGCCGGCAATCTACCCTGCTCCCAGGCCTCCCCATAGACCTGGTGTAATCGAGGAGCCAGGAGATCCACATATGCAGCGTAAAACTCCACCGGGAGGCCATCCCCCCAGGCGTTTTCTTCCTGGCCATATGCTTAATAGCTGCTCTGATCTCCCCCAGCGTAATAGCCGCCCCCAACGCGGCGCCCTGCTCCGGATCCAGCCGCTGCAGCTGAGCCTCGTCAAGAAAGGCATCCAGCGTCGCCGGACGTGCTGCCATCCTGCTCCGATAAAGGTCCGCATAATAATCCCGGAACTGAGTGTTTATCTCCTGCTGCGAATGGACCAGGCCCCCAGTCGGAGTAGCCAGCGACAAGATCGGCGTACCCCTAGTGTCAGGATTAGCCAACCATGCCAGCAGCGAGCCGGCCCAATCCCGTTCCGCATGCGCTCGGACCATATATTCCCGGTCGTCATGGCAGCGGAGCCTCTCCACCTGGGCAGCCACCCGCTCTCGAGCAGCCAGTACTTCTTCCCTATTTCCGCCTGCCCCATGACTGCTCCTTCCCGCCTGCCGCAGAGCAGCCTCCTCCCGCGTGACATCAGCTAGCAGCGTCCGGCGAACCCCGGACGAGGACGAGAGGCACGCGCCTCGCACCACCACCTTGAAGGCGTCCCACTCATTTGCCCGAGTGGTCGTGGTACCCGAGTTCTCAAGGAAATAACGTTCAATGCAGTCCTGCACTTCAGTGTGGAAGACCGGGTCCTCCAGCGCCAGCGGGTTCAACCGCCACGTGGGAACCGGCTGCCGCTGTCTGGTCCAGAGAACCGTAAGCAGGCAAGGGTTATGGTCCGATATGGTCCGCGCCAGGTACTCGCAATCACTCGTAAGTTCCTGAGCCCCACCCGAGCAGAGGAAAGTGTCGAGACGCACATGCAAATCATGCGGCGCCGAGTAAAACGAATAATCCCTATCCGTGGGGTGACACGTCCGCCACGCGTCCTGGAGTCTCCACCGGTCCTGCCAGTCCCTCCGGGCCTTGGCCACTCTGCGCACCGCTGACTGAGCAAGCGGCGGATGGGAACGGTCCATCTCAACATCCGCCACAGAATTAAAGTCCCCTCCCACGTACACGGTGCCCACGAGCATATCCGACAACCGGCTTGACAACACGGAGAAGAACGCAGCCTGATCAAAGTTAGGGGCGTAAACACAACAAAACGCAACATTACGGCCATCCAGCCTCCCCAACACTGCCACAAACCTCCCTTCCGGATCCACCCTAGTGGTCAATGGCTGAAAGGGGACACCCGCCCGCACCCAAAGTAGCACCCCCCTAGCATGCGCAGAGTAAGTAGTATAGAAGAGTTGCCCTCTCCATCGCCGCTGTAGCGCCTGCCCTTCTGCCGACGTCAAATGCGTCTCCTGCAAAAAGGCCACCTGGACCCCCCTCCGGACTAAATACGCATGCACTTTGTATCTCTTCCTCATGGAGTTGAGCCCCCGCACATTCCAGGTAATGCACTTCAAGTCTAATCTAGCCGCCATCAACGGGTACACAGCAAAGGCCAAACCCCCACAGTCTCATCGGCACACTGACAATTCCCAAAAACTCAGAAACCCCAAAACAACTCCCACCAACTCCCACCCCACCCACCCCCAGAACAGGCATCAAACAGTTGTCACCGATCCAAACCCAACCCCCGAGTACGAGGGAAACTCTGGAAGATACCAGAGACTCACAAGTTATGTGAGATCGAGGGGGTGACTCCCACCAGCCGGCCGGATAGCCAAGACCCGTCACACCAGGAAAGGTCGATCCCGACTAAGAAGAGACCTCCCCCATCCCCCATCCCCCTCCCAGCAGCACCACCCCCCATTAAGAAGGCCAGGGACCCAGCACCTCCCACAGGAAGCAGAGGGCAACCACAGTCCTATCCGCTCAGAAAGCAGGACCTCATCCGCCCACAGCGTGCCCACCCCACAGGGCCAGCACACCCCCTTACTGTCCACTATGCTGTTGCCCGAAGTCACTCATCCAGTAGTCCATCAGCGGTCTGCGGGGTGATCAGAGGCAAGCCCCCAGTTTCCTTGTCCGAAACCTCATCCGAGCCACCCGGTTCCGCCTCATCGGAACCCAACCTGGAGCCTGAGTCCGCCACCTGAGTGTCAGGCACAGCGCTGGAGATGTCCGACACCGCCTGTAAGGCAGCCCTCCTCTCCTGGTCCGTCTGTGAGGCCGATGGGGACCTCCTGCCCTGTTCTCTCCTCCGATTACGCCTACTCCTGCACGGTTTCGGCCGGTCCTCAGCATTCCCCGTCCAGGTACCCGCACCATCCTTGCCCGCTCGATACCGCTCCAACCACTGCCAAGTGTCGTCCGGGGAGTCACAGAACGTCGCCACTCCGTCCACCAGTACCTTCAGGTGAGCCGGGAACAGCAGAGAGTACTGCACCCCCTCATCACGGAGAGCTCTCTTGACAGCGACGAAGGAGAAACGGCTGCGTTGGACCTCCTGGGAGTAGTCCGGAAAGATTGACACAGATGCGTTATCCACCTTGTAAGGACCAGCCAGCCTGGCTTGCCGCAATATAATGTCCCGGTCCCTGAAGTGGAGCAGCCGAGCTATCACCGGCCGGGGAGGTCGTCCCGGGGCAAGGGGACCAGCCGGGACCCTATGAGCTCTCTCCAACGTGTAGAAGTGCGTCAAACCTTCAGGGGCCACCACATCCCGAAGCCAGGTCTCCAAGTACGCAACCATGTCGTCTCCTTCAATATTTTCGGGTAGACCCACCACGCGGATATTGTTGCGTCTGTTGTGCCCCTCCGCGTCAGCCGCTCTCCGTTCCAACTGCTGCACCCTGCGGGTTAAGTCCTCCAGCGTGGCATCCGACGCCTTCTGGGCCGGTTCCAATGTTCCTATTACCAGCTCTGCGGCCTTGACGCGGTCAGCAAGCTTGTTATGATCCGCTTTTAAAAGGCCAAGGCCCGTGGAGACCTGGGCGATGTCCTGGCGCAGCGCCTCTCTTGTGTCCTCTATGGCCTTAAGAATTTGGTCCATCTGTTGCTGCTGCAGCCCAGTCGCCCGGTCGCCCGTCTGCTGCAGGTCCTGAGCGTCAAGGGAATCTTCAACCTGGTCCGGCGGCGCTGCGCCCGTCCCTTTCCGCGGCTTCCCCATGGAGACCAGCTGGCGATTGCGTCGACGCCAAACGCAACAGGGCCGATCCAATGTGTTCTGCAAAGAAGGCCAAAGTCGTTATCCCTCCAGTAAGCCTGGCGAGATGGCGGGGTCACACACAGTGAAGGGAAGGGAGGGGGGGTGCAGCCAGTAGGCACAGCCGGGCCTCGGCACCTGGCACCTCAATGAGACTCCCTCCTTCCCGCGTCCCGACAGCCGCCAGCCCAAACCACCAGCAACCCTACGCCGCTCCGGGCCTCTCTCGATTGCCGGCAGGTCGCCCCCCCAGACAATCTCGAGCCCCTACAAGCACCGCGGACACCAGTCCATCCGATATGCCGCCACTGCCCGGCAGATCTGCAGCCGATTCGGCACCCCGGGCACCAGGCCGATGTTCTCCTCCAGTGACGCCGCAGGACCTGAGCGCCGGTCGTCCACGGCGCCGCTTACCACGGAGGGGCGCCTCCGCTCCCAAAGTCCACTCCGGGCTGCTCTGCAACTCCAGCGGCCTGGCACTCCTCGTTCCGGTGCCCAGCACATCGCTCCTTGTCCGTCGGGCTCCCAGTGGGCGAACTCCCACACTCGGGGCCAGGGCACCCACCAGCTCCGTCCTCCAGTCACCCGCAGCGGCCCGGTCTCCAGCGGCCCTTCAGAAATCGAGGCCGGGGATCGGCCGCGGGACACAGGCCCAAGCAAAATGGCCGGTGGCCGCCTCCGCGGACTGCGGGGTGGTGCCAAGATCACCGCTGCTGAGGTCCGCTGTGGGCCGGTGTTCTCCTCCAGTGACGCCGCAGAACCTGAGCGCCTGTCGTCCACGGCGCCGCTTACCACGGAGGGGCGCCTCCGCTCCCGAAGTCCGCTCCGGGCCGCTCTGCAACACCAGCGGCCCGGCACTCCTCGTTCCCGTGCCCAGCACGTCGCTCCCTGTCCGTCGGGCTCCCAGTGGGTGAACTCCTGCACTCGGGGTCAGGGCACCCACCAGCACCGTCCTCCAGTCACCCGCAGCGGCTCGGTCTCCGGCGGCCCTTCAGAAATCGAGGCCGGGGATCGGCCGCGAGACACAGGCCCAAGCAAAATGGCCGGTGGCCGCCTCCGCAGCGCCCTCCGATGAGTCCAGTCCCCAGCAACCACGGGACCCAGCGTACTCCAGATTGGCGCTAGGGTGTCCTGCAATGATCAGGGAGCAATCCCGGGTGGTGGTGCCGCCAGGGGGGTCTTTAAGCAGGATAAACACCGAGACCGACCCGGAGCTCAGGGCTCAGGCGTCCATGCTCGGCAGCGTCGTAGCCACGCCCCCCTCCCCTGGAACCACTTCCCGTCGTTGGCACCCCCTTTGAAAGGGTGGGCATCGACATTGCTGGGCCCCTAGATCCACCGACATCATCCGGTCACAGGTTTATCCTGGTACTGATGGATCACGCCACAAGGTATCCAGAGGCAATTCCTCTGAAAACCATTACTGCACCGGTAGTGGCGAAGGCCCTGATGGGGATCTTTACCCGAGTGGGATTCCCCAAAGAAGTTGTGTCTGACAGGGGGACCAACTTCATGTCAGCGTATATGCGGGCCATGTGGAAGGAGTGTGGAGTGACCTACCGGTTCACCACTCCTTATCACCCACAGACCAATGGTCTTGTGGAAAGGTTCAACCAAACCTTGAAGGGTATGATCAGAAGTCTACCCGAAAGCCTGCGGAGGAAATGGGACGTCCTCCTACCCTGTTTGCTCTTTTCCTACAGGGAAGTGCCACAGAAGGGAGTGGGCTTCAGCCCCTTCGAGCTTTTGTACGGGCACCCTGTACGTGGACCTCTCAGCCTGGTGAGGGACTCCTGGGAAAAATCTCCCCGGAAAGTTCCCCAGGATGTGGTGAGCTACATGCTGGCCTTCCGAAGCCAAATGGCTAAGTTGTGGAAGCAAGCTTCTGAGAACTTGGAAGCCAGCCAGGCAGTCATGAAAGCGTGGTATGACCACAATGCTCAACCAGTGGAGTTGGAGCCTGGACAGAAGGTGTGGGTGATGGAGCCTGGAGAGCTGAGCGCCCTCCAGGACCGATGGACAGGCCCTTACGAGGTGTTGGAAAAGATGGGCAAGACTACCTATCTGGTGGACATGAAAACCCCTCGGCACCCGCATCAGGTGTTACATTCCAATCGCCTCAAACCCCACTTTGAGAGGCCCGAAGTCATGTTGGTAATGGTGACTGACGGTTCAGAGGAAGAGGACAATGAGCCTCTCCCCGACCTTTTTGCGTCTCAAGAAAAGGATGGGTCGGTGGAGGGAGTGAAACTCTCACCATCCCTGACTCCTGAGCAGCAGGAGGAATGTCGCCAGGTCTTGGGGTCATTCGCTCCTCTGTTCTCCCTTGTCCCGGGCAAGACCCACCTGTGTACCCATGACGTGGACACTGGAGACAGCCCACTTGTGAAGTCGAAGTCTTACCGGCTGTCTGACAAGGTGAAGGCCAGTATCCAAAGCGAGGTAGCTAAGATGCTGGAGCTAGGAGTCATTGAACCTTCAAGTAGCCCTTGGTCTAGCCCGGTGGTATTGGTTCCCAAAGCTGCCCCACCTGGCGCCACACCAGAATTGCGATTCTGTGTGGACTACCGAGGACTAAATTCAGTAACCAAGACAGATGCTCATCCAATCCCTCAGGCGGATGAACTAATTGACCGGTTGGGAGCTGCCCGATATCTCAGTACCATTGACCTTACTGCAGGGTACTGGCAGATTCCCATGACTGATGGAGCCAAGGAAAGGTCAGCCTTCTCCACACCTGATGGACACTACCAGTTCTGCGTCATGCCCTTTGGGCTCAAGAACGCTCCTGCCACTTTTCAGCGGCTGGTGAACACGATCCTCACCGGGATGGAGTCATTCTCTGCTGCTTACTTGGATGACATTGCTGTCTTCAGTAACAGTTGGGAGGATCATTTGCAGCATTTGCAAGCTGTTCTTCAGGCCCTGGAACGGGCTGGCTTGACGATCAAGGCCAGCAAAAGTCAGATTGGACAGGGGACGGTAGTGTACTTATGTCACTTGGTGGGCAGGGGAACGGTGCGGCCCCTTCAGGCGAAAATTGAGGCAATCATGGCCTGGAAACCCCCCAAGACCCAGACTAAGGTCCGAGCCTTCCTGGGCCTCACAGGTTACTACAGACGATTCGTAAAGGGGTATGGCACTATCGTGGCACCCCTTACAGAACTCACAGCCAAAAAGCAACCCAGGAGAGTCATCTGGACAGAGGCTTGCCAGCGAGCCTTCGACACTCTGAAACAAGCATTGTGTAAAGCTCCAGTCCTGAAGGGTCCAGATTTTTCGAAAGAGTTTATTGTCCAGACAGATGCATCCGACATTGGCATTGGGGCGGTGTTATCGCAACTCAATGAAGAGGGTCTGGATCAACCTGTGGTCTTTCTGTCATGAAGACTGCTTCCCCGGGAACAGAGATGGAGTACCATTGAGCGGGAAGCCTTTGCGGTGGTCTGGGCACTGAAGAAGCTGCGACCATACTTGTTTGGTTCACACTTCCTTGTTCAGACAGACCACCGACCCCTTCGTTGGCTCATGCAAATGAAGGGGGAAAACCCCAAACTGTTGAGGTGGTCTATCTCCCTACAGGGAATGGACTTTCGGGTGGAACACCGGCCCGGAGTTGACCACGCCAATGCAGACGGTCTCTCCAGGTATTTCCGCCTTAGTGTTGAGGACTCCCAAGGGGTTGGGTAGTTCTCCCCACTTTCAGCTGGGGGGGACGCGTGTTAGACCTGTCTGCTTCTGAGAGTCCCCTCACCATTATGATTTCTTTTGTTCCCCTGTACCTCCCAAAATTTGTCGCTTTTCTTTGTCTGCCAGGACTTTTTATGTGTTGTTTCATGGGGTTAGATGTTCCTTGAAGCCCAGTTGCTCACCAGGTTTGTGGCACCTATTTACAAGACATGGTGAAACCGGTGGCATTACAAACTGGGGTTATCAACCCAAAGATATGGCCCTAAAATGGTAGACACCCTTTTCCTTCATGTGAGTGACTCCCATTGGAGCCTTCATGAACTTTGACCTTTGGAGGTTTTGGCGCCCTTTGTTTAGCGCGCTCTTCTGACAATAATTTCTTTATTTCCTCTCAGGTGCACAAAATGGCTTCTCCAGAACCACAGTACCATTACCATCTGCTACTAACCTACCTCTCCCCTCCTGAGGCGGAAAGCCGGGAGGTCTCCTTACTTTTCTTTTGGCTGTGTAACTCTGCTCGTGTAATTTTAATATTGCCATTTTAATTGTGTGCCTTTTGCAGCTCGTGCTCGCGCTTGTGTTAAAAGCGTGTAGGAGCACAGCGCTGCCTGCCACTTGATCTCCCAGCGCTTGTAAGCGCTTCGCTTTCCCCCCCTCCCTTGCCTGGGACTCTGAGACCGCCCTCGGCTGAGTATTGACGCCGAGGGCTGGGATCTCATTTTGGCCGCCATCTTGGGGGTAGGACTATTCACCCTCGCGCTCTAGCAGCGCTACAAAAGGGAAGCGGATCATCTAGCAGGTGATTACCATCTGCTACTAACCTACCTCTCCCCTCCTGAGGCGGAAAGCCGGGAGGTCTCCTTACTTTTCTTTTGGCTGTGTAACTCTGCTCGTGTAATTTTAATATTGCCATTTTAATTGTGTGCCTTTTGCAGCTCGTGCTCGCGCTTGTGTTAAAAGCGTGTAGGAGCACAGCGCTGCCTGCCACTTGATCTCCCAGCGCTTGTAAGCGCTTCGCTTTCCCCCCCTCCCTTGCCTGGGACTCTGAGACCGCCCTCGGCTGAGTATTGACGCCAAGGGCTGGGATCTCATTTTGGCCGCCATCTTGGGGGTAGGACTATTCACACTCGCGCTCTAGCAGCGCTACAAAAAGCTCACCCTCTCCTCCGCGCAGCGGACGCGATCAGCGGCCGCGCCGGATCTGCGCCGGAGTCGTGCCAGAGTCCTGCCCGTCTGCGCCCGTCAGCGTCCCGGAGGCGTTTGGCGTGGCAGGTACTTCTGGCCACTATGCTTTCCTACTCCACTCAGGAGCTCCTTTCGCTGCGCAATTGGAATGTGTCGTGTCTGTCAGTTTTTCCAGGCCGATATAGGGGTAAGCATAAGTGCCCTGTTTGTCTCTGGCACCCTGTCCGCTCACTCCCTTCCCCTGGTCCTGTTAAGGAGAGTGGCTTAAAACATCACTGCCTACTCCTCAATACGAGGTCGTTGCATCGTCACACTCAAGAGATCTTTGATCTCCTGTCAACGACTAGTCCCACCTGCTTGATGCTTACGGAGACATGGACCAATGATTCCTCCCACCCGGACATTGTGGCTGCCATTCCCACTGATTATATCATCTATCGACAGGATAGAGACAAGGGCAGGGGAGGAGGAGTTGCCTTAGTTGTGAAGAACTCTCTTTCGTGCATGGTCACGCATACTCACACCATCGAAGGGGCTGACTCATTAGCTTTTACCATCTCCCTATCGCCGCAACAAGCACTGAAGGGCCTGATTGTCTACAGATCTCCGGGCCCAGTGGGTTCCTTTCTTGATGATCTCCAACAGGTCATGTCGGTCCTTGTCCTGAGATCGGAGCATTGCTTACTTGCGGGAGATTTTAATTTCCATATGGACGACCACAATGACCAAAATGCCATCAAACTGTTAGATCTCGCATCCACCCTGGGTCTTTCCCCTTATCTTTCTGGTCCGACCCACGATAAAGGCCATACACTTGATCAGGTTTTTTCCACCATACCTATCATGAATGTAACACTTCTGCCAATCGTTTGGTCTGACCATTTCCTTGCCCATTTTGAAATACCTTCTACCTTGGCTTCCCCGGCTAGCGCCACGAGACAGCAGGGCAGCAGTTATAGGGCACTTCATCGGGTGTCCCCAGATATGCTCACACATGCTCTGGATGATCACCCTGTGGCTTGTACTGGGGACTTGGAGAAAGATCTGGAGAGCCTGCAATCCTGGCTTCTGGCCAGATTAAATGAGCTCGCTCCCTTACAGTCACCCAGGTCCGCTGCTCGACGGGTTTCTGCCCCCTGGTTCACGGAGGAATTAGCCCATGCCCGTAGGCAATGTAAAGTGGTGGAGCGGGCTTGGAGAGTCCAGTATGAGCCCGAGGCCAAACAACGGTATAAAACCATGATGAAGTCATACCATGAACTAGTCCTTCAGAGCAAGAAACGGTATCTTGCCAAAAGGATTGATGATGATGCCAATTCCTGCAAGGAGATCTTCTCAATCGTGCGCGAATTCACTAGCCCCCGGTCCATCTCCACTCAGGGTGCTCCAGCGGAGACCTGGGCTAACACTATTGCCAATTTCTTTACCACCAAAATTAGGCAAATCCAGGTTTCCTTTTCGCCGAGAGCCCCAGATGACGTGTCTGTGATGCCGATCGAGATAGCGTCTCTGTCTCCCTCAGGCCCCGCTCTGCTTGATTTTCCTCCCCTCTTGGTTGCCACATCTTTAGCCTTGATGAGGAACCTCAAGTCGGGCTCACCATTAGATCCGTGCCCGGCAAAATTTCTGGCAAAAATGGCAGATGCCATCAACCCCATAGCCAATCCCATTCTTAATTTATCCCTGAGCGAAGGCTTTCTGCCCCAGACCTGGAAGCAAGCCATGGTCATCCCTCTGATTAAGAAGCACAATCTTGACCCAGAGGCACCCTCCAACTACAGGCCAATCTCGCTCCTTCCAGCACTGACCAAGATCTTGGAGAAACACGTGCACAGCGTGCTTTCCAACTTCCTGGAGTCCAATGATTTACTTCATGAATCCCAATCGGGCTTTCGCTCCAACTTAAGTACCGAGACGGCGCTCTTGGAAGTCTCGGAGATCGTAAAAGAGGTGCTGGACATGGGAGGCAGGGTGATGTTAGTTATGCTAGACCTGTCGGCGGCGTTTGACACCGTCCCCCATGAGGATCTCCTCACCAGGCTCCGTGACATCGGGCTAGGGGGGACGGTGCTCAACTGGTTTTCTTCCTTTCTGGCCAACCGCCGCCAGACGGTCTGGGTCCCACCCGGATCCGCCGAGATGCCGCCATTGGGAGTCGGAGTGCCTCAGGGCTCTATTTTGAGCCCCACTCTATTTAACATCCTTATGACCCCTCTGGCGACATTGGCGGAGTCCTATGGGGCCCGGATCGTCTCTTATGCTGACGACACTCAGCTCCTTTTCACCTGTCGCAAGAGCGAAGAGTTCGATGGAGAAAGGATCCGTGAGTGCCTTGGGGCTGTTTTTAGCTGGTTTTCACATAACAGCCTTAAGTGCAACTCGGACAAATCCGAAATACTATTCTTCGGATGCCCATCAGAACCAGATTGGCAAGGATGTTGGCCTGCCGACATGTTCCCTCCCACACAGTCCTCTAAGTGTGCCAAGAACCTGGGAGTTAAAATTGACAACGAGCTTTCGCTCAAATCCCAGGTTTCCACTCTTACGGGAACATGCTTTGGGATTCTCAGAATGTTGCGCAAGTTCTTTTCCCTTCTTTCGGAGCAACATCGGAGGATCACTGTTCAGGCCCTTATAAGGTCCAGATTGGACTATGCCAATGTCCTATATCTGGGCTTGCCTGAATATCTCCTCCAACGTCTGCAGGTCACCCAGAACGCTGCTGCGCGTGCCATTTTTGGCCTTCATCGCCGCACTAGCGCCTCTAATCTCCTTGTATCCCTCCACTGGATTCCGGTGCGGAAGAGGATACTGTTTAAGGCCATGACTCTTGCCCATAAGGCCTTGCATGGCAATGGCGCCAAGTATCTCCAGAGGAGGCTGGACTTCTATCGACCTGCACGTTCCCTCAGGTCAGAAGCCTTGGCTTTGGCTCGGGTACCACGCATTAAAAAGGCTTGGCTAGGCGGCCGGTCTTTTAGCTTCCTTGCTCCTCAGCTATGGAACTCGTTACCGTTGTCCCTGCGAAACACCTCAAATCTGCTTGTCTTCAGGAAAGACTTGAAAACCTGGTTGTTTGCTGGATAATTCTTCCCCTTCTTTGGGCCCCATTCTGTTACTGTTATGTTTCTTGCTCTTTTCCATGGTCTGGAGCTCAAAGTGCCGGGACACTCCTTTGGAGTAGCCGTTGCGCTATAAAAGTCCCATTTTAACATAACATAACATAACATAACATAACAGTACGGTGGCTCTGTGTGGCCTAAATACACCTCCAAAGGGCCATGTCATTGTCACAGCCAGAGAAGGTTCTGGAACCTTCTGGCTCGTGCCAGCACCCCAGGGCACTGGCTATATAAGGCTCAGTCCCTGGCGGCCATTTTAGATTCATTGTAGATTCATTTTAGATTCATTGTAGATTCATTTTAGATTCCAGACTGACACCAGATTGACACCTGCCCTGTTGACCCCTGAGGTGGCTGGTAGCGTGGGCAGTAGAGTGGCAAAGGTCATTGGCATTGACCCTGACTGGCGTTCCAGTTATCCGCATTAGCGGTTCCTTGCGCCTACAGCGCCTGCCCAGCGAGTGACTCATCATCCCCAAAGACTGTGGCCAATATTGTGTGCCTCCCCGCCCCCCGGTTGTGAATTGCGACAGACTTCACGAGTCGCGTGGCGAGAGCAAGTTCGCCGCGACCGCGATCATTGACTGTGCCCCCCTTTGTGACAGGCGCCTCTAGAGGGGAGCTCGGACGTCTCCGAGCCCCACCAGCGTAGAGCGCTTCCTGCGCGATCTGAAGGTGAGGTGGTGCGCCAGGGCGGGGAGAGCCAACCCTTGTTGGGCGGGACTAGCGTCCCTGCCACTCCCCAGTGACCCAGAAGTTGTGGCCGTGGGCGGGAACCACCTGGAATGCGGAAGTCAGAGGGAGGTCCGGTGAGCCCCTGAGAATCGCGCCGCTGGTGTGAGGAGTGCTGAGCCCTGACTGAATCGCTTTTCGATCACAGCCAACGTGAGTTGGGCCCGTTTCTTCCAGTAATGTGCAGCGTTGTGAAGGAACTGTGAACCGGCATTGTTTTCCCTAGGCGTGGAAGTTACGTGACCTCGCCGGCAGCCTGTTCGTCAGTCTAAAGACTTTGAACTGGTGCCGCCTGAGTGCAAGCGATGACAAAGCCCGTAGGCGCGTAGAGACTCCACCGGCAAGCAGAGATCCTATCCCGGTGGCAGCTGCGTGCAAATGAGATGTTCACTGTGTTTCCTTGCCGTTTTAGATACACGCGCGTACTCCTTGAATGAGCCTTAAAGAGTCCCAAAACGCATTCTGTGCCCAGGGAAGCCTGTATGCATTGTTATTGAAACCAACACAAACTGTAAGAGTTATCTTTCCAAATTGAAACGTAATGCAAATGAAATGTTCCTAAAATATTTAATTGGTGGCAGCGATACCAGAATGAACATGTGTTTATTTATTTAAATGAACCAGTAGTTATTCTGCTAGGCGAAAGTGATAAATAATCTATTGATTTGTGATATTGATTGCTGATAATATTTATTCCATTTATTGATGCTATTTATTCCTGATATTTATTCCATTTATTGATGCTATTTATTCTTGATATTATTTATGGAACTACTCATTACAGAATTGAAGCCCTGAAATGTGTGACTAAAAGAAATGTATATGTGCTATCCCAATCATCCCTATTTACAGAGAATTTTTACATAAAGGAATCATATTTTTCTACAGCAGTGGTGTGGTGTCCTTCTTTTTGGTGTGGCTGCACAGGGGGTTATTATTGGGTCAAAGCCGGCTTAACACTACAGCCTTCACTCGCCTTGTCACTTGTGCCAAGCTACCCCCTTTGTGCTGGGCTTGCCCATCGCAGGTCCAACACACCATATTTGGCAAAAAAGTAGCTCATGGTCCAGAAAGAACTCTTTTAGGTAAATGGTGTAAATCCGTATAGTAGTTTCTGAGAAATATAAATATTTCTCAGATCTAAAATTATGGTGAACAGGATCCTCCTGATCTCGAGTCTGTGATCTGATTTGCTGTCAACACTTCAAACCAGGAAGTGTTGGCTGCCATCTTGTGACTCAGTTGAACTTAGTCACTAGAAAAAAGGTCAAATAATGTTAAAAATCAAGAAAAAGGGGTCAGAGTAGAAATTCCCTCACCCCCAAGGCCTGCTCAGGGGGCCCCACTGGGACCTCCAGGGCCAGAAAAAGCATTTTTGTAAAAAGAATTGGGGCCTTATTTATGAAGGCCTTGCGCCGCCGGTGCGCCACTTTTAAAATGGGAAAAAGTGACGCACCGGTGGCGCAAGGCCTTCATAAATAAGGCCCTTGGTGTGTTATGTGCCCACTGGGTAACCAGGGACCGCCACCTTCTTGTTATTTTAAATGCTGGGAGAAGATGGGAGGGGGCGGCACAGTCCCCTCCAGGAGCAGTAAATGGCTGTGGTGACCACCACCTCCCCAGGGCCAGTTCCAGCAATGTCCCGGGGTGCCCACCCCCCAGACAATGCAGTTTGCTATGCCATAGCAAACTCTGCTTCGGTTCATGAAAGCAAGAGCATTAAAAATGCTCTTGCTTCCATGAACTGAAGTAAAATTGCTTTTGGGCAGAGGGAGCGGCATGTTTGCAGCTCCCTCTGTCCAAAAACAATGCTGCCATCTGCAGGAGGCGGGGAGCCAGCAGAGACCGCAGGGGTCTTGAGCCTCCCCTGTGGTCTCCAACATCATGGCCATGCCGTGGAAGATGGGTCCCCCAGGGCAATATCGGCCCGGGTAGGGGTCCTCGCAGGCCCACTAAAATTCTTTTTTAAAGCAGAAGGCCTGGCCTCAGGAGGGGGGGCCAAGTGGCCCCCCTCCCAAAATTATAAAATAAAATACAGGGTAGGCCCCAGGGGATGGGGTCCCTAGGGCCAAAACTGGCCCAGGAAAGGGGACCATGTGGCCTCCCTTCCTTAAAAAAAAAAATGGCCGGGCCCCCGGGTATAGGGTCCCCAAGGCTGAAATCAGCCTAGAGAAGTGGGGAGCTTTAAAAAAAAATTATTACATGGTGGGAGTTGCAACACTAGCGCTGCCCTCAGCCCAGCCCCTAGTGTAACAACGCAGTAGTCACGTATCTACCTTAAATGAATAATTAAATACTATACAATTCCAGAGGTAGTGTTACACTTGTAAACTTTTTATAGGGGTAGATAGAACTTCACAATCACATTAAAATTGCCAGAGTTAGAAATAATATTGACAATATAAATTAAAATTTAAAGTTGAAAAGTGAAATGTGAAATGTGTTGTAATACATTGAATGCGTGCTTTTGTTTTGTGGATTTGCGACGGGTTGGCAAATCCAGGAAATGTTTATCAAGAGTATACATATTAAAAAATATATAACTTTCACTGTTGGGTTGTAGGTTGGCTCTAAGAGGAGCTGTTGTGTTCATTATGACTTTGTGGCAGCTACATGTAAGTCTGGATACACAGCTTAATGTTGTTGAGATATACTCTGTTCCTTTCATCTGTGAAGCGAACTCCATCACTTCTATAGATGTTATGCATGTCAAAATTTAGATTGTTATAGTTGTTATGGTCTCTGAGGTAAGCAGAAACACATTTATTAACATGCTTTGTACTTTGTTAATCTGTTGACAGAATTGATTTGAGCACTTTTCTGCCTTTGGCATATATTAGAGTATACAAAGACAGTGTGAGGGAAAAGCAACATCAGTTGTGCAAAGGTATCTTTAATTAGGATTTCCAATCCTACCCCAATCAATATGCCTAGGTCATTGCCACCACAGTGCACAATCATGAGGTAAGGGGGTTGGAGATGCTAAAAGGTTTTAACCAAAGGCATCAGTTGTTGCCACTTTGATCCTCTCTGCGCAAACCGTTTAATATTCACATTTTGCAAACCTAGGCCTTTGTCAATACCTCGTGGTCAGCATACCTTTTGCTCCAGAAAACATAGCTGTGTCCTACAATCCATACTGTAAGCATTTTGAATGGATGTATGAAAAGCATCAAAAGACGCCTGTAGCTGAGTAAGTCAGTTGGTAGGATGAGAGGGATCTATAATTGTGGAGAAGATGCAGATAACTGATTGGTTGTTCATAAACATTGTGTTCTCAAAAATAGGATGCATATCACTTTGCAGAACACGCATCTTTCTGATTGGTTTTAGAAAAAGGTTCCAAAGGTACAGTAGACAGGATAAGTTAATATTTTGCAAAAGTCAACTACACCTGCTATTTGCAGTTGTAAGCTAGTGTGCTGAATTTGAAAATATAGTGACCTTGTGACCTGCTGGTACAGTTGAATGTTGCAGAAACTGTTACTCTGGAAACTAGGATTAAGCAGAATGGGGGATGGGTTGGAAGTTAATTGTGTTTTTAAAATATGAAATGGTAGGTTATATATACGTAATATGCTTCTAAAGCAAGTTTTCCCAAATCAGTACTATCTTTAGAAGTCACGTGTTCCTAAAAAATAATACCAGTATTGTTGTAAATAGGTTGTTGAACTCCCGTCAGGGTTTGCGACTACTTCGCAAACCACATTGCGGCTCTGCGGTAAAGCAGCGACTCCACTAAGTTACAGAATCATATTGGGCACTTTTAGAAGAGAATAATAAGGGGTTTATATGTGTATCCAATGGAAATGGGTTTTAGAATTTGAAAAAATTGAGTGAGCATTTTGATTTGTTACTTACATTTATTTGTGTTAAAAAAGAGAGGGAACTTTTGCCATTACTGGTTTTACCTTGTTGAGAGTGATGCATCACATTTATTTTGTGGGAAAGAAAATCTTTTAGGAGTTTCTGATATTTTCATATTCTGCAACAGTATTTCATAGGTGAGCTACAAATGTGCAAGGTGTGTTGTGTATCATGTGCTTCAGTGTTTGTAATGATATTTTATACTTTGCGAAGCATTAGTGAACCATCAGAGAAATGTGATGTTTGAAATATGTTACCAAATGTAGGAACGTGTTTTGTAGTCTGTTTTATTGTACTGAAATGAAGATTAAAATAGGTTGTGCATACTAATATGTGTGCTTCTTGAGTCTGTAATGAAAGTAGTAACAGAAAACTGAGGTTTAAAACATGTTGCAAGATGTATTAACCAGTATCCCAGTCCATAAAACACTCTGTGTGCAAAAGCATCCGTTACATTGCAGGCATTACAATGGTACACATGTTGTAATGGATTGTATTGTAATAGAATGCATTGTAATGGAAGCTGAATTGTAAAAATCACGTTTTAAAAGTATGCGTTGTAATAGTTTGCTATGTAACATCATAACTACATGAAATAAGTTTAAAAGTATGAGAACTACAATAGTGACATGAGAAGAGTTGGTCTTTCATATTTGCCTACGCCTAAGTTTGTGAGGTGTCAGTCAGTAATGAAAATGCAAGAGAAAACTGAGCTTTAAAACATGATGGCAGATGGATTAGTGTTTCTACTAGTTCATATGAGTCTCAGGAAAGGTACACTTGAAGTAGGCCCCATACATTTTGGTGTCTGGTTTAAAAGGAAAGTGCACTCTGTCAAGTTTGAATATCTGCGGTCTATCATGACTGAGATATGTGTCTACTTCTACATTTATTCTGACATGTGTTGTGCATCTGATGACTATCCTAAAAACTATGTAGCTTATCATACAGGTGCAAAAATCTTATCAGTCCTACTAGAGCATTCAGTCGCAGAAGCAGACATCTGTTACCGATATATGCGTCAGAGATGTCCTCGAATAGAGAGTTCAATACTCATCTGCTCTGTATGATGATGAGAAAGTAATATGTACACTTTCTTCTACACACATTTAGAAAGCATCTGGTGTGAAACAGAGGTATTCAGGAATTTGTTGGCTTTTTTTGATGTATCATTTCACCAAAAAGAGGCACAGACACACACATTGACAGCTTGAGAACTATGGTATTTGCCTAGGTCTAGCTTTGTGAGCTGTCAGGGAATAATGAAGCTGAAAGTGAGGTTTAAAACATGATGGCAGAAGAATTAGTGTTGATGATAGTTCAAATGCGTCACCGGAAAGGTACACTTGAAGTAGGCCGTATAAAGTTAGGTGTCAGCTCTAACTGGAAAGTGCACTCTGTCAAGTTTGAATATCTGTGTGCTATCATGATTGAGGTATGCGTCTACATCTACATGTATTCTAATATGTGTTGTGCATCTGATGACCCTAACTTAAAAACTAGGAAGCTTATCATACATGTGCACAAATCTTATCAGTCCTACTAGAGTATTCACTCGCAAAAGTAGATATTTGTTACATACGTAGGTGTCACAGAAGCCTTCAAATAAAGAGTTCATACCCACTGATCCTGTATAATGAGGAGAAAGTGATACATACACTTTCTTATACACAACTTTAGAGAGCATGTGCTGTGAAATAGAGGTATTCTGGTATGTGTAGGCTTTTTTTGAGGTATCATGACACTACAAAGAGGCACAGATACACACATTGACCCTTGAGAAACATGGTGAGACTTACAACAGTGACATGAGTAGAGTTGGTCTTTCATATTTGCCTAGGCCTATGTTTGTGAGGTATCAGTGAATACTGAAGCTGCAGGACAAAATAGAGGTTTAAAACATGATGGCAGATGGATTAGTGTTTATGCTAGTTTATATGAGTCTCTGTAAAGGCACACTTGGAGTAGATCCCATCAATGTAGGTGTCTGCTTTAAATGGAAAGTGTACTCAGTCACGTTTGAATATATGCATGCTATCATGACTCAGGTATGTGTCTACTTTTACATGTATTCTGACATGTATTGTACATCTGATGCTCTAACTTAAAAACTATTTAGCTTATAATACTGGTGCACAAACCTTATCAGTCCTACTAGAGCATTCATTTGCAAAAGCAGACTTCTGTTACCTATGTAGGTGTCACAGAAGCCCTCAAATACAGAGTTCAATACCCACCTGTCTTTATATATGGAGGAGAAAGCTATACATACACTTTCTTCTATACAAATTTAGAGAGCCTGTGGTGTGAAACAGAAGTATTCTGGTATTTGTAGTCTTCTTTTGATATATTATGTCACCATAAAGAGGCGCAGATGCACACATTGAGGTCTTGAGAAAGAGGGTGAGACTTACAACAGAGACATTTGGTCTATGTTTAACTTTGTGAGCTGTCAGTGAATAATGAAGCTGCAAGAGACAAGTGAGGTTTAAACATTGTAGCAGACGGATTAGTGTTTATGCTAGTTCATTTCAGTCTCTGGAAAGGTACACAGGAAGAAGGCCGCTTAAATTTAGGTGTCTGCTTTAACTGGAAAGTGCAGTCTGTCAAGTTTGAATGTCTGTGTACTATCATGATTGAGATATCTTTCTCAATCTACATGTATTCTGACACGTGTTGTGCATCTGATGACTGAAGTATGTGTCTACTTCAACATGTATTCTGACACGTGTTGTGCATCTGATGACCCTATCTTAAAAACTATGTAGCTTATCATACAGGTGAACAGATCTGATCAGTCCTACTAGTGCATTCAGTCACAGAAGCAGACACATGTTACCTATGTTGTTGTCACAGAAGGCTTCAAGTTCAATGCCCAACTGCCTGTATAATGAGGAGAAAGTTATACATACACCTTCTTCTATACAAATTTAGAGAGCATGTGGTGTGAAATAGAGGTATTCTGGTATTTGTGGTCTCTATTATGTCACCATAAAGAGGCACAGATGCACACATTGACGGCTGGAGAAACATTGTGACACTTATAATAGTGAAATTAGAAGAGTTGGTCTTTCATATTTGCCTAGGTCTAACTTTGTGAGCTGGCAGTGAATTATAAAGATAGAAGAATCAAGTGAGGTTTAAAACATGTTAGCAGACGGATTAGTGTTTATGCAGTCTCTGGGAAGGTACTCAGGAAGTAGGCCACATACATTTAGGAGTGTCAGCTTTAAATGGAAAGTGTACTCTGTCAAGTGTGAATGTCTGCGTGCTATCATGACTGAGGTATCTGTCTCAATCTACATGTATTCTGGCACGTGTTGTGCATCTGATGACTCTAGCTTAAAAACTATGTAGGTTACCTAGATCTGGACAAATGTTCTTAGTCCAATTACAGCATTTAGTCGCTAAAGTCTAGATCATTTACCTAGATAGGGATTAAGAAGCACTGCATGTATTTTATATGTATTTTATTCTTTGATTATTTAAAATCTTACAATATTAAAAATGTATAAGAATTCACATTATAGCAATACACTTAGGGGCAGATGTATCAAGGGATTTTTTAGTCGCAAACACTGCGATTCGCAAAAAAGCAGCGTTTGTGACAAAAAATTCTCAAAATGCTATGTATGATGCAAAAATTAAGGAATCGCAAATTTTGCGATTCCTTAATTTTGCGAAAGCATTTAAGGAATTGCGAATTGAGATTCCTTAAATGCTATGTAAGAAACATTTATTTTTTGCGATTTCACCTTAAGAAATCGCAAATTGCCACCAACTTGTAGTTGGTGGTAATTTGCGAATTCTTTTAAAAATGCACTTTTTGGCATTTGCAAAGGTGTCATGTGGCGCTCATACGTGCCCATAGGGCATGTATGTGCGCCATATGCGCACACATGTAAATTTCAGGGGTGCAGCAGGGTGTCCTAAAGACTAAGCATGGGCGGATTTTACAAAATTGCGTATTTACGGATTCGCAATCCGCAAAATCCGCGAACTCTCGCAAATTTTGCGGATTCCTTTTTTTTGTGTTCGCAAGTGTTTCTGCCATTTCGCAAGGGTTTTTTACCAGTTCGCAAACGCGAACTTACTTGTCGGGTAGCAATGGTCACGACCATGTTGTTTCTACGTCTGGTTCATCACAGCACCCTCTGTTTCACCACTGCCACCCTCTGTTTCACCACTGCCACCCTCTGGCTCACCCATGCCACCCTCTGGCTCGCCCATGCCACCCTCTAGTTCATCACTGTAGATTATGGGGGGGAAAGCACACCTGCCCTGCCTCAACTGACATGAATGAATTAGGGGCTGATTAATGTGTCACTGAATTTGAACTTCCAGGCTGGCACCTGCTTCCTTATCTGTAATTGCTTTCTGTTGCAGTGTAATTTTTTTTAACAGGACCTTTGTTGTATACTTGTAGCTATTCTTTGAGCCTGCTGTGAGGGTCAGAGCAGGGTCATAGCATAGTTGCAAGTAGGCACCTGAACTCTGAAGGGCCCCCTCAGGAAGCACTACAGGGAATGGTTAAAATTGATAAGATTGAACTTTTGCACCTGCTGAGTGCTTTCAGTTTTGCAAAAATCCAAATATCCAGCAGCATCCACAAAAAGTAATCCTTCCAGGCACTACAGGGAATGGTTACTAATGATAAGATTGAACTTTTGCACCTGCTGAGTGCTTTCAGTTTTGCAAAAATCCAAATATCCAGCAGCATCCACAAAAAGTAATCCTTCCAGGTAACGATCCAAATCAAACTGACCAGCACATGAAGAAAGCACTGGGAGGAGCCTGCTGGACAGGAACAGGAAGTTGGAGACTGTGGGGCACTTCCTTCCTCCCACCCCACCACCCCCAAAATGGACTCCTTGCAAAAAAAAAGTGCAGGCAAATGTCAACCTGAGGAGTTATTCTGATAAAAATCATAATTTTCAAGTTTTATGCTGCCTGCTGGTGGATTTCTTGTGCGAAATTGCACATTTTGCAATCTCGCAATTGCGAGATTGTCGCTGCCCGCCGCATCTACGTGTTCGCAAGTGTTTACTCCTGCGAAATTGTATAGTATTCTAGTTGGCAAGTGCGACCAAGCAAAAAATCCGCTTTGCACGGATTTACGAATTTTCGGCAAGTTCGCGAGAGTTCGCGGATTGCGAATTTGCCGAAAATCCGCAAAATCCGCGAGCGGAACGGATTTTACGCCCATGCTTACTTAAGACACCCTTGCACACTTGAAATAATTCTATTTGCGATTAGCAAATTGCATATCGCAAATTGAGAATACATTTCCATTCCTTCCTATGGGCCTCTTGGATCATAGAAATGGATGGGAAATTATTCCTTAATTGCGATTAGCAATTTTCTAATCGCAATTAAGGAATTTTAAGAAATCGCTAAAAAATTGCTAATTTCTACATACATCCCAATTTGCAATTCTCAAATAGCGATTTCTTTTTTTTTTTTTTATATATTTTTTATTTAAACCATTGCACAATTTACACAGTTCATTATAGATTCTTCAACCATCCATTGTATTCAATTATCGTATTACATCATACATAATAGAAAGTAAAGAAGAAAAAAAAGAAAAAAAGAAAAGGCAGTTTAGATTTCATTAAGCAACATATCAGCATCTACTCAGGTTATTTACTTATTTCATTTGCCGTGTCATGACCTGTTCAAGTCTCACAAATCCAGTCCTTCTTTCCATCTTATTATGGGATCCCATATCCTTAACCCCAAACTCCTCCCTTTCCTACCTTTCCGGGCGTATATGTTCTTTTCCAAGTTATAGGTTGATAACAAGTTCGACAGCCAAACTTGCATTCCTGGGGGTTTTTTATCTAACCAAGCCCTAGCTAGACATAACCTAAAAACAGCCATTGCAACAACAATGAATACCCTCTGCATAACATTAGTGTCTGTAGCTATCCCGAGGAGTATTTCTGGAGGTTTTAAAGTAATCTGGATATTAAGAGTGGTATCCAGAAACTGCTCTATATCCTTTATCACTGTCTTTATCTGTGGGCATAGTGCAAATAGATGTATTAGATCTGCATCGGGGGAGGAACATCTTGGGCATGTGGTGCCTGTAGTACCCCCCCATTTTGCTATTTTTGCAGGGGTAAAGTAGAGCGAATAAAGTGTTTTATACTGCTGCGATTGCAGCGGAGCTGAGCACAGGAGAGTACGCCCTAAGTCCAGTGACTCCTTAAACCAGCAGGGTTCCCCTTCTAGCCTCTCTGCCCATTTTTCGCCATGTTTATCCATGTCATCTCGTTTACTTGCTATCAGCTCTGCATAAAAGCACCGTATTGAGCAGTCTCCCCCCAATCTTATTTTCTCGAGGATTTCTACTTTAGCAAACCCTATACTTCCACCTTGCTTATTCCCAAGAAAACTTCTTAGCTGAAAAAATTTAAAAAGGTCCCTCCTATCTAACCCAAATTTGGTCATTAGCTCCGTGAATTGAAGCATCCCTTCCATATTCCTCACATCTCCAAGCTGAACTATCCCCTTTTCCACCCAGCCTGCCATTGTAGTGTCGCCGAAGATCTGCCTTGGGAGAGAGATGTTTTTATATAGTCTCGTATACCAGTTGTATCGGCCCAACCCAAGTTTTTTCATCACTGCAATCCAAACCTTAGTAGCAGCTTGTACTGTCTTGAACCTAGTTCTTTTAAAATACGCAAAATCAATACATTTGAGGAAGGAGTTCTCTACCTCCGGTCCCAGCACAGTAGAATATATCCTGGATGAGTCATTCATTGTTCTAACGTCTACACCTCCCCCCCCTATCAATCCCCGCATATATTGGAGTGCAGATGCCCAATAGTATAATCTAAAATCGGGCACCCCCCACCCCCCCTTTTCTCTGGGAAGGGACATAAAGCGGTATGCCCTTCGGGTCTTGCCATGGGCCCAAATAAATCTATTCAGAATTTTTTCCAGATCATTAAACCATTTTAGCTCAAAAAATAAAGGTATTGTCCTAAACAAATACAAAAATTTCGGTAAAATAAAAATTTTTATAACGTTAGTGCAGCCTACTAATGACAGGTGCAAATTATTCATACGTACTAGATCGGACTTGACTTTTAACATGAGTGGCGCAAGATTGTTCTGTACCAACTCATCCAAATTAGATGTGATTGCGACCCCCAAGTATATAGCAGAGTCTACAACTCTTTGATCATTAAATACACTGTGTTGATTGCATACAATTTGGGTTTTGGAGCTGTTCAGGCTATAACCAGATATTTGCCCGAATCTTTGAGCTTCAGCCTCAATTTCCACTAAGGCCATACTAGGATTAGGAGTCAAGATAGCAATGTCATCCGCGTAAGCTAGTGTCTTTATTACGCATCCATTCAACCTTACTGGGGGGATTCTTATATTGCTTTCAATTTTCCTTTTCAAGGGATCTAGGTAAAGAGCAAATAATAATGGTGATGCCGGACAGCCCTGTCTAGTCCCTCTCCCAATCGTAACCGCTAGTGATTTGCCTCTATTTACTCTAATCCTTGCTGTTGGGTTTTTATAAAGTGTCTTCGTTGCCGTTACAAAACTATTTCCAAATCCATTCCATTTTAGTATTTGCCATAGATATTCCCAGGACACTCTATCGAAAGCCTTTTCGGCGTCTAAAAATAGTGCTGCAAGAGGGTCCCCCATGCCATTTGCTGCATCAAATGCTGTAATAACTTGTCTGGTGTGTTGCGTTGTGCCTTTGCCGGGAATAAAACCATGCTGAGTATGGCTTACCCACCCCTCTATTACTCCCGCCAGTCTTGTCGCTACGATCTTAGAGTATATCTTCGCATCTGCATTCAACAATGTGATAGGTCTGTATGATCCTGGGAGTGTTGGAATTTTCCCTTTTTTTTAAAATGACAATAATATCTGCTTCCCCCCATGTCTCGGGTACTTTATCCCCTTTCTGTGCCTCCATCATGACATTGAACATTTCCAAACCAACTGTTTGATAAAAGACCTTGTAAAACTCCACCGGGATCTGATCCGGCCCGGCAGCTTTACCAGCCGGGAGCATGCTTAAAGCCATGATAAATTCCTCTAGGGCAAAGGGGGAATCCAAGCTGTCTTTCTCGTCTACCGTCAGACCTGGATCGGCATCCTCCCTTAAATAATTTTCCATCTCACCCACCGTTCCCGTGCTATCCCTGGTATATAATTTTTCATAAAACTGCCTAAATACCTCTCTCACTCTATCTACTTCAGTTACCAAAGTTCCGTTCTCATTCATAATCTCGACAATATCCGATGCAGCTAGTCTCTGTCTGGTACGTACTGCCAAAAGATGGCCTATCTTCTCGCTCAGCTCATACGCATCCTCTCTTTTAGACAGATAATTCTCTGCTGCTTTTTTAGAGATACTTTCCGTCACCTCTGCCCTGAGTGCCACTATTTTTAGTAGATGATCTTCTATCGGTGCCCTATTTCTTAAAGCCTGCGCCAAGTCCTCCTCCACCCTTATCAGTTTTTGTACCACTTCGCTAATTTTGAGTCTTGTTCTTTTCTGTGCTGAAAACACATAAGTCATTGTTTCTCCCCGTACTCCTGCCTTAAAGGCATCCCAGACTACTCCCACTGGGGCTGAATCTTTATTAATTTCCCAATATGATCTAATCCATCCTGACATATGACCCCTATAGCCTTCATCTTTCAGCAGAGCTCTGTCAAAAGTCCACTGTCTATCTTTTGTTTGTGCCTGACCCAGATTAATCGTTAAAACCAAGGGACTGTGGTCTGAAACAATTCGAGGCTGTTTCTCTATCTGTACCTCTGATAACAGGGAGTGTGAGATCAGGAAGTAATCCAGCCTAATAAGTACTTTATGTGGGGCCGAATAAAATGTACTGCTATCGATACTTGGTTTTATTTTTATCCATGGGTCTACTAAAGAGTTATTTACTACCATAGCTGATAATGCCCTATGGGTTCTCTTTTTTCTTCCTGTATAAATGGCCCCAATTTGACCAAATGAACTAGTAGGATCATGAATATTAAGATCTCCACAGCATATAATTGGCTCAGGCCACAGTGCCAGCTCTGTGTCTAAGAATTGAAAGAGGTCTGGGTCATCTTCCGTAGACCCATACACAGAGACTATGGTGCATTTTTCCCCCTTAAATTTTATTTCTATTATAACCCATCTTCCCCACTTATCTTCTGACTTCCTTATTACTACCACATCAGAGGGTCTTCCTAGTACCGCCACTCCTCTGTGTTTTGTCTCTTGCGTAGTATTTGCCAATACCGAGAACCCTAGCTGGCTCATTATATAACTCTTGGAAGCTTCAACATGCGTTTCTTGGAGGCAGACCAAATCCAGCTTGAGTGTCCTAAGTAGTGCCGCCACCTTTAATCTTTTCCCCAGATCATTCAGACCGCACACATTAATAGTAGCTATCCTACAGGTCATTTACCTAAATCGTTTATTTTGCCCAACTCCATAAACCATTCCGTGTCAAGCATTTTATTCTCATAGAAAACCTGATATGTATCGTGAGGTCTCATCCTTTCTATTGTTGAATACCAATAAGAATTCTTTACTTGTGATCTGAAATGTGCTTTTTTGTGCTGTTTCTTCCATAGTTTCACTCTTTTTTTTGTTTTTTTAACCCTCCCTACCCCCCCTCTCCCCCTACTCCCGCCCTCCCCTGGCTCTGGACCCCTCCCCCCTACCCCCCTTTACAGGCAAATAGGTCCGGCAGACCTATGTGTAGCCGCAGCAGTCTGTGGATATCGCTCCCCTCCCCCCCCTGGACCCAACACCCCAAGTGCTATATACTCCTCTGTGCCAATTCCCTATTCATTTGCAAAGAGCAATCCATTCAGTTTAACCGACCCTCCAACCCATTGCACACCAGAGTCTACCATTCCTTTCCTTATCCTCTTTTAAACTTCTCAGCTCCCTTTCTGTGCCTTAATCTCCTCCAAGTATTGCTGGGCTTTTACCTCGGATTGAAAAATGTTTATTCTACCCCTTGTGACCACTTTGAGTCTAGCTGGAAATAAGAGAAAGGCCTCAGAGCCCAGAGCCTGAAAGGGTTTGATCAGCTGCCTAAGCCTCCATCTTCTCTCCACCGTTACGTGGCAGAAGTCCGGTCTGGCAAAGAAAGTGACTCCCTCAAACGATCTTTTCTTATCTGGTCTAGCCTTGTCCATTATCTCCTCTCTGAGCAGGTAATTCCCGACGTAGATCAAAATGGCTCTGGGCAAGACCTGTTGAGCGGCCAGCCTCTTATCCCCGTGGTTTTTCCTGACAGTAAATGGAAATCTGTGTGCACGTTGTATCTCTCGCCCCCACTCCCACTGAGATTCGGGAAAAGCTCCTCTCAACAAATTAACCACGAACCGCATAATGTCATCTCCCTCTGCACCTTCCTCTACTCCCAAAATGCGTATGTTATTCCGCCTCTGGCGGTTCTCAAAATCCTCCAGCTTCCATTGTAAGTCAACTGACAGCTTCTCTTGCTCCATTTTAAAGTCCTGCCAGCCTCCAATATCATCCTCTAGTTTTCCAGTCCGAGCCTCCACCTCAGTCACTCTTACACTGAGGCCTTCGTATAGTTTGTTGACTTTTCTGAGTGAGTTTTGAATTTTCTTTGAGTCCTGTCTAGCCCTTCGGCTTTCCGACCTTGCTTCCCCTTGCATCTGTTTGAGAGTAGAGCAGATCGTGTCAAAGGGGGCCATATCCTGAGTTGGTTTATGGGTATTACCGGAGGCCTGAGGGGTACCTTCTTCTGCATAAGTCTGGGATGATGCAGAGTAGTCCCAATCCAGTCTCCTTCCCCCTACTCCACCATATCTTTTACCCTTTGGCTGTTTCCTTCTCTGTGTATTGTCTTTCACAGATGAACTTGACCCAGAACTTGCATCTTCCTCAGACTCCTCTGAAGCCTCATTACTTGACTAAGAGGTGCCAATATCCTCGTTTACAGAAAAGAAGCATTCTCCCTCCAGTGAGGCTCCCTCTCTTTTCTCCAATTCAGCGCTTTTACTTTCAGCGCCTGAATTTACCGTCTTTCCTGCTTCTAGTAGAAGGTTACCCCCATTGTTTCTGTCCTTTAGATTTTTACTGTGCATTTCAGCTTCCAGCTGATTTAGCGCTGCCAGCATGTCCGCGCTGCCTGCTAAGCTGGATTTATGGGGGGTAATCAATACAACGGGAGCTATGTCCTCGCTAGCCCCTTTAACCTGCTTTTGCACATTGACATTGACATTTTGACCCACAGATTGTACTACCTTCGGAGCCTCAGCCTCAGCCTCAGCTCCCATTCCCTCTCCGCCTCCGCTGCCATTGCCCGTGTCGACGAGTGCTTCTGCTGAGTCTCTGGGTTGCCGAGCAACCGCTGTCTCCACGCAGTGAGCGTCCGTCTCTGTTGGTTCCTCGGTAGCTGCGTCCTCGAGGACGCTTCTGCAGGCGGCAGGGTCTGTGTCCGGCTGTGAACCTCTCCTTGGAGTAAACGCTTCCAACAAGGTAGGCTGCCTCAGTGCCGCGTCTTTCCCCTTACTCATGCCTTGTTTTGTCGTGGTAATGCTATCTTCATTCGTAAAGCCCGAAAGGTGATCTTTCTTGGGTGCAGGCGCTTTTGCTGATTCGCGCTTTACCCACATCTCTGCCATCGCGGGTTTCTCGGCTTTCTCCTTCTCTATTTTCTTCATTTTTTGTGTCGGAGGGATTGCCTTTCTTATGGCGCCAGGCCCTCGATGTTGTTGATGTACTCCTGGGGTTACATCGCCGCTGACCCCCTTCGCACTATCCTGAGCGCTTTTACCGCTTGCCGCTTGTACTTTTGATATAGCATCTTGCTGCATCTTTGCCTTCTCCTTGTCTTTGAGAAGGCGTGTGGTCATCCTTGCCAGCCTGGTCCACTGATCGCGAAGCACTGCACTCAGCTCCAGTGCTCTTTGCAAAAGTCGGCTGAGTTGGTTTTTTACCCCCGGGTATTTGGAACGGTACTCGTGGGGTCCTCTCTGCAGCCAGCTACTCAAATCCATAGAGGAGTATGATAATGCTTATTTTTCTGCCATCTGGGTGACTCAGGGGAGGAGAGGTCTGGATCAACTTCTCACCACAGCCTCACGGCGGCCATCTTGCCTGCAGGACTCAGGACAAAGGAAGAGTCTTGAGGTAGTTTGTTGATTGCTGTCTGGATCCTGCCCTCAAATAGCGATTTCTGACAAAAATCGCTATTTGGGAATCGCAAATGATGGTGTTGATACATCTGCCCCCTAGTGTTAAAAATCTAACTTGAGGATAAAAACACCCATATTAAATTAATCAAAATCATCCATATTATAGAATATGATAACAATTAATAACATAAACTTCGTAATGCAGATTAATCATTAATTAATAACCTATTTTATCTTTTTCGATCAGTCTAATGGATCTAATTTCTTTCTTGTCATTAATAGAAACTTTGCAAAAGCCAAATTGAAAGCTATCTCATTGAATTGTAGCCATCTTATCCACAAGTCCATCTTTTGCGTATGTTAAAATGCCACTTTGGTGCAGTTTTTCTTTCTTCGTTCAAATTTGGTCATATGCAAAGCAAATGGATAAAATTCTATTCTCCCATTTTACATAAATGGCAA
This sequence comes from Lissotriton helveticus, assembly GCF_964261635.1. NCBI lineage: Eukaryota > Metazoa > Chordata > Amphibia > Caudata > Salamandridae > Lissotriton > Lissotriton helveticus. Next base: position 407,626,601 of record NC_136059.1, read on the forward strand.
TGCATCAGTTCTGTTGTTCGGAGCCATGGCATTACATGACTAGATCCCGGGAAAACGCCAAAACGTGCTTTCAAAAATTAAATTGAGCTTTTTAGACCAAGGGGTTTCTCAATATGACTGAACCTTCATTAATGTATAGCCCTTCATTAGTGCATGTTTTCTTGTTGCAAGAATATCTTCGTCTTTATACACCAGTAGGTGATTTGTTAGTTTAGTAATAGTATTTTAAATGGTTTTGTGGTTATAGGCATATCCCAGATCTAATGCAATGAATATTTATCCAAGGCAGCTTGTAAATATTTCCAAAATTGAGATGTCCGATTTGTTTGTATTTCCTGCCACAACCAATTGGACATTTGATTGAAATTATCTGTTTGTATTCTTTTCTACACTTTTATGAATTGGCCTTTCCTTGCAGTTAGCTGATTAGTTAGTCCAAATTCTAATCCAATTTCAACAGGCAATGCATTGTGTGGAAGGTGAAAAAGTGATTTGAAGGTTTTTGTCACCGCATTATTAATAGTTATGGAGTCTTTCCGAACGCAGAGCTTCACTACCATATATTAGTGTTGATAATAATTTTGGCAATATTACTTTTAGAAACGGGGGGTAACTCAGTCTCTCTAAGGACTTCTGAAAAGTTCTAAAAGCTGTCAATAGAGTGCTAGTTTTCCTTTGTATATCACTCTTGTGTGAATGGAATGATCCTTTGTCATTGAAAAAAAACTCTGAGGCATTTATACGATCTAACTTGCTCTACCTGCAAATTCTCAAGGTACCATTTGTGCTTACTCTTTGTATGTGGGTTTTTGTTAACTTCCATTATTTTGTATTGTTGTAATTTATAACTATGCCATTTGCTTACGAATAACTTGATATTCTATTTATCGGCTGTTGTAATCCTACCTTAGTTTGAATTAGGAGAATAACATCATCTGCATGTAATAGGTTTGATATGTGGGTACTGGCTAATTTTGTTGGATAGGTATTCACCTCATCCATGGCTTGTGTTAGGTCTGATAAAAACATATTGAAAAGCAATGGGGCAAGAATTGCCCTTGCTTTAGTCCAATGAAGTTAAGATTTCTTTTGAAACACAGGAACCATCACCTAATCAGACTCTAACCCAGGTATCTGAATAGAACAGTTGGATCGATTTCAGAATTGAAGATGGTATTCCTTGCCCTTTCAACTTTTCCCAGAGTAGTTGTCTATGCACAATATCAAAGGCTGATTTAAAGTCAACAAAACACAGATATAATGGATGCTTCTTTGCTTATATTTATCTATTAACACTGATCAAGCTATGCTCTTTTTCTCAGTTCCCAGTCCTTATAGTTGCCAGGCTGCGCACAATCTCCTTTTTTTAATATAGGTGCATCAACAAACCCTCCCATGTTTCTGGTATAGACGACGATTCAACAGCTTTCTTGAATACTTTTGCGAGGTATTCTGCCCAAAGAACAGGATTTTCCATGTATAGAGCGAATGTTATCACGTTAGGGAACGGGGCACCGTCTTTTTGCTTTTGGATTCAAATAGATACTTGATTTTTCCATTATATGGATTTCGTATTCCAGCTTCTTAATTTACATCCTTATGTAGTTAGGAATAATGACCTTTTGTATAATCTCCCGGCTACTATTTAAGTGCGTTGTTTAGAATCCTATCCAGTCAGCTTCACTTAATGTAGATGACACAGTTATTTTGGTCGATCGTGATAGTCCATTTATCAATTTCCAGAAATCTGTTGTGTTATTCTTTTTACTTGTATATAGTGCCTTATGGCAGAGTGTTTGTTTTGCTTGATTTTTTTCTTCTCAAATTACCTTCTGTAAGTCACAATTAATATTTGTTAATTTTGATCGTATGACCATATCTTCCGGATACTTTCTTCAGTGTCTCCATAGCCTGTTTCAAGTTCTTTTTAGGATACGAGTTGCGTATGATAACTTGATTTTGTTTCTTGCTTCATCTTGATTCCTAAAATGTTGTTTATGATAAGGTTGTGAGGCATATGTGGTGACTAATTCTTTTATAAAGTACTCCCAACTTTCAATTGCAGTCAGAGATTCCTCTGCAAAGTTTTCCTTAACTAGTTTTTGAGATAGTGAATTTGGTAGATACTTTGGTATCTTCATTCCAGTACAGCACTGGAATATAGAGTTAAAATATGACTGCCCTGTATAATGAGGAAACAGTAATTCATACATCTTCTTGAAAATAAAAGTGTAAAGTAATTTATGAATGTTTTCTGACACAGTTTCAACCATTAACAGCTTTGCTAATGTGCATAGTTAGGTATCCTAGATATGTGTTTGTTATGGAGAGAATACCAATGTAATTGTAAGCAACTGGTTATTGAATATTAATATATCATTAATTTAAAATTGTTAATTGATGTAACAAACTATTGAAACTGTTCTTTGTTTTTTAGATATTTATTTTAATTTTGAACATAAATGTAAAATGCCAAGAAAACATGAAAAGAGAGGAGAACAAAGAAAACAGCACTATTTAAAGAAGGAAAGGAAGAAATTGAACAGTTAAACTAGAAAACATTCTTCTGGTAAGAGAACTAAACAGTTTCTTAAAATAGTTTTACAGAGATTGAAAAATATGGAAAATGTGAAAAGAAAAAGAAAAGTTTTACAATAAACCAGAAGAAAAACAAATATTGTCATGCTAAAACAACATAAAATTGTGGAAAAAGTATGCATATCAGAAGAAGGTGGAAAGAGCATTAGGATGTAAGAAGAAGAATGTTTATAAGTAAAGTAATTCAAAATGTATTACAAAATGTAAAAAAATATAAAAGAAGATCAGCAGCTTATAAGAAAAAGCAACAGATTGAAAGTGTAGTAGATAGAGCTTTTGAATTGAAACAAAAATGATTTACATTAATATTGAAGAGAAGGAGAACGTGGGATAAAACAATGGTGTTTATGAAGGAGAAAAGCAAAAGAAAAAGCATTGTTAATAGGAGTAACTTTCGTAAAACTTTTACTGGGGAATGGAAGCACACTTCCAGTACTGTGCCGTTCTTTAATGAAGAAATGTATTTTCAAGAGAGCACAATAGTACATGCAGTTGATACTAGTGGTTGATGTTATTAGGTGAAATATGGCTCTCCCATTCCAAAGGAAAAAATGGTTACTAGGAATGTAGAAGAAGTAATAGCTGAAAAATATCAAGGAAAGCTTTATGTTATGTTATGTTATTAGTTTTTATATCGCGCACAGCTGCCCCAGCGAAGGGGCGTCCTGGCGCTTGAACAGGTACTGAACATAACATGAAACAAGTAAAAGGACCCTAGGCGGGTACAGAAAACAGAAAAGTTTTAATCATACGTCTGAAAACAGTAAGATCATTCGACGCACGGATGTGAACCGGAAGAGCATTCCACAAACCAGCGGCAAGTACTCGATAAGAGCGGCCACCCATCCTACTGAGTTTAAAACGGGGGCAGAGCGCAAGATGGAGAGCCTCCGATCTCAAGGACCTCAACGGGATGTAGGGAAAGAGCAAGTTCGCAAGAGCCGGCGGAGAGGAAAACTTCAGAATTTTAAAGGCCAAGCATAGCGACTTGAACTTAATTCTTTGCCTAACCGGCAGCCAGTGTAGAGCAGAGATCGTACTGGACACTGAACAATGTTTAGGAAGGCCGACAATGGCCCGAGCAGCGGCATTCTGTACCCTTTGAAGTCTAGATGCTTCAGCCTGATTAATCCCCAACAGCAGCACACTGCCGTAGTCCAGCCGAGATAGAACCGTGGCTTGGACCACGAGCTGTCGGGTGGAAGAATCGAAGAACTTGAGGACAGGTCTAAGGCCTCGCAAAATACCATAGCAGGTAGGTGCGACCTTCTTCGTGTGACTCGAGAAAGAAAGGGCCGAGTCCATCCAAATTCCTAGATTCTTTACCTCAGAGACAGGAACAGGAGTGACGCCCAATTCAGGCGGCCACCACTGATCTCCCCAGAGCTCTGCATGCGTCCCCAACACCATAACTTCCATTTTTTTGGCGTTCAATTGTAAGCAATTGGATCTCAGCCAATTTGCTACGGCCAGAAGTCCTGCTCGGAATCTAGGGGCATCCACCTCAGGGTCACCACTCAGAGTCACCGCCAGCTGCGTATCGTCAGGCTATGAGGTCATTGTCAGACCCCATTGTTTGACGATCGCAGCTAGCGGTTTCACATACAGGTTGAACAATGGTGGACTCAACGAGGAGCCCTGAGGGACCCCCAGATCCAGAGAATGAAAGATGGACTGGCCAGGTGGTATAGCCACTTTGAAGGACCGACCGGAGAGGAAAGAGCAGAACCACTGAAGAGCAGTCCCCGCAATACCAGCCTCCTCTAGGCGTTGAGTCAGAATACGGTGGGACACAGTATCAAACGCAGCGCTCAGATCTAATAGGAGGAGCGCCGCCGTTCGCCCAGCATCGAGCACCCCACGTAGGTGCTCGGTCATATAGAGCAACGCGGTCTCGGTGCTGTGTCCCAATCGGAAACCATTCTGACTCGGGTCTAGGATATTATTGCGCACGATTGCGCATTATTAGCATTTAACAAGCTATATAGAAGTGGGATTGTAGCAGTATTTGCAGTATTCACCAGTCTATTGACATATAATAATTGTTTTTAATAGAATATGCAATAAAGGTGTTACACACAAGATTAAGAATATTACAATGACTAGATCCATGTAGGAACATATACTAAGTTGCAGGGTCATTCTCTGGCTTATCTTTCAAGAAAATGTCCATCATTTAAGAATGTTTTGTTGTACACCACTCTAAAATGCAGAGGTTAATAAGGCGACTTTACTTTGTGAAAACTCTGGCATTATGTTTAAGTGAAATGAATACAGCTCTTTTGCACAGTTCTCTATCAGATGTACAGAAACTTTATGATGAGGTACAATTTTGATTTGTTGGTTCTGAAGAGGAGTGTTGAGAGACTGAGAGTTTGATTACTGTAGTTGTTGAAGATCAATAGGAAGCAATTATTATAGATCATTTTGCAGGAGAAATGACAAAGTTTAACACAGTTTTGTATGAAAAATCTAACTATCTATTTATTGTTGGCATACTCACTATAGAAGTCAAACTATGAATCTTGATTTACATTTAAAAAGTGAAAAAGAAAACGATTAAATGTGGCAGCAATTTGGTCTTCATTTGTTTATAGAAAGTCAGTTTGAGTTGGCCAGTGATCAAGTTATTTGCAAGTACTGTTATAACAAATTAGAAGAAAACAAAATGCCCCCTAGAGCAGTATATACCAACTTGGAGTTGGTTGTATTCCTCAGCAACTGGCTGATTGAAATGTATATGTATCTATTCTTATTCAATCTCAGGCCATAGTTTGAATAGAGGCTAAAACACGTAAGCTGTCACCAACAAATTTATACTAAGGTCTCAAATGAAGAGTTGTACACTTACCTTTAGATTTTTAGAAAGACATTGAAACCTTTGGTGCAGAGAGAGAGAGGAAAATGAGCGAGTAGTTATTCTCGTAAATGGTGTACCAGCAAAGAGTAGAAATATCTGGCAAGAGTTTGTAGATGGTAATACATTTTGAAAGGCTATATTATACCTGTTATAGAATAATATTTATTATAAGCATGTAAATGTTTGATGAACAAGTAATATGCTTACAAGATGAAACAGTAATCTCCAGTGGCCAAATTGAAAAAGTAGACAAGTCCAGGAGTTAAGTGATTTATGAACATTATACTATACATCCTCTGCATTTGAAAGAAATCCTTGGAAACAGTTTTGAATTAATTAGAAGGAAAGAAACAAAGGGAACTCCCATGAGTGTATGGGAAGGAAAGTGTAGAGGCTTGTTGTTTTCCACAGCTTTTCCCCACTGGAGAAGGTGGACGATTTGATGAGCGAGCTGTACAGATTCCAGCATCAGAATACCGATCAACAAGATTGTAGTGTGAAGATCCAAGATTTCAGCAGTGCGTTCCATATATATTTCATCTTCTGTTTGAAAGTGATTCGTCTGCACTTTCATATGCAGTAAACCATACATTAAAAACAGGAGTTCATGTTCAAAATGTTTTTTGCCAAAGAGTTCATGGACAAAGTTCAAGAAAGAGATGAAAATTTAGAATCTCAGTTAATGAATTTGATGGCATGCCAACGTGGCACTAATGAATATTGGTATCGACATCATCATGAACTTAAATGCATGTTAAGAAACCGAGGTACACCTACATGATTTCTAATGCGTAGCTGTGCTGAATATGTGTGGGATAATTTACTTGAATTCCTTTGAGAAGCAAATTCAAATGTGAAAAACATTGAACTGAAGATAGCTAGAGAACTCTGTTGTTTGGATCCTGTAAATGTCTGCAGATATTTTAACCATTTGTTTCAAGCTATGATGTCATTTATCTGAAATAAAAGTGTGCCATCGCTTGGAGAGGTAACTAATTTCTTTTGACGAAAAGAGTACCAAGCAGAGGCGCTCCTCATATACACATGCTATTATGGATAAAGAGTGCACAAACATTTGGAACAGATAGTGATAAAACTGTTTTGTCTTTCATCGACCAGTATGTTACATGTGCCATTGCCAAGAGAAGGAGGAGAAAAGAGCTTGATACAACAAGTTTTACACTTTCAAAGTCATGTATATGGGAAATACTGCACACAGAAATATAAATGTAAAGGATAATGTTATACAAAATGTCGTTTTGGATTCCCACATCCTATAATTTCTAAAGGAATAGTAAATAGTTTTTTCTCAGCAGTAAGACATACAATAGCTCAAAAATCTCTCAAGAATACATACAACTTAAAAAGAAAAGAAGCTGCTTCAAAGTACATTAATGACAACAAACCAGTTATTTTGAAAATGTGGAATACAAACATAGATATTCAGTATGTTGCAGATAATTTAATTGCTGTTGCTCGGTATGTTACATCATATATTACAAAATCTGAAAAGTCAGAGATAAAAGAAATGTAGGAAGATATGTCTGCAGAAAAGCGTCTTAGGAAGAAATTGTACAGCTTCAGCTTGAAAATGCTTTCGCATAGAGAGATTGGATCCTACGAATGTTCGGAATCGCTTGACCTCAGCCAGTTTATTTTCAAAGTCAAGAGGAATCATTTGTATAAGTCTAGCATCCACGTGAAATAGAGTATTGAAATCTTTACAAGAAATCGAGGGCCTCATTTATGAAAAGTGACGCATCGCTGTGTGAAAACAGCGATGCGTCACTTTTCACTGCGCCCTCCTTGCGACACCAATGATGCCTCATATTTACAGTATGACACATCATGGCGCAAGGCATTACAGATACGTCAATATTTCTGACATATCTGTATGGCGCAAAAGTGATGCATTTCTGGAGTGTGTCACACAAGTGACGCAACTCGAGCAATGTGTCCTTTCACATGGGGCAAGCCCCATGTGAAAGGGCCTTTGTCAGTCTGACGCCTGCTGTGAGGCAGGCGTAAGAAATTGACGCATTTGTGTCCTAGAAGTGGCGCAGTGAAATCTCATAGATTTCACTGCGTCATTTCTATGACCCTTTCTTGTGTCAGAACGCCACCCCTGCATACATTTTACCTGGCGTAGGTAGACACATGGCAACATAAACGAAATATAGGATCATACAGATGTGGTAACTGTAGTGTGTGTAGACTTGCAATTCATGATATTCATGACTTTGAATATAATGCGACTAGGAAATTTGATATAAACCCACACATTGACTATATAACCACATTTGTGATTTATACTATTATCTGCAAATGTGACAAGATCTACATAGGGAGTACTATTAGATGCCTTAAAGATGGTATCTCTGAACACTTCAGGACTTTGAAGAATTTGGATATCATATTCCCTATTGCGGTTCATGCTCTGGAATGTGGGGCACAAAGGAAGCAGTTGTTGTTTAAGTTTCATGGCATTTAAGTGGTACAACTAGATGTGAGAGTTGGCAAACATAAGTTTAGACTAAGGCAGAGGGACGCCTGATGGATCATGGTATTATGGGCCGTAGACAAAGCCCTCAACATCGATAATGAACAGCAGTATTTTCTGGGGACTTAATGCATGTTACCTTGACTACAATATTACTGTAAAAAATCTATATTACTGTAAAAATCAACTGTTAAAATTCATCTGTATATCTGGATACATGGTTATACTGGAAATGGTTTTAGTATGTAGTGCCATCCTTATAAGGTTTTCCAATGATGGGTCTGTGTTGGATGTATTAGCATGATGTGTTATGTGCACTACATTCTATGGATCTATGCTGGCTACTTTGGGACTTTTGGGGTCTCTTACTCCCTCTGATAGGACAAACCTTTTTCTCTTTCTCTTTTTTCTTAATATTTTTTCTTATTGCTTTTTCCTATTTCCTTTTACTTTGCTTCTATATTCTTTAGGTAAAGTCTACTTGGTTTTTAAATTGACAGTTGTGGCCTTGCTACATCTATTTTTACACAGTGTACTCAGAAATTCAGGAGTCAATATGAACTATGCTGGAAGCAGTTAAAAAAGCACTGGAGAGAAACAACAATTATGTAGACAATCTATTTATCCTTGAATGCAGTTCTCCAAGAAAATTACTTTGAATTCAATAAGGCCATCTACAAACAAATTCAGGGTGAAAGTATAGGTGCAGCTTACGCCCCAAATGTAGTCCAACATTTACATGGGAGAATTTGAGGATCATTTAATCTTTAATGAGATCGCTCCTTTTTTCGAGAATATCTGTCATTGGTATTGTTTCATCGGCGATAGTTTGTAGTGTAGTTCCTATATTCCCAATAGGCTCTGCGCATTGGAATAATATAAACAGCAGTGTAGACGTAGGACTGAGGTCATCTAGGTCTCTACTGACTATATTAGACTTAATTAGTTTTGCCAGGTAGCTCAGAGGTCACTAGAAACTTTCTCGAATGTTCAGGAAAGAGTTAACTCCCCTGATTTAGACAAGAAGGGATTAGGTTCTGACAACCGCATAAACATGACAACTTTGCTCCCTCAGAATAAAGAGAATATCTCTAGAGTCGTGTGAAAACAATAGACAACTATTTCACTCAGTCAATCGTGCATACTTAGTTTCACCAGAGTGCAGAGAAATAGAGAGACGGGCGGTTTCAATAAAAGGTGTTATTTATTGAGCAGTCTTCTTTCTCATGCAAGAGAAATGAATTGCCACAATTGCAATACTTATCATGAAGTAAAGTGCGTACAGTAAAAGGAGTATTATGAAATAATACTGTAAAAGCATTGATATGGTTTCTTAGCCATATGATACTTAGCCATATATACATACATAAAACATTGACTAACGTGCTCAACTGGTGCTTCTAAGATACGCCTACCCCGGTGTACCTGACCTAAGCCTAATACGTGGGAAGGAGTAAGTAAGTTGCAGTTTAAGTTAAGTTGGTTTTTGCAAAGAATCTGAATCAAGAATTCTCTTAAGGGTTTATTCAGCTCCGTACCTTGGTTCTAGAATTTAGGAGGTCTTGTATCTCGTGTCTCAGGACTCGATCTCCCAGCAACCCGCAAGGGTGACTGGAAACACCGGAGCTGGATTTCTCTGCAAGAGAAAAGACAGCGTCTCTCTCAGTGCGTCAAGGGAGGGTTGGCTTCCTTCGGCTCTCGCATCAGCTGGGTTTCAGGCAAGTAGATAGCCGCTCTGCTCCAAACCACCGTGTCTTTGCTTAAGGCAACGTTGGTATATTTATACCTGAAAGGTGCCGTGTTTGACGTAAGGGTGGACATAAGACGTCACTAAGAACTAACAGTTCTTTCTGGACTCCAGGAGTTCTTGTGGAAATCAAAACAAAAGCAGGGGGAATTCCCGGGCTGCTGGAGGCTTGGTTTGCTTAAAGAACACGTTGTGCTTTCTAGGAGTCTATGGGAGTAGCCTTGCCGTATTTGGACTGCATGGGTTAAGACTAGATATGGGCATGATTCCTATGCCTTTATAGGGATATGTTTTATTATAACCACATAAGGGCATGAATCGGGGATATCTAATTAGGGTCCTAGATAGATTCACAACACCCACTCCACGTATTATGTCAATCATTACTAAATACTAATCAATAGTAAACATATAACGATGCATGTGTTTTCCAACCCACCCCAAAATACATAGATTGCATTTGAAATGATGTATGGTGTATACACGAAAATGAGTATTATACTGTACGTCTTTCAAGCAGTTGTATATTTCAGATAATGCATATATAAATATCGTCTGAACGACTTGCGAAAATTACACATGAAATGGCTCTGAATACAGAAAAGAAGGTCGAGACCATTTCATCACATATTTATAAAAAATACTGTACATGTGCTAGGGGCTGAGGTAAAATATTGTCTCTAGTATCTCTAAAAATAGAAGCTCTGTTCTCTAAGATTAGTTCAACTTTAAGCAGAGTACCATGTGCCAAAAAAAGTAAATATTTTGGAAGTGGAAAAAAGAATTTCGCTTTCAGGGGAAAAAATAGTTCCACATGTTTTCAGTAGTTTTGTTTATCAAAAAGCTGAAGGCCAAATTCAGAGTTCAGGGAACGCTGTGTGCTCGTTGTTTTAAAAAAGTTATTCTTTTTGTTCTGGGGAGAACATCATATCAGACAGGCTTCAGAAAAAAAGGTCTACAACATCAGGTGAAAGTTGTGCATATGTGAGAATGATTGCTATCATCGATGTTGGGATCAGCAATGCTCACAGAAGGTTGTACCTGTTTGGTGCTGCTTTCCTCTCATACTTCACCACCACCTACTCGTAATGGTGAAGTCTCAATGAATGCCGTCATCAGAATAGGTAGCCGCTGGGGACAACACGTTGCATGAGTCGCTACCGGACCTAGCAAAGTATCGATATCCATTGGTACTGCTGATGGTAGTGTAAGACAGACGTCTAACACGCATTCTTCTCCGCATAGCAGACATCGAAGCACAGGTAAGATGCAATCTTGCCAGATTGGTCTGAATGAAAGAAACCAGGTTGCACTCAGATGTCTTAGCCGGGCTAATCCGAGGACTTTAGTTATTTGGTCTCGATAGCGTATTGCTAAGATCGTTTCTTCCATTGTAGCTGGAGCTCTGTCTGTGGCTTGGCTTGCCATATCGGAGCAGAAGGATCAAAAATAAAATTCCTGCTACGACTCCCAAAAGAAGAGGCAGGCTGCCGAAAAAGGAATGGACAAAATTCGGGAAAATGCCCAGAACTTTTTCAAAGGGTGCTAACAGTCCCGAAAAAATTGTCTTAAATCATGTGCGATGTCACTGGTATCAGACATGTTTAAGATTTGACCTAACATTTCTACGAAATGCACGGGGCAATTTGTTGATAATAGGGAATGTATCTCTGCTGCTGTCCTTGCAACTTGCAGATCATACGTCTCTTTGGACGAGGTTAAAGCACAGTTGTCTGTAAAAGAATGGACTTCATTCTGCTTAAAGCATCAATTCGAAGAGAAGAGATATTCAAAGAAGGCCATATTGCCGCCTCCGTGTCTGGATTGCTGTTTGGATACAATTCTTGCATACAGCAAGTGACCATGGAACTAACACTCACGAGATTGGCTTTTCCTGGCACCATGCCACAACAGCTGTGGTCACTTATTAGAACATAACTGCCGTTGGAAAGTTGTCTGAAAAATGGCTCTATTCGTGTTGCAGGAGTGCCGTGCAGGTGACATGAAAGGTTATTTGAAGACCCTTCGCAGGCTCCATGCAAGTTAATACCTTGACACAGGAGTGTACCGCTTAGTGATTTTTTACAATTGTTACCACTAAGGAATACCTAATTTTTCCCTTCACTATAACATTTGTGTGTATAAGGTAAATTCCATGTTGACTTGATGTATCCTTTACCCAACCTTCCATACAGGCCTGCTGGTATATATTTTTGGCAATACTTAAACTGGAAAGTTGTTATTGGGATTGTAATCGTTCCATGTATTATCCATTCAATGACAGGTCTCTCTGACATTGTCAATGGTATTCTCTCAAGTTTTTCAATGCTCAGAATCGTATAATCTGCTCCTTTTTGTGCCAAACTGATTTGTTTATCAGTAAGGTTAAAGATAGAGAATAATGACGTTATGTTGATTAAACGCCATGGCATGTAGCCTGAACGCAGGTTTTGCAATGTCCAGCCTAGAACGTAATTGGGACTGACCATGTTGTAACATTAGCAAGTCCTGCTCTATTATATCAATAACAGATGATACAATACTGTCCAGTGAATATATTCTGGAGGACATAGACGTTAACCCATTGTCCACTACAGAAAGTGATTTTTCCAAATTTCTCGTATTTTTTCAGCTGTTTCAATTTGTGTTACTTTCCAAGCTTCGTTGTAAGAAGCCTATATACACCGGCGTATATGAAAAGTTTTTGACGCTGTTTGCGTGGTCCCAGTATGAAATCACGCAAGTCAGCACCGTCTTTAAGTAAAGTCAAGTGTTGCTTAATTTCAGCCAGTGTGGATTTCTGTAGCCATTCGAGGCAGAGTTTCCCTACACTGTATGTTGTAACTATCCCTGGATGTTGTCTCTGGGAGTATCTAGGGTCTGGCCTGGTTTGTTTAAACCCCTGTGTTTTGTTCAGGAATCTATCTTGACAGTTATTTGTGTCTGTGGGCCAGATCAACCATTTTTTCCAATCAGGATTTGTTCTGTTTTGGTGTAAAATATGGGCTACGTCTATCTCCATATCTGTAGTGCTATTACTATCAGGCATGGGCTTTGGAATAGACGGTTTGTTTAAGTCTTTTATCTTGGCCAAACCAAGACAGGTTGTTTGTTTGTTGAATTGTGTAATTCAAGAATATTATTTGTTCTGGGATCATGCAGGCTCTAAACAATGCTTCTAGACCTTGTACCTGCCAGTCTTTTGAACCCCAGATGGTTTTTGTGTCAATGTTGGTTTTTTTCAAATTCAAAACCAAATGTAGACATTTTATCATAAAATATTTCATAATAAATCAATTTAGTATTTGTCAACATTGTTTTCATTCCTGTCTTATTTAACATTTTAAAATAAAACGTTTCTGGATCACTGTTATTAAACCCTGTGAAGTATGGGAATTTCTCATAAAATGTTTTCGAGCTGCCTTTTGTCGGTGTTGGACAATGTTCCCATTGATTATAATTTAAAACATTTCTAGGTTGAGCAGATTTATGCAAATAGTGGTGACCATAATGATTATAACAGTACATTTCTTCATAATTAGATGTACCCTGCAAATAATCATGTTCTGTGAATTTAGCTGACATTACTAAATCTGACATCATATTATTAATATTTTCAAATCCCAATCATCAGAGAAAGTACTTGGTGTCACAAAGTCACTTAAGGAAACCTTAAATTGGTGTGGATATTTCAAGAGCTCAATCGGGCCATAGATTTCATAATCCGTTTTGTCCCATGCTACCCCACCGGGTATTGGATTGGCTGTGATGTTCACTGATGACAGTTCTCTTTTCTCGATGTGAGAGGATCTATGAGGCTTTAGGACCAAGTTGATGTTCTGACTTCTGTGTCCATTGTACTGTATTTTCCTTCAATAAATCTACCCAAACATAAAACCATGATGAGCCAAAGCAGGAGGAAAAGTACACCTAACACAATCCAAAATTCAATCCATGGTGAAATCAGATATGTTTCTTTTAGTTAATGAAAGAGTTCAGTTACTTTGTCTTGGAAAGTTTTTGTTGCTGGCGTTTCTTCATGTTTAATTTGGATCATCAGAATAATCATCGGAATTGATGAAGTAGCCAGATGCAGTTCTGTCAATTGTTGGAATTGCTTCCGGATTCTCATTAGTCTTTGCATTTTTATTTGTTTCAATAGCATAGTCTGAGGCTACATCGTTTAAGACAGGTGTTTCTTGACGAACTGTTGCAATTTGGGTTTCTAGAGGCACACGTTCCATGGCTTTGTTGCATAGTCCTTTTTTATTCACTGCAAGTTTATCAAATGTGATTAATCTCTCAGTTTGAACCTCTTGGATTGTAGCAAGATTTGGTCTTCTGCTATTTCTTGGGAGTCCACTGGGCCTACTACTTATCATTGGCCACCTGATTGTGGTTTTACCAGGTCGATGGATACAACTCTGTTCTCCTTTTTACCAGCAAGTGGTGGTAGTACTACTGATCTTGTTCAGCTGACAGCTAAGACAGGTACTGCTTTTCTGTAAGAAGGCCCAAATTCCTTCTTCACCGCAATCTTTTCTCTGACTAGATCCCCAATCTTTGGAATCCAGACAGGTCTTGCTGGGACAGGTGGTTTTTCTTCAGTGGCTGTTGTCTTTAACTTTATATTACTCAGACTTTTTCTTGTTTCATTTAAGTCCTGTAAAACAGCCAAACGATCTTTTATATCAAAGGCTTTTTCTTCTACCACTGAAGTGTGACAATCTAAATCCTGGATTCACATTCTAGTGCCGAACAATAGTTCATATGGAGTGATACCTTTTAGAGAATTTCTTGGCAGATTGTTAAGACTACGTTGGACACTTGTTAAATGTTTGACCCACCCATCACCCGAACCTAATACCCTCGCCGTTATAGATTGCTTTATGTCACGTTTTTTTCTTTCCACTACCGCATTTCCCTCAGGATGGAAGGGAGAAGAGTACCGCAATTCAATGCCCATGCTGGTCATGGCCTCTTTGTAAGCTCGAGAGCAAAACGCGGGACCCTGGTCAGAATGTAGCATGCCAATTGCGTATGTGCCGATAAAGACTCGCAAATCTTTTATAACAGTTCTGGCGTCAGCCGAGCGCTGGTGTCTGCATCTTAAGTGAATCTAGTCTTAATATTTATGGGATCGCTGGATTCTTGCGTATAGATAGCCTTATGCTTTCTAATAGAGGTGTCCTGGCAGTAGTCTGGTCCGGTTCACAACTGCGATCTCAGTTGCAGTCTGGACAATCTTTTGCAAATTTGTAATTTTGCAGGCTCATCCCCGGCCACCAGTATTCTGATTGTAATTCTTTTAGAGATTTCACGATCTCTTGGTGCCTTAGACCCAATCCCATGTGAGCGTCTTTAATCAAGAAGACTCTCCTGTTCGTCTTTGGAATTACTCTATCCCCCACTCCAGGGATTTGAGCAAAAGGAACGGAGTTTGCATCAATTATGTATGTATTATTGAGTGGATAGTCGAGAGGTAATGCTGCAAAGTCGCCTTTTAATGAGGCTTTTACCGCCAGCATCGTTTCTCCGTCTATGTGTTTTTTAGAACGCTTTTTTGTGGCTACGGAAGCCGGTTGAACCGCTACCGCTGTGGCTCTGTTAGCCAATGAATTCCCTGCAACGTAAACGCCATCACGTTGATGACTCAGTGTATGTATCATGTGAGTCTTTTGTAGTTCTTTCTGCAAAAGAACTACCTGTTCCCAGAGCTTTTTATGCTTTATTGTGGCACCTGTGTCATCTTCGTAACCGTTTTTTATCCATGTCTGCATGTCATTATTGTAAGACTGGACGCAATAATATGAATCACACACTATTAGTGTGGGGAATTCGCGATCGGCATTTTCAAGCGCCATCTTTAAAGATCTTATTTCAGCTCGCTGAGCTGTACAGTTTCTTAGTGATTCAGTTTTTGTAATTATCGGTCTGAATTTACTTAAGCGCCAGCAACCTTTAACAATAGCGCACGCTGCATTGTAAGTTTGTTTTTCCACAACATAGTGTTGTGCGAATCTGTCTGTGTAAATCACACAGGTGTATTGTTCTAGAGGCAGAATTTCGATTGGCAGAGGATATTCATTTTCGTATTCTAGATCTTCTAGTTTTTTCATTTTCGGGTCAAAATAGTTCTTCACGTCTTCTGCAGCAAGAGAATTTTCCCATTGTATCCATTTTGGATCTAGTGCCACAGCATTCAGATTGCGTGGACTTGTTAATGCCTCAAGGGCTGATTCTGCTGTCAAAACAGATATGTTTCTGCCTTGGGCTAGGGCTCTTTCTTTTGCTACAGCAGTTTGAACCACAGTTAGAATTTTATCAGTACAACTGAATTTCATTTCAGCTTGTGTGTACAAATGTGTTTGTAAGCAATTGGTACTGTTTCTCCCTCATTAGAGGTCAGGTACGTGAAACCGCATCTTCCTGAGATGACTCTGATTACAAGGTTGCGTATGTTTTCGCGTGTTTGCAATTTTGTTTTAGTTAACATGTCTGCTTGTAATGATCTTAAAATTTCTGTGTGTTTTGAGTCCAATTAATTGGTTTGAAATCATGTTTTATTAATTCATAGAGAGGTTTAACCCTCTCTGCATAATTTAGAATGTATGTTCTTCCGAAATTCAGGAAACCTAGTATTGATTGTAAGTTCTTCCGCGTTTTTGGAGCTTGGAGTACAGCACATTTCTCTAACAAATTGTCTGCTAGGCTTTTGCCTTCACTTGATAGTTCATATTCTAAAAACAGGACAGTTAGATGGGCAATTTGTGACTTCTTAAAGTTGAATTTGTACCCTTTAGCTTCGAACCCAAGTATTATGGTGTTCACTCCTTTTAAGTGAGTCTCCAGGTCGTCATCTGTAAGATAGATATCATCAACATATGATAATGCCTCATCGTCATACATTTGTAGTAACTCTGTTACCCTTGCTGAGAATAATCCTGGGCTGTTCTTGAATCCCTGTGGGAGTCAACAGAATTGTTTTTGCGACCCCATTGTTGAGAAAGCGGTCAAACACCTGCTTTCAGGTGCTATGTTTTGACAAAAGAAACCATTTGAGATATCTAATGTTGTTTTATATTTTTTGCGCACAATGTTATTCATTAGTGCTGCACTGTGTGAGTTTTGTACTGCAAATGTTTTGCAGCAGGAGTTTAGGTGTCTGTAGTCCAAAACTAGACGATATGATTTGTCTGGCTTGGAGACAGGAAACAAAGGATTGTTCATTTGTGAAGTGCAAGTTTCAATCACCCCCTGGTATTCAAGTTGATCTAAGATCTCCCTGACTTGCTTTTTAGCTACTTGCTTAACAGGATACTGCCTTTGGGCAGTAGGTTGATTTTTTAACTGGATTTTATGGTGAGGAGAATCCTCATCCCATCCTACATGATTTTTATATAATGCAGGGGCTTGGGCCACTGCCCATTTTCTTGCAAATGTGTATTTTGTATGAATTGGAATATGATTTGAGAAGGCAGGCATAATCATTTCTTCGCCATGAGGGCACTCCCCGACAAACTCTGGTGGCCAGTCTTTCTCAGCTAACAGGATGTCATAGCCTTTCGAAAGGTTATCCCAAAAGAGACCCCTTACTTTCCTCGTCTTGTCCCCCTCTATACGTAATGTTATTTCATATAATTTATGGGATTTGCTAACTCTGGTGTCTGCAGTTTCCACTTGAATGTATTTATTCGTGTCCACTGTCTCCAGAAGATTCTGGACCCACTCTCCGTTTTTTAGTTGTGTCCTCAGAATCCTCGGCATGTTTTATTTTAATACTAGCTACCTTCTTCTTTGGAAATTGTAATTTTTTACTTTGATGAGCAGGTTCCTTGTCTTTGGACTTGACGTGCTCTTCTTTGTGTTCTGACCGTCCTCTTCTTTCTGATTTCTGTTAGGAAGTCTGAAAAGATCGAGAGGGACGTGTATCAATATCTTGATATCTGTCAGGTTTTCTCAATTTATCCCTATCTCTAAGGTTGTATCTTTTCCCAGAAGGCTCCCTCTGGGGAGACTTGCCTCCTCGTTCTGGAGATCTATCTCTTCGTTGAGGAGACCTTCCTCTGGACTGGAATCTTTTTTTCTCTGGGAGTGGATTGTTTATTTCCATCCCAACTCTTTTTTGGAGTGTTTAGATTATTTTTAATAAATGTTTTTTCAGGATTTTCAAGTAGTTGGGGTTTTACTGGTTTCCCACCCAAACTATCTCTACCTAGTTCCTCATAGGATTTTTCTATGATTCTGGCAAATTCAAAAGGTTGTTCTGCTATATCTGTTTCCTTCAATTTCTGGAGGTATGTTATATCGTCCATTGCCAATTGAACTAATTCTCTGTATGCCTTTGTTAATTGTTTTAGTTTAACTAAAAGTTCTTCACTTGACATCTTCTCAATGTCGGGATGTGGTGTGTAGCTGGCTAGAACCGGCCACGTGGCTCCTGGTCTACCTAGTGGACCGAGCCTGGTGATGTGATTTTGATGTTTTAGGCTGCCATTAAACCAGAGCAGGTGCTCTTGGTAAGTTAGTGGGATTTCAACGTCCTCGAAAGGAGCGTATTCATCCGGAGGTTCCTCTATTTTGTAATAGTGGAAATCTTGTGTCACAGCATGTGCTGCTGGAAAATGTATCCATGAATAGAATACCTCTGTCTGCCGATATTCATGGGCCTCTACCACAAATATGACTATACCACCTCTTGATGATAGTCCATTTTCTATAAGTTTAAGAGTTATAGTTCTTCTTACATTTACCGGAATGATTATAGCATTCGGGTCTTCTTCTCGGAGACTTGTGTCATCCGCCAGGAGTTGAGCTGCTATTCTAGCTCTCTCCCTTTCATCGTCACTTTCCGTCATTTTTACTAACAGAAAGTTGTTGTTGCAGATCAAGTTTCAAGGGAAACAAAGATTAGGTGCACAATATTTTGGAACACTGTATCCTTCAACGTTGACTAAACCAAAAACTAATACATAGAAATCTCTTCCTACTAAGTTCCGGCGGATATTAACCTTTTACCCACTCCAGACGTCTTTTGGAGTATTTACGGGAAAAAGGGACTGTGTGAAAAAGCACAACTGAGTTACTCTAATGTCTTGCGTTAGATTATCGCCTTACCAAACGTTGGGCGCCATATAGTGTAGTTCCTATATTCCAAATAGGCTCTGCGCATTGGAATAATATAAACAGCAGTGTAGACGTAGGACTGAGGTCATGTAGGTCTCTACTGACTATATTAGACTTAATTAGTTTTGCCAGCTAGCTCAGAGGTCACTAGAAACTTTCTCGAATGTTCAGGAAAGAGTTAACTCCCCTGATTTAGACAAGAAGGGATTAGCTTCTGACAACCGCATAAACATGACAACTTTGCTCCCTCAGAATAAAGAGTATATCTCTAGAGTCGAGTGAAAACAATAGACAACTATTTCACTCAGTCAATCGTGCATACTTAGTTTCACCAGAGTGTAGAGAAATAGAGAGACGGGCGTTTTCAATAAAAGGTGTTATTTATTGAGGAGTCTTCTTTCTCATGCAAGAGAAATGAATTGCCACAATTGCAATACTTATCATGAAGTAAAGTGCGTACAGTAAAAGGAGTATTATGAAATAATACAGTAAAAGCATTGATATGGTTTCTTAGCCATATGATATTTTAAAACGGATAAAATATATACATACATAAAAACATTGACTAACGTACTCAACTGGTGCTTCTAAGATACACCTACCCCGGTGTACCTGACCTAAGCCTAATACGTGGGAAGGAGTAAGTAAGTTGCAGTTTAAGTTAAGTTGGT
Source organism: Lissotriton helveticus (assembly GCF_964261635.1). Classification (NCBI taxonomy): domain Eukaryota; kingdom Metazoa; phylum Chordata; class Amphibia; order Caudata; family Salamandridae; genus Lissotriton; species Lissotriton helveticus. The sequence goes on from NC_136059.1 coordinate 407,646,103, forward strand.
TTTTGCCAAGAATCTGAATCAAGAATTCTCTTAAGGGTTTAGTCAGCTCCGTACCTTGGTTCTAGAATGTAGGAGGTCTTGTATCTCGTGTCTCAGGACTCGATCTCCCAGCAACCCGCAAGGGTGACTGGAAACACCGGAGATGGATTTCTCGGCAAGAGAAAAGACAGCGTCTCTCTCAGTGCGTCAAGGGAGGGTCGGCTTCCTTCGGCTCTTGCATCAGCTGGGCGTCGGGCAAGTAGATAGCCGCTCTGCTCCAAACCACCGTGTCTTTGCTTAAGGCAACGTTGGTATATTTATACCTGAAAGGTGCCAGGTTTGACGTAAGGGTGGACATAAGACGTCACTAAGAACTAACAGTTCTTTCTGGACTCCAGGAGTTCTTGTGCAAATCAAAACAAAAGCAGGGGGAATTCCCGGGCTGCTGGAGGCTTGGTTTGCTTAAAGAACACATTGTGCTTTCTAAGAGTCTATGGGAGTAGCTTTGCCGTATGTGGACTGCATGGGCTATGACTAGATATGGGCATGATTCCTATGCCTTTATAGGGATATGTTTTATTATAACCACATAAGGGCATGAATCGGGGATATCTAATTAGGGTCCTAGATAGATTCACAACAAGTTTCTTCATTTGGAGTGGACCGGAAGAATAGCTTAGTGAATTCACTCTTTAGCTGAATCTGTGTGATCCCCATCTAAAGTTCAGTACCAACACGAGTAAGGAACAATTACCAAATGCACACCAATATACAGTACAGAAAGAGATGTCTCAATGGGCATAATATAGTACAAATGACCAAGTTCAGAACAGAAAGAGGGAAGCGAAGTTGTGCGGTTCCTCTTTAATTGTATGGATGGCCAGCCGACACGTGTTTCGTCGTCAAGCGGTAACAATGCTTGTACGACTCATCAGGGCTGTAACGCGATGAAATAGGACCATAGGTCGCTAAGCCGGTGATACTTCCGACCCGGCCCCTGCTCGAGACCAGGTTAATGCTTGTCGGTGATTGATGCTCCAAATTTCGAGAGTTATGCAGTTAGGGCACGCTCTGTGTTTCAGAAACAGTGCTCCAGGCGATTATGGTGTATACGAAGCCACAAATGAAATACAGCAAAGCCTCTGTTTTCGTGGTGCTTGAATGTCTGGGTTGGACGATCCGTAGTGATGGTCCAAGGTTCTAGTACTCGCACAAGTGTGTGCGTTCAGAGATTAGAGCGAGCTGCTGGTGGCACGGTCTGCGGGATGTGTAACTCCTCACAGCGGTTCCGGGTATGTAAAAGGTCCGTACCCGGAACCGCTGTGAGGAGTTACACATCCCGCAGACCGTGCCACCAGCAGCTCGCTCTAATCTCTGAACGCACACACTTGTGCGAGTACTAGAACCTTGGACCATCACTACGGATCGTCCAACCCAGACATTCAAGCACCACGAAAACAGAGGCTTTGCTGTATTTCATTTGTGGCTTCGTATACACCATAATCGCCTGGAGCACTGTTTCTGAAACACAGAGCGTGCCCTAACTGCATAACTCTCGAAATTTGGAGCATCAATCACCGACAAGCATTAACCTGGTCTCGAGCAGGGGCCGGGTCGGAAGTATCACCGGCTTAGCGACCTATGGTCCTATTTCATCGCGTTACAGCCCTGATGAGTCGTACAAGCATTGTTACCGCTTGACGACGAAACACGTGTCGGCTGGCCATCCATACAATTAAAGAGGAACCGCACAACTTCGCTTCCCTCTTTCTGTTCTGAACTTGGTCATTTGTACTATATTATGCCCATTGAGACATCTCTTTCTGTACTGTATATTGGTGTGCATTTGGTAATTGTTCTGTATTTGTTGAGCGTGTGCCCTGCACACTCTTTAGAGGGGTTTAGGGCCTTTTTTCCCCTCACCTTTTTGCACCCAGACCTAACCATTCTCTACACTTACGTAAGCTGTGCGCCCAGTATTTCCCTGAACTTCTAAAAAACCCGAGTTCCCCATAGCTTTAACCAACACGAGTAAGAACCAGATTGAATTCTTAGACATCTGAATTCAGGCTACTGAGGGGGTTATTGAAGTATCGCTATATACCAAGCCAACAGCGTGAAACACCTTACTTCAATACCAAAGTTTCACCCACGGAGCCAGAAAGATGGAATCCCAATTAGCCAATTTTTAAGGCTAAGAAGAAACTGTACGAGTATCAGCAACTTTGAGATTCACACTGAACAACTTAAAGGTAAACTTCTTGAACGAGGACATCCACCTAGACTTATCAAAGAGTCCTACAAGAGGGCCAAATACTATAACAGAGATGCTCTGCTGCAGAACAAAATTGATAGCAGTGATCCCAAATTTGTATGTGTGACCAGTCATTCTAACATCAATAACCAGCTACGCCAAATCATATGCTCGCAATGGCACATTCTCTACTCTGGCACCCAGGATTTGCCAATGCCCAAACCAGTGTGTGCTTTTTGCCGTAATAAAACTCTTTGCAATCATCTGGTTCACCCTAAGTTTGATGCCACCCGGGGTCCATCTCTGGCAGCCAGCCCATCTGTGGCACTCACAGATGTGGCAACTGCCATGCATGCAGTTCTGCAATAGTATCAGCTGAACTGGTATGGGGCAGAAGAAAGTTTTTCGTTAATGAAATGACCAATTGTAGATCCGCCAGCGTCATTTATATTATCTTATGCCCATGCACCAAGGGGTATGTAGGCGAGACAAGCAGATAGTTCCGAGTAAGACCCACTGAACATAAATCTGCCATCAGGAATAACAAGAGAGGGGCTCCTCTAGTGGCACACTTGATAGAAAAACAACATTTGGTAACATATATCAAATGGACTATTTTGGAAAAAGTCCATAACCCCAAGAATAATAACATCAATGGCCTGAGGGGAAAAATAGAGGTGTATTGGATTTACACCCTCCAGACTGCCACTATAGGGCTGAATGAATCCATACCCTGGCAGAATGCTCTGCTATGATCCTCTGACTTCCTACTTTGGTTCCAGCTGAACCAAGGGCCTTATTGTGATATCTGTCATTCTCCTTGACTTTTGGCTTAACTCACTGTGCAGCATCAGTTCCCTCCCCTTCTCAGCCTTGTGGATTCCAACTATTGTAGCTTTCTCCGATTCACAGCCCTCTTTCACTCCAGGGTATCCAGGTCCCTTGGACACCTCTTACATTGGGGTGAGTGATCTTACTTTTTGATATATTCTTTTGTATTGTACAAATATTTTTCACCCACCATTGACCTAGAGCTCTCTCTGTGGCTGCTCCTTTATTGCTGTGGGGGACCGTGTCCGATCGGATGACGGTTCTGAACTGGGGTTTGGACTTTGCACTGGGCTCTGGGTCTGCGATTCAATGTCGGGCTCGTGGTGGGCCCCGGGTCGATCGTGGCCCAGATGCACATTATGGCATCCCCAATTTGGGCAGTTTGACCGAGTATGCCGTCAGACGTGGCACCCTTGATTATTCCCGATATGTGGATGGCTTATTCTATTTTTAGGTTTTGTCTTAACTTATTAGCAGATTTTTTGCGATGTTTTTGTATAAGTTACCTCATTAATTGTTTGTTTTGACGTTGATTTTTATCCCCAATATGGCACCCGTTCTTCCGACCGCACGTTGTTGCAGGTCTATAGTCCATGCTTTTGACATAACCTCAGTTCAGGTGAAACCAGTTACGATCAATGCACATATATATACCCCCAGGCGGACACACCAGCCGCTAGTGACTCGCGATACCTGCGGATGTTTTTTGAGGATCGAGGATGTGTCCCACCCGTTTTTCAGGTAAGGGTACCTAGGATTAGGTAGAATAGGCGTTGAAATCCTGCTGCAATCTCGGGGGCCCACCAGTCACTCTGGTAACTTTAGAATTGTTCATTTTATCTCCGCACTAATTATGAAGGCTCACGGAGCTCCCCCGACTTGACCAATAGAAGCCTAACTCAACGCACTGTATTTCTGCATTATTGATGCTCGCCTCCCAGTAAGTATGTAGGAGCCCCGACTCCGCTACTGAGACTTAGTTTGATGCACTAGTAGGGATGCCTTACACTCTGCCCCTCTCTCTATGTGCAGTATACCAGGACATTGCCGCTCCTTGCACGGCTGATCGGTTTGAACGCCACTAGACTTTCAATACGGCGCATTGTATCTCCACACCTTTGCTGTTCGCCTCCCAGTACGTATTGGGGAGGCCCAGCTCTGCTACAGATACTCAGTCAAACGCACTAGTAGGGAGGCCTTATACTCTGCCCCCTTTGTATGTGCAGTATATTGGGACTTTACAGTACAACGCACGGCTGATCTGTTTGAATGCCTTAAGATATCCCGGGACTGTTGACTAAACATCTGTCACTGCAATGATCTGTTAAGGGTAAGCAGGATCCTTTTGGTGACTAAGGAGGTACACTCCCTGTATTATTCCCTTTATATTCCGTAGCATCCATATTATACATTATTTAGTCTTTCTATCTCGTTTCAGCTAGGCAGCTTGTACCTACAGTCCAGGCTTGGTCGTTGGGTATGGGTCCTTTCTCCTGGGTCCACATGATAATACGTACCCTCAGTTTAGTTAGATTCCGATGTAGAACCCTGATGGATTCTTCCATATACTGGATTACCTTTTTAAAAGTTGTCCTTCTGTTCACAGATCAGGACATTTATTGATGCTAGTGACCTCTATGCATTGTGCACGGTCTACAAGAGACCTTATCCCTATAGGGCTATTTGCCCTGTATTTCTGAAACACATGTGGAGTACTTGGTATGTTTTAATTATAGTTTTTCTCTATATCTACTGTATTTTGACACAGGGTATTCACCTGAGTCTTTGTTTCTCACAGACCTATGGCACTTCCTATCTTCATCACAATTCTTTCTGATTCTATTCTCTTCAATATATACTTTATTCTTGATTTTCCAAGCACCTTCTATTCGGGATCTATTTTGCACACTAATAGTGGGTCTGTCCACAGCCAATTATTACAGTTTTGAATATTATATTATGTAATCATGTATGTCTCATTGTCCCCCACAGATGATTTAGCCCCCTGTTTTGCCGTACCATTTTGAATGATTCATATCATTAAGGAAAGTTCTGCCTCATTAGAATTGTATCGACTGCGCCCTGATGAAGGTACTGTGGACACGGGTCCTACTCCGAAACGCCCGTCGGCTCCTCCTTTTGATGTCATGTTGTTAGTGTAATGCTTTGTAGTACTATTGTTGTCTTGTCATATTTGCTTTATTGTGGTTTTGCTGTGTATGGTATGCTTGATGCTTGTGAGAATGTGTGGTGCTATTAGATGTTTGAATGAAATCTATGGATAACTTTTGTTTTGGGGCTCCTTTGTATATATGAAACATGTAAATTAACGAATTGTACATTAAGAAGACACCAGTCTGTAATGAATACATTTTCTTTGTTTCATAATAAAAGATAATTATGTTTATCAAATAATTTTGGTTTGGGACAGTGTTGATACACATCAAATGAAGGATATATTTACCTATGTACTATTGCGTTACCTAGGAGAGGTTTTGTTCATGTTCCCGATGATAGATATTGACACATATGTGTTCCGCTGTCTCCGTCCCCTCTTTTCTTATCCATAATAAACTCTAGTGGTTTCCGCAGTTTGTTACCTTTAAGTGTATTTTTGAGGATGGACAATAATTTGAATAGTACTGGCTGACTTAGTCTAGGCTTTTACCTCAATATACTCATGTCTTGTTTGCGGGCTTGCCAATAATTATATGGCCGCTAGGATTTGTGTCTGACTGATTTTCCTTGTAGTTACACTTTAGATTTATGTATATTGTTAACCAGACTTGGTGATAAGTAACACATAATATTTGGATAATATAGATTACTTATACCTCCTTTCGATCTTAATAATATTGTATTCGTGGCCTGGTTTGAGATTATCGCCTTTGACATGGGACGATTCCAAGATGGAGCATTTAGGAGTCCTAAAGTTAGGAGTCCTAACTTTACTACTACTAAATTGAGAAAAATCCTAATTTTAAGACTTTTGGTATTCACATCAGGCATTTAGGAGTTTTAAAGTAAGGAGTCCTATCTTTACTACTACTAAACTGAGAAAAACCCGAATATTAAGACTTTCGGTATTCACAGAAGGCATTTAGGAGTCTAAAAGTTAGGAGTCTTAACTTTACTACTACTAAATTGAGAGAAATACTATTGTTAAGACTTTCGGCATTCACAGAAGGCATTTAGGAGTCCTAAAGTTAGGAGTCCTAACTTTACTACTACTAAATTGAGAAAAATCCTAACTTTAAGACTTTCGGTATTCACAGAAGGCATTTAAGAGTCCTAAAGTTAGGACTCCTAACTTCTGTGAATACCGAAATGAGTAAGTGCCTTCTGTGAATACCAAAATGAGTAAGTGCCTTCTGTGAATACCAAAATGGTAGTAAGTTTAGGATTTTGTCATAAGTTAGTTCTGTGAATCGGGCCCAAGATTACTGTGAAATAAGAGTCCTTTTAGTATCTCACCTGGTCTTGATGGCCTTTGACTTGATATCGTGTTGGTCTAGCATGATAGATCCATTGATATCTTATACGCGCAACACGCTTTTAATTTGTTTTTGTCCTTGAGATTAGCTATGATGGGCCAAGAAAGCGGATACTCTCTACTATCTTCAGCTTGCCCATAACATGTTTAATTAAGGTTTTGGGGATTTGAATATGATTTGGGACATGGGACTATTATGAAATAAGAGTGCATTTAGTATCTTACCTGGTCTTGAGTGCCTTTGATTTGATAGCTAGTTGACCTAGCATGACAGATCACTTGATATCCTATATGCGCAACACACTTTTAAGTTGGTATAATCTTAGGCATATTATTGAGTATTTAAAAAAAATTAAAAAATTCTAGGATTACGCCTATGTATAAGGCAACATCCAAATACTAATAACGTACTTTCTACTTGTGTTACTACATGATTTCCAGACACCGTGGTCTCATCACTTCAGCGGACGAATACACAAATTGAGTAATATGCGATGAGTTGTGTCTACATTCACAACACAATAGCTAAATGCCCACTGTTCTATCTTCTGTACTTTACTTGAGGATGAGTTATGATAGTATTCCTCACAGGCCTGCACTTTGCTTTCACCACACTGCACTATAGGACTTTACCTGGAATCAGGAAATTACATCTTTGGGATCACAATTGGATCATGAGCCCATGCCTCAATCAATTTGATAACAGGAATACAAGATACATGTTCTGGTGGGTCCGTAGGACTACACCACGTCCCCTATTAGGTGTGTTTCTGTCTCACTTCCTACTTTTTTCCCTTTCTTTCCTTCACTGTAACTTAATATGGAATGCATTCTATATCTTTAAAATCACCTTTGTGTTCTAGTAATTAGCACAGTATGGTTTCCTTTCTTCTTGGGCTACACGTTTGCTGATATAATCTCATACTCTGGGATTTCATTGAATATATCTTTAACTCACCCCAATAAGGCCTTTTAAATGAGGGTTGGTCTATGCTTTTCAGGTTTAGTGTTACATCCTTTTGTCCATTATGATCTTTATAATCTGTAGATAAAACCTTAGCGGTTACAGATATAAGGTATCATAATTCTGATTTTCATGTTTAATTCCTAGCTCTTTAGAAGTCTGTAGATAATTCCATACAGATGAAACACGTGTTGGCTAGAAGGTTGTCTCACCAATTGTGTATTACAATGTTGATGGTCTGGATTGAAACATGTGAAAATTCTGAAACGAATAAAGAATGGAAGAAGAATTTTATGAACAACACTTTGTGGACTTTTTTTAATGTATTTAATTCTTTTTGCTCAGGTTAAAAATCAAACTGTACACATTGATAACTTATTTGGACTAAGTTACAAATGGGACCATTACTGTTGGGGAGAGGATGTAGCCTTACGGCTAGAGAGGTCGACCTCAAAGCAGGGCAACCGGGTTTAAGTCTCAGCAACGACGCTCAACATCCTGTGATTCTGGGCAAATCACTTCATTTCCCTGGGCCCAACAAAAATTAATTAGTCCATCAGTAACTAAACCGTTGCTCATGTAAAGCGCTCTGATACCTGATACCAGTGGGTCTAGTTCGGGCTGTATAAAACTGTAAAAAAAAACTGTGGAGAGTGTTCATTTACTTTTACCAGTCAAATGCAAACATAACGATTCCTATACTAACAATACCAGACAGCAAATCAGTGCCTTTTAACAAATTGATTAAAACAGAAAATCAGGATATGATATGTTAACAATGTAGATCAGAGATGCTGCCTACATTACATATATAAAGATTTGGAAAATATGTCCTTTTAATGTTACAACGTTGTAGAGCAAATGGAAGACGATTGGAAAGAAAAATTAAAAAATGTAAAGGAAGTGCTATATCTTTTTCAGGAAGAACTTACACAACAGTCACTATTATTTTCCATGATGGACCTACTACAACATCTGGACACTATGCTGTTTATTTAAAGTGTAACAGAGGATGGACGCATTGCAATGATGCCCACCTGAAATTCAAACCTATGTTTCCTTTTCAATTACCAAAATATTATATGTTATTTCTTAAGCCAAAGTTTTGAGAACATCATTCAGCTTAGTGGGGAAGATGTCAACAAAATTATGAAGCACGTCAATCTGTGTTTATAATTAATGTTTTAATTATTATTTTGCCCAATAGATATAATATTTTGTAAATTGTGTTTAAAAACAAATAGTTTATGTATGTGTTATCAATACTGTACCAGATGTAAATGAGATTGTGCATGTTTTCAGAAGTATATGTGAGAAAACATAGAGTTGATGTAGATGAAAGAAGTGATTAACAAAGTGTAGATAAGAAAACTCGCACATATTGATAATGATGTACTTAGCTAATTTGGAGTTTGTATGTACAATCAATTTGATTGTTTTTCCCCACTGTTCAATGATGATGCTACATTGAAATCACTGTGTATGGTGAAGTTATTTGTAACCCTGGGCGTAGTGGGCGTAGTGGGGCTCCGCGGAGCTACGCGGAGTGGGCAAGAAGCTATGCCCACTCCCGCACTCCGCGTAGCCCCACTACGCACCTCTCTCCTGCTCTCCCCTACATACAATATTTAAGCAACTACCCTGAATAAAACAATTTTAAAGCACTTACCTTGTCCGGGGCTCATCCGGGGCTCCCTCTTTGAATAGCATCCTTTCCTGGATACCAATGCGCATGCGCGGGCGGCCGCGCATGTGCATTTGTTTCCAGGAAAGGACGCTATTCAAAGAGGGAGCCCCGGACGAGCCCCGGACAAGGTAAGTGCTTTAAAATTGTTTTATTCAGGGTAGTTGCTTAAATAATGTATCTAGGGGAGGGCGGGAGGGAGGCGGGTGGCGGCCGACTCGGCTACGCACACGGAGTGGGCGTAGTGTTGCCGGCTACGCTGTCTACGCAAAATGCGTAGAAGGCAACACTACGCCTACTCCGTGGGCGTAGCCGAATCGGACGCCCAGGGTTAGTTATTTGCAAACTGAGAACAGCAAAAAAGGGAAACTGAAAATGTTATCTAATAATAAATTAATGTTATGTTCTCAAAAAACTTATATTACAATTTCTCTAATATATTATCATTAAATAATAGTTTTTATATTTTTTTCTTTATAGTAGGTACTAATCAAGATTGAAAACTGTTTTAATGCTATTTGGGATAACACTACTCTAAAACAGATTTACTGAATGATGTATCTAAATTACTTGAAAGGTAAGAATACATAATACAATATTCATGATAAACTGGAAAAAAATGTAAAATGTATTTATATGTTATTTGTTTCCAGTATAAATAATCTACAACTTTTAGACTATTTGAAAAGTATCATCCCATTTCTGAGGCACAGTATCACACTCACTTTCTGTAAATGTGCACACACCAACAAGAGTGCTATAATAATAGTTGGCCTTTTATTTTGAGTTACAGTTTCTGTAGCAAACTGCTTCTACTTTTAAAAATGTAGTATTCTTATGTGACTTTTGAAACACGTTCAAAACTGTATTTATCTGTATTGTAAGTTATATTATTCTTCACATAGGTATATTTAAAGTAGCATATGTATATATAAATACTAATATCTATGCTTGAAACTAAAATTTGAAAAAATTACAGTTTTAAAGTTTGATGTATCTTCTCATTTGAACAAACATGTTAACATATATCTTAGAATTAATAGGCCTAAGTTTAAAGAAATAGAATCTACTGTAGGCTTTTCCCGGAGGGGGCAAGATGACAGCCGCTTAGGTGGACGTTAGCAGAGCTGGAAGGTAGCGTTCCGACCGTATCGTTGTGGCTCATGTGAAGAAGAGAGGGTCTCACCGTGTATCGACCCTTGATCCATCCCCCCATGCTCTAAATGCTGCTTTGTAATAAGCGCCCCCGGCCTCAGCATTTTGGAACTGTCTCCCTTGTTAGACGCTGCTTTGAAACCTACCTGAGACGCCTTGTGTTCCGCCTCTTGAGCAGGGATCCCACTATGGCGCCGAAGTTAGTGTCGAGCGGCGCTGCCGCCAAAGCGGCAACAGCAGCTGCCACCCGTAGCGCCCGGAGTGAAGCACTGCTGACTCAGGGGGCTAACCCGCTCCCTGGTGAGAGCGTCCCGGCCCCTAGCGAAAGTTCCCCCGGACAGCCTCAAAAACTGCGCCTGCCGGAGGCAAGGAGAGGAAAGGGCGGACCTCCGAATGCAGGAGCCACAAGAAACAAGCCGCTGGGACCCTCGGTGGTAGACCTGCTGCAGCGAGGGAGAGAATCGGCTGCCACAGTGAGTATTGATGCCGGGCGCTTGTCAGAGGAAAATGCTGGAAATAATGTTGGAAGTGGAACGGGAGCTCGGGTGGACAGTACGGGGAGCCCCAAAGCAATAAACAAATTGGCTCGAGCTGCTCAGGATAAAGAGAGCCTGACAGGAATGTGTATGGCTGGTGCAATAGGGGGGGCTAAGGAGTGTGCAGCACCTAAGGAACAAATTAATGCAAACAGCCTGGTTCTAAAAAACGCACCTACGAGCACCTCACTCGCTAATAGGGGCAGCAATGATAAGAATGACAAGAATGGCTTGGGGGACTTGACCAGTAGTACCCTAGTATTGGAAACCACCAGGACCCCAATAGCTCAAGAGGACTTAAACCATTTAGACAGTCAAAAAATAACTGACGTATTGGAAGACAAGAGTTTTTGGAGGATAAAAACAGCTTGGAAGTGGAGAAGGAACCAAGTGACGTTTTTTTTTCCGTGTCCGAGGAAGCGGAGTGGACTGATGATGTGCTAAGCACGTCGCAGGGGGCTAGTAGCCTGGTGTCAGATCTGGAGGAGAGCGAGGAGGAACTACCCTCAACAACAAAAAAAGTGTCAGGGCAAAAGGGAAAGGAAAATAAGGGGAGAAAAGATCTCTCATGGGACTATTCTGCAAACACTCCGCTCTCATGCTATTGTGGTAAATCGACCTCTGCGTCAAGACCCGAAGATCCCCCTATGCTCGAGACCATCCATCAGGCTATACTTGCCCATGGGGATGAGGCACGCCAAGATAGTAGAAAAACGCATGCAGGGATGAGGAAAATGCAGGGAGTAGTAAGAAAATGATCAAAGGCATTTTCCAACATGGGGGAAAGAGTGGCAAATCTGGAGGAAAGGGTGATGGGTGCCGAAAGTGATGTGGCTAAAGCAGTTACGATGGTGGAGGCCCATGATGCCCAGATCAAGGACATACAATGGAAGTTAGAAGAGTCTGAAAATAGGCAAAGAAGAAACAACTTAAGAGTTCTGGGGTTACAGGAAGGTTTTGAGGGGTCCGACACCAGGAACTACAAAATTAGTCTTTTTTCAGCAGCTTTTCCAGAACTATAGGAGTGGGACTGGTCATTTGAGATACAAAGGGCACATTGCATCCCTTTCAAACAGAGAACACCGGCGAAGGAGGGCGACAGACCTCGGGCCATTTTGGTCTTTTTCGGAAATTTCCTCTTGAGGCAGTCTATATTAGATAAAGCAAGAACCGACGCGAGGAGATCAAGCTGGGAGGTTTCCTTTTTCGTGAGACCGGACTTCTGCCATATAACGGTAGAAAGACGCTGGAGGTTAAGACAGATGCTGAAGCCGTTCCAGAATAAAAATATCCAGGCATATATGGTTAATCTGGCACAATTAAAAATCATTAATCACTGAACCACACAGTATTTCTCCTCTGAGATCAAGGCAAAGGAGTATATGGACTCTTTGGACAAGTAGCATGTTGGGGTTATACTGATGGGTTGAGTTGCGGGGGGTACAGGAGGGGGGGTGGAAGAGCAAGGAGGTAATGGCTGGACTCTAGAACGTACTATGAGTCATGACGCGGGGGGTTTCTTCTGCGTGTTGTAGTAGGGGGAAGGGAAGTACTTAATAGTTTTTGTATAAAAGCTGACTGTATTATTGGGAATATGTTGCTTCCCTTCCTTTAGCCACATTGTTTAGAATTATGTGTTGTGTTTTAGGACCTACTACCTTCTAGGATCGCGCACCAAATATGCACAGATCCAGGTCTGAGCGCTCTAAGGGGGGGTAGGTTGCTTTCAGGAGGGGGTGGTCAGTGGGGTGGGGGGTCACAGGGTAGGAGGGGGCTGGGAGGTGGTTGTGGGCACTCTATGGGGTGGGAAGGGGGGTAAAAAGAGAAAAAATCAATAGATTCAGGTGTATTGTTGTCACTGTTCTGATGTATGAAGGGTCAGTCTTGGAACAAAGGAATGAAGAGAAAGCTTAGGATTTGCTTTTTGAATATAGGGGGGCTGAATGACTGGTTCAAAAGGCAGAAACAAGGGCACTTTGTAGGTATGAACGGCTTGGACGTCATATGCATTCAGGAAACGCAACTGCCCTGGTCCAAGAAACATCTGTTAAACATCAAGGGCTTTGACCTAGTGGGGTGTTCTACGCAAACATCCACGGTTAGAGGGGTGGCCATATTGGCCAAAACTAATTTGGGAATTTGTAAACGTTCTATATCTGATGCCTGGGGCAGGTGGGCGATTGTTGAACTAAAGATAGGGTTCACACTGTGTACAATCTATGGATCTAAACAGAACAAACCCGATCTATTTGACAAATTGGAGCTAGAACTACTGAACTGGCCATATCCACTTATAGTTTGCGTGGACTTTCATTTCTCCGTGGATTTTACCGGTGGCGACAATAATGCAAGTAATGCCGGATGCAAACCTAAGGTTTTTAGAGCCCTATCTGCTTTTATTAATACGCACAGTGTGCTGGATGTATGGGGGTATAAGGAACCATTGAATCCGAGTTTTACCTATTTTTCATGCCCCTATAAAAAATACACCAAGTTGGATTATTTTTTCATCTCATGTACAGGGGCAGGAAGAATAGGAATTAGTAAAATGCCAAAGGTAATATCTGATCATAGTCCACTGATCCTGGTTTATGAGAAGGATAAGGTTGTAAATCCCCCTATAGGTGGACGTTTGAGAGGAGACTATTAGTAGACCCTAAATTTATGAAGAACCTTAAGATCTGGGCACAGAGTTATTTTGATATGAACAGGTATAGTGCCCCTCAAAATTGTGTTTGGGACTCGTTTAAGGCAGCGTTAAGAGGGGAGACAATTAGCTTCTCTGCTAGTCAAAGGAAAAAAGCCTGCGAGGTACATGAGTTGCTCGTGGACCAGCTAGTACAGGGAGAGTAATAACATATGAGAGATATCATAGAGGGGAAAGAAGCAACCAAAAGTTTATGTAAGATCTGAGCCCTCAAGGCGGAAATTTACAAAGCAGATGCTCAGAAAAGCGCTGATGATTACCATGTACATAAGGGAAGAATGTACAAGACAGGGGAGCAGGCTGGTAAGTTATTGGCATTGAGGATTAGGCAGGGGTTTAGTAGAAATCTGGTAGGCAAGATTCAGTTGGATAATCAAGAGTTTACAGAACCAGAAGACATCAAAGGGTGTTCAAGGAGTTCTATCAAAAGCTATATCAAGAGGAGGCTAGGGCAGACCTCCTTAGCTTAGCTTTTGAGGACTTTGGACATACTCCGACTCCCCAAGAGAGGTATGTGTTAGATAGGGACATTGAATTGAAGTGATAATGGCTCTTCAGAACTCACCAGCTGGCAAAGTCACTGGGCCGGATAACATCCCAACTGAAGTTTACAAGTGCCTACCGGAAGTTATAGCCCCTATATTATTAGAACTATTTAGCGGTATAACATGTTCAGGAGTAACTCCAGATTCATGGAAAAAGACGAATATTGTAGTCTTCCATAAAAAGGGCAAAGTTAAGGAGGACCCCGGGTCGTACCGTCCAATATCCCTCATAAATGCAGACACTAACATCTACGCAAAGGTCTTGGCTAATATTCTAGGAGGGGTCATTGGTGGTCTAGTCTTCCCGTGGCAGCATGGGTTTATCCCGGGTCGGGGAACAACTGACCACATGAGATGTGCCATCACGCTGTTCGATGCGCTTGCTGCCTCTGGGGGTCGGATCGCTATGATCCTTCTTGATGCTGAAAAAGCCTTCGACCGCGTTACCTGCATGTACTTATGGGGGATATTGGAACAGAGGGGATTTGGCCCTAAAATAATTAAGGCCATAAAGGCAATGTATGTCGACCCGAATGCTAGAATCCAGTTAATGGGCGGAGTATCGGACAGAATATTTATCTCCCAGGGGACCTGTCAAGGATGCCTCTGTTCTCCAATTGCATTTGCCCTTTATATAGATCTGGTAATAAGAAGGTTTCTGGGGTGTGGGGATATTAAAGCAGTGGTATATAATGGATTTGAAACCAAGTTGTTAGCGTACGCGGACGACTTGACAGTTACAACTTCTGATCCGAATACTGCTAGGTCCGCCTTGAAGGCAATCACCTCAGAGTTTTGCCACTGCTCTGGGTACCTTCTCAATGAAAATAAGACTCAGATAGTCTGTTTAAATAACATCATAAAGCGTGATGGTAGATACACAGATTCGGCAATCTATTTGGGGGTCAGAATCAGTCCCACAATGGAGTCAATAATTAAAGAAAACTATGAGCCAATGTTAGACTTAATTACATTGGAGCTAAAGAGGATTGATGCCATCCATCTATCATTAATAGGGAGAGTTAATGTCCTAAAAATGACTATGCTTCCGAAATTGTTGTATCTTTTTCGATCGATTCCGCTCATGGTGGGGGAAAGGGTGCTAAAATCTATTGAACCAGCATTCAGTAATTTTTTATGGCAGTATGGAAAGATAAGAAGATCTCTCAATTATTTGTCTTTACCGCAAGGAAGAGGAGGAATGGGGGCCCCTAATATTAGGTTTTATTTAATGGCCTCTCTGTTTAGTCAAATGGCGATATTTGTTGACAGCACCACAAATTACCCTAATAGTCAACTTGGGAGTGTCTTTTCACTCTCTATTTATGAACTATTGTTGGGGAAAGAAGCAGTGGGGCTCTTACTATGAAATACAGACCACCGATACTATAACAAAAAAAGATACAAGGTGTTGGATAGTGTATGGGGGGTGTGGAAAGTGGTCAAGAAAGTAATAGGGATTCCGAAATATAATTATTACACACCCCTCTGGAACTCAAAACTTTTTCCGCACCTGAGTAGTAATGGAGGGTGGTTAGCTTGGGAATCGCAAGGAATTAGTAGAATCGGGGACCTTTGGGAAGGTGCGGCCCGATGAGTTTTCTGGAGCTCCAACGGAAATTTGGGGTTGAGGTGAAACACAGTTTTAAGTTTATGCAAATTTTTCAAACCCTAATGTCCATTAGACCCCGGATAAGCCCCGGAGGAAAAATCAAGATCCTCGATTATGTTCTGGGGGGTGGTACTAGGATTGGTTTGATCTACGGGGCTCTGTCTGCTATAATGCCAGATGATATAGATAAGGTGGAGGCCTCCTGGGCGCTAAAGCTAGGGGATCCAGATGTGGATCTAGATAGAGCGCTGCAGCTGGCATGTAATCTATTTTGCTCCTCGAACCTTAGGGCACAACATTATAAGACTCTATTTAAGTTATATTTTACTCCAGCTAAGCTCTTTGAGTGGGGGAAAAGAGACGATGATAGGTGTCCAATGTGCTCTCTGGGGCCGGCAAACTTGGTACATATGTTTTACGAATGCAGTGTATTGAATAAACTTGGCTCGTCGATCGAAACATTTTGGGAGGGGCTGCCAGGGGTTAAAATTACTCTATCCCCGGACTTGATGATATTTGGAATAGATTATAAGTTAAGATTGAAAAAGGAGGAGGAAGCATTTATATTCATCTGTATATCAGTTTTAAAAATACTATTGGCTGCACGGTGGAAGGATTTAACGGCACCCTCATTCCAGATGTGGCTGTCAAGATTGCTAGGTATCATAACATCGAAGCTTCCCTATACTCCCGAAGGGGTAGAAGGATGAGGGAGTTGGGGCAGAGTATCTGGGCCCCTCTAGAAAGCTGGAGGGATGCTAGAATGTAGTAAATGAATGCTTTCTCGCCCCTTTCTTTTAAACCTTTGGATTAATTAGACTTGTTTTCAATCATGTTGTACTGATGTATTTACGGATATTCATGATTAATTGTGATAACCTTTTAAGACATGTTGGTGCTTCATTGGAATATGTCTTTTAATTGAAATTTTTTGTATACACCTGATATCTAATAAAAAAATATTTTAAAAAAAGAATCTACTGTATATGGCACAACCCATGCACTCATTCATTCATCCACACACTACCTGTATACACAGTGACTAGCTTTGCACTCATCCATTTACTCATGCAGTACCTATGCACTCATCCATTGACTCAAGCAATATCCATGCACTCACATTCAACTAAGTAGAACATTTTACTCATCCCAACAATCAGACACAAATCCTTGCACTTATCTATTTGTTCATGTACTATCCATACAATCATCCATTTACCCAGGCACTTCTCATGCACTCATCCAATCACTCAGGGACTACACATGCATTTGTCCAATCACCCAGGCACTACCCATGCAGTTATTCAATCACTCAGGCACTACCCTTACACTCAACATTCACTCAGGCACTACGCATACACTCATCCATTCTCCCAGGCAATACCCATCTACTTGTAATAAGGGTAGCTAGTGGGTGTTACCAGGGTTCACACACAATTGGTCAGGACCCAATTTGGGCTATAGCACAAACCCAAACGGAGGTTTCACCCAGACACCACCTGTTCCAAAGTATTCGACATGTGTGATTGGTTTTGTGCTCTTTTTGATTATGTGGGTTTAAACGGTTAATAAATCCCCTAATCTTATTCAAGACAAAGTACAAACCGACACGTGTTTCGCCCATTCAATCAGACCACATTGATTTGCCGTGATGAAGACACACCCGTTATGCCAGATTTCTATTATATATTATAGTTTCAACTGACCAAATAGATTGATCTGCCTTGAGAAAGCCCTGGCCTATTGGCACCTGGATGAAACACGTGTCTGCTGTTCCTTTGACTTTGCACTCAGCTTCAATACAGAAGATAAGACCACTGAAAACGAGTTCTTCAACCTTTCTTGTACATATGACGTTGAGAATAAGATTGGGGATTTATTAACCTTTAAACCCACATATTAAAAAAGAGCATAAAAGCGATCACACTATCCATGTACTCATCAAATGACCCAGGCACTAGCCATGCACTCATCCAATGACCCAGGCACTACCCTTGTACTCATCCAATCACCCTGGCACTACACATGCACTCATCCAAGCACCGAGGCACTACCCATGCACTCCTACAATCCCAGAGGCACGACCGTTGCACTCAACCATTCTCTCTGGCACTATAAATACACTCATCCATTCTCTCAGGCACTACCCATGCACTCAGCCAGTGAACCAGGCACTATCTATGCACTCAACCATTCACTCAGGTACTATGCATACACTCATTCATTCTCTCAAATACTACCCAGGCACTCAATCAATGACCCAGGCACTATCCTTGCACTCATCCAGTCAACCAGGCTCTATCCATGCACTCATTCAATCACCCAAGGCACTCCCCATGTACTCATCCAATCACTCAGGCATTACCCTTGCACTCAACCATACACCCACACACTATGCATACACTCATCAATTCTCTCAGGCACAACCCATGCAGTCATCCAAGGACCAAGGCACTAACCTTGCACTCATCTAGTCACCCAGGCACTATCCATCAAATCATCTAGGCACTACCTGTTCATTCATCCAATCACTCAGGCACTACCCTTGCATTCAAACATTCAGGCATTACACTTATACTCATCCCTTCTCTCAGACACCACCCATGCACTCATCCAATGACCCAGGCACTACCCATGCACTCATCCAATGACCCTAGCACTACCATTGCACTCATCCAATCACTCAGGCACTACCCTTGCACTCAACCATTCACCCAGGCACTACGCATACACTCATTAATTCGCTCAGGCACTACCCATCTACTTGTACTCGGGGTAGTTAGTGGGTGTTACCAGGGTTCACACAAAATTGGTCAGGAACCAATTTCGGCTATAGCATAACCCAAAAAGCTTTTTCACCCAGACACCACCTGTTCCAAAGTATTCGACATGTATGGTTGGTTTTGTGATCTTTTTGATTATGTGGGTTTAAAGGGTTAATAAATGCCCTAATCTTTTTCAAGACAAAGTACAAACCGACACGTGTTTCGCCCATTCAATCAGACCACATTGATTTGCCATGATGAAGACGCACCCGTTATGCCAGATTTCTATTATACATTATAGTTTCAGCTGACCAAATAGATTGATCTGCCTTTAGAAAGCCCTGGCCTATTGGCACCTGGGTGAAACCCGAGTCGGCTGTTCCTTTGTCTCTGCACACACCTTTAATACAGAAGATAAGACCACTGCAAACGAGTTCTTCAACCTTTCTTGTACATATGACGTTGAGAATAAGATTGGGGATTTATTAACCTTTAAACCCACATAATCAAAAAGAGCAGAAAACCAATCACACTATCCCTGTACTCATCCAATGACCCAGGCACTAGCCATGCACTCGTCCAATGACCCAGGCACTACCCTTGCATTTATCCAATCACCCTGGCACTACCCTTGCACTCATCCAAGCACAAAGGCACTACCCATGCACTCATCCAATCCCGCAGGCACAACTGTTGCACTCAACCATTCACTCAGGCACTATGCATACACTCATCCATTCTCTCAGGCACTACCCATGCACTCATCCAGTGAATCAGGCACTACCTATGTACTCAACCATTCACTCAGGTACTATGCATACACTCATTCATTCTCTCAGGCACTACCCATGTACTCAAACAATGACCTCAGCACTATTCTTGCACTCATCCAGTCACCCAGGCACTACCCATGCACTCATTCAATCACCCAGGCACTTGCCATGCTCTCATCCAATCACTCAGTCATTACACATATACTCATCAATTCTTTCAGGCACTACCCATGCACTCACCTAATGACCCAGGCACTACCCATGCACTCATGCACTACGCATATACTCATGCTTTGTCTCAGGCACGACCCATGCACTTATCCAATGACCCCAGCACTATTCTTGTACTCATCCAGTCACCCAGGCACTACTCATGCACTCATTTAATCACCCAGGCACTAACCATGCTCTCATCCAATCACTCAGTCATTACACATATACTCATCAATTCTTTCAGGCACTACCCATGCACTCACCTAATGACCCAGGCACTACCCATGCACTCATCCAGTCCCCAGGCACTAGTACCCATGCACTCATCTAGTCACTCAGGTACCACCCTTTCACCCAACCATTCACTTAGACACAACGCATACACTCATCCATTCTCTCAGGTACTACCCATGCACTCATTTAATGACCTTTGCACTCATCCAGTCATCCACACACTACCTGTATACTTATGAATCAAATAGCGACTAGCTTTGCTCTCATCCATTTACTCAGGCAGGAGCTATACACACATCCATTGACTCAAGCCCTATCCATGCACTCACACGTGCATCCAAGGAGTACCTCTGCTCTCATCACAGCAATCACACACTAATCCTTGTCCTTATCAATTTGTTCCTGCACTACACATGCACTCATCTATTTACTCAAGCACTACTCATGCACTCATACAATCACCCAGGTACTACCCATGCACTCATCCAATCACCCAGGCACTACCCATGCACTCATCCAATCACCCAGGCACTACCCTTGCACTCATCCAGTCACCCAGGAACTCTCCTTGCACTCACCCATTCACTCAGACACTACACATACACTCACCCACTCTCTCAGGCACTACCCATGTACTCAACCAAAGACCCAGGCACTATCCTTGCACTCATCTAGTCACCCAGGCACCACCCATGCACTCATTCAATCACCCGTGGCTCTACCCATGTACTCATCCAATCACTCAGACATTACAACATTATACAAAAGGAGGATGGCTGGGTGACAATTGTGCACAGTTTTGAAACAGTAAAACCAATCCGAGTGTCTATAGCTCGAAGGAAAAGGTAACGGCCATCCACCGTTCACCAGATGGTATAGAAAACCATACCAAAACCAAACAAGCAATATATCCTGAGCTCATTTTCCCATTAATCAAACATAAGTTGATCTTCTCAAACTTTTTTTATTATTGCACAGCACTTCTTTCAAAGCAAAGTCACTACCCTTGCACTCAACCATTCACCCTCGAACAATGCTTACACTCATCAATTCTCTCAGGCACTGCCCATGCACTCATCCAAGGAAGGACCCAGGCACTACCCTTGCACTCATCTAGTCACCCAAGCACTGATGGACTACCCAGGCACTTATCCAATCCCCTGGGCACCACCCTTGCACTCAGCCATTTACTCAGGTACTACGCATACACTCACCCATTCTCTCAGGCACTAGCCATACACTCATCCAATGACCCAGGCACTACCCATGCACTTATCCAGTGACCCAGGCACTACTCTTGCAATCGTCCAATCACGCAGGCCCTAACCATTCACTCATACACTATGCATACACTCATCCATTCTCTCAGGCACTATACTTGCACTCCTCCAGTCACCCAGGCACTACCCAATGCACTCATTCAATCACCCAAGGCACTTCCCTTGCACTCATCCAATCACTCAGGTATTAACCTTGCACTCAACCATTCACTCAGGCACTACGCATATACTTATGATTTGTCTCAGGCATGACACATGCACTTATCCAGTGACCCAGGCACTACCCATGCACTCATCCAAGCACTGAGGGACTACCCCTGCACTCATCCAATTCCCCAGGCACTTCCCTTGCACTCAACCATTCACTCATGCACTATGCATACACTCATCCATTCTCTCAGGTACTACCCATGCACTCATCCCGTGACCCAAGCACTACCTATGCAATCAACCAATGACCCGGGCACTATCCTTGCACTCATCCAGTCACTCAGGCACTACCCATGCACTCATTCAGTCACCCAGGTACTACCCATGTACTCACCCAATCATCCAGGCACTACCTGTGCGTTCATCTAATCACTCAGGCACTACCCTTGCATTCAAACATTCACTCAGGCATTACATATATAGTCATCAATTCTCTCAGACACTACCTGTGAGAAGTTGGCCTGGTATATGATGCTCACTAGTTCTAGTGATCACCTTGTACCATGCCAAGCAACCCTTATGGTGCAGGTTGTAAAGTCAACCTTATAGACAAGCTATCCTAGGGGTAGCATGGACTAAGCAGTCTTAGGCTAAACTCTGTAAAGGCATGTGAAGCAAGCTGTTTTACCATACACAATCCCTTGAATACCAAATGAAAGGACACCACACAGATATATATTGAAAATATATATAGATGTATTTCTACAAATAACCCTGATACTCTTTATGAGCACAGAAGCAAATGCGTTAAAACAAAACACAGTTTAAATACACAAAAGTTGCACAATTATGGATGAGCCCTAGGGGCCACCTAAACCATATACTAAAATAGTGGTATAAGAACCACTATGGGGAAAGTGAAGAGGCCTAGGGCCTGGGGAATCGCTGGAGCTGTTCGGGACTAGCAGTGAAGAAGTCGGGAAAGGCCCGCGGAACTCGGGTGCAGTGCGGAAAGTGCACGCTTTACCAATGCAATGTCAATGGTGCGTAAAAGTTACAAAGTTAGTTATTAAGGAACCTTCCGAGTGACCTAGGAGGATGAAACTTTAGACACAGACACTAGAGGTGTATACCAGTGTGGGAACACCGGCGTTGCTGAGTTACCTCACCCACAGGAAACGGGTGCACAGGGTCGAAGTAGTGTCGGGTTTCGTCACGCAGGTCGATGGTGCTTGGAGCTGAAGATGCTGCAGGCGGCTCGATGTGAAGAGTTCCGGTGGATCCAAGGGTGGATCTGAAGAGGTGAAGACCTGAAAGCAGAGGGGACAATGTTCAAAGTCACTAGCCAGTGACTACCGTGGAACCAGAGTGGAACCAGGCGATGTCGGGTGCAAACAGGCGTTGAGGTGTAGCTTCTCTCTGCAGCCACGTAGACACGAGGGGTTGAGGACGTCCAGGAGTCAATCACGAACTGTCCCACGCAGGCTTCTCGCTGTTGGCGGTGTCGGCAACTTGATTGGAGCAAACAGGCCTTGGCTAATGCAAGCCACGCAGGAATCAAAAAAGGCTTGTTACTCGGACCAGCAAGGTCAGAGCAGGTGTTCCTTTTTACAGGAGCGAGGGCAAGTCTGGAGCAACCAGACCCACAGTGTAAGTTGAAGGTTTCATCGCCAAGATGGCCGCTAGCCATGTGGCAAGTGGCCGGGATGGCGCGTCAAGTGGCACAATGCAAAAGGGCGCCACGCAGATCGTGGAGATGCTGGGGGGCTGATCTTCGGTGCAAGGGCTGCTCGAGGTTGGGGCTTCTCAAACCCCAAAGCACAGCGTCAAGGGTGCCTCTGATGCTGCGCAGTCAGCGTTTCGGGGGTCTTCCAAGAGGTCCGTTCCCACGTCTCTCAGTGCCTCCACGGGTCCCTTCTTTGCAGGGACTGTGGATCGGGCTGTGAGAAGTCTGGGAGTCTGGGTCTTGTCAGGCTCTGGGCTCGGGCTTTGGCGGGAGGCAGCGGCAAAGCAGACGTCGAGTTGCTGGTTGGTGCCTGTGTTCACAGGGTGGTCACTCCTTGGCCACAAGGGAGATTCTCTTCCGTCTTCTGTGCAGCAGAATGTCAAAGTCCAGTCTTCTTCTGTATTTCAAGTTGATTCAGGATGATCTGAAGTCTCAGGACACAACTCCCACTCTTATTCGAATCTGGGGGGCCGGATCACCTACTAGGTCCCTCCTCTGGGTGGAACCAGGAAGGGGGGTGGTTACACCCCCTTTCCTTTGTCCAGTTTCGCGCCAGGACTGGGGCTGGAAAGCCCCAGCACCGGTTTGAACTGGCCTATGCACAGGGACACCTTGTGTGCCCCAGGCATGTCTGATTCTATTCAGCCCTGTCCTACCCAATACATAAAATCCTGTCTGGGGTGGTGCTAGCACCTCCCCAGGCAGGAAACCCTTTGTCCAAGCTGCCCTCGCTGGAAGGACTCCCAGCAGCAGGAGGTCAGACTTGTGTCTGTGGTGGCAGCATCCATTTTGTGATGCTGAGGCTCTGTTTAACTTTAACTGGGGTTCAGGCTAGGTACATGTCGTGTCCCTCTAGAAGGGTGGAATGCTACCCCCGTCGCCAGAACTGGCGAGGGGGTAGTATTCCAATTTGTATGACACCTTACTCGACATGTTTTGATAAAGCCAAACCCAAGATAGCATTTAACCGCGAGGTTCATAATGCACTTAAGAGTATATGGTATGGCAGTATCATGAAACAGCTAAAGGACATGGTTCCGAAAGCTGCAGACAGGCTCAGCTCATGCCAGAGCACCATCTCACATATTCCCAAGCACTCTGCCTCCAGGATTGATGAGGCCTTCCATAGGAGTGGCTGATAGGGATATATGTGTCCATTTTAGGTTAGGTATAGGCATACTACACCTAAGTAAGGGGTGATTACACCGACTTACCCCAGCTGAGTGATCAGCCAGTTGTGTCAAATATGGAGGCCAGGCCAGGGGTGGCACAATACATGCTGCAGCCCCTGGTAGGCCTTGGAAGCACCTATGCCCTGGGTACCTGGGTACACTGTTACAGGGGTCAATAAGGTGAACCAGTTCCAATGTCGTTATGCACCTAAAGTACATGGGTAACAATTTAGAGAGAGAACAGCAGGCTGTGGGTCTGATTAGCAGGCCCACAGCCACATTAAGTCATAAACCAGTGAAGCAAAAAGCAAAAATTTGGGGTGACCATAGGATAGCAGACCCTACTCTCCTACACAACCCCCCCCCAAACGCAGGGACATTAGACTAACCTTGACCAGTAGTGTCTTCATGTTCTAAGTGGAAGTACCTGGAGAGACCATCTGCATTACCATGGTCAGTCCCTGGGCGGTGCTCCACTGTAAAGTCCATCCCCTGTAGGGAAATGGACCACCTGAGCAGTTTGGGGTTTTCACCCTTCATCTGATTAAGCCATAAGAGGGGCTTATGGTCGGTCTGAATCTTGAAGTGAGTGCCAAACAAGTATGGTCTCAACTTCTTCAGGGCCCACACCACAGCAAAGGCCTCCCTCTCAATGGCTGACCAACGTTTCTCTCTGGGGGTCAGCCTTCTGCTAATAAAAGCAATGGGCTGGTCTTGACCATCTACATTAAGTTGTGAAAGCACAGCTCCCACTCCCAACTCAGAAGCATCTGTTTGGACAATAAACTCTCTTGAGTAGTCAGGACTCTTCAGGATAGGTGCAGAGCACATGGCCTTCTTCAGGTCATCAAATGCCTTTTGACAGTATTCTGTCCACTGAACCTTTTTGGGCATCTTCTTGGATGTCAGATCATTAAGAGGAGTCACAATGGACCCATAGTTCTTAACAAACTTCCTGTAGTACCCAGTCAGGCCCAAGAAAGCTCTGACCTGAGTCTGGGTAGTTGGAGGAGTCCAGTCATTTATGGTCTGAATCTTACTCTCCAGTGGTTGAACTTGGCCTCCACCCACAAGGTGGCCCAAGTACACAACCTTACTCTGCCCTATCTGGCACTTGGTTGCCTTGATAGTGAGGCCTGCCTTTTGCAGAGCCTCTAGCACTTCCTTCAGGTGGACCAGGTGATCCTCCCAGGTGGAGCTAAAGACAGCAATATCGTCCAGATATGCTGCACAAAAGTCATCCAACCCAGTAAGGACTTGATTCACCAACCTTTGGAAGGTGGCAGGTGCATTTTTCAAACCAAAGGGCATCACCACAAACTGGTAATGCCCACTGGGGGTAGAAAATGCTGTCTTGGCCTTAGACTCCTCAGCTAACCTGATTTGCCAGTAGCCAGCTGTCAAGTCAAATGTGCTCAAATACTTGGTAGAAGCCAATTTGTCTATGAGCTCATCTGCCCTTGGAATTGGGTGTGCATCTGTCCTGGTGACAGCATTGAGTCCTCTGTAATCCACACAGAACCTCATCTCTCTCTTTCCATCTTTGGTGTGAGGTTTGGGGACCAGAACCACTGGGCTAGCCCAGGGGCTCTCTGAAGGCTCAATGACACCTAACTCCAGCATCTTTTGCACCTCAGCCTTGATACAGTCTCTGACATGGTCAGGCTGCCTGTAAAGTTTGTTATTTACAGGAAGACTATCACCAGTGTCCACCACATGGGTACACCAGTTAGTCTGACTGGGTGTCAGGGAGAACATATGTCGATATGACTGCAAAACCTGTCTACAGTCATGTTGCTGATGTTCAGTGAGGCTGCCATCTAAGGCCACACCATCAACTGAGCCATCCTCAGGGTTCTGAGTCAGCAGGTCTGGGAGAGGGTCACTCTCTTCCTCCTGCCCCTCATCTGTAGCCATGAGCAAGCCCATGTCTGCCCTGTCAACATATGTTTTCAGCCTGTTAACATGGAGCACCCTGTTAGGGCTCCTGGGAGTTCCTAGGTCCACCAAGTAGTTAACCACTCCCTTTTTCTCAGGGATTGTATGGGGTCCAGACCATTTGTCTTGGAGTGCTGCTGGGGCCACTGGCTCCAACACCCATACCTTCTGTCCAGGCTGGTACTCAGTCAGGACAGCCTTTTGGTCATGCCAGGATTTCTGTAATTCCTGGCTAGCCTCAAGGTTTTTGGATGCCTTCTCCATATACTCAGCCATGCTGGAGCGGAGACCAAGTACATAGTCCACTATGTCTTGCTTGGGCTTTTTGAGAGGTAACTCCCATCCTTCCCTCACCAGACATAGGGGTCCTCTTACAGGGTGTCCAAACAACAATTCAAAGGGGCTGAAGCCAACACCTTTTTGTGGTACCTCTCTGTAAGCAAACAGAAGGCAGGGCAGAAGGATATCCCATCTTCGCCTGAGCTTCTCAGGTAATCCTTTGATCATGCCCTTTAGGGTCTTGTTGAATCTCTCAACAAGCCCATTGCATTGTGGATGATATGGAGTGGTGAACTTATAGTTGACACCACATTCCTTCCACATAGCTGTCAAGTATCCTGACATGACGTTTGCACCTCTATCAGATACTACCTCCTTAGGAAACCCCACTCTGGAGAAAACTCCAAGTAAGGCCCTGGCCACAACAGGAGCTGTTGTGGTCCTAAGTGGAATTGCCTCTGGGTACCTGGTGGCATGGTCCACCACCACCAGTATGAATCTGTGCCCAGATGCTGTAGGGGGATCCATTGGTCCAACAATGTCAATCCCTACCCTTTCAAAGTGCACCCCCACCACAGGTAATGGTATTAGGGGGGCCTTTGTGGTACCACCTGCTTTGCCACTTGCTTGGCAGGTTACACAGGAGCGACAAAACTCCTTTGTATCTTCTGACATGTGAGGCCAGTGAAAGTGACAGACAAGTCTGTCCCATGTTTTGTTCGGGCCTAGGTGTCCTGGTAAGGGAATATTGTGTGCCAAGGTAAGAAGGAAGCCCCTAAATCGCAGAGGTATGACCAACCTCCTGGTTGCACCAGGCTTGGGGTCTCTACCCTCTGAATAAAGGAGCCCATCATCCCAATAAACCTTATGGGTACCTTGAGCATTCCCAGCAGCCTCAGCAGCAGCCTGCTGTCTGAGGGGTTCAAGAGAAGGACAGGATAACTGAGCCTGCCCCAAGTCTGCCCTAGAAGGGCCCCTTGTCCCCAGAAACTCAACCTGATCAGGTTCAAGCTCTATAGGGACAGTTCCTTCAGGGGTCTCAGAATCAGCTTCCTGTGAAGGCTGATCCTCACTTGTAGGCATTTGGGAAGGCACAGCCTTTACCCTCCTGTTCCTTGTCTTGGAAGGTACTTGGTCCATTGTTCCAGGATCCAAGACCTGAGGTTCAGAGAGGCACTTTTTGGCCTGTGACATGGTCACAGCAAGGACATGTGATGATATCCCTAACATCTCTGCATGAGTCCTGTACTCAACTTCTGACCATAGAGAGCTCTCCAGGTCATTGCCCAACAAACATTCTACTGGGAGATCAGCACTAACCACAACTCTTTTTAGGCCAGTTACCCCTCCCCAGGAAAAGTTAACAATTGCCACACTATGGGTAGTAGTGACATTGCTGGCATTGGTCACCAGGTAATTATCACCTGGTATGTATTGTCCAGGGTCCACAAAGCTAGGCGTCACCATAGTGACACTGGCACATGTGTCCCTGTATGCTTGAGCCACTTTTTCATTAATTAAAGGTGTCTGTCTGTACTTGCCCAAATTATTGGGACTGACAGTAGGGGAAAAATCAATCTCCCCATCACAAATCAGAACAGCCTGTGTGGGGACTCTGACTAGGTCAGAATCTCCATCAGTTCCCAAGGTGATACCCACTACCCCCTTAGTCTGTGGACCAACACGGCCAACTATACTAGTGGGTGCAGGTGCCTTAGGGGCTGCAGTGTTGGGGGCTCCACTCTTTTTACAATCACTTGTCCAGTGAGTGGTGTTTTTGCAAAAGCTACACCAGGGTTTTCTTTGACCTTCTTTCTTCTTCTTCTTGGAAGTTTGGGACCCACCCTCAGTATTAGTTTGGGGCCCTGTTGAAGACTTCTGGTCTTTAGCTTTCTGCTCCCCACCCTTCTGGTCTGTTTTCTTTTGGTCACCACCCTGGTTCTGGTTCTGGTTCTTTTGCTTAACTCTGGTTCTAACCCATTTGTCTGCCCTCTTTCCCAATTCTTGGGGAGAGGTTAGATCTGAGTCAACCAAATGTTGATGCAACTGCTGGTTCTGACAGTTATTTAAAATCTGTTCTCTCATAAGCAAATTGTACAATCCTTCATAGTCTGTAACCTTACTTCCCAGCAACCAGCCCTCCAGAGCCTTAGTGGCACATTCAACAAATTCAGACCAGTCCTGAGTCTGTGCCTTCTGGGTGTCTCTGAACATTAACCTGTACTGTTCAGTGGTTAAGCCTAACCCATCAATCAGAGCACTCTTCAGGACCAGGTAGTTTCTAGAATCCCCATCACTAACTGTGAGGAGTCTGTCTCAGCCTCTACCTTCAAATGAGAGCCACAAGATTGCTGCCCACTGCTCCTGAGGGACCTGCTGTACTTTGCAAGCTCTCTCAAGTGCAGTCATCCATTTGTGGATATCATCCCCAACTTTGTAGGGGGGCACAATCTTACTCAGGTTTCTATTGTCATAGGACATGTCTTTATCCTTAGGGATAGTGCTGCCACCAGTGGATTCTAATCCACTCTCTCTAGGCTGCCTTGCTCTAGCAAGTTTCTCTTTGGCCAGGGCGACTTCTAACTCTTGCCTCTGAATCCTAAGTTCAGCCTCTCTCATTTTGGCCTCATGTTCCCTTCACTGAGGGCTAGTAAACTCCCTTCTGGAGTTGCCATGAGAACCTCTAGAAACATGGGAAGTATTGGACTCACCTGAGTGATTCCTCCTCCTCCTATGCTCCTGGTTAAGTCCATTTGGGGGTCTGAATGGGTTGGACCCACCTTCAGTCCCAAATAAGCTTAGGTTAGCCTGGTTAAGCCTGCTGACTACCACCTGGCTATCTCTACCATCATCAGAATCACTTTCTTCCACCTCCTCCTCCTCTTCCTCTTCCTCAGGCTGAGTATTCCCAGTGGTCTGGTCTTCCTCATCTATCTGGATGACAGGGGCAGGGGCATCAGGGTTATCGTCTTCAGTGGGAGATCCTCCATCTCCAGTCCCTGAGGGGCCTGGTTTGGAGTTCTTTAGAGCTTCAGACTGGTCTAACAGCTCTCTGAGGTGTCCTGCTGTAGGAGTAGGACCTGTTTTGATTCCTCTCATGGAACACAGTTGCCTCAGTTCCTTAAATGGAAAGATAGCAAATTTGGATGGTGCCCTTGGAGGGTCACTCTCAACAGAGGTGGTTCCAGTGGATCCCTCTGCTCCAGACATTGCTCTAGTGTGGTGGATGTGTTGCAATCTACCTACACTTGTGTTTTCCTACAAAACCTATCTAGTAGTTGTAGTCAGGGTGTGCTACTCCCTATCCTCTACAACAACTAAGTTTAGTAGAACTTAAGTATATCTAGTCTTGTTTTAGTGTACCTATCAGGTACCTGTATGATCTTTCAAATGATATTTTCAAAGATTGTAATGGTAAAACAACAGCAAGCTCAAATCCTAATCCGCTGCTCACCAATGTGAGAAGTTGGCCTGGTATATGATGCTCACTAGTTCTAGTGATCACCTTGTACCATGCCAAGCAACCCTTATGGTGCAGGTTGTAAAGTCAACTTTATAGACAAGCTATCCTAGGGGTAGCATGGACTAAGCAGTCTTAGGCTAAACTCTGTAAAGGCATGTGAAGCAAGCTATTTTACCATACACAATCCCTTGAATACCAAATGAAAGGACACCACACAGATATATATTGAAAATATATATAGATTTATTTCTACAAATAACCCTGATACTCTTTATGAGCACAGAAGCAAATGCGTTAAAACAAAACACAGTTTAAATACACAAAAGTTGCACAATTATGGATGAGCCCTAGGGGCCACCTAAACCATATACTAAAATAGTGGTATAAGAACCACTATGGGGAAAGTGAAGAGGCCTAGGGCCTGGGGAATCGCTGGAGCTGTTCGGGACTAGCAGTGAAGAAGTCGGGAAAGGCCCGCGGGACTCGGGTGCAGTGCGGAAAGTGCACGCTTTACCAATGCAATGTCAATGGTGCATAAAAGTTACAAAGTTAGTTATTAAGGAACCTTCCGAGTGACCTAGGAGGATGAAACTTTAGACACAGACACTAGAGGTGTATACCAGTGTGGGAACACCGGTGTTGCTGAGTTACCTCACCCACAGGAAGCGGGTGCACAGGGTTGAAGTAGTGTCGGGTTTCGTCACGCAGGTCGATGGTGCTTGGAGCTGAAGATGCTGCAGGCGGCTCGATGTGAAGAGTTCTGGTGGATCCAAGGGTGGATCTGAAGAGGTGAAGACCTGAAAGCAGAGGGGACAATGTTCAAAGTCACTAGCCACTGACTACCGTGGAACCAGAGTGGAACCAGGCGATGTCGGGTGCAAACAGGCGTTGAGGTGTAGCTTCTCTCTGCAGCCACGTGGACACGAGGGGTTGAGGACGTCCAGGAGTCAATCACGAGCTGTCCCACGCAGGCTTCTCGCTGTTGGCGGTGTCGGCAACTTGATTGGAGCAAACAGGCCTTGGCTAATGCAAGCCACGCAGGAATCAAAAAAGGCTTGTTACTCAGACCAGCAAGGTCAGAGCAGGTGCTCCTTTTTACAGGAGCGAGGGCAAGTCTGGAGCAACCAGACCCGCAGTGTAAGTTGAAGGTTTCGTCGCCAAGATGGCCGCTAGCCATGTGGCAAGTGGCCGGGATGGCGCGTCGAGTGGCACAATGCAAAAGGGCCCCACGCAGATCGTGGAGATGCTGGGGGGCTGATCTTCGGTACAAGGGCTGCTCGAGGTTGGGGCTTCTCAAACCCCAAAGCACAGCGTCGAGGGTGCCTCTGATGCTGCGCAGTCAGCGTTTCGGGGGTCTTCCAAGAGGTCCGTTCCCACGTCTCTCGGTGCCTCCATGGGTCCCTTCTTTGCAGGGACTGTGGATCGGGCTATGAGAAGTCTGGGAGTCTGGGTCTTGTCAGGCTCTGGGCTCCGGCTCCGGCGGGAGGCGGCGGCAAAGCAGATGTCGAGTTGCTGGTTGGTGCCTGTGTTCACAGGGTGGTCACTCCTTGGCCACAAGGGAGATTCTCTTCCGTCTTCTGTGCAGCAGAATGTCAAAGTCCAGTCTTCTTCTGTATTTCAAGTGGATTCAGGATGATCTGAAGTCTCAGCACCTCCCCAGGCAGGAAACCCTTTGTCCAAGCTGCCCTCGCTGGAAGGACTCCCAGCAGCAGGAGGTCAGATAGCATTTAACCGCGAGGTTCATAATGCACTTAAGAGTATATGGTATGGCAGTATCATGAAACAGCTAAAGGACATGGTTCCGAAAGCTGCAGATAGGCTCAGCTCATGCCAGAGCACCATCTCACATCTTCCCAAGCACTCTGCCTCCAGGATTGATGAGGCCTTCCATAGGAGTGGCTGATAGGGATATATGTGTCCATTTTAGGTTAGGTATAGGCATACTACACCTAAGTAAGGGGTGATTACACCGACTTACCCCAGCTGAGTGATCAGCCAGTTGTGTCAAATATGGAGGCCAGGCCAGGGGTGGCACAATACATGCTGCAGCCCCTGGTAGGCCTTGGAAGCACCTATGCCCTGGGTACCTGGGTACACTGTTAAGGGGCCAATAAGGTGAACCAGTTCCAATGTCGTTATGCACCTAAAGTACATGGGTAACAATTTAGAGAGAGAACAGCAGGCTGTGGGTCTGATTAGCAGGCCCACAGCCACATTAAGTCATAAACCAGTGAAGCAAAAAGCAAAAATTTGGGGTGACCATAGGATAGCAGTCCCTACTCTCCTACACTACCCATACACTCATCCAATGACCCAGGCACTACCCATGCACTCATCCAATGACCCAGGCACTACGCTTACACTCATAAAACTCTCAGGCACTACCCTTGCACTTAACCATTCACTCAGGCACTACCCATGCACTCATCCAATGACCCAGGCTCTACCCTTGGTCTCATCCAGTCATCCAGGCACTACCCATGCTCTCATACAATCACCCAGGCACTACCCATGCACTCATGCACTATGCATATACTTATGCTTTGTCTCAGGCACGACCCATGCATTTATCCAATGACCCAGGCACTACCCTTGCACTCATTCAATCCTCCAGGCACTACATGTGCGTTCATCTAATCACTCAGGCACTACCCTTGCATTCAAACATTCACTCAGGCATTACACATATAGTCAGCCATTCTCTCAGACACTACTCATACACTCATCCAATGACTCAGGCACCACCCATGCACTCATCCAATGACCCAGGCACTACACTTGCACTCATCTATTCACTCAGGCACTGCCTTTGCATTCATCCATTTACACAACATAAACTTTTTCTTTATTAAACCTGAATAAGTGGTTCAGTAAGAACCATTTTAAAAAAAATGATTTTATATATATATATATTTTTTTAACTATTTTATAGTTTTTTGGGTGTTTTTATATGAAAATGTAAACAAAAATATAAGCACAAAACAGTGTGCCTAGTTGGGGTAAAAATATCAAGAATATTGGTTATTAATAGTGTCCAACATGGTTTGGACAACCTGTTCCCCCGCACTCGGAACTGTCACACATTTGGGGCAAAAAAGTCAGACCTTGGCAAAATCAGGCAATTTGTTGCCTGTTGCTCTGCCATGATGTTCCTGGCTTCGCATCTTCCTTTTCCTTCAGCCTGGTGCATTATGCCTGAGCAAGCCGGTTCTCATGCATAGTCTTGAGGTGTTTATACATGGAAGATGTTCTGCATGAGTATTTCTAATCGGATCCTCGAGACAGCTCCTTCTTGCAAATATTGCAAGTGACTTTCTGAATGTTCACATTCTTCTGCCCCTCAGGAATAGAGAAGAACTCTCAGACCACACTGACCACAAGCCATTTCATTGTTTTTTTAGATTTTCGTCCTGTACGCAAATCCAGAAGTACATGCAATCTACGCGGACGTACCGCGACTCCTGAAATTTTTAAACATTTTTAAATATGCAAGATTGTTAGCAAAACTGTAACCTTGAACTTAAGCTCATTATTGTCTATATATAAATATTAATATCACAAATAAAAAAGATAAAGTTGCATCTGGATCGCGATTCTGCACTTACATCTTAGAAACAAACAAGGAGATACGACACATTTTAAACCAAAATATTAAAGTAACATTCAAATCTAAATTGTGCAATATCATAAAATACATGATTTATTTAAATCATGCAGGAGCCGCTATTCCTACGTGGTCCCAAAAGTAAGGCATGTAGTGTGCACAATGGTTTCGCAAACCCACAAAATACATACATTTTGTTTCGAATTGCATTTAGCCTAACTAAATATTCATTTTATTACTCGAGTTGTAAACTAGTACTCTTAAGATATACATAAAGTATTCATTTCACTCCATTTTACAGTTGTACATATATAAATGGGATCACACATAAAAGGCGAGGAATCGCGTCCAGTAGGCAACTCCATTTTTATATTTAAAAACACTTATATATATATATATATATATATATATATATATATATATATATATATATATATATATATATATATATATATATATATATATATATATATATAGATATAGATATATAGATATTACCTACTGGCGATAGCCAGTAGGTATATATAGTTAGGATTTTTTTCCTATGGGATTTTTGAAAATTCTATGTCGAATAACTTTGGCGTTTGAGGACAGAATTGGCAGGAAAATGGAACATTTTGTTTCTGAGCAGCCCCTGAAAATTTGGGGGGGTTTCGTCAAGGGGGGGCCGAGAAAAAAGGGGGGTCCCAAAACGTGTTTTTCCTATGCAATTTTCCATAGGGCGGTTGGCCTCACTTTTAGCCCGAACGGCTGAATGGATTTACACCAAACTTGGCAAAATTGTAGGGACTGGTAGCCCGATGTGCCTTTGCTATGTCTCAAGATATAGGCTCCAGTGGTTTTTACGAAAATTAACTTTGAAAAATATATATTGGGCTACATTGGGCTATATATATGTTGGAGCCCAAATGTAGCCCAATGTAGCCCAATGTAGCCCAATGTAGCCCAATGTAGCCCAAAGATGGCCACCAGAGACAAAAAAAAACAAATGTAGCCCAAATATCAGCCAGATGTAGCCCAACTATAGCCCAATGACAGAATGTCCCAGAGTGTTCTAAAGAACAACTAGAGTGCTAACAGTCCTACTTATTACAAAGGTATGGCACACCTGAAGCCATCTTGATTGGAATAAAGTGGTAACTCTTAAAACATTTAATTTAAAAAGGAACAAAATGAGGGGGTTCATTTTGTCATAGAAAGTATGATTAGCGAATATATGACGAAATCCCGCATATGTATGTAATGTAATGTATAGGCATTTATATAGCGCACTACTTACCCGTAGGGTCCCAAGGCGCTTCGACCGCTGCGAAACCCTTCCTGGCTTCCCTGAGAGATGGTCCCTTAATGGGTATCTCCAGGGTGAGACCAGGCATCCCCGGCGGTCTGGTGGGGCCGTTAGTGAAGATGAGGCAAGCTTATGCCCAGAGTTGCCAAGTGTGATCGCTGATCAGAGTGGGCACCGAGGCGAGAGAATTATCGAGTCCGCTGACCCTGGTCCAGAAACCTGCCGCGCCGGGAATCGAACCCTGGTCCCGGGCCGTCCTCTGCTCTCGGGTCTGCCGCCTCTAACCAGTGAGCCACACTACTTCACTACCATCAGTCCGCAAAAAAAATCCTGCATGTACTATTAGGCCGCAAATTAAAATAACGAAAACTTTTAGAACGAATATGCCTTTAGCATACACTAAACAACTAAACTACCCTAAACCCTAAAACACTACCTCCAGCATGACCCTACACTACACAAACAGTACAACACTACCCTAAACCCTAAAACACTACCCCCAGCATGACCCTACACTACACAAACACTACAACACTACCCTAAACCCTAAAACACTACCCCCAGCATGACCCTACACTACGCAAACACTACAACACTACCCAGAACCCTAAAACACTACACCCCAGCATGACCCTACACTACGCAAACACTACAACACTACCCTAAACCCTAAAACAATACCCCCAGCATGACCCTACACTACACAAACACTACAACACAACCCTAAACCCTAAAACACTACCCCCAGCATGACCCTACACTACACAAACACTACAACACTACCCTAAACCCTAAAACACTACCCCCAGCATGACCCTACACTACACAAACACTACAACACAACCCTAAACCCTAAAACACTACACCCCAGCATGACCCTACACTACGCAAACACTACAACACTACCCTAAACCCTAAAACACTACCCCCAGCATGACCCTACACTACGCAAACACTACAACACTACGCAAAACCCTAAAACACTACACCCCAGCATGACCCTACACTACGCAAACACTACAACACAACCCTAAACCCTAAAACACTACCCCCAGCATGACCCTACACTACACAAACACTACAACACTACCCTAAACCCTAAAACACTACCCCCAGCATGACCCTACACTACGCAAATACTACAACACTACCCTAAACCCTAAAACACTACCCCCAGCATGACCCTACACTACGCAAACACTACAACACTACCCAAAACCCTAAAACACTACACCCCAGCATGACCCTACACTACGCAAACACTACAACACTACCCTAAACCCTAAAACACTACCCCCAGCATGACCCTACACTACGCAAACATTACAACACTACCCTAAACCCTAAAACACTACCCCCAGCATGACCCTACACTACGCAAACACTACAACACTACCCAAAACCCTAAAACACTACACCCCAGCATGACCCTACACTACGCAAACACTACAACACTACCCTAAACCCTAAAACACTACCCCCAGCATGACCCTACACTACGCAAACACTACAACACTACCCTAAACCCTAAAACACTACCCCCAGCATGACCCTACACTACACAAACACTACAACACTACCCAAAACCCTAAAACGCTACACCCCAGCATGACCCTACACTACGCAAACACTACAACACTACCCTAAACCCTAAAACACTACCCCCAGCATGACCCTACACTATGCAAACACTACAACACTACCCTAAACCCTAAAACACTACCCCCAGCATGACCCTACACTACGCAAACACTACAACACTACCGTAAACCCTAAAACACAACCCCCAGCATGACCCTACACTACGCAAACACTACAACACTACCCTAAACCCTAAAACACTACCCCCAGCATGACCCTACACTATGCAAACACTACAACACTACCCTAAACCCTAAAACACTACCCCCAGCATGACCCTACAGTACGCAAACACTACAACACTACCCTAAACCCTAAAACACTACCCCCAGCATGACCCTACACTACGCAAACACTACAACACTACCCTAAACCCTAAAACACTACACCCAGCATGACCCTACACTACGCAAACACTACAACACTACCCTAAACCCTAAAACACTACCCCCCAGCATGACCCTACACTACGCAAACACTACAACACTACCATAAACCCTAAAACACTACACCCCAGCATGACCCTACACTACGCAAACACTACAACACTACCCTAAACCCTAAAACAATACCCCCAGCATGACCCTACACTACACAAACACTACAACACAACCCTAAACCCTAAAACACTACCCCCAGCATGACCCTACACTACACAAACACTACAACACTACCCTAAACCCTAAAACACTACCCCCAGCATGACCCTACACTACACAAACACTACAACACAACCCTAAACCCTAAAACACTACACCCCAGCATGACCCTACACTACGCAAACACTACAACACTACCCTAAACCCTAAAACACTACCCCCAGCATGACCCTACACTACGCAAACACTACAACACTACGCAAAACCCTAAATCACTACACCCCAGCATGACCCTACACTACGCAAACACTACAACACAACCCTAAACCCTAAAACACTACCCCCAGCATGACCCTACACTACACAAACACTACAACACTACCCTAAACCCTAAAACACTACCCCCAGCATGACCCTACACTACGCAAACACTACAACACTACCCTAAACCCTAAAACACTACCCCCAGCATGACCCTACACTACGCAAACACTACAACACTACCCAAAACCCTAAAACACTACACCCCAGCATGACCCTACACTACGCAAACACTACAACACTACCCTAAACCCTAAAACACTACCCCCAGCATGACCCTACACTACGCAAACATTACAACACTACCCTAAACCCTAAAACACTACCCCCAGCATGACCCTACACTACGCAAACACTACCCAAACCCTAAAACACTACACCCCAGCATGACCCTACACTACGCAAACACTACAACACTACCCTAAACCCTAAAACACTACCCCCAGCATGACCCTACACTATGCAAACACTACAACACTACCCTAAACCCTAAAACACTACCCCCAGCATGACCCTACACTACGCAAACACTACAACACTACCCTAAACCCTAAAACACTACCCCCAGCATGACCCTACACTACACAAACACTACAACACTACCCAAAACCCTAAAACACTACCCCCAGCATGACCCTACACTACACAAACACTACAACACTACCCAAAACCCTAAAACACTACACCCCAGCATGACCCTACACTACGCAAACACTACAACACTACCCTAAACCCTAAAACACTACCCCAGCATGACCCTACACTACGCAAACACTACAACACTACCCTAAACCCTAAAACACTACCCCCAGCATGACCCTACACTACGCAAACACTACAACACTACCGTAAACCCTAAAACACAACCCCCAGCATGACCCTACACTACGCAAACACTACAACACTACCCTAAACCCTAAAACACTACCCCCAGCATGACCCTACACTACGCAAACACTACAACACTACCCTAAACCCTAAAACACTACCCCCAGCATGACCCTACACTACGCAAACACTACAACACTACCCTAAACCCTAAAACACTACCCCCAGCATGACCGTACACTACGCAAACACTACAACACTACCCTAAACCCTAAAACACTACACCCAGCATGACCCTACACTACGCAAACACTACAACACTACCCTAAACCCTAAAACACTACCCCCCAGCATGACCCTACACTACGCAAACACTACAACACTACCCTAAACCCTAAAACACTACCCCCAGCATGACCCTACACTACGCAAACACTACAACACTACCCTACACCCTAAAACACTACCCCCAGCATGACCCTACACTACGCAAAAACTACAACACTACCCTAAACCCTAAAACACTACCCCCAGCATGACCCTACACTACGCAAACACTACAACACTACCCTAAACCCTAAAACACTAGCCTCAGCATGACCCTACACTACGCAAACACTACAACACAACCCTAAACCCTAAAACACTACCCCCAGCATGACCCTACACTAAACAACCACCACAACTCTACACTACACTAACACAACACTACACTACACAATCACTAACCCACGAAAAAATTAACACAAACCCACTTACCTCTCTCGTCATCGTGGTTTTCACAACGCAAATGCATTTACCATACATGCCTTTAAAACGTAATTCTTTGTAAAGGCATGCATGATAAATGCACATGCGTTTTGAAAAAATGCAGGATAATGGTATGCGAGGTCAATGACCTTGCGGGATAATGGTATGCGGACTGAAAGTCTGTGGGATAAAAAATGCGGGAAAATGGCTGCAAACCATGATGTGCAGCAGACTTCCCTGGTGAGCACTAGCTTTACTACAGTGATCTAATGAGCAACTAGAGTGCTAACATTCAGAATTTATGGCAAATGTGTGACACATCTGAATGCCTTCTTGATAGAACCAAAGTAAACAAGCATTGAAAATGCAATAGATCTCGCCCTCGTTTAAGTTAAAGCCATTCTGTTTGTAATGAGGTGGCTTTTTAGCTTTGCTTTTATTAGTGTTTTTAAAACTTTCATGTAAATAACATGCATATGTATGCATATATGTATATGTATGCATGCATTTATATTTATATAGATATGCAGATTATATATGTTTATATATGTATATTACCTACTGGCGATAGCCAGTGGGTATATATAGTTAGGATGTTTTCTCTATGGGATTTCTGAAAATTCTATGTCTAATAACTTTGGCGTTTGTGGACGGAATTGGCTGAAATTTTCAGGAAAATGGCACATTTTGTTTCTGAGCAGCCCCTGAAAATTTGGGGGGGTTTCGTCAAGGGGGGCCGAGAAAAAAGGGGGGTCCCAAAACGCGTTTTTCCCATTCATTTTTCCATAGGGCGGTTGGACTCACTTTTAGCTCGAACGGCTGAATAGATTTACATGAAACTTGGCAAAATTGTAGATATGGTTTGCCCGACGTGCCTTTGCTATGTCTCAATATATGTGCTCCAGTGGATTTTGAGAAATTAACGTTTAAAAAAATATATATATCTGTGACAGCGCTCCGGTTAGCGCCCCGGTTCGCGTACCTGACGCGTAACGGAACTTCGCGAAGTGAAGCTGATTGGCTCTCCGGTGTCTGTCAACATTCTAAACAGTCCGGAGCGGCCGCCATCTTGTCTCTCGGTAGGATCGAGAGACAAGATGTGGTGAAAAACGAAGGGGGAAATGAAGGAAAGGGGGCAAGGTAGACCCCTCCTGACCCCCTAGGATTGATGAGGGGGATATTAAAGTGCCCCGCGGGGCAAAAAATAAAAAAACATTTTTTTTTTGAGATTTTACGCCGTAGAGGCGCGTCCCGGTACGCGAACCGGGCAGCTCACCGGGCAGCTCACCGGGCAGCTAACCGGGCAGCTAACCGGCAGCGTAGCTGTCAACATTGTAAACAGTCCGGAGCGGCCGCCATCTTGTCTCTCGGTAGGTTCGAGAGACAAGATGTGGTGAAAAAAGAAGGGGGAAATGAAGGAAAGGGGGCAAGGTAAACCCCTCCTGACCCCCTAGGATGATGAGGGGGATATTAAAGTCCCCCGCGATTTTTCGCGGTAGAGGCGCTTCCCGGTACGCGAACCGGGCAGCTAACCGGCAGCGTAACGGGAGTCCGCCATCTTGTGTTTTTGGAGCGTCCGGTTCGCGTACCGGGTAGCGTAACAAGGGGAAAACCAAGAGAAACAGTAAAAAAAAAATGAAGGGAATAGATTTCCAGCAAACTTGGCAAAATTGTAGGGACTGTTTGTTTGATGTGCCTTTGCAAGGCCTCAAGATATGTGCACGCGTGGATTTTGTCTAATTAAGGTTAAAAAAAATATATATATCTGTAAGCGTGCTCCGGCACGCTTACGTTACGGGTTTTGTTTGCGCTGCAGAGCCGATACGTCACGGTTATGCGACGCGTCATGAGGCGTCTCACGTGGCTACGTGATACGTCACGTAATAAAGAATATATTTTACAGCTATAGATATTAGCTTTTAAAAAACCAATGAAATTCACTGAAAAAACCATAGGTTATAGACCATATATAGTTAGGAATTTGCATTTACAAAACCTTGAAAATTCACTGAAAAAACCATAGGTTAGAGACCATATATAGTTAGCTGGACATTTTATTGACATAAAACCAATGAAATTCCATATATAGTTAGTTGCACTAACTATATATCGCGCACCCGCAATCCACTGCTGATGATGTCACATATTACATCATTCATGACATGGTCAGTGACATCACTGATGACATCACTGATGACATCTCAAATGACATCACTGATGACATCACTGATGACATCTCAAATGACATCACTGATGACATCATGACACACCAATACCAGTTACTACATACGCACTCACTGATTCCTACGTCTACACACACATTCACTCATTCACCCATACAATCACTCATACATACAGTCACTCATTATTACAACACTATCATATGCACTCATACACCTATGCAGACACTCACACACTGCCACTCATCCATGGAGTTACTCACACACCTAGTCAGTCCTGTAAAGAATCAATCACACTTCCATTTCCTCATCTATACAGTTAAACACAGAACACCATACTTCAGTGACATCACTGATGACATCACTGATGACATCTCAAATGACATCACTGATGACATCTCAAATGACATCACTGATGACATCATGACACACCAATACCAGTTACTACATACGCACTCACTGATTCCTACGTCTACACACACATTCACTCATTTACCCATACAATCACTCATACATACAGTCACTCATTATTACAACACTATCATATGCACTCATACACCTAGTCAGTCCTGTGAAGAATCAATCACACTTCGATTTCCTCATCTATACAGTTAAACACAGAACACCATACTTTTTCACACATATACTAACACAT
The DNA here is from genome assembly GCF_964261635.1 of Lissotriton helveticus. Taxonomy (NCBI): domain Eukaryota; kingdom Metazoa; phylum Chordata; class Amphibia; order Caudata; family Salamandridae; genus Lissotriton; species Lissotriton helveticus. Next base: position 407,687,722 of record NC_136059.1, read on the forward strand.
ACTTACTCTCTTATACAATCACTGATACAAGTACACATTGATATGCGCAGAGTCACACACCTCCCAGCCAGCCACACACACACTCAGTCTTCCATACATCCACTCATTCTTCAATATGTAAAACATATTTAAACTTTACAAAAACACACAGACACTAGATGATGTCATCAGTGATGTCATTTGAGACGTCATCAGTGATGTCATCAGTGATGTCATTTGAGATGTCATCAGTGATGTCATCAGTGATGTCACTGACCATGTCATGAATGATGTAATATGTGACATCATCAGCAGTGGATTGCGGGTGCGCGATATATAGTTAGTGCAACTAACTATATATGGAATTTCATTGGTTTTATGTCAATAAAATGTCCAGCTAACTATATATGGTCTCTAACCTATGTTTTTTTCAGTGAATTTTCAAGGTTTTGTAAATGCAAATTCCTAACTATATATGGTCTATAACCTATGGTTTTTTCAGTGTATAGATATATATATATATATAGATATATATGTAGAAAAACTCTTCCCTGATAGCCCGGTTACCTCGGCAAGAATAGAGCACAGACCACCGTGGCTTCGTCAGCTGAACTTTATTTAGGTTCCATAGACAGCGCAGCAACAGCCATTACGCGTTTCGTCCCTCACGGGAGACTTGATCACATATATGTATATATATGAAAACAAAATCCTGGCCCTCCAGTTCCAAGGAGGGAATGCAAAGAAGGTACCGACCACAACAGAGTTATATCCAAAGAAAGAAAAAGACGGGTTTCAAAGTTCCATATTCCTTGTTTATTCACCCATAATGGTCCAGACAAGTGTCCGCCTCAGACGCGTTTCGATCGCTTCGCGATCTTGTTCACATGACGTGCTGATGCCAGACCACCATTTCTAAATCACGAGCATCCAATCAAAAAAAATAATTGGTAGTAGTGTGGAACAGATATAAAAGAAAGACATTGAATGAAGGAGCATGTAATCAAAAATTTTGAAAAATGACTTATTTAAACATTCAATTTTGAAAGCTATTATATGTAAATTGGAAATAGACAATTAATCCATCTCATGGATAAAAGTGTCACCAAATCAAAGCCTTCTTAAAAAAAATTATATAAAAAATATTTACATATATATTCACTGAAAATCCATAGGTTTCAGCCACGTTATAGTTAGGAATTAGCATTTAAAAAACCTTAGAAATTCACTGAAAAAACCATAGGTTTCACACATGTTATAGTTAGCTGGACATTTCACTCATACAAAACCATTGAAATTCCCCCGTTATAGTTAGCTTAGCTAACTGTAACTCGCGCGCCCGCAATGCACTGCTGATGACGTCATATATTACATCACTCATGACATGGTCAGTGACATCATTCATGACATCACTGATGACATCTCAAATAACATCACTGATGACATCACTGATGACATCATCCACTGAATGTGTGTCTTTCTGAAAAATAAATATGGTTTCTACATGTATATCTAAAGGCCGACGGAAGAATAAATAGGTAAATAAGGGGCTCATTAGGATGGCGGACGGACTTTCGTCCGTCCGCCACCCCAGAGGAGGAGGGACCGTCCGCAAGGGCAGCGGCGGTCCCTCCGTGCCAATTAGGATGTGACCGCCACCCTGGCGGTCACATCCTATATATTTAACATTGCGGCGGGTGCTGCTTAAAGCAGCACACGCCGCAATGTTAAAAAACAAATGGTTTCCTTTGCGTGCACGAAGCTGCAGGCACCGCGTGGTGCCTGCCGCTTCGTGCACGCAAAGGCAGGGGGGTACCATAGGTACCCCCCATGTGCAACCCCCAGCCCCCCTTCACCCCTGGGGGCCCGCAACGGGCTCCCAAAGACAAGTCCGTATGCCTTTACACTGCAGAAATGCCGTTGTGTAAAGGCATAGCACCGCTGACATCCTAATATGGCTGGCGGTGTCTGATAGACACCGCCAGCCATGTTAGTGCTTTTCCGCCGCGCACGGGAGGCGGCCGCGGCGGAAAAGCGGCGGACGGAAAAAAGATCCCCCAGCCATCCTAATCTGGCGGGGGTCTTTTTTCTGTCCGCAGCGGTTAATCCGCATCCTCCGGGCCGGCGGTGGCTTCTGCCGGCCCGGAGGATGCGGATTAACCGCAATCCTAATGTGCCCCTAAGTGTCTAAATGGAATTTTTTTTGTAAAATTGATTGTATAACTGACTTAATAATTGTATCTTAGTGAATACATGTATTAACGAGTAATGTTTAAATATTTAAATATCTGTATCAGCGTCTCACTTTGTGTATAAGTGGCTGCATGGGTTGGTGAGTAGCAACATGAGTGTGTATATGGGTTATTAGTTTGTTTTTTGAGTATCAGTATGAGTGTCTGTATGGTTTGGTGAGGCATATTACTTAGCGTATAGATGCATGAATGAGTGACTCACTGTTTGTATGTTTTTTGAAGACAGCATGTGTGCAGGACTGTATGGGTGGATGAGTGTGTGTATGGGTGTGTTAGTGAGTGAATGACTGTCTCAATAGTGTCTTTATGAGTAAGTAATATGTTTTAAACTAATATAACTGAGTATTGATGTATATAAGTGAGTATATGTGAGAATGAGAGAATGGAAGAGTTCCTGTATAAATAAGTATGTGTTTCTATAAGTGATTGTTTAAGAGAGTAAGTATGTGTACATTTCTGTAGAAGTAAGTGTATTGGTGTGTGTATAGCTGTATATGCAAGTAAATGGATGTTTGCATGTGTGAGTATGTGTGTGAGTAACTCTATAGATGAGTATCGGTGTGTAACAGGATGTATAGTTGTATGAGTACATATGATGAGTGAGTACATGTATGAGTGACTATATAGAACTGTTGCTGAATGAGTGGATGTGTATGTGGAGTTTGCAATTACTGAATAGGTTGTTGTAACTGGTATTGGTATCCCCATTGTTTTGAAATTTTTAGTTTCTATTTTTGAATGTGTGTATCAAAGGTTATATTACGCTGAGAGGCGGTCTGCCACTCTTTCACAAGGATGATGTCATCAGTGATGTAATTTGAGATATCATCAGTGATGTCATCAGTGATATCTCTGACCCATGTCATGAAGGATTTAATATCTGACCTCATCAGCAGTGCATTGTGGGCGCGCGAGTTATAGTTAGCTGAACTAACTATAACGGGGGAATTTCAATGGTTTTGTATGAGTGAAATGTCCAGCTAACTATAACATGTGTGAAACCTATGGTTTTTTCAGTGAATTTCAAAGGTTTTGTAAATTATCATTTTAAATGTATTAATTGTTATATTTTTTAATACTAATTTACTACATTGTTTTAAAGTATTTATTTTTAGATATTTTATTTTAAAAATTACATTACATATTTTTAATATAAATTGAAAAAAAGTTTTAAAAATATTGAAATTGTTATATATATTTTTTTTATTTTATATATTTTTAATTTATATATATTGTATATAGCAGGCAATGATATCCTATGGAAGGAAATTCAAGTTACTAGTAAGTACAGTTAATTTTACTTTTCATGAACAGTAGTGAGCTGAAAGATGCAGAACTGAGGTCTCTCCAGATAACAGGTGAGTAAATCGGAATTCGTAGTTCGGCTGATTTTAGAGGAATTTTTTAAAGTTGCAAAACTCCACACATAGAACAATTTCCAAGTGAAACCAGTCAATGTTAGCCTACGGAAGGAAATTCAAGTTACTGTGACTACGATTAGAATTACTTTTCAGGATCAGTAGTGGACTGAAAGATGCAGCACTGAGGTCTCTCCTGATAACAGGTGAGTAAATTGGAATTCGTAGTTCGGCTGATTTTAGAGGAATTTTTTAAAATTCCAAAACTCCACACTTAGCAAAATTTCCAAGTGAAACCAGTCAATGTTAGCCTATGGAAGGAAATTCAAGTTACTGTAAGTATGGTTACAATTACTTTTTAGGATCAGTAGTGGGGTGAAAGATGCAGCACGGAGGTCTCTCCTGATAACAGGTGAGTACATTGGAATTCATAGTTCGGCTGATTTTAGAGGAATATTTGTACGTTTCAAAAATAGACAGAAACTTTTCTGGTGAAAACCACACAATAAATTCCTATGGAAGGAAATACAAGTTACTGGTAAGTACGCTTAGATTTACTTTTCAGGGTCTGTACTGGATGCAGCACTGACGTCTTTCGTGATAATAGGTGAGTAAATCGGAATTCGTAGTGCCGCTGATTTTAGAGGAATATTGTGCTCAATAGTGAAGGAAGGGGGCGGGCCTGAGGCGACATGTGTGCAAACACACCCTGTGGCGCGTTTTAGGTTGGGGAATTAATTCCTCTTCAATCCTGAGGTCCCCTGTGAGCCAACTAGCCCACCAGGTACCTTCAGTATGTGCCAGGGAGCTGCGTTGCAGAGAGGTGTTCAGAGAGCATGCCCCTTCTTACAACACTCTGCAACGCAGCTCCGTTGGGCTTACTGGAGGTACCTGTTGGACTAGTTGGCCCCTAAGGGACCTCTGGATTGAAGAGGAAATAATTCCCCAACTTAAAATGCTCCACAGGGCATGTTTGCACACATATCACCTCAAGCTCCACCCCATACCTTCACCACTGTGTAAATGCGCCCCGTAGCCGTTGGGGGATTAAGTCCCCTTGCATACTGGGGGTCCCTGGGGGCCAACTAGCCCACCAGGAACCTCCAGTATGTGCCAGGGGGCTGCGTTGCAGAGATGTGTAAAAAGGGGCGTGGCCTCATGACACCTCTCTGCAAGGTAGCCCCCTGGCGTGTTTGTGGAGGGGGTACTAATTCCTCTTGCATACTGGGGGTCCCTGGGGGCCAACTAGCGCACCAGGAACCTCCAGTATGCACCAGGGGGCTGCGTTGCAGAGAGGTGTAATGAAGCCAGTCCACAATCTCAGGTGACAACAGAGGAAAGGTAAGGTAAGAAGACTCGGAGTCTGCTCACCGGGTAGACTCTCTCCTATCATAGTAGAGGAAAGGGTGATAGAACTAGTGCGAGAGTTTGCAGATTCCAAGGCGGCATAAATATCCGAAATTTTGGAATGAAAAATGGCAGATATTTTATCACACAGATCCTGGGATCCCTCTATCGGGTCTACTACCTGATGAGATGTTAAGGAATCAATGATCTTAAAAAGATCTCTTGAGGGAGACAGTGACCTTAGAAAAATAGGCTCTTTTTTCCTCCATAATGGCTAATTTATATTCTTTTAAACATTGCTTATGCCGCTCTTTCTCGCTAGGCTCTAGGTGGACCCGCCACAACCTCTCCTGTTTTCAACATCCTTGTCTCAGCATTCTATGTCTGTCTGAGAACCAGGGAGCCGATGGACTTTTCCTCGCTGAATAATGCCTCTTAGGAGGGGCAAGGATGTCCATTGCTCCTATTAAGGTGCGAGAGAGCTCCTGGGCAGCCGAATTAGCTGATCTGCAAGCTCCAGCTTATTCAGGAAGGGAGAGAGTACTTCATTATTTATAGGCTTGAATTCCTTCTTATCTCCTGCTTCCTAGGAACAGAAGTAGGGACTACTGCCGCCTGAACGTACAGGTCAAACCGCAAAGCAAAATGATCAGACCAGGCTAGTGGGACAGGCTGCCCCACCTTCAGCCTGGGATGATTAGAGAAAACCCCATCAAGGATGTGACCTGCCAGATGGGTAGGGCCTTCCACCAGCTGAGCCAGACCGCAGAAACCCAGTGTTTCCAGAAAAACTTGAGTATCCTTGCATGCCATATACTCCAGGTGAAAGTTAAAGTCCTCCAGGAGAGTGATGTTAGATCTCTCAAGGAACGGCTCTATCAATTTGCTAACATCCTGACTGAAAGAGAATCTAGGCCCAGGTTGCCTATAAAACAAAAGGCCAGAGAAGCATTCTGAAGGGAGGAAGTTAATCAAAAAGTAATAGGCCTAATAGGGATCAGAAGGGGTAGAGAGGGTCTGGGTGCGACAAATGAGAGAGTCTTTGTACAGAATTCCCAGCCCTCCTCCTCGACGGCCTACTCTGTCCAATCTGGACAAAGCATAACCAGAGGGGATTGCATCAACCACATCAGGTCCAGAGGTATCGGTGGCCCAGATTTCAGTAATGAAAACCCAAGTAGGCTTTCTGGCTGAGACAAAGTCTCTAAAAGCGATATTATTTTTTACCATAGATCTGGCATTTATGAGAAACCCTTTAGCAACATTCAGATTAGGGGCAGACTTAATGACAGTAAGATCGGTCAGATTCTTCAATTTGATCTTCTCATTGGTGTCACAGCTTAGACACCCTTGATATTTTTAATCTAAAAGGTCCTCAGGGTCACAAGTGCGATAGCAGACCTTGGCTGTCGGTCTAAGCTCAAACAGGTCCTTTCTCGAGTAACAAGTCCTTACATGGGCAAAAATGACAGGCGGGGCAGCATCCCTGGCCCCTGGCACAGTCGTGGCGCAGATGGGCGCAGACGGGCGCAGACAGGCTTACCTTTGGCGCGCCAGCGGCACGCCCGCTGCACGCGTCCGCTGCGTGACGAGCCTGCCTTGCGCATTAAGTAGGGAAAGCGCTGGACCGCTAACCCGTCTCGTGACTTTCCCCACCAACCAGGAAGTGACCTGTAATCTATGCCGGTGCCCTCCTCAACAAGCGGGAAAACCCGTGGTGGGCCTGGGTGCTGGCGAAGGAGGCTGAGAGTGAACAGATCAGGTAAGCAGGCAAAACTCACGGTAGCAGTACAATATTAAAAGAAATAGCACCAATCATATGTAGTGCCAAAAGAAGCGACACACCCAAAGTTAAAATAGTACAATTCTACAATAAAAACGTTAAGAAATGCAAAGGTTAATTTAATAAGGCAAACAATGGCGTCCAGCTATGCAACTGCGTCAGTGACCGCTCGTGACGAGCCTGCCATGCGCATTAACTAGGGAAAGCGCTGGACCGCTAACCCGTCTCGTGACTTTCCCCACCAACCAGGAAGTGACCTGTAATCTATGCCCACGCCCTCCACAACAAGTGGGAAAACCTGTGGTGGACCAGGGCACTGGCGAAGGAGGCTGAGAGTGAACAGGTCTGGTAAGCATGCGAAACACACCTTGGCATATATATGAAACATATTTAAACTTTAAAGAAACACACAGTTACTGGATGATGTCATCAGTGATGTCATTTGAGATGTCATCAGTGATGTTATCAGTGATGTCACTGACCATGTCATGAATGGTGTAATATGTGATGTCATCAGCAGTGCATAGCAGGGGCGCGAGTTATAGTTAGCTGAATTAACTATAATGACAGGTCTTCTCTGGTTTTGTACAAGGTAAATATCCAGCTAACTATAACGTCCCTGAAACCTATGTTTTTTCAGTGCATTTCTAAGGTTTTTTAAATGCTATTTTCTAACTATAACGTGCCTGAAACCCACAGTTTTTTCAGTGAATTTCAATGGTTTTTTAAATGCTAATTTCTAACTATAACGTCCCTGAAACCTATGGTTTTTTCAATGAATTTCAAAGGTTTTTTAAATGCTAATTTCTAACTATAACATAGCAGTCTTGTTTTCAGAGTGGAGGAGAAAGGTGAGCATGGCCTCCAAATACCTTTTAGCAATCCCACATGTGGGATTTACTGGAGGTAACATGAGGGGTAGTTAGTCCCCAACATCAACTACCCATTTTATACCCTCCAGTAAGTTCCACACAGCAAGATTGCTTACTTGTTATATCTGGCCCTGCCCCCTTCCTGCACCACTGTGTAAACATGCCCTCTTGCCCATTATAAGTTAAGGGATTAAGTCACCTTGAATCCTGGGTGTCAGCTCAGCCAACACTTACCTCCAGTAAGCACCACATAGCTGTGTTGCAGAGAGGTGTTCTGAGGCCATGTCCCTTTTTACACCACGCTGCAAACACGGCTTCTAGAGCACTGCTGCTCGGAGGATGAAGTCACTTGTGTTCTGAGGTCCTCAGGACACAATTGCCCCACCTGCAGTGCGCCAGAAGCTGCATTTTCAGAGTGTTGTAAAAAGGGGCATGGCCTCAGACCACCTCTCGTCAATCTCGTCTGTGGTACTTACTGGAGGTACCTGGCGGGCTAGTTGAGACTCAGGGACCCTCAGGATTGAAGACGACTTAATCCCCCAATTTACAGCGCGCCAGGGGGTACATTTGCACACTTGTTTTGTCAGGCCCTGCCCCCTCCCTGCTCCACTGTGCAAACGCGCCCCTTGGCACGTTGTAAATTGGGGGTTTAATTCCCCTTGAGTCCTGAGGGTCCCCGGGGGCCAACTAGCCCACCAGGTACCTCCAGTAAGCACCACAGAGCTCTGTTGCAGAGAGGTGTAAAAAGGGAGTGTTGCCTCAGAACACCTCTCTGGAACACAGCTCTGTGGCGCGTACCTGGTGGGCTAGTTGGCCCCTAGGGACCCTCAGTATTCAAGGGGAATTAATTCTCCAACTTACAACGTTCCAGGGGTGCATTTGCTGAGTGCTGCAGGGAGGGGGCGGGGCCTTCGGCGCAATGACAGGTTTTTTTTTGTAGAAGGGGGCTGTGTGGCCCATGGCCCTGGGGACCACGTCCCCTGAGGCCTGACCCCAGGGCATGTGCCTCTTATCTTTTTTATAAATATTTTTTTTATTGATGGAGGGGTGCCATGTGGCCCCCCCTTCTGGGCCACTTCTGACCCGGGTACCCCATCCCCCGGGGCCGGCCTTTTGTGTTGGGGAACATGGGGGGAGCCCCAATGCCATTGCGGCCCCACCGGCTCCCCGCCTTATGCGGGAGCCGGCATTGATTTTGAGAAAGAGGAGCTGCTGACATGCAACTCCCCTTGCTCAAAAGCATTTCTGCTTTGCTTCCTTGAAGCGAAAGCAGGTATCCCTGCTCTCGCTTCAAGGAAGCAAAGCAGGGTTTGCTATGGCAGGGTGGGAGCCGTGCTTCTGCATTGCCATAGCAAACAGCAGTCTCCCGGAGTGGGCACCTTGGGACATTGCAGGAGCCGGCCCTGGGGGGTGGCGGACCCCAGGGCCATCAAGGGCACCAGGAGGGGGGTCGCAAAGCCCCCCTCCCAATGTTTAAAGGCCTGAGGAGGTGGTGGTCCCCGGGGCTTGGGTGTCCATAACGGACCCCGCATTTAAATAAAGATTGCCCAGGGATTCTTGTTTTTTTTTTAAACACAGCCCCGGGGAGGTGGCTGTCCTCAGGAGTGCAGGGGGCCGCGTGCCCCCCGCAGTTCATTTACAAAGCCCCGGGGAGGTGGCGGTCCCCACGGCAGCGCGGGAGGGATTGGGACCCCCGTACATTTTTTTTAATCCCCGGGGCAGCGGGGGCCAAAGCGCCCCCGCATACATTCATATTAGCCCCAGGGAGGTGGCAGTCCCCGGGACTACAGGGGTCCCCGCAAAATATTTGGTGAATGCTCCTGTGACCTGGCCCACCAGAGGGCTTAACAAGAATGAACGCCAGAGCATGTGATTCATTATTTTTTTATTTTTACAGCTTTTAAATGCTTTTCCTTTGGCTTGGGGGTCCTTATGGGACACCTGAGCAGGCCCAGGGGGTCAGGGTGTTTCTACACTGCCCCCTTTTGTTGTTTTAAAAAAAAATCCCCTTTTTCTTGTGACTCGGTTACAGAGTCACAAGATGGCTGCCAGTACTTCCTTGTTTGGACTGTTTGTGGCCAATCAGAATTGAGCTTGTGCTCGGGAGAATTTGTAAACCCTCCTCGGTGCTATATTATAATCTATTCTTTTTTAAATTTATCATGAACTACGGCGCAGTCTAAACCAACATTTTTGCATAATTTGGTGTAAATCTGTTCAGCAGTTCGGGCTATAGCCTGTAATATAGTTTCCCATGGAAATTAACATGGGGAAAATGCACTTTGGGTCCTCCCTTTTTTCTCAGTCCCTGCTTCATGAATCACCCTGAAACTTTAAACACACAAACTGAGCAGTCCAACCCTGTTTTTTGGGAAAATCTCATGAAGATTTTTGAAACGGCGCCAAAGATATTGCAAATCAAAAATGCTTTTCCAATGGTAACTGGGTCCTAACTATAACTACCTACTGGTATAAATATACATATATATATGTTGCAAACACAGCGGTTCAGGTTTCCCAGCCATTACAGCGCTCATTATGGGTGCCTCTCCCTATGGCAGAACCACGCCGTTTCAATATTCCAAACACTTCCTTCGTCTCACAAAAGAATTGGGGGGCACTCCTTTAGCTTTCCACAGCGAGATTTTTTATTCAGGATCAAGTACACGATGAAGACTGGAAAAAAATTGAAATTTTATGGCATTGAAACAATACCAAGAAATGTCTGAGGAGGAGACAGAGAGAAACTTTTGCTGCAGAAAGAGTCATGTCACATTTTGAATCTCCGAACTCTGAGCCCGCACGGCCTAAATCAGTAGGAGTTATATATTCACTTATGAAGATAACAACAAAAACGTTTAGAAAAAGAAACAAGAGTGATAAAGAAAACCGACATAAACCTCAAAAATAGAAAAAATATGAATGTATAGAAAATCAAAAATAAAAAAGTTAAAAAAGAAGAAAGGTACACAAAAAAATTAATATAAATGAGAGGACAATAAAAAGGAATTGATGCTCCTTCACGAAATCCCACTGGAGGGAATAAAAACATGAAGGAAAGGTCACATAAACCCACTAGAGGGTACTAAACATATAATGCAATTACAACGCAACGGATGGGACAATTTAAAATAAATTGACTCTCTCACTATTTGAAAGAAAAGAAGAATAGCCTTAAAAAATGTGTAAATGAAATAACTTTCAAACGTTTGGTATAAGTTCACTTTTGTAGTGGTTTTTAAGAAAAACTATAGTATCCATAATGCATTGTGATCAGGAAACAGGAAGTGATGTAATTCACATCCACGAATGCTTTTAAATAATGCCAAAAAAAAGTGTTGAGTTGATCGTGAGCAAGAAGCCAGCAGCATCGAAACGCGTTGATCACTAGCTTTTATGCTTAAAAGATCCTGAATAAAAAATCTTGCTGTGGAAAGCTAAAGGAGTGCGCCCCAATTCTTTTGTAAGACGAAGGAAGTGTTTGGAATATATATATATATATATATATATATATATATATATATATATGCATATATATATATATTACCTACTGGCGGTCGCCAGTAGGTATATATAGTTAGGATTTTTTCTCTATGGGATTTTTGAACATTCTATGTCAAATAACTTTGGCGTTTGCGGACGGAATTGGCTGAAACTTTTAGGAAAATGGAACATTTTGTTTCTGAGCAGCCCCTGAAAATTTGGGGGGGTTTCGTCAAGGGGGGGCCGAGAAAAAAGGGGGGTCCCAAAACACGTTTTTCCCATGCAATTTTCCATAGGGCGGTTGGACTCACTTTTAGCTCGAACGGCTGAATGGATTTCCACGAAACTTGGCAAAATTGTAGATATTGTTTGCCCGATGTGCCTTTGCTAGGTCTCAATATATGTGCTCCAGTGGATTTTGATAAATTAACGTTCAAAAAAATATATATATCTGTAAGCGCGCCCCGGTTAGCGCCCCGGTTCTCGTACTTGACGCGTAACGGAACTTCGCGAAGCGAAGCTGATTGGCTCTCCGGTGTCTGTCAACATTCTAAACAGTCTGGAGCGGCCGCCATCTTGTCTCTCGGTAGGATCCAGAGACAAGAGGAGGCCAAAACAAAGGGGGAAATGACCATAAGGGGGCATAGTAGATCCTCCCTGACGCCCTAGGTTTGATGTGGAGGCTTTAAAAGGGCCCCGCGGGGCAAAAAAAAAAAAAAAAAAAATTGGTTTTTTTGCGTGGGGAGCGCCCGGTACGCGCACCGGGAAGCGGTCCGGGGAGCGTACTATGAGGAAAAAAGAATGATAGACTTTTCAAATATTGTATTTTTATTGATTGTTCGTTTTGTTGTTTTTTTTTATTTTTTTTTATTTTTGTGATTGTTTTTCAAAATTTAATAGAACGTCTAACATTTGACTGTCCGAAATGTCGTCATTTTCAGTGAACATAACTTCCAACATTTGAGTGTCCGAAATGTCCTTATTTTGAGTGAACATAACTTGCAACATTTGAGTGTCTGAAATGTCCTCATTTTGAAGGAGGAAATCTACAGATTGTACACATTGTAGTAGTTCATGGTCCTGTGATTCATCCATGAATTCAATGTCATTTGGTTCAATGTTTTCTTGATTGGTCTCTTCAAGGACAATTTCAAATGACACTTTTTGTTCTCCTTCCATTTTGCCTGAAATTTGCATAAAAAAATATATATATCAGTAGAGATAGGGCACTGTTGGGATTAATTTAACAGTGAATTTATCTTTGGACAGTGTATGGTATCAGACTGGTAGTAGAAATATAAAAATGTGTATGTGATGAAACCTTAGTAAATTCATAATTATACAAGACAAGCCTAAATCCATCCATAACTATAACAGAGAAGTCTATCTAAATCTATAACTATTACAGAGGGATAGTATATAACTATCAGAAAAAGTTTTCCATATTAACTTAAAGTGCACATTATACTTCAGTTTTCAAAATAACATCTTACCTTTTAAAAACAAGTTTAAGTTGTCAGTGAAAATGCTCTTGCAATGTACTTCAGGAAGTAGTAGTCAAAATGGCTGTGTTTCTCTCTCTTTCTTTATATATATTCAGGTACATAACCAATCAAATGTCAGGTAAAAAAGGTCTACAGGCTAAATGGCTAAATGGAAATCCAATCACATTTGTGAAAATGGTAGGGATTGGTATGTAGTATGAGCTAATCTATATTTGGTGAAAGTGTCTCCAGTGGTTTTTCTGTGAATTACTTTCCCACCTTTTTTAAGCGAGCGCTTCCCGGTGCGCGCCCCGGTACGCGCACCGGCAGCGTTACGGGAGTCCTCCTTTTTGTGTTTCGGTAGAATTGAGATACAAGATGGAGGGCAAATAATGTTCAGAATGTGTAGAAGGGGGCACGGTAGACGTATCCTGACCCCCTAGGCTTTCTGAGGGTGGCTGAGGAGGCCCATATGTGCAAAAAAAAACCATTTTTTTTTTCAAATTTTTGCGCAGTTAGCGTCCGGTGCGCGTACCGGGTAGCGCTCCGGAAAGCGTAAATCGTGAAAATTAGTAAAAAAAAAGTTACATTTAAAATTTGTTTAGAGTGATCATAGTTAGGGTAGCTCTGAGAAGAGCTTTTGGATATGTGGTAGATTTAGGTACTTATAAGCAGGTACCAATACATAGTCTTAAATTCAGGATGAAAACTCTGTTCCCCTCATCTGAGAAGTGAACTCCATCTCCTCTGTAGATATCTTGCATGTAGTAACGCAAGTTATTGTTGTAGATGGAGCCCATTCCATGGTCTCTCATGTAAGCTGAAACAGACTTATTTACATGCTTCCTCGATTTCTCAATTTGTGGACAAAATTGGTTGGACCACCTCCATTTCTGTCTTTGGCATATATTTGAATATACCAAGGCAGTTTGAGGAAAAAGTGCCATCAATTGCTCAAAGGTGTCCTTTAAAAGCATTTCCAGACCTACCCCAGTCAAAGTACCCAAGTCATTTCCTCCACAGTGCACAATTAACAGGTCAGGGTTTGGCAAATGCAAAAAGGTTTTCACCAATGGTATCAATTGGTGACATCTTAATCCTCTGTGACCAATCCAGTTGATTTCCACATTTTGTAAATTGAGGTTGTGTAAATTTCTGTTATCAGCATACCTTTGAGCCCAGTGGATGTAACTATGTCCAACAATCCAGACAGAAAACATGGTGAGAGGAGGTTCTGCTGCAGTCAGATGAAGTGTGGGAATGAAATGGCAGTTGAAATAGTAAGAGTATGTAATGAAAAAAACTGTGGAGTTTCTGTGCTAATGATTCAGTAGCAGTGATTGGTGGATTTTGATTGCTGAAAACAGAAAGTTAGGGTGCATGGATGAGTTCTTTGAAAGATGTAATTTGAATGGTCAAGAAAAAATCATTTAATGAAACATTGCACTGGATACGCAGGTGTACTGAGAGTTCAGAGTTCAATTGAAACATTGTTGTGTGAACTTGTAAACATGACAGGTCTTTCAGGAGGTGGTTGCTATGGAAAAAAGGCAGAAAGGGCAGAGGGGGGAAGGGTGTTGATTTGAAAAAAGTGAGGGAAGAGTTTTGATTGGGTGACATGAGAGATATGTGTTATGAATTACATCATTTCTGTGCCATTGTTGGTTGCAGCCTCTGGAGTGCATACCTTTTGCTCTGCTAAAGAAAAATTGGTGTGTGTCTGAGACTGTTTTGAAACTCAAAAAGTATTTGCTAAGGTGAGAAAAGATTCATTTAATTTAGATAGAGAATAGTATGCTTTAGGGATACATTTATGAAGAAAGTTGTGTATTTAAAATGTTGCTTTGTGTCAAGTGTTTTACAAATAGATTTAGTTTCTTTGAGTTTCATAGCCATGTTAAAAGTGACGCAAAAGTGGTGGAAGGGCCTTAAAAATACGCTTTCATGTGTGTTAGGGCATTTTAAGTCACTTCCCCATGAATGTGGGTAATTAAGTGATTTACTTGATGTGTTTAAAAACGTTTTTTGAAATCAATTAGGTTTCTTGATATGTACTGCTAGAGTTTCATAGGCTGCTTGAGGCATATTTACAAGGCCTTTGAGTCACTTTGATGTTATTTTCCCCATTTTAATTTAAGACATTTCCCCGTGGTGCAAAGTCCTTGTAAATACGCCCCCATGTGTGCTTGGCAAATTTAGACTTTGTTTCTTTGAGTTACATAGCCATGTTAAAAGTGACGCAAAAATTGTGCAAGGGTCTTAAAAATACGCTTTCATGTGTGTTAGGGCATTTTAAGTCACTTCCCCATGAATGTGGGTGAATAAATAGTTTACTTCATGTGTTTAAAAACGTTTCTTGAAGTCAATTAGGTTTCTTGAAATGTACTGCTAGAGTTTCATAGGCTGCTTGGGGCATATTTACAAGGCCTTTGAGTCACTTTGACGTTATCTTCCCCATTTTAATTTAAGTCATTTTCCCGTGGTGCAAGGTCCTTGTAAATATGCCCCCATGTGTGCTTGGCAAATTTAGAGTTTGTTTCTTTGAGTTACATAGCCATGTTAAAAGTGACGCAAAAATGGTGCAAGGCCCTTAAAAATACGCTTTCATGTGTGTTAGGGCATTTTAAGTCACTTCCCCATGAATGTGGGTGAATAATTAGTTTACTTGATGTGTTTAAAAATGTTTCTTGAAGTCAATTAGGTTTCTTGAAATGTACTGCTAGAGTTTCATAGGCTGCTTGGGGCATATTTACAAGGCCTTTGAGTCACTTTGACGTTATTTTCCCCATTTTAATTTAAGTCATTTCCCCGTGGTGCAAGGTCCTTGTAAATACGCACCCATGTGTGCTTGGCAAATTTAAGTACTGACAGGGTGTGCTTCTACATAGGAGCTGTGTTGTGTTTTCAAATTATGACTGGGCGTAGTTCGCGGAGCCGCACTCCGCGGAGCTACGCGAAGACGCAGTTGCACTCCGCGACCTTCGCGTAGCTCCGCGGACATGCGTAGTAGCTTGCTAGACCCGTTCGCGCGCCGTTTTTCGTCTTCGGGAGCGCGGTGCGCGTGTTCGGGGCGCTGCCTGCATGCTCGAGATAGCTAGCGCGCTAAGTTACTCAAGAGGTTTGTCCCGCCCGCTTGCGTTCCCTTATTTCCAAAGTGCGTGATCGCGTCAAATATCGCGCGAACTTACCCCCGGCGCACGCGATAATGTTATTCAGCGCGCGAGAACTACGCTACGCACCGGATCGCGGAGTAATCGACAGCTTCGCGTTCTCCGTAGAACGCGGAGTTGCCAAAACTCCGCAAGCTCCGCGAACGGAGCGTAGTTCTTCGCCCAGGGTTAATTATGACCAGAAAATCGTTTTTTAAAAAAAAGAAATGCTTTATTGTGAGTAATGTACATTGCTCTGTTGCATACAGTCCTCATCTTCTGCGTACTCTTGGATATGCTAGACTACATCTGCACAATGAGATACCTAAGCTGAGGAAACACAGGTGATGTGATTGTGAATTGAGCATAAATATTTGCACATTTTTCAATTACATCACCTGTGTTTTCTAACATTACGAATCACATTGTGCAGATGAGGTTTAGGTCTGTCCAGGGAGACAGAGGAGGTCTGGCCTTTGTTCAAGAGTGCAGTGGATATGACTCACTTCATTGGTAGGCCTGCACATGTATTATCTCCTCTGTACTCTTCAACAAGCCTAAATTTCATCTGTAACCCTGAGTAGGCCTCACCTCAAACAAACCTCTGGATACGCCACACCTTATCGTCATCCTGAATCAATCATTTAAAATGTTAGGGGCAAATTTAAGATGGCCGTGCGCCTCTTTTGCGCCGCTGTTGCGTCACTTTTGTGATGCAGCATTGGTGCAAAAGATGCACCATGTTGCAAGATAGGCCTCACTTCATCTGCAACAAGATACCGTCACTTTAAACTGTATACATTTAGGACTGTGTAGGGGGCATGGAGAAGCTGAATCTTCTGTAAGTGTCAAAATTGTTGCAGACAATGCTCACCTTCTGCGTACTCTTTGATATGCTAGACTACATCTGCACAATGAGATACCTAAGCAAAGGACACACAAGTGATGTGATTGTGAAATGAGCAAAAAAAATTGCACGTTTTTCAATTACATCACCTGTGTTTCCTAACATTACGAATCACATTGTGCAGATCAGGTTTAGGCCTGTCCAGGGAGACAGAGGAGGTCTGACCTTTGTTAAAGAGTGCAGTGGACATGACTCACTTCATTGGTAGGTATGCACATGTATTATCTCCTCTGTACTCTTCAACAAGCCTAAATTTCATCTGTAACCCTGAGTAGGCCTCACGTCAAACAAACCCCTGGATAGGCCTCACCTTATCGGCATCCTGAACCAATCATTTAAAATGTTAGGGGCAGATTTATGATGGCCGTGTACACGTCTTGAAGTCAATTAGGTTTCTTGATATGTACTGCTAGAGTTTCATAGGCTGCTTGGGGCATATTTACAAGGCCTTTGAGTCACTTTGATGTTATTTTCCCCATTTTAATTTAAGTCATTTCCCCGTGGTGCAAGGTCCTTGTAAATACGCACCCATGTGTGCTTGGCAAATTTAAGTACTGACAGGGTGTGCTTCTACATAGGAGCTGTGTTGTGTTTTCAAATTATGAGCAGAAAATCGTTTTTTTTAAAAAATAAATGCTTTATTGTGAGTAATGTACATTGCTCTGTTGCATATAGTCCTAATCTTCTGCGTACTCTTGGATATGCTAGACTACATCTGCACAATGAGATACCTAAGCTGAGGAAACACAGGTGATGTGATTGTGAATTGAGCATAAATATTTGCACGTTTTTCAATTACATCACCTGTGTTTTCTAACATTACGAATCACATTGTGCAGATGAGGTTTAGGTCTGTCCAGGGAGACAGAGGAGGTCTGGCCTTTGTTCAAGAGTGCAGTGGACATGACTCACTTCATTGGTAGGCCTGCACATGTATTATCTCCTCTGTACTCTTCAACAAGCCTAAATTTAATCTGCAACCCTGAGTAGGCCTCACCTCAAACAAACCTCTGGATAGGCCACACCTTATCGTCATCCTGAATCAATCATTTAAAATGTTAGGGGCAAATTTATGATGGCCGTGCGCTTCTTTTGCGCCGCCGTTGCGTCACTTTTGTGACACAGCAGCAGTGCAAAAGATGCACCATGTTGCAAGATAGGCCTCACTTCATCTGCAACAAGATACTGTTAGTTTAAAATGTATATATTTAGGACTGTGTAGGGGGCATGGAGAAGCAGAGGCTTCTGTAAGTGTCAAAGTTGTTGCATACAGTGGTCACCTTCTGCGTAGTCTTTCATATGCTAGACTACATCTGCACAATGAGATACCTAAGCAAAGGAAACACTGGTGATGTGATTGTGGAATGAGCAAAAAAAATTTAACGTTTTTCAATTACATTACCTGTGTTTCCTAACATTATGAATCACATTGTGTAGATGCCTCACTCAGTCTGTATCTGACACTGTTTCCTTCACTTCCTCTGTCTCCTCTCTCCCTCACTCTCTTTTCCTTATTCACCCTTTCCTTATATAGTTTACCTTACTCACTTTCTTTTAGTAGCTTACAGAACTTTAATTTAGTTTTCTCTTCTATCCTTCTTTTCTGTCACTGAAAGTATCTTCTTTTTTTTTCTCTTAGTAATTTACTCTATTTCAATTTCTTTTTGTCTCTGACTGTCTATCACCGTTTCTTTCTCATTTTTTTCTGCATGTTTATCTCTAACTTTATTTCTTTGTAAAATTGGATGATTGTCAATCTTTTCCCTTGTCTTTTCTAATTTTTAAATACATGTTTTAATATTTTTCAAATTTGTGTTCTTTCTTTCACAGATTGAAAGTATAAAAATAACAAGTGACTAAGTTAACGACAATTATAAGGTAAATGTTTTGTACTCTTTTCGTTACATTTCTATCACATTTAACTTCTATTAGTTCCACTGCTTCATTTCTTTAACCCTCAGTTTCCTGCCTTTGCTACTTCCCTCATTCCTTTCTCTATTACTTACTTACTCCACTCCTTCTCTCCTTTTCTCAGTCCCTCTGTTCTCATAGTCCCTCACTCCTGTTCACTCACTCCGTCTCTATTACTCTCACTGTCTCTGACTGATCACTCTTTCACTACTTGTACATTATGCTTTCTCCCTGTAGTTCAAGCACACTAAGGGGCATATTATCAACACAGGCGATAAAATTATCACTGCTTTTATCGGCAGAAAACTGCTGCAAAAGCGGCTTTAGTGGCAGTTTTCTTCCGCAAAAGCGGCTTTAGCGGCAGATTTCTGTCGATAAAAGCAGCGATAATTTTATCGCCTGTGTTGATAATATGCCCCTATGTTATTTACATTTCTTTGCTGTTTCAATTGTGGTAAATAAATAATTAATTACCGGTACTATTTTTCATATAATCAATAAAACAGGTAGCTCAATAAATAAGAGTCAGGATTCGAGGTATCTTGAGTCGACAGGCTTTAATCAGGCATAAGGACAGGAACAGGACAGCCTGTACGGGAATAGAATGAAGGCAGCTGCCGGGGAATGGAAATCGGGGCTTGGACAACTTTCAGTAACAGTTCACAGTATATATATCAAAACAATTGCATTACATTCAATACAGTAGGCGTAGCAGTAGGCGTTTCTTGTAGCAGTCGCGAAAGATAAGGGCAAAATGATGTAACAAGAAGGCGTGTACAGGGCGTATACATAGACATGTGATGTAAACGTAACAGAAGTGTCATAAACGGGGCGGAAACATGGAGGGGGCTACCTGAGCAGCTGGGACCTTTAACCTAGTGGTGCGCGCAAACGGGCAATGACGTGTTACCAGGGAGAACTGGGGGCTATGACTTCTGCGCTAGAAGAGGAGACTAAAGTCTGGAGTGTCAGAGCGACATGTACCCAAGGCATATCTGGTATCTGGTGTTTAGAGTACATGTTGATAGAATCCAAAAGTTATCAGGGCAAAGGCTACTAGACACTAAGACTGGTGCGTGCATAATTCTAGATGTATTGCATGTACGAGGAATATTCTATGAATATTAATACAGTATTTCTTTTACATGGAGACATAAAGGCTAGACCATGACAGAAACTATTGATGCGATGCAGTAGCTTAGGAATGCAGAGAAGGAGGGCTGGACTGATAACTAGAATCATAACATACTCTTGGCAGACTGGCAGGCAGAGCCAGGCCGAGCCGGGCACTGTGAGGCAGAAAGTAAGCGAAGGGTCAGGGATGCAGGTGGGGGCTGTATCGCTCCTCCGAGTGGGTTCAGGAGACAGGAGCTGAATCTGGTGTCCGGGCCCTTTTGAGGCCTAGAAACGGGGACAATTCAATGAGTTAACGTGCACACTGTAAAATGTGGCAACGTAGGTTTACATAAGCCTAATATTCGTTGCTTTCATGAGAACTGGAAACTGGCATACTAGAGATGGACACAACTGTAATTGCGTCTTTAATCGATCAGAGGGGAATACATGCATATCGATCATGCACATATAGCATAATATGGGGAACACGTAGGCACATACAACATGGCAAAATTTACTTTTCCACATTCCCTCCTTGTGCCCTACGTTTCCATCAGGAAACATCAATATTCATGATACTATCTATCATTCCATATAGCATCATTTGCTCTTCTCGAATTGTCTTGGAACGGGATTTAGGACTAGGAATACAAGAGGTAGCGCACATGCCGCAAATCGCAGGGCCACATTGTATACAGAGGCAGCAACTGAATATGATCATTACTGCAATACCTAGAAATGACAATACTTTCCATCCCCAGGCAGATATAATACTCCAGAGCCAACCGGACCATGTCCAGGTGCCTGGATTCTGGTGCAACTGATGGGCAATTTTATGAAGTCTGGTTATAGCTGAATAAACAGACGGCGCGTTATTAGGAATGAAAATGCAGCAACTAGATCCGATGACTCTACATGCTCCTCCTCTATCGGCCAGTATGACGTCAAGAACGAGACGATTTTGGAGCACGACAAATCTCATAGCAGATTGCTCTTCAGTTAAGTTACCTAGAGCAGAAGTAGTCTCATTCACTACTGCTTCAAGGGTTCTGGTTAACCTACGTATTAACTTACTATTCTGGATAGGTCCTATAAAGAAGAAGAAACCTTTATTGAAGTCTTGATACTGTTCTAGAGTAGTTTCAGTTTGATCGACAATTGGGGACTCGATCTCCCTTCTATGTCTGGTGTGCACTAGATGTGTGTTTCTGTGATAATCGGATGGGGCTAGAAAAACTGGTGGCAGTAGGAAGGCAATGTAACATGTTCCATCCCAATCGAGGGGCAGACGAACATATGCGGTCTGACCACAAACAAAATAAGAATGACGTGAGGCTTTGAAAATAGATTTCCCACTGTCACTATACTCGACAGTAGTAGTACAATCACTATGTCCTACATGTGCGGAACCATTCTTTCTGACACATAATTCGCCTTTGACTGGTAGTACTGAAATAGCAGGCAAATCTGGAGTAGTATCTGACTGAACATTCAGGACCATGAAATTCGAAGAATAATTACCTAAATCATATACTTCATTTTCTAGATCTAACCCTGTTCTATGGGAGAGACCTTGCTTGTCTGGAAAACATGTTCTATTCAGAAGGGACATATCAGTTGAGGATGACGTTAAAGTGGACCATGCTCCACACGAACCATTATGTGAAAACGGATAGGGAAAGAGTGGCAGAACTCCCTTCGGTGTCTGGAAAGGGGGAAGTCGACCACACACCCAACAATTAGTGGCATTGCTGGTCTGGTGTGAATAATGTAACATTCGGATGAATGTGTTATTACGCATAGCGAGACGATAGGATAACTCGTGAGGAGGCAGATCACTAAATGTGTGCTCTACTGTAGCATTAGAAAACATATGTACATGTGAAACTGGAAAACATAAATGTAATGCATAACTTGTGCAGGTAACCATAAGACTCAAAAATAACAAGAAACTTAGAACAATAATACATATTTTAGAGTTTTGACTAACTCTCTCACTGTGGGGGTCTATCTCATACATGTCAGGAACCTGTCTAACCGTTTCACCCGAGAGGGACTTAGACAATTAAACTGGCTGACTTATTTTACTAGACCTGAGTTTATCTTTATACTCCTGTTGCGGAGTTTTCTCTAACAGGGGAACTTTGAGTTCAGAGTCAAGTTCAGAGTCTGTTTTTAGGCAGTCTTTCGGAATAAGGCAGTCCTTAGCAAAAGTCTGTTTACGTATTCCATGGAACTTCTTTATGTGGCTCAGGTGGGCCCACCCCTTCCTGCCCTCGAGCTTTACGGCGGTCCTTGTTGTTAGTAAGATCATCCGAGGCTCCTTCCAGCGGGGCTCCAGCGGACTTGAACGATCAAAATTGCGGACGAATACGAAGTCACCGGGGACGACTTCATGCGGTTTCACCTCGGTGTTGTCTGGAAATGCGGCGGCAACCTGTGAACGACAAGAGTGTAGGGCAGACATCAAGGAAGCTAGGTAATCTGTCAGCATATTACTGGAAACATCTGTAATACTGCGGGGTCTAGGTGTACCCCACATGTTTGGGGGGCGGCCGAATACGACCTCATACGGGGACAGACCTGATCTGGAATGTGCAACCATCCTCATAGAATAAAGCAACTGGCAGAGCTACTAGCCAGTCTACACCTTTTTCTCTACAAATTTTAGCAATGCGGATTTTCAAAGTTTGATTATGTCTCTCTACGAGACCGGCTGCTTCAGGGTGGCGCACACAATGGAACTTCCACTGGTACCCAAACAGAAGGGAAACATGTTTCATGAGCTCGGATGAGAATGGCTGGCCGTTATCAGAATACACGACCCTAGGGAGTCCATAGCGGGGAAAGAACTCACGAACCAACTGCCTGGCAGTGGTCGCGGCTGTGTAATCTGGAACTGGATATGCTTCTGTCCACCTGGACAAAGCACATACAACTACGAGAACATACTTGAAACCTCGACATCGCTCCATCTGAATATAATCCATCTGGAGGACTTCAAAAGGGTGGTCAGGAGGTTGGAATCCACCTTGTTCCACCGGGACACTTTTACCTGGGTTGAACTGACAACATATCATGCAGGTACGGACTTTCTGCTTGGCTGCAGCTCGTAAATGTTTGTTGAACCAAAGGTTCTGGATACTGTCTAACATAGCTTTTTCTCCTAGATGTGCTGGACTATGTGCGGTATTAATAATGACTTGAACCATAGAGTCGGGGAGAAACCATGTGGCTTTTCCCTTCGTCAACCATCCTTGATCTGTCTGGACCCCTCCTTGTTCGGACCATTTCTTGATTTCTTCAGGAGTAGCATGTAACTGTATGTCTATGACATCTTGTGTAAGGTCCTTAACTGTCATACAAGTAGTCTGATCTGGAGTAAGTGTCTGTGTCGTGTTAACTGGAATGTCTGGAATCTGAGCTGTAAGCTTGGCTGTTCGATCTGCTAGATCGTTACCTTGGGAAATGATGTCAGTGACTTTCGTATGTGCCTTGCACTTCATGATAGCGATAGCTGTCGGTAAATGTATTGCATCTAACAGAGCTTGAATGAGGAGACCATGCTGAATCTTGGTTCCATGAGAAGTCATAAAACCTCGTTCTTGCCAGAGCACTCCAAAGTCGTGTACGACTCCGAATGCATAACGTGAATCTGTATATATGTTTACTTTCAGGTCCTTGGCACGTATGCAGGCTTGGGCCAGAGCTACTAGCTCTGCTGCTTGAGCAGACAAGGTGTCAATACGATGTGTTTCTATAACTTCGGTTTCAGTAGTCACTGCATACGCGGCTACTAGTTCTCCTGTATTTGTTCTCATACATGAACCATCCACATAAAGTGTCAGGTCAGGATCAGGTAATGCAATATCTTTCAAGTCTTGTCTTGGCTTTGTCATAGTGTTAACAACTTCCACACAGTCATGTGTGGCAGGATTTGAAGTAACTGACGGTAACAGTGTAGCAGGATTTAGAATGTTGCAGCGCCTGATTTCTATGTGTGGCTGGAACAGTGTCAGTTCATAACCTGTTAAACGTGCAATTGTCAAGTGCTGAGTCTGTGTTCGGTTTAAAAGAACTTCCACGGAGTGTGGAACTTGTACTGTCAGGGAGTGTCCTAACACTATGGAATCACTTTGTCTGATTGCTAGAGCTGTGGCTGCAACTGACTTGAGGCACGCAGGCAGAGCCTGGGCTACTGGATCTAATGTGCTCGAAAAATAAGCACAGGGCTTGTACTGTCCTGCTTGATCTTGCGTGAGAACAGATAATGCAGTACCATCACGTTCTGTAACAAAAAGTGTAAAAGGCTTACTGTAGTTGGGTGTTGCTAGAACAGGTGCTTGACATAAGGCTTTCTTTAATTCATTGAAAACAAGTGTATGTTCCTGGGTCCAAGGGAGGACAGTCGATACGGCTGCCTCCTGTGTCGTTAACTGTATCAGTGGCTTGGCTAGAAATGCATACTGGGGAATCCATTGTCTGCAGTAAGAAGTAAGGCCGATAAAAGCTCGTACCTCCTTCTGTGTCTTGGGCTGTGGAAGACTCGCTATTAACTGGATACGGTCAGGTGTCAACTGCCTACCCCACTTGGACAGCAAGTGTCCCAAGTATACCACTTGCTGGACACAGAATTGTAATTTAGAAGGGGACACCTTGTGCCCCTGCTCGGCCAGGAAATACAGAACTGTAAGTGACGCACGCTCGCAGTCACGTTCAGAACGGGCTGTGATCAGTAGATCATCGACATACTGGAGCAGGGCAGTGTCAGTTGGCATGCGGATATTGTCTAGTTGTCTCTTAAGTGCTTGACTGTAAATACTAGGACTTTCTGTAAAACCTTGAGGAGCTCGTGTGAATTTATAGCTCCTTCCATTTAAACAAAAACCGAAAAGGTACTGGCTGTCTGGATGAATGGGAACACTGAAAAATGCATTCTTGAGATCGATAACTGTGAAAAATGTAGCTTCAGAATCAATGGCTGTCAATAGGGAAGAAATATCTGGGACTACTGGATACTGGGGAATGATACATTTATTAAGCTCTCGAAGGTCAATCACTAATCGATATACTGGAGGTGCATTTGGATCAGTACGTTTCAGGACTGGAATGATAGGAGAATTACATACATTGGAGTCAGTTTCTACAACCACTCCTTGAGCAATAAGCTCGTCGATAATTTTGGATAAGGCTGCTACAGCCTCAGATGGCAATTTGTACTGTCTGATTTGTGGTAAAACTACACCTTGCTTGAGGGTCACACGATGGGGTGTGATATGCATACAACCTACATCAGTTGGACCTTGCGCCCATAAATGCTGTGGTACATTCAATAATCTTGGATAAAAATCACGCAATACATAGTGACCTTTAAAATCTCTCAAAAACAATCGGACCCCTTCTGGGGAACAGCAAATAACTGCTCCTAATTCTTTTAATGTCTTGATGCCTAACAAATTTTCTGGACATGATTTCGTGAGTAACAAATCAGTAGTTCGGGACAAGGGACCAACTTCTAGAGTAATTGGTTTAGAAATTTCATTAACAATTGGCTTTCCTGAAAATCCAAGGGAAACATTTTTAGAGCCTGAGAGCGGAGCCCCTGGAACCTCGTCATGACTGATAGTAGTCCTACTTGCCCCTGTATCAATCAAAAACGTTCTGTCTTTCCCTAATACTTGACTGTGTACATAGGGACCCTCTTGATCTACAGGTATCTCGATGAGAGGCAAGCCTACCTCCCTCTCTAGGCTGTTTCATGAATACGGCTGATAATCTGGATACTCTGTCTGAGCATACTGGTACATCTGCTGTGTAACATGCTGTGTTGCAGCTATAGGCTGCGGTGCTGGAACTGTCAGTTGTGCATTCTGTGGTGGCTGAGAAGTCTGTGAAACTTGTTCTTGTCTAGGCGGACGTGGTCTTTCTTTAGTCTTACCAGTAGCTATGTTGTGTTTCAGAACTGCACACTCGTTTATAAAATGACCTGGCTGTTTACAATAATTGCATGTCCCTTTAACGGGAGCTGTAGGATGACTGGCTTGATTCGGACCCCTCTTCTGACTGTCTTGTGGAACAGATTGTGCAACTAATACTTTCATTTTCGTGTCTTTCATACGTCTCCTTTCGTGTTCTTGCTCTTCCCTGATTCTGTTCTGGTGATACTGGAGCATTTGAAGCATCTGTGACGGAGTATTAGCTTGCCAGGTACTTTCGACTTTCAATACTCGATTTTTAACTTGTGGACTTGAATTCTCGACTAGTTTGGTAACAAAAAGATGAGGGTACGATTCACTACTTGTTTTTAGACCACTGTTAATAATAAAACATTTTTCAAATCTAGAATAAAAATCACTAGTGTCTTCATCCTGTTTCTGTTTACAAGCTGAGATTGCATCCCAATCTTCCTTTTTCGTGGCTAGTAACCTTGGCAAAACCTGTATCAATAACTCGGGCAATTCTTTAACTTTACCCCCAAGACCGGTACCTGGTACTCGTGATTTATCTTCAGCTTCTAAAGCTGTCCAATCTATCTTTTTCTCTCCCACCTCCCATTCTTTTTCCTTGAGTTTTTCATATACCCCTGCGGGCAACAGGACCTTTAACATTTTAATGATATCAGGATACGTATATTCTCCCATACGGAGCATGTCTTTTAATTCACGGTGGAACCCTGCTGGATCTTTGTCGTGACAGGGAATTAACTTTTTCATCTCTAAGAGTTCCATCTTTGTGATAGGGGTGTAAACAAATACTCGTTCTAGTTCACCACCCGCTGTCCTAACTGGGTGTACTTCTCGTAACGGATGCTGTCTATCTATGTAAAATGATTTACTTTCTGGAGGTGAGACATGAACAAAATGCGGATTCAAAAACGTTCGATATTTGTGGCGCTGTTCTAGAATGATACTAATTAAATCGGTACCTAGACCTCTCCATCTATACTGGAGTAACTCGTTCAGAACATCATGTAACGGACCTGGATCAGAATGCTGTCCCTCATACAGTGTAATGAGGTGCTGGATCATATACATACCCACCAGTCGCTGCTCGGCTGGGGGCAGTTTCAGAAACATTTGTGCCACTATTTCGTCTGGAAAAGTGGTAGAATCAGTAGTCCATCGGACTGCTGATCGGGCTAGTTCTTGTTCATGCATGGTACTAAGTTCACTATAACCGATTCGCGATTTCAGAATATGATCGGTAGCTTGAAATACTTGTTCAAGAGAACCTTGTTCTGGTGCTGGGGGAGGGAAAACTTTCTTGTGATCTAGGCGTGAATGTCGGTCGGGAAGTCTAGTTCTACCTACATACGCTATTCTGGAGGGATTCTCGTCGTCTACCTCTTCAGTAGAAGAGTTGTCTTCTTTCTCGGTTACTTGTGCTGCTTCTCGTTTCTCGTGTAACTTTATTATTTCCTTACGGATTTTCTTGTACATACTCTCTATACAGTTCTGTGTCTTCCCTCGGCTATATGGTCACTCCACCTGGTCAGGACTTTCATTTCTTCCGGATCTTTATCCGGATAATCTTGTTCCCTTATTAAACAATTAATTAGAAACTTTAAAAGCATGAGTTGAATCTCGACTTTCCTTTGAACCATGGCATCGCCAATACTTTCTGGATCTACTCCTGTACGGATAAAACGATATATTCTGTCTAGATAACCTTTCATATTGGGCAGGGTGTCCAAATATTCGGTCACCCGTCTTACACGCAATGAATACAGGACCATATCATCATCGCCTGGGACCGGATCATAACGGCATTCGGTAAGTGCTCGCTTGATATCTGCAACTGACTGAAGTTTGGGCGAACGCTGTAACGCTCGTGCATGTAGCTCGAGTAGTGTGATACGTCTGTGTTGAGGCGGGGTTCCAGGAGGACTTCCCCCCGTGGCCCCTAGACTAGAATCGTCGACGGGTATTGTACGTGCTGGGAGAGTGACTGATGTAGCGGGTACATGTACTGTAGGCTGGACCGGGGGTGCCGTAACAGGTGCTGTAACGGGTGCCCCGTTGGCTGGAGGAACAGGAATTACATTATTTACGGGAGCTGGCGGAACAGGATTTGCATACGCTGGGACTGTGTCATCCAAATAGGACGAGAGAAAAATATCAGCTGCGGTCGGTTTGTGACGTAGCTTAATCGGAACTAATGGCGGCGGAAAATTACATGGTGCTTCCGGGGTTGCTCTCGGCAAGCCCTCGGCCAGAAGAGGATACATACCCTTAATAAGGGCATTTCTCTGTCTGTCTGACTGTTCGGCTTTAACTCGTTCACCTACTTCGATTAATTCCCTTTCTTGGGCTTTTTCTGAGGATTCCCTACTTAATTCTGTTTTTCTGATTTCTTTTTCGGTTCTTCTATGAGATTCTTTGCGCCATAACTCGATGGCATCTTTCTGTGACTGTCTGGATTTCTTTTTCCATAATGCTTCTTCTACTCGCATGATGCACTCGGCATCCCACGTACCTGATGTGGGCCATCTATATTTCTCTTCTAATTCCTTGGTGTACTCCACCCATAAGTCTAGATATAATATGGCACTTAAGCCATGCTTATGATACATAAAATGACCTGGACTGTCCCTAGGCGGGACAGGAATAGCTTCCTTTAATAACCCTTTTCTGGTTTTTAACTGACGTAACTTGGAGAATAGAGGCATTGTCTAGGCTGGAATCTGGACACAATACAATACACGATAAACACAATAATGACTGGAAAAACAAATCATTCATACCACGACATTGAAAACACATTAAACAACATTTAAAATAACAGTTCGGACAGAATATTACCTGATATACTGAGAACAGAACACATGAATTTCTCGAGAACGGAACTTACTAGAATTACTAGATGCACTGCTAAACAGTACGAAACTTACCGGTCCCATAAAGAGACACGTCAGGACCCGCATCCACCTAGGTGGACACTTCGTGTTGGATCTGTGTACCCAAACCCACGGACCAGAGACAAATTAATTGACCCTGTCTAGATACTACCCCAGCAACGGTACTCACCGGGCAGCAAGAACGGAAGGCCTCGGACTGGACTGGACTGCTACGACGACGGACTACGAACTTCGGACTTCAGTTACAGGTGGGCCTCCGGATACCTCGGACCTTGGACTCTCGGCTTGGGCTTTGGTCGGGACTCGCCGCGTTCCTCACCGCCTCGTCTGGATGCTGGACCGCAACCTCCGTCTCCTCCGTGGGCCTGAGGGATACTTGAAGCAGAAATATCTGCACGTGCACGGTATGGTTCCGTCACGGCTGCAGAGGATCAGGGGGCCTGCGTGGCTTCGCCGGCGCGTGGGGAAAGGGCAAGTCCCTGTTCGGGCGCCATTATGTGGTAAATAAATAATTAATTACCGGTACTATTTTTCATATAATCAATAAAACAGGTAGCTCAATAAATAAGAGTCAGGATTCGAGGTATCTTGAGTCGACAGGCTTTAATCAGGCATAAGGACAGGAACAGGACAGCCTGTATGGGAATAGAATGAAGGCAGCTGCCGGGGAATGGAAATCGGGGCTTGGACAACTTTCAGTAACAGTTCACAGTATATATATCAAAACAATTGCATTACATTCAATACAGTAGGCGTAGCAGTAGGCGTTTCTTGTAGCAGTCGCGAAAGATAAGGGCAAAATGATGTAACAAGAAGGCGTGTACAGGGCGTATACATAGACATGTGATGTTAACGTAACAGAAGTGTCATAAACGGGGCGGAAACATGGAGGGGGCTACCTGAGCAGCTGGGACCTTTAACCTAGTGGTGCGCGCAAACGGGCAATGACGTGTTACCAGGGAGAACTGGGGGCTATGACTTCTGCGCTAGAAGAGGAGACTAAAGTCTGGAGTGTCAGAGCGACATGTACCCAAGGCATATCTGGTATCTGGTGTTTAGAGTACATGTTGATAGAATCCAAAAGTTATCAGGGCAAAGGCTACTAGACACTAAGACTGGTGCGTGCATAATTCTACATGTATTGCATGTACGAGGAATATTCTATGAATATTAATACAGTATTTCTTTTACATGGAGACATAAAGGCTAGACCATGACAGAAACTATTGATGCGATGCAGTAGCTTAGGAATGCAGAGAAGGAGGGCTGGACTGATAACTAGAATCATAACATACTCTTGGCAGACTGGCAGGCAGAGCCAGGCCGAGCCGGGCACTGTGAGGCAGAAAGTAAGCGAAGGGTCAGGGATGCAGGTGGGGGCTGTATCGCTCCTCCGAGTGGGTTCAGGAGACAGGAGCTGAATCTGGTGTCCGGGCCCTTTTGAGGCCTAGAAACGGGGACAATTCAATGAGTTAACGTGCACACTGTAAAATGTGGCAACGTAGGTTTACATAAGCCTAATATTCGTTGCTTTCACGAGAACTGGAAACTGGCATACTAGAGATGGACACAACTGTAATTGCGTCTTTAATCGATCAGAGGGGAATACATGCATATCGATCATGCACATATAGCATAATATGGGTAACACGTAGGCACATACAACATGGCAAAATTTACTTTTCCACACAATCATTCCTTTTCTGTCACTTCTTCTTTTCTGCTTTCTGTTTTTTCTCTCTGTTATTCCACATGTTTTAACCTTAGTCACTATCATACATCTTGTTTTATTCCTATTTACTTTTGCTCACTGTTTTCTTAACACTTTCCCTCAGGATTGTTCTTTTAGTCCGGTTCTATCCCTACCTCTCATTCCACATCCTTTACTATTTTTCTTCTTATTTTGAACATTCACTCACATTCTCTAAGAAACTCTTGTTTATTATTCTTCTACTCTCCTTTTTTTCTTTCACTTCCTTATCTATTTTGTTTTTCACAATTATACCCTCTTCCATCTTTTGTTCGGTAAATAGATCTATTAAACAGTATCTCTGTGTTACTCCCTCTAGCTGTCTTTCTTTTAACATTACTCTCTGTTTCCTTCCCTTATACTTACTCTTCTTTTTTTTTTAAATTATTTTTTTTTTGTTCGCTTCCGGTTCGCGTACCGGCGCGCGAACCGGGAAGCGAATCAAAAGAAATAGAGTTTGCCAGAGTGCTAAACATTCTAGCAATTTTTTATAAAGGGGAGGTAGTTCTGAAAAGAACTTTTTTTATTATTATTTTTGTTGTGTTATATTTTTTTTATTATTTTTCTGAACATTTTTTTACTTTTTTTGTATTTTTTGAACGATTTTATATTTTTTTTGGTTTTTTTGGGGGGGAGAAACAAAAATGATTCATTATAAAGGGCTCAACAGGAGCAACAAAAAAAAAGATAATTTATTTTCTGGGGCGTTTTGGACAATCATGATTGTCGATAGCTCTGTTGATTAGAGTGATGCTACTTTCTCTGTAGCAAATCAATTGGCCGCAATAAACGCAGACTTGTTTGACACTCCCAAACTTCATCTGTATATTTGGGACCGTCTCCCTCGCCTCTGGTCCCGTCACTGCCTCTACATTTGATGTTCTGGCCACAGGAGGGGGGTTATCCTGCAGGTCACGTACTTGCGCAGCACTATAATTATTAGGGTGCCACCTCTGCATATGGCGATGCATGGTGTAATTGCCATAGCTATATTTCTTATCTGTCCCTCTGGACAGATCATTCTTGCAAATAAGGCAAGTAACATAGCGGGCATTCACTTTCTTTTGGCCCTGGGGAAATGAATAAAATTGCA
Source organism: Lissotriton helveticus (assembly GCF_964261635.1). Classification (NCBI taxonomy): domain Eukaryota; kingdom Metazoa; phylum Chordata; class Amphibia; order Caudata; family Salamandridae; genus Lissotriton; species Lissotriton helveticus. The sequence goes on from NC_136059.1 coordinate 407,719,063, forward strand.
TATGAAATCTTCCTTTATATGGGAAATTCTTGGCTCCTCAGGCAAAAACTGCCTCCCCCCTTGCGTCTCTTCCTCTTCTTCCTCTTCTTCCTCCTCCTCTTCTTCCTCCTCTTGCTGAATGATAATCTGAGGAGGTGGTCCTCTCTTCCTAGGAGGTGGTGGTGGTCGGAGGGGGGCAGCTACAAGACTTGCCATTTCTAAGTAATCAAAAAAGGTCTTCCTTTCACAAAGTTGAAAGTCAGAGTGAGGAAACAAGGAGGGGTTTTCATCATTTGGGAAAAAAAATAGTTCTAAACCAATGAAAAGTATTATTTTTAGGTCACATCACCTAGCCTTACATCATTAGGAAACCAAAAGTGAAATGAACCAATGAAAAGTTTTGATAACAAGTTACATGACCTGTTACGCTTACGTTACGCGCTGCGCGCCGCGCCCCGCGCCGCGCCCCGCGCCCCGGATCGCTTCCGGGGCACTGCGCTTCGCGCCTCGGTTCGCGCTCCGGAGCACTTCCGGGTGCGCTAACGCGGCGCGTCATAGGACGCATTACGCGAGAACGCCATACGTCGCGATTACGCGACGCGTCACGATGTTGTTTTCTAACGCGGCAGTTGTGCAAACAGAACGTTTACTTGTTCGCGGACCGGGTCCCGGCACCAAATTGAGCTAACGGGAAGCTACCCGGTTCGAGGACCGGGAGCGAAACAAAAAAAAAAATTAAAAAAATACATAAAAAAATTGTATTAAAAACATATAAAATATATATTTCGAATTAAAGAAGAATACATTTTAAAGCTTTTGATATTTGCTATTAAAAAACCATTGAAATTCACTGAAAAAACCATAGGTTATAGACCATATATAGTTAGGAATTAGCATTTACGAAACCTTGAAAATTCACTGAAAAAACCGTAGGTTATAGACCATATATAGTTAGGAATTAGCATTTACAAAACCTTATTTTACTCACACAAAACCATTGAAATTCGCATATATAGTTGTACTAACTATATATCGCGCACCCGCAATCCACTGCTGATCATGTCACATATTACATCATTTATGGCATGGTCAGTGACATCACTGATGACATCACTGATGACATCTCAACTGACATCACTGATGACATCACTGATGACATCTCAAATGACATCACTGATGACATCACTGATGACATTACTGAGCACATCACTGATGACATTATTCATGTGATAATACGATGAACCTCTTCAGACTCTAATATAACCTTAGATACACTCAGTGTAAACAGACACTCACAGACTGTCACTCATCCATGGAGTTACTCACACACCTACTCAGTCATGCAAAGAATCAATCACACCTCCATTTTCTCAACTATACAGTTATACACACCTTACTTATTCAAACATATACTAACACATATTTACTCTCTTATACAATCCCTGATACAACTTCACAATGATCCATACAGCCACTCACACATTTACTAGCTCTTATGCACAGTTATTTATATATGTCAACTCTCAAATGTACTGTGTTTTAAATATGTACTTACTTTGACATGTAGCACAGAGATATCCATTCACTCACCAATACACTCACGCACACAGTCAACCGCCCATACAGCTGTTTCCACATGCACTTTTGAACCCATACATCTAGTGAATCAACTGCTCACACATCTATGCACAGAGTCATACACCTCCCAGCCACCCACACACACACTCAGTCTCCCATACAAATACTTGGGCAACCAATCAATAACCCATATAGTTACTCATATAGCTACTGATCAACACATGCAGCAGTTTACAGAACAACAGACATAATGATGCACAAATTAAGACAGTTTAGTCACTAACCCATGCACTCAGTGAGACACATTTAATCACTCACTCATACAGTCAGTCATGCACCTACTAAATCCTTCATCCAGACACTTATACATCCACTCATTCTTCAATATGTAAGACATATTTTAACTTTACAGAAATACACAGTCACTGGATGTTGTCATCAGTGATGTCATCAGTGATGTCATTTGAGATGTCATCAGTGATGTCATCAGTGATGTCACTGACCATGTCATGAATGATGTAATATGTGACATGATCAGCAGTGGATTGCGGGTGCGCGATATATAGTTAGTACAACTAACTATATATGCGAATTTCAATGGTTTTGTGTGAGTAAAATAAGGTTTTGTAAATGCTAATTCCTAACTATATATGGTCTATAACCTATGGTTTTTTCAGTGAATATATATATATATATATATATCACAGGTTTCAGAAAACCAAGGCGGGTGCTTCAAATGCTGGGATGCTCCTGCATATCAATTGCCGCTCAACTCTTCTCTCACCCGAACTTTACTTTTGGCCCATACAGGGCGTGGTTGAGTGAAATTAAAAAATAATTCTAGCGCTAATTATGCATTAGTTTAAAAATAGCCCATTTACGGGCGTGATGGTATTACTAATTTCGTTCACATTTCTGAATTATGTTGGTTCTGCTTTATTATCCTGTTTTAATAATTTGTTTGTTTGTATTTATGGACATTCAAAGATGGCGCTAGGGTTAAGACGGGGACACAGCGATTCTTGCTTTAGTTCCTTATTTATTTTGTGAATAAGGAAATGGGTGTTTAAAAGCATGTCTACACGGCGCTTCGGTAAACATGGATAAAGGTTTTTACCGAAACGCGTCTGTTGCTGTGTGAGTTTGCTGTCCTTAATTCGACTCAAACGGCTCCCGCGAGTGCTTTTCTTTTTTGGATGAAAGTCCGGGTCAGAGGAGAGTTGAACGGCAATATATATATAGATATATATATATAGATTTGTCCTTCACGTAAACTTACCTAACTTGTGATCATGCTGCTTAAAAATAAAATTATAATTTTTAGAAAACAAATAAGATATTGACTTACTGAGCCCCACAACCTCTAAACCCAGCAAGTCAAGCAGGTCCTGCTCACAATCAAGGACATCTCCACAGTGGTGGGTCAACTGCTGCTGGGTACATGTGATGTCAGTGCTGCGGCACACACATCACCACACTCCGCCGCAGAGCACCCAATGCCCCCACAGGGCATAGCTTGACGTCTGCTGCCAACTTGCACCGCAGGTGGTGCTGCACCCAGAAGATGAGTGCGACCAACTCTTCCTCGCTGAATATAGGGTGGGCTGCATCCTTGCCCATCTAAGTCACCCACATAAGGTGCGGTTTATGCTTGCACTGTCTGCTTCTGTTATTGGTGGAACTGGACTGGAGTCAGGACCGAGTCAGGATGGAGTTGGACTAGGATAGGATTGGAACAGGAAAGAAAGCATTAGGAGCACAGACAGAGAGGACAGGCTTGAAAAGGAAAACAAAAAGCTAGGTACAAAAAAGTAACAGAAACGTAAAATAAACACAGGGAAAGTGAGACAGTAACAAAACAAGTACAAAAAAAATTGGTTTGGGAATAGGAAGGTCAGATAGGCTTGGATTGGGATGGATGGAAAGTGGATGACTGCCAGCAAGGAGAGAGACAGGAGCAGGCAGGCGCGTGTTGCAGCTCATTCAGATTTTTTGGTGAGAAACATGCTACTGGCCTGATGAAGCAGCGCAATTTTCTGCAAGTTTGCTGAAATTCTAAGATACTTACAGAGTTATTTTGTAACTCTGCCAAATTTGGAGGAATTTCCATCCAAGCCTATTCACTAACTGCATTGTGGAGTCCATGCATATGTAAGTATACATTTTAGTAGTAAATGTGAGAGGGAGGGAAGGAGGGGAGTGGCAGGAAAATTGGGAATACTTACAAATAGAGGGAAGGGGATTAGGAAGGGAGTGTTTTAGAGGGTAACATACACCCACCCACAAAAGAGGAAGCCAATTGCAATTCAGAAACTACCCTTCTAACTTTACTACAGCTACAGAGATACCCAAAGCAGTAGTTAATTACACCAAATAAGAACTTAGGTATGTCCAGCAGGACATAGGGTCAACCACTGGTACTGCAACGCACTCCCATGGAAATCAATTGATGATAAAACCCTATATAAAACAATGTCAAATAAATGTAAATTATTTACAACAGTAAAAAATATAAATAAATATGTTACTATAAATATATGTAAAATAAGTCATTTATTATTGAATTATAAATTATCACAACAACCTATTTACTTATAAGATTACATTTGAACAAAATATAATTAAATTACTTTTAATTATTTTTATACAGCACTTTTAATATTTATCAATGCATCATAAAAGCACTACTTATTTCTGCTTTAGGTGACAATTTTGTTTTTATTCAACTTCAGCAAAATATTTTGTATTTAATTTAATATGTTAAAGATATACTTTAAAATGAAGTAAATATTGTTGAAGCATTTTCTTCTATATTAAATAAATATATAAAAACTATTTACAATAATAATTAACATAAAATTATGTATACTATTGTTTCGAATTAAAAAATCTTTTTTATTATTCCTTACCATAGCAAGACCAAACAGTTGGAGCAGAGATCTTCGTATTGTAAAACATAGGGAAACATTCCCTATACTTTACCATGGAGACAATGTATACTCATTTATCTGTTTTCTGAATGTTAGGTTTCAGCAAAACTTGTTGTCTCCAGTTACATAACTTATAGTGGACTTAAGTTAAGACCTGTGCGTATAATTGGATGGCGTTGTTGTCTTTCCCAGTTGTCCAAACCTGATTTCAATAGCCTTCCTCACTTTAATTCTGTTCATCCCATCCAGGACCATTTCAGTCTTTCTCTGATTGGATGAGTTGTATCCTTCCACTGCATACTTGAGGGAAAAAGAGAAAATGTGCACCATTCAAGGTAATCAATACCCAAATACCATTGTGCAGGCATTTAATGAATTTGGATGACAATTTCATGGGTACTCCACCTACAAACACCTAGTTTTTATCTGTGTACAAAATATGTCTGTGATGTAAGTACATTTTAAATACATTACACACCGGTCCTCCACAGACACACATTAATTCTGTGTTGTAACTTGCACATAAAGGGGTCGATTAGGATGGCGGACGGAAATGGGTACTGTCCGCCATGGTCGGGGAAATGTTACTCCCGGCTGCGCCGCGGAGATTCCGCGGTTAGGATTAGGATAATCATGTCACGAAACTCCGACCGCGGCGGACGGATCATAACAAACACCGTCCGCGGTGGACGGAACACATCTAACTCCGTCCGCGGCGGACGGAGCCCAATGAACAACCACCGCCGCGGACGGAAATGACCGCGGAAAAAAACACATGTACCGCCATACCTGTGAATACTCCGTGTCCGCAATTAGGATAAATCCGCCTGTACCACGGAACGCACAGCCATCCACGTCCGCGGCGGAAACAATGCAACGATAAACAGTGCATCACTGCGGAAGGCCAACACGCACAACATCCCTAACGTCAAACAAATGTCAGAAAGTGTACCGCAAGTACAAAGCAAACATACGAACATTGACAACGCCCCCCCGATACACCAACACCAAGCACAAGCCACCATGACACGCCCCAAGTACCCAATAATGCACACGCCCACCTACCACCTGACTGCCAACAACCATTGAGACACGACTATAAAATGACACCCACACACTACCACAATCCTTTGCATCACAGCATTGCTGCTAGCAAGAGGCCCTAATCGAGATACAGCTAACTCACATAGAAGACACACAACCACCACCCTACCACACCCACCACACAAACACCCACCACACAATTCCTACACATCACACACCACACACCTGCACCCCCCAACTCACTCAACCCACACACTGAGCACCACACACCATGGCACCAAAAAAAAACTAAATTCACGGAGACCGAGTTGAAGGTAATGGTAGATGAAGTCATCCGTGTTGAGCCCCACATCTTCGGGGCCCAAGTCCAGCAGACGTCCGTGGCGCAAAAGAACCACATGTGGGACAGGATCGTCACTCAGGTGAATGCGTCAGGGACCGTGCCGAGGACGAAGCATGACATTCAGAGGCGGTGGCATGACCTGAAGACCCGGGTGAAAGGCATCTGCGCCAAAAACTATGCAAGAGCCAATCATACTGGCGGAGGAACACCCCCGGAGCCCATACCCTTCACCGATTGGGAGGAGAAGGTGCTGGTGATACCTTCACCCAGAGAGTCTAGACGGACTTGATGAAGGAGAAGAGGCTGGTAAGTACAAACCAAGCCCCGCGATCACTACGACATGGTCAGGCTCACTCAACTGAGAAGACACATCACCTACGCCCCAACCCATGCACGTCGGACACCTACTCACAAACATGTACATGGCTACTAACAGGCTCCCATGTTCACGGGGAGGGTGGTGGTGGTGGAGGGTGGGGTGTGTGAGAGGTCCAAACTACAACTCCCAACAGGCCCCCATGTTTACGGGGAGGGTGGTGGAGGTGGAGGGTGGGGTGTGTGAGAGGTCCAAACTACAACTCCCAACAGGCTCCCATGTTCACGGGGAGGGTGGTGGAGGTGGAGGGTGGGGTGTGTGAGAGGTCCAAACTACAACTCCCAACAGGCCTCCATGTTCACGGGGAGGGTGGTGGTGGTGGAGGGTGGGGTGTGTGAGAGGTCCAAACTACAACTCCCAACAGGCCCCCATGTTCACGGGGAGGGTGGTGGTGGTGGAGGGTGGGGTGTGTGGGGTGTGTGCGACAGGAAACAGAAATGTCTACAAATCTATATGAACATGTAATGTCCACATTACTGACCAGCTCTATCTTGTCCCTCAGGTGATCGTGAACTGACTGGGGAAACCAGTACCCGGCCGCAAGCCTCGCCTCCCACACATACCGGACTCTCTGGTGACGATGACACAGGCAGCTCCGGTGCGGAGGATGAGCGGGCCCAAGCACACATCCAGGGCCATCTGGCTCACAGGGACTCCCGGGCCCGACAACCGTCACATGTGTGACTCCAGCGACACCTGCCTCTGTGATCTGCAGAGTCCCCACCACCACCACCACCACCACCAGTACCACCAGTACCACCAGTACCACGACTCCTGCCTGTGCCACCCAGCCTAACCCGATTTCATGTTCCAGCCCAGCCGGACCGGAAGTTTATTTTTTCAAACAATGTAAATTTTGACACAATATTTTCAAACGATTAGTATGACACAAGCCTGTGCCGTACTTAGAAGAGGAGAAAAATAGAGAAAAGGTGAAAGGGGTGTCTTCAGGCAAGGAAAAAGAGCAAAACAGGGCACTTTATAATTGAAAAAGAAATAATAACAGTGTCGCCTGGAGTGAAACAAACATTCTCCAATAATGAATTTCTACATGTATGTACACTCATAGGTGTCGACGTTTCGATCCCTTCGCTCAATTAATTAATTGGGATCATCATCAGGACTTAATAAATAAGGTTGCCTGAATATAACAAAGCCTGTTGAGAAGATAAGAGAAACAAGCACAAAGAGAAATCTTTAGAGAAATTTTAAGAGAAATTTTAAGAGAGCAGTAAACACATGCCTTAAAATAGCTTTTTACAACTGCGATCACATATTGTGACATGTGCTGAGTGAATGTGCCTTTGTGAAGCAAACAATCAGGTTCATAATTTGTAATTGCGTTATGACATTTAATTTGCATACTGTTCCTCGGAATCGCAGTGGTTCGAGTGCGGAAAATGCTGCCAGTTTGTGCATAACAGGTGACTGTGGGGATTGTGCACTGGTGTATATAGTGAATATGGGAAACCTTGTGGCTCAGTGAATTGGTGTTTGAGCCGGGGCACATGCACGTTTGTTTTTTTTAACATATTGGGCATTCGAGGCATTAATGGGCATTTCAGCACCTACCTCTATATTTAGAAGAGGTTTTCAATGACGCGTCAATCTTGCTAGGGGCGCCTAGGGCCAATAGCATTCAGGGGTTCAATAGCTTGTCCTGTTCGAGGGCTTTAATTATTTCCCCTCGTGGTTATACGCCGGGCTGTTGGAAAAATTATTTGATTCAGTATGCGTGGAAAGGGTGAGAAAGTGACCGGGTTAGCTGGTCAAGATACCTACCCAATGTGGGCTCGTTTCGAGACGTGATGATTTCCATCCGACTCTAGGGGCAAGATGGCTCTACAATGGAGGATGCCGATTTATGCGTGCTGAAATAAACAATATTACAGTTTTGGGTATTTGCCACAATGTTGGCTTGGGAAGTCTAGTCTGGCCATAGCGAGGGGCATTTTTACCTTGTTATTCGTTCCTGGGACGTGCCATTATGGGCTCGATGGCCACAGGCGAAGGATCAATAAATGTGCACTGCACATACGAACGAGGTCGTCAATGCTGCAATACAAGTAAAACGCGAGGTTTGCAAGGCACCCAAATCAACAACTTAGGTCAAAGTCAGGTTGCATCCCCTAAAGAGGAGCCACTTACCGGTTATGGATGAACCTCGTGCTTGGTCGGGGTGCCCTGTGTCAATGCCAGTTACCGTTGCTGTTCTTCGCGGGCTTGTTTATCCTAGAAGAGCGTCTGGTCACGTGGATGTGACTTCGGGCGCCATCTTGGAATGGTGTTCCCGTCATATCTGGCTATAGAGACTAAAGGAGTGCTGGTGCGCTAACATGGGCGCCATTTTGAAGTGTCCCGGAGTTGGGACGAACTTTATTAATTAAAATTAAAAGGTCATTACCCCCTGATCTGGAGTGGAGAGTCAAATTTGGAGAATTAAATAGCGCAAATTGCTTGGCAGTGGAGTTGCTAGGTGAAGAGCCTAGAGTCAAGCGAGTTTAAGGGCTGCTACCAGAGCAGTCCAACATATGAACAACTGCAGGGGTGAAAGGTGACGTGAAAGGATTGCATGCATAACAGTGAAGCATTTGTGATATAAATTTTTATGTTCATTAAAAACTAGTAAAAACAATAGATGGGAGCACTGAGTCTTTATGCTTTGAAGTTCACTGATTCAGTATTGCATAATCACAAAAGAGTGGTCCAGTCCTCACTTCGGTTCAGTCCAGTGTGGATGGTGTTGAACTGTATAATAGATTTCAATTCCTCACGATTCAGTTTGTTGCAGATTGCCGCCTCTTTGGGGTAATTTTACTGATTTCAAGACTGTCCATCTCAAATCATCAGCCGTGTGTTTCATAGATGCGAAATGTTCCACTAATGGGGCATTGAGAGTTCCACACCTTATGCGGCTCCGGTGTTGGCTTATGCGTGTCTTCACCTTCTGTGTGGTCTGTTCCACATACATTTTTGGACAGGGGCATAGGACCGCATAAATTACATTGTGACTGTTACAGTTTGTTAAGGTTTTCATTTCATTCGTGACATTATTGTGAGTGAAAGTGCGCCCCTCCAGTGTCAAATCACACACAATACATTGTCCGCATTTAACATGCCCTATCACAGGTGGTAAGCCCCAGTTAGACTCAATCGTGTTACTTATAGGTGTCATAGGTAGGGCCGCCCTAACAAGATGGTCTTTTATATTTTTACTTTTCTTGAATGCAAACAATGGCTTTTCAAAATTTAGTTGGCCTGCGTTCAGGATTGACCAATGCTGAAGGATAGTCTTGCGAATTTGGTTCGAAACTGGGGAGAAAGTGGTTACACAGGCAATTCTATCGGACCTCTCTCTACTCTTTGGTTCAAGTAAGACTTCTCGGAGGCAATACCAAGCTCTTTTAGCAGCGTTTCTGACTAGTCTTTTTGGGTATCCCCGCGCTTTGAGTTTAGATGACAGAACATCCGCCTCCCTGAAATAGTCCAGTTTTGATGAGCAGTTGCGTCTTATACGGAGGAATTGTGAGTAGGGGAGAGAGTCTTTAAGGGCTTTGGGATGATTACTATCATACCTCAACAGTGTGTTGCGTTCGGTTGGTTTCCTGTACAATCGGGTTAGTAATTCACCTTCCTCATGGTAAATTGTCAGATCGAGGAAAGGGATCTCTGTTTTATGATGGGAGAGGGTGAACTGTAGGTCATCACAGTTATTATTTAGCCAGTGTAGGAAAGAATCTAAGGCCTTCTCATCCCGATTCCAAATTAAAAAAATATCGTCTATGTATCGCCGCCAGATGGCGATCCCAGAGCGGAATGGATTGAAATCCGATAGGATCGTGCCTGTCTCGAGTGCGTCCATAAACAGAATTGCCAGGTGGGGGGCAAAAATAGCCCCCATAGATGTACCCTTTATCTGCTGGTAGAATACTCCATCAAAGACAAAAAAGTTTTTCGTGAGACACAATTCCAATAGCTGGAGTATGAATAGTGTCGGTACTCTATGGGGTCTGGGCCTGGAGTCAAGGATTTTTTGAATGACCAGCATTTTCCGCACTCGAACCACTGCGATTCCGAGGAACAGTATGCAAATTAAATGTCATAACGCAATTACAAATTATGAACCTGATTGTTTGCTTCACAAAGGCACATTCACTCAGCACATGTCACAATATGTGATCGCAGTTGTAAAAAGCTATTTTAAGGCATGTGTTTACTGCTCTCTTAAAATTTCTCTTAAAATTTCTCTAAAGATTTCTCTTTGTGCTTGTTTCTATTATCTTCTCAACAGGCTTTGTTATATTCAGGTAACCTTATTTATTAAGTCCTGATGATGATCCCAATTAATTAATTGAGCGAAGGGATCGAAACGTCGACACCTATGAGTGTACATACATGTAGAAATTCATTATTGGAGAATGTTTGTTTCACTCCAGGCGACACTGTTATTATTTCTTTTTCAATTATAAAGTGCCCTGTTTTGCTCTTTTTCCTTGCCTGAAGACACCCCTTTCACCTTTTCTCTATTTTTCTCCTCTTCTAAGTACGGCACAGGCTTGTGTCATACTAATCGTTTGAAAATATTGTGTCAAAATTTACATTGTTTGAAAAAATAAACTTCCGGTCCGGCTGGGCTGGAACATGAAATCGTATAGTAGTCCATTGTGTACTATACTGTATTGTTGAAAATTTGAAGAAGTTATGAACCTTTGTTTCTATAACTTAGTCATATCCATGGTTCTTGGCTACCCGCTGGGTCTCCCTTGTTTGTCAAAAATACCCAGCCTAACCCAGCGCACGACGCAGGTCCATTGGCCTCACACCCAAGCAGGGTGAGTGGGCCACAAAGGAGAGAGGCGACGGGACATCAGGCAAGCAGGCGACCCACACTCCGCCGTACAGAGGAAGGACAGCTACCCCATCCTGTGGCAGAGTCCCTACAAGCCCTTGCCAGGTGCCAGGCGTCATACGACCGTTCCCAGGAACATGCAGATCGTGCACACCAGGACTCAGTGGACAACACCAACATGTTGCGTGAAATCTCGGGGTACCTTGGCCAGATAGTGCACATCATGGGCCAGCAGACAACAATGTGGAGGGAATGGATTGCCCGGAACAACCCCCCCCCCCCACCAATTGTCGTAGCACCACCGCCACCGTCACCTCCACCTCCAACGCCACCGTCACCTCCGCCTCCACCGCCGCCACCACCACCTGTGCCCCTGGCGACGGATGTGGCCCATGAACAACCTGCACCCCAGCTGACTCTGTTCCACCTCAGAGACGGAGGGGCCGCCCGAGGCTGGAAGTGGGTGAGAGCAGTGTTGGAGCGCCATCCACACGCTCCAAGAGGGGCCGCCAATGACTTTGTCACTGCCTGTGCCAGACATTCACCCTGCAAAGTATCCTGTCCCACATAGACAATCATTGCCACTGGTCTGCTGGACTAGCCTGACACCCCCCAATGTGGTGTCAGCACGGACATTTCATCTGCCATTACCTTCAACTCCAACTCCCTCCCCCCCACTTACTTGTAAATATTCACCAGCACAAAAGCACAACCTGTAAATAAATTTCACTTACACACTCAATGATGTTTTGCCTCCATGTTTATTCACATGATTGCCTTCAGAAACAGACGTAAACAGGTTCAGGGATCCTAGTCGTACATGATCATGGCGCTGCGGGAGTGACCTAGGGAAAATCAGAGACAGTAAACACACGTCAGGAAACAGATTCACACACATCACAACACACTGCACAGCAACATTACACAAACTACACTCATCACTAAAGCATGGGATGAGAGGACACACATCATGGAGACTTGTATGTCCAAAGAAATGAAGACACACATATGCAACCATCACAAACAAGAACACACAGCTGATGCACCCCACATCCACACAACACCAGCAAACATACCTAAGGCATTGTCAACTGGCACAAGAGGTAGTTACTCAAATTCAAGGGAAGTAGCGATCAATGAGCTGGCGCCTCTGGTCCACACCTTCCTCCTCACCACTATCCTCATCAGTCGACATGGGTGGGATGGGAGGCCGAGGAACTTCTTCGTCTTCAGGGTCCAAGAGCAGTTCAATGTCATTGCGCACTGCCAGGTTGTGGAGCATGCAGCAGGCAATCACGATCCTGCATACTTTTCCTGGTGAGTAAGGCAGGGCCCCTCCGGTCTTATTCAGGCACCGAAACCTAGACTTTAGCAGTCCAAAGGTACGTTTGATCACTCTCCGTGTCCTTCCATGTGCATCATTGTAGCGCATTTCACCCGCTGTAGTAGGATTACGTATGGGACTGAGGAGCCAGGGCCGGTTTGGGTACGCCGAGTCGCCTATGTAGGGGGATGAGAGACACAAACATCACAACAAGATATGGTGGGTACCCCATGCCACACAGAGATCACAAGAGTCCCCACTGCACACTCACCAACAAGCCACGCTTGACCGGGTCGCATATTTGCCATCAGTTGGGGGACAATGCTGCTCCGCATGATGTGGGCGTCAGCGGAGCCAGGAAATCTTGCACACACATGGGAGATGATGTTGTTTGCCAGGCACACCACCTGCACGTTCAGCGAATGGAAGTGTTTGCGATTCCTAAAAACCTGCTCACGTGCCCGTGGTGGAATGAGAGCGATATGTGTGCCATCAATTGAACCCACAACGTGTGGTATGTGGCCAAGTGCATAGAAGTCTGCTTTGACTGCTGCCAACTCTTCCGGCCGTGGGAAATGTATGTAGTCATTCTTATACAGCATCATAGCTGTTAAAACATCCCGAAGTACCGTGCTGAACATGGACTGTGACATCCCCCCGGCATATCCAACTGTGTACTGAAAGGTGCCAGTAGCAAAGAAATGTAGTGCCGCCATAACCTTTGAAGTGGGTGTAATCGAACCCGGATACATCCTACGTGGCTGCAGATGAGGAGACAATTGGGCAACAAGCTCCATCAACCAACGTCGATCCAGCCGGAATTTCCTAATCACCTCCTCGTCAACCATATCCTCCAGCACAGTGTATGGCCGATGCACATTTGGAGCCCTCCTGTGTGGGAGAGAAATGTAACTTGAGTCAACTTACAAACGACGCATACGTGTGCAACTCCATCACATGTGAGCCAACATTAGCAACAACAAATTTTCCAGGGAGAATGGTCATATGTGTGACATCTCTGATAGTCTATACAATACGGAGTGCCCCTTTAACAAAGTGCAGCCACTTGCAACAGGAAGTGTGTCAACACGTACAACGCAACGTAGTCACATGTGAACCTTACTGACAATACGTGTGTCTTTACCCTAATGTTTAGTAGCCACATCACAGACACACATGCAAGTGCATGCACACAAACGATAATGATACACACACACCATGTCATCATGCACCAATGCCAACACCAATAAAGTTGTGCATACGGTAATTACATGCATGGTGACACAACGTCCAAAACACATACACTGAATGCATGTGTACCACCACCACTGTAGTCACCTCGCCAGAACAACACACTGACAACAGATGCATAATTTGGCCATACAGCCGTGATGTACTGTGTAGTTGTGAAGATGTAATAACGTCTGTAGGGTCACACCCGACGTCAACACGTCCAAATGCACATCTGTTGCCTATTGTGTGCCCACCGATGGGCATAGTATGGACACACATGCAATAGTGTATGACATATGACCTTTCCCTATCACGCTCACAACCCTCATGACGCAACTGCACACAACACATCACGGTGCAGCGTCTGACAAGATAACATAATTGGCGCCGCCATGGCGGTGCACAACTTCCGCTACTTCCCAAAGGCCATACGCGGCCAGCGTCCCTCTTCCCATTGGCTGCATGTGCACGGACCGTTACGGGCACACATCGGCAACCACACGTGCAAGCTTCAGGCACGGATGCTTCAGTTGCAACTATGTTCTATCACTGGCGCCACCATGGCGGTGCACCTACTCAGCGGGGGAGGTGCAGGCCTATACACCCTTTAGATGTACTCAATGGACATGCCAGTTCATGTCCCCTCTTACAGTCACATTGCATCATCCACCGTACACCGGCCGGAGCGGCCGGGCCAAGGACGGCCATGCCGGCCATGTACACAACCGCCGTGCCAGGCGAGGCCTAGGATTGTCGTGCCGGCCATGTACACAACCGCCGTGCCGGCCATGTACACAACCGCCGTTGTGGGTGATATTTGTTTAGAGTCATCACCACTTGCCAGTCCTGTCCTGTCCAGGGTGCACTCCCACATCCCTAAGAAACGCAGACACACACCATTGACACCTGCCCACCCCTATGTCGCTCAAGGTCAGCTATCCCCAGCTCCCAGGGCCACCCTGCCTCCTGGCCCATAAAGCCCTGTGGCTCATCATTTCAGTGGTCCCAGTGGCGCAGGTGCAGTTGACTCTCATGTATCAGATAGTGGCACTGTGTCTGTTGTTTTCTGTCATGCATCATGTAGTGGCACAGTCTCTGTTGTGCCCTCTCCTGTTGCAGGTCCTGGCAGTGTATCTGGGTCTATGGCTCACGTGTCAGTGAGTAGATCTGTGGCTGTGTTGCACACTCCTGTTTCTGGTGCTGGCAGTCTGTCTGGGTCAGTGGGTCACGTGTCAGTGACTACATCTGTGGCTGTGTCTCACATTCCTGTTCCTGGTGCTGCCAGTGTGTCTGGGTGTGTGGCCCATATGTCTGTCACTCGGGCTGTGGCTGTGTCTCACACTCCTGTTGCTGGTGCTGGCAGTGTGTCTGGGTCCGTGGCCCATGTGTCTGTCACTCGGGCTGTGGCTGTGTCTCACACTCCTGTTGCTGGTGCTGGCAGTGTGTCTGGGTCCGTGGCCCATGTGTGTGTCACTCGGGCTGTGGCTGTGTCTCACACTCCTGTTGCTGGTGCTGGCAGTGTGTCCGAGGCAGGTAGTTCACGCAGTCCCCCTGATTCTGTGATGTGAGGTGCTGATCACTTCACTCAAATGTTATTTCACATGGTGTGTCCATTGAGAGCTGCGTTGCACTCTTGTGGTCCCTGGGACGGGTTGGTTGGGACACGTACTTGTGCTGCTTCTGATGTAGCTGCTCTGTACTCCACAATGCCCTGTTGATGTTCTGATACTGCATTCTGCCCTCTGATGTGCTGCCTCTGATGTAGCTGCTCTGTACTCCACAATGCCCTGTTGATGTTCTGATACTGCATTCTGCCCTCTGATGTGCTGCCTCTGATGTAGCTGCTCTGTACTCCACAATGCCCTGTTGCTGTTCTGATACTGCATTCTGCCCTCTGATGTGCTGCCTCTGATGTACCTGCTCTGTACTCCACAATGCCCTGTTGATGTTCTGATACTGCATTCTGCCCTCTCACTTGCTGCCTCTGATGTAGCTGCTCTGTACTCCACAACGCCCTGTTGATGTTCTGATACTGCATTCTGCCCTCTGATGTGCTGCCTCTGATGTAGCTGCTCTGTACTCCACAATGCCCTGTTGATGTTCTGATACTGCATTCTGCCCTCTCACATGCTGCCTCTGATGTACCTGCTCTGTACTCCACAATGCCCTGTTGATGTTCTGATACTGCATTCTGCCCTCTGATGTGCTGCCTCTGATGTAGCTGCTCTGTACTCTACAATGCCCCGTTGATGTTCTGATACTGCATTCTGCCCTCTCACATGCTGCCTCTGATGTAGCTGCTCTGGTGCCCACTTTGCCCATGCTCACGCATACACTGTGATTATACCCCTATTATGTGCAATAAAGGTAGTCTATCAAGTCTCGTGGTTTGTCGTTGTCATTCATGCTTGCGTACTACAAATGTGTATTTCTATTTGCTTCTCATCAGTGGTTTGGGTAACATGACACTCCCCCTCCCTACGTCACGACCCTTGCAGGTATTCCCCTCCATGCAGCCAATGGTTTGTGCCTTACCTGTGTCGGCGTCGATGGTGGGCCAAGACTAGGACGTGGTGGATCGGGAAAGCGTGTAGCGCTGGGTCCATGGTGGCGAGCAGCTTGTGGTGGGTCTCTCTGCTATGTCTCTTTTCTTCGCTGTGGGGAATCCGCCGTGTTCAGACAGGTTGTATTTCCGCTGCGGTTTTATGTGTATTTTCCGCCATCTTGATTTGGGGGACGGTCTTAGACGTCAGTACGTACGGCGGAGCCTCCGGATGTGTTCCGTCCGCCGCGTGGTCGTGTGTAGTTCGACGGCGGTGCGTGCTTTTCCGTCGCGGACGGAAATTTGACACGTTTTCCTATCCTGATATGGCGGACGGAGTGTCCGCGGCAGGCGGACCCGGAAAAGGCATTTTCCGCGTACTCCAGGGCCGCGATGGCTCTTCCGTCCGCCATCCTAATGAGCCCCAAAGTGTGCATCAGTTTTTATAAATCCAAGTCAGACTTTCACTGGGAAAGATTATTGTAAATTGACTACGATGTTTTCACTTGCTAATTGGCTCTAAAAATGTGTGCATCGTAGATTCCAAATACCTTAAACTGCTACTTCTTTCTCCACTTCATACTATTCAAAGGCTTTTAAAGTGACATAACTACACTGCCAAGGAAGAATAATTGCTGCTTTATTTCATATAATAAAAACACTGAGGGCTTGATTCACAAAGGTAAGTTACACTTCTGAGTAAGTGTACACTTTGAAGTTAGCTTATTATTTTTAACTATTCACAAACTCAGGGCCTAGTTCATAAAGGTAAACATACACTTTTGAGCAAGTTTAGGTTTATTTGCTATTCATAAAGGTATTTTACTAGCAGTATCTTTACAATGGAGTCTCTGCACATAAAAAGACAAGACTGTCCTATCTTTTTATGGCGGAAACTCCACATTTGTAAAGATACTACTCATAAAATAGCTTTGCGAATAGCAAACAATTGTACATTTACACAAAGGTGTAAGTTTACCTTTGTGAATCAGGCACTCAGAATGTAAACTCACTAAAAAAGTGTAAGTGACATGTCTCCACTCCCAGAGGGATTCACTTGGCTTCTTTGAATGTGGGTGGGTAACGTCCCTCCAAAAACCACCTTTTAACTCTCCCTAAACCCCTCTTACTCCTCCCTAATCACATTGCCTTAAGTAGTAAGTCTGCCCACTTCCCTGTTTCCCTCACACATTTTCTACTAAAGTCTACACTTACATGCGCGGGAGGTCATAAGTATGGGCAAAATGTACACTTTGTAGTACGTTTTGTAGCATTTTTATAGTACTACAATAAAATGTACTACCAAGACCTGTTTGTGAATCAGCCCCAAAGTGGTTTAATAAGCCAATCGTCTATACTGTGGTTAATCAGTGTTATAAAATATGGGATTCTGTAGTGCCTCTATAAACAGCACCCCGTCACTGATTGTAAAGAAAATAAGTCAGAACTCGGCTATTATAAGTTCTGGCAGTTGAGTTCTGACATCACAATGCATGTTGCCAGAGCAAGCAGCAAAGGTGAAAGGCAGGTTGGGTCATGGAGCATGATTGATGCAGTTGTTTAATGCAATGAAAACCATTGCTTTTCTTTTTTCTGCTCTTTTTTAATAGCTTACAATGATGAGAAGAGATATATAAAAGCTAGAATATGTCTGCATGTTTCTTTACATTACGAGCTACTGCTGATTTTTTTTTTTTAACTGACTTGTATTTAACTATCTGTAATATCTGTTTGCCACAAATACGTGAGAGGTTTTTCACATGTTTAATTTAACAGTAAACGTTTTATTTGTATTCTTCATGGTTCCATGCTTGCTTTTTCATAAGACAGAGCTACGCACCAAGGCTTTCAGTGGTTTGTGGGAAAGGTGATGGTGTGACCATGTATTATATGGGAAAAAGTACCCCCTGGTGAACATGATAATGATAAGGATATTGCAAATCACCTTGGAGGTCAATAACCTTATAAAGTAACTCATTTAGAGGACCTTTGTGGATAGGGCCAACTCCCTCTCTGAATTCTATCCACCCTTACTAGAAGATCTAAAAGGGGTAGCTTTAAGTATTAAGGGGCCGATTAGGATGGCGGACGGACATGCGTCCGTCCGCCACCCCAGAGGTGGAGGGACCGTCCGCAGGGGCAGCGGCGGTCCCTCCATGCAAATTAGGATGTGACCGCCACCCTGGCGGTCACATCCTGGATATTTAACATTGCGGCGGGTGCAGCTTCAAGCAGCACCCGCCGCAATGTTAAAAGTGCATGTTTAACATTTACATGCACAAAGCGGCAGGCACCGCGTGGTGCCTGCCGCTTTGTGCATGTAAATACTGGGGGGTATCATAGGTACCCCCCATGTGAACCCCCCACCCGCCTACACCCTGGGGGCCCGCAACGGGCCCCCAAAATCAAAAGTACACATGCTTTTCCACGGCGGAAAAACCGCAGCGGAAAAGCATATTTACAAATGCTTCCTAATTTGGCTGACGGTGTCTGATAGACACTGCCAGCCAAATGAGAGCTTTTCCGCCACGGTTGTAATCCGACCGCGGCGGAAAAGCTGCGGACAGAAAGCTAGACCCACCAGCCATCGTAATGCGGCGGTGGGTCTTTGGTGACTCCGCAGAGGATTTTCCGCCTCCTCCGGGCCGGAGGTGGCTTCCGCCGGCCCGGAGGAGGCGGAAAATCCTCCATCATAATGAGGCCCTAAATCTGGCTCTCCCATAGATCCAGCTACACCTACCATTATGAGAGAAGGCCTGGAGATAATAATGCCTTACAAACGGCAGCTTCTTGATCTTTACTTTTCTGGGGGTGTGGTTCCAAATATATGGCAGCAGGCAATTGTCCTCCCCCTAAAGAAAAAGCCAGGAGCTGACTCGAATCAGCTGGAGAACCTGCTCCCTATTTCACTTCTGCCCTATTTCTCCAAAATAGCAGAAAAGGTGGTGAATACACAACTAGTTGCACATATTAGGAAAACCAGCAAAATTAACTCCACCCCACACAATCGGGCTTCAGAGCCATGTACTCTATGGAGTCAGCACTGCTCCTTGCTACGGAGACGATACGCAGACGTGTGGATGAGGGTCAGACTGTTGCCTTGGTCCTATTGCATCTTAGTGCTGCTTTGGATATGGAATCCCACAAACTGCATTTACAACATCTCAGATCAAGAGGGCTGGGTGAAGGAGCGCTAAAATGGATGGCTTATTTAATGCAGAATCTGAGCTTCCAGGGTGCACAACGCCCACATATCTCCAAAAGCATATCTCTGTCTCAAGGGGTTCCTCAAGGCTCCGTGTTGAGCCCAACTCTTTTAAATATTACATCGCACCCTTGGCAGAGACTGTGGCTAAGCAAGTTGTCACCATTGTGTCATATGTGGATGACACGCATATTGTGTTTATCCCACAACTCTCATGAAGCAGCCATTAAGTTTTCTTCTTGCCTGCAGGACTTGCCTTCCTGGATGACAAATAGCTAACCCCGGGTGTAGTGTGCATAGCGGGGCTACGCGGAGGGCCACGGAGTTGAGAACAAACTCTGTTGAGCTCCGTTCCGCCATCCGTCTCCACCCTCCCCTATTAACAATTAATTATAAATGATATAAAAGTAAAGAAAAACTACTTACCTGACAGCGGCGTCCCCAGGCTGCCCTCCTCCTCTTCCTTTTCTTCTCTGCGAAAACTGTGCATGCGCAGTTTTTGCAGAGACGGCGAGGAAGTGGAGGATGGCAGCCCGGGGATGCTGCAGTCCAGGTAAATTGTTTTTCTTTACGTTTATGTCATTTATAATTATTTGTTAATAGGGGGGTGGAGGCGGGGGCGGGCCAACTCCGCTCCGCCACAGAGTGTGCAGAGATTTGCCTTTTCCGCATTCTCCGCGGAACGTGGAGGAAGCAAATCTCAGCATATTCTGCAGGCAGAGCGGAGGTCTCCGCCCGGAGTACAAATAACTGCCTTAAACTAAATAGTAGTAAAACAGAGATCTTGGTGGTGGGGAAATCCCCCTCCATTTGGCCTTCGACTTGATGGCCACAGACTCTGGGCCCTACTCCTACCCCAAGAAAATAATTTAAAAAACTAGGAATCTGGCTGGACTCCACTCTTTCCTTTGAGGCACATGCCAGAAAGGTTGCAGGGAAGTGCTTTGGAATCCTTTGAATGTTAAGGAAAACTCTGGATGCTCTCCCTACTCCGGCTAGGGAACCACTGGTCCACGCCCTGGTAGCATGTATGTAAATGTATTTAGAATGCGGTGTCTCACTTAGTTCTGAAGCTTCCCATCAGAGCTTCCACTGGGAAGGCTCTTGATGACTTGCATTGGCTGCCGGTTAAGAAAAGAATACTTTTTAAAGCCTTATGCATTAGTCATCGTAGCTTGCAGGGCAGAGTCCGAGTTATCTTCATGATTTACTCGCCCCTTATAATCCTACACGGCAACTTACATCTACCAGGACTTATCTGGTCAGTGTTCCTAAGGTACAAAAAGTAAGAATGGGTGCACGCTCATTCAGTTATTTGGCAGCCAAAAACTGGAATACACTTTCTTTCTCTCTCTACGCTGAACCATCAGAAACTCTCCTTGGAAAACAATTGAAAACCTGGCTTTTCCAGCTATAGGTCCTTTTACTTTCTCTCCTTTTCTGAAGAGTTAGTCTTTGAGTGGGAACATACCAGCTGGTGTAACCAGGCACTATACTAGTGATACTATTATTATTATTTTAGGCTAGGGCCGTCGTCCTCGAATCTGGGGAACTGGGTTCATGGCTCGGCAATGACACTGAACATCCTGTGATTCTGGACAAATCACATAATCTCCCCGTGCCTACGAAAAATGAATGTGTCCTCATGTAAAGCAACTGGTGCTCATGTAAAGCACTCTGATACACGATACCTTAGGGTCAAGTTCACACTATATAAAACTCCGTAAAATAAAATAAATGTAAAAAAAATCCTTCAACCTCCTTCCTATATATGATTATGGAACTCCTCTGTGACTTTCAATATCCTTATAATGTACTTTATTCTTTATATCTTTCAACAGAATTCAGTGCTGTTCTGCATTATTCCTTTAATGGAACCAATTCCCGAATTGTACGGGGAGTTTGCCAGTGAGTGGTGAGTGGCGTTAGACCTAAATATAATAATAACATTAATAAAAAGGTTATAGTTTTATTGCCTAAAACTAATGCTTACAATCTGTTATTCTGTGTTCAAAGACCTACTAGAGCTTGGAAAGTGTTCTAGCTATTTAAGACACACTATCCTGATACGTCCATGAATCATCATTATTCAATGTGCTGTTTGGTCCAAGTTTGTGTTCTCCAGACTGTCTCTAATCATCCTTAGCCAAGGAATCCGGTATTATAGCAATGTATTAATCAAATTTTGGAAAAGAATAGATAACACTAAAATTGACAGTGATGATTTTTTCCAAAATTGCTGGCATGAATGACCCTTCAAAACAATAATCTTGGATTTTTGACTCACGTTTTATGCAACATGATTTATGGTAGTGCATAAGAAATGACCATATTTTTGCTTTGCTACTTTCACATGCATGAGCCATCTTTATTTTAAGCAAACGATACAAAGAAATATGATATATTGCTGCTAATGCCTTTATTTTCTCAAGGGTGTCGCAGTGTCTCCGTCCAAGAAATATGTCTATATTTAAACATTTTCGTTTACTGTGCTAAGAACTGTGAGCTTTAGGCTCTTCATTAGGAAATTTATTGCGAAACAATGGAAGAAAATAAGCCATTTTGCACTTGACTCCTATCTCTTCGTGGCCTCTGCAGTCACCAAATAACTGAAGGGAAACAGTTTGTCAAACAGGTCTCCGAAGCATTTATGAAAATACAATCAAACTATTATCCTAGAAAGTGTCAATATGTCGCTAGCACAGAAAGAGAATATCTTGGTCAAATAAAAAGATAGATGAACTAAAAACAGAAATAAACACACTAAAATGACAATGGAGACAAGCAAATAACAAAAATGACAAATGCTGCAACAGTTTCTACGTCCAGAATGCATTATATTACTCCATGCAGCAGTCAAATGCAAATCCCCCTGACATAAACACCGTCGAATCCTCTCAAATTCTGTAATCCAGACTACAACACCACAAAGCCCTGCACTTACCGATCTTCTGCAATACCATCCCAAATAAATGTATCTCTAAAACAAAAAATGAGAAGCCTACCTCAGGAGCTAGATGACCAATA
The DNA here is from genome assembly GCF_964261635.1 of Lissotriton helveticus. Lineage (NCBI taxonomy): Eukaryota > Metazoa > Chordata > Amphibia > Caudata > Salamandridae > Lissotriton > Lissotriton helveticus. Next base: position 407,741,493 of record NC_136059.1, read on the forward strand.
TCCAGCTTCTTAATAGGCAACCCACTTGGGTTTGGTCAAAGTTAGTTGTTCTACTCCAGCGCTCTTCAAAAAGCAGCCGGGGCCCATGCAGACAAGAGTTGAGGGGCCGGGTGGGGTGGGTGGGATTTGGCAGACGATGAAGCAGGAAGCAGATGATGAAGCAGGAAGCATATTTATTTATTTCATTTTCCCTACGTCGAAATCCCTCCCCACCTGGCCCCATCACTCTCACCTGCATGGGTCACGGCTGTAACAAAGTGTTTCCAGTGGCCTATTTATAACTGATTGAAAGAGCTACCGCCTCATCTGTTCAACTTCATCAAAGGGAACAGGCTAATCTATGACCAGCAAGCTGCTTCTCAACAGGAAGTGGAGCAGGGCATACCGCCAGTCTCTACGACATGAAGCAATAATAACTGTACAGATAAATGGAGAGGCTGAACTATTACTGCTGGATCTTTACACCACCTTAAGCATTGTCCACAATCATACTCTATGTTATAACAAAGGATGCCAGCTTTGCCAAGTCATGTAGCTTACGGTTTTAGGTTTATTCTTTAAGTTATGTCTTCAGTTACAGGTTATCAGTGAGATAGTAGATTCCTTTGTATTGCCCCACTAGGAGTAGCACCCCTCCTGCTCATCCCATTCACTCCAACTGACACTCATCTAAACACAAGCATTCCAATGAGTCACATGCTGGCTGTGCATCAGGGAAGATAACACCAATGGGGAGGAAGCATTAAACCAACCAGTAGGTTACAACACATCTCCCCCTTATAGCAACACTAGAAAATACAATGGGACATAAATTGGCATACTCCACTAGCAATACATCCTCTAAATTTACAAATAAAATGGAATGTAAGATACCCAAGCAACTCGTCCTACAAATTTATAAATCCCACTCCAAAGAAATGAACAGAAAAGGTTAATCAAACTACCCAAAACTTCTCTGCTCATCCATCAGGGAAAACTAACTACATGTTCCTCTAGATCTTTTGGTAGGACCAGGAACACAAAACACCCTCTGCTGCTCACACTTGAGGGGAATCTAACAACACATTCCCCTCCACAACTGCTGTAGGGTTATGATGCAGGGCTTCCTGCTGCTCTGCCCTATGGCAAAAGAAAAGGGCAGGAACGCACTGTATCTTTCAGATATGATGCATTCCTGTCCTTTTCCTCTGCACTGCTGCACAATGGGCTGCCGTGCCCAATGCAGACACCTTTGCATCATGCTGTTACGGTGCCTGTGTTGTGGGGATGATTGTTTTTATGCAGGATGGGAAACCTTTTTGCACAAAAGAATCACAAGAGCATTTTTCCTCTTACTATGTATGCTGCAGAATGCAGCAAACCTAGAAAGAGGAAAAAAAGAGGAGAAATAAAGATATTTCTCCTTGTTCCGCCTCCCTTACCCCCCCTGCGTAAGCGTAAGTGTTTAGTCGCTACCTCTGGTTTACGTTTTCTAGTAAATCTGGGGGAGTGTCAAAAGCCTTTGATGGTGCTGGGAACGACCCCGCCAAAACCCATTGCATGCACCTTTAACACAGAAAACTGTGTGAAAAGGAACAATATTTCCAAAGAAGCATTAAACCCAAAAAAGTTGCTTAAGGCTGCCTGGTAAATATAGAGCAGGCTCTTGTGGCACCAGAGCATCACAAAAAGTGACGCACCAGCAGCTCAAAGGGCTTATAAATAAGCCCCCAATTCTCCAAGGAGGACCAGGAACACAAATGCCCTCTACTGCAAGGAAAACTAACCCTACGTTCCTCACAACAACACTAATAAACTAAAGAACTTAAGCAGGAGCATAACTGTCTATATAAACATTTGAACAATACTTAGATACATTTGAATGGGGCTACATGGGGAGTAAGTAATCAATCATAGGACTAAAGACTAACTTTGGACTGTGGTGTGCGTAATCAAAATACGTGAAGGCATTAGGATCAGTAGCTAATACATTGATAAGGTAGACCACAAAAAAAATCTAAATATCTATATATATATATACACACTGAAAAAAACATAGGTTTCAGGGACGTTATAGTTAGTTGGACATTTGACTCATATAAAACCAGAGACATTCGCCTGTTATCGATAGTTGCGCGCTCGCAATGCACTGCTGATGACGTCACATCTTAAATCATTCATGACATGGTCAGTGACATCACTGATGACATCAGTGATGACATCATCCAGTAAATGTGTGTTTCTGTAAAGTTTAAATATTTTTCATATATATTTATGCCAAGGTCTATTCAAGAATAAATCGATGTAAAAGTGCGTGAATGCATTATTTAGTAGATGCATGACTGACTCTATAAGTCACTAATTGAATGTATGTTACTGAATGCATGGATTAGTGACGAAACTGTGTGAATGTCTCTCTTAGTCTCTCACTTGGTGTGTAAGCAGGTGCATGGGTTGGTGAGTAGCTACATCAGTGTGCATATGTGTTTTTCATTGATTGTATGAGTATCTGTAGGGGGTCTGAGTGTCTATGTGGGTGGGTGGGTGGTGTCTGACTCTGCATACATGTCTGAATGGCTGATTCACTGGTTCTATAGATTCAAAAGTGCAACTGAGAAGGGCTGTATGGATAGCTGACTCTGCGTACAGGTCTGTTGATTACTGAATTGATGTCTCAGTTGTATATATGTGAGTAACTATATATGTTTTTACACAGTATATGTGAGTGTTGGGGTGTATATTTGACTACGTGAGAGACAGTGATTGCAAGAGTCTCTACATACACGAATGTGCACTTATATTAGTGATTGTTTAAGAGAGTAATTATGTGATAGTATATATACAAATAAGGAAAGTGGTGTGTGTGTATAAATAAGGCAGGTGTTGTGTATATATCTGCATACATGGGTGTATGATTGATTTTTGGCATGACTGAATAGATGTGTGAGTAACTATGGATCAGTAGCACTATGTAAATGTATATATAGGTGTATGAGTGGATATTATACTGATGTAATGATGAGTGACAGCATGTATGAGGGACTGTATTAGTGTATATCTGACTCACAATATATAGATAGGAATCAGTGGATGGATATCTAGTATCTGGTATTCGTGTGTCTATGCTTTTCAAAACGGTAGTCTGTATTTTAGAGTGTGTGTATCAAAGGTTATATTACAGTGTGACGACGTGTGTCAGACTATCACGTGGATGATGTCATCAGTGATGTCATCAGTGATGTCATTTGAGATATCATCAGTGATGTCATGAGTGATGTCACAGACCATGTCATGAGTGATGTAATGTGTGACGTCATCAGCTGTGCATTGCGGGTGCGCGAGTTACAGTTAGCTCAGCTAACTATAACAGGCGAATTTCTCTGGTTTTATGTGATTCAAATGTCCAACTAACTATAACGTCCTGAAACCTATGATTTTCAGTGAATTTCTAGTTTTTTTTAAATGCTAATTCCTAACTATAACGTCTGTAAAACCTATGGTATTTTCAGTGAATTCCAAAGGTTTTTTAAATGTTAATTTCATATTTTAAAATTTATAAAACCTATATTTTTTTCAAAAAGTTTTTTATATTTTGCAACTCTATCATCCTTTCTTTAAACTTTACAAATTATGTAATGTTTTATATCTTCCCCACACAACATGTATATCTTTTTTCTTTTTTTTCCTGGAGCAAACTACAGTCCCGTACCGGTAGTCTACCAAGCTCGATCAACACGCTAATCCGATCCACCACATTTAAATGATGCGCTTTTCGTATTCGACGGGTTTGTGACACCGCGTCCCGCTTAATAACATGTGTGTATCAGGTCACGCCAGCTGCTACTGTGGCATTCGACCGATGCGCACTACCAAGCAGTGCGTTACGTCATGTACGTATGGGGTGGCACCCGCTGTGCATTCCAAATGCGACAAATGCAAGCTGCCATGCCCTGTGTTACGTCATAGACATACGATGTTGCGCCACATACGCCATTCCCTCATTTCTTTTTGTCTCAAAACTATATTTAAATAACTTTAAAGTGTATATGAGAGCAAGAGATAATTAATAATATTTTAAACCGTTATATATTTCTAACTGCAACAAACGTATTCCTATAGAAAATATATTTTCTCAAAATCACATCGGGTGCGGTCTCATTGCGCACTGGCTGAGTGATTGCCGTGTGACCATGAAAAAAAAGCATTTCATCAGTTCATAACAATTCCCATTGTAAAAGTTAGAAAATGCTACCTATTTTAGTCAATATCTGTACTGCATTTCATGAGACACCTCTTCTGCTTAGAGAGCGTTGTTCTAAAGTTTTTGCAATATACACATATTTTACACTACTCACAACATGTAACCATCATTTTCATCAATATTCATGCTCTGTAAAGTAGCCTTCCACCTATGATAGTCACACACCTAAAAGTTACATTATCGAAATGTTCTCCAAAACCACAGGTAACATGGTTGCATACGCTGTTCACAACACAACGTAATATAGTACAGCTCAGAGACAGTATCATGCATTGATAATAAACAAACGAACACAGATAGATAGTGGAAGTGGATACGGGTACGTATGCTCGACTCCATTTTATTACCATGGTGACATATCCAGTGACGTTTGTGCTGGATGTGTGTGCGGTAAGTGTAAACCAGCCTTCAGGGAATGGTTTCTGCTAGCATCAACTACAACAATAATCATTGGATCACACACAGAGACTCAATATTATAAGAATCAATATTGCATGCTACAGTAAGGTAGGGACAGTAGATGTGAAATAATACAGAAATAATTATATTGTAAAAGAACAACATCTTGTGGTATACTTACACACAATCAATAGATCTGAAATAATACACAAAAAGTTTATATCATAAACGCTCCATCAGTTCTAGTGCACTCACATAGCCACATCAAAAGCATTCAGCATGTGCATAGCCACAGAAAATGTGTGCTGTAGACAGGCCATACCAGGAGCAATACCTGTTGTCATCAACACTGCATCATCTGCAATAGCGACTCAATCTGAATTATGAACACTGCTGTCTGCAGTCTAGGCCACTGAGAGCGGTCATCAAGGACCCACAGGTACATAAGGTGACTTCACCTACCCAGTTTGTCATCAGCGAAGAAACAAAAAAGCGTGTGCAAAGCCTGCAATGATACATATGCAAGGTGCAGACTGTACGGACTGGAGCAATGTCTTTTCATACAGGACTACCTCTTCTACAATAGCGACTCAATCTCAAATGTGAACACTGCTGTCTGCAGTATAGTCCAGAGAGAGCAGTCAGCAAGAGCCCAAAGCCACGTAGCATTGACTTGAGCTCTACAGTTTGCAATACGCAAAGCAAAGAAAACGTGTGCCGAGCCTCCAATGATGCGTATGAGTGGTGCAGACAGAGTGCACTGGAGAAATGTTTTTTTCTACAGGACTGCATCATCCACAATACCGACTCAATGTGAAATGTGAACACTGGAGTCTGCAGTATAGGCCAGAGAGAGCGTTCAGCAAGGGCCCACAGCCACGTGTCATTGACTTAAGCTCTACAGTTTGCAATAAGCAAAGCAAACAAAACGTGTGCAGAGTCTGCAATGATACATATGAGTGGTGCAGACAATACGCACTGTAGGAATTCTTTTTTCCTACAGGGCTACTTCATCTACAATAGCGGCTTGATCTCAATTGTGAACACTGCTGTCTGCAGTGTAGGCCAGAGAGAGCAGTCAGCAAGAGCCCACAGACACCTGGCATTCACTTGGGCTTTACAGTTTGCAATAAACAAAACAAAATAAATGTGTGCAGAGCCTGCAATGATGTATTTGAGTGGTGCAGACAGAGCACACTGGAGCAATGTCTTTTCCTACAGGACTGCATCATCTACAATACCAACTCAATGTCAAATGTGGACACTGAAGTCTGCAGTATAGGCCGGAGAGAGTGTTCAGCAAGAGCCCACAGCCACGTGGCATTGACTTGCGCTCTACTGTTGGCAATACACGAAGCAAAAAAATGTGTGCAGAGCCTGCAATGATGCGTATGAGTGGTGCAGGCAGAGTCCACTAGAGCAATGTCTTTTCCTACAGGACTGCATCATCTACAATACCGACTCAATGTTAAATGTGAACACTGCTGTCTGCAGTGTAGGCCAGAGAGAGCAGTCAGCAAGAGCCCACAGCCACCTGGCATTCACTTGAGCTCTACAGTTTGCAGTACACAAAGCAAAAACTACATGTGCAGAGTCTCCAATGATGCGTATGAGTGGTGCAGACAGAGTGCATTGAGAAATGTTTTTTTCTACAGGACTGCATCATCCACAATACCGACTCAATGTGAAATGTGAACACTGAAGTCTGCAGTATAGGCCAGAGAGAGCGTTCAGCAAGGGCCCACAGCCACGTGTCATTGACTTAAGCTCTACAGTTTGCAATAAGCAAAGCAAACAAAACGTGTGCAGAGTCTGCAATGATACATATGAGTGGTGCAGACAGTACGCACTGTAGGAATTCTTTTTTCCTACAGGGCTACTTCATCTACAATAGCGGCTTGATCTCAATTGTGAACACTGCTGTCTGCAGTGCAGGCCAGAGAGAGCAGTCAGCAAGAGCCCACAGACACCTGGCATTCACTTGGGCTTTACAGTTTGCAATAAACAAAACAAAATAAATGTGTGCAGAGCCTGCAATGATGTATTTGAGTGGTGCAGACAGAGCACACTGGAGCAATGTCTTTTCCTACAGGACTGCATCATCTACAATACCAACTCAATGTCAAATGTGGACACTGAAGTCTGCAGTATAGGCCGGAGAGAGTGTTCAGCAAGAGCCCACAGCCACGTGGCATTGACTTGCGCTCTACTGTTGGCAATACACGAAGCAAAAAAATGTGTGCAGAGCCTGCAATGATGCGTATGAGTGGTGCAGGCAGAGTCCACTAGAGCAATGTCTTTTCCTACAGGACTGCATCATCTACAATACCGACTCAATGTTAAATGTGAACACTGCTGTCTGCAGTGTAGGCCAGAGAGAGCAGTCAGCAAGAGCCCACAGCCACCTGGCATTCACTTGAGCTCTACAGTTTGCAGTACACAAAGCAAAAACTACATGTGCAGAGTCTCCAATGATGCGTATGAGTGGTGCAGACAGAGTGCACTGGAGAAATGTTTTTTTCTACAGGACTGCATCATCCACAATACCGACTCAATGTGAAATGTGAACACTGAAGTCTGCAGTATAGGCCAGAGAGAGCGTTCAGCAAGGGCCCACAGCCACGTGTCATTGACTTAAGCTCTACAGTTTGCAATAAGCAAAGCAAACAAAACGTGTGCAGAGTCTGCAATGATACATATGAGTGGTGCAGACAGTACGCACTGTAGGAATTCTTTTTTCCTACAGGGCTACTTCATCTACAATAGCGGCTTGATCTCAATTGTGAACACTGCTGTCTGCAGTGTAGGCCAGAGAGAGCAGTCAGCAAGAGCCCACAGACACCTGGCATTCACTTGGGCTTTACAGTTTGCAATAAACAAAACAAAATAAATGTGTGCAGAGCCTGCAATGATGTATTTGAGTGGTGCAGACAGAGCACACTGGAGCAATGTCTTTTCCTACAGGACTGCATCATCTACAATACCGACTCAATGTCAAATGTGGACACTGGAGTCTGCAGTATAGGCCAGAGAGAGTGTTCAGCAAGAGCCCACAGACACCTGGCATTCACTTGGGCTTTACAGTTTGCAATAAACAAAACAAAATAAATGTGTGCAGAGCCTGCAATGATGTATTTGAGTGGTGCAGACAGAGCACACTGGAGCAATGTCTTTTCCTACAGGACTGCATCATCTACAATACCGACTCAATGTCAAATGTGGACACTGGAGTCTGCAGTATAGGCCGGAGAGAGTGTTCAGCAAGAGCCCACAGCCACGTGGCATTGACTTGCGCTCTACTGTTGGCAATACACGAAGCAAAAAAATGTGTGCAGAGCCTGCAATGATGCGTATGAGTGGTGCAGGCAGAGTCCACTAGAGCAATGTCTTTTCCTACAGGACTGCATCATCTACAATACCGACTCAATGTTAAATGTGAACACTGCTGTCTGCAGTGTAGGCCAGAGAGAGCAGTCAGCAAGAGCCCACAACCACCTGGCATTCACTTGAGCTCTACAGTTTGCAGTACACAAAGCAAAAACTACATGTGCAGAGTCTGCAATGATGCATATGAGTGGTGAAGACAGAGCGCACTGGAGCAATGTATTTTCCTACAGGACTGCATCATCTAAAATACCAACTCAATGTCAAATGTGGACACTGAAGTTTGCAGTATAGGCCAGAGAGAGCGTTCAGGAAGGGCCCACAGCCACGTGACAGACCTCGGACCAGGAGCTTCCGCTGGCACATGGTGGGCCCTCTTTCACATACAGCGGTGGTAAAAGGTGAAATGTGGGGCATATATGCGTCAAAGCTGCCATGACGGCTTCTGAGTACCAGCAGGCTGAGAGCATCATTCACGCATCCACCTTCGCTTACACCATCAGCCTCGTGGAGGTGTAAGCTGCAAAGTCCTGGCAGACAAGTTCGCCAATCCAGAAGAGAACCACACCCAGAGAAACGTGCCATTTATTCATTCCCCTACGCTACCCTTGTGTACGCTGAGCCAGCCCACTTCCCTAAACATTTGGGGTAGGGGGAGGCACGTACATGCTACCATTCCGTAATCTTCCCTACTGACTGTACTATCATGGTTGCGTCCACTGTCCACATCACTTAATAGACCATCAGTGTATGTTGACATATACATGTCTGTGCTCTGCATACTCAAGTCTGTCCTGCACATCCCCTCAAGACTTTGCATTGTATACTTTTATAATCGCAAATTATTTTCCACCTTTGCACATACTTTGCTCCCATCTCTCCCCGCATTCTGCATTGTGAGGCAGAGGTGCCATGCCATGTTTAGTTTGTAAACATGGCCATTTCAAAAAATGTGGTTACCCAATAATGGTCTAGGACCTGGGTGCATATAGGTACAAAAACATTGGTTCTAAACATGATTCCGGTTAGGTCTAAATCAAAATTTCCTTATAGGTCTGTCAATACATTTCTGAGATTGTATGGAACTGATTTCTAATCTCACAGTACTAGATACATTTATTCAAAAAATATAAGCAAAAGAGTGCAACACAATAAGACCTCGTCCCAACATGTATTTATTCTCATGTGAATTGGCAAGCAAATGTCAATATATTTTCTCAATTTAAGAAATAGAGGTTGCTCCAGGGGGAACGTGCATCAAAGGAGGGTGCTCAAGTGAAGAGTGGTGATATAAGAATTAAATAAAGTGACAGGAAAAAACATCATCATTCAATATTGCGGACTGGTTAATAATCACCGTCCTAACGGGCATGACCAAAAAACGGTTGGATATGTTCAATTATTTACACAGTTCACAGTTCATATTGAATATTATTCTTAAGTAGCATGATGAGGATATATCTGGGGTCCAGGCCTACTGTGGGGCGTCAACGTTTCGACCCGGCTTATGGCCGTGTGGGTGGTTTCAAACCTCAGCCTTGCGGGTCTTCATCAGGACTAGGGTCGGTGGGGGTGGGGGGTTTAGCAGCCTGTAGGGTGGTTATATTTTATTTTATATTTTATATTTGGTTATATTTTTTTAATAAATGTATCTAGTAATGTGAGATTAGAAATCAGTTCCATACAATCTCAGAAATGTATTGACAGACCTATAGAAAATGTTGATTTAGACATAACTGAAATCCGGTTGTGGACCATTGTTTTTTGTACCTATTTTGTCAATGGCTAGCCACGGTTCCCACATTATGTATTGTCATTGTGTCTGCTACGTGCACATGTTGTTTGTCATGCTGAATGTCATTATGTAAGGTAGCACGTTTATTCACGAGCAGTGGTTTATCCCATTTACGTATCGCTGTCTTAAAGAGCATACAGAAGTTTTTCTCACAGGTGAATAGTGCGACCACAATGGCAGTCATTTATTACTATCCATGAATGTCTAACTACACGGCGCTTCTAAACTTACAGCCCCCAATCTTGCATCCTTTCTTAAAAGGACTCCAACTCCCACAATCACACCAACATTCACACAGCTTTCTAACGACTTTTATCTGCTTCTCAATAACATGCACTCCTACGGAATGTGAGCTGGCATGTACTTACTGTTTTAAACACAGTAACTTCCTGTGGCAATATCTATTCCCACCCACACAAACTAACTCCCAAACATCAACTTGGCCTTCAATTGCTAGTTAGAATACACATTTCAAGAAACAAACCAAACTAAAAGCACCTTTGTTCAGAACAGAAGTCTCCCTCACTTCTGCAAAAGAAATTTCTCGACTGCAGGTACCACAAACTTCAAATAAAATACACTCCCTTTTAAATGCGAACCGCCAATTACACTTTGTGAATTGATACACAATTTTCAACACATGTCACACTCAAGGTCTGGCACACTTTTTTAACACGGTCTCCTACAGCCTTCCAACATGCTTTCAAACTGTTCTTCTTTTAATACCAGACTACATTCTGACATTCATTTGATCATCTCTGGAATAACAGGAACAGTGCCCATAATTCTCGCCCTCTTTGCGGCCATCCTACTACTAATTCTACTTCTAGAAATGGCTACGCTCTCTATGGAAACAACTATGTCCGACAGAATACGCCTCTACGCCAAGCTACATCAATACTGTAAAAAAACAGAAAAACTCTTTGGCTACCTGCCTCTATCTATTATCAGAGCTAGCTACAACATAACATTTATCTAGACTTATGCAATATGTGTACAACCATCAGTTGATTGCAAAACTTGCCTATTCGACTGGCAAATGGATGTATGCCTTGCCAACATCTCAACAATGACCCCCAATATCCAGCAGGTAATGGAGTATCTTGAAAACCATGAATGTGATTGTTCTGTCAGCGGAGCAAAGGCGAATACAATGCAAAAAGGAATAACAGCGGATTGGGATTTCTGCACAGCCACGAAAGATCTGCTGCAACGTGCGACCTTTCACAACATCGCAGATTGCCTGACCATTCAAGTTACCGCTCCAACATTTGAGGAACATTACTATCCCTTCGAGGATATGAATTGGATCGCTTCGCTTTTCTCACACAATGGCAACCATATTCTCTTGGAACATTACGCATCTCAAGCTGCTGAAGAGCTTCTGGACTGGAGTAAGAAAGTCATGTTCTTCCTGAATGGATTTCTTTCCATCTTTTTTTACTTTTTCCTTTACATTTTTTATAATACACTTCAATCCTACTACTTTGATATAATAACTTTCTAAGAGAAGACAGGGCTACACTATTGCGTCTCTTCTATTTCCTCTTTATATAAATAGGGTTGACTCAATACTACAGAATTTAAGAGTTGATGCCGCTAAGGTTGGTAAGCCGGTCACTCCAATATTATTGTACGCTGATGATGATGTCCTAATCTTAAGGACAGCAAACGGTCTACAATTATTAATGGACAATTTTACTAATTTTATGACGGAAAAGCACCTCAAAATTAAGTGGAGTAAAACATTAGTTATGTCATGTGGGAAAAGAAATACTAAGAATAAATCACATTAGATTGACGGCATACTAATAGGAGAACATTTTCTATTTCAAATGTGGTGATCCTTTTTATGTAAATTGAAATTTGTGAAATCGGTTGAGGCCATTTTTAGATTTTCCCAAAAAATTGTTAAAAAACCAGTACAGGAAATTCTAAAGTTATATGGAGCTAAGTGCATTACCGGGAGCTGTTACGGGGGGCCATTTGGGGCTTGGCCTATACCTCACCAGTGCAAACCCTGGAAAATAACTTTTTAAGAAGATTGTTAGCCGTACCTGCCTCCACAGCCATTATTATATTACACAGGGAGACTGGCACACCATACATCCATGATCTAATTAGCATAGCCGCCTTGACTCTGTGGCATCGTATGTGGATTAGGAAAGAGACACATTTTACGAGGGATATTATATTGAATTGTCTGTCCCAAGACCACTGTAAGAAAATAACATGACTAAGCTATATCTGCGGTCTTTTAAAAGAATGTGATTTGGCGGTGAATCTGAAGAAACCGAAGATGTACAAAACTTTAGTAAATTATAATTAAAAAAGAAGCTCCTCAATGCCATGGCTTTGTCAAAGGATGTCGCCTCGAGTACTAAATCATGTATATCCTTTTATCTTGAAGGGCCAATATCAACGGGTATTCAGCCATATCTTATTTTTATAACTGATGTTCAGCACAGATTTTACCTAACCAGATTACGGATGAATACACTCCACTACCTTTTCGGATTTTCCAAGGGTGGCAAGTGGTGCGCTAATTTACCAAAATGCAATGATGGGTCTTTACAGAGTACTCTTCACTTTTTTACTTTTTTGTAATTTTTTTAAAGATTCTAGGAAAAACTCTTTTTTGTCCCACTTTAAGAGAAAATAGTCTGTATTCCTTTAATGTTGCTTTTAATTATATTCGAAATCTGGAGAATGTATTAACTTGTAATGCAGTGATTTGTTAGATATTATCAGCCATTAAACAAAGGAAGGATCTCGTACATCTGGAAAATTTGAATTATGAAATAGATTAGATTGTATTTGATAGTAGATTTCCTTGTATTGTATAAGAGGATAAGACTTTTATTTTTAAACACAAAAAAGTAATTTTTGAAATATTTGTATATAAATGTACTTTTATCTTATATTATAGTATGCTTTCATGGACATTATGTATGTACCAAATAAAGCTTGATTTGATTTGAACTTTCTAAGTATACTCAGACATTTGACTCTATCTTCATTATTGCCCCTTACGTCTCCAATCTAGCCAGGTATCGGTGATGTATGGCCCTGAAAATATGCTATTTACTTCCAAAATTAACCTAAAACCGACACCCATTTAGAAACCACGTCTATTCTTTGTGCACATGCCTCTCTGCCTGCCTGTTATTCACAAATCCCTTTCACACAATTTTATTCAAAGTCAGCCCCTGCTCAGAACCTCACGATAAAAATGTAAAAAGATGACTTTGTGTAGCAACTGGTTGGCACAGTGCGGTAATCATAAACGACCTTTATTTTCATTATACAATTTATTTATTCATGTCTAATAGCCAATATGTAGGTCACATAGAACTGTAACATATAATGTGCAATTCACTGATGCAGAAGCTTTGATTTGACTACAGCAGAAGTGGTTGGAGTTTGTCTCTGCTTGATGCCTAAGCTCTCCACACGAGAATGTTTTTTTGAAACAGCTGAAGATAATAATTTACGGTTTGACTACAAAGGTACCGAAGGTGCTTCTCAGAAGCGCAATGTTCGTATTCATCCTCAAAGTTCCAATGTGGGTAGAACTAGTACCAATTCTGACATGCACCACATTCAATCTACTGTACAACAGATTGCTAACTATTCTACTGTTGATAATTTTCTATTACAAAAATACACTGCCAAGGTACCTAAAACGTTTGATGATTACACTTTGCAATTTCTTTTTTATTTATTTCTTTTCTTAAAGGATATATGTGGTAATCATATCCTACCTTTGCTTTCCTTATAGAATATAGAGTCATTCAAGTGTAAGAGCTATTGTTTATTTCACATGTAACTGTAACATGTAATATACAATTCACCGATGCAGGAGCTTACGTTTGAATACAGCAGAAGTGGTTCAACTTTGCATCAGCTGGATACCCTAGCTCTTGCACCAGTGGGTCCAATTGTGGCACTTAAATAAAGACACTTTCTATATAATTTTCAAACTCAATCCCTTTTTTACACACAACCACTTTCTTAGTCACAACTCATTTTATCATTTTCCTTCTCTGGGATTGCAACATTCTGCATTATATTCTTCACGATTAATCCTTTATTCCTGCTTCCTAAAACTCTACATTCGACTCTTCAGACCAATGGGGATGAGTAGTTTGTTTCTCACTCCCTGTATAGAATAAACGCACACTAACACTACTTACACAGGTATGCTACAGCAGCCAGTATCCTACAGTGCCCACAGCATATGATTTTACAGCAATAAACTCACGACTTACACTTGCAGTTTCATCCCCGAGTCTTCATACTGGTACCACTGAGAACTTTGCTTCCCACTCCAGGTATACTCTAAACGCATACTAACACCACCTGCATAGATATGCTACAGCAGCCAGTATGCTACACAGCCCAGAGCACATCACTTTACAGCACTCAGCTCACAGTTCAGATGCACAGTTTCATCCCAGAGTTTAGCGGTACCTGACCTCTGCACTATCTCACTCTAGACAAAACAGCATTTTCACACCGGTAAGTGTAAATACTTTGCTTCTGCCAGTATACTACAGAGCAGTCAACTCACAGTTTAGGCACACGCTTTCATCCCTGAATGTACCGGCACCTCAACTCCGCAACATCTCACAGTGGGCAAAACAGCACTTTCACACCCGTAGGGGTAAATACTTCACTTCGGCCAGTATGCAACACTGCCCAGAGCACATCAGTTTACAGCACTCTGCTCACAGTTTAGGCACATGGTTTCATCCCCGAGTTTAACGGTACATCACCTCTGCACCATCTCACTCTAGACAGAACAGCACTTTCACACCGGTAAGTGTAAATACTTCAGTTCTAGCAGTATGCTACAGACCACTCATCTCACAGTTTAAGTGCACGGTTTCATCCCCGAGTGTACTGGCACCTCACCTCAGCATCATCTCACAGTGGGCAAAACAGCACTTTCACACCAGAAGGTGTAAATACTTCGCTTCACACTCCCTCTGTAGCACACCCTAACCACCCTACAAAACTCACAGCGCTCCTACCCGCCTCTTTACCACTTTTTTCTCCCTTTTTTCCCATTACTCACTTCAACGGAATCCCAAAATGGTGGCCAACACTTCCTAGTTGCAGCCGCTCACTCCGCTTGCAGCTAATATGCAGCAAGCTCGTGCTCGTAACGCCTCAGCCAATCAGATGGCAGAATTCCCAAATATTAATATCGGTACATTTTGATATTTCTCAAAAACTACTCAACGAATTTACACCAAATAAACAAAAGCGTGCTTTCTAGACTAGGACCCTTCTCCCTGTCAAATTTGGGGTTATTCTGTTCACCTGTTCCACCTGTAGACTTGTCTAACATTTCCCATGGAAATTAACATAAAAAAAACACGTTTTGGGACCCCCTTTTTTCTTGGCTCCTCCTTGACGTATCACCCCCAACTTAGGAGCTGTTCTCAACAATGAATTAGTTTTGAAAGTTTTGCGAAGATCCGTCAATTGGCGCCAAAGTTATTGGGAATAGAATGTTGCCATTTTTCGATGGTAACTAGGTCCTAACTATAACTACCTAGTGGCGACCACCAGTAGGTAATATATAAATATATATATATATATATATATATATATATATATATATATATATATATATATATATATATATATATATATATATATATATATATATATATATATTACCTACTGGCGGTCGCCAGTAGGTATATATAGTTAGGATTTTTTCTCTATGGGTTTTTTGAAAATTCTATGTCTAATAACTTTGGCGTTTGTGGACGGAATCGGCTGAAATTTTCAGGAAAATGGCACATTTTGTTTCTGAGCAGCCCTTGAAAATTTGGGGGGGGTTCGTCCAGTGGGGGCCGAGAAAAAAGGGGGGTCCCAAAACGTGTTTTTAACATTGAGTTTTCCATAGGGCGGTTGGCCTCACTTTTAGCCCGAACGGCTGAATGGATTTGCACGAAACTTGGCAAAATTGTAGGGACTGGTAGCCCGATGTGCCTTTTGTAGGTCTCAATATATGTGCTCCAGTGGATTTTGAGAAATTAACGTTTAAAAAAAGATATATATCTGTAACAGCGGACCGGTTAGCGCTCTGGTTCGCGGACTTTTCGCGCAACGGAGCTTTGTGAAGCGAAGCTGATTGGTTCTCCGGCGTCTGTCAACATTCCAAACAGTCCGTAGCGGCCGCCATCTTGTCTCTCGGTAGGATCGAGAGACAAGAGGAGGTCAAAACAAAGGGGGAAATAACTATAAGGGGGCATAGTAGATCCTCGCTGACCCCCTAGGTTTGATGTGGAGGTTTTAAAAGGGCCCCGCGGGGCAAAAAAAAAACAAAATAATAATAATCGAACGGCTGAATGGATTTGCACGAAACTTGGCAAAATATTAGGGACTGGTAGCCCGATGTGCCTTTGCTAGGTCTCAATATATGTGCTCCAGTGGATTTTGAGAAATTAACGTTGAAAAAAAGATATATATCTGTAACAGCGCTCCGCTTCGCGTACTTTTCGCGTTACGGAGCTTTGCGAAGCTGATTGGTTCTCCGGCGTCTGTCAACATTCCAAACAGTCCGTAGCGGCCGCCATCTTGTCCCTCGGTAGGATTGAGAGACAAGAGGAGGCCAAAGCGAAGGGGGAAATGACCATAAGGGGGCATAGTAGATCATTCCTGACCTCTTAGGTTTGATGTACCATTTTGCCAAGTTTGGTGTAATTCCGTTCAGCCATTCAGGCTGTAGACGTATGTAAATGTCCTATGGAAAATTGCATGGGGAAAACACATTTGAAAGTGTTGAAATTTAGAACCAATTAAAATGTTACTTTGGTTTTGTATTTGTGTGTGATGAAAGTTAATTGGTTATGTATATATGTCAAATGAGAGGAAACCACAGCCATTTTGTGATACTACTGTCTGAGGTACATTTGTGAGGAATTTTTGGTGGTGAATTTCTGGTGTTTGATTTACACAGTACTAACACTTCTGCTACTTTTAAAAAGGTGAGTTGTTAATTTGTAAGGGGAACTATGTTGTACACTTGAAGATAATTTGAAAAATGTTTTCTGTTATTTATTTGCAGTCCTTCTGTTATACTAAATACTTGATGAAGTTAGTTTTATATTATGTATTACTAAAAACGATAAATGAAAGTGATTATTTTTTTCTGCAATTTACAGCAAGCAATTTCAAAATAAAATGGCTCACAATGAAGAGACCGTGGCAATTTCTTTTGAATTGTCCACTACATTGATTGAAATTGAGAGCACCAATAATGAAATATTGTCACAAGGAGGACATGACTTGTATGATTCCATTAGATTGATTGAAATGGACAGCACCAAGAATGAAATATTGTCACAAGGAGATGACTTGAATGATTCCACTACATTGATTGAAATTGAGAGCACCAATAATGAAATATTGTCACAAGGAGGAGATGGCTTGTATGATTCCATTAGATTGATTGAAATGGACAGCACCAATAATGAAATATTGTCACAAGGAGGAGATGACTTGAATGATTCCACTACATTGATTGAAATTGAGAGCACCAATAATGAAATATTGTCACGAGGAGATGACTTGAATGATTCCACTACATTGATTGAAATGGACAGCACCAATAATGAAATATTGTCAGAAGGAGGAGATGACTTGAATGATTTTTTTGATCAATCTCTTGATGGCGAATTTATCGAGTGTTTGGAGACCATAGAGTTACAAGAATCATCATTGCAGACTTTTAATGAGGAGATTCCAGATGAGATGATTGAAGAGGAAATTACTGATGAGGACATGTTACTAGTTGTTTCAAATTTAGAAAATTCTGAAGAATAAATTTATATTTAGAAATCAAAAATTGTTTGAGACATTATTTATTTTTATTTTTAATTTATGAGGTTGTAGCGAAGTGATTGTAGTATAAAATGAGACTTATAGTATAGAGTGCAACATTTTTATGTTACATGGTAAGTTTACTCATATTTACTTCCCTTCTGCCACTATATTATCTCCAATGTGTATTTGACATGTCTTCTTCATCTCCGGCCTCCTTTCTCTCACTGTGTGTCTCCGATGCATCTTATCGCTGGTATTTTGTGTAATTACAGAAGAGAGTAAAATAAAATAGTTCGGAACGTGAAAAGGGGGCAAAGTAGAGTACTCCTCACCCCCTAGGCCTTTTTAGGCGGTCCCAAAAGGATCAGTTTCTGCTTTCCTGAGAGATTATGGTATGAGTTCCATATACCACAATAACTTGCATTACAACATGCAAGATATCTATCTCCTATTACCAACTTTTGGAGATATTCGCGCTAAGCGCGAATATCTCCAAAAAGTAACACCTGCCCTGAGCAGTTCTTAGCCATGTTATCCAATGGGAGGTGGATAACATGGCTAAGAGTATTAGCTCGGTAATGCATGAATATCGCTGACTTTTTAGCGATATTCATGCATTGCGGCCGTTTATTATCGCATTTGCGATAAACCTTGATAATAGTAAGGTTTATCTTCGATAATTTCTGACGATGCTTAGTGGTAAAAAATTGGTTGGTAAGCATCGTTAGCGATAAATATCGCTTAACTTTGGTAATATGCCCCAACGTCTGTTAACGTTCGATTCGAAGGAAATGAGGAAGTGTTGAAAAACATTGTCTGCGCCATCTTGCCTTTTTTGAAATGCCACACTTTTGTCGTGCACGGCAGCCATTTTAGATGTCTTGACCAGACCCACTCTCTGCACGCTGTCGATTCGTAGCATGGCTCCTCACCCTCGTAAGCATCTCCCCCAGGCACTGGTCACCACCGCTCTCTGTCTTATGCATGGGCAATAAACCTTCCCCCATCTGCGCTGCTCTTCCCTGAGAATCACACTCTGTGCCCGCCCGACACCTCCCTTTCGCCCTATTCACTACCGCACCCTCTGACACTCCTCTTCCTCTGTGTCCGAATGTCCAGGCCGGTCCTAGGCTATCAGCTAGCCCTGCAGATGTAGTTTATGGCCCCAGCTGTAAAGAATCACCCCTCTTCAAAGGAGTTATAGTAGATCAAGGCCCACACCCGATGTGATCCGTCACAGCACACGCGTTCCTACTATCTGAAAACCATCCTGTATTGTGATTGGGGAGGGGACCGAGCCTGAAGGGGAAGATTCCAGGAATGACTCTTTGTACATCAAAGTTTTTACAATTATGTGTCACATTAAAAATATATAGCACTCCAACAAAGTAGTAGGAATATAAAACTTTAATAACATATAAATATATACAACAAAACAAAAACAGTAAAAACATTTAAACAACGAAGAGACCGTGGCAATTTCTTTTTAATTATCCAATAGATTTATTGAAATTGACAGCACCAATAATGAAATATTCTTGTCAGTAGCGGTCTGTTGTGCGAATAGTTCCAAGGCAGCAGAACGCGCTGAAATCTAGATGGCACGAAAGTGATGTCTAGTAAGTTGCCGCCCAGCAAAAAACGGCGTGGGGCGCCGCGGGGGTGAGTGAGTCCAGTAGGCACCACAGCTATTCTTACCGGCATTGCAGAATTACTGCTGGGGACAATGCCTGTGCTGTAGCAGGGTCACAGCAGAAACAAAAAGGATTCTGTTGAAGATGTTGTTGGTTTTCAATTTGAAAACAGTTCTGGTGTCAACTGCTATGCTAATGTAGTGGTTAATGTTTTGTTTTCTCTAGAAAATGTAAAAGAGGGGGAGGCAGTCCAAAGTTCCGTTAAAAGGGCAAAGGAAAGGATCGGTGGTTTGAACTATCAGTCAAAAAGGGGAGGGGGTGCAATAATTTTTCCTACCGGGTCACACTGTGCTTTCACCGGAAGTAAGGTCTGCAGGATTGTAGTAATTCAAAGTGAGGCTGGCGCCAGCATGGGAGCGCCGACGTCCCGCGGATACAGTTTCGTCACTCCACGGGCGATCATGGCAGTCATTCCCCATCGGGGGTCGGAGACTCCCGCGGCTCCTCTAGAATCTTCAAGGTCGTGGAGGACTACGGTGGTGGAGTCAACCAGTGACCGGGCCATTTCTTTATGTTGGGCCCGCTCTTGCCAGGTCGACCGCCATTTTGAGAGTTCGGCAGCTACCGGCGATCGCGGGGTCACATGAGCGGACGGGCTCCACCCTGCCGGGCGAGACGTTGCAGCATGGCCACAGTGGAAGAACCGTTATCTAGGTCGTTCCGAAACTGTGCAGCACTGTAGTTGTTAGGATGCCACCGCCTGGAGCGCTGAGGGTGCAGCTGGGAAGCCTCCACCTGGGGAGGCGGGAGAGGCCTGTTCGCACCGTCTCTCCCTCCCAGTGCACCCCACGGCGTCTCGCTTGAGATTTGTTATGGCCGGACCAGGCGATGAGGACGAGGGGGGGGTCGGAGGCATGTGCAAGACATCCCCCTCCAGTGTTGTCGCAGCCATTATAAAAGAAAGAAGTGTCCCGTCCGTCTTCGGGCCGGGCTTCCGGTGGATGTCGGCCGGACGCCCCTGGCTCTGGCCCCATGAACGGGTTTCTTGGTTTATCGGCTGCAGCCGGATCCCGTCGGCCTCGGCCCCCCGACCGTTGGTGGTCGGACCGGAAGAGCATGTGGCGGGACTACCTGCAACTCTCAAGGGCCACCGCGGCCGGACTGGGAGAGAGAGGGGAGGGTCGAGGAGACATTCCCCCCCCCTGCAACTGTTCAGCGTTGTAAAGGCAATCCCCTGGCCGGGTCCCGCTGGTCTCGGCCTCTCCTCCGGCTACACCCTACGTTAGGATCTCCTGGCCGAGGCGTGGCAGCAGGACCTGCCTTATATGGGCTGCTCCCGGCTGGGCGTAGCCGGAACCCTGCCCCACCTTGGAAGTTTCCAGAGTGGGGGTGGATGTTCTACTGACTTGCATTTTCCCTAGTCTATCGATTTTTTTGGCGTGGCAGGCGGTGGGACAGCGAGGGGTGATTTGGTTTCTCTTACTGTTTTTCTGGTCTCTCACCACTGGCATATTTTAACGTTTTCTTGTTTCTTGGACATTAATAGGTTTTATCATTACGTTATGTTATCGTTTCTTTGTTCGTTGTTTAATAAAAGTTCATGTTCATCAGTGGCCTACTGATTTTCGTTTTCCTATTTTTTTCTTTCCAGGTTGTTTCATGGTAAAGTTTCTGTTAACAGGATACAGTGATCACTTCGTTATTATTGCATATGTCCTTTTCACTAGGGGTGCTCTCTGGTCGGGCCAGATGACGTATCTCTAGTAAATGGTCCGGGTGAAAAAGGTGCATCAATCAGTGGGGAGTAGATAGGCATGACAGATTACAACGGGGGAGAACGGTCCGCATTACGTACCCTTTCACTACTTGCAAAGATTTTCCTACGTTTATTTGCAAACAGGGAATACCTCCAAAAAGAACTAATTCCCAAACAGTCAATGTTCGGACAATCAATCAATCAATGAGGAATGAAATAGGTACGACGTGTTAAAGGCTTGCGTTACCTACCCTTCACTATCTGCAAAGGGAGATAGAATATTCCTATTCTTCCTCGTTTGCAGGTAGAGAAGATCGTTAAGAGAATTAACTTCGAACAATTCAATGCTCGATTGAAACAATCAACAAGGGGTACTGTGAACACAAATGAACGCCGCTTATATACATACGCATTGCTATTTTCAACAGGTTGTTCCTAATGTTTCTATTTTAGCGAGGTCAAAAGAGATCCCATTAGTGGCCTACTGATTTTGCTCGATTCCTTTTGTTTTTTTACACGATTTTTCGCTATCTGCAAAGACTAAACAGAGTATTGCGACTCTGTGCTTGTTTGTAAATAGAGAATGAACCAAAGAGAACAATCAATCAAATGGAGAGAGAAGCAGGCACGACGGATTACAAAGGGGGAAAGGGCTGCGTTAACTACCCTTCACTATCTGCAAAGAGAGAGTACTCCTAATAGAAATGAGGGGTGGGGGGCAGCAATCAAAGCAGATCAGTGTGCATAAACACGAAAAAAAAAATTCTTACCACGTACTTGACATTCGACAGCTTATGATATTTGCTATTAAAAAACCATTGAAATTCACTGAAAAAACCATAGGTTATAGACCATATATAGTTAGGAATTAGCATTTACAAAACCTTGAAAATTCACTGAAAAAACCATAGGTTATAGACCATATATAGTTAGGAATTAGCATTTAAAAAACCTTATTTTACTCACACAAAACCATTGAAATTCCATATATAGTTAGTTGCACTAACTATATATTGCGCACCCGCAATCCACTGCTGATGATGTCACATATTACATCATTCATGACATGGTCAGTGACATCACTGATGACATCACTGATGACATCTCAAATGACATCACTGATGACATCTCACTTGACATCAATGATCACATCACTGATGATATCATTCATGTGACAATACAATGCATCTCCTCACATTTTAATATAACCTCTGTTTCACCCAGTGTTAAAAACAGAGTATAATTTTTGAAACCATTGACACACCAATACTAGTTACTACATACGTACTCACTGATTCCTACGTCTACACACACATTCACTCATTCACCCATACAATCATTCATACATACAATCACTCATGTTTACAACACAATCATATGCACTCATACACCTATACAGACACTCACACTCTGCCACTCATCCATGGAGTTACTCACACACCTAGTCAGTCCTGTAAAGAATCAATCACACTTCCATTTTCTACTCTATACAGTTAAACATAGAGCACCTTACGTTTTCAACCATATACTAACACATACTTACTCTCTTATACAATCATTGATACAAGTACACATTGATCTGTACAGAGTCACACACCTCCCATCCAGCCACACACACACTCAGTCTCCCATGCAAATACTTGGGCAATCAATCAATAACCCATATAGTTACTCGTATAGCTACTGATCAACACATGCAGCAGTTTACAGAACAACAGACATAATGATGCACAAATTAAGACAGTTTAGTCACTAACCCATGCACTCAGTGAGACACATTTAATCACTCACTCATACATTCAGTCATGCACCTACTAAATCCTTCGTCCAGACACTTATACATCCACTCATTCTTCAATATGTAAGACATATTTTAACTTTACAGAAACATAGTCACTGGATGTTGTCATCAGTGATGTCATCAGTGATGTCATTTGAGATGTCATCAGTGATGTCATCAGTGATGTCACTGACCATGTCATGAATGATGTAATATGTGACATCATCAGCAGTGGATTGCGGGTGCGCAATATATAGTTAGTGCAACTAACTATATATGGAATTTCAATGGTTTTGTGTGAGTAAAATAAGGTTTTTTAAATGCTAATTCCTAACTATATATGGTCTATAACCTATGGTTTTTTCAGTGAATATATATATATATATACATATATGTATATATATATATATATATATATATATATATATATATATATATATATATATATATATATATATATGTCTCTAGTCATCACAAACATCAGGAAATC
Source organism: Lissotriton helveticus (assembly GCF_964261635.1). Classification (NCBI taxonomy): domain Eukaryota; kingdom Metazoa; phylum Chordata; class Amphibia; order Caudata; family Salamandridae; genus Lissotriton; species Lissotriton helveticus. The sequence continues at coordinate 407,764,816 of NC_136059.1, forward strand.
TCCACAGGTAATGCCAGCTCCCCACGGAGGAAAACCTCTCACCAACCCAAGTGTAATTCCTATATGCCCGTCACAAAAGCCATCAAGCAACTCAACCTGGCCTGATGGATAAAGAGAATCTTCAATTAGCACCCACCCAGCGACAGAAGAAAATATGGCACCCGGAACGGAAGCAATCTGGCTAACAATCAACAATCAACACGGATATATATATACACAAAATTATTTCTCCACCTTCTAGAAACCAGAGGGACACGGCGGGAATACTAGGAAGCATTTGTTTATTTAAAGCATTGTCGGCATGATGCGTTCAGCGGAATGCCTTATTCATATGCTTTGATCACCAGTGTTCTGCATCGGTCTACTTTTAAACATAACAGTTGTGCTCCCGATTGGTAGGAGTACAGAGGAGCCATATTAGTTGAAACGTCATGGCAGCCCACATCGGCGGACAGCAGGTCCCAGAAAGCACCATCTTGGCTGACCGGGAGACGTCTACAGTTGACTCATTAAATCCCATACTGAGTGCTGGGAACTGTAAAAAGCATGAATGCGTGCAGTTTAAAATGGCCAGGTGTAAACACTGCTAAAATAAACTCTTCTCCCCGGCCCGCCATCCACCTTACCGCAACATGTAAGTCCTGCGGTTCTGAAACTTCCACCTAAGTAAGCAGGTCTCTCCGTGAAGTCACAGACCACATTTCCTCACAGCAGTACACATTGTCCTTAGTTGTGGGGGCCAAAGTGAATCCAATCCCTATGGAATGCACAAGACGGAGCTGAAAGCTCCTGCCCTTAAAACTTTGGCCACTTGACAGGTGGTCCCCCTAGTGTGCCAGGGGCCAGCACGCAAAATATCCACAAAACAATTTCTCCACCATCTAGAAACCAGAGGGACACAGCGGTCACCAGTAGGTAGTTATAGTTAGGACCTAGCTACCATAGGAAATCCACAACATTCTATTGGGAATAACTTTGGCGCCGGTTGAGGAATTTGCGTGTAATTTTCAAAAATATTGGCCAGCTCTGCTCCGCTCCTTCCCTGCAAGTTTCGGGGGGATTCGTGAAGTGGGGGCCGAGAAAAAAGGGGGTCCCAAAAGGTGTTTTCCCCGTGTTCATTTCCAAAGGACGAATTGACAAGGCTACAGCCCGAACCGCTAAACGGAATTACGCTAAACTTTGCAAAATTGTAGGGACTGGTACGCAGAAGTGCCTTTGCTATATTTGGTGAAAATTGCTCCAGTGGTTTTTTCGAAAATTAACTTCAAAAACACATATACATCTATAGGCACGCTCCGAGCGCTCTCCAGTACGCGTACCGGAGAGCGCACCCGGCGCGCTACAGGAGTGCGCGAACGGAAAGCGGATTGGCTGTTGGATGTCAGTCAACATTCTAAACAGTCTGGAGAGTCCGCCATCTTGTGTCTCGGTAGAATCGAGACACAAGAGGTGAAAATAAAAAGGGGGAAATGATTAAAAGGGGGCAGGGTAGACACCTCCTGACCCCCTAGGTTTTCTGAGGGGGGCCTAGGAAGAACCTGAAGAGCAAAAAAACTATTTTTTTAAAAATTTTCGCGGGGTAAGCGCTGGGTGCGTTCCCATGTACGCTCACCGGTACGCGCACCCTGAGCGCACCACGGGGGAAAACAGTGTAAAAAATTAGAGTAAAAAAATAATTTAGAGTGCTTAGAGGTAGGGTAGCTCTGTTTTATGTGGGTGTTTTCTGTACCCACAAGTAGGTACCAATGCAGAGTCTCAAATTCAAGAGGAAGACTCTATTCCCCTCATCTGTAAAATGTACACCATCTCTCCTATAGATGCCTTGCATATTGTAATGCAAGTTGTTGTGGTATATGGAACCCATACCATAGTCTCTGAGGAAAGCAGAAACAGTTTTATTCACATGTTTCCTTGCTTTCTCAATCTGTGGACAACATTGGTTGGACCAGTTCCATTTTTGCCTTTGGCATATATTAGAAAATACCAAGGCAGTTTTTGGGAAAAGTGACATCAATTGCCCAAAGGTGTCCTTTAAAAGCTTTTCCAGTCCTACCCCAGTCAAAGTGCCAAGGTCATTGCCACCACAGTGCACAATTATGAGGTCAGGGTGTGGTAGATGCATAAAGGATTTTATCAATGGTATCAATTGGTGACTTCTTAATCCTCTCGGTCCAATCCACACAATGTTCACATTTGGTAAATCAAGGTTGTAAATACCTCTGTTACTTGCACATTTTTCACTCCAGTAGACAAAGCTATGACCCACAAACCAGACTTTTGGCATCCAGAAGGTAGATGTGCTTCTATTCAGATTAGGTGTGGAAATGAAATGGCAGTTTGAAAGTAGGAATTATGAAAAAAGTGGTTGAGATTCAGTGCACTAGAAAAACAAGAAATGATTGGTGCTTTCTTAAAATTCACCACTGAAAATTAGGATGCATGTTTTTTTTTTAAAGAAGTCATTTTAATGGTTGAGAAAAACTCATTTAAAGAAACATTGCACATGATTAGCTAGTACATTGAGAGGTCAAACACCCTTGCTGGATTCTTTTGCAACATAGTATGCTGAACTTTTCAACCGTGTGCTGGGTTAGGTGGGAGTTACCATGGTAACAGGGTGAATGAGCACTGGGGGGATTGGTGAATATTATGTGAGTTTCAAAGTGTTGAAATGTACAACCAATTAAAATGTGCAGTTTGGTTTTGAATTTGTGTGGGAAGAATTTTGATTGGTTATGTACAAGAATATGGGTCTGAAATGAGAGGGAATCTGTGCCATTATTCTGAGGCTGCAGTGACAGAAGCATTATTCAGAGATTGTGCTTAAGAAAATCTGGTGTGTGTGACTGACACTGTTCTTCATCTTCCAAAGCATTTTTAAAGGTGAGTAATGATTATTTCAATAAAGATAGACTGCTCTGTGTACTAAGGGGAAGATTAAGAAGCATATTGTGCTTCTTTATTCTTGCATTGTGTGTCATGTTGTTTTGTAATGCTGTTTAAAAATTGAATGGTGCATATTGGAAATGTATTTTGGAAATGAGTTAGGTTTCTGCTTTGTTTTTGTAGTGGTCATTTAAATGAGCTGTGCTTTGTGTCAAAAACGATTTACTATGGAAAATGTTGTCTGGTAAAATGTCTGGCTTTTAAATTTCGGTCAAGGGTCACACTGAGTGTCTGTTTGAAATAAGGAATTACATTTTCACATTTTTCAATAATGTCACCTGTGCCTTCTAACAGTTTGCCTCTCTTAGCTTAAAGGGTACTCTGTGCTTGTGTCTCACCTTACTCTGTGGCTGTGTGTTATCTGATATATGATTCATTTAATGAAGATAGACTGCTGTATGCAGTATGGGGAAGATTAAGAAGCATATTGTGCTTCTTTATTCTTGCATTGTGTGTCATGTTTTTTTGTAATGCTGTTTAAAAATTGAATGGTGCATATTGGAAATGAATTTTGGTAATGAGTTAGGTTTCTGCTTTGTTTTGTAGTGGTCATTTAAATGGGCTGTGCTTTGTGTCAAAAAACGATTTACTATAGAAAATGTTTTCTGGTAAAATGTCTGGCTTTTTAATTTTGGTCAAGGATCACACTGAGTGTCTGTTTGAAATAAGGAATTACATTTTCACATTTTTCAATAATGTCACCTGTGCCTTCTAACAGTTTGCCTCTCTTAGCCTAAAGGGTACTCTGTGTCTGTGTCTCATGTCACTTTGTACGTGCATAATCTCTATTTTTCTGTGTGTCATTTCTCTCTTTGTGTGTGTGTCATGACATGTGTCTCATGTGCCTAAGATCACACTGTGAGTCAAGCTTGATTTTAAATGGATCTGGGTGAATAATTTGCTTAGTTGATGTCTGTAAAAATATGGAAGTACATGTTTTTTTAAAGTCAGTTAAGCTTTAGCATATGTACTAGTAGGGAATCTTAGGCAGCATGTCTGTTAGGCCTCTTACTTCAGAAATAGGTTCTAAGCTGTGCAATCAAGATCCAGGGTGTGCCTTTGAAATGAAAAAATGAATGTTATATCTTGCTTATATATATGTGGTCTGTTTTTTGCCAGTAGAGACAGTGAGATAGTATTAGCACAAACACACACATTGCATGCAGAGACAGACATGGTAGATTACATGTAACATCCTGGTCATGTGCCCAAGATCACACTGTGAGTCAAGCTTGATTTTAAATGGATCTGGGTGAATACTTTGCTTAGTTGATGTCTTTAAAAATATGGAAGTACATGTTTTTTTAAAGTCAGTTAGGCTTTAGCATATGTACTAGTAGGGAATCTAAGGCAGCATGCCTGTTAGGCCTCTTACTTCCGAAATAGGCTCTAAGCTGTGCAATCAAGATCCAGGGTGTGCCTTTGAAATGAAAAAGGAATGTTATGTCTTGCTTATATATATGTGGTCTGTTTTTTTGCCAGTGGAGACAGTGAGATAGTATTAGCACAAACACACATATTACATGCAGAGACTGACATGGTAGATTACATGTAACATCCTGGTCATGTGCCTAAGATCACACTGTGAGTCAAGCTTGATTTTAAATGGATCTGGGTGAATAATTTGCTTAGTTGATGTGTTTTAAAATATGGAAGTACATGTTCTTTTAAAGTCAGTTAGGCTTTAGCATATATACTAGTAGGGAATCTTAGGCAGCATGTCTGTTAGGCCTCCTACTTCCGAAATAGGCTCTAAGCTGTGCAATCAAGATCCAGGGTGTGCCTTTGAAATGAAAAAGGAATGTTATGTCTTGCTTATATATATGTGGTCTGTTTTTTGCCAGTAGAGACAGTGAGATAGTATTCGCACAAACACACTGATTGCATGCAGAGACAGACATGGTAGATTACATGTAACATCCTGGTCATGTGCCTAAGATCACACTGTGAGTCAAGCTTGATTTTAAATGGATCTGGGTGAATAATCTGCTTAGTTGATGTGTTTAAAAATATAGAAATACATGTTTTCTTAAGGTCAGTTAGGCTTTACCATATGTACTAGTAGGGAATCTTAGGCAGCGTGTCTGTTAGGCCTCTTACTTCACAAATAGGCTCTAAGCTGTGCAATCAAGATCCAGGGTGTGCCTTTGAAATGACAAAGGAATGTTATGTCTTGCTTATATATATGTGGTCTGTTTTTTGCAAGTAGAGACAGTGGGAGAGTATTAGCACAAACACACATATTGCATGCAGAGACAGACATGGTACATTACATGTAACATCCTGGTCATGTGCCTAAGATCACACTGTGAGTCAAGCTTGATTTTAAATGGATCTGGGTGAATAATTTGCTTAGTTGATGTCTTTAAAAATATGGAAGTACATGTGTTTTTAAAGTCAGTTAGGCTTTAGCATATGTACTAGTAGGGAATCTTAGGCAGCATGTCTGTCAAAAACCATAGGTTTCACACCAGTTATAGATAGCTGAACATTTTACTCATACAAAACCAGTGAAATTCCCACGTTATAGTTAGTTGGACTCACTATAACTTGCTCTTCCGCTATCCACTGCTGATGATGTCACATATTACATCATTCATGACATGGTCAGTGACATCACTGATGACATCATTGATGACATCTCAAATGACATCACTGATGACATCACTGATGACATCTCAAATGACATCACTGATGACATCACTGATGACATTATCCATGTGATAATACGATGCACCTGCTCACACTCTAATCTAACCTTTGATACACCAAGTGATAAATACAAACTACCATTCCTGAAAATATTGACACACCAATGTCAGTAACTACATACGCACTCACTGATTCCTAGGTCTACACACACATCCACTCATTCACACATACAATCACTTATATATATACAGACACTCATCAATACAACACTATCATATGCACTCATACAGCTATACAGACACTCACACACTGCCACTCATCCATAGAGTTACTCACACACCTAGTCAGTCATGCAAAGAATCAATTACACTCCCATTTCCTCATCTATACAGTTTTACGGACAACAGCTCACATATACAAACATATACTAACACATACTTACTCTCTTTTACAATCACTGATACAAATACACATTGATCCATACAGCCACGTACGCAATCACAGGCTCTCATGTATAATCATTTATATATGCCAACTCTCACACACACTGTGTTTTATATATGTACTTACTTGGACATGTAGCACTGAGATATCCATTCACACACCAACACACCCATGCACAGTCAACCGCCCATTCAGTTGTTTCCTCATGCACTCTTGAACACATACACCAAGTGAATCAACTGCTCACACATCTATACACAGAGTAACACAACTCCCAGCCACCAACACACACACTCAGCCTCGCATACAAATACTTGGGAAACCAATCAATAACCCATATAGCCACTCATATAGCTACTGATCAACACATGCAGCAGCTTAAACAAAAACAGACATAATGATGCACACATTCAGACAGTTTAGTCACTAACCCATGCATTCAGTAAGACACATTTAATCACTCACTTATACAGTCAGTCACACACCTACTAAATTCTTCATCCAGACACTTATACGTCCACTCATTCACCAATATGTAAAACATATTTAAACTTTACAGAAACACACAGACACTGGATGATGTCATCAGTGATGTCATCAGTGATGTCATTTGAGATGTCATCAGTGATGTCATCAGTGATGTCACTGACCATGTCATGAATGATGTAATGTGACATCATCGGCAGTGGATTGCGGGCGCGCGAGTTATAGTGAGTCCAACTAACTATAACGTGGGTATTTCAATGGTTTTGTGTTCAGTAAAATGTTCAGCTAACTATAACTGGTGTGAAACCTATGGTTTTTTCAGTGAATTTCAAAGGTTTTTTAAATGCTAATTCCTAACTATAACAAGTGTGAAACCTATGGTTTTTTCAGTGAATATATATATCCGCAACATTCTATTGGGAATAACTTTGGCGCCGGTGGAGGAATTTGCGTGTAATTTTCCAAAATTTAGGCCAGCTCCGCTCCGCTTCTTCTCTGGAAGTTTCGGGGGGATTTGTCATGCGGGGGCCGAGAAAAAAGGGGGGAACCCAAAACTTTGCAAAATTTTAGGGACTGGTACACAAAAGTGCCTTTTCTATATTTTGTGAAAATTGCTCCATTGGTTTTTACGAAAATGAACTTCAAAAAAATGTATATATCTATAGGCGAGCTTCGAGCGCTTACCGGTACGCGTACCCGGGAGCGCACACGGCACGACAGGAAGTACGTGAGCGGAAAGCTGATTGGCTCTGGGGTGTCTGTTAACATTCTAAACAGTCCGGAGAGTCCGCCATCTTGTGTCTCGGTAGAATCGAGACACAAGAGGTGAAAAAAAAGGGGGAAATAATTAAAAGGGGGCAGGGTAGATACCCCCTAACCCCCTAAGTTTTCTGAGGGGGGCCTAGAAGGACCCTGAAGGGCTAAAAAACTATTTTTTTTAAAAATTGTGGGGTAAGCGCTGTGTGCGTTCCCATGTATGCTTCCAAGTACGCGTACCCTGAGCATACCGCAGAGAAAAAACAGTGAAAGAAAATAGTGTAAAATATGAATTTGGAGTGCTTAGAGGTAGGGTAGCTCTAAAAAGAGCTGTTGTGTTATGTGGGTGATTTAAGTACGTACAAGTAGGTACCGATGCAGAGTCTAAAATTCAAGAGAAAGACTCTGTTCCCTTCATCTGAGAAATGTACACCGTCTCCTCTGTAGTTATCTTGCATGTTGTAATGCAAGTTATTATGGTATATGGAACTCATACCATAGTCTCTCAGGAAAGTACGAACAGATCCTTTTGGGACAGCCTGAGAAGGCCTAGGGGGTGAGGGACACTCTACCCTGCCCCCTTTTCACGTTCAAAGACAGACAGTGAGAGAAAGGAGGCAGGAGATGAAGAAGAGATGTCAAATACACATTGGAGATAATATAGTGGGAGAAGGGAAGTAAATATGAGTAAACTTACTATGTAACATAAAAATGTTGCACTCTATACTATAAGTCTCACTTTATACTAGAATCACTTTGCTACAACCACATGAATTACAAATAAAAATTAATAATGTCTAAAAACAATTTTTAATTTCTAAATATAAATTTATTCGTCTAAATTTTCATAACTTAAAAGAACTACATGTCCTCATCAGGAATTTCGTCTTCAATCATATCATCAGGAATCTCCTCATGAAAAGTCTGCAATGATGATTCTTGTAACTCTATGGTCTCCAAACATTCGATAAATTCGCCGTCAAGAGACTGATCCAAAAAATCATTCATGTCATCTCCTCCTTGTGAACATATTTCATTATTGGTGTTGTCAATATCTGGGACATTTAGAATTTAAATAGATGTAGTGGAAAATTCAAAAGAAATTTCCACGGTCTCTTCATTGTGATCCATCTGTAAATTGCAGAAAAAACTAATCACTTTCATTTATCGTTTTTAGTAATACATAAGATAAAACTAGCGTTATCAAGTATTTAGTTCTTTAAAATTAATTGGGCAATGTAAAGTATCAGGCAGGAACTAGAAATATAAAGCAGTGCATGTGATGAAGCCTATCTTAATCCATAATTATAACAGAAGGACTGTAAATAACTAACAGAAAACATTTTTCAAATTATCTTAAAGTGTACAACATAGTTCCCCTTACAAATTAACAACTCACCTTTTTGAAAGTAGAAGAGTTAGTACTGTGTTAATCAAACACCAGAAATTGAGCACCAACAATTCCTCACAAATGTACCTCAGACAGTAGTATCACAAAATGGCCGTGTTTTCCTCTCATTTTAGATATATACATAACCAATCAAACTTCATCACACACAAATTCAAAACCAAAGTAACATTTGAATTGGTTCTAAATTTCAAGACTTTCAAATGTGTTTTCCCCATGCAATTTTCCATACGCCATTTAGCCACGGCTACAGCCCGAATGGGTGAACTGAATTACACCAAACTTGGCAAAATGGTAGGGACTGGTACGTAATAGGGCCTTTTCCATATTTGTTTAAAATTGCTCCAGTGGTTTTTATGAAAAACAACTTAAAAAACACATGTAGATCAATTTGCGTGCTTCGAGCGCTTACCGGTAAGAGTACCGGGGAGCGCACCCGGCGCGCCACGGAAGTGCACGAGCGGAAAGTTCATTGGCTCTCGGATGTCTGTCAACATTCCGAACAGTCCGGAGAGTCCACCATCTTGTGTGTCGGTAGAATCGAGACACAAGAGGTGTAAAAAAAAGGGGGAAATGATTAAAAGGGGGCAGGGTAGACACCCCCTGACCCCCTAGGTTTTCTGAGGGGGGCCTAGAAGGACCCTGAAGGGCAAAAAAACTAATTTTTTTTAAAAAACAATTCGCGGGGTAAGCGCTGGGTGCGTTCCCATGTACGCTTCCCGGTACGCGCACCACGGGGAAAAACAGTGAAAATAATTTGAGTAAAAAAATAATTTAGAGTGCTTAGAGGTAGGGTAGCTCTGAAAAGAGCTGTTGTGTTATGTGGGTGTTTTTTGTACCTACAAGTAGGTACCGATGCAGAGTCTAAAATTCAAGAGGAGACTCTATCCCCTCATCTGTAAAATGTACACCATCTCTCCTATAGATGACTTGCATGTTGTAACGCAAGTTGTTGTGGTAAATGGAACCCATACCATAGTCTCTGAGGAAAGCAGAAACAGATTTATTCACATGTTTCCTTGCTTTCTCATTCTGTGGACAAAATTGGTTGGACCAGTTCCATTTTTGACTTTGGCATATATTAGAATATACCAAGGCAGTTTTTGGAAAAAGTGACATCAATTGCCCAAAGATGTCCTTTAAAAGCATTTCCAGACCTACCACAGTCAAAGTGCCCGGGTCATTTCCACCACAGTGCACAATTATGAGGTCAGGGTGTGGTAGATGCATAAAGGATTTTACCAATGGTATCAATTGGTGACATCTCAATCCTCTCTGGCAAATCCACATAATATCCACATTTGGTAAATCAAGTTTTGGAATACCTCTGTTAGCTGCATATTTTTCACTCCAGTGAACAAAGCTATGACCCACAATCCAGACTTTTGGCATCTTCAAGGTAGATGTGGTTGTATTCAGATGAGTTGTGGAAATGAAATGGCAGCTTGAAAGTAGGAGTGAAGAACAAACTAGTGGTTGAGATGCAGTGCTCTTGAAAGAGAAGAAATGATTGGTGATTTTTAAAGTTCTCCACTGAAAATTAGGGTGCATGCTTTTGTTTTTTGAAAGAAGTAATTGTAATGGTTGAGAAAAAGTCATTGAAAGAAACATTGCACATGATTAGCTAGTACATTGAGAGGTCAAACACCCTTGCTGGATTTATTTGCAACATAGTATGGTCAACTTTTCGACAGTGTGCTGAGTTAGGTGGGAGTTACCATGGTAACAGGCTGAATGAGCACTGGGGGATGGGTGAATATTGTGTGAGTTTGAAAGTGTTGAAATGTAGAACCAATTAAAATGTCAGTTTGCTTTTGAAATAGTGTGGGAAGAATTTTTATTGGTTAACTCCAGGGATATGTGTGAAGAATTATAGGGAATCAGGGCCATTTGTGGTTGCAGTGTTTGAGGTGCATTTCAGAGATTCTGCTTAAGAAAATCTGGTGTGTGTGACTGACACTGTTCTAAATCTTCTAAAGCATTTTTAAAGGTGAGTTATGATTTATTTAATATAGATAGACTGCTGTATGCACTATGGGGAAGATTAAGAAGCATATTGGGCTTCTTTATTCTTGCATTGTGTGTCATGTTGTTTTGTAATGCTGTCAAAAAAATGAATTGAGCATTTTGTCCCATCTCTCTCTTTGTGTGTGTCATTTCTCTCTTTGCGTGTGTCTCATGTCACTCTGGTAAATGTTTTCTGGTAAAATGTCTGGCTTTAAAGTTTTGGTCAAGGATCACACTGAGTGTCTGTGTGAAATAAGGAATTATATTTTCACATTTTTCAATAATGTCACCTGTGTTTGCTGACAGTTTGCCTCTCTTAGCTTAAAGGGTACTCTGTGCCTGTGTCTCATGTCACTCTGGTAAATGTTTTCTGGTAACATGTCTGGCTTTAAAATTTTGGTCAAGGATCACACTGAGTGTCTGTGTGAAATAAGGAATTATATTTTCACATTTTTCAATAATGTCACCTGTGTCTGCTGACAATTTGCATCTCTAAGCTTAAAGGGTACTCTGTGCCTGTGTCTCATGTCACTTAGTACCTACCTATGGGGAAGATTAAGAAGCATATTGGGCTTCTTTATTCTTGCATTGTGTGTCATGTTGTTTTGTAATGCTGTCAAAAAAATGAATTGAGCATTTTGTCCCATCTCTCTCTTCGTGTGTGTCATTTCTCTCTTTGCGTGTGTCTCATGTCACTCTGGTAAATGTTTTCTGGTAAAATGCCTGGCTTTAAAATTTTGGTCAAGGATCACACTGAGTGTCTGTGTGAAATAAGGAATTATATTTTCACATTTTTCAATAATGTCACCTGTGTTTGCCGACAGTTTGCCTCTCTTAGCTTAAAGGGTACTCTGTGCCTGTGTCTCATGTCACTCTGGTAAATGTTTTCTGGTAACATGTCTGGCTTTAAAATTTTGGTCAAGGATCACACTGAGTGTCTGTGTGAAATAAGGAATTATATTTTCACATTTTTCAATAATGTCACCTGTGTCTGCTGACAATTTGCATCTCTAAGCTTAAAGGGTACTCTGTGCCTGTGTCTCATGTCACTTAGTACCTGCCCAATCTCTCTCTTTCTGTGTGTTATTTCTCTCTTTGCGTGTGTGTCATGTCACTCTGGTAAATGTTTTCTGGTAAAATGTCTGGCTTTAAAATTTTGGTCAAGGAACACACTGAGTATCTGTGTGAAATAAGGAATTATATTTTAATATTTTTCAATAATGTCACCTGTGTCTGCTGACACTTTGCCTCTCTTAGCTTAAAGGGTACTCTGTGCCTGTGTCTCATGTCACATTGTACCTGCCCAATCTTTCTCTTTCTGTGTGTCATTTCTCTCTTTGCGAGTGTCTCATGTCACTCTGGTACATGTTTTCTGGTAAAATGTCTGGTTTTAAAATTTTGGTCAAGGATCACACTGAGTGTCTGTCTGAAATAAGGAATTATATTTTCACATTTTTCAATAATGTCACCTGTGTCTGCTGACAGTTTGCGTCTCTTAGCTTAAAGGGTACTCTGTGCCTGTGTCTCATATCACTTTGTACCTGCCCAATCTCTCTCTTTCTGTGTGTCATTTCTCTCTTTGCGTGTGTCTCATGTCACTCTGGTAAATGTTTTCGGGTAAAATGTCTGGCTTTAAAATTTTGGTCAAGGATCACACTGAGTGTCTGTGTAAAATAAGGAATTATATTTCACATTTTTCAATAATGTCACCAGTGTCTGCTGACAGTTTGCCTCTCTTAGCTTAAAGGGTACTCTGTGCCTGTGTCTCATGTCACTCTGGTAAATGTTTTCTGGTAAAATGTCTGGCTTTAAAATTTTGGTCAAGGATCACACTGAGTATCTGTGTGAAATAAGGAATTATATTTTCACATTTTTCAATAATGTCACCTGTGTCTGCTTGGCGGAGAAAGAACCAAACAGTACAGATATTTTGAAGACAAACATGTTGGATACATACTATCCAAATAGAAGTAGTCATCTTGAGAACGTTTGTCTCTATGAAGTTCTGCAAACCTATACTTTTAAGAGGAACATCACAGAAGATATCAATAAAGGTGTATATGCTGTAATTGGATGTGAAGGATGTCTGGTGAAACAAAGAAAAGGCCATTTGATTAATCATCGAAAATTGAGTTGTGAATCTCCTGACAAAAGGAAATTTTACTATTTAGCTCTTTTGCAACTCTTTAATCCATGGCGTAGAGAAGAGGAACTTTCTCAGTTATGAAGATTCGTTCAATGCAACCAAGGATACCATAGAATGTCCTGTTTTTTCAAATTATCTGCAAATGTTGTACGAGGAAATACAGCAAGAAGCTACAATTGCAGCAGAGATTGCTAGAGACAGTTCTCAAGACAGTCAGAGTTCTGCTTCATTGAGTCAGGATCCACTAGGAGGACCAATTATCCAAAATGAAGCTGCCACTGCCATGGATGAAGTGGAGAGAGCCATGGAACAAGCTCAGGAGGATGTAGTTAACTTAGAAGATTTGGAAAAAGAATTAAATGTTGAGCAGAGACAAGTATATGACGAAGTCACAGAACAGATTGAGCATGGTTTATGTCATGAGAAAAAAGAGTGCTCATGTACATCATTTATACCTGTCCGACTGTACGTGAGTGGAGTGGAGAAGCTGGAACTGGAAAAAAGTTTTCTGATTAAAGCAATTGCAACTTATCTTCAGAAAAGAACAGAGTCATCGCTGTCTTGTGAGAAAATTATGGAACATGTCACGGATGACCAAACTTATATGAAACTAGATGGGAACCCCACTTTGAGATTCAAAGAGATACTGACTCATATTCTGAATAAAGCGGTCTATGAAGGCACAATCGACGACAGAACTAAAAAATACCTTCTCCAAGAACACCCCAAGAGCCCGATCATGTATATGATACCCAAAATTCACAAAAGCTTAGTGGACCCACCTTTTCGACCTATTGTGTCTACCAGAGGATCATTGCATGAACCCATAGGAAAGTTTTTGGATAGATACCTTCCACCTACGGTCAGAAAGATGACCAGCTACATTAAAGACACTACTGAGTTTCTTCAGAAACTGTCACATGTTGTCATTGATGAAAACAACCACCATAACTTATGTACAGCAGATGTGAGGTCTTTGTACACCTCCATCCCTCATGCTGGTGGCATTGAAGCCATTGTAAAAGCCATACTGAATAGCGAGATTGAACCAGGTTTGCAAAAATTTATGATGGAGTTAATGTTTTTTACTCTTTACCAAAGCTACTTTGAATATCACCAAGAATGGTACTTACATCTGTCTGGTACCTCAATGGGGAATTGTGCAGCGCCTACCTACGCTAATATCGAAATGAAAGAATACGAAGATACCAACATTTATGCAGACCCCAATTGGATTAACAACACCAAACTTTTTGTTCGATACATTGATGACGTATTTATCATCTGGAGCAACACCAGAGACAAACTAGAAGACGCCCTTAAGGCGCTTAATGACATCAATGAAAGAATCCAGTTCACGTGGGAGATCAATGATAGATCTATCACTTTCCTTGACGTACAAATCACTCTAACTCCCAATGGCATTGAAACTGACCTACATCGCAAAGAGACCGACAGAAATAACACTTTGCATTATTCCAGTTTCCATCAAGCTTCACTCAAACAGCACTTACCTTTCTCGCAAATATTATGAGCCAAAAGAATCACGCCCAACGCAACACAAACTGAGCACCGCATTAATGAGATGAGAGAAAGATTCAAAACCAGAGGCTATCCTGACACCATCATTAGACAAGCTGAAAACCGAGCTTCCTCGTTCACCAGAGAAGAGTTGCTCAAGAGAAATGACAAACAAAAAGACACCAGAATGGTTTTAGTCTCTAAATTTTCTACATTGAGTACATCTTATAAAAAAATCATACTCAAATATTGGCCTATTTTAAGCACGGAACCTGACTTCAACACAGCATTTAAAGATCCTCCTGTGTTTGCATATACCAGAAACCCAAACATAAAGGAAATACTTGCTAGAGAATCTCCGAAGTATAATGAAGCCCACGGTACCAGACCGTGCATGAACTGCAGTAACTGCAATAACGTCATAAGAGGAAACTCAGTAATACATCCCATGAAAGGATTCAATATTAAACTTCACACTAATGCCACTTGTGATACCATGAACGTGATATATATGGTCAAATGCCCTTGTGGCAAAGTTTATATTGGGAAGACCGAAAGGAAAATAAAAACTCACATAAATGAACATAAGTCTAATATCAGGACAAAAAATGAGAAATCTAACATCGCTGTACATTTCAACTAAATGAGACACCAATTCTCACAGCTCAAATTTTTGATCCTGGAGACAGTGACCAAACAAGAGGGCAGAGACAATCATAAGCACCTGTTGCAAAGAGAAATATTTTGGATTTACAAACTTCACTCTATGAAGCCCTTCGGGCTCAATGAACGACTAGAATGTTTGTGCTTTATTTAATTCAGCCACTGTTCGTGGTGTTGATGCTATGTCTCCCATTGTGCATTTTTTTTAATATTATTGTACCCAATCACTGCTTTTTGCACTGCATTTAAATTCATGATTTATTTATGTATGGTCTTTGTGAGGAACACGCTTTTTCACACACCTGAAGTTAGCCACGGGTCTTTTTTCACTTTCCGATTGTATTTTTTCGTTCCGTTAGTCCGTTTTTTAGTTTGGTGTCCTTTTCCAACTCTCACGTTAGTTGCGTGTAGCTATCTTGATCATAAGTGTATTCACAAGGACGTCCATTCCACTCTAGGTCTTCCTGAGGACCTTTCACCAAAGAACTCCACGGAGTAACTCCTGTAAGTCGGCTTATTGCCGCGGACTGTTTTTTACCCTTGTTACTTAGTTAACGTTACATGAGCTCAGCGCTCGACGAGTTAAGCCTGATTTTGTCTCCCCTTTTTTTGCAGCTTCAACCACATGTTATCCGTTTGTCGTCTACCATGTAAGTATGGACTACTATTATCCACTAGTTACGTTTTTCACTTACCGGTTTTGGTCACTTATTATTTTTTCACTTCATCACACACAATGTTTTTCTTTACACTGAGCTATTTGCATGTTACCAGTACATGAGTTATATATATAGCCATGGGTACATATTGGTCTTACGTGGGTTTACTGTATCCTTTTATTTTAGAGCTCCTGGATGAAGGGCTTTCCAGGCCCGAAATGCATTGGAGCATTCATGGATAAATGTGATCTTGGAGAATAATTAAACTGTGGGAATGAATTGGAATTTCTACATGAATTGAGAACACTCGAAGAATTTAGCAAAAACGAAATATGATTCAAATACATTTTGAAATTTGAAGTTGATGTAATATCTAGAGAGGAGTCCTTTCTTTCTTTTTGGAACCTAAGGTGTGCCCTACACAGGGATGCACCCATAATTGTATGGTTGCACTTTTTGAATAAGTAGACATTTGCACACTCCTGCAATCTAGTGTTGTGTCTGAATTATTTTAAAAAGTAATGTTGAGACAAACTTCTTTCAGCTGTCAAGATTTGTGCAATCCTTTTAGAGTTGGACCAGACTTCCTCTAACATTCCTACTTAATTTTCTTTTTGAAATTCAGCAATTATTTTGTTTAGGTGATGAAATATAAATTTAAATCTGCCGCCTCTTTGATAGTCAAGAAGCAATACCGCCTCTCTGCATATGATTGTTCAATTGTACTCTAAAAAGTAGTGGTAATTCCACTATCACTATGGTAGATATCTGACAATAGAATCAATCAATCAGGAGTTTGTTAAAGCGCGACTACTCACCTGTAAGGGTCTCAAGGCGCTAGGGGTGGGGGGGGGTTTGGGGGGTGCAGGTTCCATTCCATCAAGGAGGGGGTCTGTCGAAGAGCCAGGTTTTGAGGTTTCTTGCGAAGATGGGGAGCGATGTCTGTCTGAGGTGGAGCGGAAGGGCGTTCCATGCTTTGGCCGCGAGGAAGGAGAAGGAGCGGCCTCCCGATCTGGTCTTTCTGGTGCAGGGGACCACAGCGTAGGAAAGCTGGGCTGATCGTAGGGTCCTTTGGGGTGCGTGGAATTTGAGTCGGCTGTTCAGGTATGCTGGTCCGGTGCCGTGGAGGGCCTTGTGTGCGTGGGTGAGCATCTTAAAGGTGATTCTCGCCTCGACAGGGAGCCAGTGGAGTGTGCGCAGGTGCTGGGAGATGTGGCAGTGTTTTGGCAGGTTGAGGACCAGTCGTGCGGCGGCGTTCTGGATGTTCTGTAGCTTGCGGATGAGGTTTTTGTTTATTCCGGCGTAGAGTGCGTTGCCGTAGTCGAGTCTGCTGGTGACCAGGGCGTGAGTGACTGTCTTTCGGTGTTCGAGGGGGATCCATTTGAAGGTCTTACGAAGGAGGCGGAGGGTGTGGAAGCAGGAAGATGAGACAGAGTTGATCTGGCGGTCCATTTTGAGCTCGGAGTCCAGGATGATTCCCAGGTTGCGTGCGTGGTCTGTGGGGGTTGGCGGGTTTCCGAGGGCGGTAGGCCACCAGGTGTCACTCCAGGCGTCGGGGTTTGGGCCCATGATGAGTACTTCTGTTTTGTTGGTGTTTAGTTGTAGGCAGCTGTTTTTCATCCATTTGGCGACGGCTTCCATGCCTTCTCGAAAGTTGCGTCTGGCGGTGTTGGGCTCGTTGGATAGGGAGAGGATGAGCTGGGTGTCGTCTGCATATGACACGATGTCGAGTCCGTAGGTTCTGACGATGGGGGCAAGTGGAGCCATGTAGACGTTGAAGAGCGTCGGGCTGAGGGAGGAGCCCTGGGGGACTCCGCAGGTGATAGGTGTGGGGTCCGAGAGGAAAGGGGGGAGTCTGACCCGCTGCGTCCTGCTGGAGAGGAAGGAGCGGATCCAGTCGAGGGCCTTGTCCTGGATTCCTGCATCGTAGAGTCTGCGTATTAGGGTGCGGTGGGAGACTGTGTCGAACGCCGCTGATAGGTCGAGGAGGATGAGGGCTACTGTTTCTCCTTTGTCCAGTAAGGTGCGGATGTCGTCTGTTGCGGCGAGGAGGGCGGTTTCCGTACTGTGGTTTTTTCTGAAGCCGGATTGGGAGGAGTCGAGGATGTTGTGTTCTTCAATGAATGTGGCGAGTTGGCTGTTGATGGCTTTCTCGATGACTTTCGCTGGGAACGGGAGCAGGGAGATGGGTCTGTAGTTTTTGAGGTCGGTGGGGTCCGCTGAGGGTTTCTTTAGGAGGGGGTTGACCTCGGCGTGTTTCCAGTCGTCGGGGAATGAGGCGGTCGCCAGGGAGCGGTTGATGGTTTGGCGGAGCATGGGTGCGATGGTGTTGGCGGCTCTGTTGAAGATGTGGTGGGGGCAGGGGTCCGTGGGGGCCCCTGAGTGGATTGACTTCATTGTCTTCAGTGTGTCTTCGGTGGTGAGTGCTGTCCAGTCATCAATCGCTGGTTTCCGGGTGTCGGGGGTGGTTGGTGAGGGTTCAGTGTGTTGGTTGTCTTCGTCGAAGTTGTCGTAGATGCTCTTGATTTTGTGGTGGAAAAAGATGCTGAGTTTGTCGCAGAGGTCTTGTGAGGGAGGGATGTTGGTAGACTCGCTGGTGGGTTGGGCGAACTCCTTGATGATGCTGAAGAGTTCTTTGCTGTTGTGTGCGTGGGTGGAGATTCTGTCTTCAATCGCTTTTTTCCTCGTTTCTCTGATGAGTTGATGGTGGGCGTTGGTGGCGGCTCTGAAGTTGTTGTGGGCTTCTGTGGATTTGGTGTTTCTCCAGGCCTTTTCGAGGCGGCGGCATGTGCGCCTGGACTCTCGAAGTTCGGTGGTAAACCATCTATGATATAGTTACACCACTATTCCATGGTCCTAATCAAAAATGTGTGTTTACACTCAACAAAAAGAACAATTGAGCACTTTTTAAGCTGAACAGTATTGTTTCTAAACACCCTTTCACTGCTTTCTACCATACCTTCAAAAAATATATCATGCATTAACATGCATATTCTTTCAAGTCTGTATATCTCTAATGTAAAACAAGCGTACTTGTTTTTCTTTTCTCACTGACATATATAAACTCATCAGTCACTCCTATTGCAAGCTTTTACAATCCTGAATACTGAGTACTACGTTTTGTGTGAGAGGGTGCCTATGCATAACCATGCTAAGTTTTCTTTACCTGCATGGACACATGTAGTGTAACCTGTCAAACACTTTAAAATGCTACCCTCCCACTACTCCTAAAGGCGGATGTAGAATTCAACCGTTCATCATAAAATAGAATTGGATATCACTAAGTGCAAAGTATTTCTGTATTATGTAAGCCCTAATGTGTCCATTAAATATTCCAGGGAAGTCCAGACACATACTAACTGAAACACACCAGCCACTAGTAACCTGTAACATTTTCCAAACAACTCTTTCAAGGTGTTTTCAATCCAAAAAATAATCCTTTGGCACAGCAAATATAGTGCGTCACATAAACAACTTGCACCCTAACAACTTTCCTTGAGCTGCAACACAGAGATTGCAGGATAACCCACTTCCTGCTGCATCAAGCACATCAAACTGCTGCAACAGCATCTTCAGCAAACAGTCCATACTCACATATAGATCTTGAATTTGGTAAACTTAAATTTCTATGCATTTATTTGCGATCAACTTTTGTGTTACGTGAAACAGTTTATCAACATCATCAAAAAAAAGAAACTGGACCATCGCTGTCCTCAACATTAGTCATTAGACATTTATCAAGCTTTTTTGTGGTAAGAACTACCCCGTCCAAAGGCAATAAGAAATGTGCACACTTGCTACCTTTCTTGCATCCTTTCTATCACACAGTGTGTGTACTTTGTCTACTTGCATTGGTTGCTTAGATGTACTACCCATTTCTCAAGTTCCCACTGCAGAATCCGATGTACAGTCTGTGTAATGGACTGGAAATCCAAACATCCACTTCCCTCACAAGGCAGTGTGTACTTTGCGCATGTGGAGCCTTTCTTATTTTTTACCTTTTTTATCTTCCACTCAATCAACACATAGTCTACACGGACACACACCTACTGGCTGCCTTCCTTGGCTGGGGTTATCAATTCTTGAATTTCATATTCTAATTGAAAGTCATGGCCCTTTATCGGGCCTTTCTGTTGTAACTACTTCCCCGCTAAAGGCAGTGGGTAATTTACACACTTGCAGCCTTACTTATTTTTTACATTATTAATCTTCCACTCAATCAACACATCACCTACACATACCTACTGGCTGCCTTTCTTGACTATGGTTATCAACTATTCTTCTATTTCATATTCGTATTCAAAGTGCAGGCCCTTTATCGTGCCTTTTTGTTGTAACAAATACCCCGGCTGATGACAGAAAGAAATTTGCACACTTGCTGCCTTTCTTGGCTGGGGTTATGAATTATTCTTGAATATCATATTCTGGTTAAAATTCAAGGCCCTTTATCAGGCCTTACAGTTGTAGCTACAACCCCGGCCAAAGGCAGTGGGAAATTGGCACACTTCCTGGCTTTCTTGGCTGAGGATATCAATTCTTGACTTTCATATTTTGATTAAAAGTCAAAGCCTTTTATCGAGCCTTTTTGTTGTAGCTAATACCCCGGCTGAAGGCAGTAGGAAATGTTCACACTTGCTGATTTTCTTGGCTGAGGTTATCCATAATTCTACAAGTAATTCAAAGTTCAGACCCTTCATTAAACCTTCTTGGTAACTACTACCTGTGAATGGCAGTGGGTAATTTAAACACTTGCGTCCTTTCCACCACACAGTATATGCACGTTGTGCACTTGCTTAACTCCTTAAATGAGATACCCATTTCTCAGGCTCCCACTGGGGAATCCGACTCAGTCTGTAATGCACTAGAAAACCAAACACCTATTTCCTTTACAAGACAGTGGGTTCTTTCCGCATCTGCTACCTTTCTTCCTTTTCACCTTTTTCTGCATCCACTACCTCAAACACACCTACCTGCTAACTTTCTTGCAGCCTTTGCCAAGTATTATTCTAATTCAAACTACAGTCCTTAAAATGGGCCCGGTGTTGTAATTTTTCAGCCCTACCACCCACAGTGGTAACTTAATGCTCTCACATTGCTTCCTTCGATGTGGTAGCCATTTCTTAGCATCCCACTGCACAATTTGACGCCCTATCCATATAATGAGGTGGAAGTCCAAAGATCCACTTCCCTGACAAGTCTGCGGATTGTTTGCACGTCTGAGCCTTTCTAATTTTTCACCTTTTTTATCGTCCACTCAATCAACACATCATCTACACATAACACATGCCAACTTGCTACTGTTTTTGGCTGGTGTTATCAATAATTTTTTTATTTCATATTCTGATTCAAACTCGTGGCCCTTTAATTGAGCCTTTTTGAAGTAGCTACTACCCTGGCCGGAGGCAGTGGTAAAACAGGACACTTACTGCCTTTCTTGGCTGGGGTTATCAATTATTGTTCAATTTCATATTCTGATTAAAAGTCAAGGTCCTTTATCGAGCCTTAGTGTTGTAGCTACTACCCCGGCTGAAGGCAGTGGGAAATTTGCACACTTGCTGCCTTTCTTGGCATGGGGTTATCAATTATCCTTTTTGTAATACAAATTCAAAGTGCAGGCCTTTTATTGAGCCTTCTTCGTAACTATTACTCGTGAATAGCAGTGGGCAATTGGCGCACTTCCTGCCGTTCATGTGTAAAAAAAAAGCTTAACAAAACTCTACCAATAATAAAAAAGAGCCAGTATACTCTATAGTTATCAAATCTTCTGTTTGTTATTCTAATTCAAAGTACAGGCTCTTTATTGAGCCTTCTTGATAACTACTACCCGTGGATGGCAGTGGATAATTTGGACACTTGTAGCCATTCTTATTTTTTACATTATTCATCTCCAACTCACTCAATACATCATCTACACGTACACACACACCTACTTCCTGCCTTTCTTGGCTATGGTTATCGACTGTTCTATTTCATATTCGTATTCAAACTGCAGGCCCTTTATCAGGCCTTTTTGTTGTAGCAACTACCCCAGCCAAAGGCAGTAAGAAATTTGCACACTTACTGCCTTTCTAGAAGTGTATTAGTGTTTCCTGGAAGTGTAAGGAAACAGACTGGGCAATTAAAGGTATAAAAGACAAATTTGCTGGTGCATGAAAAACTGCATACATAGTCTATAGGGGTTTCAAACAGTCCATGCCTAAGGCCCACTTTGCAACATGAGTACTTCAGTACTAGCTGAATGATTACAATTCTGCAACAAGAATGTCTCAAACCACTTTAATAAATGTATTCTTATAACATCTCATAACTTAATAGAGCTTCTGAAATAATTTCATCATGTATTTGATATTCCTGATTATCAATTTCAAAACTCATATGATCATACTCAATGTCATCTAATGCTTCCAGAAAATCAACATCAAAGGCTTAGTCTAGGAAATCACAGCTAATATCTGCAGCATTTATATCTTCCTCTTCATTCTCGCTACTTGTAAAAAGTATGTTCAGCTCTTCTATGACACTGTTACTAATTTCGTAACTGTCTTCCAATTTGTTTTGTTGATTTCCCATACTGAATTTCTTATGATGTAGGTCCTTGTACAAAAACATAAACACTTCATTTTATCTTTACTGTAATACCAGCATATGTGGTACTTGATATGAATTATATTAAATATTTATCTTGCCAATAAAGCAACAATATTTTGTACATGAGTGTAACTGTCTTCCAAATTGTTTTGTTGATTTTCCATATTGAATTTCTCATGTTGTAGCTCCTTGTACAAAAACATAAACACTTAATTTTATCTTTACTGTAATATCAGCATATGTGGTGATTCATATGAATTATATCAGATATTTATCTTGCAAATAAAGCAAAACTATTTTGTACATGAGTGTATTTAATTTTGAAAAATATTTGAAAATTAAATACAATAAATAGTGTCACTCTGCATTGTGTCAAGTGCTTTATTTTTTTATCCTACCTACTGTGTTGCAAACGTAAAACAGTGACGACACCAGTGCCATGCTTTGACTCACCCCATTACGTTGTCAATTAGGGTGGAGGGAAGCAAAGAAAAGGAGTAAAGAACATGTCTACAGATGTACTGCTATATTCAAAACACTGGATGAAGCACTGAATTAAAAAACTCAGTTTCAAAAAAACATACACAAAAGAAAGCTGCACAAAAGATACACAAAGGAAAGCTACACAAATAGGACACCGAATCTTGAACACAAACTGGTAAGTAAGCAAAAGAACGATAAAGCTAAATACACTGCAATGGACTCATTTTTAAGAGAGGTAGAAACATACTGTAAATAAAACGGAATTCAAATAAAGAAAAAGTAAAAAACATACATGGATGACGAAGTCACTAGAGGAATACTCTGTTCCCCAACATAAAAAAAGGATTTTACAGAAATTAAATGTACGAATGTTTAAGGAGCTACAAAGGAACCCATTCCCCGGGACTCAAAAAATATCATTAGGGACCGTGTGGGGAACACCAATACCCCCACGGTCCCAGCCGGCTTCCCGCGTCCTTCGAGAGCCGGCATTGCTTTGTCAGAGAGAGCAGTTTATCTGCTGCTCTCTCTAATGAAAAGCAATCTGCTTTCCTACTCCAAAGACACAGCAGCCTAACTTGCTCTCTCTGTCAAACAGGAAACCGGTTTCCTGTGCTAAAGTGGGAGCCGCAACGCTCCCGCCCTACCATATCAAACAGCAGGGTCCCGGGGGTAGACACCCCGGGACACTGCAGGAACCAGCCCTGAGAGATGATGCTCCCCAGAGCCATCAAGAGCTCCAGGAGGGAGACCACACAACCCCCTCCCAACATTAAAAAGCCCCGAAAAAGTGGTAATCCCCGGGGCTGGGAGGTCCGTGCCATCACGGACCCCCCCTTTTTAAAATATTACTGCCCCAGGAAGGTGGCGGTCCCCGGGGCATGTACGAGGGTCATGACCCCACAGCATACTTCATTAAAAGATGGCAGCCAACACTTCCTAGTTTGGAGCGTTGACAGCCAATCAGCATGCAACTTGTGCTCGTAATTGTACGGATTTCCGTACACGTACGCCGCAATTTCTATTTTTAAAATAAAATTTGAATAAATAACCTAAAAATCCATGAACGACCCCCTGAGCAACCCTAGAGGTTCAGGATGTTTCTACCCTGCCCCCTTTCCTTATTCCCCAACTTTGTTTCCCTATTTCCTTATGACTCGGTTCTTGTGACCAACAACATGGCTGCCAACACTTCCTGGTTTGCAGTGTTGACAGACAGTTGACAGCCAATCAGCATGCAGCTCGTGCTCGTAATTGTACGGATTTCCGTACACGTACCCCGCGATTTTTCTATTAAAAAAAAATATGTATCCTAAAAATTCATGAACGACCCCCTGAGCAAGCCTAGAGGGTCAGGATGTTTCTACCCTGCCCCTTTTCCTTATTTCTCAACTTTGTTTTACTGTTCTCTTGTGACTCGGTTCTAGCGACGAACAAGATGGCTGGCAACACTTCCTGGTTTGGAATGTTGACAAACGGTTGACAACCAATCAGCATGCAGCTCGTGCTCGTAATTGTACGGATTTTCGTACGTGTGCCGTACTCTGTCTCTAGATATCGCTATGATTTTACTTGTAATTTTCTCAGAAACTACTGTACGGATTTACACCATTTAACAAAAAGCACAATCTGCGAACCGAACTCTACCTCTCTGCCAAATGTGGTGTAATTCCGTTCAGCCGTTCGGTCTGTAGCCCTGGCTAAAGGTCCCTATGGAAAATTGCATGGGGAAAACATGTTTTGAGACCCCCTTTTTCTCAGCCCCCACTTGACGAATCACCCCCAAACTTTCAGGGAAGGAGCAGAACCAAGCAGGCCATTTTCTTGGAGACATTCGCAAAGATTCGTCCACCAGCGCCAAAGTTATTCCAAATAGAATGTTGTGGATTTCCTATGGAAAGTAGGTCCTAACTATAACTACCTACTGGTGACCGCCAGTAGGTAATATATATATATATATATATATATATATCATACACGAAAATAATATTCCGGCACTCCACTTGATAGATGAAGTTGGTATTTATTTGATACGCTGTTGCAGCCTACGCGTTTCGAACCGAATGGTTCCTTCTCACGGCGGCATCAAACATTTGTCCTACTTCCTTTCCATATTTATACATAGTCGGCATACTGTTGCATTCTGGGATATGCAGTTCTTGTGCATAAACGTCTAGCTGTTATTTAAACAATTCTAATTATTAAATCATGTGCATTTCATGTTAATTTTCGGCTGAGTGCCTCTCTGTATAAACATTATACTTTGTGTCTCTACAACAACGTATTCCTTTTCAACAAGAAAGTATACATGCAGAGGTGTGGAACAGCAATGGGAGTTTCCTTCTCTCCAAGCTATGCAAACCTATATATATATATTGCACTGTAAAATACCTTGGTTATATGTGGATGTGTGTGCTTATGTAAATATTTTAATTAGCCTTTTTGTACATTATGGAAATTGTTCTTAATAGAGATGTATTATAGCAGTATATATATTTATCTATTAATATATATTTTTGTATGCTATATAGGTTTGTTTATATATATAATAATTATTTATTGTATTTTATCAAATGGATGAATTGATTAGTAATCCAACAAAATATTGTTTTTTCGATTGCGGGAATAACTTTAAAAATCCTATAGAATTCATTTGAATACTGTCTCTATGAAAACTGTTCCAAGATGTAGAATTAGGCTATTCGTTGCAGTAATACCTCAGAAATATGTTAAAGCACAAAGTAATCACTAAAGGTGCTATTTGTTGGATAGTAGTTAATTGATTTTAGGTTAAAAGGTTATTTTCTTCTCAACACTAGGAGATATAAGGTTTTTTAGTTTTTTTAGGGTTCTGGGGATGCACATTTGAATTATGGCCATTAGACATTTTTTGAGAATAATATTCACTATCTTTTCACGTATGGGTTAGTAGACTGATACAATGTACTTAAGGAATGCTAGAATAGATGGTATCGGCTACCATAGAAATGTATTTAGATTTGATTGTCAATGCATTCAAAGCATGTAATCAACTTTGTATGTTTTGTTTTAAACAAAACGTATGTATAAAAATTGAAATGGTAGCGGGTATTAATTACCCAAAAGCGTCATTTACATTTGTAATCAGACCAAATTGTTAATGCATTCGAAGCATGAAATGATTATTATGATTTTTAAGTACATTGTTTTACATAGTTGAAATGGTTTTAAAAAAACGTGATTAGAAAAGGTATAGTTGAATAACTCTTCTGTGTCTATCGAAGCACTGTCACTTTAAAAGAGGGTGTATCTCACGACAATGTTGTCATGTGATCAAGGCAGGGAGCTGCCGAAACGCGTCGTGATTATATGGTTGCTAATTTGAAAATAAACTAAAAAGAAGCACTGAACAGGGTCTACCTCGTCTTATTGCAAATCCATTGGAGAGGTTGTGGAACAGACGAGCCTTGCAGCATATATTACCTACTGGCGATAGCCAGTAGGTATATATAGTTAGGATTGTTTTCCATAGGGAAATCGCAACATTCTATTGGGAATAACTTTGGCGCCGGTTGAGGAATCTTCCTGAAATTTTCCTTAACTTTGCCTCGCGGCGCTCCGCTCCTTCCCTGAAAGTTTGGGGGGATTCGTCAAGCGGCGGCCGAGATAAAAGGGGGTCCCAAGACGTGTTTTCCCTATGTTAATTTCCATAGGGCGGTTGGACTCACTTTTAGCCCGAACGGCTGAATGGTTTTCCACCAAACTTGGCAAAATTGTAGGGCCTGGTAGCCCGATGTGCCTTTGCTATGTCTCAAGATATGTGCTCCAGTGGTTTTTACAAAAATTAACTTTGAAAAAATATATATTGGGCTACATTGGGCTATATATATGTTAGAGCCCAAATGTAGCCCAATGTAGCCAATGTAGCCCAATGTAGCCCAAAGATGGCCACCAGAAACAAAAAAAACAAATGTAGCCCAAATATCAGCCAGATGTAGCCCAACTATAGCCCAATGACAGAATGTCCCAGAGTGTTCTAAAGAACAACTAGAGCGCTAACAATCTTACTTATGACAAAAGTATGGCACACCTGAAGTCATCTTGATTGGAATAAAGTGTTAACACTTAAAACATTTAATTTGCAAAGGAACAAAATGATGGGGTTCATTTTGCCATAGAAATTATGATTAGTGCTGAAGAAAGAAAAATTAGGGCACATTTTGAGTGACTTCTCAAATCCTCTTATATTTCATAAAAAAATTCTGATATGCAGTCTCCCAAGATGGCCACCAGAGACAAAAGAGCCCAAATGTAGCCCAAATATCAGCCAGATGTAGCCCAACTATAGCCCAATGACAGAATGTCCCAGAGTGTTCTAAAGAACAACTAGAACGCTAACAGTCTTACTTATAACAAAAGTATGGCACACCTGAGGTCATCTTGATTGGAATAAAGTCGTAACACTTAATACATTTAATTTGAAAAGGACAAAATGAGGGGTTTCATTTTGCCATAGAAATTTTATATATATATATATATATATATTCACTGAAAAAAACATAGGTTACACACCAGTTATAGTTAGGAATTAGCATTTAAAAAACCTTTGAAATTCACTGAAAAAACCATAGGTTTCAAACCAGTTATAGTTAGCTGGAAATTTTACTCGCATAAAACCATTGAAATTCCCACGTTATAGTTAGTTGGACTCACTATAACTTGCACGTCTGCAATGCACTGCTGATGACGTCACATATTACATCACTCATGCATATATTTAAATATTTAAACATTACTCGCTAATATATGTATTCACTAAGATAAACTTAATAAGCCAATTAACCAATCAATTTTTTTTTTTAAAACACTGAAAAAACCATAGGTTTCAGGCCTTATATAGTTAGGAAATAGCATTTAAAAAACCTTTGAAATTCACTGAAAAAACCATAGGTTTCAGGCCTTATATAGTTAGGAATTAGCATTTAAAAAACCTTTGAAATTCACTGAAAAAACCATAGGTTTCAGGCCTTATATAGTTAGGAATTAGCATTTAAAAAACCTTTGAAATTCACTGAAAAAACCATAGGTTTCAGGCCTTATATAGTTAGGAATTAGTATTTAAAAAAACCTTTGAAATTCACTGAAAAAAACATAGGTTTCAGGAGTTATATAGTTAGGAATTCGTTTTTAAAAAACCTTTGAAATTCACTCAAAAACTATAAGTTTTAGTGGTGTTATAGTTAGCTGGACATTTTACTCATACAAAACCAATTAAATTGCTCCTATATAGTTAGTTGTACTAACTATATTTCGCGCACCCGCAATCCACTGCTGATGATGTCACATATTAGATCATTCATGATATGGTCAGTGACATCACTGATGACATCTCAAATGACATCACTGATTATTATTATTACTAGTTATTTACACCACACAACAGGCCTAACACACATGCATTGTCACTTAAGCCTGCTTGGTGCCAGGGCTGGGGAGTCAGGAAATTCAGACACTTCAAATAAACTTTTCAGTCTCTTCTCCCACTTTCCAGAAGAAGACCTTTAGGTATTAAAATAGGACCTTCAGACCCACTCCTCAGTTCACTACTGGACTTGCGGATGGACTCTGAAGACTGCCTGCTGCTGTGACCTGCTGTGCACTCTGCCAGACTGCTGCTGCACCTGAAAGGAGTGTTTTGCTGGCTGGAGCCTTCCTTAAACCCTTGGAGACCAGCCCTGCTATTGAGCGCTGCATCTTCACCTACCCCCAAGACTACCAGAAGTGTCTCCAAGAGGTAATTATCTGACCTCCCGTTCATACCCACAGGGACATACCCGGCTTGCACCATCTTGCACCTGGATCTAGCCTGGGTGAATTCTGAACCACCAAGAGGTTTCCCACTAGTCCTGGACCCTTGGTTGTGGTGCTAAAGATGGGCAATTTCCAAACCTACGACCTTAAACTAAATTTGCCCAAATAGTGCTCTGAGAACCAGAAGGAGACCAGGACCAAACTGGTCACCTATCGGCCTAGGTGCATCGCTGGTCAGATTGACTTTGCAGCTTCTCCCGCTATGTTCTTCTCCACAGCAGCAAATCAGTTTAAGTGGTGCTCCGCGAAAGGGGTATCTGACCTTGTAGAATGGTCTTCAGTTACAGCCCTCAGCCTCGTCCTGCTGGAGTTTTCAACTTTTATTTTGGAGACTTTCTATATGGACTTTCGTCCAACCGCCACCATATCAGGGACGGGACCACCTAGCTAGCTGTGATCCCTCCCGCCCTGCTAATTACAATGCAACCGCCTTAAAGGCAGTTGCAAAGTGTATATTTTGTAGTGCGGCATGTGCTGCAAGCTGCAGCACTTGCCGCAGAACAACAAAATACACCTTTGCATACCACTGCACTATATGGCAGGCACCATGCCTTCCCACCGGCCATGAAAGGGGCGGTAGGAAGGAACACTGTGTAATCCCTAGGGAGGTGCCCAGCAGGTACCGGCACTATTGTAGGGATTGTGGTTCTGTCTAATGGCGCGAAGGGTTCCCTGACCGTCAAACATTTGCCTGCCATCCTAATGTGGTGGGTGGGAATCACTATTACGATGGTGGTGGGACTGCCAGCGATGAACTGTTGGTGGCGGTCCCACCGTTATCATAATTAAGCCCCAAGTCTAAAATATAGAATCCTTCAATGTGGTTTTGAACTAAGGCCATTCAACAATGACGATGCTCCCTCCGCAGACACCTCCTTCAGCCTTGCCTCGCTGAACGGTACACTGATGAAATATCAGTGATGTCATCAGTGATGTCATTTGAGATGTCATCAGTGATGTCACTGACCATGTCATGAATGATCTAATATGTGACATCATCAGCAGTGGATTGCGGGTGCGCGAAATATAGTTAGTACAACTAACTATATAGGAGCAATTTCATTGGTTTTGTATGAGTAAAATGTCCAGCTAACTATAACACCACTAAAACTTATAGTTTTTTGAGTGAATTTCAAAGGTTTTTTAAAAACTAATTCCTAACTATATAACTCCTGAAACCTATGTTTTTTTCTGAGAATATATATATATATATATATATATATATATATATATATATATATATATATATATATATATATATTACCTACTGGCGGTCGCCAGTAGGTATATATAGTTAGGATTTTTTCTCTATGGGTTTTTTGAAAATTCTATGTCTAATAACTTTGGCGTTTGTGGACGGAATTGGCTGAAATTTTCAGGAAAATGGCACATTTTGTTTCTGAGCAGCCCCTGAAAATTTTGGGAGGGTTCGTCAAGGGGGGGCCGAGAAAAAAGGGGGGTCCCAAAACGCGTTTTTCCCATGTTAATTTCCATAGGGCGGTTGGCCTCACTTTTAGCCCGAACGGCTGAATGGATTTGCACGAAACTTGGCAAAATTGTAGGGACTGGTAGCCCGATGTGCCTTTTGTAGGTCTCAATATATGTGCTCCAGTGGATTTTGAGAAATTAACGTTTAAAAAAAGATATATATCTGTAACAGCGGACCGGTTAGCGCTCTGGTTCGCGGACTTTTCGCGCAACGGAGCTTTGTGAAGCGAAGCTGATTGGTTCTCCGGCGTCTGTCAACATTCCAAACAGTCCGTAGCGGCCGCCATCTTGTCTCTCGGTAGGATCGAGAGACAAGAGGAGGCCAAAGCGAAGGGGCAAATGACCATAAGGGGGCATAGTACATTGTCGCTCACCCCCTAGGTTTGATGTGGAGGTTTTAAAAGGGCCCCGCGGGGCAAAAAAAAATAAAAATAATAATAATCGAACAGCTGAATGGATTTGCACGAAACTTGGCAAAATTGTAGGGACTGGTAGCCCGATGTGCCTTTGCTAGATCTCAATATATGTGCTCCAGTGGATTTTGAGAAATTAACGTTCAAAAAAAGGTATATATCTGTAACAGCGCACCGCTTCGCGTACTTTTCGCGTTACGGAGCTTTGCGAAGCGAAGCTGATTGGCTCTCCGGTGTCTGTAAACATTCCAAACAGTCCGTAGCGGCCGCCATCTTGTCTCTCGGTAGGATCGAACAGCTGAATGGATTTGCACGAAACTTGGAAAAATTGTAGGGACTGGTAGCCCGATGTGCCTTTGCTAGGTCTCAATATATGTGCTTCGGTGCATTTTGAGAAATTAACGTTCAGAAACAAGATATATATCTGTAACAGCGCTCCGCTTCACGGAGATAAAATTAAATGTGTATTACCTAGCTGTTGCTTTTGTTGATTATTTTTTATTTTTTTTTATTTTTTAAGGATTGTTTATTGTGTTTCATAATTTATTAAACTTTCTAACGCGGCGCGTCATATGACGCATTACGCGACAACGCAGGTCCAGAATATAGTCAAAATGTCTCCACCAACCAGCGGACGGCACACAACCCCTTTCAGCAGGCTAAATAGTTCTGTTAAATGACAACAGAAGGGACAGGCAACAAGAACCATCAGTCAAAGAGGGGAGGGCATGTTCTTCTCTACCGGGTCACGTTGGAGCGCTACCGGAACTGATCGAATTGGTAGTCTACAGTGTTTCTGGATGTTTCAGACTGAAGCTGGCGTTAGCATGAGAGCACCACCATTTCGTAGCTCCGTCGTGGCCATTCCACGAGCAATCATGCTAGGCGCTCCCCACCAGAAGCCTGCGGGAGTCGGGGGCCCCCAAGACTTTTGTAGAATCTTCAAGGATGAGGGGACGCTTTCGAGAATGGAGCCCAAGCTCTAGCAGACAAGCGTCCGAGTTCCAAGGTGTCGCAGGCCCATTTAGTGGACCACGCCCAAATCTGAAGAGATGGCCGCCATTTTGAGAGTCCTGTGGCAGCCGCCTATCGCTGCACCGCAAGAGCGGGAGCAACTCAAGTACATGGTGAGCGAGACGCTGTAGTCGAAAGAGCGGGCGGTAAACAGCTGAATAGCGGAAGAGGCACAGTGTAGCAAAAGCGGGCTGAATGGCAAATGAAACGGAAAAGGGGTGCCCCACTACAGCGTGTCTTTAGGTGAAACGGATTGTGGGACAAGGTGAAGAATGGAAGAGTCACCAAAAGGAAAAAAGTTCCGCTTGACCCCGGGAGCCGGCCACCTATGTCGGGGGCGATCTCAGGCCACACCAGGGCAACACGACTTGGGGAGGGGGCCGGAGCCAAGCGCCCCCTCCGAGTCCGCGACATGACACCGTCCCTCGGGGGCCTCCGTCAAGCGGTTCAGGGTGGCACCGCATCACAACAGCCCCCACTTACTTTAAGAATAGTGAAGATGAAGCAATTGCAAATAGGCTTCAGACAATGTTACAAGCACTCCTCAAAACTTTGAACTTTCAGAGTGCATGAGTTGGGACAGCGAGGGGTGATTTGGTTTCTCGGATTTGGTTTCTCGGACTGTTTTTCTGGTCTCTCACCACTGGCATACTTTAACGTTTTCTTGTTTCTAGGACATTAATAGGTTTTATCATTACGTTATGTTATCGTTTCTTTGTTTGTTGTTTAATAAAAGTTCATGTTCATCAGTGGCCTACTGATTTTCGTTTTCCTATTTTTTTCTTTCCAGGTTGTTTCATGGTAAAGTTTCTGTTAACAGGATACAGTGATCACTTCGTTATTATTGCATATGTCCTTTTCACTAGGGGTGCTCTCTGGTCGGGCCAGATGACGTATCTCTAGTAAATGGTCCGGGTGAAAAAGGTGCATCAATCAGTGGGGAGTAGATAGGCATGACAGATTACAACGGGGGAGAAAGGTCCGCATTACGTACCCTTTCACTACTTGCAAAGATTTTCCTACGTTTATTTGCAAACAGGGAATACCTCCAAAAAGAACTAATTCCCAAACAGTCAATGTTCGGACAATCAATCAATCAATGAGGAATGAAATAGGTACGACGTGTTAAAGGCTTGCGTTACCTACCCTTCACTATCTGCAAAGGGAGAGAGAATATTCCTATTCTTCCTCGTTTGCAGGTAGAGAAGATCCTTAAGAGAATTAACTTCGAACAATTCAATGCTCGATTGAAAAAATCAACAAGGGGTACTGTGAACACAAATGAACGCCGCTTATGTACATACGCATTGCTATTTTCAACAGGTTGTTCCTAATGTTTCTATTTTAGCGAGGTCAAAAAGAGATCCCATTAGTGGCCTACTGATTTTGCTCGATTCCTTTTGTTTTTTTACACGATTTTTCGCTATCTGCAAAGACTAAACAGAGTATTGCGACTCTGTGCTTGTTTGTAAATAGAGAATGAACCAAAGAGAACAATCAATCAAATGGAGAGAGAAGCAGGCACGACGTATTACAAAGGGGGCAAAGGGCTGCGTTAACTACCCTTCACTATCTGCAAAGAGAGAGTACTCCTAATAGAAATGAGGGGTGGGGGGCAGCATTCAAAGCAGATCAGTGTGCATAAACACAAAAATGTTTTTACTTACCACGTACTTGACATTCGACAGCTTATGATATTTGCTATTAAAAAACCATTGAAATTCACTGAAAAAACCATAGGTTATAGACCATATATAGTTAGGAATTAGCATTTACAAAACCTTGAAAATTCACTGAAAAAACCATAGGTTATAGACCATATATAGTTAGGAATTAGCATTTAAAAAACCTTATTTTACTCACACAAAACCATTGAAATTCCATATATAGTTAGTTGCACTAACTATATATCGCGCACCCGCAATCCACTGCTGATCATGTCACATATTACATCATTCATGACATGGTCAGTGACATCACTGATGACATCACTGATGACATCTCAAATGACATCACTGATGACATCTCATTTGACATCATTCTTGTGCTAATACGATAAACCTCTTCAGACTCTAATATAACCTTAGATACACTCAGTGTAAACAGACACTCACACACTGCCACTTATCCATGGAGTTACTCACACACCCAGTCAGTCATGCAAAGAAACAATCTCACCTCCATTTCTTCAACTATACAGTTAAACACACCTTACTTATTGAAACATATACTAACACATATTTACTCTCTTATACAATCCCTGATACAAGTTCACAATGATCGATACAACCACTCACTCATTCAGTGGCTCTCATGCACAGTTATTTATATATGCCAACTCTCACATGTACTGTGTTTTACATATGTACTTACTATGACATGTAGCATTGAGATATCCATTCACTCATCAATACACTCATGCACACAGTCAACTGCCCATGTAGCTGTTTCCACATGCACTCTTGAACTCATACACCTAGTGAATAAACTGCTCACACATCTATGCATAGAGTCACACACCTTCCAGCCACCCCCACACAAACTCAATCTCCCATAGAAATACTTGGGCAACCAATTAATAACACATATAGCCTCTCGTATAGCTAATGATCAACACATGCAGCAGTTTACAGAACAACAGACATAATGATGCACAAATTAAGACAGTTTAGTCACTAACCCATGCATTCAGTGAGACACATTTAATCACTCACTCATACAGTCAGTCATGCACCTACTAAATCCTTCATCCAGACACTTATACATCCACTCAAGACATATTTTAACTTTACAGAAAAGTACAGTCACTGGATGTTGTCATCAGTGATGTCATCAGTGATGTCATTTGAGATGTCATCAGTGATGTCATCAGTGATGTCACTGACCATGTCATGAATGATGTAATATGTGACATGATCAGCAGTGGATTGCGGGTGCGCGATATATAGTTAGTGCAACTAACTATATATGGAATTTCAATGGTTTTGTGTGAGTAAAATAAGGTTTTTTAAATGCTAATTCCTAACTATATATGGTCTATAACCTATGGTTTTTTCAGTGAATATATATATATATATATTCACTGAAAAAACCATAGGTTATAGACCATATATAGTTAGGAATTAGCATTTACAAAACCTTATTTTACTCACACAAAACCATTGAAATTCCATATATAGTTAGTTGCACTAACTATATATCGCGCACCCGCAATCCACTGCTGATGATGTCACATATTACATCATTCATGACATGGTCAGTGACATCACTGATGACATCACTGATGACATCTCAAATGACATCACTGATGACATCACTGATGACAACATCCAGTGACTGTATGTTTCTGTAAAGTTAAAATGTGTCTTACATATTGAAGAATGAGTGGAAGTATAAGTGTCTGGACAAAGGATTTAGTAGGTGCATGACTGAATGTATGAGTGAGTGATTAAATGTGTCTCACTGAGTGCATGGGTTAGTGACTAAACTGTCTTAATTTGTGCATCATTATGTCTGTTGTTCTGTAAACTGCTGCATGTGTTGATCAGTAGCTATATGATTAACTATATGGGTTACTGATTGATTGTCCAAGTATTTGTATGGGAGACTGAGTGTGTGTGTGGCTGGCTGGGAGGTGTGTGACTCTGTGCAGATCAATGTGTACTTGTATCAATGATTGTATAAGAAGGTAAGTATGTGTTAGTATATGTTTGAAAATGTAAGGTGTTCTATGTTTAACTGTATAGACAAGAAAATGGAAGTGTCATTGATTCTTTACAGGACTGACTAGGTGTGTGAGTAACTCCATGGATGAGTGGCAGACTGTGAGTGTCTGTATAGGTGTATGAGTGCATATGATAGTGTTGTAAAGATGAGTGATCGTATGTATGAATGATTGTATGGGTGAATGAGTGAATGTGTGTGTAGACATAGGAATCAGTGAGTGCGTATGTAGTAACTAGTATTGGTGTGTCAATGGTTTCAAAAATTATACTCTGTATTTAACACTGGGTGAAACAGAGGTTATATTAAAATGTGAGGAGATGCATTGTATTGTCACATGAATGATATCATCAGTGATGTGGTCATTGATGTCAAATGAGATGTCATCAGTGATGTCATTTGAGATGTCATCAGTGATGTCATCAGTGATGTCACTGACCATGTCATGAATGATGTAATATGTGACATCATCAGCAGTGGATTGCGGGTGCGCGATATATAGTTAGTGCAACTAACTATATATGGAATTTCAATGGTTTTGTGTGAGTAAAATAAGGTTTTGTAAATGCTAATTCCTAACTATATGTGGTCTATAACCTATGGTTTTTTCAGTGAATTTTCAAGGTTTTGTAAATGCTAATTCCTAACTATATATGGTCTATAACCTATGGTTTTTTCAGTGAATTTCATTGGTTTTTTAACAGCTAATATCTGTAGCTGTAAAATGTATTCTTCTTTAAATCCAAAAATATATTTTATATGTTTATGAATAATTTTTTTTTTAAATATTTTTTTTTCTTCGTTCCCGCTTCGCGAATCGGGAAGCTTCCCGTTAGCTGACCTTGATGCCGCGAAATAGACCGCGAGCCGGTAAACGTTTCTTTACCGCAACTGCCGCGTTAGAAAACAACATTGTGACGCCTCCCGTCCGCATGACGTTTCACGTTGTCGCGTGATACGTCATATGACGTGCTACGTTAGCGAACTGGTACGCGAAGCGAGTCGCAAAGCGCAGGTTTCTGGAAGCAAACCGGGAGGCCCTGCAAAGCGCTTAACGTAAACACAGCAGGTCATGTGACTTGGTAATAACACTTTTCATTGGTTCATTTCACTTTTGGTTTCCTAATGATGTAAGACTAGGTCATATAATATAAAATGAACACTTTTCATTGGTTGAGAACTCTTGTTTTTCCCAAATGATGAAAATCCCTCCTTCTTTCCTCACTCTGACTTTCATCTTTGTGAGAGAAAGACCCTTTGTTACCAGTGAGCAATGGCTTCTTTAGTAGCTTCAGCTGGTGCTTCCCCACCACCTCCACCACATCCAAGGAAGAGTGGACCACCTGCTCAAGTTATAATTCAACAAGAAGAGGAAGAAGAGGAACAGGACGACGAGCACGAAGAGAGGCAGTTTTTGCCTGAGGAGCCCAGGACGTCTCACCGGAAAGAAAACTTCATTTGGCAATTTTTTTAAATTCCCAAAGGTCAGAAAAAAGTAAATGCAAGATACGTAACTTGCCTTATATGTCAAGATAGACTGTCCAGAGGGACCGAGAAAAAATACAGTTTCGGAAACTACACAATGCATCGCCATATGACTAGGTGGCATCCTAACAACTACAGTGCTGCACAGTTTCGGAACGACCTAGATAATCTCCCTATTATGGCCAGAAGATCTGTTGTACCGGAAGTAACGGGACCAGAGGGCAGGGAGATAGTGCCAAATATACAAATGAGATTTGGTGAAGTAAAACACGTCTGCGTACATTGCGATGGATTCATTTGCTACGGAGAAAGAAGCATCACTCTGATCAACAGAGCTATTGACTATCATATGCAAGTTTGTACGAAACGCCCAAAATAATAAATACTTTTTTTTGTTTTGTTGCTCCTGTTGAGCCCTTTACAATGAATCGTTTTCATTGCCCCCTCCAAGAAAAACCCAAAAAAATATAAAACTGTTCAGAAAAATTCAAAAAAAGTAAAAAAATGTTCAGAAAAATAATTAAAAAAATATAAAACA
The DNA here is from genome assembly GCF_964261635.1 of Lissotriton helveticus. Classification (NCBI taxonomy): domain Eukaryota; kingdom Metazoa; phylum Chordata; class Amphibia; order Caudata; family Salamandridae; genus Lissotriton; species Lissotriton helveticus. The sequence goes on from NC_136059.1 coordinate 407,802,086, forward strand.
ACAAAAACAATACAAAAAAAAGTTCTTTTCAGAACTACCTCCCCGTTATTAAAAAATTGGTACAATATTTGGAACTGTGCCAACCTCTATTTCTCGTAGTTCGCTTCCCAGTTCGCTCGCCGGTACGCGAACCGGAAGTGAACCAAAAAATTTTTTTTCAAAAAAGAACAGTAAGTATAAGGGAAGGAAACAGACACTTATGTTAAAAGAAAGACAGCTATAAGGGAGTAAACTAGAGATACTATTACCCGTAATCCACTGCTGATGATGTCACATATTACATCATTCATGACATGCTCAGTGACATCATCAGCAGAGGATTGCCGGTTTTTTGGCAACGTGCCTTATCCACGGTTTAATAACGCTGCCTTTTGCTTTATATAAGTTTTCAAATTGTATGAAATATATACCAATAGGTCGTTATGAACCTTTAGGTAGTGCTTTTCTTCATGAGGTCTGGTCGCTTCCATACACATACAGATGTTTCAAAGATGATCAAGAAGTTTATCTGAATGGAGAGGAATGCACTGAGAAGCCACATCATTCACTAATGTGTAGGCACATACAGTTACACGGTTCATGCAACAAACACCGACCAAATATGGCTTGCGTGTTGCAAGGCACGCCAGTTCCTGCTATCATCCCCACGTTCAAGTTGTTGGAAAATGGTAGTTATTTGATGCTCAATAATGAAGATTGTTCTGGGTTAATTAAAAGTATTCCTTTTATCGTAACAGTAAGTGAACGGGTTATTTGCTGCAGAAATGTTCTATTTCCTCCCACACATGAACATAGGGAGTTTTCAATCTCGCCACAAATACCAACCTTGGGAGCAGATTTCAACGGCATGGCAAGAATAAGAGCTCTTTTGTCTCAGAGAGAGGTGGCCTTGAGTTCGGCCCGTGAAACTTTCATGCTTCACATAGCGAACACCCGTACAGAGGTGCAGACCCTTTTCAATACAGATTTGCCTTTCCATTTCAGCAAGATGGTTCGGATTATCTTTAAAGCATCCTCCACAAAGGCCCTGGCGTACTTTTTTAAAGTTGTTACCAGTGGTCTCGTGACTTCATTTGAGAAAATCTTTGGAGTCATCCCTGCTTTCTTTCATTCTATTTTTTCCACTCTGCTTCGTGGATTCCCATTTTTACTTGCATTACCAGCGGACGCTCTTGTGCTTTTTTACATTTTTAAATATGGATGTCCCTCCTGTGCAAGCTCCCGCCCTGCAGCTGCTGACACTGTTCCGCAATCGCATGCTAGAATATTATGGCACAATGCCGTTGGCGATATTAAGCACGGCATATGGATTATCTTTTCGATTCTCCTACTTCACCTGTGTCCAGCCTGTATTTCACTGCCTGACCTGTGATTTCGATTGGGCCATTGATTTGTGTCTCTGCGGACCGGTTTCTCCTGACGTCGACTTTAATCAGCTGATGACTCCTATCATTACTCACGAGTTGGTTTGTCCTGGCGAAAGGATTATGGCTGTGGCATTGATGCATGGACTAATTGGTCCCTGGAATTTACTGGCGGCAACACAGTCTTTCTTGGAACAGAGCTTTCTTGAAAACCCACCGAGCTGTCCTCTGATGGTGATAGAGGATCCGGTGCTGGGAGAGCACGTATGTTCTTTTCCGCTTTTAAATTGGATGGCTGAACTCTTTTCGGATGAAGACGGTGACTTCCTATTGGAGGCTGTTGCAGCTTATTTTGCATACACAGTTATGTCATAGACCTTTTTCATGTTTGATATGCTGAGTACTAGCATTTCATTGACAATTCATTGACTTATTTGTCAAGTTTTTATTATTTAGCTTGCCTATTGGCTTAAGACTCGATAAAGTACTTGGCTGTTTTATTTTTCTTTAGCATTAAATTTTCCTAGTTTTTAATGCTTTACCTTGCGGACCGTCCACATATAAACTTGCAATCTGCTCTCATGAGATGGCACTTCTATTATCTTATTCAGTTCGTTTCCGGATCATGGGGAGGTGTCATCTAGGTCCTGGATATCTTTACACCGTGTTAAGTTAGCATGGGCTCATTACCGGTTTAAACGCCATTTTTCCTTTTTTGCAACTTCTGCACACGACACTTAGTTGTTGCTTTAGCTTTCAACCTAGTAGTTCATCGTGGTTTACATGAGAATAATATGTTCTTGCTCTACTATCTGCTTTGCTTGTTAAACTATATCTGTACAGCGAGTGCTGAAGTTTCAAGAACAACACGATACAGAATTGTTATGAGGTCTGATCTCCACGACTTCATACTCATAACATAAGTGCAACTTCTGCCAATTCTGGGCATGAGGCGGGTTTTATATTGCTTTGCCGAACACACATACACAACAGTTGATGCGGTTCACATGAAGAGAGAGCTGGTGTATGCTGATGTGATTCCTTCAAATCTAAGACACTAAAGTATGGGCACGCCCTAAACCAACACAAAGAGACCTTCTTAGCAAATAATATAATATGTGTATTAGGGAGGGTGAGATATAAGCAGCCGCGGGCCGTGGAGGGAGTTACGGTGGGGCAGGGAGGCGGGGAGGGGGAGGGGCAGGGTGGAGCCCTCTCCACCCTGCCCCTCCCCCTCCCCGCCTCCCTGCCCCACCGTAACTCCCTCCACGGCCCGCGGCTGCTTATAAGTGTTGCTAACTCTTATTCATTTACAGCATGTTAACATACTGTCACCATTCGCTTTTTATGTACTAGTAACTATGCTGGTAATTTTGCTACTGATAATATGTGTACTTGTATTATCTAACATACTACGCCTGAGAAGACGGCATTAGTAAATAAACATTTCAAATACACATGTGTTCTTCTTAACTCCATGTTCTGGTTTCTAAGAAATATATAACGACCGACTGTTCATGAGTTCCACGTATCCTGAGGTACTATAAGTTCATATTCTGGATTGTTTAAACATTAAGAGTTTGTTATATCCAATGTGACACTGTACCTAGCTTGCTAAGGGGTTTTGATTACTAAGGTGAGTTCTGGGACACTTTAATTCGCCGAGGTTCCAATCCTCTGTCCACAGTTCTGTATGAGAACAGAAACCCTGCGACAGGGGCACCCCTGAGCCTTGCTGGAGCTTCATCACACTTGCGATACAACTCCAGCAATGCGCCACCTTTACGGCACAGATACGTCACGCATCTGTGCTGTTTTTGCCCCATGATGCGCCGCATTGTAAATGCAGCACACCATAGGTGACGGAACAGCGGCACAGAATGACTAACACATCCCTGGTGATGCGCCAGTCATCATAAATCTATCCCTATGCTTCTTATCTTGTTAGAGATGAACCGCCATATGTATCATCAAAGTTTTTTGCATTTCCTAAATAGCGAACTTTAAGGAATAAATAGCGATTCTTTACCATTCCTAGTTTGCGATGACCTATTTGCTAATTACAAATTACCCATTAATTTCCATGCAGCAGGAGGCCCATAGGAATGAAGGTGCAATTTGCGATTAGCAATTACCTCATCGCAAATTACGAAATTTTTCCGAGGGTGCAGGGGTGTCTCAAGAACACCCTGCTGCACCCCCGAAAAAGAAATTTGGGGGCATATGGCGCACATAAATTTTGAAAACATTCCTTTACCTCAAAAACGATTTTCTTTTTTTTATATATTCATACTTTGAGTTTCAAAACAGTCTCAGAAACACACCAATTTGTCTTCAGCAGAGCAAAAGGTATGCACTCCAGAGTCTGCAGCTATCAAAAGCACAGAAATGCTGTAATTCCTCACACATATCTCTCATGTCACACCAATCAAAACTCTTCCCTCACTTTTTTTCAAAGCAAAACCCTGCCCCCTCTCTGCTTTTTCTGCATAGCAACCACCTCTTGCAAAACCTCTGGTGTTTCCAAGTTCACACAACAATGTTGCAATTGAACTCTGAACTCTCAGTGCACCTGCATATCCAGAGCATTCTTTCATTTAATGATTTTTTCTTCGCCACTCAAAATACATCTTTCAACGAACTCATCCATGCACACTAACTTTCTGTTTTCAGCAATCAAAATCCACCAATCACTCTTACTGCTTCATTAACACAGAAACTCCTCAGTTTTTTTCATTTTACACTCTCATTTTTTCAACTGCCATTTCATTGCCACACTTCATCTGACTGCAGCAGAACCTTCTCTCGCCATGTTTTCTGTCTGGATTGTTGGACATAGTTATATCTATTGGGCTCAAAGGTACGCTAAAAACAGGAATTTACCTAACCTCAATTTACAAGATGTGGAAATTAAGTGGTTTGGCCACAGAGGATTAAAATGTCACCAATTGATACCATTGGTGAAAACCTTTATGCATTTGCCAAAACCTGACCTGTTAATTGTGCACTGTGGAGGTAATGATTTGGGCACTTTGACTGGGGTAGGTCTGGAAATGCTTTTAAAGGACACCTTTGAGCAATTGATGGCACTTTTTCCTCAGACTGCCTTGGTATATTCAAATATATGCCAAAGACAAAAATGGAGGTGGTCGAACCAATTTTGTCCACAAATTGAGAAATCGAGGAAGCATGTAAACAAATGTGTTTCAGCTTACATGAGAGACCATGGAATGGGCTCCCTGTACAACAATAACTTGCGTTACTACATGCAAGATATCTACAGAGGAGATGGAGTTCACTTCTCAGATGAGGGCAACAGAATTTTCACTCTAAATTTAAGACTGTGCATTGGTACCTACTTATAAGTACCTAAATGTACCATAAACCCAAAAGCTCTTCTCAGAGCTACCCTACATCTGATCACTCACAATTATTATTTTACTCTAACTTTTTTCACTAATTTTCAAGAAAGTACGCTCCCCAGAACACTTCCCGGTTCGCGAACCGGGCGCACTCCACGCAAAAAAACTAAAAAAACTGTATATTTTTTTTTTGCCCTGCGAGACCCTTTCAAAGCCTCCACATCAAACCTAGGGGGTCAGGGACGATCTACTATGCCCCCTTATGGTCATTTGCCCCTTCGCTTTGGCCTCCTCTTGTCTCTCGATCCTACCGAGAGACAAGATGGCGGCCGCTACGGACTGTTTGGAATGTTTACAGACGCCGAAGAACCAATCAGCTTCGCAAACCTCCGTAACGCGAAAAGTACACGAAGCGGAGCGCTATTACAGATATATATCTTTTTTTGAACGTTAATTTCTCAAAATCCACTGGAGCACATATATTGAGACCTAGCAAAGGCACATCGGGCTACCAGTCCCTAATATTTTACCAAGTTTCGTGCAAATCCATTCAGCCGTTCGATTATTATTATTATTTTTTTTTTTTTGCCCCGCGGGGCCCTTTTAAAACCTCCACATCAAACCTAGGGGGTCAGCGAGGATCTACTATGCCCCCTTATGGTCATTTGCCCCTTCGCTTTGGCCTCCTCTTCTCTCTCGATCCTACCGAGAGACAAGATGGCGGCCGCTACGGACTGTTTGGAATGTTTACAGACGCCGGAGAACCAATCAGCTTCGCTTCACAAAGCTCCGTTGCGCGAAAAGTACGCGTCCTGGAGCGCTGCCCGGTCCGCTGTTACAGATATATATCTTTTTTTAAACGTTAATTTCTCAAAATCCACTGTAGCACATACATTGAGACCTACAAAAGGCACATCGGGCTACCAGTCCCTACAATTTTGCCAAGTTTCGTGCAAATCCATTCAGCCGTTCGGGCTAAAAGTGAGGCCAACCGCCCTATGGAAAACTCAATGTTAAAAACACGTTTTGGGACCCCCCTTTTTTCTCGGCCCCCCCTTGATGAACCCCCCCCAAATTTTCAAGGGCTGCTCAGAAACAAAATGTGCCATTTTCCTGAAAATTTCAGCCAATTCCGTCCACAAACGCCAAAGTTATTAGACATAGAATTTTCAAAAATCCCATAGAGAAAAAATCCTAACTATATATACCTACTGGCGACCGCCAGTAGGTAATATATATATATATATATATACACATACACACACACACATATATATATAATATAATAATATTTTAACAATGCATAGATACATTTGCGTAGGTTACCCGGGGAACAAGTAGACATAGATAGGACCAGGAATTGACAGTGAGCTGTGACATGCAGTAGAATTGAATGGGTGAGATAGTTCATGGGTAGCTATGGATGGGCCTCTTTGTGGCATGCGAGTGGAGGTATAAGGGTTTTCCCTGAGATAATGGTGCTGAGGTTAGTCTTGAGTTTGTGGGTGGCTGCACGGGTCTGTCAAAAGTTTTATGAAGGTGTTTTCAAATATTTCTTAATGAGAAGGAGTTTCAGTTTCCTCTTGAAGTGGGGGAGAGATTGATTTTCGTGTAAGTCTTGATGAAGTGCATTTCAGATTCTGGGGACATTCCCTAGGAAGTAGGAAGCGCAAGATTTTTCTTTCTTGAATTTAGGTGGAATCAGGAAAGGGCTTTTTAAGCTTTGTAGAGATCTCTTTAGACCGGCTTTTGATTTATTTAAGTGGAAGGTTGGTTTATCCATGTGAAGAGCTTTGTGGGTTATGCATGTGGTTGTGAAAATGGCACTTGCCTCTATTAGAAGCTAATTGAGCTGCTTGAGAGTGGGAGTGATATGGTCATGTCAACTCTCTCCGGATAGTAGCCTGGCCACAGCATGGAGAGTTGCTTTCAGAGGGGTAGGTATGTTTTGGGACAGCCATGATCATTGGGTTACCATAGTCCAGCTTGAGGAGGACAAGGTCTTGTAGCTCTGTCTTTAGGTCATCATTGGGGATGAAGCGTTTGACTTTTTGTAAGTGTTTCAGCAAGAAGAAGGCACTTTTTTCAGAGGCAGTAATATGCTCCTTCATACTTAAGTGACTGTCCAGGGAATCGACAGAATTGGAGATGGACAGTTTGCAGCTTAGTGCAGTGATGTTGTTGAGCCAGCTATTTACAGGAAAGGGTTTTTCTTTTTGGTTGGGTGACGAGGACTTCTGTTTTGTTGGGATTGAGTTTGAGGTGGTTGCCAGTTAGCCAGGATTGAACTGCATTTAGAGTACTATTTATTGCCGGATGTTTCTGGCTGACAAGATTTTCATGTAGAGTTGGGTGTCATCCGCATAGAGGTGATAAGTGTTAGACCTGGCACCTTGGCATGGGTCTCCCTTCCATTTTTGCTGTTGCCTCATGTGTTTTTGCTGGTGTTAGATGCTTTGGGCACTGTGCCACTGCTGCCCAGTGCCACAGTGCAAGGGCTCCCTATTGTAAATTGCTGTATGGATTAGTGATTCCATGATTGGCTGATTTGGTTTACTGGTCAGACCCTAGTACAGTGCACTGAGTGTGCCGAGGGCTTGTAAAATAAATGCTGCTAGTGGGCTTGCAGCACTGGTTGTGCCAGCCACAGAAGCAGCCTGTAAACGTGTGTCTCAGGTCTGCCATTGCACAGCCTGTGTGCAGTCTGGTACTGCCATGTTGACTAGGCACCTGTACCCACTTGCAAGTCCCTAAACCTTCCCTTGTTTTCATATCAGACACCCCTGTGGTAGGCCCAAGGGAAGGGTGCATTGTAAGTATAAGGTAGGACATGCCCTAATGTATGTGGCATGTTCTAATAGTGAATTACAGACATTTTCGTGTTTCACTATTTCAATGCTACCTATTCTCCATAGGCCAGAGTGGGCAGTTAGATTATTACATCTTATAATCCTAACTGACTCGGTACTGAACTAGGTAGAAATTTGAGTTTAGTATGCCTGAACTCAGAATAATAAAATACATCTTTTAGTGAAGTTAGTTTTAACATTCTGTGTTTGAAAATACCACTTTGTGTATTCCTTGTCTGGAGTTTGTCTGGAGTTTGAGTGACAGGGGCTGGGGGATTTCAGGAGACAGGGTGAGTCAGCCCTGTGGTGAATAGAAATACCTGCATCTAGATGGAAGGGAGGAGTTGCACCTGGGACCTGAATAGTACTGTGCCTTACCTCCACAATGCTGACTCCACTTCCTGTGGTGCTTCTGATTTCTCTGCCCTTCACTGTGAAAGGAAAGAAGGAGTCGTGTAAACAGAGTATTCCAGGACTGACCAGAACTGGTTTGGACTAGGCAAGGTCTCTCTGCCTTCACAGAACAAAGAACAACTGTGTATAAAAGAGGGGACCCAAATCTCAGAGAATTAGATCACATTGGAAAACAAGAAGAAACCTCTGCTGAGGAGTGGATCCAGAAAGACTGAGGAGAGACTATCCCTAAGCTGAAGTGTTGCGTGGAGGATTGGCCTGCAGTGGTTGCCTGACTGACAAAGAAAGGAGAGAGGAACTTTGTGTACTTTATTTCAACTTGTAAGGATATCCAAGGGCTTGAGAAAAGAGCTTGCCTCCTGCTGAAGTCTCAGGGACAACAGACTTCTCCCACCAACTCCCCAAGAGTTCTTTGGAAATGCCTGCAGTTGTGCTGGACTTTCTGAGAAACTGATTGTCGCAAGGGGCTAGAAGCGCGACTCAAGAACAGGAAGCGTGTTGCAGAACTGCCGCTTCACAACACGAAGCGCCCCGCATCGCCGGGGAAGAGGATTGCCGTTGCAGCAGACGCTGCCCCATTACAGGGATGCTTGTCGCAGAAGAAACGTGAGTCATCGCAGGGCCACCGAAGCGCCTCGCATCGTCAGGGGAGATGATCGACATTGCAGCAGATGGCGTCGCATCCCTGGGAAGCGCGTCGCAGGGCCTATCGCAGCTCCTTGCCGGAGAAGAGGATCGACATTGCAGCAGACGCGGCTGCATCACCGGGAAGAGTGTCGAAGGGCCTGTCGTGGCTCGCATCATTGTGGAAGCAACTCGCATCGCCAGGGAAGAGGATCGACGTTGCCCCAGATGCCACTGCATCACTGGGAAGCGTGTCGCAGGGCCTGTCATGGCTCGCATTGTGTGAAGTATGGCGCATCGCCAGAGAAGAGGATTAACGTCACAGCAGACACCTCCGCATCACCAGGATGTGTGTTGCATCAAGAAGAAAGCACCATCTTTGTTTCGTTTCACCAGATTTTCAATGCATCACCGGAAAAGAGGATCGACGTCACAGCAGATGCCGCCACATTACCAGGAAGTGCATTGCAGAAGAATCGTGAGTCACCGCAGGGCCACCGAAGCGTATCGCATGGGGAGAGGATTGACGTCGCAGCAGATGCCGCTGGTTCCCTGGGAAAATTGCAAACAACACAGTTAATGGACAGAATGTAGAACAATGTCATACATTCATCCCAGTACAAGGATCTGGGCCTAAATCCATCGTTTTTTTGCACTCCGCACCACCCTGGGTTAGACACTGGCTATATGCAAATCAGCTCTGACCCTGTGCCTCATGGGAACAGTCCAGTCCGAACTACCAAGCCATGTCTTTCCCAGACCGGAATCAAGCATCCAAGGACCGTTTTCTGGCTATCAGCCTTCATCAGCCTGGATAGCTTGACTCCAGTGGTGTGGAGAGCCTGGGACTCACGTCTGAGCATACCCAGCCCACTCGGGGTGAATATTGCAAACAACACAGTTGATGGACAGAATGTAGAACAATGTCATACATTCATCCCAGTACAAGGATCTGGGCATAAATCCATTGTTTATTTGCACTCCACACCACCCTGGGTTAGACACTGGCTATATGCAAATCAGCTCTGACCCTGTGCCTCATGGGAACAGTCCAGTCCGAACTACCAAGCCATGTCTTTCCCAGACCGGAATCAAGCATCCAAGGACCGGTTTCTGGCTATCAGCCTTCATCAGCCTGGATAGCTTGACTCCAGTGGTGTGGAGAGCCTGGGACTCACGTCTGAGCATACCCAGCCCACTCTGGGTGAAAATTGCAAACAACACAGTTGATGGACAGAATGTAGAACAATGTCATACATTCATCCCAGTACAAGGATCTGGGCCTAAATCCATCGTTTTTTTGCACTCCACACCACCCTGAGTTAGACACTGGCTATATGCAAATCAGCTCTGACCCTGTGCCTCATGGGAACAGTCCACTCCGAACTACCAAGCCATGTCTTTCCCAGACCGGAATCAAGCATCCAAGGACCGGTTTCTGGCTATCAGCCTTCATCAGCCTGGATAGCTTGACTCCGGTGGTGTGGAGAGCCTGGAACTCACGTCTGAGCATACCCAGCCCACTCGGGGTGAAAATTGCAAACAAAACAGTTGATGGACAGAATGTAGAACAATGTCATACATTCATCCCAGTACAAGGATCTGGGCCTAAATCCATAGTTTCTTTGCACTCCACACCACCCTGGGTTAGACACTGGCTATATGCAAATCAGCTCTGACCCTGTGCCTCATGGGAACAGTCCAGTCCGAACTACCAAGCCATGTCTTTCCCAGACCGGAATCAAGCATCCAAGGACCGGTTTCTGGCTATCAGCCTTCATCAGCCTGGATAGCTTGACTCCAGTGGTGTGGAGAGCCTGGGACTCACGTCTGAGCATACCCAGCCCACTCGGGGTGAAAATTGCAAACAACACAGTTGATGGACAGAATGTAGAACAATGTCATACATTCATCCCAGTATAAGGATCTGGGCCTAAATCCATCGTTTTTTTGCACTCCACACCACCCTGGGTTAGACACTGGCTATATACAAATCAGCTCTGACCCTGTGCCTCATGGGAACAGTCCAGTCCGAACTACCAAGCCATGTCTTTCCCAGACATGAGGCACAGGGTCAGAGCTGATTTGCATATAGCCAGTGTCTAACTCAGGGTGGTGTGGAGTGCAAAAACACGATGGATTTAGGCCCAGATCCTTGTACTGGGGTGAATGTATGACATTGTTCTACATTCTGTCCATCAACTGTGTTTTTTGCAATTTTCACCCCGAGTGTGCTGGGTATGCTCAGACGTGAGTCCCAGGCTCTCCACACCACTGGAGTCAAGCTATCCAGGCTGATGAAGGCTGATAGCCAGAAACCGGTCCTTGGATGCTTGATTCCGGTCTGGGAAAGACATGGCTTGGTATTTCTGACTGGACTGTTCCCATGAGGCACAGGGTCAGAGCTGATTTGCATATAGCCAGTGTCTAACCCAGGGTGGTGTGGAGTGCAAAAAAACGATGGATTTAGGCCCAGATCCTTGTACTGGGGTGAATGTATGACATTGTTCTACATTCTGTCCACCAACTGTGTTTTTTGCAATTTTCACCCCGAGTGTGCTGGGTATGCTCAGACGTGAGTCCCAGGTTCTCCACACCACTGGAGTCAAGCTATCCAGGCTGATGAAGGCTGATAGCCAGAAACCGGTCCTTGGATGCTTGATTCCGGTCTGGGAAAGACATGGCTTGGTAGTTCGGACTGGACTGTTCCCATGAGGCACAGGGTCAGAGCTGATTTGCATATAGCCAGTGTCTAACCCAGGGTGGTGTGGAGTGCAAATAAACGATGGATTTAGGCCCAGATCCTTGTACTGGGGTGAATGTATAACATTGTTCTACATTCTGTCCATCAACTGTGTTTTTTGCAGTTTTCACCCCGAGTGTGCTGGGTATGCTCAGACGTGAGTCCCAGGCTCTCCACACCACTGGAGTCAAGCTATCCAGGCTGATGAAGGCTGATAGCCAGAAACCGGTCCTTGGATGCTTGATTCCGGTCTGGGAAAGACATGGCTTGGTAGTTCGGACTGGACTGTTCCCATGAGGCACAGGGTCAGAGCTGATTTGCATATAGCCAGTGTCTAACCCAGGGTGGTGTGGAGTGCAAAAAACCGATGGATTTAGGCCCAGATCCTTGTACTGGGGTGAATGTATGACATTGTTCTACATTCTGTCCATCAACTGTGTTTTTTGCAATTTTCACCACGAGTGTGCTGGGTATGCTCAGACGTGAGTCCCAGGCTCTCCACACCACTGGAGTCAAGCTATCCAGGCTGATGAAGGCTGATAGCCAGAAACCGGTCCTTGGATGCTTGATTCCGGTCTGGGAAAGACATGGCTTGGTAGTTCGGACTGGACTGTTCCCATGAGGCACAGGGTCAGAGCTGATTTGCATATAGCCAGTGTCTAACCCAGGGTGGTGTGGAGTGCAAATAAACGATGGATTTAGGCCCAGATCCTTGTACTGGGGTGAATGTATGACATTGTTCTACATTCTGTCCATCAACTGTGTTTTTTGCTGGTTCCCTGGGAAGCATGTCGCAGGGCATGTCCCAGCTCCTCGCTGGAGAAGAGGATCGACGTCGCAGCAGACGCCGATGCATCATCGGGAGGAGTGTCGAAGGGCCTGTAGCGGCTCTCATCCTTATGGAAGCAACTCGCATCACCAGGGGAGAGGATCGATGTCGCAGCAGACGCCTGTCGCACCAACTAGAGACCCCAAATCTAACAATAGGCAATTGTAGCTTGTTTCAGGATCACTGTTAGAGGGTCCATATAGACTTTGAATAGGGCAGGGGACAGGGTTGGCCCTTGCAGGATAACTTGTGGGACTGACGATGCATTTAAGATTTTGTTGTTGAATTTGATTAGCTGTGTACACCTATTTAGGAAGGAGGTGAACCACTGAAGGACCGTTCCATTGATGTCTGCTCTCTTCGAGAGGGTGTTTAGGAGGATGCCATGGTTGACAGTGTTGACTGAAAAATCCAGGAGGACTACGAGGCAAGGCTGCCCTTCATCCAGAGATCTGGCAGTCTCTGTACTGCAGCCTTTCCTGAAACCAACTAGATAGGTGCTATGCAAGTTGTAACTTTTCAATTTGGGTGTTGAGTTGTGCAAACACATTTTTTGATGATTTTCTTAAAGACAACGGAGGTTAGTTATTAGCCTGAAGTTATTATGATCGTTCGGGTCAGCATCTTGTTTCTTGGTGAGGGGTGTTACTTGGCCTGGTTTGAGGGGAGATGGCATAGAACTGCTTGATAGGGAGGAGATGGTAATTTTAGTACATGTAGGAGAGATGATGTAACTGAGCTTTTTTACATGTGCCGCTGGGGGAGAGTCTGAGATGTGTGATGTCGGCTTCATGTTAGAAAATATTTTGCGGACATCTTCTTCCCCAACATGATTGAATTCAGACCAGGTTGGATTGTTTTTCAGTTCAGGTGAGTTGATGTTGGAGAGCAGAGATCATGAAGGGAGGAGCTTTGTTGACAAGGAGGAGATGAGAGCTGCATTTAGAGGATGGGTTTAGGGAGAGCCCTTTTCACAGGTGGTATCCTTGGAATAAGCTGGCAGGGTGGGAGGCTCAAGGGAGTGATTGATACTTTTTCTGTGAAAAATATTGCAAATTCTTCAAAGAGGTTGGCTGAGTTTTTAATTGCAAGTTGAGGAAGGAGATGTTTACTGCTTTATTATGTTGAAAGGGTCTTTCAATCTGTTTTTGAACCAGTCCAGAAGTCTGATAATATGTTTTTTGCATATTTGGTGTTCAGCCCGGAGGATCGAGAGATTAGCTTCAGATGGTTGCTGTCTCCAGGTTCTTTCTGCTGAACAGAGTTGATGCTTTTCAGTTCAAGTCATTTTTAAACCAGGATCTGGAGGGGATACTTCTTGACTTCTTGAGTTTCAAAGGTGTTATTGCTTCAATGAGTTCTGCCATTTTTGTGTTGTAATGGTCAGTAGGGTAATCGGTGGAGGAGAAGCCAAATAGAGGTAGGATTTAGGAGTTGACACGTGTTTCTAACTCTGCTTGGGTGATTTGGTGGATGTTCTTTATCCAGCTCTTGGGACGGCTAGGTTTGTGGGTGGGCTTTTGGCTGGAAGGTGTTGAGCTGGAACAGTCTGATTTTTTGGCTCTTAATTGTACTGCAGATAGATGTCAAATATCTGTGCTTCAGTTCTTAATACTGATCGAGGCTTAAAATATTTGGCCTTGTGGAAGCTCTCGGTAGTTTTTAAAAAGCGGGCCAAATCTTGAAAATCGTGAAGTGCCATCTGTGCATTCGGACGCTTGACTGTGAATTTCTTCTAGTGTTTTTGTCTGTTTCCTTTCAATCCTGCAGAGGCAGTTGGAAATTCATTGCGCTCCTCTAATTCAAACCGAAAGCTGTCAGTTTGAACTAGAGGAGCAGTACAATTAAGAGCCAAAAAACCAAGTCTGAGTCCTGAAGAGAATCCCGGAATTGGTGGGGATTCGAAACACGGTGGCTTCTGAGTATGGGGGACTGTATATAGGGTGTGCCACGAGGGAATTCAAAGAAATGATTTCCCTCTTTGCAATGTTGCCAACAGCCAGTAGGATATGTATCCCCATCTTCTCACAGGCAGGACAGTAGATATGTGTCTTTGAATGAGCAATTTTCCGCCTAGTGCAGTGGTTCCCAAACTGTGTGCCGTGGCTCCCTGGGGAGCCGCCAAACCTAGCCAGGGGAGATGCTCACCAAGCACTTTAATGCATTTAATGTTTAGGGTCGGTTGGCTTCAGTTAGACTAATTAGACTTAAACGGATGATGCCGATGATTTGTAAGTGACATGCCTAAACATAGTGCTTAATTGATGGCATGTCGAGGCAGATGACCTCCACATTGCACTTGATCCCCATGTTCCAACTCTCCCAAAATAAGCAGAAGATGCCTGATTTATATTGTTAGACTCATTAAACGTTTTGTTTCTTTCCAAATGCATTTTACACCAATGCAAGTTGTCAGGAAAGTTCAGCAGTCCTGTCTATTAAACACATCAAGCATAATGTATTGACACTTGAACTTGAACCATAGGTACTTACCGTACAGGCCTGCTCTCTCCTTGAGCACAGGGAAGCAAAACCCTATATACAGCTTAATGCCAACATTTGGAAGCAAGAAAGAAGGACGTTTAAAAAAAAAACCTGAGGAATTTATTTGGCTTGCATTGATTTGAATGCAATTTTAGGGAGGAGGACACAAAAGGGAGGAGACAGCAAAAATAAGCAGTATTTGGTTTAAAAATCATGAGTCACCCTGCTGAGACAGGTGTGTTAGCACGTATGACATGAGTAGAAATGGAGGTGCATGCAAATATTCTTCAAGCGCAGAAACACTTTGGCAATGGGGCCTACGTGCATAGGGGTGCTTTCTAGCACTGTAAGTGGGATGAAAAGGTTTGAGAGGGTACTCTAAAAAAAAGGCATGGGCAAAGAATTATAACTAGGAATATTTCACTAGAGGTGCCATCTTAGTAATACGAAACACCCTGCGTATATGATTATAATACCTTCATCAGCTTCACCACAAATATTTTCAGGGAGAAAAATGCAAATACCCCCAAGGCTGGGCTTACATCCTTCCACCTTTCAAAGAAGTAAAAGTGGGGAGCCACGGGCAATGGCCAATGGGTCAAGAGAGCCGCAGGTCGAAAAAGTTTGGGAACCACTGGCCTAGTGTTTCCAGTGTAAAAACAGGACAGGTTTAATTTCAGGCTGGCACACATAAGTTTTTGACGTTTGTCTTGTGACCATTTGTTTGTTGTATATGTATTTTCCACAAAAAACGTATCGTATTATGTGTGTGTTGTTTATATAATTTTTCTAACTAAGAAATGGTTCGAAATAATGCATATAAATGTGTTGCAATTGTGTGATTTACTAGTGTATTGTTTCATGTAGAAGCCATGACCAATTGATTTATGAATGTATTTTTGAAATATCTAAATTAAGCAGAATAAAGCTTTAAAAAAACTCAGAATTAGTTGTCTAAGGTTTATTACGAATATTTAAAAAACCTCTCGTGACACCTTTTTGTGATTTCAACTTTGAGAAAGTTGGCATATCCTTGCCCTAACCATTTGTGCCTTTTGCCAATTTCCTGGTCACATGACTGTGAATGGCACTGCTGTTGGGGTTTGTATATTGCTTCCAAAGAGTAACACAAAAGGGGATTCAGTGTGGACAGGATTTGCAGGATAGTATGTACCTAGGCCAGCAGGCTTTGTCTCCTGCATACAGATAAAGGAATCTGACACCAGGCCTGCCCTGCCTTTTGTCACCCCCGATGTTTTGGAGCCTTGACAAGGGGCAGGGGTAGAACTTTACAGAACCGGATGTGGAGGTGGAGGTAGGACAGGGAGCCCCCCCACGTCCAAGAGCCAGTAGGCTGACTTCCTGTGTGTGCTACAAGGGCATAACAAGCTCCAGAGGCCAACCTGCAACTAGCCAGCGGACTTGCTGCAGTACACCTACCCGGACCTGCAACTGGATCCCCCCGAGTCCTGCTGACCTCGGCTGGAGTGAGTTTCGGAGCCCCACGATGTGCCCCCCAGATACTTGACCTGAGGCTGGCATCAGTTCGAGCAACTCCAAAGAAAAAGAGCTGAAATCCTGAAGTTTGGGCTATATGCAACCATGATTCTCACCTGGTTTGTGCCGCCCGTGATGACCAACAACACAAAGCTACGGTGGAATCTGGTGTGTGCATAAGAGCAACCGCTAGCGACAACTGGCTATGCGAGATCTCCGCAGCTCCCAAATGGCTCTTTGCTCTACAATGACAAAAGTCTACACCACTCTGCCTGCTCTCCGTGCTACAGCAATGCCCATTTCCAGCGATCTCCCTGATCCTCATAGCCTCCTCCACTGCAAACAGAACTCTTCGTGTTCGGCATTAAGCAGGTAACTTTTTCAGGGGACTAACCTGGTCTCTGTATCCAACCCACGCTCTATCGGTCAAACTGAACTTTTACCGACCTTCCCCTGGTCTAGTACGATCAGAGTACCACGAGTGTTGCTTTATGCCATTAGGTGCTATTTTCACTAGAAACTTTGAATGTGAATATGTCTGGTTCTATTTTAGCATTTTTGTTGTTCTAGTATCATTTGAATTTTTTAAAGTTACTCTTTTTTTCTTTTTAAATGGCTTGGTATTTTTCTTGTGTTGTGTTTTCACTTTATTACTGGTTGAGCACTGCATAAATACTCTACACATTGCCTTAAAATTAATGGTGGATGCTTTTGTGCCAAGCTGCACGAGGGTTAAGCACAGGTTAGTTTGGTGACTTTTGTGGTTCACCCTGACAAGGTTTGTGGTGGTTACCTGAGTGGGACTTCCACTCCTCCCAGATAATAACCCAGTTTCATACAGTCACACAGTATATAATATTTTATGTTAAAAAAATTACATTGAAATAAAATTATACAGGTAGCTTACAATAACAAATAAAAAATAAAATAATAACGTAACTGTTTGGTTACACGTAAGTAAAGGCTTTGCATAGGGGTTTGCACATTTAAGATTATTATGCTTGGAAAGGCTAACAGGCATGCACCATGTGTAATAACCAAAGGGTAACTAAAAATCTTAATTCAAATGTTGAATAAAAACCTCTGTTGTGATATAAAATATGATGAATACAATAAATTATTCACAACAGTCTAGTGATAAAACTCCAGCATTTATAAAACAATTATATTCACCTGAATCAAATCACAGACACATCTGACGCACATTCCCTTATAACCGTATAAATTCATCTAACACCATAGCATTTGCTTGTTGCCTCTATTTTGTCTGTATCGTGCAACCCACCATCTTCGTGAGATACTTGTCTCCTGCAAAGGACTCCCCCAGATGGCAGGCAGACCCGCACTTTGCATAACACTCCAAAATGTTATCAAGGCATGGCCAAGATGCACCAAAAACATTCTGAATGAAAATTATGGGCGAAATTTGCGAATTAGCGGTCCTCAAAATCGCACGAGAGCGAATTTGCGATCCGCAGAATTCGTGAATTCGTGCGAATTCGCGAATTTCTTTTTTTTTGCATGTTCGCGGGTTTTATGCTTATTCGCGGACCGCTTGCAGCGCACCGACCGCGAGGTTGTCCATGCGGTCGTACATGGGCGCGGCCATCTTGTGCGCATTGCGTATCTCCATTTCCGTTGTGTGCGCCGCGCTATTACAAGTTTGCACGTGTTTTTGCGTGCCCGCGGGGGAAATATCACGTGAACTTACCCACGCGGTCCTCAATGGGCGCGGCCATCTTGTTTTTCATACATTGCTATGGTCCTGTGCATGCTTTTTGAATCCTGCTTGAATCTTTGCCATCCTTTCTTTCTTTGAACTTTTTTTTGCTCTTTTTTGCTCATTATCCATCTCTCTATTTTACTAGATCTATATTTAGTGTTTTTTCCAACTTTTTGTTACTTTATAACTCCTTTTTTAGTTTAGCTCTCTCTTTCATTTTTTTTTCTTTCTTCCCCCTATTCTTTCCTTCTTTCGGCCAGGACCATGGCAAAGGGAGCCGGCAAATCAAACGGGAAGGGTCCCGCACCCCGTAGCCGGCTCCCTTGCAGGCGATTGAGGGGAGTTGATGTAGTGGCCAGGGAGGTTTTCACCGCGGTGGAGGTGGCCGCCCTGGTATTTTTTGTTCTGCGCCACCTCCCTAAGACCGTGGCAGCAGGGGGCAGGCCCGGTCAAGGGTATGGCCTCCGGGAGAGTCGCCAGCGATGGGATAAGGTGTGCCGGGCCATGCGGAGGGAGTCGGGGGTCTGGCGCATCTACGACCAAGCGACGCACCGGTGGGCCGACGCCCTCGACCGGGAGCAGGACCTGCTCCACCTGCTAGGTATGGATTTCCCTGGCCTTGGTGAGTAGCTATTTAATAACTACTTTGTTTTCTTCTGCTCTGTATTATATTGCTAATATATGTTTTTCCCGAAGAGCAAGAATGCTGCAGATTCGATTACATTGCAGGTAAATTAATGTTTAAATAGCTTCTGTGATTGCAGGTGCTCGCCTGCTGAGTGGCGTTTCTGCAATGCTTACTTGTTTGCAACTATGTGCTCATTTGAGCAGAACTGCGTAATGCTAGAGAGACTAGAGACTCAAGTCTAGTCCTCCCTTTGTACTCCTGCTGCCACTAAGAAGAAGAGATAGTGATGGATGGATAGGTTGAGTGTATTATGACTTGTTATTAGTAGTAGTAGTAGGGCATTTTTTAGTGCTCTGCAATCATGATGACGGACTGTGTCTGTCACGTCGCGTGCTGCTGAGTGCTGGCAGTTGTAGTAGAACCTTTTTGTTGTTGGTTTAGTTGGTGATTTACATAACTTTCCAAGTAGACGGCCTGCGAATCCAGCAATTCTGTACTAGTAGTATCCTCCAAGTTGACCAGATCAGATAGGTTAATACATGTAGTGCAATTGTTGATAATTTGTTTCCCCGAGATAATTTTAGATTGTGGTCAAAGAAATCAAATATTTCAAAAAAACAATCATCCATGTTGTGTTTCTTTATTTCATGATCATCAGCACCTCCCAGGGGCAAGCCGACTAGCAGCACCATTTAGACTCCGGTGGAAGAAGGTGGACAGTCACAGCAGTCCCTTGCAGGCTCTTCTGCTGGCCTCAGTAAGTTGTTCTATTGTTATATTAATACTTATACTTCCCTAACTTTTCCAGTTCCTATTCATTACAAGCTGTTTCCTAATTCTATTTTTTATAAAATAGTCTATGATCTTCTTCTAATCTAGACTACTTTCTACATTCTTATCCTGCCTCTACCATCACTCTCTGTGCTACTACTATTTACGATTATAATAATAATAATAATAATAAGGGAGGCTTGTAAAGCGCTTGGTTACGCTAAAAGCGTGTCCCCGCGCTACAACTGAAAACAAAACTCAGGGCAGAAATAAGAAGAGAGCTCGATTATCTTGAAAATAGGTATGTTTTTAAGTTCTTCCGAAAGCTGGATTCGGATGAGTCCAGGCGGAGATTAGGAGGCAGGGCATTCCAGCTCTTCGCTACCAAATGGCGGAAAGAGCGTCCCCCCATGTGGGCCCTTTTAAACCTAGGGACCTTTAATAGGCCTCCGTGTGAAGAGCGCAGAGCGCGTGATGGTACGTACCTAGTAACTAGGTTCTGAAGTGGCGTTGGAGCTTTCCTAGCAAGGATACGGTGACAGGTACAGAGGGCTTTAAATTCCACTCTGCTTCTCACTGGCAACCAATGGAGGGTCTGAAGAGCAGCTTTAGAATCCGATCTTCTTGGGATTTTTAAGATGAGGCGGGCTGCCGCGTTCTGTAATACCTGGAGGCGGTTTATTGCCTTGCAGGTTGCTCCGAGGTACAATAGGTTGCCGTAGTCTAGGCGCGATGTGACGAGGGCATGTACCAGCGTTCTCCGGGCGGACATAGGAAGGGGGACAAGGACCTTCCGTAGGGTTTTTAAAACTCTGAAACAGACACCCGCCACCCGATCTATTTGGGGTCCAAAAGACAGGTCAGCATCGAGCCAGACACCAAGGTATTTGACTTCCTGACGAGGCACGGGAGCCTCACCTAGGCATGGGGGCCACCACGCCAACGACCAGACAGATGGATTCCTCCCCACCACGAGCACCTCGGTCTTGTTGCCGTTTAATTTAAGGCAATTAGTGGACATCCAGGTTGCAAGATCTTGCATGCAAGCCCTGAAGCTGTCCATGGCAAGTCCGGGCGCACGTGAGAGGGAGATAACCAGCTGCGTGTCATCGGCGTATGACACAATGTTCAATCCATGGCTCACGGCAATCGGAGCCACTGGAGAGACATAGAGATTAAACAGGGTTGGGCTCAGGGACGATCCCTGGGGAACGCCCTGGCCTAGTCCTATGTCTCTGGAGTAGTAATCACCCTGGCGAACTTGAAAGCTTCTCCCAGTCAGGAAGGATAGGATCCATTGGAGTGCAGCTTCAGATATTCCTCCGTTATTCAGACACTGTAGTAAGGTGGCGTGAGCTACAGTGTCGAATGCTGCACTCAGGTCCAATAGGATGAGGGCCATGGTGTGACCCTCATCCACCCCCTGACGTAGGGTCTCCACCGCCGTTAGGAGCGCAGACTCCGTTGAATGGCAGGGACGGAAGCCGAATTGAGTATCATGTAATAAGGCAGCCTTTTCCACGAAGCCCATCAATTGCATATTGACCGTTTTTTCGGCTACTTTAGCCAGATAAGGTAGAAGTGAAATTGGACGGAGGTTCTCTAGTTTCTCAAAACTGATAGTGGGTTTCTTCCTTAGGGGTAGAACCACCGCCTTTTTCCAATCTTTGGGTACGGTCTTGGTGCTAAAAGACAGGTCTAATAGATGTCTGATGTATGGTTCCAATACCACCAGACTATCTGCCAGACGTTTAGGGGTGGTAGGGTCCCGTGGAGAGCCCGACCTCACAGATCTGCAGATTTTTAGATCTTCTGGGGGCGGGGTAACAAAGTTGGTCAATCTGTGTCTATCCCCCCAATCCCTTGGACTTTCCACAAATTCTGTCCCATTTATGGGCTGAGTTGGAAATGCAAGTAGATTTTGGATATTTTTTCTGCAAAGAAGTCTGCGATCTTATCGCACGATTCAGATGAACAATCGTCTGGGATAGTTGCAGGTTTTCCGCTCGAAAGAGTTTTGTAAAGCGAAAACAGCTCTTTCACTGAGTTACCAGCTTCACTGATTCTGAACGTATACTATGCTGTTTTGGACTTTCTAATTAGGTTATGGTAAAGTCGCCTCTCAGTCAAGTAGGCGTTTCTGGTTTCTTTGGAGAAGGTCCTGCGCCATTCTCTATCGGCTCTCTTCAGTGCAGTTTTCAGGACTCTTAGTTCATCGTTGAACCATGGGGCAGTTTTTTGTACACGCCCACCAGATTATGAGTCGGTCTGTGTAGGAAGCTAAGCTTGCCCAGTCGGCAAACGGTGTTTAACAAACCTCTGACCCAGAACAGAGGTTGAACCCCCAATCCCCTGACCAACTATGTAGTGTGTCTGACCAATGATTTCACGACCCAGAACAACAGAAAAAGACTACCGCCGAGTCCCGGCCTATCTGAGTTGCTGAAACATGATTTCCAAGTGCAGTAGTTCAAACCCTTTCGCTCACTCACTCGTGAACACAAACCACACAGTGTTTGTTAGTTTTAAAGTTTTAAATGGCCTTATTATGCAGTCTCGAGTTGGTGGTTCGAACCACCAACTCGAGACTGGGACCGAGGGAGAACGCACACGCTGTTCGTGATTGAAAACAAGATATTCACGAATACCACAGAAATGGGTTGTGGACGATGAAAATAAACTTTTCTGATGGCCTATCGATCATGATGTATAGAAGGATTTGACTGCTATCCTTCATAATAAGGCCATTTATGCCTTGTACACCTGAAGTTCTGAATATAATGTTTTGAGAGAAAGGACCTGACTACTGTCCTTCATAATAAGGCCATTAATGCCACTTACACCTGAAGCTCTGAATATATATTAAAAAAGTCTTGAGAGAAAACCATTTGACTAAACGACCTCAATATCTTTCGCCCTGAAGAAGTCCTACGGACAAAACGCGTTGGCTACCTTTTTTTACTTGAAGACTTTGAATAAAAGCAAGAAAGAAAACTTTAAGTCCTACTGAATCGTTTCTTCCTGATTACTGTTTTGACTATTATTGTCAATTGTACTTTGTGTGGGGTGCTGAACCATTGTGTTGGACTGTAGAGAATGGTGTTTTTGAATGCAAGTCAAGAGAAGAAGACTGTGGTTTCCAAAATATAATGAAAAGGGTGTGAGTTGGTTGTTGAGAAAAAGAAAACTTGGGACATTTGAGACATTAAGAAGAATGATAGGCGTACTTTGGAAGCCTGGATGTTATCTTATTTTTCCTCATCGATAGCAGAGGTGTATGATGTAGTAGAGTAGACGCTGAGTGGATAAAGATGGTTACTTTGAACAGCATGTCCGTGCCAGAGTAGCAAAACTGAGGAAATCCAAATTCTAGAATTTGTGATTGATCACAAATACTCCCTGCCTTGACTAACAGTACAGTACTTTACTTTGCAAGTGCAGCATCTATTGTGTATGGATTGTATAGTTGACAACATTATATCAAGTCAAGTCCCTTCCTCCACCAATTATGGGTTCCACACTCACTCCCTATGTAATAATTTTATTTCAGCTGTGTTATGGGTGGACTATCGCTGTAGTTCACTCAATCTATCAAATAAAAGCACCTAAAGGCATCCATCATATAACCAAAGATCATGTGATCGGCAGGATAATGATATATGATCAGAATTGAATAATTTCCATTCTTCTTTTGTTGTAGTAAAGGCCCGGGGGGCAGTGCGAAAGATATCATTACATTGAGCAGTAGCCATTGATGTAACCAAGTATGGCCAGTGGCAGAGCCACCCCTATAGAAAAGTAAGAGCTTCCTATCCCCACCTGCATGTACTGCTTAAAGTACTGCGAGTCTCATCATGCCTGAGTGAGCTGCCATGCCGGCTACCACAAGTTCACGTACCACTAATTTCTTTTGCAAAACAAGAGAAAAAAACAGAAGACTTTTTTTAGTACTCTCTGACTATGTATGTAATGTATTAGTGAGTCCATCCGTAGTCCTGCAAGTAGAATTCCTGAAACTCCCAATAATGTCACACGCCTACAAAGACGGCGGAAAGATACATGGCAAAATGTTATACTGTGTTTGCTACTTGCTGGTGTTATTGAGAGTCAACTTTCAGTAAAATTATTTTGACTTTATGTTAAAGACTATTGGCTACAGTATTTTTCTTTCTTTCTTCATATAGATGCTACTCCAACACAGCTCACCAGAAAGGAGATGGCTGTCCAGGACAGGGCCCGTAAGCTGGAGGCTATTTGTGCCGAGTATCGGCGGCTGTGGGCTCGGGAGCAGGAGGAGGAAACAGCAACCACTGCATCCTCTTCCAGTGCCCCGTGTCCACCAGCCAGAAGCCTTCAGCCAAACGGAGCCGTGGCCCGACAGCCTCCCGCCGCCGCCGTACAGCAGCAACACGATCAGCTCTCCCCCCCAGATCCTGGATGGTACGTCAGCGCCGCCTCCGTAAGAGAGTGGAGTACCTGGAGCGGATAGCCGAAAAACAACAGAGCTAGCTCCGGGACCTCCGCAAAGAGCTGCCGGACGTGCAGCAACAGCTGTCCACACTACGCCACCGCAGGAAGTGACTGTCCCTTGCCCCTTTTTTAAAGACTGTTGGGGGGGTGGGAATTGGGTGTTTGGGAAAGGGGACCTTTGGCCTTTTGGACATTGCTTGGGGTTAAGGAGGGGGGTGAGTTGGGTTGATTTTTTTATTGTATGACTACATAGATATATTTCTTAATAATTATTTTTCAAACCAAAACATAGTATACGCGTTCATATTATTTTGTGTGGGGGTCGGCGGTGGTTACTGGACGTTTGGTTTCTTCCAACTTACCAGCATGAATGAAACATCTATTTCTGAAATGTACCAAAGTGCCAGTAACCGAGTTAGTGAAATCAGTAGCCCTACTAGTACTTTACTAGTAGTACTGCCGGTCTCTGCTCTCCTCCCAGTCCTAGCCCATTATTCTACCTTTCCAAAATGCTTATCTTACCTGTGATTCGTGTTTCAGAATAGGGGTAGCCACAGGGCTGCCTGCATGGCAAATGTTGATTAAATTTGGTTGTTGACATGTATCCTCGACGGATGAAATATCATTGTTGTGCTGGTAGTAGTAGTGGTACACACTGACAGTAGCAGCATGTGAAAAAAAAGGAAATGAAACATTGAGTGGCCTGAGCGTAGCATTAGAAACAGTACGATAGATAGTACGCTACAGAACAGCGCCATAAATTGTAGCCGAAGCAGTGCTACAGTATTCTAAATATAACTTTACTAGCTTTGTGGACTATGGCTACTATAAGAAATATTATGAAGGCAAAGGATACTTAAACATAAGAATTAACCATTTGATTTGTCATGTGTACGAGAATGATGTTTGATGCTCAATTCACGATGTCGCACATGAAATTCCATTTCCCAACATGTTTCTGGTGCTGCTTAGACCTTATCCTCCCCTGCAAGTGTGTGGAATTTCTTGGTGTCAGTCATACCTCAATAAAAAACCACACAGCCCGGGGGAAGAGGGTTAGGGTTTTTGAAGATTGGATGGGAATGGTGTTTTTTGGGAAAAGTTTTGTGGAGAGAAGACAAAGAGAACACTGCATGGGCAAACAACAAATGAAGAGAAACACATTTTTGGATTCAAAGATATCCATACATTTTTTATGTGACATAAAGGTAGTGCACTACTGCATAAAAATAGCAAAGAAATGTATGAAATAGCTGGAGAGATGACTTTGAAGCCAGGAACAAAGAAACGCACCTAGCCACATTCGTAGAAGTTAAAAATGTTTACAACAATAACATTTAAAAGATAAGGAGAAGTTAAGAGAGAATACTGTAACTTTATGTTGTAGTTGTCCTGTTGAATTGGTGAAGTTGCATGCATCCTGCCATTCCTCTTATTCGCGATATACTCCTCCATTCCATCTTACGCACTGTCGATGAATATTGGTAACCAGACACACTGTCCACTGGCTGCCTGATGAGTAATTGCGGATTGCATCTGAGTTCAGCGTTTGTTCCATGGCACATATTAAAAGCCGTCCTGTAATTTTTGATGGGAAAAAACAGTAAGTGAACCAGTTAAAAAAATATAAGGTACGCTGTGTAGTGCAAAAATAACACTTTCAGTTTCAGAGTTGATAGTATTACAAAACATACAAGCATCATTTCGAAAGTGCGTACTCTGAGTCTCCTTTTGAAGGATAAATAAGTGTGGGCGAAATGTGCGGATCTTTCCCCTCAAGCTAGGTGTAAAGTGTAAACTGCGATTTTAGAACCCTAACCCTAACCATAACCCAAGGCCCTAACCCCCCTTCTTCACCATGGATTTAGTCCAAACCACTGGATTCTGATATTAGACCTTCCCAGCAATGCCCCAAGACCCGCCAACCCACCCGCAAAAAAGTTGAACCCCCCCAAACAGGCAAAAAGCAAAAATACAAAAACGGGGACTTAGAAATATTTAGGCCTAGTTCCAAAATCACTCCATTCGCGCTCTGCAGCTAGGCACTAACTCCCCTTTTTTGCACCATGGATTTCCTTAAAAACAAATGCAATCAAAATTAGTCTGTGCCAGAAGTGCTCCCAGACCCCAAAACCCACCCCAAACACCAGGAACCCCCCCAAACAGCCCCCCAAAAACAGTCAAGTGAGCAAAAACAGAAAAAAAATGTCACCATGGATTTTGTCCAACCCACTTGATTCCGATATTAGACCTTCCCAGCAATGCCCCAAGACCCGTCAACCCACCCGCAAAAAAGTAGAAGACCACCGAACAGGCAAAAAGCAACAATACAAAAACGGGGACTTAGAAATATTTAGGCCTAGTTCCAAAATCACTCCATGCTTGCTCTGCAGCTAGGCCCTAACTCCCCTCTGCCACCATGGATTTTCTTCAAACCTCTTGCAATCAAAACTATCCATACCCAGTGTTGCTCCAAGACCCCTCAACCACCCCCAAACCACCCCCCAACCACCAGGAACCCCCCGAAGCAGGCCCCCAAAAACACACTTAATAAAATTTAGGCCTCATTCCGAAATCACTCCAAGCGCGCTCTGCAGCTAGGCCCTAACTCCCCTTTTCCACCATTGATTTTCTGAAAAACAAATGCAATCAAAATTAGACTGTGCCAGCAGTGCTCCCAGACCCCAAATCCCACCCCCAAACACCAGGAACCCCCCCAAACAGCCCCTCAAAAACAGGCAAGTGAGCAAAAACGGGAAAAAAAAATTACCATGGATTTTGTCAAAACCACTTTATTCCAATATTAGACCTTCCCAGCAATGTCCCAAGACCCGCCAACCCACCCGCAAACAAGTAGAAGACCCCCAAACAGGCAAAAAGCAAAAATAAAAAAACGGGGACTTCGAAATATTTAGGCCTAGTTCCAAAATCGCTCCATGCGCGCTCTGCAGCTAGGCCCTAACTCCCCTTTGCCACAATGGATTTTCTTCAAACCACTTGCAATCAAAACTATCTATACCCAGCATTGCTCCGAGACCCCCCAACCCCCCCAAACACAAGGAACCCCCCCAAACAAGCCTCCAAAAACACGAAAGTGAGCGTAAAACTCTGAAAAGTGAAGAACTTTTTCACCATGGATTTTCTCCAAAACACATTTATCCGGTATTAGACCTTCCCAGCAATGCCCCCAGACCCGTCAACCCAGGTGAAAACAAGCTTAACACCCCCACTTTTTCACCATGGATTTTCTCCAAAACACTTTTATCCGGTATTAGACCTTCCCAGCAATGCCCCCAGACCCGTCAACCCAGGTGAAAACAAGTTTAACACCCCCAAACAGCCAAAAAGCAAAACCGGAAAAACTCACACAATAAAATGTAGGCCTCATTCCAAAATCACTCCAAGCGCGCTCTGCAGCTAGGCCCTAACTCCCCTTTTACACCATGGATTTTCTGAAAAACAAATGCAATCAAAATTAGACTGTGCCAGCAGTGCTCCCAGACCCCAAATCCCACCCCCAAAAAACCAGGAACCTCCCCAATTAGCGCCTCAAAAACAGGCAGGTGAACAAAAACGGGAAAAAAAAATCACCATGGATTTTGTCCAAACCACTTGATTCCGATATTAGACCTTCCCAGTAATGCCCCACGACCCACCAACCCACCCGCAAAAAAGTAGAAGACCCTCAAACAGGCAAGAAGCAAAAATACAAAAACGGGGACTTAGAAATATTTAGGCCTAGTTCCAAAATCACTTCATGCGCGCTCTGCAGCTAGGCCCTAACCCCCCTTTCCAACCATGGATTTTCTTCAAACCACTTGCAACAACAATTAGGCATTCCCAGCATTGCTGAAAGACCCCAAAACCCACCCCCAAACACCAGGAACCCCCCCCAAATAGCCCCCTAAAAACAGGCAAGTGAGCAAAAACGGGGAAAAAATTTCACCATGGATTTTGTCAAAACCACTTGATTCCGATATTAGACCTTCCCAGCAATGCCCCAAAATCCGCTAACCCACCCGCAAAAAAGGAGAAGACCCCCAAACAGGCAAAAAGCAACCATACAAAAACGGGGACTTAGAAATATTTAGGCCTAGTTCCAAAATCACTCTGTGCACGCTCTGCAGCTAGGGCCTAGCTCCCCTTTGCCGCTATGGATTTTCTTCAAACCACTTGCAATCAAAACTATCCATACCCAGCATTGCTCCAAGACCCCCCATCCCTCCCAAACACCAGGAACCCCCTCCAAGCAGGCCCCCGAAAACACAAAAGTGAGCGAAAACTCTGAAAAGTGAAAAACTTTTTCACCATGGATTTTCTCCCAAAAACTTTTATCCGGTATTAGACCTTCCCAGCAATGCCCATAAACCCGTCAACCCAGGCGAAAACAAGTTTAACACCCCCAAACAGCCAAAAAGCAAAACCGGAAAAAGTCACACAATAAAATTTAGGCCTCATTCCAAAATCACTCCAAGCGTGCTCTGCAGCTAGGCCCTAACTCCCCTTTTCCACCATGGATTTTCTGAAAAACAAATGCAATCAAAATTAGACTGTGCCAGCAGTGCTCCCAGACCCCAAATCCTACCCCCAAAAAACCAGGAACCCCCCCAAACAGCCCCCCAAAAACAGGCAAGTGAGCCAAAACGGAAAACAAATTTCACCATGGATTTTGTCCAAACCACTTGATTCCGATATTAGACCTTCCCAGCAATGCCCCAAGACCCGCCAACCCACCCACAAAAAAGTAGAAGACCCCCAAGCAGGCAAAAAGCAAAAATACAAAAACGGGGACTTCGAAATATTTAGGCCTAGTTCCAAAATCACTCCATGCGTGCTCTGCAGCTAGGCCCTAACTCCCCTTTCCAACTATGGATTTTCTTCAAACCACTTGCAACCAAAATTAGGCATGCCCAGCATTGCTTAAAGACCCCCGAAACACCAGGAACCCCCCCAAAAAGCCCCCCAAAAACAGGCAAGTGAACAAAAACGGGAACAAAATTTCACCATGGATTTTGTCAAAACCACTTGATTCCTATAGACCTTCCCAGCAATGCCCCAAGACCCGCCAACCCACCCGCAAAAAAGTAGAAGACCGCCAAACAGGCAAAAAGCAAAAATGGAAAATCTCATACTTAGAATATTTTTGGCCTTCTTTCAATTCTGTCCAAACACGCTCTGCAGCTAGGCCAAAACTCCCCTTTTCCACCATGGATTTCCTTAAAAACAAATGCAATCAAAATTAGACTGTGCCAGCAGTGTTCCCAGACCCCCGACCTAGCACTGCAAATCTAGAACACCCCCAAAGAAACCCCCAAAAACCTGCAATTCTTATATATCCAAAACATGGCAAATTGCGCTGTTCACAAAAAACACAAAAAACAAACAGCAATTGGTTTCAACAGAGACAGACAGCCATTGCTGTCCACTGCATGCATCTTCTCATTATTCATTACCTGTTCTACTTTTTGTCCGCATCTTCTTCGGAAAGTGAGGGCCCACAGGGCAGCCTCTCCTGTCAATTTCAGAAGTAAGTCTGTCAACAATCAGCAAGCATGTACTCATTCACTAATTTCAGTCCCACTTGAGGAGACTCGTCTACGAAGACAAAGTTTATTTATTCTCCATAATCCATCCATCTGCCTTGAGGGAAATGGATAGGGGGAGTCTGGAGGAGGAGGATAGAGGAGCATGATTGAGTTGTGAACTTGTGAACATCAGGAATGCAGACTGCGGCACCTTCAAATCAATAAGGAAAATAAGATGAAGACAGTGCTGATGATGGACGTGTTGTGATTAGGTGATTAGAGTTTTGTTGTGGTAAAAGTTGCAAAACAAAGAAAGACACACAGGAATAAAAGTGAATAAGGACGAAAAAAAAAAGAAGTAATTTTCAGGCCTCGGTGTCAGGGAAGTAGAGCTCGTCCTCAAAGTCTATGAATTGAGACAGGAGTTGGTCAGGTGACAGAGAAGAACTTCCGTCGGCGTCACCTAAGTCGGTGTCCTCTTCTTCCTGCGTGCATTCACGTATTTTGTAATCGGGTGGTATGAAGTGCTGATTCATCTTGATTATTGTTAACCTCTCCACATTTTTGGGCGAGAGGCGGGTCCTTTTTGAAGTTACAATGGCACCAGCAGCACTGAAAACACGTTCAGAAGACACGCTTGCGAGTGGGCAAGACAAATAATTTAGAGCCAGGTTGGTGATCAGTCGCCATCCAGACCTTTTCCAAAACCAATACACCAACGGGTTCTCATTAAGACAGACCTCTGTTGCCTCATCCAGATAGGCCTGCACCACCGACTCAAGGTTCTCCAGGGTTGTTCCACTTTGCGTGAAATCTGTGGCCTTTGCAGCAGTGGACCGAGCAAACCCATGCTGAGTTAGCCAATCCGCTTCCGACAATATGTTTTTTGGGCCTCGTGCAGGTGAGGATGATGATGACTCGGTTGCTGATGTTGTTAACGGCTGTGAGGGTAAGTGACTCCCTTCGGCCATGGATTCAGAAGTGGAACTTGACGCCGGATGGCCTGCTGATTCAGTTGTACTTATGCTGTCACCTTGCAATTTCTGCCACTCTTTTTCAAACCGAGTGGCTGACACAGCGAGCCAATGTTTGTACTTTGAAACATCTGCTTCATCAAAAGGAATGAATTCTTTGCTGGCCACTGCCTTTTTGTACCGTGGATCCCGAATAGTGGCACAAATGTAATGTTGTTCTGTATGTATGTTTTGAAGCCTTTCATTGTAAAGTAGGCGCCTTAATAACTTCTCCGCCAAATCATATGCTTCTCGCTTTTCAGCATGATCTCTGAACGTTGAAGACACCTACTTCAGTTGGTGCTCTAGCATGACCAACAATGGGATAGTTTTGCCCAAAGAACTTTCCTCCCTGCTGACTTCACACGTGAAGACGTCAAAAGGACGAAGCATGTCTGTCAGGCTTGCAATTAGCTTCCATTCCTCCAACTCTAGCTTAATTTCTTTCTGAGTAGAACCCAGTTTATAGACATACTAATTTATTACCCCCCCACTGCTCAGACAGATGGTCAAGCATTTAATAGGTTGAGTTCCAACGTGTTGCCACCTCCTGGATTAGTCCTTTGACTGGCAGTTTACGTTCATGTTGAATGCTCCTCAGCTGCTTCCGGGCCTTAAAAGAATGGCTGAAATGTGGGCAGATTCTTCGGCAGATGGTCAGTAATTTGATGACTGGGTCTTCTTTTTTCAAGAATTCTTTAACCACGATGTTAATACTGTGCGCCAAACACGGCACTCTGAAATATTCACCATCAGTCATGGCCCTAACTATATTACTGCCATTATCCGTGGAAACATAACCAACTATGCGATTTCTTGGATGCAGCCATTCTTTGACCTTCCTGTTAAACTCCTCCAAAAGGTTAGTTGCAGTGTGAGATTTCTCCATGGCAAACATGCCTACTGTTGCATGTTTGCCAGTAGCTTGAAAAACTTTCTCCGTGTGAACACCTGCTTGTTTTACCAGTTGTGCGACCCCTGCAAAAGAGACCCAGTGTGCAGTGCATTTTAGCCAGCTTTGCGTTATGTGGTTGCGTTCAAATGGCACATCCGACCAAAACATGCTGCTAATGGTAGGCTGGACCGTTTTACGTGATGATGATGATGCAGACTTCACACCAGTTAGGCTCATTGATTTAGTTTTTTACATTGGTGTCTGTCCCAGACTCTTAATGTGCCTCATACATGTTGCAGGGGTAGAGGGTGTGGGCGCTACCACTGCAGTCTGCTGCCAGGGGTACTGGGTGTACCAGAAAAAATGTCGGTCGGTTCTTGACTTCCCCCCCTGCACAATCAGCCCCTCGTCAGCATCAGATGCAATGTGAATGGATACATTTGGATCAGTTCTACTATCGATTCCTTGATCTTACTTAGGTGCGCATACCACTGGATAGGGTGGTGTTTTTTGAGATGACCTCTCTGTCCTCCGGTACCATAATTGGTACCAAGCTTACCCCGACTAACTGATACTTTACAAATCGAACAAACGACCATGTTTTCCGCTTTTTGGCTAACAGTAAAGAAGTCCCAAACTGGGGACTGGAGATGTCTG
Organism: Lissotriton helveticus; assembly: GCF_964261635.1. Lineage (NCBI taxonomy): Eukaryota > Metazoa > Chordata > Amphibia > Caudata > Salamandridae > Lissotriton > Lissotriton helveticus. The sequence continues at coordinate 407,833,934 of NC_136059.1, forward strand.
CTGGTGGTGGAGGTGCTACTTTGAATTTCAATGCCAGATGAAGTGGAGGATGGGCGTGGCTGAATTTGTTTCTGTTGTTCACTTACAGCACCACTACTTGAGGTAATGGAGGTCGAGCTGGATGGAGGTCCCTGCCGGCCCTTCTGCCGAGAAAATATGGAAGCTGCAGGTCGTTTTGGTGTTGTAGTTAACTGCGTTGGTGGTGGTACCAGTGCCATGCAGCCCACATCCTGCTCAGCAGCCATTCGGGATAGGGTGAAAATATTTGTCTGCTGCATGCCCGCTGTGGCTGGAGTGATGTCTGTGATGACTGGGTTATCGTCAGACTGTTCATCAGCAGCAGAAGACACCACTTCTTGTTCGTCGTCATCACCCATAAGTCGAAGCCTTGCAGGAACCTTCCTTTTAGGCTTAGCTACCTTTGTCGGCTCATGCCGTGCCTCACTCTCATACTGCATTTGTGGGTTCCAATGAGGATCAAGGTCATCAGAATGAAGGGGGCTTGAAAAAGAACTTGTAGTAGTAGTAGCCCTCCTTGACCTTTTTCTTGCTGGGGATGTGGAAGACAATGGATCAACATCAGGAGGAGTGGCTTCCTCGCATGATACCTCCGTTTCAATATCAATTTCCTGATGTGCCCCTACTTCTGGAGGAACAAGCGTTGTAGGCAGTTGCACCTCTCCATGCACCTCTCCTTGCGCCTCTCCTTGCGCCTCTCCTTGCCCATGAACTTGTGCTTGTACTAGTTGCACCTGTGGTTGTTGAACACTCGTCAGCTGAGTTACACCCGGCGTTGATTGGATGGTACTTTCTTGTGATGAGCTAACATCCCTTGTCGATGGTGATTGAACAACCAAAGTGGCTGCCGCAGCAGCACTCATGGTCTTGGACCTAACTTGGCGTGGTGGCACTGAGCCCAATGAAGCGGAGGTGCTGCTTCCAGCTTGGTCCCCGGCGGACACCGTTGCTGCTGCAGGCGTAGTTTTTTTTCCCGAAAAAAGGTGTTGGTGGGCACACCAGTCTCCTTGGTAGGTGGTGCCACTTGCTTCTTCTGCTCCTTCTTACTGGCAGTGGCACTAGCAACTTTTGTCGCTGAGGCACTACGGCCACCTTTCTTTGGGGCCATCTTCTTCAGATGTCAGAACAGCAGGCCGCAGTTGCACGAGTTGCAGAGTTGTCTTGTCTGTGGCCACGCGTGATGTCACGTGACGTTGTGCTGCACACACCGCTGCAGGACTTCTTCCTGGCACTGGTGGTTCTCTTGAGCACCTAAAAGCAATGGAAGCCAGAGGAACATCAGTTAAACACCCCAAAAAGTCGAAAAACACAAAAATCACCACAATCCAATGCCATCCATGCCCTCAATGATGTTTAAATTCAAGAGGCCCCACACAAAGAGTTGCTACATGCACCACTCACTACCCCTGGGCATAATGGGTGAACGCAGGGCAGACTGGGTGCAGGCCTATGGCTCAGAGCACACTGCCTGGCTTCAAAATGGGCTCTTGACCCCCAGCTACATGGCCAGGCCCTGCCTGGACCAGGCCTCAAAATGGCCCCCACCCACATGGCCAGGCACCAACACCATCCCTAAAAGTCGAAAAACACAAACAAATCACCACAATCCAATGCCATCCATGCCCTCAATGATGTTTAAATACAAGACACCCCACAGAAAGACTTGGCCCATGCACCACCCACTACCACTGGTCCTAATGGATTAAAGCAAGGCAACCTGGGTGCAGGCCTGAGCACACTGCCTGGCTTCAAAATGGCCCTTAACCCCCACCACCTGGCCAGGCCCTGCCGGGACCAGGCCTCAAAATGGCCCCCACCCACATGGCCAGGCCCCAACACCACCCCAAAAAGTCGAAAAACACACAAAAGGCACCCTAATCCAATGCCATCCATGCCCTCAATGATGTTTAAATTCAAGACACCCCACAGAAACACTTGGCCCATGCACCACTCACTACCACTGGGCCTACTGGCTAGTGTGGCTTTACAGGCACCCCAAAATAAAAAATAAAAATCCACATATAGTGAGGTAAAATTCAATGACATAAATGAGATTTAAGTTCAACAAAACTCACAGAAACACTTGTATCATGCACCCATGATAAACCCTGGGCCTTCTGGATACTGTGGCTACCCAGAATATATATTTTTTTAAGTTGAAAAAGTTTTAAAATTGTAGTTGCAGCAACTGCAATGCCCCAAACAAACAACACCAACTTACTTGTAAAATCTCAAATCCAAAAGTGAAGTCCAAAAAGTCCTCAAATACAAATATCCAGCAGCAGCCACAAAAAGTAATCCTTCCAGCTCCAGATCCAAATGAAAAGTGACCAGGAGATAGAAAAAGCACTGGGAGGAGCCTGCTGGACAGGAACAGGAAGTTGGAGACTCTGGGGCACTTCCTTCCTCCCACCCCCGGCCCAAAAATGGACTCCTTCCACAACGCAGCCAAATCTCAATCTGAGGAGTTATTCTGATCACAATCATGATTTTCAGAAGGTTTATGCTGCCTGCGGTGGATTTCTTGTGCAGAATTGCAATTTTTGCAATTTCAGGAAAGCGAGCTGTTCAAATCTCCCGCCGGATGTCAGCTGCGCGCCGCATCTACGTGTTCGGCATTGTTTACTCCTGCGATGCGTGATCGCGGACCCTTATGACGTACTCACGTTGTCAAACTCTCGCTGTGCAAGATGGCAAACCGCGATAATGTAATTGCGGTCGAAAAACTCACGCGCGATCACGCAGCAAGATCCAAAATGGCGCAGCACACGCAAACCGGGAGAAAAACAACTCAGCGGACTCAGAATCACGGTAAGTCAACGCCGCACGCGCGATATTGTATTTTTCAAGCGTGACCAAGCAAAATAATTCGCAACTTGCAAATTTGTGGATTTTTGGGCAAATTTGCGCGATTCGCGGACCGCGAAATTGTCAAAAATCCGCAAATTCGCCCGCAAAATGAATTTTACTCCCACGCTTAGTTTTATGATTCAGAAACACTCTGCTATATGGCCTCCCAACCTACAAAATGACCCCTTAATATCTTCTTATATACCGTGGGATGCCTCATCAACAATCTGAATAAATATGACCACATAACCCCCACCATGATAGAACTACAATGGCTCCCCTTGTAAGCCCATATCATATTCAAAGCTATTACAACTGCATCCCTGAGCCTATCTGGCTAAAAAGAGCTCTAGCCACACCTGAAGACAGGACAGGCCTTCTCCATCTATGCACCCAGAATCTGGTATGACATCAATTAGAACTACTCCCACACTAATCCAATTCAGGAAAGAATGCTCACCTCTTTAAAGAGCACTACATCATGACTCAGAAAATTATAATGCAATATTTATATAGCACTTATGAACCCTATGTAGTTGCTTCCTACAATGGTTGCATGTTACACTAAGCAGAGTATATGGTTGGCAGTATGTTTCCTTTGTTTTGATCTGATGTGGGAAGTGTCTCCATATCGTGTGTGATTACGACCGAGATGTGGTTATTGTGTTATTGGACACAGCACCATGCGGTGTGATGAATGTGAAAGTTTGGGAGAGAGTGGTGCAGTTTATGGTTTTCAATAAGCTGGCTGCTTTGAACAGCTCCACAGGTGCTTTTATGGCATTCCTTATGATCTTAGTTCACTTCCATTTTGCAGAACACAGCAACCCCTCCAATCACTTGTTGACTGCATCTTTTTCTTTGCCACTGTACAGCGTCTCACTGCCATTCGAGTAGGTTCGTGCTATACGAATTAAGCATTTATTCATACAATCAGGGTCATGTTTCCAGACTTTGGCTGTTAGAATTTATTGTTATCAGGTCTATTAGTCAAATTGATTCAATGAAAGCAGATTAAAGCTACGATCGGAAAACGAGTAAAGTTATTAAATGAAAGTCCAAGACTGGAAACTTACATGGAGTGAGGTGACTATCTTCTTTAAGGAAACTCGTAAAAAAAAATGAACAAAATCTAGTAATGCAATCAATCATGCCATTTGTATAGTGCACTACTCACCCGGGAGGGTCTCAAGGCGCTTGGGGGGAGGGGTATGCTACTGCTCGAACAGCCAGGTCTTGAGTTGTTTCCTGAAGGCGAGATGGTCCTGGGTCAGCCGAAGGTGGATGGGGAGGGAGTTCCAAGTCTTGGCAGCCAGGTAAGAGAAGGATCTTCCTCCGGCGGTGGCTCTTCGGATGCGTGGTACGGCTGCGAGGGCGAGGCTGGTGGACCGTAGCTGGCGGGTGGGCGTGTAGAAGGTCAGACGGTCGTTGAGGTACTTGGGGCCCAGGTCGTGGAGAGACTTGTGTGCGTGGGTGAGGAGCCGGAACGTGATCCTCTTGTCGACGGGTAGCCAGTGCAGGTTCCTCAGGTGGCTGGAGATGTGGCTGCTCTGGGGGACATCCAGGATGAGTCGGGTGGAGGCGTTCTGGATGCGCTGGAGTCTTTTCTGTAGCTTGGCTGTGGTTCCGGCGTAGAGGGCGTTTCCGTAGTCCAGTCGGCTGGTGACGAGTGCCTGGGTGACAGTCTTCCTGGTCTCTGTCGGGATCCAGCGGAAGATCTTGCGAAGCATACGCAGGGTGTTGAAGCATGATGAGGAGACGGCGTTGACTTGTCTGGTCATCGAGAGGGAGGGGTCCAGGATGAAGCCCAGGTTGCGTGCGTGGTCGGTTGGCTTGGGTGCGGTGCCCAGGGCTGGGGGCCACCAGGAGTCGTCCCAGGCGGAGGGCGGAGATCCCAGGATGAGGACTTCCGTCTTGTCCGAGTTCAGTTTCAGGCGGCTGTCCTTCATCCACTCGGCGACGTCTTTCATCCCTTCGTGTAGGCAGGTTCTGGCGGTGTCGGGGTCTCTGGTGAGGGAGAGGATCAGCTGGGTGTCGTCGGCGCAAGAGATGATGTTGAGGTTGTGCTGGCGTGCGATGGCTGCGAGAGGTTTCATGTAGATGTTGAAGAGGGTGGGGCTGAGTGAAGATCCTTGCGGGACGCCGCAGATGACTTCGGTGGCCTCGGAGCGAAACGGGGGGAGGCGGACTCTTTGTGTTCTTCCGGCGAGGAACGAGATGATCCACTCCAGTGCCTTCTCTTGGATACCGATGTTGCTGAGGCGCTGGACTAGGGTGCGGTGGCAGACCGTGTCGAACGCAGCGGAGAGGTCCAGGAGGATGAGGGCCACTGTTTCCCCCTTGTCGAGCAGGGTCCGGATGTCGTCGGTGGCTGCGATGAGGGCGGTCTCGGTGCTGTGGTTGGCTCTGAAGCCGGACTGCGAGGGGTCGAGGGATCCGTTCGTCTCGAGGAAGGCGGTCAGCTGTCTGTTGACGATCTTCTCGATGTTTTTAGCAGGAAAAGGGAGGAGCGAGATGGGGCGGAAGTTTTTGAGATCGGTGGGGTCCGCTGTAGGTTTCTTCAGGAGGGCGCTGATCTCGGCGTGCTTCCAGCTCTCCGGGAAGGTGGCGGTGTTGAAGGAGGCATTGATGATGTTCCGGAGTTGGGGTGCGATGGTGGAGTCAGCCTTGTTGAAGACGTGGTGTGGGCAGGGGTCGGTCGGTGATCCTTAGTGGATTGTGTTCATCGTGCGGGCTGTGTCTCCTCCCTTGTCAAGACCCAGATAATGTCAATAACAAGAGTTTTTGGATAAGGGGGTCGTAGATAACCCCGCTGCCGTATTTATCAACATAAAATTAGAACAAAATTAATATTCACAATATTTACAAAATACGCATAAAACCTAGAAATGACTTTGATAAGTACAGATGTCAAATGGCTAACCTTAACATAACTCTAATACAAGTTATTCCTATCCAAATCGAAACATTTCATCATCAATAATCATAATAGCAGTTACTTTTCTGCGTATCCCTATTTGAGCCTACGGCAAGGTCAATAACTGGTGTCAGATCCTTATCAAATTATGCCCGCCCTCCCACCGGAGTATTCAAAAGAAGCAACGGTGAGGGTACCATACACTGTAGCACAGAAAATAACCCAAATTCACAAGTAGAAATAATTCAATTGTCTATTCCGATCTGACGTTCGCTCAAAACCCCAAAACGATCCACGGTCCTAAGATCCAAAAAATGTCCAATAAAAGTCCACTGATTCGAGGGAGCGGTCCACACTTCTTGAAAATATCACAGGGTCTAAAGATTGTTGATTCCCAAGTTTTTATTCACGTATCAATCACTGAATGACGACAGCTTCAATAACAAATCTCAACTTCTCAAATGTATCCAAATTAATCAAAACATCATACAGCCGACGCGTTTCGTCCAGTGAAGGACATCATAAGGGCTGTTGGAATAAAAATCAAACAAAAAGAAAAAAAGGAGGTACATTATACACTTGAAATTACAATAAATAAAATTGCAATATTTCCATGAACAATACACATTCATATTATACTGTAAACCACACCTCCTGCCTACTTTACATTCTGAAGGTTGTGATTAGTAATCCATAAATACATTTTCAAAACTCACAGAATTAACAAAATCTTTCTTATTTATTATTATATTTGTAATGTGCCTAATTGTTTCATAGGCTACTTATCAATGCAGTTACTTTTCCTAATGTGAAACACCAAAAAAAAAATGTTTTTGAAACGCCTACCTTTCAATAATTATTCAACAGATAAACTTCTCCTATCCCAGTACATAATAGATATTGACCAAATTCGATATCTGTAATGAAAACATCCAATTGATATATATTAGATCAGACCCCCGTCCCTTGTTCGCCACTGGAATGGCTAAATTTTTAGGCTGGGCATGGCGCATTAGACTTAACAGATTAGCCTACCTTGCTTGAGAGCACTATATATTGTTTTATTGAAGTCAAGTAAGCAAAGTGTTGTACAGAGGTTATGTTATTTAATGTTTGCTGTTTTTTTTAAAAACTGTTTTTTAAATGTATATGTAATGCTTTTATGATATTAATTATATATCGAAAATAAAGCTAAACTGAACTGAAATATATGGCACATGTTTCATTTCCTTTATATTGTTGTTAAAAAAGAAGAGTCCACTAATGCTGAGCAGTACTATCATGTCCATCTATTTCTTATTGCTCTATAGGAAAAATTGAGGAACAAGTGAGTTCCTAACATACGTCAAATTGACCTCACCTCTTTAATTTAATAAGATCCAAGGTAGGACCTCAACTTCCCTTTATTTCTTCTACGCCTCCTATGAAATTCTCTGTAAAAATACAATATACAGATCTAGCCGTTAACTATCCATATATATTCCACATTGCCATGTACCATAATGTCTTCCCCTATTCACTGTTTACCATGTCTGCTTACCACTTGACTGTCCAAAGTTTCTTTTATTGTTTCTCCAAGTCCCTTATAATACTCTTCATTACTTTCAAGTCTGTAAAACATATATACATACACCTATATATCAAAGTCTTAAGGACATGCTTGTGGCTTCAATATTATCATTCTATTTGAGCAATCCATCACCTCACCTTGTTGTTCGCTCTTCCAATCAATTTCTAATGCACATAAAAAGAAAATAAAGAATACACAAAACCTTAATCTCTAGCCTTTAACCAATGAAACTATCTAACCAGCACATTAAGCAAGCACACTACATTTCCTCTCCTTTTACCTTAATTCGAAATCACAAAGTTCAATCCGGGAAGTCTCAAACAGCGGCGACGGGCATATCATCTGTCCTCCGTGCAATTCACCCTCTCACGTTCCTAATATTTAAAGCATAATGTAACCAATCACCATCCTTCCCTTTCGCGCTAAAAAACCATTGCGGTTCTCTATTAGGTCCGCTTCGTATCACTTCCGCTCAAAATGGTATCAAAGCCACCTTCTCTGCTAAATTATTTCCGGCTAAAGAAACCATCGTTTCTCCACCAATCACTATATTGCTATTCCCTGCATTCAGTTCTTAACAAAAAGGGTCACTCTTTCCCCTGAATTATTTCCGGTTTCCGCAGCCCTCGTTCTACAACCAATCACAACCGCACTGTTTCTTACGTTCGGTTCTCTCTCAGGTCCAAGTCCAAATCTTCCGCTAAACTTGAGCTCTCACTCTCTATCCTAGTCTTTCCTGTTTACAACTACCACTCAACAATTAGATGCACGATCTTAGTCCGAATTACAGACTAGCCGCCACCCGATTACCGCTTTCAGTTCTCGATGTTCACACACGCTAACACCAAATTGTAACTACAAAACTCATTACCTTTCCTGCTTTCACCATGTAAGTTCGTCTTGTGAAATTCAAACAACTTAAATACTTGCAGTCCCGCATTGGTTTCAGTTATACTGTGAAACAATATGATGAAAATACATAAAAATATATAGTATCTGTTCTCATCCTGTTCAAATTCCTAGCTGTTAATCCAGATTAAAAAGGAAATGAACAATTATAGCAGCTCTCTAGGCATGTCCTATATGAGAAAATTCTCTAAAAAGAGACAATGCAAAATTGTGAGCATGCGCAAAGGGCCTGTTCACCATGAGGGTACTCCCTCCCCGGTTACCCCTGTATGCTCTGTATATTAACTCTATATGGGGCCTTTGCAGTTCTGCACCCTTTACTGGCGCCATTGTGCATGTGTGGGGTGGCCAACCAGCCTAGGTAAAGCGTAACTCCCCACTCCCCTGTACCAATCCAGTCACCGGCTTTAACTGCACCTGAAGTTCTAGGAGAGACCACTTGTCCCACCCTCTTGGGCGACCCCATTCAAGAATGGCGCCACCCTCTAAGGACCTTAAATTTACTGCTCATCAATCATGACCTTCCCGCCACAGGTCAGCATAGTTGACCGACTATCTGGCCCCCCCCATTTGCTAACTAGAGGGGCATATCCTACTTCTGAAGTCCCCCAACCATGCCAGCAGATTCTCTAGAAGGATTTCATTACCTACTTTAGACAAGTGGACACCGTCTTTTAAGAAGCACAGCTCCCCCCTGATACACCCGTGGGCGATCATCTGTAAATGAGGAGACGTAAACAACCTCTCTATATCATTATTGATTCTCCTTACTGAATGATTCATTGCCCTCACAGACTCCCCCCCTCCATTGAAATCTGGGTACCATCTGTGACCATACTATGGTGCACCCTTGGCATGCCCTAGCTAACCAACCTACTTCCATGATTATGGCTTCCACTAGCCCTCTTCTACCCAGATTTACAAGATCATTCCCTCCCAGGTGCAAGATAATGATACTGGGGAGAGATCCACCTTTGCTCAACAGGTCCATTACAAAACCCCTGAACTGACTGAAGCGGAGACCCCCTTTTCCATGAAATGACACCTTAAAACCGGCCTATTCAGCTCTGGATTTGTAATTCCCTGAAAAGAAAAATGCATTCACACGTCTCACATATGAATGGGCAATAATCCAAACGACATGTGGTCCTGGTTTTTGTGTATGTGCACGTCCTTTTGTTGATTGTAGCTGCTGATGTGCTACCACCAGAGTCCCCTCTGTGTGACAGGCTTGAGAAACTGTAAATGTAAGCAGAGAAGGAACATGCATCAGCACCAGGCAAATGCCCTACTCACAACATGTGCAGCCACACTTAGCTCTTATAACAATTGGAGGACCACTTCCCAATCCTTTTAACATTTCTGCTGTGAAAACCTCTTGCTGTGGCCTCAGTGGCAGCCCCTTTTCTGAAAGAATGAGTTCCAAAGCACCTAGGATCCAAACCTGCCTTCTGTACTGCCATTTCCATGACTCTCTTAAACTGAAACCTTGTGAGCGGGGTACCGTCAGCATGGATTAACATTGTCCCCCCTTGTACTAGGTCTTTGCTGTAAGAATGCCTCTAACTGCATTACAGGGCAGCAAGGGTTACCATGTACCCGTTGTAATACTACCCCCTAACCACGGGCCTCTTGGTCAGTTTTGGATTTCCTAATGGATATCAATAAGGCGTCGCCTTGTATCTTTGCATGTTCTAACTGCAGACCCCCTTGCACATCCTGATTATTCTGGGCCACCAATTCCCCTATCCTAAAAGCACCATAAAAAGCTAATGAAAAGGCAGCTCTGAAAAGCAGAGCTTCCCCTGTGATGCTGCAAATAATGTCAAGAGCCCTCAGTAAAGTTGTTAGCAGCTCTACCCCTATTGGACGTCTTGTGTCCGGTGCTGATCCCTGGATGCGCTGCCACAACTTCAAGGCTTTCCTAATTGTAAAGTTGTTGGTGGTATCTCCCCTTTCTCTAGTTTGTGCGAAGAAAGAGATTGCTGCCACATGCCGCGTGGCTGCTGCCGCTGAGCGCCCCTCTTCTTTTAAGCCACCCAAGTAACGCAGGAGTGCCCCTGTATCATGTCCCTTCATAAGCTTTCCTGGTCCTGGGAGCTAGGCTAGCTGCCACGAGGTTCAGTAGTTGGGGGAGCCAATCTGCCAAAGTACTTCTGGGAAAGATGTTTGAGTCGCTCCTGCAGAGGGGAGGCGTGCCCTGAAAACCTGCATATTGAAGCACAAGAGTACATCAGCAGCATATTTCAATACCCCTGGCACATGTTTAGCTTTAAACTGCATGTTCAATTACATCCATAACAACACTATCTCTTTCAAAAGGCGGAGAATCATTTTACACAGTGCTGCCTGTTGGTTGATGCATTCGACTACAGTCATGTTATCCGACCAGAACACCACTGATTGATTACTCAATCTTTCAGGCCAAACTGTTAATGCCACCCAGATGGGAAACAGTTCCAAGAATCCAATGTTAGCTGTCATCCGATTCTGCACCTACCAAGTTGGTCAATGCTGAGCCACCCACTCATTACCGATTATGGCACCAAATCCCACACTACCTGCAGCGTCAATCCATAAACCTAACTCAGTAGAAGTAGTAGGTGGACCGGGCCAAACTACCCTGCCGTGGAAGTCCTGCTGGAATGCCATCCAAATTCACATGTCCTGCCTAACCTCAGCCGATAGCCTGGTGTGGTGGTGTTTTTCTTTGAGACCATAGCCTGGGAGATGGAGCGGGAAAATGGTTGTGCCATCAATATGACTCTCAGAGCAAAATTCAACTGCCCTACCGTCTGCTGTAACTGATGCAAGGTAACCTTATCTTTCGCCAAGCATTGCTACAATGCTCTCCTAAATTTTTTTATCTTGTCTGCCGGTAACCGGAACTACCCTTGGACTGAATCTAAGTCAATGCCTAAGAATTATATCGTTGTTGCTGGTCCTACTCTTTCCGGTGCCAGGGAACCCCAAAAGCCAGCATGAGCGTGCAAAATTCTTGCAGTGCCCACGCACACTCCCGGGAGCCCACAGACCCCAGGATAAGAAAGTCGTCCAGATAGTGCATAACAAACTGATGCCCTTTCACCTGTCTAAAAACCCATTCTAAAAATCAACTGAATTTTTCAAAGTAAGCGCAGGTGACCGAACAACTTATGGGCATATACATATCAATGTAGACTTTACCATGGAACTTAAAACCCAGCAGGTGAAAATCCGATGGGTGAACTGGCAACAAATGAAAGGCAGACTCAATGTCAGATTTTGCCAGCAATGCACCAGGGCCCAAGCCCCTAGCATCTCCACCGCCTGGCCAAAAGAAGCATATTTTACACTACAAATCTCATCACTGATTGCGTCATTCAAAGAGTTGCCCTCAGGTGCTGATAGATTATGTATCAACCTGAACTCCCCACCCCAAAAGGGAAGTAGAGCCAATTGTGTACAGGGATGCCATCAAATGGCCCAACTAATCTGCCCAAGCATAGTTCCTTTTCAATCTTTGTTGCAGCCACACCTGGATTGGTCCTAACAGAAAGTTGATTTTTGCATTCAGGTGCCCCAACGTAGTTAGGTGCAGGGATCCTAAACCCATACATAAAACCTTCTAGCAATGTCCTAGCAGTGGAATAATAAGGGTACTTGTTCAGCCAATGAGTCATTGCTGTTACATTGAATGGTGAGTGTGCCATATGTTGCGCCTTCCCCTCACTCCTGTTTCCTCCTTCCCTTATCTCTTAATTTCTTGAGGCATTTGGACTCTGGGTGCGATGGGTTGGCACAGATAGAGCATGTGTGTTTGACCTAGCACATGCCTGGAGGCCTAGTACATGCCTGCCTATTAAAGTCCCAACATGTCCCTTTCCGTCCTCCCCCACTACCCAAACTAGTGGCAGGATCTGTGTTCTGAGGTGGCCGAAAGGGCTGGAAGGATTGGAATGACTGGCCCCAGTTATTGGACTGCGCTGCCACCCCAAACTGAAAGGGATGGGTCAGATGCCTTAGCTGTCCTAAAATCCTTATCATACTCCTTCCAACCAATGCCCGCATACAAGTCATAAGCCATAGTAATCCGGCTCTGGTAACATGCCATCTCTGCCTGTATATTAGGAAAACGCTCAGACATTACTGCCATGAATACTGAGAAACCTCTAATCCAATTATTTAAGTTATTCTCAATCCTGAATTTTAACAGTTCACCTGCCCATTCTCTAGGGAGCACTCAGACTTTCTTTTTCTTTGCTTCCTCCCTTTCCATTTCATCAAGAAGTAAAGCGAACATACTAACATAACTTCCTGACGATATCTCTTCCATTGCCTCTTGTGTGACGTGTCTTGCCAAATGTTCCCTCCCGGTGCGGGATACACCCACACCCAACAGCGGCAATGTTTTCTGCTTACCTACTGGATGAAAAAGGGGGTGGATAACCCAATATACCCTTGCGGGTCCGGGCAAATGCAGAAGAAACAATCAAAACTAATGAAAAGCCAAACAGGAGTGTTTGGCTTTCATTATTTTGATTGGACTTGTGTTATTCAAATGTTCATTAGGAGAATTTCTTATTCCTTTGCTCATTTGTCTCAATGATTGAATCTTTATGATCTGTACCCTTTGTTTTATGTATAAAGATATAAAGAATAATTTTTTGGATATGAAATCTTCCCCGTGTTGCTGTTCGTTTTTTCCTTTAAATTTACACGTTTGTCAGTGAATTAATAATTTGGCAAATAGTTGCAGTTTTTATGATTAATTGTACAGACTCCAAATTACGTTGGATCAGACAAACAACGAGATAGATCTATGAAGTCTGAGTTCTGATAAGATAAACTAACAAAACCCTTGCTTACCTACTGGAGCAGCACCAGCTGGCTCCATCAACTTCTCCTTCACCAGGCTGTCCCCTGGCACTCCTTTGCTGGCTTCCAGTAATGATGCCCCGCCGGTAGGAATGAGAGGAGAAGGTGTACCCAGCCCCCAGTACCCCCAGGTTTAGCATGAAACTGGGTCACCATCCATCTTGCTTCTGCCAATGGGTCCTCCCCCTGTCCGTTGCCCCCACTGACGCTGACAACATCCCCGCCTTCCCTAACCATGGAAGGACTGCGGCTAACTGTGCTACCAACTCTTGTGGAACCGGGTTAGTGTCCCCAGGAGAATCCTTAGGGTCGCAATTGCAAAAACAACAAGTGATGGACTGAATGTGGATCAATGTCACACACTCCCCCAGTCAAAAGATCTGGGCCCAAATCCATCGTTTTTTTGCACTCCACACCACCCTGGGTTAGACAATGGCGATATGCAAATCAGCTCTGACCCTGTTGCCCCATGGGAACAGTCCAGTCCGAACTACAAAAGCCATGTCCTTCCCAGAACGGAATCAAGCATCCGAGGACCGGACCGGTTTCGAGGTAACACCTCTCTTCAGCCCGGCTAGCTTGACTCCAAGTGGTGTGGAGTGCCTGGGACCCACGTCTGGGCATCCCCAGCGCACCCAGGGCGGCAATTGCAAAAACAACAAGTGATGGACTGAATGTGGATCAATTGCCGCCCTAAGTGCGCTGGGGATGCCCAGACGTGGGTCCCAGGCACTCCACACCACTTGGAGTCAAGCTAGCCGGGCTGAAGAGAGGTGTTACCTCGAAACCAGTCCGGTCCTCGGATGCTTGATTCCGGTCTGGGAAAGATATGGCTGTTGTAGTTCGGACTGGACTGTTCCCATGGGGCAACAGGGTCAGAGCTGATTTGCATAAAGCCATTATCTGACCCAGGGTGGTGTGGAGTGCAAAAAAACGATGGATTTGGGCCCAGATCTTTTGACTGGGGGAGTGTGTGACATTGATCCACATTCAGTCCATCACTTGTTGTTTTTTGCAATTGCCGCCCTAAGTGCGCTGGGGATGCCCAGACGTGGGTCCCAGGCACTCCACACCACTTGGAGTCAAGCTAGCCGGGCTGAAGAGAGGTGTTACCTCGAAACCGGTCCGGTCCTCGGATGCTTGATTCCGGTCTGGGAAAGATATGGCTGTTGTAGTTCGGACTGGACTGTTCCCATGGGGCAACAGGGTCAGAGCTGATTTGCATAAAGCCATTATCTGACCCAGGGTGGTGTGGAGTGCAAAAAAACGATGGATTTGGGCCCAGATCTTTTGACTGGGGGAGTGTGTGACATTGATCCACATTCAGTCCATCACTTGTTGTTTTTTGCAATTGCCGCCCTAAGTGCGCTGGGGATGCCCAGACGTGGGTCCCAGGCACTCCACACCACTTGGAGTCAAGCTAGCCGGGCTGAAGAGAGGTGTTACCTCGAAACCGGTCCGGTCCTCGGATGCTTGATTCCGGTCTGGGAAAGATATGGCTGTTGTAGTTCGGACTGGACTGTTCCCATGGGGCAACAGGGTCAGAGCTGATTTGCATAAAGCCATTATCTGACCCAGGGTGGTGTGGAGTGCAAAAAAACGATGGATTTGGGCCCAGATCTTTTGACTGGGGGAGTGTGTGACATTGAACCACATTCAGTCCATCACTTGTTGTTTTTTGCAATTGCCGCCCTAAGTGCGCTGGGGATGCCCAGACGTGGGTCCCAGGCACTCCACACCACTTGGAGTCAAGCTAGCCGGGCTGAAGAGAGGTGTTACCTCGAAACCGGTCCGGTCCTCGGATGCTTGATTCCGGTCTGGGAAAGATATGGCTGTTGTAGTTCGGACTGGACTGTTCCCATGGGGCAACAGGGTCAGAGCTGATTTGCATAAAGCCATTATCTGACCCAGGGTGGTGTGGAGTGCAAAAAAACGATGGATTTGGGCCCAGATCTTTTGACTGGGGGAGTGTGTGACATTGATCCACATTCAGTCCATCACTTGTTGTTTTTTGCAATTGCCGCCCTAAGTGCGCTGGGGATGCCCAGACGTGGGTCCCAGGCACTCCACACCACTTGGAGTCAAGCTAGCCGGGCTGAAGAGAGGTGTTACCTCGAAACCGGTCCGGTCCTCGGATGCTTGATTCCGGTCTGGGAAAGATATGGCTGTTGTAGTTCGGACTGGACTGTTCCCATGGGGCAACAGGGTCAGAGCTGATTTGCATAAAGCCATTATCTGACCCAGGGTGGTGTGGAGTGCAAAAAAACGATGGATTTGGGCCCAGATCTTTTGACTGGGGGAGTGTGTGACATTGATCCACATTCAGTCCATCACTTGTTGTTTTTTGCAATTGCCGCCCTAAGTGCGCTGGGGATGCCCAGACGTGGGTCCCAGGCACTCCACACCACTTGGAGTCAAGCTAGCCGGGCTGAAGAGAGGTGTTACCTCGAAACCGGTCCGGTCCTCGGATGCTTGATTCCGGTCTGGGAAAGATATGGCTGTTGTAGTTCGGACTGGACTGTTCCCATGGGGCAACAGGGTCAGAGCTGATTTGCATAAAGCCATTATCTGACCCAGGGTGGTGTGGAGTGCAAAAAAACGATGGATTTGGGCCCAGATCTTTTGACTGGGGGAGTGTGTGACATTGATCCACATTCAGTCCATCACTTGTTGTTTTTTGCAATTGCCGCCCTAAGTGCGCTGGGGATGCCCAGACGTGGGTCCCAGGCACTCCACACCACTTGGAGTCAAGCTAGCCGGGCTGAAGAGAGGTGTTACCTCGAAACCGGTCCGGTCCTCGGATGCTTGATTCCGGTCTGGGAAAGATATGGCTGTTGTAGTTCGGACTGGACTGTTCCCATGGGGCAACAGGGTCAGAGCTGATTTGCATAAAGCCATTATCTGACCCAGGGTGGTGTGGAGTGCAAAAAAACGATGGATTTGGGCCCAGATCTTTTGACTGGGGGAGTGTGTGACATTGATCCACATTCAGTCCATCACTTGTTGTTTTTTGCGAATCCTTAGGGTCACCACCCGCCAGAGTCGCTGAGTCCTGTGTGCCACTTCCTGTCGGGACCACCCATGCAAGGACAACCAGGGCTGGGGCACCTGACTGAGCCCCTCCCAAGGGAACCACCCCCACAGGAACACCTGTGACTGGGGCACCCAAAGGAATACCTCCCAGAGGAACCGCTCCCGATGGACCGGGCAACTCCCCTTCCCCCCATGGCTGAGGAACTGGCACAGGTTTTTTGGCATATTCTTTTCTTTTGTGACCCCTTTCTTGAGCCTAGACCGATTGGGAAAGGGGGTTAATTCTCCCAATGGGTTTTATTTATTTTTATTTATTTATTTAATTTGTATAGCGCTACAGCTACCCACCAAGGGGTTTCCCGGCGCTAGTAATTCAGAAATAATAATTATTATTTTGCCAGTCAATATCAGATGTTAAAAAGCCACGTTTTTAATGCTTTCCTAAACTTCACATGGCTGACTTCCGAACGTAAGGAATGAGGCATCTTGTTCCAGAGGGATGGGCCTAAGAAGGCAAAGGATCTTCCCCCCATCCGTGATAATTTGATTTTGGGAATAATGAAATTATTAGCGGTTGCTGATCTAAGAACTCTCGAAGGTAAGTAAGGATGCACAAGGTTCCGCAGATATTTAGGAGCAGTTCCAGTTGAAATTTTGTGCATAAAGCATAGGGATTTGAACCTAATCCTATTTTCAATTTTCAACCAATGAAGGTCACGGATGTATTTAGTAGTGGGGCAGGACATAGGGATTTTGAAAAGAAGTCTCGCCGCTGCGTTTTGTACTAATTGCAGCCTTCTGATTGTAGCTTTCTTTGCCCCTAGGTACAGCACATTACTATAATCTAGCCTTGAAGTAATCAAGGCATTGATGACAGTTTTTTTGGTGCCATCAGGGAGCATCCAGCAGATCTTCTTTAGCCATTTTAAGACTGCAAAACATGTAGCAGAAGTCTTAACGGCTTGCTGGTGCATATCTAAAGATTCGTCAATGATGACTCCCAAGTTACGTGCCTGTGAAACAGGTATAGGAGGAGGGCCCATTTCAGATGGCCAATGTTGTGGTCCCCAGGCCTCTCTATTTTTTCCAAGAATAATTAGCTCCGTTTTCTCGCCGTTAAGCTTAAGAAAATTATCCTGCATCCATCCAGCGATCTTACCTAACCCTAATTTTAGCATGGAAGGATGGTTACTTTCGGCTGAAGAAAGAGAGAAAAGGAGCTGCGAGTCGTCAGCATATGAAAACATATTCAAACCTGTCTCCTCAACTAATCTCGCAAGAGGACTCATATACAAATTAAAAAGCAGTGGACTTAAAATTGAGCCCTGTGGTACTCCATGTTTAAGAAGTAAAGTCTCAGAGCAGGCAGACTGAGAAAAAACTTGAAACGTACGATTGCTTAACAGTGACTCAATCCAATTTATGGCTGCGCCATGAATACCTATGGAGGAGAGTGTTCGTAACAGCACCACATGTGAAACAGTATCGAACGCGGCACTCAGGTCTAATAATATGAGTGCCACAGTTTCTCCTCTGTCTATCATGGCGCGGATGTTTTCTGTCACTCCAAGCAACGTCGTTTCCGTAGAAAAACCTACACGGAATCCAGATTGTTGTAAAGGAAGGAGATCTTGTGTTTTTATGAATTCCGACAGCACCTGATGCATGTGCTTTTCCAAGATTTTTTAAAAGATAGGCAGAAGAGATATTGGTCTAAAGTTGGAGGGCATATTTGGATCTGCTCCAGCCTTCTTCAACAATGGGTGGACCATAGCATGCTTCCATTCTGCTGGAACGTATGCTTCCTGAAGAGAGGCATTAAGTAGATCTGTAATGAACGTCAATACATTTCTATTCAATTGTTTTAGGACAGAGCAGGGTAAGGGGTCCTTTGGTGAGCCGGATTTGATCGTATTTAGTAAATTGATAACCATGTCGGCATTTAGCGGTGGCCAACATTCTAAGGTTGCATGTCTTTTGTCAATGGCACACGAGTCCAACTCTTTGGAAGCATCGCCAACTTCCATAATTGGATCACCAGAAATGATCGTATTAAGCTGGTGTTGATCTTTTTGTGCGAGCTCTATGCCCTTATGAATTTTGTCCACTTTGTTGACAAAGAAGGAAGCTAACTGGTCACACTGTTTTTTGTTTAAATCGGGTGGTTTTTGAACAGTGTTAGATCCTGCAAGCTCTTTTACAACATTAAACAATGTTTTTGATTTGTTTAACGCCTCCGTAATTGTCATACAGACATAATCTGTTTTTGCTCTTCTACATAACATCTGATAGTGCGTCAATTTAGATTTATAAGTTTGTTTTGCTTCCAGGGAATAGGTTTTCCGCCAATTGCATTCCGCACTTTTGCATTTAGTTTTTTCTTCCTTTAGAGTGTCATTAAACCAAGGGGCAGGAGGATGACGGGTATGGCCTCTTAATTTTGTTTTAGGTAGGCAAGAATCAATGGCTGTCATGAGCCAATTCTGTACTGAAAAAGAAAGGCTTTTAATGTCTGATTTTGTACATGGGCCATTAGTTTCAAGAAAGGTATTTAAAGTATTAATGTCCAGTTTTTTCCACTTCCTAATATATTGAGCGATAGTTGATATATTTTCGTTTTTTCCTAAATTAGTTCGAATGGAAAATTTTACTAGGAAGTGATCAGACCATGGGATGGGAAGGGCAGGGAATGTAATCATCTCCATTATTGGAGAAAATGGGATCCAATAAGTGCCCTGCACGATGCGTGGGTCCAGTATTTTTCAAGATTAAATTGAGGGAGGCAAAATCAGAGATAAAGTCAGTTGCGATTGTACAGTTGGCATTATCCAAGTGCACATTTAGATCGCCAATGATTGTAAAGTTGGCCGCCTTCATTACCAGCGGGGTAAGCAGATCCAACAAGGCAGCTTGCCAGTTAGATACTGGCCCTGGCGGACGGTAGACAAGGGCGCCTGAAAAGGTATAATTGGGGGCTAGCAGAAGCTTAAAAATAGCACCCTCACACCCTAAACATGGGAGCGGGCTAATTTCACAGTTGTAATTTTTCTTAAAAATGATAGCTATACCACCACCTAATTTTTTTGGCCTATCCTGTCTTATAATAGCGTATGTGTCCGGGAGAGCTGTTGCAATATCGGGTCCCGAACTGTCCTGAAGCCATGTCTCTGTCAGAAACAAGGCATCAGGCGTCTCGTCAAGTAGCAGATTAAATATTTCTGTCTTATGTCCTGGAAGAGAGCGACAATTCAAACTTAGAAAAGAAAAGAATGTCGGAGTGTCTCCAGGGGATTGACTGCTAGATCTGGCTTCAAACACTTTTGTTCTTACTGGATTTGAATAAAGGGGGCAGTTTTGACATACATCACTTTGACCTAGATTCAGCAGAGTACACCGAGGTGACTTGGGAAATCGTAAAGTTTGCATATAGTCAGATGTATATGCAGTGCTTGTATTAGCAGTTACTTCCACCACATGCAATACCTGTGAGTGTTCCTTATTGATAGGTGATGATAACGCCATGGTCCTATTGCACGTCCGTGGCGCGGACGGGCGCAGACGGGCTGACTCAGGCGTGACTCCGGCGCTAAACGAGGCGCTTCCGCAAAGCGCGTCCGCTAGCGCGGAGAGCGACCGTATTCTTAAGTAGTGGATAGCTAGAGCGCTCTCACTGCTGTTGCCTCCCACCTAAGATGGCCGCCGTAGGGGATGTTCTCCCTATAGATCGAGTTTCAGCCCTAAGGTCAGCTGAGACCTTCTACAAGCGGTGTAAAATAAATGCAAGGAGCTGGGGAGGTATGCTGAGTGCTAACAGTGTGGAAATAACAAGGGGGCACTATGGTTCGCCGGGCCTATACACAGCTTCACCTTGATCTTCCACCCTTTCCTTGAGATCAGCAAGGCTCTGTCCTAATTTATCAACCTTCTTCCATCTCCTATCCACAGCCACCATCTTGTGCATCATTGTTTCCATCATGTTCTCCATGCGAGAATGCCTTTCACCACGCTTTACTTTACGGGCTATGGCTTTTACTAAACTGGAGGGGTTACCCTGAACGTGCTGACCACTACAATAGTGAACACAATGCCACCCACTTGAGCATGGTCAATTGGTAGTGGCCTAAACAACCCAACCCCACTATACTTTCAGGCCTGGTACACCCTCCAGGCCCTTACCTTACAATGTTGGAGGTACACGACTGGCTGAAGCACCCACGGAACTAGAGCCACACCACACCAGCTAGACCAGTGGGTCAGGCGAGTAATCTCTAGCCCGCGTGGCTCCTAGGAGCGGTGGAGTGCAGGCCTGTTAGTGTCCCCTTAGGTATCTCTTGCATGATGCACTAGCTGTCCCAGACGAGATGGATCCTCTAGTGCTGTTGACCCCGTTGTTAGGACTCTTGGTTCACCCTATAATCAAAAGAAACAGATCAAAAGTAACCCCCCCGGTCAGCACCAAGACCAGGCGTGACTCTCAGGCATGCACTGCAATCACTGCTATATTGTCACATAGACTTACAAGGCTGCAACACACCATGAGCCCATTCAACAATTGCATGTCTTAGAATACCATAACCAGTTACACAGAGCTGTAAGAACTCTTGAGGGCCACTCAGTACCAACACAGAAAATGCTAAATGTTTCCTTGCTGACCCTTGCTAAGGATATGCTTGCCAACCCCACTTTGCTGCAGCAACATTATGCCCCCTCATGCTGCCCCCCAATCGCTTGGAACAACAGCAGGCTCAAAAGTCAAATACAATCATGTTCCCTCAGCACGCTCCCCTTAGTAGGGTTTACCCCGGGCAACAACAAGAAACATGAACGCCAATTCAATTGCCCAAGCGCCGTCTAAAATCGGGAACCGGGTGTTTCCCTGCTGATTGTTATGCGCAATGGTCGCGCTGCCCCCAAAAAAGGTTGAAACTGCTCCCAACTACTTTTTAGAACGAAGGATAGACGAGACTCGAACCCTGCTTGTTCATACACTGACAACCCCTGCTCAGTGAGCTGCGCTACGTGACCATGATTAGGAATAAATCGTAAGCAGCTCCCAGCCCGCATGAAAAGCCGTGCGCTGGACCCACGTTACAGTATAGCAGCCCCGCTGATCATAATCATCACTCACCACTCACTACTTCCTGATTGCGGCGCACCCAACAAGAACCTCACACTGCGCATGTTATTGTAGCTGCTGCCTCTGACGACTCTCTCTCGTCAGTCTGCCACGTCTCATCGAGCGGGCTCGAGTGGTCCTGTACAGCCCGCATAAGATGAAAAAAACACTGCTGGTTGCTCCTACGACAATCCCATCGCCCCACCGGTGATCTAAGATAACGACCTTGAGGAACCTGCAATAAACGATCCCAGCGCCTTCTGGTGCTCCACACTGACGACCTTGAGGAACCTGCAACAGGCTGGGGGAGCGAGGAGCAAAGAGGACAACTCCTCGGCTCCCCAGCTTTTTATGCTACCTCGGCAGCCACGCCAGTTCTAGCCGGCCTGGCGTTGTCCACACGTGTGACCCGGAAGTGATCATAATCACTTCCGGCTCACTTTGGGACCCGCGGCCAATCGCGATCAAGGTGCACCTGTCGTCTCACTACTGCACATGACAGGCCCGCCTCTGTGGTTGTCGGGGGACAGCATGACCGCCATATTTTTGGGTGTCCGATGCCGGCCCCGCTTTTTCTCCATTCGCTGGCCAGAAGCCTGAACTCAGCACACATGGCAGAAAAACCGTAACATGAAAACCAAATGAGGCTGGCTATTGTAAAAATAAACATTTAACCACATTTCAATCTTCCGGCTCCAAGTGATGAGGAGAAACACAATGAATCTCTGCCAAAAGCAAAGTCAGATGTGTTAGCCTGTTAATCTCCCTGCTCGTCCTGTGCATTATGGTGTGGAGAGCAGGCAGAATAGAAGGTGGCTGACAGTCTTAAACATTTGGCTGGTTCAGGGCCTTGTGGGAACAGTCAATTTGCGCAGGACCCAGAAGAGTTTATAACTCAGTTGAATGTCCAAATTATCTAACATGCAAGCACATTTTTTGTATTTAAGTTGAATGAGGCGGTGTCTACACGGTATAAAGTTGTGCTCGTGCCACATTTGAGAAGCCTATTGCACGATAACAGAGCTATGTGTTTGTACCTCTGATCTCTCCTAAGAACACTTCCCCCACAAAGAGTATTGATTCATGCAGTATGTTTACTAGTTCTGCCAAACTCTAACTGTTGAAAAGTAAATTGCTTCAAGGGAATTGTTTGATTGTGGTGCTTATTTTGTCTTTGTTCTTCTCTCCTGGTTTGCTGCCATTTACTTTATTTTTTTCAAAAAAGGAACATTTTTAATTGTTCTTGTTTATCTTTTTGTTAGCTTCGTTGAGTATTCTTTCACTACCTATTTCCTCATGTGTTGTCAGCTGGCCCTATGGCAAACATCATCAAAGGGAAGCTAAGGCAGCATAACAGAGACACATAACCAATGCGAAACTTAATTCTTCTCAGAAAATTGAGAAAATATGGCTTGCAAATATCTGATCTGAAACAAAACTTAGGTAAACACGCACTTCCTGAGGAAACAACCTTGCTGGTCTAATGGGCTCTAATGAAATGCAGGCCTGACTGGACACCGTTCAACCACCCACACGTCTGGCGCTCACCAGATGACAGTATAGTGGTCATGATGGTGAAACGAAGGCAGCGCATCAAACCTGTACTGGACAGGCCGCGTGGGGAGGAGGGTCGCAATCCGATGGGCAGTTAGATCCCTCCTCAAAATTCCATTTAGAGGCCCACTCTACGTTGACATGTGGAAACATTTGAGGGTTGAAAAAAGATGTATCGAATCAACTCCTCTGTCAAATCATTAATTGGTTGCTGTGAGACGTGCTCTCTTCTTATTCCATTAGGTTAATTGGGAATTGGTTGGTCTTTCCTTTATTTGCCCGCTTGAAAATCTCACACACTAATGGTATTCTTGACAATGTGTTAGACGAAATGTGTACTAGCAACACTTTGCTGTGCCTCAGTTTTCCTAACAATCACTTTAAACAGATGCCGTTCTCAGGTGCACTTTCTATGCTTTTATTAACCTGGTGCCGTATTGTTATAGACTTAGAAGTAAAGTAAAGTGTTTTTTGCTTTTTGGGGCCTAAACAAGCTTAAAACGCTAGCCATTTTACCACTTAAATAGAGCTCAGAACTCTCCAGTTATAAAAATAGCAACAGCGATTTGAAGTGAAGAGTTAAACCAGAAATAAGTAGAGAAAATCATTGCTGAGAAGCAAGAAGCTACAGGACTTATGAAAAAAAGTTTCGTCGAATTTGGGAGTTCACCTTTAATTATTTAATTTATGGATGCTGACACAACCGCTGTTGTTCTGGCAGCAGCTAGTTGTATTTTTTACAATATTTATTTGTTGTCGTTTTTTGGCTGACATTTAGTAAATTAGATTTAGCATCTGTTCAGTAGGAATGATTTCCAGATCATTTTGAATGTACAGGGGAATGGACTGATTACGAAGGTTTTATCATTAGAGGATGCTTAAGATAATTATGGCAAACAGAAATACTTGCACGTGTTAATATTTCGAGACTGTGAAACGTGCAAGTGATGCCAAAGGCGCCGGCCCTGACGTTCTTAAAATCGACATATTGGTAAATGCACATCTTCCATTCTGGTAAACGTGGTTGAGCAACATGAAACAACAAATGGTGAGAATTAACTGAACAGTCCGACAATGATACCTAATATAGAATTAACTGTTATCAGCTGAACAATATACCTTTGACCAAAAAAACTTCTAAAGTCCCGAATATACAACATGTAATAGAGAGCAGGAAACAGGGCAGTGTAAACATTCGGCTCTGCTGGTGTAAATTGATACCCAGTCAACTTTCGTTTTGAAAACAGATTCCTCAGATTCTTCAAGGAGGAGTAAAACTCTAAGGGGTAAATTCACAAGAACGTGTGCAAAGCATCAACAAAAAAAGCTAACGCAACTTTACACATGGCAGCCTATCGCGGGAAAATAACCCCGTGTCAACGTGGAATTCACAACAAGGCGGTACCATGCGATAGTCTGCCGAATGTCCGCGATACAGCCACCTCGACGGAGATAAAAACACAAACCGCAATGCGAAAAAGCATGCAATGGGCCAAAGCGCGATGAGGAAATAAGCAATAAGCAGCGCCAGGCCTGCAATACACACATGGCAGGTGGGAAAAATTACTATAAAAGTAGAAAAAACACTCAAAAACAAGCTGACGAACACCCAAGCAGCATGGAGGCAACCGGAGCAGGCGCACAGGATGAGCGCAACCCCACAAGCACCCCGGATGACTAGCTTGGGGACAAGGAATGGCAAGGACAAGAAGAAGAGGAAGACGAAGTTCAGTCCGCAGTAAAACAGGATCCTGGCCATGGAGGTGATGGAACACCATCAATAACTGTTCGTCACCTCCAATGTGTCATTGGGCACAAAAAATGGGATATGGCGGGACGTCTTTGGCAAGATGAATGCCGTCGGAGAGCACAAGAGGTGAATGGATGAGGCCAAGAGGTGATGGATTGACATCAAGCGCAAGACCAAGGAGAAACTTGCAGCCAACAAGAAGGCAGCAATGCAGACTGGAGGTGGGAGCCTAGTACCACAGCTCGTGCTGGATAACATGGAGGAGCTGGTGTCAACAGTCACGGTGCTTAAATTGGAACATTTTGAGTCCAGGTGCTCAATTTTGTTTAGGAGGCCACATATAATTCCCCTGGCTCCACCCACTTCCTCCATGGGCTCCACTCACTTACTGCATTGTATCTACCGACATCCTCAACTGGCACTTCTCAAAGCCATATGTAATACCTGATATAGATTTCATCAAGGGAGCCTTCCTCAAGTAAGGTTTTGAAAGGAGGTGCTCCCACCCGCCGTCCCTGAGAAAATGTTGAAAGTATTGAAAGCAAAAAAGCATTTAAAGCACTATTTTGGAATAAATTGGCTTAAAAGACTAATACAACTTCTGCAATGTAACAAATTGGTTAGGGTTGACTTTGCTAATAACAATTTATTTTTTACCCAAACAAACCCATTTTAGTAAAACTAGGATAGTCAAAGACTGGGGAAAAACATAACTTTCTAACCTGTGCCATGCTGTTTGCATTTAGCGCTTTGATAGTAGTTCATAGCTCACTGTGCTAGAAAATGATTGCAACTTATGAACTGAGAATAACAAATGGACCTCTGTGACAAAAGCAGCAGCCTACTGAGCATTACACATGAAATACTGTTCTATCATCTGATGGTACACGTTCTTTTCAGGAGGCGTAATATATATATTACCGGAGAATGAACCTTACCTGTAAGGATTAAAAGGTGTTCGTAACAAACAAGTGTGTCTCTTGTACTCAGATCCTTTATTCATCATGTGCCTTGAAGCAACATTTACCTGATTTCTATCCTCTCTTTTGGCAAGCACCAATACACAGAAGCACAGGTATGGTACTTTCAGATTTAGGGGTGGGAATTGTCTGAGGTATATTACGCACTCACCATAGCCTCAAGTCTACATCTCAGTGGTGCACATCTCAGTGTCCAATACGCGTGCATTCACTACCAATGCGATAAACAAAAGCATTGTGTCACCACCACTGCTCTTTAAATCAATCAAGGAGTCTTTTGGTTAGCGCTGCTCACAGGCGCTCCTCGTAAATACTGTAAACTCTTGCTTGGGAGAAATGTTTTTGCCAGGACATGCACATTGGAAGTCTAATCATCGCTACCGAAAACAAAGATGTGAACCGAAGCACACTTCCTACCTTGGTTCAGCCGGGAGTCTCTGCAA
This sequence comes from Lissotriton helveticus, assembly GCF_964261635.1. Taxonomy (NCBI): domain Eukaryota; kingdom Metazoa; phylum Chordata; class Amphibia; order Caudata; family Salamandridae; genus Lissotriton; species Lissotriton helveticus. The sequence goes on from NC_136059.1 coordinate 407,859,931, forward strand.
TGCTTGAGAGCCGGAATTGCTCTAAAGAAAAGCATGTGACTCTGGGCATGACCTGCTTTTAAACAGGGGCCGTAAACTCCTGAAGTCTCACGAGATGTTGCTTGGCGCGACCTGCAACTTGAAAACAATGATCTTAATGGCTCCCTGCATTGAAGGGCATTATTGTCAGGTATGTGACGTCCTGTTTATTAGGGCACATGCAAACCTACGAACATACAGGCATTTGCAAAGGCTGTTTAATAATGCCATAATAGTGTCCCAGTGCAGGAAGATCAGCGCACTTGCTGCATTACTTGGATTGGCATTCCTGACATAAATCATTTGTGTGGCGCAGAGTAGCGTTCTGTCAGAGTGCAAGCATGCCAGTTCTTTTGCTCTCACACTTAGTGTCTCACAGAATGTCGTAGTCCTACTAGTCATAATTTAGTGCATATATTGCCAGGGCATACATTACAGTGAACGTTGGTTTGAGGACATTCTATGGGGGGGGGGGTTGCCTGACGGACCATGACACCGAATAAAGAGAATGCTCAGCTGTAGTCCTGGCCCTATAAAATAATTTCCGGTGCTTAGTACCGGAAAGCACTGGCACAAATTAACCACTGGACAGTCATCTGTGTGGAGACTGTGGCCGGAGTCGGGGTACCGGACACTGCTCGACGGGACACAACACAACTGCAACATGGTGAGTGACCACCAGATACTGGGGCGACGGGTGGAGATGGTCACAATGGCACACATGTACAATCAAGCAGAGCACAGTGCACACCCACAATGACTCTGGGTCATGGCCCTGATCTACAGAATGTCACAATGTACAATGCCATGCTGTCTGAATGTCAACATGTACCATGCGGCTACATACAGGTGGACACATTGTAATACACCATCTCTCCTTCACATTGCAGAGGCACCGTCAACACCTCCTGCACAGCAATCCCAGCCACTCTTCACTGATGATGAGGAGGACACCCCCAGTATCGACACCCAAGCACTCCAAGACATAAATGACATCATCCACAACTCACCTCCAGGATCAGGGCAGCTCAGCTGCACCGAGGAGACCTCACCCACTACCCAAACCACCCAGCAGGAGGAACCCACAGCCCCAGCAGTCTCCGAAAACTCCTAGGAAGAACCCATGGCCTTCTAACGCCGTGTGCTGGAGGGCTAGATGGAGACGGCTGAGCAGGTGCGGGTGGGGTTCGACCTCATGGCTACCAAACTGGACACAATCCATGGGTGTCTAGGTCCCATCAGGGACCAGCTCTAGTCCCTAAAGGACACGCATGGTCCGCTCCATGGTCTCCAACAAGCCCTGACTGACATCGCTGGAGTCATGACGTGGAGAGAAGAAAACCTGTCCACTCAGACTGGCTCCAGCGATCCCGGCCGTGAGTGGCACACATGCGAAGACTCATGGACGACATGGTGCGGATGGAGGCAGAAAGGATGGCAGCCTCCTCTGCACATCAGCGGAAATGTAGCTGGGATCTACCCTGCCCTGCAGATCATCATCATGGCATTGCTGCCTCAAGCCATGGTGCTGATGAATGCTGCTGCCCCCGCACCATCCACATCTCTGCCCCCTGGTGTGTCAGTGCCTCACAGTGTGGCAGGCGTATCCACTCCAGCACCTGTGTCACTGCCACACAGTGCGGCCGACAATCCTCCTCCAGCCCCTGATGTGTCAGTGGCACACAGTGCCGCAGCTGGTACTGCAAAACCCACAGGTGGGGCAGAGCACACATCCGAGGACGAGGACGTGGATGGGATTGTGTTCAGAAGGAGGTACTAGAATTCATTTCCGTCACCTGGCCTGTTTCTGCTTGGTGCCACACATGGCCCCATGACTTTCCACTGACCCGTGATACACTCCGCTGCACTAACCTTGGACCGCGTCATGGACTGCCATATCCTGTTTGATGACCAATGACACAGCGACCAGACTGCGGACTGTACCGCTCCTCTTCCACAGTACTTGTCATCCACGGATGGACTCTGGCTGGCCCTCCAAGGGCCCATATTGTATAGTGGGCTTGGCATGGCCCTGTACTGCTCCGGCTGCAATAAACATCCAGTAACGCACTGCTGTGTCATGTCTTTCATCATTCATGTATGAAAGTGTGGCTGAATGTAGGGACGGTGATTTCCCTTACGTTAATAATGCTCATCTAGTGGGATGCCAGTCACAGTGTGCTACGTTGCCTATTGTGTTCCGGGTGCAATGGACACTACAACAGGGACACACGCATTAGTCACTTCCTTGTCCAGACATGGACTGAACCATGCCCAGAGCCCCCGCGCCATTGTTGCAATCCTTGCGCTGGTCCGACGTACGGCAGGCCAGACCACTCCGCTTACGGTCCGAGGGGGGTCCACATAGCTATCTGTTGCAGGAGTACTCGCTGGTGGTGTGCAGGTCACTGGTCTAGTTGTCAGCCACTCCCTGAGGACAGGTTTGCACACACACCACAACCATCTGGCACAGGCGTCACAGGCCATGTGACCCCACAAATATAAGGGGCCAACAACATCACATTCCCCTGTGCCGTTATTGAGTGGATGACAGATGTTCCACGTTTCTCAATCATAAAGGGCCCATGAGTTGTTGCACACAGGCTTGGTGGGACCGGAAACCTTGCAGCCGTCACAGGCCTACCGCCATGTGGCGCTGACTGGCGTTGCACAGGGTTAATGGCACCGAAATAGCTGAGCAGGTGTGCAGCATGCATTTATGATGTGCGCACTGATGTGGTCTCGGCCATTGATGACTCAGGACTCAGCGTCATGTGTGGGACCTGCTGGCCGCGGGGCAGGCCCGCATGATGTGGACAATGCCATGGTGGCGGTACCCAGGCCTGGAGCTTGCACTGGCACGTGATGTCCCTACTGGTGGACACACCGGAGGCACGGAGGCAGCAGGTAAACAGTGGGACCTGTGTGCGCAGGGGTGGCAGTGTCTCTCTCTCGCTCCCTTCCTTTCCTTCTCTCTCTCTCACTCTCTCTCCCTTCCCCCTCTCTCTCTCTCTCTCGCTCTCTCTCTCTCTCTTTCTCTCTCTCTCCCCCTCCCTTTCCTTCCCTCTCTTTCACTCTCTGGCTTACTTTCCTTCTCTGTGTCTCTGTGTCATGCTCCTTTGATGTGTGCATGGCACACGTCCTGATTTTGTGCTTTATTTTCCAGGCTGTGATGTCGAGATTGTCATTGAAGGACCCTACAGGAGTCTTCCGCATTGGGGTTTTGGTTTGTATTTCAATAAAGTTTTTGGTTGTTACTTCAGTGCTGTGTGACTTTTTCTCGTTCTTCTGGCCGCACATGTGTGTATTTATTTTGGCAATGTGCGTCATCATGCGCTTTTTGTGGCTCTTGTGTCGTGCACGGTAAGTGTATGTCAAGGGGGAGCGATGGGGGGGCTGGGGGTAGTGGCGGGGGATGCTGTGGCGCTCATGGGTATCGGAACTGTATCATCATAGTCTCCATGGCATCTGTGGGTCTTCAGGTGTGGCTCTTGGCTGGGCTCCCTTTCATGCTGTGGGCAGTAGTCTTGCTTAGCACCAGCAAAACCCAGGTGATAAATCCCTGGTGCTATCGCGGCTTATCGCCTGTGTTTGTTGCACTATGCAGATCTGGCAGTTTATTGTGAAAGTGGTGTTGTGTTTTTTTCTGTGTTTTTCCATGGGAACGCCTACTCTGTATCTCATTAGGGTTAGTTGGTGGTATCCACCATGGAGAGGAATTTTGGGGCAGTTATCACGGGAATGCTGGTGATGTCTGCAGTTTGCACCAGCTTGTGAATGGGGTGTTAAATCTATCTCCACTTTTGATGCGTTAAGGAGGAGATAAATCGGAGATAAGTCCTTGTGCATATCCCCCTAAGTGACGTAAAGTTACTTACATGCACAATTTCTGAAAATTCGGTAATAATTATATAAATGGTTTCAATCACATAAGTAGATATTGACAGTAAAGTTCGGGGCACCAGTGGCTGCTTTTTATGTGCACACTGCCTATCCTGAAAGCATACTCAACAGCTGTGTTTTTGTCAGTCACCTCTTGAACATCGAATGTTCATCAGAAATTTGTGTAACATGTGGCTAAGAGGTACCTTACAGCATCGTACAACGGAGTGACATGTGCATTGGTTCAATGGCATCTCAGACATATTCACTCGATGCTTGTTCCAACACAATGGAAATGCTTTACCCTACAGTGACTGCATTTATGTAGAAGTTATGTAGTATATTTTGGACCTGGTTAGGAGTAGGCCATTATTGCCTCTAATAAAAATCCCACCCAAAGGCATTTATAATTTATCAGATGCAATAATTATTGCATAATCTGAAATATCAGGAATAAAATGCAGAGTGTAGTTACTGAGTGCAATAAATATCACCATATTGTGACAACAGGTATTTGCACAGGGATCACAATTTAACAAGCCACTTGTAATTTAGGGGCTGATTATGACTTTGACACAGTTGTGTTGGATCTCTGTCGGCGCGGCTGCGCCTAAACCATGCAGAGACCACCGCCTAATCACAAGTTTTTCTTATGCAGGCGGTGGTCTTTTTGCTGTTCCCATGGCGGTGCCAGAAAAACAGGCACTGCAATGGGAATGGCAAAAATGTTACAGCAAGGCATGGACGGTGATGTTCATGCTGTGCTAGAATTGGGGGTGATAGCAGACAGGGGGGCACATGTTGTGCCCCTCTAAATGCATCCCTACGACAGGAGGTTTCTGGAGGCCCTATAGGGCCCCCTTTGATCCTCCACCACCAGCCTTTTCATGGCGGGGAGCACACCATGAAATGGCTGGGGGTGGAGGAACTCATAATATGCTCAGCAGGACTGAGCAAGTCCCTCTTAGCATATTACATTGGGCCTCTGATGCACCACGGCCAGGGAACGGCGGTTCCCTGGCGCAGACTGCAGTCCACTGCAGGTACGACTTTTGAAAGTTGTAATCCATCAGGCGTTGGACCGCCACTGGTATGCCACCATGAGTGCGGTGGTCGGAAGACCACCCGCACTCATTATCAGTCCCTTAGTTAACTTCACGTCATCTTGCAAATGATGCCAGTTGTGCTCTTTTTCCACATCTTCTCACACCCTTCCAAGATAATTGTAACCTGTTGCGTGAGACTGGCCTTACATGCCGCCATGACCTGTGAACTATATCTTGGTTCCCAGAGTAGAGCACAGGACCAAGGTTAGGGTCCCCAGTTGCATGATCAGTTATTTGCGTAATTTGTAGGTTTCTCCTTCACTGGATTTGCACTGTGCTTGTAAAATCTCTTGCAGTTAATAAATCTTAAAAGGGGGTTCTTATCAGTTCCTGTCACCAAATTACGGTCTTCATTAGCTTTCGTGTGGAACTTTTTTTTGCTAACTTTCCCTGGCTGAACGCATTAATGATACTTCCATCAAAAGTGTTCACACTGTTTAAGCCCCATTCACTGTCAAGATAAGATCTCTCCCCAGGGCAAAGACAGACTGCTTCTAACAGTATGCTGTAATGCTTGCTTTTTATTACTTAGTTGTGTAAAGCAGATGCTTGAGCCTTAAAACATTTGTGGCCTTTCCTATTCATGCCTCTGTACCTTTCTTTGCACTTTATGGGCATTATCGAATTGTTGTGATTCAACTTAATCTATTTGGTCATTATGATAACATTCTAAATGTTGTAATAAACATCGCATGTTAAAAATGAAGGTAATATATAAGAGCCATGCTATATTTTACTAATAAACAGGCAGTCACAAATGCAGTTACCTTGCAGACAACCGGGTCATGATTTGAATGGTGTAGCAGGTGCAGTTGCACTGGGCCCTAAAGTTGCCAAAACTCCTCTAAACACATAATATTGCTATATTTGACTACTACGCAGACACTCACAATTGCAGTTGCCTTGTAGTTAAAAGGGACTTTATTTGAATGGTGCAGCAGGTGCAATGGCACTGGGGCCAAACGCTCTAGAGACCCCACTAAACCCAGATTATTGCTATATTTTACTACTAAACAATAACTATATACCTTATCTAGAAGACAACAGGGTTATGATTTTAATGGGGCAGCAGAGTGCAATGACACCAGGACCAAAATCTGTCGGCACCCCACTAAACACTTAAAATTGCTATATTTTACTACTAAATAGACAATCACAAGTGATGTTACCTTGCAGACAACAGGGTCATGATTTGAATGGTGCAGCAGGTGCAATGACACTGGGCTAATAAGTTAAAAGACCCCCTCTAAACACCTAATAAGGCTATATTTTTCAACTAAACAGGCAGACATAGGTGCAGTTATCTAGCAGGAAAGAGGGTCATGATTTGAATGGTGCAGCAGGTGCAGTAGCGCCAGGACCAACAGATCTAGCCACTAAACAACTAATATTGCTGTATTTTATTTGCAGTGGCTCCGGACCCAAAAGTTGTCAGAACGCCTCTAAACACCCGATATTGCTATATTTAACTGCTATATAGGCAGGCACTACTTAAGTTATCTTTCAGTTAAAATGGGCTAGATTTGAATGGTGGGGCAGGTGCAGTTGAACCAGGGCCAAATGATCAAAAGTCCCCCCTAAATGCAGAATGTTGCTACATTTTACTACCAAACTAAAGTGCAGTTAGCTAGTAGGCGCAGGGGCAATGATTTCAATGATACTGCAGGTGCACTAGCATGGGGCCCAAACCTGTTCAGAGCTCCCACAAACACCTAATATTGCTATTTGTAACAACTAAATAAGCAGTCACAAGTGCAATTCACTTGCAGTCACCAGGGTCGTGATTTAAATGGTTGAGCAGGTGCAGTGAAACCAGGTCCCAAAGCTCTAGGAACCCATCTAAACACCAAATATTGCAATATTTTACTACTGAACAGGCAGTCACAAGTGCAGATACCTTACATGCAATAAGGTCATGATTCGAATGATGCAGCAGGTGCAGTGGCATCGGGGCCAAAAGTTGTCATAACTGTTCTAAACACATATTATTGCTATTACAGCAATTCATTCTATTACTTCACTTTTTTGCTAATATTTAACTGCACTATACCACTGGTAGCAGCACAATATATTGACTTGTTGTAGATAAAGAAGATATAACACTTTAGCAGACTTTCTGTAACCGATATTGTACAACTTCTCAGCAAGATATAACTTACAACCAAAAGCAGCTCATTATTAAAAACATAAGTGAAACCTAATGCATTTACCAAGGCTTGTTTGGACGATGCTTTATTGAGGATCAACAGTGTCTTCTTGATGATTTCTGGGCTATTACACTTTCCACATACTAACCTGAGACAGTACTGTGTCACTGCCAAAATGGCACAATCAAAAAACATACGAACAATTTATTACTCTTCACTTTCTCATTTTTTAATCACATTTAAAACATTCACATGGTTAATTATGTTACTTGTTTTACTCTTTAAATGCTGTCTCATATAAATAAAAACAACTCCTGCCACCATATAACCTATTTCCTATGTTTATTGAGACTAATGTATGCAGGCAGAGAACTCATTACCAGGGGCAAAGATGCGGAGATCGTTTTTGTGCAGGAAGGGGCACCTTCCTGCACAAAAACAATCACTGCATGCATTTTCCTCTTTCAATGTGTGCTGTAGAATGCAGCACACATTTAAAGAGGAAAAAAACGAGGAGAAATTGTTTCATTTGCGCCTGCTTACGCCTCCCCTGGGTTGGCGTAGCATTCACACGCATTTCCAGATTTACGATTCCTCATAAATCTAAAAATGTGTCTTGTTCCATCGGTGTTGCATGGGAATACCCACAGCAACACCCATGGAACGCACCTTTCACTCAAAGAGCTGCATGTAAAGGGGTCATTTTTAAAAGGACAGGAAAAGCCACGAAGGGTGGCTTTTCCTGTCCTTGTAGATAAGGAGCAGTAAAATACACCACGAGTACATCGCAAAAAGTGACGTACTGGTGGCGCAGGGGGCTTGTAAATCTGCCTGCAGATATTTTCAATACTTTTCCTTTTTAATACAAACATATTTGTATTTCTGTTTAATAAAAGATGGAAAAGAGTGTAAAATGGGCAATACCTCAAATAATATATGTACTTCAATTCACAGCAATCACAAAAATAATGTTTCGCGCCCTTCCTCCCTCATCCAGTTCCTTCATTCCATCCTTCACCTACAACAGTAGCCTCTTTAATGTCCTTTATTCCATGACTTGTATTTGCTTTGTTTATCTTTGTTCAAAGAAGTCCAGCGCTCTTCTTCTTGTCAGGAGTCCAAGCGATGGTATGGCTTTTGATAATTTATAAAGAGGTTTCCATTGATCTTAGCACGAAGTATGAAATCCTTCTAAGTTGCTAATCATTTTCTCCATGGTCAATATTGTCCATAAACTATGGATCTCTGAGATGGCAGTGGCAACTCTAATTTCTTTCACATAATTCAGTAGCTGTCTTTGCTGCTGCTAAACATTGGAAGGTCATCTACTATTCTATTTTTGGAAATACGGTCAAAATTTGTAGGCATCAGGGCTATGATGTATATGCGTGCTTCAAAAGGTAAAGGGAAGCGCAGGACCTGAAGCACAGTGTTGACCACCTCTTTGAGAATGGGGGAAGTTTAGAGCATTTCCAACTAAGATGCATGGTAGCTCCTACTTCCCTGCACCTCCTACAATGCCCTCCCGCCCTACCCTCCTTTTTCTATTAAGGAGTTCATCATTGCACTGACACATATTATCTTCTATCACACAGGCTAAACATTTATTAGTAAGTACGTAAACCTAAGTGTGTCACTATCAGGTTAATTGTTGTATGTCTAAAAATATGTTATTCCATGCATTGGTATTTCCTAGGCTTCGAGGAAACAATTGATATACGAAAAAATATTTTGTATTTCCTTACAGAAGCATTTGTTCATATTTACTAACTTTCTAAAAGTAGTACTTTTAGAATGGCAATATAAAATCAGACTTCACATTAAAGTTAGGAATATAGGGGCACATGCATCATTGTAGGATTTTGCACTTCCTAAATTGCGAAAATTAAGGAATCGCAATTTAGGAAGTGCAAAATCCTATGCATCAAGAAATCCTAAAAGTTTTTAGGATTTCTTAATTTTCGGAAATTGCGATTCCTTAATTGCGAATCGCAATTAAGGAATGGCATTACATTGATTCCTATGGGCCTGGAGGCCCATAGGAATCAATGCCGTTTTGCATTTCTTTTTTTTGGAATTCGCAATTTGTTGATGCATTGCAAGGGTGCAGAGGGGTGTCCAAAGGACCCCCCCCTGCACCCCTGAAATGTATTTTAAAGTGCATGTTTCACACACACATGTCCTAAGGACATGTGTGTGTGTAACATGACACTTTCCAAAATGCATTTCTGTGCTTTTTTAAAGAATTTCGCAAATTAACACGAGGGTCAACCTCGTGTTAATTTGCACTTCCTATTTCAAAATTCGCATTTTTTAAAAAATTGATGCATTGCATTTAAGGAATCGCACAAATGCGATTCCTTAAATGCATTCGCATTTTTAGGAAATGCAAAAAAAAGCGAATTTTGAAAAATTGTTTCATGCATCCCAAAAACGTATTTAGGAAGCGCAAACGGCCGAATTTACCGATTCGCACCGTTTGCACTTCCTAAATAGGTTGATGCATGTGCCCCATAATTTGTGATTCCAGCGACACCAAACCTGAACTGATTATGTCTGCCCATTTGAAAATCACACTCATAAAATATAATGAGGCAACTCCAGTGTAATCCCATGGAATTATAACAGTAGTCAAACAATAATTTGAGAGGTTTTCACTTCCAGGGAATGTAAAATTTAAAATTACATGTCCTACCTTTTAAATATATGGCGCTTTGATATCTGGGATGTCCAGAGCCTAACCTTTTGGTCCTGGCAAAAGGTTTATTTTGCCAGGTCGAAATAGCAGTTTAAAACTGCACACACAGGCTCTCCAGGGGCAGGTCTGAGACATGTTGAAAGAGCTACTTAAATGGGTGGCACAATCAGTGCTGCAGACCCAATAGCAGTATTTAATTTACTGGTCCTAGGTACAATTAACACTTCCTTGCTACAGATGTATAACTAAATTAAATATACCAATTGGGGATAAGCCAATATTTACATGATTAGAGGAGAGAGCACAAGCACTGGTTAACAGTGGTAAAGTACACAGAGTCTCAAGGCCAGCAAAAGCAAGATCATCAAAAAGTGGATAAGGAATGCAAAAAGTTGGGGAGAAGACAACTATAAGGCTGACAGGTTTAACATAACTCAAAAGAATTCTCGACACTTCAACTATGTGTTGGGTGTAGTTCTGTGGGGCTACAAAAACTTGTCTTTTACATTCAAGCATTAGTGCATTAAACTATGTTCACTTTTGACGCCTATGGGTGGGTAAACAAACCTTGTAGAGCTGAGCAACAGACTCAGTTAACACAACACTGTGGTGGTTGGATCCTATCCTTTGGTGACTAGAATTCAGAATTTTCTAAATTCTAACACTATGTAGTGGCAAGCCTTTCGTCAGATCTTCGCATAAACCTTCCAAACTTTTGGTGGTTCGTATGGCTTCAGGGCTTAGTTTTGCAAAGACTTGTGAAGGGATCAGTGCAGGTCCAGTTGTGACTGGGCAATTGGTTTTATGGTAAAACGGGGTTCTTTTGCCAGTAGCCAAATAGGAGGTCATCAAACTGACCTTTGGAGGGAGCATGTCCTGTCCTGCTAAGCTCCTATCAGGTTACACCAGTCAGGGTCCGGTGGCCCCTTCTGATCTACGGATCTGTAGATATATTCTGCCATCAGATCTCAGTTTCAATTTTAACTCTGAGCATTTCTTTAAACACAGGGGATGCATAACAAACATTACACATAAAAAGGGATGAGTAAACGGGTTCTCCATTGTGCAGAGCCTGCACACCGACACAGAGATGTGCTTAAAACTGTTCCTGGGGTAGCTTTCCTCTGACTGGATATGGAGTAAGTCTGACTGAGGAACAAATATTTGCCTTCTCTTGGTCTCACCTTACATTTGCCTGTGAGAGGCCACATCATTACAAGCTAATTACGTTGTAATTAATTAACTAATTAAATAACTGGTCTTCCTGCAAAGGGAAGAAAAACCCCACCCCACACCCAGGTTATTGTTTCTGCTCATGAGTAGTTTTCATATCTCATTAATGCCAGGTACTGGCAGATCAGCTGTCAGTAGGCTAATGCTAATTAGCCCACTGGAGACGCAGGCAGATAAAAGGTAATTTTCTCAAAATTAGTTCTCCAAATGTCCTTAAAAAATCTGACATTACCATTACATTGGATTTTGAGGATTAAAATAGTCCTTGAATGACTGTTAGCTGTTTCCTGTCATCAGTAACAGATTGCAGTTCATACCTTTGTTAGAAATGGGGGTCTATGGTTGGCTAGGGTATGCACCTAAACCAGGCAGAAAACACCACTCTAGTCAGGGTAGGGGAATTACACATCCACGATAACCCCTGCTCACCGCCTTAGTAGCTTGGCAGAGCTGTCCGGCTTATCCCAGCGACAATGTGTAAAGCGTTTGCGCAAAACACACATACAAGTAATAAACTAGGCACGCCACAAGAACAGACTCCACACAAGGTTATATAAAAATATCCTTTGTATTGTACATAAAACACTTTAGACCATAATCACATAAATCACTGTGCCACTAGGCACTTGTCATGACGTCACATAGATCATACAATCGCTTTGCCAACCAGGCAATTGTCATAACATCACAAGGTAGTGCATTCAAGTAGATTGTCAAAGAAGGGGGGATGGGGTAATGAAGGAATATGTCCATGGGGTCCCAGATAGACCGTCCTTCCTAAAGACCACTTTGGATGGTGGAATATCCAAAGAATTTGTAGAAGAAGCCTCGCTGACTTATCGTGACATACTTCATAATAGGCGTCTTTCCACACCCAGGTAAGATGCTACTACCTGGGCAGATACAACCAATGATGTTATGGGAGTTCTTATATAAAATATTGACTGGTCATGCAGGGAACCAGATGGGTGATGTTAAAAATACCTACAGGTATACCCAAACATGGGTGCCTGGGGTATAAGATAAAATTGAGCCTAAGTGGGGTTTATTTTTTATTCAATTGGTTCAATTGTACCCTCTTTATAGTGCCAACATGTTTTGGTCATCCACGTGAGCCCTCATGGGTCTGGGGCCTTCTGCAGGGCTGGAATATCTACTCATGGGTATCCCTCCTCTCTTTTCAACACACTTTTCATGCAAAAATTAGGCCTTTTGCACGCACCTGTGTATTCTATGTCCCAGTAGTATTTCTACAAGGAAAGAAGACAAAAGAAAGGAAAGGAAGAACTCGTGGAAAGATTCTCCTACATTAAAAAAAGGGAGGAGTGGAATACTGCCACCATGAACTGTTCTGTATATTCACAACTAGTATTCAGTAATTCATTATATCCTGAATGTGTGAAATTTCCTCCGTCTTATTCTTTGGAATAGTGAACTCTATAACTATAATTGAAAAACTATATTAAAAAAACTGTATTTTATTGTGATGCGATAACACCAGAGAGTTTAAGGACACTAACGGTGTACTCTTCCACCACACAGCATCTAGTGCATGAAAAAACTCAAATAAACATGCTTTAGTGATGGCTTAAGACAATTGTGCCCAATTCATGAATACACCGGCACTGCACTAATAAAGACAACCTGTTGTTGCACAAGAAAATACACATTTCAGAAACTCACCCCCAGTCACAGATCTGGGTTGAATTCATCATCACTCTTTAGCTCACTTCGCCACCTCAGTTCAGACACTGCTATATGCAAATCAGTCTTGACCATGTTCCTCATGGGAACAGTCCTGCCCGAACTACCAATCCATGTCTTCCCTGGACCAGAAACAAGTATCCTGGGACCTGTTTTGGGCTAACAGCCCTCATCAGCCACACTAGCTTGAATCCAGTGGCAAAGTGAGCAAGGGACCCACGTCTGGGCAAGCCCTGCCAACTTAGAGCGCACAAAGCAAACACAAGGAGATGACGAACGAAGAACTGACATTTTTCAGACACTCACCCCCAGTCACAGATCTGGGTTGAATCCATCATCGTTCGTAGGTAATTCGCCACCTCCTTCAGACACAGCTATATGCAAATCAGTCTTGACTCTGTGCCTCATGGGAACAGTCTAGCCCTAACTGCTAAGCCAGGTCTTCCCTGAACCAGAAACAAGCATTCTGGGACCGGTTTCTGGGTAACCCCCTTCATCAGCCAGGCTAGCTTGAATCCAGTGGCAAAGTGAGCAAGAGAATCACGTCTGGGCATACCCTGCCATCTTAGGGCGAACAAAACAATCACAAGGAGATGATGGAAGGAGCACGGAAACTTTTTAGACACTCACCCCCAGTCACAGATCTGGGTTTTATCCATCATCATTGTCTAGCTCATTTCACCACCTCAGTTCCGACCCAGCTATATGCAAATCAGTCTTGACCCTCTGCCTCATGGGAACAGTCCAGCCCAAACTGCGAAGCCAGGCCTTCTCTGAACCGGAAACAAGCATCCTCGGTCTGGTTTCTGGGTATCATCTTCATCAGCCAGTATAGCTTGAATCTAGTGGCCATGTTAGCAAGGGATCCATGTCTGGGCATACCCTGCCAACTTAGGCGAACAAAGCAAGCACAAGGAGATGATGGATGAAGCGCTGAAACTTTTCAGACACTCACCCCCAGTCACAGATCTGGGTTGAATCCATCATCATTCTTTAGCTCACTTTACCACCTCAGTTCAGACCCAGCTATATGCAAATCAGTCTTGACCTTGTTCCTCATGGGAACAGTCTAGCCAGAACTGCCAAGCCAGGTCTTCCCTGAAACCGAAACAAGCATCCTGGGACCAGTTTCAGGGTAACACCCTTCATCATTCAGGCTACCTTGAATCCAGTGGCAAAGTGAACAATGGACTCACGTCTGGGCATACCTTGCAAACTTAGGGCGAACAAAGCAAATAAAGGAGATGATGGACGGAGCGCTAAAACCTTTCGGACACCCATCTCCCAGTCACAGATCTGAGTTGAATCAATCATCATTCTTGAGCTCACTTCGCCAATTCAGTTCAGACACAGCTATATGCAAATTAGTCCAGCCCGAACTGCCAAGCCAGGTCCTCCCTGAACCGGAAACAAGCATCCGGGGACCTGATTCAGGGTAACACCCTTCATCAGTCAGGCTACCTTGAATCCAGTGGCAAAGGAAACAAGGGACTCACGTTGGGTATACCCTGCCAACTTAGGGCGAACAAAGCAAATACAAGGAGATGCTGGACGGAGCCCTGAAACCTTTCAGACACTCACCCCAGTCACAGATATGAGTTGAATCCATCATCATTCTTTAGCTCACTTCACCACCTCAGTTCAGACCCAGATATATGCAAATCAGTCTTGACCCTGTGCCTCAAGGGACTAGTCCAGCCTGAACTGCCAAGTCAGGTCCTCCCTGAACCGGAAACGCGCATCCTGCGACAAGTTTCTGGCTAACACCTTTCATCAGCCAGGCAATCCTGAATCCGGTGGCAAAGTGAACAACGGACTCACGTCTGGGCATACCCTGCCAACTTAGGGCGAACAAAGCATACAGAAGGAGATGATGGACGGAGCGCTGACTTTTTTAGCCATTCACCCCCAGTCACAGCTCTGGGTTTTATCCATCGGCATTCTTTACCTCACTTCGTCACCTCAGTTCAAACCCAGCTATATGCAAATCAGTCTTGACCCTGTGCCTCATGGGAACAGTCCAGCCCGAACTGCAAAGCCAGGTATTCTCTGAACTGGAAAAAAGCATCCTGGGTTCAGTTTCTGGGTAAAACATTCATCAGCCAGTATAGCTTGAATCCAGTAGCAATGTGAGTCAGGGACCCACATCTGGAGATACCCTGTAAACTTAGGGCGAACAAAACAAGCACAAGGAGATGAAGGATTGAGCGTTGAAACCAATCTTTTCAGCCACTCACCCCCAGTCACAGATCTGGGTTGATTCCATCATCATTCTTTAGCTCACTTCGCCACTTCAGTTCAGACTCAGCTGTACGCAAATCAGACTTGACACTGTGCCTCATGGGAACAGTCTAGCCCGAACTGCCAAGCCAGGTATTCCCTGAAACCGAAACAAGCATCCTGGGACCGGTTTGAGGGTAACACCCTTCATCATTCAGGCTACCTTGAATCCAGTGGCAAAGTGAACAATGGACTCACGTCTGGGCATACCTTGCAAACTTAGGGCGAACAAAGCAAATAAAGGAGATGATGGACGGAGCGCTAAAACCTTTCAGACACCCACCTCCCAGTCACAGATCTGAGTTGAATCAATCATCATTCTTTAGCTCACTTCGCCAATTCAGTTCAGACACAGCTATATGCAAATTAGTCTTGACCCTGTGCCTCATGGGTCTAGTCCAGCCCAAACTGCCAAGCCAGGTCCTCCCTGAACCGGAAACAAGCATCCGGGGACCTGATTCTGGGTAACACTCTTCATCAGCCAAGCTAGCTTGAATCCAGTGGCAAAGTGAACAATGCACTCATGTCTGGGCATACCCTGCCAACTTAGGACGAACAAAGCAACCACAAGAAGATGATGGATGGGGAGCTGAAACTTTTCAGCCACTCACCCCTAGTCACAGATCTGGGTTCAATCCATCATCATTCTTTAGCTCACTTCGCCACCTCAATTCAGACCAGGGTATACACAAGTCAGTCTTGACCCTGTGCCTCATGGGACAGTCCAGCTCGAACCGCCAAGCCAGATCTTCTCTGAACAACAAACAATCATCCTGGGTCCACTTTCAGGGTAACACCCTTCATCAGCCAGTCTACCTTGAATCCAGTGGCAAAGGAAACAAGGGACTCACGTCTGGGTATACCCTGCCAACTTAGGGCGAACAAAGCAAATACAAGGAGATGCTGGACGGAGCCCTGAAACCTTTCAGACACTCACCCGAGTCACAGATCTGAGTTGAATCCATCATCATTCTCTAGCTCACGTCAGCACCTCAGTTCAGACCCAGCTATATGCAAATCAGTCTTGACCCTGTGCCTCATGGGACTAGTCCAGCCTGAACTGCCAAGTCAGGTCCTCCCTGTACCGGAAACGCGCATCCTGGGACAAGTTTCTGGCTAACACTTTTCATCAGCCAGGCAATCTTGAATCCGGTGGCAAAGTGAACAACGGACTCATGTCTGGGCATACCCTGCCAACTTAGGGCGAACAAAGCATACAGAAGGAGATGATGGACGGAGCGCTGACTTTTTTCAGCCATTCATCCCCAGTCACAGCTCTGGGTTTTATCCATCAGCATTCTTTACCTCACTTCGTCACCTCAGTTCAGACCCAGCTATATGCAAATCAGTCTTCACCCTGTGCCTCATGGGAACAGTCCAGCCCGAACTGCAAAGCCAGGTATTCTCTGAACTGGAAAAAAGCATCCTGGGTTCAGTTTCTGGGTAAAACCTTCATCAGCCAGTATAGCTTGAATCAAGTAGCAATGTGAGTCAGGGACCCAGGTCTGGAGATACCCTGTAAACTTAGGGCAAACAAATCAAGCACAAGGAGATGAAGGATTGAGCGTTGAAACTTTTCAGCCACTCACCCCCAGTCACAGATCTGGGTTGATTCCATCATCATTCTTTACCTCACTTCGTCACCTCAGTTCAGACCCAGCTGTACGCAAATCAGTCTTGACCCTGTGCCTCATGGGAATAGTTCAGCCTGAACTGACAAGTCAGGTTCTCCCTGAACCGGAAACAAGTATCCTGGGACCGGATTCTGGGTAACAATCTTCTTCAGCCAGGCTAGCTTGAAAACAGTGGCAAAGTGAGCAAGGAACCCATGTCTGGGCATACCCTGCCAACTTAGGGTGGACAATGCAAACACAAGGAGATGATGGATGGAGCGCTGACGCTTTTCAGACACTTACCTCGAGTCACAGATCTGGGTTGAATCCATCATCACTCCTTAGCTTATTTTGCTGCCTCAGTCCAGACATAGCTATATGCACATCAGTTGTGACCCTGTGCCTCATGGGAACAGTCTAGCCCAAACTGCCAAGCCAGGTATTCCCTGAAACCGAAGCAAGCATCCTGGGACCGGTTTCAGGGTAACACCCTTCATCATTCAGGCTACCTTGAATCCAGTGGCAAAGTGAACAATGGACTCACGTCTGGACAAACCTTACAAACTTAGGGCGAACAATGGCACTGGGGCCAAAAGCTCTAGGGACCCCACTAAACCCAGATTATTGCTATATTTTACTACTAAACAATAACTATATACCTTATCTAGAAGACAACAGGGTCATGATTTTAATGGGGCAGCAGAGTGCAATGGCACTGGGCAAATAAGTTATAAGACCCCCTCTAAACACCTAATAAGGCTATATTTTTCAACTAAACAGGCAGTCATAGGTGCAGTTATCTAGCAGGCAAGAGGGTCATGATTTGAATGGTGCAGCAGGTGCAGTAGCGCCCGGACCAACAGCTCTAGCCACTAAACAAGTAATATTGCTGTATTTTATTTGCAGTGGCACCGGACCCAATATTTGTCAGCACTCCTCTAAACACCCGATATTGCTATATTTAACTGCTATATAGGCAGGCACTAAAGTTATCTTTCAGTTAAAAGGGGCTAGATTTGAATGGTGGGGCAGGTGCAGTTGAACCAGGGCCAAATGCTCAATGGTCTCCCCTAAATGCAGAATATTGCTACATTTTACTACTAAACTAAAGTGCAGTTAGCTAGCAGGCGCAGGGGCAATGATTTCAATGATACTGCAGGTGCAGTAGCATGGGGCCTAAACGTGTTCAGAGCTCCGACAAACACCTAATATTGCTATTTGCAACAACTAAATAAGCAGTCACAAGTGCAATTCACTTGCAGTCACCAGGGTCGTGATTTAAATGGTGGAGCAGGTGCAGTGAAACCAGGTCCCAAAGCTCTAGGAACCCATCTAAACACTAAATATTGCAATATTTTACTACTGAACAGGCAGTCACAAGTGCAGATACCTTACATGCAATAAGGTCATGATTCGAATGATGCAGCAGGTGCAGTGGCATCGGGGCCAAAAGTTGTCATAACTGTTCTAAACACATATTATTGCTATTACAGCAATTCATTCTATTACTTCACTTTTTTGCTAATATTTAACTGCACTATACCACTGGTAGCAGCACAATATATTGACTAGTTGTAAATAAAGAAGTTATAACACTTTAGCAGACTTTCTGTAACCGATATTGTACAACTTCTCAGCAAGATATAACTTACAACCAAAAGCAGCTCATTATTAAAAACATAAGTGAAACTTAATGCATTTACCAAGGCTTGTTTGGTTGTCGCTTTATTGAGGATCAACAGTGTCTTCTTGATGATTTCTGGGCTATTACACTTTCCACATAGTAACCTGAGACAATACTGTGTCACTGCCAAAATGGCACAATCAAACAACATAAGAACAATTTATTACTCTTCACTTTCTCATTTTTTAATCACATTTAAAACATTCACATGGTTAATTATGTTACTTGTTTTACCATTTAAATGCTGTCCCATATAAAGAAAAACAACTCCTGCCACCATATAACCTCTTTCCTATGTTTATTGAGACTAATGTATGCAGGCAGAGATCTCATTACCAGGGGCAAAGATGGCAAGATTGTTTTTGTGCAAGAAGGGGCACATTCCTGCACAAAAACAATCACTGCATGCATTTTCCTCTTTCAATGTGTGCTGTAGAATGCAGCACACATTTAAAGAGGAAAAAAACGAGGAGAAATTGTTTAATTTGCGCCTGCTTATGCCTCCCCTGGGTTGGCGTAGCATTCACACGCATTTCCAGATTTACGATTCCTCATAAATCTGAAAATGTGTCTTGTTCCATCGGTGTTGCATGGGAATACCCACAGCAACATCCATGGAACGCACCTTTCACTCAAAGAGCTGCATGTAAAGGGGTCATTTTTAAAAGGACAGGAAAAGCCACGCAGGGTGGCTTTTCCTGTCCTTGTAGATAAGGAGCAGTAAAATACACCACGAGTACATCGCAAAAAGTGACGTACTGGTGGCGCAGGGGGCTTGTAAATCTGCCTGCAGATTTTTTCAATACTTTCCTTTTTAATACAAACATATTTGTATTCCTGTTTAATAAAAGATGGAAAAGAGTGTAAAATGGGCAATACCTCAAATAATATATGTACTTCAATTCACAGCAATCACAAAAATAATGTTTCGTGCCCTTCCTCCCTCATCCAGTTCCTTCATTCCATCCTTCACCTACAACAGTAGCCTCTTTAATGTCCTTTATTCCATGACTTGTATTTGCTTTGTTCATCTTTGTTCAAAGAAGTCCAGCGCTCTTCATCTTGTCAGGAGTTCAAGCGATGGTATGGCTTTTGATCATTTATAAAGATGTTTCCATTGATCTTAGCACGAAGTATTAAATCCTTCTAAATTGCTAATCATTTTCTCCATGGTCAATATTGTTCATAAACTATGGAACCTCTGACATGCAGTGGCAACTCTAATTTCTTTCACATAATTCAGTAGCTGTCTTTGCTGTTGCTAAACATTGGTAGGTCATCTACTATTCTATTTTTGGAAATAAGGTCAAAATTTGTAGGCATCAGGGCGTTGATGTATATGCGTGCTTCAAAAGGTAAAGGAAAGCACAGGACCTGAAGCACAGTGTTGACCACCTCTTTGAGAATGGGGGAAGTTTAGAGCATTTCCAACTAAGATGCATGGTTGCTCCTACTTCCCTGCACCTCCTACAATGCCCTCCCGCCCTACCCCTCCTTTTTCTATTAAGGAGTTCATCATTGCACTGACACATATTATCTTCTATCACACAGGCTAAACATTTATTAGTAAGTACGTAAACCTAAGTGTGTCACTATCAGGTTAATTGTTGTTTGTCTAAAAATATGTTATTCCATGCATTGGTATTTCCTAGGCTTCGAGGAAACAATTGATATACGAAAATATATTTTGTATTTCCCTACAGAAGCATTTGTTCATATATACTAACTTTCTAAAAGTAGTACTTTCAGAATGGCAATATAAAATCAGACTTCAGATTAAAGTTAGGAATATAATTTGTGATTCCAGCGACACCAAACCTGAGCTGATTATGTCTGCCCATTTGAAAATCACACTCATAAAATATAATGAGGCAACTCCAGTGTAATCCCATGGAATTATCACAGTAGTCAAACAATAATTTGAGAGGTTTTCACTTCCAGGGAATGTAAAATTAAAAAGTACATGTCCTACCTTTTAAATATATAGCACTTTGCTATCTGGGATGTCCAGAGCCTACCCTTTTGGGCCTGGCAAAAGGTTTATTTTGCCAGGTCGAAATAGAAGTTTAAAACTGCACACACAGGCTCTACAGTGGCAGGTCTGAGACATGTTGAAAGAGCTACTTAAATGGGTGGCACAATCAGTGCTGCAGACCCAATAGTAGTATTTAATTTACTGGTCCTAGGTACAATTAGCACTTCCTTGCTACAGATGTATAACTAAATTAAATATACCAATTGGGGATAAGCCAATATGTACATGATTAGAGGAGAGAGCACAAGCACTGGTTAACAGTGGTAAAGTACACAGAGTCTCAAGGCCAGCAAAACCAAGATGATCAAAAAGTGGATAAGGAATGCAAAAAGTTGGGGAGAAGACAACTATAAGGCTGAGAGGTTTAACATAACTCAAAAGAATTCTCGCCACTTCAACTATGTGTTGGGTGTAGTTCTGTGGGGATACAAAAACTTGTCTTTTACATTCAAGCATTAGTGCATTAAGCTATGTTCACTTTTGACGCCTATGGGTGGGTAAACAAACCTTGTAGAGCTGAGCCACAGACTCAGTTAACACAACACTGTGGTGGTTGGATCCTGTCCTTTGGTGACTAGAATTCAGAATTTTCTAAATTTCAAAACTTTGTAGTGGCAAGCCTTTTGTCAGATCTTCGCATAAACCTTCCAGACTTTTGGTGGTTCGTATGGATTCAGGGCTTAGTTTTGCAAAGACTTGTGAAGGGATCAGTGCAGGTCCAATTGTGACTGGGCAATTGGTTTTATGGTAAAACGGGGTTCTTTTGCCAGTAGCCAATAGCAGGTCATCAAACTGACCTTTGGAGGGAGCATGTCCTGTCCTACTAAGCTCCTATCAGGTTACACCAGTCAGGGTCCGGTGGCCCCTTCTGATCTACGGAGCTGTAGATACATTCTGCCATCAGATCTCAGTTTCAGTTTTAACTCTGAGCATTTCTTTAAACACAGGGGACACATAACAAACATTACACATAAAAAGGGATGAGTAAACGGGTTCTCCATTGTACAGAGCCTGCACACCGACACAGAGATGTGCTTAAAACGGTTCCTGGGGTAGCTTTCCTCTGACTGGATATGGAGTAAGTCTGACTGGGGAACAAATATTTGCCTTCTCTTGGTCTCACCTTACATTTGCCTGTGAGAGGCCACATCATTACAAGCTAATTAAGTTGCAAATAATTAACTAAGTAAATAACTGGTCTTCCTGCAAAGGGAAGAAAAACCCCACCCCACACCCAGGTTATTGTTTCTGCTCATGAGTAGTTTTCATATCTCATTAATGCCAGGTACTGGCAGATCAGCTGTCAGTAGGCTAATGCTAATTAGCCCACTGGAGATGCAGGCAGATAAAAGGTAATTTTCTCAAAATTAGTTCTCCAAATATCCTTACAAAATCTGATATTACCATTACTTTGGATTTTGAGGATTAACATAGTCCTTGAATGACTGTTAGCTGTTTCCTGTCATCAGTAACAGATTGCAGTTCATACCTTTGTTAGAAATGGGGTCTATGGTTGGCTAGGGTATGCACCTAAACCAGGCAGAACACACCACTCTAGTCAGGGTAGGGGAATTACACATCCACGATAACCCCTGCTGACCGCCTTAGTAGCTTGGCAGAGCTGTCCGGCTTATCCCAGCGACAATGTGTAAAGCGTTTGCGCAAAACACACATACAAGTAATAAACTAGGCACGCCACAAGAACAGACTCCACACAAGGTTATATAAAAATATCCTTTGTATTGTACATAAATTTATTTATTTATTTATTTAACGATTTCTAAAGCGCCTGGTGACCCAAGGGCATCCCCGCGCTGTAAGAGTTGTGATCCTGATGAGGGGTAGGGAGAGGGGAGAGACACTTATAGGAGGGTTCTATTTGGGGAATAGATGTGTCTTTAGTTTCTTACGAAATGCCAGGTAGTTGGGTTCAAGTCTGAGGGAGCGGGGAAGAGCGTTCCATCCGGCAGCTGCTTGAACGGAAAATTGTCGTCCTCCTGTGCGAGATCTTTTAAATCTAGGAATGCTAGCCAGGTTTTCATTCTGGGATCGTAGGGATCTGGTTGCTATATAGGGGGTGATCATTTTGCTGAGGATCGCAGGGCCAGATCCGTTGATCAGCTTATGTGTCGTGCACATCGCTTTGAATTGCACCCTTTGGCGCACAGGGAGCCAGTGCAGAGCCTTGAGGGCCGGCTTGGCGGACGTTCTGGAGGGGATATTGGTGAGCAGGCGCGCCGCCGCCTTCTGTGTCCGCTGGAGCTTCGTTAGGGTGGCCTCAGGGGCTCCCAGGTAGACCAGATTGCTATAGTCCAGGCGGGACAGTACTAGTCCCTGGATGAGTAGTTTCCTGGAAATCGGTGGCAGTAAGGGGAGAATCTTGCGGGTCGTCCGCATAAGCCCGCATAAAACACTTTAGACCATAATCACATAAATTACTGTGCCACTAGGCACTTGGCATGACGTCACATAGATCATACAATCACTTTGCCAACCAGGCAATTGTCATAACATCACAAGGTAGTGCATTCAAGTAGATTGTCAAAGAAGGGGGGAAGGGGTAATGAAGGAATATGTCCATGGGGTCCCAGATAGACCGTCCTTACTAAAGACCACTTTGGATGGTGGAATATCCAAAGAATTTGGAGAAGAAGCCTCACTCACTTAACGTGATATACTTCATAATAGGCGTCTTTCCACACCCAGGTAAGATGGTACTACCTGGGCAGACACAACCAATGATGTTATGGGAGTTCTTATATAAAATATTAACTGGTCATGCAGGGAACCAGATGGGTGATGTTAAAAATACCTACAGGTATACCCAAACATGGGTGACTGGGGTATAAGATAAAATTGAGCCTATGTGGGGTTTAATTTTTTATTCAATTGGTTCAATTGTACCCTCTTTATAGTGCCAACATGTTTCGGTCATCAACGTGAGCCCTCATGGGTCTGGGGCCTTCTGCAGGGCTGGAATATCTACTGATGGGTATCCCTCCTCTCTGTTCAGCACACTTTTCATGCACAAATGAGGCCTTTTGCACTCACCTGTGTAGCCTATGTTCCAGTAGTATTTCTAAAATAAAAGAAGACAAAAGAAAGGAAAGGAAGAACTCGTGGAAAGATTCTCCTACATTAAAAAAAGGGAGGAGTGGAATACTGCCACCATGAATTGTTCTGTATATTCACAACTAGTATTCAGTAATTCATTATATCCTGAATGTGTGCAATTTCCTCCGTCTTATTCTTTGGAATAGTGAACTCTATAACTATAATTGGAAAACTATAATAAAAAAAATGTATTTTATTGTGATGCGATAACACCAGAGAGTTTAAGGACACTAATGGTGTACTCTTCCACCACACAGCATCTAGTGCATGAAAAAACTCAAATAAACATGCTTTAGTGATGGCTTAAGACAATTGTGCCCAATTCATGAATACACCGGCACTGCACTAATAAAGACAACCTGTTGTTGCACAATAAAATACACATTTCAGAAACTCACCCCCAGTCACAAATCGGGGTTGAATTCATCATCATTCTTTAGCTCACTTCGCGACCTCAGTTCAGACACTGCTATATGCAAATCAGTCTTGACCATGTTCCTCATGGGAAAAGTCCAGCCTGAACTACCAATCCATGTCTTCCCTGGAACAAAAACACGCATCCTGGGACCTGTTTTGGGCTAACAGCCCTCATCAGCCACACTAGCTTGAATCCAGTGGCAAAGTGAGCAAGGGACCCACGTCTGGGCAAGCCCTGCCAACTTAGAGCGCACAAAGCAAACACAAGGAGATGACGAACGGAGAACTGACATTTTTCAGACACTCACCCCCAGTCACAGATCTGGGTTGAATCCATCATCGTTCGTAGGTAATTCTCCACCTCCGTCAGACACAGCTTTATGCAAATCAGTCTTGACTATGTGCCTCATGGGAACAGTCTAGCCCTAACTGCTAAGCCAGGTCTTCCCTGAACCAGAAACAAGCAGCCTGTGACTGGTTTCTGGGTAACACCCTTCATCAGCCAGGCTAGCTTGAATCCAGTGGCAAAGTGAGCAAGAGAATCACGTCTGGGCATACCCTGCCAACTTAGGGCGAACAAAGCAAACACAAGGAGATAATGGCAAAGGGATGAAACTTTTTAGCCACTCACCCCCAGTCACAGATCTGGGTTTTATCCATCATCATTCTTTAGCTCACTGTGTCACCTCAGTTCAGACCAACTATATACAAATCAGTCTTGACCCCGTGCCTCATGGGAAGAGTTCAGCCCGAACTGCGAAAACAGGTCTCCTATGAACTGGAAACAAGCATCCTGGGCCTGGTTTAGGGGTAACACCTTCTTCGGACAATATAGCTTGAATCCAGTGGCAATGTAAGCCAGGGACCCATGTCTGGGTATACCCTGCCAACTTAGGGCGAACAAAGCAAGCACAGGGAGATGATGGACGGAGCACTGAAACTTTTCATCCACTCACCCCCAGTCACAGATCTGGGTTGAATCCATCATCCTTCCTTAGCTCACTTTGCCACCTAAGTTCAGACACAGCTATATGCAAATCAATCTTGACCCTGTGCCACGTGGGTACAGTCCAGCCCGTGCTGCCAAACCAGGTCTTTCCTGAAATGGAAACAGGCATCCGGGGACCTGATTCAGGGTAACAACCTTCATCAGTCAGGCTACCTTGAATCCAGTGGCAAAGGAAACAAGGGACTCACGTTGGGTATACCCCGCCAACTTAGGGCGAACAAAGCAAATACAAGGAGATGCTGGACGGAGCCCTGAAACCTTTCAGACACTCACCCCAGTCACAGATCTGAGTTGAATCCATCATCATTCTCTAGCTCACTTCACCACCTCAGTTCAGACCCAGCTATATGCAAATCAGTCTTGACCCTGTGCCTCATGGGACTAGTCCAGCCTGAACTGCCAAGTCAGATCCTCCCTGTACCGGAAACGCGCATCCTGGGACAAGTTTCTGGCTAACACCTTTCATCAGCCAGGCAATCTTGAATCCGGTGGCAAAGTGAACAACGGACTCACGTCTGGGCATACCCTGCCAACTTAGGGCGAACAAAGCATACAGAAGGAGATGATGAACAGAGCGCTGACTTTTTTCAGCCATTCACCCCCAGTCACAGCTCTGGGTTTTATCCATCAGCATTCTTTACCTCACTTCGTCACCTCAGTTCAGACCCAGCTATATGCAAATCAGTCTTCACCCTGTGCCTCATGGGAACAGTCCAGCCCAAACTGCAAAGCCAGGTATTCTCTGAACTGGAAAAAAGCATCCTGGGTTCAGTTTCTGGGTAAAACCTTCATCAGCCAGTATAGCTTGAATCAAGTAGCAATGTGAGTCAGGGACCCAGGTCTGGAGATACCCTGTAAACTTAGGGCAAACAAATCAAGCACAAGGATATGAAGGATTGAGCGTTGAAACTTTTCAGCCACTCACCCCCAGTCACAGATCTGGGTTGATTCCATCATCATTCTTTAGCTCACTTCGCCCCCTCAGTTCAGACCCAGCTGTACACAAATCAGTCTTGACCCTGTGCCTCATGGGAATAGTTCAGCCTGAACTGACAAGTCATGTTCTCCCTGAACCGGAAACAAGTATCCTGGGACCGGATTCTGGGTAACAATCTTCTTCAGCCAGGCTAGCTTGAAAACAGTGGCAAAGTGAGCAAGGAACCCATGTCTGGGCATACCCTGCCAACTTAGGGTGGACAATGCAAACACAAGGAGATGATGGATGGAGCGCTGACGCTTTTCAGACACTTACCTCGAGTCACAGATCTGGGTTGAATCCATCATCACTCCTTAGCTTATTTTGCCGCCTCAGTCCAGACACAGCTATATGCACATCAGTTGTGACCCTGTGCCTCATGGGAACAGTCTAGCCCAAACTTCCAAGCCAGGTATTCCCTGAAACCGAAGCAAGCATCCTGGGACCGGTTTCAGGGTAACACCCTTCATCATTCAGGCTACCTTGAATCCAGTGGCAAAGTGAACAATGGACTCACGTCTGGGCAAACCTTACAAACTTAGGGCGAACAATGGCACTGGGGCCAAAAGCTCTAGGGACCCCACTAAACCCAGATTATTGCTATATTTTACTACTAAACAATAACTATATACCTTATCTAGAAGACAACAGGTTCATGATTTTAATGGGGCAGCAGAGTGCAATGGCACTGGGCTAATAAGTTATAAGACCCCCTCTAAACACCTAATAAGGCTATATTTTTCAACTAAACAGGCAGTCATAGGTGCAGTTATCTAGCAGGCAAGAGGGTCATGATTTGAATGGTGCAGCAGGTGCAGTAGCGCCAGGACCAACAGCTCTAGCCACTAAACAAGTAATATTGCTGTATTTTATTTGCAGTGGCACCGGACCCAATATTTGTCAGCACTCCTCTAAACACCCGATATTGCTATATTTAACTGCTATATAGGCAGGCACTAAAGTTATCTTTCAGTTAAAAGGGGCTAGATTTGAATGGTGGGGCAGGTGCAGTTGAACCAGGGCCAAATGCTCAATGGTCCCCCCTAAATGCAGAATATTGCTACATTTTACTACTAAACTAAAGTGCAGTTAGCTAGTAGGCGCAGGGGCAATGATTTCAATGATACTGCAGGTGCACTAGCATGGGGCCCAAACGTGTTCAGAGCTCCCACAAACACCTAATATTGCTATTTGCAACAACTAATTAAGCAGTCACAAGTGCAATTCACTTGCAGTCACCAGGGTCGTGATTTAAATGGTGGAGCAGGTGCAGTGAAACCAGGTCCCAAAGCTCTAGGAACCCATCTAAACACTAAATATTGCAATATTTTACTACTGAACAGGCAGTCACAAGTGCAGATACCTTACATGCAATAAGGTCATGATTCGAATGATGCAGCAGGTGCAGTGGCATCGGGGCCAAAAGTTGTCATAACTGTTCTAAACACATATTATTGCTATTACAGCAATTCATTCTATTACTTCACTTTTTTGCTAATATTTAACTGCACTATACCACTGGTAGCAGCACAATATATTGACTTGTTGTAGATAAAGAAGTTATAACACTTTAGCAGACTTTCTGTAACCGATATTGTACAACTTCTCAGCAAGATATAACTTACAACCAAAAGCAGCTCATTATTAAAAACATAAGTGAAACCTAATGCATTTACCAAGGCTTGTTTGGTTGACGCTTTATTGAGGATCAACAGTGTCTTCTTGATGATTTCTGGACTATTACACTTTCCACATACTAACCTGAGACAATACTGTGTCACTGCCAAAATGGCACAATCAAACAACATAAGAACAATTTATTACTCTTCACTTTCTCATTTTTAATCACTTTTAAAACATTCACATGGTTAATTATGTTACTTGTTTTACCCTTTAAATGCTGTCCCATATAAAGAAAAACAACTCCTGCCACCATATAACCTCTTTCCTATGTTTATTGAGACTAATGTATGCAGGCAGAGATCTCATTACCAGGGGCAAAGATGGCAAGATTGTTTTTGTGCAAGAAGGGGCACATTCCTGCACAAAAACAATCACTGCATGCATTTTCCTCTTTCAATGTGTGCTGTAGAATGCAGCACACATTTAAAGAGGAAGAAAACGAGGAGAAATTTTTTAATTTGCGCCTGCTTATGCCTCCCCTGGGTTGGCGTAGCATTCACACGCATTTCCAGATTTACGATTCCTCATAAATCTGAAAATGTGTCTTGTTCCATCGGTGTTGCATGGGAATACCCACAGCAACATCCATGGAACGCACCTTTCACTCAAAGAGCTGCATGTAAAGGGGTCATTTTTAAAAGGACAGGAAAAGCCACGAAGGGTGGCTTTTCCTGTCCTTGTAGATAAGGAGCAGTAAAATACACCACGAGTACATCGCAAAAAGTGACGTACTGGTGGCGCAGGGGGCTTGTAAATCTGCCTGCAGATTTTTTCAATACTTTTCCTTTTTAATACAAACATATTTGTATTCCTGTTTAATAAAAGATGGAAAAGAGTGTAAAATGGGCAATACCTCAAATAATATATGTACTTCAATTCACAGCAATCACAAAAATAATGTTTCGTGCCCTTCCTCCCTCATCCAGTTCCTTCTTTCCATCCTTCACCTACAACAGTAGCCTCGTTAATGTCCTTTATTCCATGACTTGTATTTGCTTTGTTCATCTTTGTTCAAAGAAGTCCAGCGCTCTTCTTCTTGTCAGGAGTCCAAGAGATGGTATGGCTTTTGATAATTTATAAAGATGTTTCCATTGATCTTAGCACGAAGTATGAAATCCTTCTAAGTTGCTAATCATTTTCTCCATGGTCAATATTGTTCATAAACTATGGAACCTCTGAGATGCAGTGGCAACTCTAATTTCTTTCACATAATTCAGTAGCTGTCTTTGCTGCTGCTAAACATTGGAAGGTCATCTACTATTCTATTTTTGGAAATAAGGTCAAAATTTGTAGGCATCAGGGGCCTCATTTATGAAAAGTGACGCATTGCTGCGTGAAAACAGCGATGCGTCACTTTTCACTGCGCCCTCCTTGCGACATGATTGATGCGTCATATTTATAATATGACGCATCATGTCGCAAGGAGTTATAGATACGTCAGTATTTCTGACGTATCTGTAGGCGCAAAAGTGACGCATTGCTGGAGTGTGTCACAAAAGTGACGCAACTCCAGCAATGCTTCCTTTCACATGGGGAAAGCCCCATGTGAAAGGGCTTGCGTCAGTCTTACGCCTGCTGTGAGGCAGGCGCAAGATTTTGACGCAACAGCGTCCTAAAAGTGACGCAGTGAAATCTCATAGATTTCACTGCGTCACTATTACGAGGCTTTTTGCGGGTGAACGCCCCCTCTGCATACATTATACCTGACGCAGGTATAATGTAGCGCAGGGGTTTACAAAGTGACGCATCTGATTAGATGTGTCACTTTGTAAATAATGCGCATCAGGAGGCAAGTTTTACACCACCGATGCGTCACAAAAAGTGACGCATCGGAAGCGCAAAACTCACGCAAGGCCTCATAAATGAGGACCCTGGTCTATTATGTATATGCGTGCTTCAAAAGGTAAAGGAAAGCACAGGACCTGAAGCACAGTGTTGACCACCTCTTTGAGAATGGGGGAAGTTTAGAGCATTTCCAACTAAGATGCATGGTAGCTCCTACTTCCCTGCACCTCCTACAATGCCCTCCCGCCCTACCCCTCCTTTTTCTATTAAGGAGTTCATCATTGCACTGACACATATTATCTCCTATCACACAGGCTAAACATTTATTAGTAAGTATGTAAACCTAAGTGTGTCACTATCAGGTTAATTGTTGTATGTCTAAAAATATGTTATTCCATGCATTGGTATTTCCTAGGCTTCGAGGAAACAATTGATATACGAAAATATATTTTATATTTCCCTACAGAAGCATTTGTTCATATATACTAACTTTCTAAAAGTAGTACGTTCAGAATGGCAATATAAAATCAGACTTCACATTAAAGTTAGGAATATAATTTGTGATTCCAGCGACACCAAACCTGAGCTGATTATGTCTGCCCATTTGAAAATCACACTCATAAAATATAATGAGGCAACTCCAGTGTAATCCCATGGAATTATAACAGTAGTCAAACAATAATTTGAGAGGTTTTCACTTCCAGGGAATGTAACATTTAAAAGTACATGTCCTACCTTTTAAATATATAGCACTTTGCTATCTGGGATGTCCAGAGCCTCCCCTTTTGGGCCTGGCAAAAGGTTTATTTTGCCAGGTCGAAATAGCAGTTTAAAACTGCACACACAGGCTCTCCAGTGGCAGGTCTGAGACATGTTGAAAGAGCTACTTAAATGGGTGGCACAATCAGTGCTGCAGACCCAATAGTAGTATTTAATTTACTGGTCCTAGGTACAATTAGCACTTCCTTGCTACAGATGTATAACTAAATTAAATATACCAATTGGGGATAAGCCAATATTTACATGATAAGAGGAGAGAGCACAAGCACTGGTTAACAGTGGTAAAGTACACAGAGTCTCAAGGCCGGCAAAAGCAAGATCATCAAAAAGTGGATAAGGAATGCAAAAAGTTGGGGAGAAGACAACTATAAGGCTGACAGGTTTAACATAACTCAAAAGAATTCTCGCCACTTCAACTATGTGTTTGGTGTAGTTCTGTGGGGCTACAAAAACTTGTCTTTTACATTCAAGCATTAGTGCATTAAACTATGTTCACTTTTGACGCATATGGGTGGGTAAACAAACCTTGTAGAGCTGAGCCACAGACTCAGTTAACACAACACTGTGGTGGTTGGATCCTGTCCTTTGGTGACTAGAATTCAGAATTTTCTAAATTTCAAAACTTTGTAGTGGCAAGCCTTTTGTCAGATCTTCGCATAAACCTTCCAGACTTTTGGTGGTTCGTATGGATTCAGGGCTTAGTTTTGCAAAGACTTGTGAAGGGATCAGTGCAGGTCCAATTGTGACTGGGCAATTGGTTTTATGGTAAAACGGGGTTCTTTTGCCAGTAGCCAAATAGGAGGTCATCAAACTGACCTTTGGAGGGAGCATGTCCTGTCCTACTAAGCTCCTATCAGGTTACACCAGTCAGGGTCCGGTGGCCCCTTCTGATCTACGGAGCTGTAGATACATTCTGCCATCAGATCTCAGTTTCAGTTTTAACTCTGAGCATTTCTTTAAACACAGGGGATGCATAACAAACATTACACATAAAAAGGGATGAGTAAACGGGTTCTCCATTGTGCAGAGCCTGCACACCGACACAGAGATGTGCTTAAAACTGTTCCTGGGGTAGCTTTCCTCTGACTGGATATGGAGTAAGTCTGACTGGGGAACAAATATTTGCCTTCTCTTGGTCTCACCTTACATTTGCCTGTGAGAGGCCACATCATTACAAGGTAATTAAGTTGTAATTAGTTAACTAAGTAAATAACTGGTTTTCCTGCAAAGGGAAGAAAAACCCCACCCCACACCCAGGTTATTGTTTCTGCTCATGAGTAGTTTTCAATATCTCATCATTAATTATCTCATTAATTCCAGGTACTGGCAGATCAGCTGTCAGTAGGCTAATGCTAATTAGCCCACTGGAGACGCAGGCAGATAAAAGGTAATTTTCTCAAAATTAGTACTCCAAATATCCTTAAAAAATCTGATATTACCATTACATTGGATTTTGAGGACTAAAATAGTCCTTGATGACTGTTATCTGTTTCCTGTCAAAAGTAACATATTGCAGTTCATACCTTTGTTAGAAATGGGGGTCTAGGGTTGGCTAGGGTATGCACCTAAACCAGGCAGAACACACCACTCTAGTCAGGGTAGGGGAATTACACATCCACGATAACCCCTGCTGACCGCCTTAGTAGCTTGGCAGAGCTGTCCGGCTTATCCCAGCGACAATGTGTAAAGCGTTTGCGCGAAACACACATACAAGTAATAAACTAGGCACGCCACAAGAACAGACTCCACACAAGGTTATATAAAAATATCCTTTGTATTGTACATAAAACACTTTAGACCATAATCACATAAATTACTGTGCCACTAGGCACTTGTCATGACGTCACATAGATCATACAATCACTTTGCCAACCAGGCAATTGTCATAACATCACAAGGTAGTGCATTCAAGTAGATTGTCAAAGAAGGGGGGAAGGGGTAATGAAGGAATATGTCCATGGGGTCCCAGAAAGACCGTCCTTCCTAAAGATCACTTTGGATGGTGGAATATCCAAAGAATTTGGAGAAGAAGCCTCGCTCACTTAACGTGATATACTTCATAATAGGCGTCTTTCCACACCCAGGTAAGATGGTACTACCTGGGCAGACACAACCAATGATGTTATGGGAGTTCTTATATAAAATATTTACTGGTCATGCAGGGAACCAGATGGGTGATGTTAAAAATACCTACAGGTATACCCAAACATGGGTGCCTGGGGTATAAGATAAAATTGAGCCTAAGTGGGGTTTATTTTTTATTCAATTGGTTCAATTGTACCCTCTTTATAGTGCCAACATGTTTCGGTCATCAACGTGAGCCCTCATGGGTCTGGGGCCTTCTACAGGGCTGGAATATCTACTCATGGGTATCCCTCCTCTCTGTTCAGCACACTTTTCATGCACAAATGAGGCCTTTTGCACTCACCTGTGTATCCTATGTTCCAGTAGTATTTCTAAAATAAAAGAAGACAAAAGAAAGGAAAGGAAGAACTTGTGGAAAGATTCTCCTACATTAAAAAAAGGGAGGAGTGGAATACTGCCACCATGAATTGTTCTGTATATTCACAACTAGTATTCAGTAATTCATTATATCCTGAATGTGTGCAATGTCCTCCGTCTTATTCTTTGGAATAGTGAACTCTATAACTATAATTTGAAAACTATAATAAAAAACTGTATTTTATTGTGATGCGATAACACCAGAGAGTTTAAGGACACTAATGGTGTTCTCTTCCACCACACCTTGCTCACTGCACCATCAGGATTCAAGCAAGCCGGGCCGAAGACGGCTGTAATGCCAGAAACCGGTCCCCGGAAGCTTGTTTCCTTTCCAGTGAAGAATTGGCTTGGTAGTTTGGTCTGCCCTGTTCCCATGATGCACTGGGCCAGGGACAGACTAATTTGCATATAGCCAGGTTCTGAACTGGGATGGTGCAGTGAGCTAAACAACGGTGATGGATCAAGCCCTGATCTGTTGACTGGGTAGGAGTGTTCTGATTAACTCAGATACTCTGTCCATCACCACCCCCTTTTTGAAATATTTTGGCCACCACAAGTGTGGAAGGGTATGCTCAGACATGAGTCCCTTGCTCACTGCACCATCAGGATTCAAGCAAGCTGGGCCGAAGTGGGCTGTAATGCCAGAAACCGGTCCCCGGAAGCTTGTTTCCTTTCCAGTGAAGAATTGGCTTGGTAGTTTGGTCTGCCCTGTTCCCATGATGCACTGGGCCAGGGACAGACTAATTTGCATATAGCCAGGTTCTGAACTGGGATGGTGCAGTGAGCTAAAAAACGGTGATGGATCAAGCCCTGATCTGTTGACTGGGTAGGAGTGTTCTGATTAACTCAGATACTCTGTCCATCACCACCCCCTTTTTGAAAAACACTTCCACCACACGGCATCTAGTGCGTGAAAAAATCAAAAAGACATGCTTTAGTGATGACTTAAGACAATTGTGCCCAATTCATGAATACACAGGCACTGCACTAATAAAGACAACCTGTTGTTGCACAATAAAATACACATTTCAGAAACTCACCCCCAGTCACAGATCGGGGTTGAATTCATCATCATTCTTTAGCTCACTTCGCGACCTCAGTTCAGACACTGCTATATGCAAATCAGTCTTGACCATGTTCCTCATGGGAACAGTCCAGCCCGAACTACCAATCCATGTCTTCCCTGGACCAAAAACACGCATCCTGGGACCTGTTTTGGGCTAACAGCCCTCATCAGCCACACTAGCTTGAATCCAGTGGCAAAGTGAGAAAGGGACCCACGTCTGGGCAAGCTCTGCCAACTTAGAGCGCACAAAGCAAACACAAGGAGATGACGAACGGAGAACTGAAATTTTTCAGACACTCACCCCCAGTCACAGATCTGGGTTGAATCCATCATCGTTCATAGGTAATTCTCCACCTCCGTCAGACACAGCTATATGCAAATCAGTCTTGACTCTGTGCCTCATGGGAGCAGTCTAGCCCTCACTGCTAAGCCAGGTTTTCCCTGAACCAGAAACAAGCAGCCTGTGACCGGTTTCTGGGTAACACCCTTCATCAGCCAGGCTAGCTTGAATCCAGTGGCAAAGTGAGCAAGAGAATCACGTCTGGGCATACCCTGCCATCATAGGGCGAACAAAACAATGACAAGGAGATGATGGAAGGAGCGCGGACATTTTTCAGATACTCACCTCCAGTCACAGATCTGGGTTTTATCCATCATCATTCTTTAGCTCATTTCACCACCTCAGTTCCGACCCAGCTATATGCAAATCAGTCTTGACCCTCTGCCTCATGGGAACAGTCCAGCCCAAACTGCTAAGCCAGGCCTTCTCTGAACCGTAAACAAGCATCCTCGGTCCGATTTCTGGGTAACATCTTCATCAGCCAGTATAGCTTGAATCTAGTGGCCATGTTAGCAAGGGATCCATGTCTGGGCATACCCTGCCAACTTAGGCGAACAAAGAAAACACAAGGAGATGATGGATGGAGTGCTGAAACTTTTCAGACACTCACCCCCAGTCACAGATCTGGGTTGAATCCATCATCATTCTTTAGCTCACTTTACCACCTCAGTTCAGACCCAGCTATATGCAAATCAGTCTTGACCCTGTTCCTCATGGGAACAGTCTAGCCAGAACTGCCAAGCCAGGTCTTCCCTGAAACCGAAACAAGCTGCCTTGGACTGGGTTCAGGGTAACACCCTTCATCAGTCAGGCTACCTTGAATCCAGTGGCAAAGGGAACAAGGGACTCACGTCTGTCCATACCCTGCCAACTTAGGGTACACAATACAAACACAAGGAGATGGTGGACAGAGCACAACATATTTTCAGACACACACCCCCCAGTCACAGATCTGGATTGATTACATCATCATTCTTTAGCTCACTGTGTCACCTCAGTTCAGATCAACTATATACAAATCAGTCTTGACCCTGTGCCTCATGGGAAGAGTTCAATGTGTACCAAAAAATTGCCAACTTCACCTTACTATATGGTCTGTTTGGTATATTTACTTAATACCCTTTTGCTTTTTATTTCATTATATTCAGAAACGTTTAGGTACAAAAAGACACTTAAATACATTCAACAATTCCAACATAAATTTTCAAAGCAAATTACATTCCACATTGCATATATAAACACCACATAAATTACATTACATATATAAACACCATATTCATTTGGATCAACAATTAGACTCACATAAATAATATCTAACTAAACAAAGGACAAAGTGAACATTTAGATACTATTATTAAACAAGTAGCAAATTAATGCATATTAAATTTGTCAAAGTCATTAAATGTGTTGCAAATTAATGCATTCCTGATTCAAAAGCCTTTTGAATGCAATGTGGAATGTAATTTGCTTTGAAAATGTATGTTGGAATTGTTGAATATATTTAAGTGAGCAAGGGACTCACGTCTTGGGACACCCTGCCAACTTAGGGCGAACAAAGCAAACACAAGGAGATGATGGACGTAACGCTAAAACTTTTTAGACACTCACCCCCAGTCACAGATCTAGGTTGAATCCATCATCATTCTTTAGCTCACTTTGCCACCTCAGTTCAGACCCAGATATATGCAAAACAGTCTTTACCCTGTGCCTTATTGGAACAGTCCAACACGAACAGCCAAGCCAGGTCTTCCCTGAACCAGAAACAAGCATCTGGGGACCTATTTCTGGTTAACACCCTTCATCAGCCAGGCTAGCTTGAATCCAGTTGCAAAGTGAGCAAGGGACCCACGTCTGGGCATATCCTGCCAAATTAGGGTGAACAAAGCAAACACAAGGAGATGAGGGCCGGAGCGCTGAAACTTTTCAGACATTCACAATCACAGATCTGGGTTGAATACATCATCATTCTTAAGCTCACTTTGCCACCTCAGTTCAGACCCATCTATATGCAAGTCAGTCTCGACCCTGTGCCTCATGGGACAGTCAAGCCCGACCTGCCAAGTGAGGTCTTTCTCTGAACCGAAAACAAGCATCCTGGGTCAGGTTTCAGGGAAACACCCTTCATCAGCCAGGCTACCTTGAATCCAGTGGCAAGGTGAGCAAGAGACCCAGTTCTGGGCATACCCTGCCAACTTAGGGTGAACAAAGCAAACACAAGGAGATGAAGAACGGAGCGCTGAAACTTTTCAGACACTCACCCCCAGTCACAGATCTGAGTTGAATCCATAATCGCTCTTTAGCTCACTTCACCAACTCAGTTTAGAACCAGCTATATGCAAATCAGCCGTGACCCTGTGCCTCATGGGAACAGTCAACCCCGAAATGCCAAGCCAGATCTTCCCTGAACCGGAAACAAGCATCCTGGGACCGGTGGGGACACACACCCACCCTGCCCGTTCCAGCGTGGAGAGTACAGTAGTGAAAATGAAACCAGTCTAAGTCCTTTGGGACCTGGAAACCAATGCGGGAAGATGCATTTGAGAAGTTAGCCTGGCATATGATGTCCACTAGTTCTAGTGGGCACCTTGCACCATTCTAATCGACCCTTATTGATGGTGGTTGTAAAGTCAACCTTATAGAGAGCTAACTTAGTGGTAGCATGAACCAGCAGTCTTCAGGCTAAGACTTCAGTAGGCGAGTTAAGAAAGTTGTTTTACCAATTATAATCCCTTGAGTATC
Organism: Lissotriton helveticus; assembly: GCF_964261635.1. Lineage (NCBI taxonomy): Eukaryota > Metazoa > Chordata > Amphibia > Caudata > Salamandridae > Lissotriton > Lissotriton helveticus. The sequence goes on from NC_136059.1 coordinate 407,896,742, forward strand.
AAATGAAAGGACACCACACAAGATATATATCCAATATATATGTATTTAATCTAAACATACCCCTCTGCACTCTTTATGTGGTCAGAGGTCAAAATACAATACAAGTCACACAGTTAATATACGATAAGTTGCACAGTATACGGTATGCCCTAGGGGCCTCACAAACCATATTCTAAGAAAGTGGTATAAGTACCACAAGAGAATTAGAAAGCAGGATTAGGGCCAGTGGAATTGCTGGGGCTACACTAATAGACGCAAGGTTAGGAAGTAGCAGGCCACAGTGGGCAGCCGCTTGCAGTGTCTAAACACAGGCGCGGGTTACGATTGACTTTCTATGGAGTTCGTAAAAGTTACAAATATGCAATTTAAGGACACTTCCAGATGGACTAGGATGGAAACCTTTTAAACTAGGACACTTCGAGAGTCAAGACCCACGGGAGCACTGGAGTACTCGTGTTACCTCACCCAGGAAAGCCGGGTGCATAGGTGTCTTTTTGTGTCGGGTTTCATCATCGTTTTCTATGGAGAGCTGCAAAGTAGTGCTGCAGGCGACCAGAAGAAAAGTGTCCGGGTGGATCCATGGGTGGATCGAAGATCTGAAGAACCTGAAAGCAGAAGTGACAGAGTCTGGGTCACTAGCCAGTGACCAGGAAGGAACCAGGAAGGATCCAGGCGATGTCGGGTGATTTCAGGTGAAGTAGTCAAACTTGTCTCTTCAGCCACGAGGTCCACGAGGCATCGACAATGACCAGGCACTGGATTCAAGCTGTCCCAAAATGAATCTAGATGACTGCAGTGTCATTATCCAGATTGGACCCAACAAGTCTTGGCAACCGCAACCCACGCAGGATGTCAAGATTGGCTCAGTTGCAGATCAGCAAGGTCTGTGGTGCTTCTCCTTTTCAGGGAATCTGGAGGTCGCCTGGATCAACCAGGTAGGCAAATTAGTTTCAAAATGGAGTCTTCAGGGGGCTCACTAGCCAACAGGCAAGGAACCAGGAAGAGGCATCAAGCTGAAATGCAAAGGCGGGACCCACGGGACACTCACGGAGTGTGGGGGCCTGGGCTTCTGTGCAAATGGTGCTCGGGCTGGGGCTTCTCGCACCCCAATGCACAACTTACTGAGGCTTCAGGAAAGGAGTGCAGGTAGCAAAATGCAGGTTGTCTAGGGTATCTGGTCCCACGTCTCTCGTGTCTGCCACGGGTCTCGGCTTTGCTGTGGATGTGGGTCGGAGTCAGAGAAGTTGGCAAGTCCAGTTTCTGTGTCTACGGGGTCCAACAGGAACCTTGAAAGTGCAGACCGGCAAAGTTGCTATTGGTGCCTGTTTGAACAGGGTGGTCACTCTTTGACCACAAGGGAGATATCTTCCATCTTCCAGTCAGAATGGAACGTCAAAGGTCCAGGATATGCCTTGCAATGATTCGTCCAGGGTAATATAAAGTCCTAGGAACACAGCTCCTAAACTTATACTAAGGATGGGACAGGACTACCTGGCTAGGTGCTTCCTATGGGTGGACCTGAGAAGGGGGTGGTTACATCCCTTTCCCTATCTCCAGTTTCGCACCAGAGCTGGGGCTGTGTGCCCCAGCAACCAGTTTGAACTGGGCTATGCATGGAGCACCTTGTGTGCCCCAGGCAGTGTCTAGAAGCATTCATTGAATGCAGCCCTCCATGCTCCAATACACAAAACCCCTGTCTGGGGAGGTGCGAGCACCTCCCTGGACAGGAAACCTATTGTCCAGGCCTTCCCTGCCGGAGTTTCGTCCAGCAGCAGGAGGTCAGACTCGTGTCTGTGGCAGCAGCATCCATTTTGTGATGCTCAGGCTCTGTTTAACTTTAACCGGGTAAAGCAGTAACTACATGTCTTCTCCCTCTAGAAGGGTGGAATGCTACCCCCGCCGCCAGGACTGGTGGGGGGGGGGGGTAGTATTCCAAAGTATTTGACACCTTACACCACATGTGTTGATAAAGCCAAACCAAAGTTAGGATTAACTGCAAGGATTATAATGCACTTATATGGTATGGCTATATCATAGAAAAGCTATAAGGAGATAGTTCCGAAAGCTGCAGAGGGGCTCAGCTCATGCTAGGGCACCCTCTTACATAAAACCAAGCACTCTGCCTCCAGGACTGTCGAGGACTACCATAGGAGTGGCTTATAGGTGTATATATATATATATATATATATGTAGATATAGGGATACTATATCTAAGTAAGGGGTGATTACACCACCTTACCCAAGCTGTGTGAACAAACCAGTGGTGTCAGTTTGGAAGGCAACCCAGGGGTGGCACAATACATGCTGCAGTCCCTGGTAGGCCTAAGGTGCATCTATGCACTGGGTACCTATGGTACACTATACAGGGGCTCACAAGGGTGACCCAGTAACCAATCTGGTATGTACCTAAAGTACATGGTATCAATTTAGAGAGAGAACAGCTGGGCTGTGGGTCTAATTAGCAGGCCATCAGCCACACTAAAGTAAAAAAAAAAACAGAGAATCACAGCAAAAAGTGGGGGTGACCATAGGAAGCAGACCCTACTCTCCTACAATGCAGAGCCAATAAAGAAACACGCCTCGGCCCCTTGGGTCTGCTGCCAGCAACACACTGTGCCCCTCCCATGGTATGTCACAACAAGGGGGAGTGTATGTCAAATTTGTTGCAGCTTTGAATTGGAAAGGCGGGCCCACGGCCAAACTCCCCCAGGGCCTAACTCACCCCCAGGGCCCATCGTAAATCAGATGAGGCTGTCTCAGTTGGGTTGCTGGCCTAACGTCTTGAGCTCACGTCTCCCTTGACCCACACTTGAATCCTGGAGGACGGGCCGGGTGGACGCGCTTTTTGTATCCGGTTACCAGTCAATGCATCTCCCTTGCAGTAAGGTGGCGCTGATGTTGCAGATGATCTCTCTGTTGCCCCAAAAACAACAGAGAAATTCAGCTTATGTTCATTTAAAGCAAGCTGTGTAGTCATGTGTGTGGTATTTCTTCTTCAAAGTTTTTACTCCTATTCCGGGTGCACTGCCAGCGAAGGGGCAAAACATTGAAACATCAGAAGAGGTGGTGTGCACACCGTTGTTTTCGATTTTAAACATCGCTTGAATGTTCCTCTTTTAAGATGCGTGTGTGAACTGGATGTATTGCCCTAACGCTGGCAGTACACTCGGAATAAGAGTAAAAACTTTGAAGAAGAAATACCACACACATAACTACACAGCATGTTTTAAATGAACATAAGCTGAATTTTTACGAGGTTGCTACAATCGTGGATGAACACACGGACTATACAGATTGACAAAATATTTGCATGTTTTCGTGCACGGTTTTCTTTCATGGTTTTATTTTTGTGTTGGCTTTTGTTTTTTCAGGACATTATGGTTCGTTTACAGTGAATTATGGGACCAGTAGTTCAGGAGATGAGTGCAGGGCGTGATCCAAGCTAAGGGTTGGATTTTGTGAATTGGGGGAGGAGCGCAATGTTTAAAAGATTGAGTCACAAGGTGTCGATAGTTGCACGGGAGTGGTTTTGAAGACGAAAACGTTGTTTGGCTGGTATATACCGATGAATGGAGTACGTGAGTTCTTTTTGCTTGAAATCGGGTAGTGGAGAGAATGGGGAGGGTGTGTTTATGAGTGATTGATGTAGTGTCTAGCAAAGGAAATGTGAGCATGGCGTGAATACAGTGTGACGGAAGAGAGTGAGTGATGAGTGAGGAGGATGATTGGTGAGGGGGCAAAAGATAGCACGGAGGTGCTTGTTAAAAGACGTCGTTATTGTTAAAAATAGTTTATACATGCGTGTTGAGTGAGTAAGTAAGAGAGTGTGTGGCTAGTGACACGGATGTGAACGTCTGAGGGTACATGCTTGGTATTATGCTGCAAGAAACAAAGCACAGTTCATGGGGGAAGTTTATTGGTTGGATACACAGGGGCCAGTAAATAACACTAATTTGCGGCGGTTTTGGTGGCATGGATGGGGACATTGTTCTACACAACTAATCAATTGCAAATATGATGAACTGTCGATGATGAATGAAGGATAATATAGTAACGATCTGTCTTTGTTTGAATTGTTTTAATTGCAGTAACCCCTGGTGAAGGGCTATTACAAGCCCGAAATGCATTGAGTGCCAATAAAGAGAAGCTGTTTTGAAAGAATCCTTTGTTTTATTCGTATTGTTGAAGAGGGCTGGATGGGCACATTTAGAATATGGGAAGCATACAAAACGCAGGATAAATCATGTTTATGGATTTGAAAACGAAAAGCCTTGAAAATATTGAAAGAATAAAAGGAATTAATTTGGATCAAAATGGAATAAATTATATGTGGTAATATGAAAATGGATGGCACATCCTTTCAAAGCAGCGCGACTGGGAGAAGAGCACAAATGTGCTCCCCACATTCACATCGAATTACTTGTGCCAAATAGGGCAAGGCACTGCCCAGTTAACGCATGCATCTTAAAAGAGGAACGTTCAAGCGATGTTTAAAATGGAAAACAACAGTGTGCACACCACCTCTTCTGATGTTCCTCTGTATGTTGCACCACAAGTCTCAGAATTCTTTGTTACAGAAATGGCAAATCCCTCTTCCACGATTGAAAACATGGGCACAGTACTGCTGCCATACATACCTAACCCATATAAGTAGCAATTGACAAAGTGCCCTTTCCACTCATCCAGATGTGTCTGAGTCAGTCAAAAATGTAAGGGGTTGCGGAGCATATGAAAATCAACTGACAAATAAATTTGGACAATACAAGGGGGCAGATTTACAAGGACTAGCGCATCCCTGCATATTAGCGGGGATACGCCAGCACCAATGCAACACGCAATTCTACCCTTACACCACCACGGATGCGTCCCATTAACAATGCTGCGCACCGTGGCACAGGGATAGACAGATGTGTGTCTCTTCTGATGGCGTAAGGGCGGCGCTTTGCTGGAGTTGTGTCGCAAGTGCAATGCAACTCCAACAATGTTTATGGACCGGCCATACCTAACGTGCTGCGCCACTCCTTACGTCTGCTTCAAGCATGCGTAAGGTTTCATCGCAGCGGCCTATGAAAAGTGACTCAGAGGAATCTTGTAGATTTGACTGCATCACTTTCACAAGGCATTTCACAAAGGAATGCCCACCCTGCTCACATCAAACCTGATGCAGGTTTAATGTTGAGCAAGGGTACACAACGTGACTCATCTCCCTAGATGTGTCATGTTGTAATTAAGTTGCAACATGGCACATGGTTTCCACCACCGCTGTGTCACAGAAGTGAGGCAACAGCGGCTAAAATATCTAGAAAGGGACCTGTGAATCTGCCACAAATTATCCACGGAGTAACTCACCCTGTGCCAGCAAAAATCACAAAGCAGGAGGTGAGAGAATCCTCAGATCAAAGTATGTCATTCACATATTCTGTTGTTCATTTCCCACCTTGCCACACCATTACCCAACGCCCCACTGCACCTACATGCCCCGTCTGCTGCAGAACTTCACAACACTGTTAGCATGTTGAAGATATGGGGTGATGCCTGAAAAGTTCCACATGTATATTTACCATTTGGTTACTTTTCTCTCTTCTCACCTATTGACATATTCAGCCAGAGCACAGACAACCGCAGTAGCAGAGGTCCCTGCATCTTCTGGGAGGAAACAACATCATCCAGAGCAAGGCATACCACCCTCACAAACTGGTAAGTCAAACTGGTTGGGAGATGGTCAAAAGGCATACATTTTCAGGATGTGAACAGAACGGTGATGAGAGGGTCCAAGGGGATGTTTATCGACCTTACACAGCTATAAGCCCCAAAAAAGACAGTCTACGAAAACACAAAATAGCTGTGGGTCACAACACATGGGAAATGAAAGCTAACTACGTACCTGAACTTGAGTGAAGAAATCAAACACATATATATAAAGAGTATATGTGGAATAAATCTAACTACTGTGAGGGGAGGTATCTTCTGATGGTGGAAGAATACCCATCAGTTGTCGACCGGTACCGCCCTTGTCATCATTTGGGCTCTTCACACCGGAAAGAAGAGATGTCACAAACGTAACCGAAGTGATTTTACTACAGGTTGTACAATATTTGTATTCCGGTGTATCCTAGAACGATATGGACGTATGGTGACAACTGTAAAGCTGTGCGTGAGAATAGTGAAGTGAAAATGTGAAAGGACATAAGATAAAATTAGAGAGCAAAGAGGAAAAAATAATTTTAATCACTCTTCTACCGTATTTACATATAGGTGAGTGACTGGCTTATGAGATTAGATTGTCTGCGGTACAAGACACCACCCGTTGTCAGCTAAATACTACGATGATGTTGTAATTAGGATATGCAAACAAAGGACTCTCAAAGGATGGACATAAGAAATCTGTGTTCTCTCAGTCAAAAATGATCTTCGCGACTTGTTGGGTAGGGAAGCAAAAATGATCAACATTATGTAACTGACTATTGCACATCCCACACATGAACACCTTTTGACTTGTCAACAGACAACATTACACTCACAAACCCTGTTGGTCTTAATGGGGAATGTGAAATCAGTGTAATGCGGAGGAGTCCAGGTCATTTGTCCCCTTCCTTGAAATTTCAGTAACCTTCACATACAAGTTTGTCTGTTGATGTGTCATCTTATTGATGTCAGTACTGCGTAGAGGTAACAGCTGGCAACTACTGCATGTGAGCAGGGGTCCCCATTTAAAGTCCATGAGTGAAACATGCCGCACATTATCCTGGATTATCCGGCCAATGGTTATTGAGAATGACATGTTAGCTCATAGCTACCATATGTTGTACTGAAATATGGATATATGTGTCTCATCTCAGCTGGTGACAGGATGACACCAGTGCAGCGTACACCATCCCGGGGAATGCATGACATCCTGGCTGTAGCAGTGAAACCCTCTCGCACCCGTCCATCAGGTAATTCAGGCATAAAGTGTGTCACTAGCTTAGATTACTAAACCATGACAGAGATCAAGATCCCCTTCTGTATGGAATCAGCAGTTGTTGTTTACAAAGTGACATACATATTATGAGTGTCACATGTGCCTGTTTGTCAATTAGTAATGCTGATCATTGAGAATGTTGTCACTTCCCTCTACTATTTCAAGGAACAAAGGTCCTAAGCAAATAATAATGTACACAAAATAATTAGACTATAACCAACGATGGGTTACTCTAGCCATCCAGTGTCCAGCCGGACAATGGAGTTTTATTTTTACAATGGAGAAAAATAAAGTCAGAAATACTTTGAACAGCATAAATAGTGAGGCACAAGCCTGTATCTTTAAAGAACCGGGAAGTGTGGGGGAATGGGGTAACAATACAGACAATCAAACCAAAACACAAATAAGGCAAAGACTTTGAGCTTTGGCCACCTGCATTCAGTTTTAAGTAACAGCAAGTTTTGACCAAAAATAGATACCACAACAGTTCAGCACAATGGACACTTGTGGTGCCATTTAGAAATGTTGACGTTTCGATCCCTTGCACAAGGTAAACCGGGATCATCATCAGGACTAGAAAATAACATTTGCCTGGTTCAGAACATGTTAGTGCCAGTCGGCAGAAGTATCAAAAAATTAGTCTGTGATTTCGAAATGACCGGAATAAGATCGTCACAGCTCTGTAAGTAGCGTAGACAACAAGGATGGTTGTCTTGGCGGTGATAGATGGGGCAGGGAGGAGAGGGCGGCCGCCGCTCTCCTCAGTACGCTCCTGTTTCCAAGTTTGGGGATTGTTTGAGTGCCATACCGGATTAGGTATAGGGCTTGCTCCTTAGAGTTGTGTGATGGCTGGAATCAGGAGACAGCAGCGATGTGCCGTTAGGTTCCTAGCATGATAGTAGGTACTACTTCTGTACCTACTATCACGCTAGGTACCTAACCCTGTTGGGCCATCTATGTAGCTTTATGATTCTTATTGTACAATGGTTAATGTTGTGTGGCATTCCGATATTCAATACCACATATCCCTAATTTTTAGTGCTTGGTACTTACCCAGTAGCCACATGTTGCCAAATTGTCCCGCAGCCATCCGCCGAGCAAGAGGTGACATGCGGAATACAAAGCTGTCATGGGTAGTAGTAGTAAGAACTTTATTCGGTTTCAATATACAGAAAACCAGAAAAGTACATATTTCAAATACATTCGTCAAAAAAAGAAACATACGTATGCACTGTAAAATGCCGATTAAATATCATATGCAACAAAAAGTTTAAAAAGCATAGGAAAAACTCTCCAGAACACAATTAAAGGTTCTTTCTGTGTCTAATACAAAATTTAAAAAACCTAACAATGGGTAAGGCAAAAAATTCAAACTCTAAATGTTGAAGAACCAAAAGAGCAGGGCGACATTGACGTAGGCCAAGACTTTTTAAAATCGGTACAAGATAACGCTTTGTAGGTTCTAAGTAGAATTAACAGAAGAGGGTCATATGTAATGTGGATTTGGAGGAGATACCATTACAGGGGCATTGGGAACGCAACTGCGACCAATCGTTAATTTCGGGAAATGTAGTTAACCTGAAAATTATATCTAGCATGTAGCGAGTCAACAGAAATCTATCATAAACAGGCCAGGTTAAGTAAGGCTGAATAAGCATTGAGGTTTGAATCGATAAGGCGTGCCGGGTTGAAGATTTGCGGGCTTCAACGGACAAGTGGAGCTCCGCTAGATGGGATAAATATTTAATTTTAAACACTTTCCTGCTGATATGACTCGTTTCTAAAGGGTTCAGATAAAGTTGCTCTAGGCCCATATCGTACAAGAACCCTTTAACATAATGGAGCCATCCAACAAAAATATAACACGTCAGGGAAACCAGTCTATTTACAAGGGGAAAATACATTTTTGTCCACAAAGATGCAATAGTCAAAAAGTCAAGTGACCTTCTGGTCATCCTTTAACACCACAATGTCCAGATCCTCCGAGTCCGATGCAGGCACACGTCTGGTTGGTGCAGAAACAGGCACCACATGGGTTTGTGACACACGAGGGATACAGGGGGAAACAGTGTGGGCCAACAGACAGGGGAAGACATTGACGGTGGTATGGGAAGGGAGTTGGGAAACACCAGACGACATGGCTGTGGCCAGGGAATTGACGCTGGTGATGATGGTGGCCAGAGTTGCGACAAGCTCAGCTCTCATCATGGGAATCTCTAGAAACATCTGCAGCGTGATGCGAGTGGACATGTCTGGCTGACCCTCACACATCCACCTCAAGTCCTCTGGGAAATCCACAGGAGGAAAAACACAGGGAGGGGCTCGGGTGGGAGTGGAGGGATGTGGTGCCTCAGGTCCGGAGTCGATGTTGAGGTCGAGCAGGCAGCTTCGATGAAGGGGACTGGTTGCAGGGGATGCAGCTGGAGTCCCAGATAGAATGGGGGCCTCTGGAGGTGGGGAGGGGCAGATGGCAGGCCCAGGTTGTGCATTGGCCTGCCCCGAGGATACCTCGACCGAACACACAGGAAGAGTAGCACTCCACCACCCCATGGCCAGAGGTATCGGGTTCTCCCCCCCAACATCAATGTCCACAGCCTCCACCCGGGCTGTAGCACCAGATCTGTGTTGCTTGTCAGTCCGGGTGGGCACAATCTCCTTGCCTCCAGATGTTGAGGGTCCCTCCTCATCCTCTTTTTCCTCACAGGTCGAAAGAGTTTGTAGCCGCCTGCGCACTGATGGCCTCCCGCTCCGGACCTGGTCCTGCTGTTCGGCCATTTGGCCATCTGTGACTGCTGAAATGTAGGCAAAATCATGATGTAGTGTTTTTTTTATTCAGGACGGGACGCATACATAGAGGAGCCAAGGTCATACTTTATTTTCCTCTGACCACACCATACAGTTGTCAGTGTTTATGAGCTTACATTTCGTGTATGTTCACTGTCACCTCCTGAATTGAGTCTGACATGGACATCTCACATGAATATTTGTGGCTTACACAACAGTATTGGCCAGCCCTCAATTTTGGTATTCTTGTGATTGGTGTGTCCTGTCACTGCTACATGTGCAGGTTCCAAAACCAGTCCACCAAAGGGGAACAGAAAGAGTCCAGATGTAATTAAAATTGCCTAGTGATATATAGTCGCAGCTCTTTGACGTCTGGACAAATGTCATCTGCTGTATAGCATTGTATAGGACAAGAGAAATGCCGAATGTGGGTCACACATCCACATGGGTCTGGGCTATTTATTTTGCTACATTGTGAGTCTAGCCTTTTGATGTCTCCTCACAAAATCTGACAATCCAGTGCCACATATTGGCTTTCGTAGTGCAGTACATCGGTGACCCGTTGTGGGTCTTTGTGACAGCTACCTGTACAGGTGAAATGGCATACAAGCCACTGAGGGTAAGACGTGTGTCAGTGGACACACTTTGCAAATTTAGAAACACTTAAGTTAGGAGTGAGGCAAGGATCTCAAAGTCTGTTTTGACTCCATGGCACATGATGATCTGTGTCAATTAGAACCCAAACACAACAAATGCAATGCAAGTCACAGCATCCAATACCGTTTGGCCTGCCATACACATATTGGACAGTGTCTGTGCCATTGCTCATCCAACGCACACATCAGTAATGATTCTCTTGGTTCACTGGTAGTAGTGCTGGCAGAGCAAATTACGACACAAAATGACAAGTGTGGCTCATGTACCCAGTTGTCAGGAATAAACTACAACTCCCAAAATGCACTCCGCCCTGTACAGTCCATATGCCACTGTGTGCCTTTTTATTCTTGATGACTGCTGCATGGACATGGTATAGGTGAATGGAGGCATGGAACACACAATGGTACAGCACTGTCTTCACTCACATCATACTCCTAGACACATTTTGCATAGGATGCACTTACCAGGTCTCTCCTGCTCATGCTTCTCCAGCTGAGCATGGAGGGTCGGCCAAGCTGCTCGCGGGACCCTTCTGTACAGTGGGGAGAGGTGAGGACGATGCACATGGTGCTGGGAAGACTGACCCACCAGCTCCTCAACCTTGTGCCATGACCAGCGTTTTAGGTCCTCCCAGCACTTGCAGCATGCCCTAGCACTCCTGGTGTGGACTACCACTGCGCTGCAGTACTCACCGATGTTGGCCCATGGCCTGGCCCAGGCTGCAGTGCTCAGCTGGTACTCAGGGTCCCCATATAGCTGAGGATATTTGGCCAGCACCCCCTCTACCAAGATATCTTATTCCCTTTCTGTGAAAGGGGATGCTTTCTCTTCATAACCCTCAGCCATTTTGGGGCAAATAAGTTTAATGAGAGCAGCATGATGGCAGAGGATCTGATCTGCGATCGAGGATGACTCAGAATGAACACAAAATGGCTTCCAACCACTTCCTGTGATGTATTTCATGTCTCCCACTTCACGTATAACATTTTCTGTATGAAATGATGTGTTCTGGGTTATTTTCGGAGGTTACTGCCCGAAAACTGTGTTTCCGGTTCCGGAGCGGCGGGTCCGCATCCGCGCATTGTGCTCCGAAACCTGAAATTACGTTTTCGGGACGTAACCTTCGAAATTGACTCGGAACACATTATTTTATACAGGAAATCTTATACAGGAAGTGGGAGACAGGAAATACATCACAGGAAATTGTTGGTAGCCATTTTATATTCATCCTGATCCATCCACAATCACTAATCAAATCCACTGCCATCCTGCAGTTCTGTTGTGGAAAAACCTGAATGACAGTGCAGTTTAAAATTATGAACATGTCACAAAAGGGGGAACAGACCATTTAATGAAATTTCTGCACCGACGGGGGGGGGGGAGGGGATGGGTGACATAACATAAAACCCCAGTTTTGTTTTCTCCAGTTTTGCATTATGGTACATGTAGTCCATATGTTATGTTATGTTATTAAATTATTTATTAAGCGAACTAACACTGATTAGTTTCTTGGCGCTAAGTTAACAGTAACACAATCAAAGAAAGGGGAAGTAGATTTAAAAAGCTTGTCTAAAAAGCCAGGTCTTCAGTGCTTTCCGAAAAGGTAAAAGATCTTGGCAGGACCGGATTTCCAGGGGAAAGGTATTCCATAAGCAGGGGGCAAGTGTTGCAAACCTACGTCCGCCAGAACGTTTAAGTTTGAAGGGAGGGGTCTGGAGAAGGCCTAGATGAAGTGAACGAAGGTTGCGGGAGGGAACGTATCTGGTGATTAATTGATTAATGAATTTAGGGCTTTTACCATGTAGTGACTTAAAGATCATACAACCTGCTTTAAAGAAACAGCGTTGTATGACCGGAAGCCAGTGCAGCTTGGTGAGAAGAGGAGTTGCTGCCTGCCACCTTGGTTGCTTTAAGATCACCCTAGCAGCATAGTTCTGCACCATCTGGAGATGCTTGAGTAAATAATTTGGGAGACCCAGATAGATGGCATTCGCGTAGTCCAGATGGGACAGAACAGTGGCGATCACAACCTGGGTAGTAGCTTCTTGCGTTAGTAGTCGCCGGACCTTCCTGATTTTTTTTAGCTGATAAAAGCATTTGGAGACCACCTGTCCCACTTGTGCCTTTAATGAAAGGTCACTGTCCACAATGACTCCAAGCGTTGTAGCCGATGGTGATGGTTGCGGAGCTGGACCCAGATCTAATGGCCAATAGTGAGGACCCCAGTGCTTAGCGCTATCCCCAGTCAGTACCAGTTCGGTTTTACCTGGATTTAGTTTCAGCTGGTTTTGATCCATCAAGGATTTAATAAACCTCATGGTTGACTGGAAATGACTAATAGATTATTCGGAGTTATCAATGGTAAAAAGTAGCTGCAGATCATCTGCATAGTTGAAAACTCTCACCTGTTTGTCCCTCAAAGTTTGTATAAGGGGGAGAATATATACATTAAAGAGATGGGGCGACAGGGAGGAGCCCTGTGGCACACCACATGGGATGGACTGTCTAACACCCATCAGATCCCCCAGGGCGCACCGCCTGGGAGCCATCCTCCAAGAAGGACCTCAACCAGCAGGCCGCCACGCCCTGTATGCCGGCCTGTCCGACACGGTCGACCAGGATGTTATGGTCGACCGCGTCGAACGCGGCCGACAGGTCCAAGAGCACCAGGGCCTGGGGAGAGCGTCTATCTGCGCAGTCTCGAAGTGTATCCAAGACTGCAGTGATCACTGCCTCCGTAGAGTGTGCAGGCCGGAATCCGGCCTGATGAGGGTCAAAGCAGGAGGACTCCTCCAAGAAATTAGAAAGGATTTTCGCCACATGTGCCTCCAAAATTTTAGCCAGGTAAGGCAATAAGGAGATGGGCCTGTAGTTTGCCTTACATCCAGGATCCGCCCCGTTTTTTTTTAATAGAGGTATGACAGTGGCTTCTTTGAAAGCAGACGGGACTATGCCCGACAAGAGGGAGTCATTTAGAAGGGCAAGAACAGGGGTTGGGTAAGTAGAAAAACATTCTTTCAAGATACGAGGGGGCAGATATCCAGTGGGGAGCCAGATTTGACTCTATAGAGTTGACATATAGAGTGCCCATTACAAGAGTTGTGTGATGTGTTATGTAACAATGGGGTGGAGCAGTGCTGTATATCACAGACACATGGTGCCTGATTCACCCATGACATCATCACTCACATTGTAGGCCCATCATTTGTGGGGGAGTCAAATCTGTTGAGTGCATAGGCCTGAGACTGCAATGGTTGTGGCCTTTTGTGATTGAGTGACCCATCCTCATAAGGACCAGGTAGGTCTCTCAGAACGTGTATAGTTTTACATCTGCATGAATATATTGTTTAAGGACATCCACTACACTGATCACTGACATGGGCACATGACCTGAGGCACGCTCAACCTTTTAGCTACTGTTCAACAGCTGTGATTTACATGCAGTGAGTGTGGCCTGCAAAGTAGTCTCAGGATGTAATACATTGACACAGTTGTGTCTATCCAAGATGCATCATTGACAACAGACAGCAAACCACATTTTGTCCATGGCACTACAGGTTACTCGCGTGAAAAACCTGGCAATGAGCTGATCACGGACTTGCATACCCTGATCTCGGTTATGTGCAATGGCCCGGTTTCCCAGATTCAGAGCTAGCCGAGGTTCCAAAACACAACAGGCTAATATGATCTTGCACACAACTTCAGGAGAGTACAGCAGCACACCCCCTGTATGGTCAAGACATCTGAATCGTGACTTCAACAGACCAAACGTGCGCTCTATGATGGCTCTAGTCCTTATGTGTGTCATATTGTACCAATGCTGAGGAACAGTGTTTGCACACCTGTAAGGGGTGAGGAGATGTGGGGAGAGTGCATACCTAGAGTCGCCTGAGGAGGGAAGAAAGGGCAGTTGGTTACATTTCCCCCTTTGATTTGCACAGGACATGATCTATACTTTAGTACATGCAGTGTCTGTTGGGCCATGTATGTAGCTTTATGATTCTTATCGTACAATGGTTAATGTTGTGTGGCATTCAGATATTTCAATACCACATATCCCTAAATTGTAGTGCTTGGTACTTACCCAGTAGCCACATGTTGCCAAATTCTCCCGCAGCCATCCGCCAAGCAAGAGGTGACATGCGGAATACAAAGCTGTCATGGGTAGTAGTAGTAAGAACTTTATTCGGTTTCAATATACAGAAAACCAGAAAAGTACATATTTCAAATACATTCGTCAAAAAAAGAAACATACGTATGCACTGTAAAATGCCGATTAAATATCATATGCAACAAAAAGTTTAAAAAGCATAGGAAAAACTCTCCAGAACACAATTAAAGGTTCTTTCTGTGTCTAATACAAAATTTAAAAAACCTAACAATGGGTAAGGCAAAAAATTCAAACTCTAAATGTTGAAGAACCAAAAGGGCAGGGCGACATTGATGTAGGCCAAGACTTTTTAAAATTGGTACAAGATAACGCTTTCTAGGTTCAAAGTAGAATTAACGGAAGAGGGTGCTATGTAATGTGGATTGGGAGGAGATACCATCACAGGGGCATTGAGAAAGCAACTGCGACCAATCGTTAATTTCGGGGAATGTAGTTAACCCGAAAATTATATTTAGCCTGAAGCGAGTCAACAGACATCTATCATAACTGCTTAGAGGCCAGGTTAAGTAAGGCGGTATCAGCATTGAGGTTTGAATCGATAAGGCGTGCTGGGTTGAAGATTTGCGGGCTTCAACGGACAAGCGGAGCTCCGCTACATGGAATAAACATTTAATTTTCAACACTTTCCTGCTGATATGACTCATTTCTAAAGGGTTCAGATAAAGTTGCTCTAGGCCCATATCGTACAAGAACCCTTTAACATAATGGAGCCATCCAATCTTTGAGACGTTTTATAACAAAAGACAATCCCTCACAATGTTTTGAGAAAAGACCAGCTTATCCGAGGTCCATATGTGGTGCCATAAGAGTATTTGCTCTGCCTTGATGAGATCGGTGATGTAGGGCAGGCCCAGCTCAAGATGGCAGCTGATCGTAGATGTTCCCTGGGGAACCGCAAGAAGGAACCTCAGAAAGTTGTTCTCCATTTTTTGGAGGGAGTCAGCTTGAACATATTCCCACACCCTAGCCCCGTAGGTGGCTGTACTGATACATTTGGCCTGGTATACTCGAATCAGTTCCTAGGGCGCTCTTTTTCCTAATCTCTGTGTAAACTTTACCAGAGCCATGGTGGATTTTAAGAACTGAAGTTTTCTAGTCTCAATGGCTTTTTTCCAGGTAGCTTTTTCATCTATCAATACTCCCAGGTATGGGTATGTGGGGGTATTCTCTACACTAGAATTGTTGATATAAATCATCATCCCTTTACCTCGTTTATAACCACAGTTCATAATAAATGTTTTTTGATGTTAATATTTGACATAAATAGTTTGTAACGGGACAGAGAACGCTGGAGTTCAATGGGAGTGCGGGCTATAATCACAGCATCGTCCGCGTAGAGGAGAGCGGGGATCGGACGATGCTGAATTAAGGGTTTGTCCTTTGCCCCTTCCAGCATGGCTAATTCTAAACCATTGGTATACAAGATAAAAAGGAAGGGGGCCAGAACACAACTCTGTCTGACCCCCCCGCTCTACTCTGAACGATTCAGTCAATTCTCCCCGGTGCCAAATCTCACTCTAGCTGTGGCATTTGAGTACATTTCCAGGAGAAATTTTACTAACAGTTCATCTACTCCCAGTGCAGTTACGATAGTCCATAACTTTGAATGGCCTATGCATCAAATGCAGCTGTAAGATCTACGTAGGCCAGTTGAAGACTCCCACCTTTTGCGTCCACATATTTCCCCTTTATAAATGACAGATTCAGAACCTGCTCAACTGTGCCCAAACCTTCCCTAAAACCGTACTGGATATCGGATAAGATCTGTTTATCTTTGGACCAAGACTGAAGTCGATCTAACATTATACGGCCCACCGTTTTTCCGAATGAGTCCAGTAGGGAGATGGGACGGTAGCAAGTTGGGTTTGATCGATCACCCTTTTTAAATACTGGAATAAGGATGGATTTTGACCATGAGTCTAAAAGGCCAAGCTTGCAGGTTGCATTTAGTACCCTTACTAAAATGGGGGCCCAGAGGTCTAGATTGAATTTATTAAGATCCACTGGGACCCCGTCGGGGCCCGGAGCTGGGCCTGGGAACACTGCATGCACATCAATGAACCTCCCACTGGCATCACAGATAGCTTGCACATGGATGGAATACCATCGGTGTCTGTTGCAGAAGATGTGTGCAAAGCGGCGGGGTGGCTGAAGGGCCACATGTGTACAATCAATTGCACCCTGCACACATGGGAATTGTGCAATGAGATAGAAATTGCGTGCTGTCCTTTGTCTCCTGGCTAGTGTATGGGGCATTTGTACGTGGTTGTGGGCTCTAGCAGTGATGCATCTCAGTACCTGATGCATGCACAGCAACCGGCTTGCCTGAGAAATGCCCACGTGGTCACTGGAGACCCTTTGGAAAGACCCAGTGGCAAAGAAATGGAGAGCAGAAAGGATCTTGAGATAGGCTGGTATTGCATAGGAGCAGCAGCTCACAGAGTCAAGTTTTTGCTCCCACTCACATACCATATCTAAGATGACTTCTGGAGGGAAACGGTACCTGGCCTTTCCATCTTGGCTGGACATTCCAAATAGGTTGACCCTCTGTCTGAAGATCCTCTCTGCCCTCCTCCTCCTCCTCAAGTAGTTTTGCCTCATGGCAAGGGACAGAGCAACAAACACATTCAGTGACATGTTGAAAGGGTTTGTGTGTGTCTGCTCTGCATTTATACATCCTGGCATTGACTGCAGAGTGTCAGCGATGCATGGTGGGGGATGGTAGGCACTTGGAAAGGTGTTTACCCTCGAGGGAAATGATCAACGACCACAGTGTGTGTATAACAGCCCGAAATCGGAGATTCTGGTCCGTAAGCGGAGATTCTGGGCCGGGGGCGGAATTTCCGGCCCGAGTGCACACGTAAAGTTAGTAGTCGTAAATCAATTCTGTGAATACCAAAAGTAGTAAGTTCATTCTGTGAATACCAAAAGTAGTAAGTTTATTCTGTGAATACCAAAAGTTGTAAGTTCATTCTCTGAATACCAAAAGTAGTAAGTGCATTCTGTGAATACCAACAGTACTAAGTTTAAGATGTTGTCTTAAGTTAGTTCTGTGAATCGGGCCCATTATGTCTCAGGTACCACTTCAACCTTCACTATCTGTTGTTGTCAAGTCTCCTGGTTCATTTTTTCAGATTGCGTCCCCCTCTATCACTATGTTTCAAATTTATGTGGGGGTGTCTGGTCCTGCCACAGCCAGCCACATGTCTTAATCAGAGACGGATTTCTCTATTGTGGTGGTTATAATTTGGGCTACACATTAAACTTTCTTTTAGTACTTTTTAACTATGTGTTTGGACTTGGTTTATTAAACTTTCCTTTTTATATTGTTTTGACACGTAACCCCCTATTAGAAGCAGACTGATGTCCCTGATGTTCCCAACATGTTTCTAAAATATGTTCACCCCCTCCAAGATCAACTTTGAATACTTATCAGGTCAAAGATTGTTTATTCTGTCACAAAAGGCCATAAAAGCACGGGTTAAATTAATTGTACCAAAGACACATATAAAATACAACAAGATTTTGTCCAGTTAACATGACTAAAAAATGTTTAGGACTTTTTATACATAAAATAAAACTCACTTTTTAAAAAAAAAAAGGAATGCAGAATACAGCTCAGGATGTAAAAATCAGCAGATAAAGTGCAAGTGTGGCAGTGTGTTGGCATGATCAAGAAGAAACAGGCTCAACACCTACAATATTCTTTCATGAAATAAACACTAATAATTCCCAAATCAAATCAGATTCAGACTTACTGGACCATGAATCTCTTCTTTCTGAGTCTTAATGCTCCGGAAAAAAACTTGCAATCCTAAAGCAAACCATGGGAGAGGAAAGCATTTGTAAATACAATAATACAGGCCTTACTTGAACAGAATGAGCAGTTCTAAGCAGCGGAAGGATAATTTTTTCCGCGAAGTGCTATAGAATTTGCAAAAAAATATAAAATGCATGGTGTCCTAGTCAGAGAAATTGACACATGGACATGGCTTTAAGGCACCTGGCTTCGAGAAGCCCTTGGGAAAGGTTAGTAGCAAGTGTATAAAGTTAAATCTAAATCTTGTTAACAAGAAGCGATGGTGAACATTGTTTAGAAGTGACAAATAAGGTTGCACTTGCGAGCTTAAGCTCAGTGTAATATATTTTCTCACCGACGGCTTAGCAAGTTCCATACCATCCCTTTCTCCTTGCTGCCTAGCCAGAAACATATGTTTAATGTTCGTAATGTCACTAGGGCGTAAAGTCCTGGGTTTGTATACAAATCAGGGCAACCTAGCTGCCTCATCTGCTCCATGATGTACCTTAACCAAGGAATACACAGAGCCCCCTCAAGTTATGAGTTGATTTAAAGTGGGAACTGGACTTGATGAGATTCTCATCCAAAGCATTAAGGGCGTGAATGCGATAAGATCTGAAATGTATCACAGGCCAAGCTCCCCGTGCATCATGATGGCAGGGGTGCAGGGGGGTACAGCAAGGAGTCTATGCATAAATTTGTTTTCCACCGCCTGCATGTCTCTCATAAAACTCATCAGAATAAAGTCACTATTTGTTTTCATTTTACATTATCCCAAGGAATGCAGACAATATTTTGATGTTACAGTTTAAAATAATTGATTTTGATTTCATTTTAAAAATAAGGTAAAGGAAGATTCTTGGATGCACAGTTAATCTATTTGGGATAAGTGTTTGTGGATGTTTCAATATGCAATTGTCTGACATTAACATGAACTGTATATGTATTTAGATTTATAAAATCACTGCATACATATTACTAGAATGAACAATTTACATGGAGACAAAAACCTTAAAACATACTTGTGTTTGCCATAGGTATTATAAAGATTTATTTTCAAAATCACACATAATTTACAGCTACATAAACCTGGATTTGTTCATAATGCAGTCAAACCTATGTTTAAATGTGTTTTTGAGCAAGAGCAGAGGTGCAGGAATAGTGTATTGTATTGGGGAATGGTTTTAATGTCCCTGCGGTTAGGGGTGATCCATGTCTATGGCTGCACAATACTGGTTGTGGTTGTGTTTATGATGGTGTGTTTGGCAGTGAATGTGTTGATGGTTGTAGAGTCGGTTGTGGTGGTTGATGGAGGTGGTGGATTTGTGGATATTGCAGGGGGATTCACCTCAGGATTTGTGGACTGTGGTACCTTATATGAATCCTGAGTCTGCATTTGTTATGCAAATTAAAATGTACATGTTTGTTATTGCTTTTATCATCTGCATGGTCCAGGCATGATGCTATACATTCTTTTCCATCAAAAACAAAGATGTTTATCGTCTACCTCTGCCATGTTTTGGTAACTTTTCACAATTCTATCGTAGGCATCATCATAAAAAACTAGGTGAGATAAAGCATTAGCTACTTTATTTTCTACACCAGGTAAGTACTTTATGTTGAAATTATAATCTTGCAGAGCCACAACCCATTTTGTGATTCTACTAGAGACTGCATCAATTCCCTTATTTTTAGAAATTTCACACAACGGCTTGTAATCGGTTCTAACTTCAAACACACCACCCCACAATACATTTTTAAGCTTCTTTATTGGCCAGTAAACAGCAAGGGCCTCCCTCTCTACCACTGAGTATCGCAACTCCGCACCCCTCAAGCTCCTAGATAAAAACAGTATAACTTCATCAGATCCTTGGGCTCTTTGCAGAAGGACAGCTCCCAGTCCTTTTAAGTTGGCATCAGTTACCAATATAGATTTTTTTTCTTGGTCAAAACTGATCTACTTAGGTGTGGGGCTCAACTTTTCCTTAAGAATGCAAAATTCTTGTTCACAACTTTTATCCAAAGAAACTCACACCCTTTACGCAACAGAGCTTTCATGCCGACATATAAAGAAGCAAAACCTTGAATACATTTACTGTAATACTCTGCCATCCCTAAAAAAACTGATTAACTCATCTTTACATGAAAGAGAAGGCATTTTTTGTATTGCAAGAACCAAACTTTCCTTTGGCAAGACACCACCCTAGATAATCAATGGATTCTCTTCTGAACTTGCATTTATCAATTTTCACAGTCAAATTAAATTTGTCAAATCTACTCAACACATTCAAAAGTCTCATGTCATACTCCTTATTGTCCAATCCAAAAATTAATGTGTCATCTTGATATATTCTAACACCAGGAAGTCCTTTCAATACATTCTCCAAAGCCCTCTGAAAGACCAAAGCCGCTGAAACAAGGCCTACAGGAAGTCTTACAAAACGGTACATTCCAAAAGGAGTAACAAATGCTGTGAAATCTTTAGACTCCTCATTTAACCTAATCTGGTGGTATGCAGTCTTAAGATCGAATGTGCTAAACACCTTTGCTCCTTTTAACAACATCAACATGTCAGCAATTTTAGGAAGAGGGTACCGGTCCACCACCACATTTTTGTTTAACCCCCTTAGGTCCACACACAGACGAAGAGAGCCATCACATTTTTTGCGGCTACAACCGGAGCAAGCCATTGGGTTGCCTCAACTTCCTCAATGATGCGATCCCTTTTAGGCGATCCAACTCTGTCTGTACTTGTTCTCTAACAGCTACTGGAACATTGTGTAATTAACAACACACAGGTTTGGCACCACTACTAAACGAATATGATGAATATAGTTTGTAAGACAACCTAAAGTTTCACAAAATACATTTGGGAATTTTTGACTTAACATCTGCGTAAAATCACTTTGAGGATCACTGCCTATTGCAGCAATAGACCTTAAGTTAAAGTTCTCTTTCAATATAATGGGTGGTGAAGCATTAGAGTCTAACATTACCCCAAGGTCCTTCTGGTGGAACCAGCTCAAAATGCTGTCACCCTTTTGTGAAATGTAAATATTTGCCTTGGTCAATCTATTTTTATAATCAATCAAACCCCAAAAAGAACCAAAAAGTTTAATTGGCTCACCTCCGTATGCGAATGGTTTAATATCAGTATTAGTATCTTCTAGATAAAATTCTTTTGAAATTTTAGTGTTCATGGCACCCGAATCAAAGAGGATATTCGTGGGCTTCCCTCCAACCAGAATTTCATCAGTTGGACAATTCTTACTTTCCAACCTGTACACAATCTACTTGGTCAGAAGATTCACACATGTCATCTATATCACAATACATTTCACTGACCTTCCCCTTATAGGTCCTACCTCGGCATGAAGCAGAAAAGGGACCTTTCTTTTTACATTTGCTGCAGGTTGCTGTCCATCCTGGACATTGTTTATCATTTGCAAAATGACCCATCTTTCCACAGCGAAAACACCTTACTTGAGATAAATTTAACTTACTATTATTTTCATAAGGTATTCCTCCTTTTTTTTTAAATTCTTTAGACCCATTAATTTCTTTTGGGGTTTGTTTAACAACTTGCACACAATTCTTTTCTTTTCTCTCAGTATCTTTTTTTATAACCTCAAAACATTTTAAAAAATGTTCAATTCGATTTGCAATTACCACTACATCATCTAAGGTTGGTTCATCTTTCTGCCATAGCTCTTCCCTGACAACAACCCAACATAAATTGGTCCCTAATTCTTTCATCCAGGGTGGAACCAAATTTGCACGAAGAGGCAAATTTTCCTATCACAGTTACATAATTTTCAATACTTTCATCATCTTGCTGAGATCTCCTCCCAAAATGATACCTCTCAAGAATGGTACTTACTTTTGGTAAATAATGTTTGTCTAATTTAGCTATACATATTTCGTGTTCATTAAGATCACGATCTTCAAGGTCAGGAAGATGGTCAAAAACTTCCTGACTTCAGTTCCCAAGCAATGTAATAGCAAAGCTGTCTTTCTCGCAGCACCTAAGGAAGAACCACACACCCTGGCGTATCTCTCAAAAACCGTTCGCCATTTTTGCCATTTTATTGGCGGATCTCCAGGTATAGATAAAAAAAACGGGGGTGCAGTAGAATTTTCCATTTTCTATAGAACACGGTAGAACTGAATTTAAAAATGAACAAAAGAAAAATAATGAAAATGCGGAGGTAAAATCACAATAAGTTGGATGTGCACAGAAAATCACAGAAATTTCTAAAGGCAATAGCAATACAAATGTAACAGTAATGAAAAAACCTCTTTCTACACCT
This sequence comes from Lissotriton helveticus, assembly GCF_964261635.1. Taxonomy (NCBI): domain Eukaryota; kingdom Metazoa; phylum Chordata; class Amphibia; order Caudata; family Salamandridae; genus Lissotriton; species Lissotriton helveticus. The sequence continues at coordinate 407,919,424 of NC_136059.1, forward strand.
CCTTCCCTTTTTATTTTAATTATGTGCTTTAACTTAACCTTGAGAAACACAATGTAAAATATATGTGCTTAAAACACAAATGTGAAAGTCAATGAAATGACAATATGAAAATATACAATTGATTTTTGAGTGTGCATGTCACTGATGTGGCAGCCAAAATAAGTATCACAAGGAGAGAGCGTGGTACAAGAGAAAAAAATAAAATAAATGTAGTTATAAAAATAAAATGTGACTGATATTCAAGTGTGCGTGTCACTGATATGGCACGCAATCTTTGTATCTATTCCAATAGGAGCACAGAGGGAAAAAGAGACTCAGGGTTGCCCTCCACTCAGTAAATCATAAACACAAAAAACCCAGTTTCTAAGGCAAACTGTTTTTGGAAGGAGAATGTATATACCTCACATCTATATCTTCTTCAGCAACAAAACCCCCTTATTACTGTTTAATATGTGGTAATGCGCTATACTTATTGCCCTTTATTTAAAATATCAAACCTTTTTCGACAGGCAGTCTTCAAGAATCATATACGGAGACTGAAATGCAATTTTACACAGTTCTTAATCATTTCAGTACACCTAAATCAGTGAAAAAAGTGAGAAGGACAATATGACCCCTCATGGGCGCACAACCAACGGGGTAACTGGTAAGTACTCACCAGATAGGCCCCCTGTTCTCATCATAGGCAGTCATTTTTTTTCCAGAAAAGAAAAGTGTCCTAACAAAGAAAATCGTGAAGTGCAGTGGAGTGATAAGTAGTCACACTCCACTTAGTGACAAAAAAGTGATTAAAATTGGCACACTTCTATCACAATTTTATTATTAAGTTTTAAGTGTAATCTGTCAAATTAAAAGAAAGGCTGGTAGCTATCCTTGCATACCAATACCCGATGCCAACATGTTTCTCTGCCACAAAATTTTCGGCAAATTCTTCAGGGCCAGACACTTTGTCACAGCACCAGTGTTGGACAAATCATTCTTGAAGACTGTCAATTGAAAAAGTGTACAACAACACACCCACTTAACCCCATGCAAAATCCATATTTAGAAGTTACAAAACATAATAATTACCCTCAATAAGCTCATGTTTCTCATACCAGCTTAAGAGGTACACTTGTAGCGTCACAAAACTCCTCTTGTGAGTCCTCCTTTCGATTGCCCATTCAATTATTTTATCAATCTAAAACAATGCCCCAAGGAAAAAATGATTCAAACTTTTTTTTTTAAACTTTTTAAAAAAAAAGCCAACCTGTTAGAAAGGTGCACCTCATGCATGTTATTGCACCAACAATCTCACTATGTCTTCATGGCATGAGATCCCTTTGTATTTTTCGATGTAATGATGAAATCAATATTCCACCCATTACTGTGAAAAGGGTGTGCTAAACCTAATGTAAGGGGCACCATAACATGATAATATTAGCTCCCTACATGTGTCAGGTTCTCAGTCTCAAAGCGGTACGAGCACAATTAACACAAGACAATCAATAGGGCCGCTCGTGTCCAATGCATCTAACTTAGGCATTGCATCAAAGTCTGAATCGTAATGTAGGGGCAATATATATAAAGCCTTTGTATGTATCCCTTCACTACCTGTCTCATTATACATCTCCCTGCAACAAAATAAGGATCTCTCAGAGCCACGATTATCCAATTTTTACCGGCCACTCCACTTCTCACCGTATAAAGCCTCACGGAGCACTGCCTCTCCACCTGTTCACCGTGGCTATCTCTCCGAGTGAATAAAAGTTACAAAGGGCGGTTACATGATGGCGTCTACAACGGCGTTTACAACGGCCGCCATCTTTGCATGGGAACGTTTTGTATATTCCGAAAGAAAGGGGCTTTTTCTCTAAAGATATTTTTAATGTCCATATACTAATTTTTAACGCATGCAGTCTCCAAAAAACCTGGGGGCAACGATACTACAAACATATTACAGTTTTCCCCTCAAATCGAATAAAATAGGGAGAATGGCTGTTTACAAATGTTGTTCTCAGCAACTTTATTGAGAAGACAGGGCAAAAGGGGCAAACAATAATCATAGCTCTCTAACACCAATGCCTATCCACAAAAGTATCAGACTCAATTTAAAACCATCAGATCATTGAATTAAAATTATGTAGCCTCATTTGACATTTCATTATAAATGTATCAATTTATCAAAGAGAAGCATTTTCATCAGTTCTTATACAACACTTACAGACAACCATGGGGAAGCACTGGTACCCCCAGGTAGTACGAGATCAATCTAGGCCAAAGTGATGTTACATTATGGTGCAAAATCAATAGAGGACAGGAGAATGTTACATTCTGGCAGTATATTGTTTTTTGTAAACTGCTCATGCGAATGAAAACTTTTTTTTTGAAGATGAAAAACACCCTAACTGATACCAAGGGGAATGGATTCATGTTTAGAGGGAGGGTATTAGCCTACCTTGTTCCACTCAATGACCTCATTGAGTCCATATTGGTCACTCTTCTCTTGGTAAATCCATCTTGCTTCTTTGGAAAGAAGAATCTTTTCAATGTTTTGTGGGGTAATTAGAATGTCAAGAATTCGAATGATATTGAAACTTAGAAGAAGCAAATATATTTTTGGCAATTCATTTCAAATGTCTTTGGAATAGGTGGGCTAGGTGGTACTTAGGTTTAGGATTCTGGAATCAGAACGGAACACTGGATTAATAAATAATAAGTAGACGGTCAGCGATACTACTAGTCGATCAGATTAGATAGGTCAATTTTATTGCAATTGTTGTTTCCTGTCCAAAAATGTTTTTAGAACATTTTAAAAAATATTTTATTTGGTTCACACCAATCATCAATGTTTGTCTCTTTAATATATCTTACATGATCAGCACCCAGGGGCAAGAAGACAGCGTGGTCTGAGGCAGGAGCTGGAGATGCTTCCCAGGGCCAGGACTGCTCCTCTACTGAGGGCTCTGCTGTTGGCCTCAGTAAGTCCTCCCGTTGTTAATATTCATAATTGTATTTTCCTAACTCTTACTGCACCTAATTATTTCTGTACTATTATTTCCGTTTCCTAATTCTATTTTTTACCAAATCTTCTTCGATCTATCTGTTTCTAAATTCATGTTATCCCTGCCTCTAATTACCTCTGACTCCTTACTACTACTATTAGTCTGGCTGTAGCTTGCCCAGTTGGCCACTCTTTATTTTTAAAAGTAGCTCTAGCCACTGAGTTCAGTCCTTTGGGTTGTCCTCTTCTTAATCTTGAGAAGCTTTTCAAAAATTGCCACCGACAAAATGCCCAACCAGATATTTTACTATCTTTGATACTGCTGTCTACTCTACTCTAGTACTCAATTTGTACTACTGATGTATGTGGTGTATGTATGCATTGTATCAACTATTTTCAATCTTGCTAGTGAAAAAGAATAAATAGGAGGAAACGTATATGGCATCTAGAAAATGTGTAATGTTTTTTCTAGGCGTACCGACCACCTGTGCCGGGGCCAGTGGCGGGGCAGGCGATGCAAGCCAGGAGGGAGCAACGGATGCAGCAGCTGCTGCAGGGGCGGTGAGCCAGCAGCAGTGGCAGGCGGTGGTAAGTTATACTTATATCCCTTACTTATTGACAATAGTTACACGCTTGCTACAAGGGTGTACACTGTACTGTTGTGAGAGACTAAGTTGTTGTGAACAATGGTTGAAGAAGACACCCTTTACTTAGCATTAGCAATAGCATTAGCGGCAGGAGTTGAGTAACTAATGGCCTCTTCTATCTGACTTCAACTCAGCTGGGAAAGTTTTATGACGAAGACTATGAGACAGATGACCTTGATGGATGGGTTGAATGAAAAGGGAAAGAAGGATGGAAGTAGGAAGGACAGGTGACATGTAATAGATGACTGGCAGAGAAGGATGCTTGGGATGCATAGGTGGCTGATAGGAATCGGATGCATGGGTGGTTGAAGGATGGCTGGAAGGTGAAAGACAACATGCCTGCATGGGTGGGTGAAAATGTATGGGTGATAGGAAGATTCCTCCGGGGGGTTTCATGGGTCAAACTCAAAGGCACGCAAGGAAGGATGCATGGGTGGTGGTTTAAAAAAAATAACAAACATATGTTATTGTTGAAACTAAGTTTTGTTGAGAGATTAATTAGAATGAGAGACATGTTTACTGTGAATGGATGGATGCCTGGATGGTATTCAATCATCATAGCATAGGTGAGGACTATCACTGGATGAAGACTTTTTGTAAAAGAAAAATAAACTGCCCACAGTTGCAAAGCCAAGGAGAATAGAATAAGATTATAATTAAAAAAATATAATTCTAGAAGACCAATTCAATGATGGATAAATGGAAAAATCTTTGGGAAAAGAAACAACAGGACTGTTTTTTACAAGGTTTTGGATTCAAGGTTGTATTTCAGAACACTCCCTTGACTCAAAGTAGTTTGCAAGCACAGCATATACATTGTGTATTTATGTTATCTAGCGCCTCCCTCCGACTTTGAGGCCCACTCCCTACCTATGTAATTTTCTACTGTGTCAGCCTTCCGTGGGTGGCCTATCGGCTGCATGGTTACACAATCAATCAAAAGTCCCTCATGTTGTCCCATATATAATCAATGATCATTTGGATCAGATATCATCTGCCTTCTTGCAGTTGTCAGGGTGAAAGTAAAATTGAGCAGTTGCCATTGATGTAACAGAGTATGGCCATAATAGAAAAATAAGATCATTGTGTAGTTGTAGACTACTGCTTCCGCACCTACAGACAGTAGTAAATAAAAATAACACGAGTCTGCGACTCAATTATGTTTGTCTAGGGCGCAAGCTGACTGAGCAGGCATGTCTACAAGAAGGTTAATTTAGTTAAACAAGAGAGAGAAGAAGAAGACTTGTCTACTCTATAGTGCCTAGTACTAGTAATGCCTGAAACTCCCACAAATGTTAGAGGCAAAGGAAGTGGGAGGATAGTGTTAGATTTGGGGGTCTTTAATTGGCAGAGGTAGGTACCGTTGACCAAATAGGGACCCTTGCGTCTAGTCAGGGTAAGGGGGTACACTCCTAAAATAACCCCTGCTCAACCCCTTGGTAGCTTGGCATGAACAGGCAGGCTTATCTCAGATGCAGTGCGTAAAGCATTTGTGAACACATTCAGTAACCCAGTGACAACTCTACAGATGGACACCACTCAAGTTATAGTATAAAATTAAGTATTTTTTATATAGACTTAACACAAGACCACAAATGACAAAAATCCACAAAACTGTACTTTAGAATGGTAGAATTAGCTTAGTTCTCTTTAGATGTAAAATGCCACACTTTCGTTCAATGTACCTTTGGATGCATAATGCTATACAACGGTACATACAGTTCCTTACACGCAAGAATAATGATGCTTCGGGGCCCTACTGCTGCGTAGGGGATGCATCGGTTCTTCTCTGCATGGTGAGGTGATGCGTTGGTTTCTTACTGCGCTTCCGTGGCGATGCAACCAGCCGTGATGCGATGAAGATCTGGTGTAATGAAACAAAATGGTGTCGTCTTCCTGATGGGCCAATGATGCGTGCATGCCCGACGGCCGTGCAGCGACTCAATGATTCTAATGAACCACGACATGCCCTGCAACGCGCTTCTCTGGTGATCTGCTGCGACAGCTCCACTCTGCTCCGGTGATGCGAGGTGCTTCGGGTGATGCGATGGTGACAGAGGTAGTGGCGGCACGCTTCTCCTGTGATGCGATGGCATCTGCTGCGACTATGACACTCTTCTCCGGTGATGCGATGACAACGGCTGCGGCGGCGACACGCATCTTCATCTTAAGTTGCGCTTATAGCTCCCAGCCACACGAAGTATCTCAGAAGGTCCAGCTCAACAGCAGGCACTTTAATTCCCAGCAAGGGAAGGCAGGGGAGCTGGTTGGTGAAGTCTGTTGTCCCTGAGACTTCAGCAGGAGACAAACTCCAGCTCAAGCCCTTGGAGATCCTTTACAAGTTGATTTGAAAGTAGCACAAAGTCCTTTCTCCTTTCTTTGGCATTCAGGCAACCACCGCAGGCCAATCCCCCAAACAGCACTCAGCTTAGGCATAGTCTCCTCCTCAGTTTCTCTGGTTCCTCTCCTCAGCAAAGGTTCTTCTTGTTTCCCAAAAGTGATCTAAAGTTCTTGGGTCTGGGTTCCAATATTTATACTAGCAAATCCTTTGTCCTCTGAAGGCAAAGGATCCTGTACCCAGTCCAAACCAGTACTGTGTAGTCCTGGAGCACTTGGTTGACAAGTAGGCCAGGGACATCAGATGCACCACAGGAGGTGGAAACAACATTTTGGAAGGTTGGCCCAGCCCTATTCAGGTCCCAGGTGCAACTCCTCCCACCCATCTACATGCAGATAGCTCTATTCAGCCCTTTGCTGACTCACCCTGTCTCCTGGAATACCACAGCCCCTGTCATTCAAACTCAAGACAAGGAATACACAACCTAGCAGAGGCAGGCTTGGACAGTTAGGCAAGAAAATACCTACTTTCTAAAAGTTGTATTTTCAAACACAGAATGTTAAAACCACCTTCACTTGTATTTCATCATTCTGAGTTCAGGCATACTAAACTCGAATTTCTACCTGCTTCCATGAGTCAGTTATGATTATAAGATGTAATAATCAAACTGCCCATTCTGGCCTATGGGAAACAGGTAGCCTTGCAATAGTGAAAAATGAAAATGGCTGTAATTCACTATTAGAACATGCCACACACACCAGGGCATATCCTACCGTTTACCTATAATGCACCCTGCCCTTGGGCCTACCAAAGTGATAACTAAGTTGCAGAAAAGGGAAGGTTTAGGGACTGGCAAGTGGGTGCATCTGCCCAGTCAACATGGCAGTACCAGACTGCACACAGGTTCTGCAATGGCAGACCTGAGACACACTTTTACAGGTTGCTTCTGTGGGTGGGACAACCAGTGATGCAAGCCCACCAGCAACATTTGATTTACAAGCCCTGGGCACACTCAGTGCACTGTACTAGGGTCTGACAAGTAAACCAAACAAACCAATCATGGAGTCATTAATACATACATCAATTTACCATAGGGAGCACTTGCACTGTAGCACTGAATAGCAGTGGCACAGTGCCCAAAGCATCTATAAACAGCAAAAACACATGAGGCAACAGCAAAAAATAGAAGGGAGACCCACTTTAACAGTGCCAGGTCTAACAGATAGTATACCACAAATGTTATGTACTGTGCTTGCTAGTGCTTCTGTGCCACTATGTGTAGAATTCATGAATTCTGTGTTACTGTTTTGCTAAGAGTATTGGTTACAATGTTCTTTTTTCTTTCTTGATATAGCTACTCATTCCCAACCAAACAGAAAGGAGTTAGCAGCCATGTCCTGGTGCCAGAAGCTGGAGGACATCTGCACTGAATATTGGCGGATAGTGGCTCTGGAGGAGGAGGCGGCAGCAGCTGCAGCTTCCTCCAATGCCCCGGGCCGCAGCCAGGCCCTCCCAAAAGTATGGCGCCACGGTCTGGCAGCCGCCCACCACGCTTCATTCAGCACTGCTGCCCCCGGATGCAACTGTAAAACATTCAATTGCCGCATGCTCCTCTGGATGGTGCGCCAAGAGCAGTGGATAAAGGTCCTGAGACTAACTGGCAAGCCCGCCGCTAGAACTCCATCGCCTTGCCCCTTTTATTAATCTTTTTTTTGGTGGGTCGGAATTAGGTATTGTGGTTTATATTTATTATTCATGGATAATGGAGCAGACATTGAACGCTTTCTTTATTTGTGGACATTGGTTGGGGTTAGGGAGAGGAGTGGGTCAAGAATCTGCTGATGTGTAACACATGAACAGATACATGCGGTACCCTGACTTGTGAGTGACATGTCCTACTAGTACTTTCAATCTCTCGTCCTAGTCTCTGCAATCTGTAACTACACTCGGAAGGGTGTGGGTGTGTGAATTAATTTCCATATTATTAATTATGCCTCCCCAAACCTCTTTTCTTACCTGTGATTGATGTTTATTTATACTTAGGCAAAACGATGGCTTCATGGTGATGATGGTTTGGTTTCCCAAGATGCCATGGTGGTGGTGGTAGTAGTAGTAGACACTGGCAGTATTATTTGCAAAAAACCAAAATGAGACAGTCAGTCTCCTAAGGGAGACTCGGGAAGGAGTAGTAGAAGAACAGTGCATAAGAAGACTGCCAAACAAGAAACCATAATGATGATAAGCAATGCTAAAGTAAAGTAGAACATAATGGTGGTGGGGATAGCCTAGTACAAGTTACAAACTGTAGTTGACTCGACCCATGAAGTGGACAAGCGTAATCTTTAGTGCTGGAAGAATGATGACTTGATGCCGGCAATGAATTATGATGGATTATGTTCCTCTGGAAAAAAACTTGACTTGCAGATACTGAGCCTGGGTGGGCAAGCAGAAGAAGATCCTTGCACTGCCTAAAGTTAGTGTTGCTTTAACCACACCCGCCCCTGCAAGTGTGTGATCAATTATTGGTGTACATTTAATTTAGCCACACCTCAATATAAATCACACAGCCCAGGGGAAGAGGGTCAGGGTTTGATGAATGGTTGGCAGGTGTGTTTGAGGGAAAGGTTTGACAAAGACAAACACTACACATGGACAACACACAATCTTGGCAGACGATAATCATAAATCTGTTAAGGGAGAAAAAGGAAATGCATCCATGATGATAACTTGATGGTTAATGATGAGCAGTACTAGACCAGTAGTACAGGACAGCAGTATATTATTAATTATTATTATTATTATGCAATTGCCTTGCCTGTCTGCCCCCAGAGACAAAACACAAACACGTTAGGTAGGGTCAGAGGCAATATTTAAAGACCTACCTGGATACCTTGCCCCAATCAACAATACTCAAATACCTAGAGTATCCAAGGGTCTACAACAGTGTTCCGGACACTATAAAGTCCAGAGGGAAAACAATAATGAGACAGTCGCTGCAAAAGAAAGGAAAAATATTCAATACTTTTCCCATCACTCACCAAGCTGGTGACATGCTTCATCATCTGTGTCTCCTCTTAAAGTCACACTAGTGACACTAGGGGCTACAACCCTATGATAGTGATGGGGAGCCTGAGGATGTTATCATATAGCAGTTCTAACTCCTTAGCCTACCAGATGAGGCTTATAGGTAATAAAACAGTAAGACGGTGGTGATGGATTTGTTGTAATTCAAACCAAAAAGACAGAGAAACACACAAATAATAAAAGTAAATAAACATGAAACAAAGTAGCAAGTTGAAAGCCTAGTTGTCAGGGAAGTAGAGCTCAACCTCAAAATCTGGTGGTTCATCTAGAAGTAGGACATCTAACATACTTCCATGACCTAATTCACCATCATCATCTTCCTACTGTGCTACTTCAGGTATGGTGTAATCTGGTGGTGTAAAGTGTTGATTCACTCTTGGGGCGAGAGGCTGGTCCTTCTTAGTGTCAGAATGGCACCAGCAGCACTGAAAACATGCTCAGAGGAGATACGTGCGACAGGGCAAGCCAGATAGTTTATCGCCAGCCTGCTGAGCAGTGGCTATTGGCGCCTTTTCCCATACCAATACACCAATGGGCTTTGATCAATTTAGACTTCTGTTGGGTCGGCCAGATAGGCCTGGACCCTCCACTCAATGCTCAGGGGTGCTCTGCCTTCCATTCCTGTGCAGTTTTTGGTGGGCTGATGCTTCTGTTCTTGTTGTTATTGATGTTTTTTTGGTGTTGTTGGTGGTTTTGACTGCTGTGAGCCAACCACACTGCCCTCGGACCCTGCAGTACTTGTTGTGGGCTGGAGTAGTGGGCCTCTAATGCCGAGCTGTTCTTTTTCTAAGTGACTGGCTTCCGCAGCTGTCCAAGTTTTATACTTGGCATCACCCACTTCTGAAAAAGGAATCAATGTGTTCAGTACTGCTTTGTATCGTGGATCCAGAATTGTGGCAGAAATGTAATGGTTTGAGGACACAATGTATCACTGCACACTTGTATTTGCAGATAAGCGTAGGGTTAAGCTCTCCACCAACTCATATGCTTCTTTTTTTCCTCCCCACCTGCGTATATTGCAGACACCCCCTTCAGCTGTTCCTGTAGCATGTGCAACAATGGGGTAACTTGGCCCATAGTACAGTCCTCCTTGGTGAATTCACGCGTGAAGAGCTCGAAAGGAAGTAGCATCTCTGTCAAGCATTTAACTAGGCCCCTTTGGTCCATCTCAATGGTCATGCCTTTCACAGTAGCATCCTCTCTTTGCATGACATATTCATTGATTGGTCTGTACTGCTCAAACAGACAGTCAAGCATGTAATAAGTTGAGTTCCAACATGTTGGCACCTCCTGGATTAGTGCTCTAACTGCACTATGCTCATGTTGAATTATCCTTAGCTGCTTCCGGGCTTTTAAAGAATGGCTTAAAGGTGTACAGATTTTTCTGCAGGTGTTCAGTAAGTTGCTGACTCAGTTCTATTTTTTCAGAAGGTCTTACACAATAATGGTAATGCAGTGCACCAAACACAGAACCTTGAAATAGCCACCCTATCGTATATGGTCCTAACTATATACTGCCATTGTCAGTGGCAACAAACCCAAGGTTAAACCTTCTAGGCACAGCAATTCAAAGACCTTGCTGTCAAAGTTTTCGAAAATGTTTGAAACAGTATGTGATTTCTCTATGGTGAACATGGCTACAGTTAGATGTTTCCAAGTAGTATTAAAAATCTCAGCAGTGTCAACAACACCTGCTGCAGATATCTTTTCTCTAACACTCACAAGAGATCCAGGGTGCAGTGATGCATATGTAATGCGTGGCTTGGCAACTGGTCTTCATGTTTGTTGTCAGGTGGACAGTATGAACAGCACTCTGCTGCAAAGCTTGTCCAAGCAATTCCAGCACATCGTGATGTAGTGCTTTGGCAGAAGGCTATCACAAATTCAAGAAAACCCACTCCTTCCATAAACAAGGGAGGAGGTCCAGCACTAACACTTTAGCCAGCTTTGCATTCTACAAACATGCCATTGGGGGTTGCGTTCATACCGCCCCTCCGACCTAAACATGCTGAGAATGGTAGCCTTGATTTTTTTCTTTTCTGGTGCCACTGATGCAGGTGACTTCTTGACACCAGATGTTGTGCTCAGCACACGGTTGTTTGTTGCAGTACTCTCTTGTCTGGGACCCCTTGGAGTCTCAGCCTGACTCTTACTCTTGTGCCACTGAGATGTTGCTGATGAAGATGTGTGCGGTACCACTGCACTGCTTGGGACGGGGTATCTTCTTCTACTTCTTCTTCATTCCCCACCAACAGCAATGGGTGCAGTTGTTTGGTGCTAAAGTGCGCCTCCCACTGGATCACGTGGTGTTTGTTCAGATGGGTTGTTTGGTCTTCGGTACCAAGCTTACCTCGACTAACACCACAAATGGAGCATATAGCAATGTTCACCTCCTTCCTGCTAACCGAAAAGAAGTACCAAACTGGGAAGGTCAACTTCCTGGTGCTGCTGCTGCTGCCACTTGCAAAGCTGGATGAACTGATTCGTGGATGTGAAGTTTGACTCTCTGCAGTACCTACTTCTACAATGGTGGAACTTGTGGTGGATGTACGTAGCTGCTGGCAAAATATGGAAGCTGGAGGTGATGTTGGTGGTATGATCTGTGTTGGTGGTATCCGTGCCACATCCCTCACAGCAATTTGGGATGGGGTAATGTCGGTCTCCATTGAGGCAGGACTAATGTCCATGATGACTGCCTCATCATCATCATCCTCCTCTTCTACATCTACCTCCATAACTCTTAGGCTTTCTGGAACCTTCCTTTTCCCTAGCCTTGTCTCATGGTTTGTCTCACTCTCAGACTGAGGTGGTGGGATCATCAGAAGGGGTGCTTTCAGAAGAAGTTGATGGACTAACCCTCCTTTTCCTTGCTGGGGATCTTCAAGACAATGGATCTTCTGAAATAGGGGCTTGCTCTTCTTCCTTTGCAGGAAGCTCTATCTCTCGAACTGCACACTACGGGAGGAACAACTACTATTGGGGGCAGTTGCAGCTGTTAATGCCAGTTCTCTGGATTGATTGGGTACTGCTTTGCGATAACAGTTAGTCAATTTCAACATCACTGCTCGTCAGCGTTGTCGTGATTAGACTGGCTGCCTCTGAGACAGACATGGGTTTGGGCCTGGGTTGAAGGGGTTGGTCCACTGATACAGAGTTGCTGCTCTCAGCTTGCTCCTAGGACACCACTACTGCAGGCGCAATATTTGATTTCCCAAAACAGATCTTGGGCGGCACACCAGTCTTGGTAAGTGGCAGTTCCTTCTTCTCACTGGAAACTTTCTTGGTACTGGAGGACCTAGTACCTTTCTTTAGGCCCATCTTCTTCAGATGTCAGCAACACGCAGTGGTACAAGTTGCAGAGATGTCTGTGGTCACACGTCACATGACGTCATTCGCAGAATGAGTTCTGTTTGGCAGTACACGGGTGATAATGCCTCCTCCTCTTTTGTGTCTCTAAAAGCAAAGAAGCAAGAATAACCTCTGTGACAAGTGGTATTCATTGTTGTGGTTCAATTACTACTAGTACAAATATAATATATAACTTTGTGTGTGGTCACACGTATTAATATTATTACATTTATTACCTCAGTTACTAAAAAACATAATTCAGTGTAGATATTTGTGAGACTGACAAAAACAAGGGCTTTCATGGTTGGTGTACTAGTGTACATTACACTGAGGAAAGATAGGAAAGAAAAAGAACAACAACAAAAATACAAATGTAACGGACCCTGTTTGGCATTGTGCATCACTGGGATTCAACATTCGGGCAGCTGACAATGGATAGAAGCAAATAAGCCAAGAGGAAAAAAGGAAAGAGAAAGACATGCAGGCCTAATGCAGAAGCACACTGGCTGCCTTCACAAAATGGCCGCCAACCACATAGCCAGGCCACAACAACAAGAAAGGGAAGACAATGCAGGCCTAAGATAAAGTCACACTGGCTGCCTTCACAAACTGGCCGCCAGCCACATGGCCAGGCAGGCCACAACAAGAAGCAATAAGCCAAGAGGAACAAAGGAAAGAAGACATGCCGGTCTACGGCAAAAACACTACCACCACCACTAAATGGCCACCAGCTACTTGGTCACTCACAATAACAACAGCAGGCCTTGAAAACAATGGACTCAAGCATGCCTATATGGACACAGACTTTACAAAATGGCCCCTGGCCATGTGGGGAGGCTCAGTCAAGGCAAATGCTGGCCCACTATTACAAACACACTCACACACTGGCCAGACAAAGGAAGCATGTTAAACAACACAGCTTTAATACAACAATGCCAAAAATGAAAATCCACATTTTATAAGTTACAACCACACACATTCAACAAAGGCATTTATTTAACACACATAAAAAAGTGAAATACCAGCATCTCAATCCAATGCCATCCATGCCGTAAATGATGTTTAAATTCACCAGACGTCACAGAAACAGTTGTTTTATGCAACCATGAGTAGCTTTGGACCTATTGAAAGGCCTATTGGCAACTACTGGGCAAGTGAATTAAATAAATATTGCATATTGATTTCAAAAGTTGGTAAGCCATTGGTGTAAAAAAAGGAGGAAGGCCACAGAGGGGTATGAAAGGATGCAGAAGGGGACAGCAAACAGAAGTATAAGGCTACAGAGAATTGAGATGAGTGGTAAAAATGAGGAAAATCAGGAAAGAGCATGACTGTCAATAAAGTGGTAAAAAGAGGCAAAAATGTAAAAAAGTTAGTGCGAGAGCGCTGGAAAATGGGAACCTAAGAGGCCAGAGGGAAAAAGGATTCCAGCGTGAGGATGCAAGGAAACTGGGGCCTATCCTTGCCCTGCTCAACGTATGGAATAAGTACCCCAATGATACCCAATAAATAGCCTTCCTGACATCCAAGGAGATCAGCCACTTATCATCTAGATCATTACATATGTGCCGAAGCACATTGGACAGTAGGTGCCTGTGTTTGTGGGGGAACCTAACAATTTGATCTCTGATGAGCTGGCCACTAAAGATTTCAAATTAGCACTTAGCTGCTAAAACTTATAACCAAGCATCATACATATGAACACTTTTGGTGGCACTTTGTTCTCTAGAAAACAGATTGTGCCTTCTGATCACTAAATAAGACAATTTGGAAAAGTACTTTTCCAGTCTTTAAATGGCTTCCTTGTGTTCATCATTCTTCTCGTCATCCACATCAGGTATAAATGTAGGAAACATAAATGCCCATGCCTAACGAATGTTCTAGTAAACATCTCCTCCTACTAGGTTTAAACTTTAAACCATTGATGACTCTTTTAATGCTCTGAAACACTTTTTTCAAACAATGGGTGCTTCTTCAGGTGAATGCAAGAAAGGTGGTAGAGGACTGATTGAGGGCATGGTGACCACCACAGAGCAATGCTACTTTTTATTTTAAAAAAAGAGAAATATAAGATTCACCAAAAGAACTGTGAATAACAGCAATTGCTTATGGGCAAAACTCTAGAGCCAATATCATCACAGAAGGAAGCTCTACAAATGCATAATGTGCTGCAGGAGAGACAGACAGGTACTGCATTAAATGAATAGCAGGTCAGGTAGGAGATCAGGCACAGTTTGCAAGAGTTAAAATGGCACACACATATTTCCATGCATTTGCGGGATGTATGTAATGATATCTTACATTGCATTGCCACTTCACATGCCTCCACACATCTACATCCACCACCCACACACACACTGCACCCCTCATCATATCATAACTCAAGAACCACATTCATACGGCACCACACACCCACCCTGCACAGCAACACTCACTCGCATGCATGCTCCTCAACACACGCTCACTCAGCAAGCACTCCACCAAGATTTGGGACCTCATTGACACAATGCACCAGACCTCATCTTCTTCACCAAAACCTGGCTCAACTCACATTGGCACCAGCCATCACTGCAGGCACTCTTACTGGATACAAGATCCTGTATCAGGACAGACCCCACAAACTAGGAGGGGGTCTTACGATTACCACAGAGAAAACATCAAGTATACCTCTTACACTGAACCAGAAGCCACTTTCATGGGACACATGCACTGCTAGCTTTAGACAGACAGTAAAGGTACCCTCCCCTACCATCATCAGGACACCCACTTCAGAAACCTCCTCACTGACCTCACCAAACCCCTTGCCATGGATGGGCACCATAGAGTTCATACTCCTAGGTGATCTCACCATTCATCTTGATGACCCACAATCTTGCTTGAAAGTCTAAAGGACATCAACCTCACCCAATTTTTACAAGGCTCAACCCCATCTTCTCCTCCAGCAACAAGCTTAAAGTCAGCCACATCACTCCACTCTATTGGACAAACCATTCCGTAGTCCACTTCCACATAACAGGGCCACCAACCACACCTATTGATTCTAACAACACCCCACGTTGCTGCTGGAAGAAAATCTCAGCAACAGATTGGCTCAATAACCGCCACTGATACTACCCAGACCCCACCAACAACCTCATCAATGACACAAACAACTTTAACAACTGGATCATGACCTGCCGTAATACCTCAGCACCTCTGAAAAACATTAACCCAAAAGATTCAATGAAAAAGCTAGCTGGTACAATGCTGACCTCAAAGAGTTTAAGAAAGTTTACAAAGAATTCAATAGGAAATGAAGAACCACCCGAGGAACCACCGCAAGAAACACCCACTAGGCTGTACTTAAACATTAACACAATCAAGTGAAAGAGACCAGGATTAAGGCCCTGACCCTGAGAAACAAGTCTAGTGACAACAACTGCATGGAACTTTTCACCATCATCAATGAATTCATCAACCCAACAGTTGCAACCAACACCACCACCTCTACACAAAAACTGTACATAACCTCTTTGGTTTCTTCCACTAAAAACTCACCAAGATCTACAGCAAATTTAACCTCTAGCCACCCCATAAACCTTTCCAGCCAGCTAGCCTCATCAATCAAAGATTATCAACTGACTGCATGAAACCCTCTATCCATCAAGGACACCCACAGACCCCTCCCTGCCCTCACCATATACAACCTGAGAAGAGCCACAATCAGTCTTGCCTTCACTTCCATCATCAACACCTCCCTCATGACAAACACCTTCCCAGATAGCTGAAGGCATGTTAAAGTCACTGCTGTCCTCAAAAAACCCTCAGTTGACTACAAAGTACTCAGAAAGTACTGCCCTAACTCACTGCTCCCCTTCCCAGCCAAAGTCATTGAGAAGACCATCAACAAACAACTCTCTGACCACCTAGAATGCCACAAACCTCTGGATGACTCACAATCAGGATTCCAAAACAAGCACAGCAACAGAAACAGCCCTGAACACTGCCTAAGATGACCTAACCACCATCGTCAACCACAGACAGACCACCACATTCATCTTCTTTGACCTCCCCACCACTTTCGACACCGTCTCCCACCACACACTCATTGCCAGACTTCCCACAGCAAGAATGTAAGAACGAGCAATGAGATAGGCTTCAAATCAGAACATAAGGACCTGGTCTGTGGAATCCCACAGGGATCATCACTAACCCCCACATTTTTCAACATGTTTGTGACTCCTCTGGCAGACATCATCAGGACCCATGGTATCAATAGCACCTCCTTTGTTGAAGAAACCCAGCTAATTTTTTCCCTCTCAGATGACACATTCACCACCAAGACAAACTTCAAAGAATGCATGACCAGCGTCGCCAATTGGATGAAAGAGAACTGCCTCAAGCTCAACACCAACAAAACTGAAGTGCTGATCTTTAGGAATAAGAGCTCACCTTGGGACTCCACCTGGAGGCCCTCCAAACCTGGACCTACACCTACCCGCAAATGACAATGCTATGAATCCAGGCTGCTTCCTGGACACTAACCTCACCATGAAGTCCCTGGTAAAATTGTCACCTCCGCCTGTTTCCACATCCTCCACATGATAGGCTAAATCTGCAAGTAGCTCCCACTGGACACCAGATGTACCATCACACAGGCCCACTAGCATATTCTCTACCACAGCATCTCAACCTCTTCACAGACTTCAAACCAACCAAAATGCAGCTGGCAAATTCGTCCTTGACCTCCTGTGGCAATCCCTCACCACACCACTTCTTTAGAGAGTTCCAGTAGCTCCCCATACAAAAAAGCTGCCAGTTTAAACTTCTAACACACACATTCAAGTCACTACACATTGCGGGACCCTCATACCTCAATCACCAGCTTCATTTCCGCCAACACACATACAACTCAGCATCACTCTCACTCACGCACAAACAACAACAGAAGTTCAAATGGGAGGTCAAACATTCACCTACCAAGCTGCCAAATCCTGGAACGTCCTGAATCAAACACCAGGGCCTCCTCCTCACTTCTTGAATTCTCCAAGAAGCTAGAGACCTGGCATTTTAATTAGTCTTCTTGCAGCACCACACACCTTCTCTTACCTACTCAGCGCCTACATAACCTCACATCTGAAAAGCAGTGCTCTACAAATCCACCTTACATTAAATTAAATGATAACTTGAAGAGATGGCGTCTCGAAATTCTGGCGTGTTGGAATTCTGACACTAAGCTGAGCAACTGTAAAAAGAACAGATGATCGAAGAAATGTTGAACAAATGTATCACCCTTGTTAGAAATGGGATCTCTGTCTGGCCAAGGCTTGCGCCAAAGTCAGTCAGAGACCACCACTCTAAGTCAGGGCAAGGGAGTTACACGCCAAGATAACCCTTGCTCACCCCCTTGGTAACGTGACACGAGCAGTATGGCTAAACTCGGAGGCAATGTGAGTTAAGTGT
The DNA here is from genome assembly GCF_964261635.1 of Lissotriton helveticus. NCBI lineage: Eukaryota > Metazoa > Chordata > Amphibia > Caudata > Salamandridae > Lissotriton > Lissotriton helveticus. Next base: position 407,937,266 of record NC_136059.1, read on the forward strand.
TTGCGTGCGTACCCAGCAACAACACCCAAGGCCCACCACAAAGGAAACTCCACACAAGGTTATGTATAAAAATAGCCTTTGTATTACACCAAAACACATTAGATAGAAACACACATTTTACAATGTGCCAACAGGCACGGGCAGAATTTACAGGGGATTATGTATAGGACAGGGCCACAGGGACCACTGTCAGGAATATGCACTTGTAGGTTTTAGAATAATAATCACTGTAGGACAAAAATGAAACATGGAGCACACAACCAGTAACTACTGGTAAGAGGTAAGTACCACCTACGCAACCCTAACCACCTTAGGAAAATATTACGCAGGGAACCAGGACCTCACTAGCAACACCTGTACTAGGAGAAAACAACCACCTAAGTATCACCATACATTTAGTGGTATAACCATGAGAACATTACACATGATGCATCACAACATTCAGAGGTGTAGGGAAGGAAAACACATGATGCATAAACATTCATTCAGCGGTGTAAGAACAAGGCATATGACGCATCAAAAACACATTCAGAGGTGCAGCAAAGAACAATTGCGCAGAAATCACATTTAGCACAGAACTTATAAACTGTCCCCAGGCCAACTGGCCTCTCTGGTGATAGGACGCCCTGTGTCGCAATGTCAGGGGGGCCTAAACGTAGCAGCTGCCCACTAAGTGCTGGGCAGTTGTAGAACTGATGGGGCCAACATGGTGGAGCCTCGCAGGCTCTGTCCAGGACACTCGTGTCCTTATGAGCCTCGTGGGCTCGAGGGTAACTGTGGCACTCACGAGCCTCTCAGGGCTCGCCAAACAAATATGCCTCCGGAGCCTCTCGTGGGCTCAAAAACAAAGCAATGCCCCTGAGCCTCTCTGGGCTCTAGAGAAACTGGAGGGCCAGAGTGGGAGCCTCGTGGGCTCAAGAACAAATGCGGCACTTCAGGAGCCTCTCGGACTCGTAACACAAATGGGCCGGTCTGAGCCTCACGGGCTCTAAATACACAAATTGCCCCGAACGTTGGAGTCCCTCCTCGGGGGACTCGAACTCAAAGGAATGCCACCTTGAGCCTCTGCGGCTCCAACTACAAATGCCCCCTGAGCCCCTCGTGGGCTCGAGAAGCAATGGGGCCTCGCTGGGGCCTCTCGGCGCCCCCTGCAAGGACTCTGCACCACTGGAGGGGGGGCGGGCACCGGCAATGTGCCCCGACGCCCCCCTCCTTCTGCAGACACTCACCGGCTGGTACTGGAGAGCTCCCGCTCCTCGGGGCTCTCTGACGATGCGGCCTCCTCTCGCTCTCCGGGGCTCTCCCTCGCTCTAGGGAGCCCCGGGGGGAGGCAACTTCACTTGGGGCAACGCAGGAGTGCGGAGTAGGCTCCCGCCGCTTCCTGCTTCGTCTCGCTCCGCGGCGGGACTTTAGGATCTCCTCGGGCCGGCAGCCAATTACGGCGCGGCCCGGGGAAAGACGTCATGGGGGTATCCCGGGCCAGCAGCCAATCCCAGCGCGGCCCGAGAAGGATGTCACGAGGGGTCCTGGGCGGCGAACTCGGGGATATCACGAGGGGTAGGCTCCCTGAAAATAAGTAATAAAGCGAGGTGGGCACTCGCTGAGGGTCAAAAACGGCAATAGGTCAAGTCGCAGGGTGGGCACCTGCGCATGGTCGAAAGAAAATGCTTCAAAGTGCTAGGGGGTGTGATTGCAGCGCTCCCCAGCGCTACACGGACAAGGAGGATAAAAGAAAAGCGCTCACAAGTGCTAGTGTAAAATAAAGCACCCTCCAGCGCTAGGGGCAACCAGAGAGCAACAAAGTCCTTCAGGAGTCCAGGACATCAGCAGTCCAGGGGCTGGGCAGGGCCCAGGGAGGCAAGCCTTCCCCTGGGCCCAAGCAGCAGCATGCCCCTGGTAGATTCGAGTTGGAAACAAGAACATTTTGTAAGGGGACACAGCCCCTTTTTATACAGTGAATTCCTTTGTCTCAGGGTGCAGGGTGGGGGAAAAACCAGTCGCAGCTGGTTTTGGAGCACTGTGATGTGCTCAACCACCCTTTCCTTTCACTGGCCATGCTAGGGACATTAGACGCACCACAGGGGGCGGAGCCAGCATTGTGTGGGGAAAGCCCAGCCCTATTCAGGTCCCAGGTGCACCACTCCCTCACATCACACATGCTAATCTCAACACTCACCACCGGGGCAGACCCATCATGACTCATTGAGCCTGGCACACCAGCCAGCTCCAGCCAATCACAAGCCAGCACATTCACTGCACAGACTGGCACACTTCTAGAAGTGGCACTTCCATATTAGACACAAACCCTCTGCACGCATCATTGCGCAGCTCTCAATCACAAGAGTCCGCATATACCAGATTCGAGCCTGCACACCCCACGCATCAGGAACTACCAGGGACACATACATTCCCCATGCATTCCTATGGGAGGGCAGGCCTATCTCTCACACACACTCAGGGAGTGCACGCACTTTACACTGCGCCACCGTGTCAAAGTGCGCAAAGACCAGAAATCACTATAATTATTTAATAATACCAGGCAAAAAGTTCAGGGGTGAACCTGCCAGAAGGGCCAAGTCTAACAACCCCTCATCAGCCAGGCTACCTTAAATCCGGTGGTGTAGCAAGCACGGGACCCACATCTGGGCATACCCTTCCCACTTAGGGTTACAAATGCAAAAAGAACAGATGGTGGATGCAATGCTGAACAAATGAAACTTTCACCCCAGTCAAAGATCTGGGTTAAATTCATCGTTTTTTTGCACACCATGCCATTGCAGTTAAGACTCAGCCATATGCAAATCAGTCTTCACCCTGCTTAGCTTAGGAACAGTCCAACCTAAACTGCCAAACCAAGTCTTCAGTGGATCAGAAACAAGTATCCTGGGGCCGGTTTTGGGCTAGCTTGAATCTGATGGAGTAGCGAGCAGGGGACGCACGCTAACCTGGCTGATTGGATGTGAAACCTTGAAACTGGTCCCAGGATGCTTTTGTCTGGGAGAAATAAGCTCAAAACTATAGAGGTAACAGTGGTACAAGCATCTCCATCACCCACACCATCTTCCCTCCTTCACCTGCCGCATCCAACTTCACGTCAAATTGATCTTTGGAACAAGCCCAAACATTCAACAGAAAGAGAATTGGGTGTGGCAGGTGAAGGGGCCAAAGACACAACGCTTACAATATAAACACATTTTATATATAATTGAAAATTAAAAAATATCACAAATATCACAAATGTACTATGTAATTAGAAAATATGTTATTATCCTATTTTGAATTAAATATGAATGTAACTATTTTATTTAAATAAATGGTAACTATATTATTTCAATTATTTCTATACATCACATGATTATTATTCATGCATACAAAAAAATCTTTTTGTGGGAATTTATTATTTAGTATAAACATCTGAAAAAGAAATTTAATTTATTTTATTTCCATTATTTAAAGGTTTATTTAAAAATAAAGGCAATAGTGCTGTAGCATTTTTCTTATTCTGTTCTACATTTAAAATGAATATTGAGTTTTTTATTTTTTTATTTTCCCTATACTTTACAATGAGGAAACTCCACAGCCGGAGCAGAGGTCACCGTATGGTAAAGTATAGGGAAACATAATAAAGTTTATTTGACTGGGAAATAAATGGTAAAAACTTTGTTATATTAAATGTTAATGTAAATTCATTTACAAAAATCACTGAATGGAATTAAAGCAAACTAGGCAAGGAAGTAGAACTTCACTCAAAAAGTATGTTGATAATGACGGATCTCCAGAAAAAAATCCTTACAGTAAAAGAACTTTGCAGAGTATGCAAGTATAATGGAAAATGTTAGAAAAAGACATGGGGGCCAATTCCAATGTCAGGCACAAAGCCTACTCCCGACAGCCAGAATCTCCTCGACTGTGTCTGAAACATTCTGACCGACTCGGTCAGTTTACATTCCGCCCGACCGATTACAATATCAATTTCCAACAGCCTTTCCGAGTCAGCCTGTCCTACAAGAAAATGCTATTGGAAAGCAACTTTAAAGGCCCTTAGTAGGGACCCCTTGCCTCAGCAGTCTACGGTTGGTGGTCAAGGGGGTACCTAAGGAACCCCCTGTAAAAACCTGCACTGCGTGGCAGGCACAATGAGGTGCACGCAACAGGGTGCAGGGTTTTACACCCCCCCATTTCTGCTTAGGTGCCTGTGTTGTTGGCAGAACAAGAGCTCCCATAGGTAATAATGGGACTCCTACTGTACAGTGTTCGGTTGCATCATAATCGGTCGGGTGAAACCGTCAACCTCGAGTCGGTCGGTCACTATTCTGAGACGATGTCGGGTAGGAAGCTTCCACTCAACATCATAATCGGCCCCATGGTGTCCATAAAACGTATCTACATTTACTGCAGTAGGGTTACTGGCCTCAATACCATTTCCTATTGCACAAAAATATAGCGGAAACCATTGGAAACATTATTGAAGTAAAATAAAGCACTCCATACATTTCATCAGTCAAGCCAAAATTAACTAAACTGATGGTACAACGAATAACTTAATTAAAGTATTTTTTAAAACACACTAAACAATGTGGACCTAGTTTACAGAAGAAACGTACACTATTGTCCTAACACAACTCTTTGTACCCTCACTATGGTTTCAGGTAAAAGAGACTAGATGAATTTTGCATAATTAGTTCTTTGGGTAGGAAATGTATTTTCAAACAGTGTAATTCCTGCATCTACTTTACTATTGTTCTCTCGCTGCAGAACCTCTTGTTTTAAACTTCCATGGTTCCGCTACAATGTGTGACCAGTGGGATAGGAGTATTAAGATGTTTCAGGGGATTACATTTTGGAGGTTTGTAAATAGACTACAGTGATAGGAACATTGTACGTAACATTGGATGGTATTACTCTGATGGGGATATTTCATGCTCCTACACTTAAAAAGGCACACCATCGGTCCTGAATAAGGCCTCAGACCCCGTATAGGTAGGCCAAAACTTATTGAACAGAGGATGTGGTGACCAATTTTAATCAGTTAATATCCCAATTTCATAAAATTTTAACCTTATCATTGGCAATCTTAATAAAGTACTGTTGATTCTCCTTTATGTAATTTTATGTTCTCCTTTATGCTCTCCCCTTGCTGAAAAAGACATCAGCTTTGTGCTTCGGTTATTGGAACATGTCCTAATGAAACACCATCTTCATCTGGACAAAAAGTAGACCCGGTGATGAAGAATGCATCCAAGGTGGGTGAGAAGCTTGCATGGCTAACAAGTGATATTTCCCCGGTTGAGTAATTTGGCAAAATGACATTTCAGGTACTTTTTGGTACAAAGGTATTTTTGGTATAATCAATTCATTTTGTATCCAGGAAAGGAGGAAAACTCAGACATCAAAGCCGTCAGACAATCTATGAAGGCCTGTGGATCAGAGATATTTAGAAGTATGTCATTTGCATAAAGCAGTAGTTTAATTTTGCCCGCCAGTGTCTGTGTGCCTTTCATTTGTTTGGGGGATCAAATGGCATCCACTAAAGGCTCTAAAGCAAGGATGAATATAGAGGTGACCTTGTTAAGGACCAATATGAATTTGAAAGGTGTCTGACACAAAACCACCACAATTAATATTGGTTGGGAGCTCCTGATATAGCCATTTGGTATTAGATATAAAATACAGACCAATGCCTGCAATTGTCAGGGTTAAGAACAAATATCCTCATGTGACTCTATCAATGACCTTTTTAGCATAATATAAAGCCAACTGGTGATGTATATATTAGTGTGAGGAGTACCATCTCCCATGTATTGGCCAATACCTTTGCTATTATGTCTTGTGTGAGTTGATCAGTAGTATAGGCCTGCAAGTGAAGGAAAGGTCATTCCACAGCGTAGGTCCTTCCAAGGATTAGGGAGCAAAGTGATTGTGGGTTTGTTGAATTCAGGCCTAAGTGATCTGATCTCTCAGCTTTGTGCAATAGGTGTGCCAATTCTTCAATGTTAACTTTGTAAAGTTCAAGGGAAAACCACCTTCTTCAGGTGCATTGCTAGCAGCCAATCATCAACAATGTTAAGCCTGTCAGAAACCTTTTCTTCACCGTCAGTGAAGCATTTTTCTTTGGAAAATAGTCATGCAGAAAGAAAGCAAACCTGTTGAAGATTCCCGAGAGGTCTGTGATCAATTTTCCACGTTGTGCAAATAAAGCAGGAATCAGAGGTGCAGACAGATTCTTTATGTTTTAATTCCATTGCCAAAAGTCTGCAAGCCTTTCTGATATTATGTTAATAGTTTCTCCACATGAATATGGACACACATATTCTGCTTTGGATGTACAAAGTGTATTCAAATAGTATTTTTCTTTTGTAGAGGAAGGATGTTGTATGGCCTTGTAAGATATTGAGGTGCCCATCTGTTTAAATATTCAGATGTAAGCAGTCTGACTAATTGTTCTAGTGCTTTTGTTTCTCCTTTGGCTATTTCCATGTAATCACAATACTCCCATCAAACCTCTATCTATCCCCATTGTCCCACAATTTCGCACATTGTTTCAGTAGAGGAAACAGCCCTCATTTGTCTTAAGATAGTCACATTGATAATGCTGTAGGAGTCTCTTCTTATTGGATTGTCTATACTTGATCATGATCACTCTCCAAGCATTATTCTATGGTGTCAAGAGTCATTCTGTAAGAGTTGTAAGAGGATGGCCGAGGGGTCAGTAATGCTACATTTTGGAATAGAATAGCCAATAATGATAGGCAGTATGGCACCAGAAGCAAGGATATAATATGTTCTTATGCTTGTACCATAGATGCATTAAAGACAGGAATTTTCCCACTCCCTCTGGTGAATCAGTCCTACCACGATGTACGAATGACATAGGGGTTTGCAGCGACCACGGCGAGGAGGAGGAAGACAGCTCGGAGATGCCACGTATAAAGGTAAGTGTATTATTTTTTAATGTTATTTATTTTATTTTTTAAAATATTTATTAGGGAGGTGGAAGCGCCGTGCGGAGTGCAGTTTGTGCCCAACTCTGTGGAACTCCGCGTAGTGCAACTGCAGGAGCTCCGCCCGGGCCTGGTGCAGGAACAAGGCCTCACTCAACCATATGATGTGGATTTCATTCTACATGTTCCTGGGATAGAATCATATAAATGTGTACGCGAGATCTAAGATTAAGAGCCTTGGAATGGGCCATCTGTTGTCAGAACCTCTAGACTACATTATTATCCTCAATCCTATCCCTGACAATCAGTACATCTTGTCTCTCCAAGAGCTAGTTAGATCCCAAAACATTTGGGATTCTTATGGACTAATGAGGAAAATGTTTTATAGTGACGATGTCCCTAAGAGAGTTCCGTCATAGACTCAAAGAGTGTAGGATGAACAAGATGAACCCTCGTTTGGGAGAAGGTTTATGAATGTGACCTTCTTAACCGGCGGAATATATGAGATCATTGATTCCACTGTAACTTTTGTGTCTAACTCAGACACTATAGTGAAAATCAGGACCAATTTACTCACTGTAGGTAGTTTATATCTTCGCCAATGAATTTGAGGGCTAATCTGGATTTGTTTCTGTTCCTTAGGAGTAAGTCATCCTGTAATCCTTCTCTGTGCATCTCCTTATACCAGGGTAAATCCATATGTTCTGCAGCCCATTTAAATTGGAGGTGTCATGATATTTCTTTTTATGCAGAAATTCCATGCTATATCCATCAAAGATTCCTTTCTAGATCATGAAACATTCCAAGTTGTGTGACTCATGGAACTCTGTGGTATGAGCATCCATCTCCTCATATGTTAGGTAGTTCAAGAAATCCAAATTTAATGTCCCATTTCTGCAGTAAGGGATGAAGGGACCAAAACATTTTCTGTTTGAAGTTATATTTTTAGGAGATGTCTGTGGAGATATGAATATGGCAGTATGAAGGAGTTACCTGGCTTGGTGGTATTTGAGTAGACAAGCAATTATAGGGCTGGGAGTACCCTTCTTACCTTCATCACCGGATTGCACCATGTGTACTCCACGAAACAATGGTAAAGGAAAGGTGAGGCTCAGGATCTCCTGGCAAAAGTAGATCAGGGAAGCTAGAATGTCATTTTCTTCCTATTTTTCAGCTGTGTATATTGCCGGTGCTTGAGGTCAGTGAACATCTATTGAAGATTCCAAATGTCCTAACCACAATCTGATGTGATGGCTCCTTGTTCTTTTACCACAATTTTTCTCTCATCAGCGTAATATAGTGGTTGTTGAGGGTAGCAAAGTAAAATCATAATACTTTATTTTCTCTTGGGATTTCTACGTTTGAGTTCTCAACTCTTCCTATGAATGTATTGTTGCCTTTTAGTTCTGATAGTAGAGAATTTAGTGTGATTATCAACAGTTCAATAGAATGGCATAGTTGAGCCTTCTGCTGCCCCACACTCCTTCAGAAAAGAGTATAGGCCTTGAAATCTTGGAGGTAGGCGTTCAGGGGAAGACAATTATAACTGAACTGAAACTACGCGTTTGCAGAATATCAGAACTATTGTCAAAGAGATGTCTGGTACTGAAGTATTCTCCGTTACTCACTGCTTCTTCTAGTGGCATCCATTCATAAGCAGTTTGACAATGTCTATCTTGCAACAGGATAGATTGATGGCTAATACTCTATGGGAATTCACACATTGTGATGATAAGAAAACAAAGCATTTTGATCACGGACATGGGACATGCTAATTAGTTGATCCTGTTATTCGCAACTTTGTGTGATTGTATGTCAATTTCTATCATATGGTCAAGCAAAACTGAAATTATACTCTTACAATTAGGTTATTGTCCCACAATAACCCAAGTTTCTGTCATTTGTGTGTGGTGCTCTTATGTAGTCATGTTCATTTATGAGTAAAGGAAACATGGTTATACCATAATGTAAATGTGAATAGTTGTTCCTACTTATGCATCAGATGCTGATACCAGGGTAATTTTGCAAAGAATATTTATCTGAAAATGGAAAGATTGAGTAATCACTCTATCAAAATGACTCCACACATGCGAGTAAATTGGAATGCAGGCTTTATCTGAAGCTATGTTAAATGCAGCCAGCTGGTTAACTAAAGCAGAAGTAACTGCCAACCACTGAACTCTGTTCACAAATGTGCAGAAGATTCTGAACGACTTTACAATGGAATGAATGAAGCGGGTTTTGTAATGCCAGCTGTTAGTGCGAATCCACCACAATATCATCTAAGGAGGCAATAATGCGGTTAATCAAAATTGTGTGTGATATGCTCCAATCATTGGCAGTCAATGGCAGGTAGACACTCCTTTCACTCCTTGCAGCAAGTATTGCTGTTATGCATAAAAATGCTAACATTAATTTTTCAGACAGTCTCAGGGAGAAGTGAGTCAGTAGGCAGCAAAGTTAGGAAGTAGCATGCAGACTAAGGCTATTTGGTAACCACTTACAAAAAACAGTGAAATCCTGGGCCTGGTCTCCGTGATGTTGCTTGAAGATGTGATGAGCGGTGATGCAGAGCAGAAGCTTATAGCCTAACAGCTCTTCAATGCAGGATATGATGCCAGTCCCTGGGATTTCCATGGCCCCAGACCTCCCGCACGAGCATAGACTGCCGTGGGGCCTTGGGCCTTGGATACCAGATAGAGCAGCTGGATGCCCACGAGAGGATTCCCACTAATAACCTAGACTCCATTTCCCTTAAGGAAGTTGAATCTGCAATTGAGAGACTGCTCCCGAATAAAGCTCCAAGCCTTGACAAGCTCCCGGGGGACCTTTTCCGTTCCCAACCAAAAATCTGGGCTCCATACCTGGCGGTCTTGTTTAATGCTGTCCTACAGGGTTCCGCATTACCAGAGACCTAGCTAGGAGCCGAGATTGTTCCAATTTTTAAGAAGGGATGCCGCCTTCTCCCATCTAATTACAGACCAATCAGCTTACTGGATACTACCCAGAAACTGATGGGCCGAATTTTACTCGACAGATTACTGGGCTGGATGGAGGAGAACAAAACATTGACCACCCTCCAAGCCGGATTTAGATCAGGTGTCTCGACCATGGACCAGATCTTCCGGCTCCAGGTCCTATACTGGAAAACTGCAAGAGTAGAGGGTGGCAGCGTCTACCTTGTTTTTGTGGACCTGCGGGCCGCGTTCGATCTGGTTCCTAGGGAGAGGCTCTGGACGGTGTTGGAGGAATTAGGTCTCCCGTCCTATTTATTGGATGCCCTAATTAGATTTCACACAGGGAATTATGCACAGGTGAGGTGTGGGAGGAACGGGGAATTATCACCTTGTTTCCCTGTAACCCGGGGCGTAACGCCGGCTGCGTACTGGCCCCCACTCTTTTCAGCCTATACGTTAATGGTCTGATAGATGTACTCAACAGTGTTAGGGACAAAGATGCTCCGCGCCTGGCTACCGGCAGGGTGCCCGCTCTGATGTTTGCGGTCGACACTTTGTTGTTGTCGCGGACATCATCGGGCATCCAGCGGGTCCTGGACGGGTTTGTGACCTTTTGTGCCTCACAGGGATTGGAGGTTAACTTGGAGAAAACCAAGTTTATGATCTTCAATCCCCCGAGGCATACCCGTCCAAATCCCGCACTGAATGGCACTCCCTTAGAACGAGTCAAGGCTTTTATTTACCTGGGGGTCATGTTGACCGAGCAGTTTGTATGGGACCATCAAGTCTCTAAATCTTCCCTGAGACTGGCGCAGATTATGGGAGGCATAGGCAGATTCTATAGAGCCTCAATATTCAAACCAGTTGCCCCTGTGCTCGAGATTTATAAAACACAGGTGAGGTCTGCAGCCTTGTATGCTGCAGAACTTTGGGGACACACGAACATGCATAATCTACCGAAGGTAAAACAGGCCTTCATGCGCAATCTGGTTGGCCTTCCCCAAAGCACGCCTCTCATACCACTACGGTTGGATATGGGCCTGGAACCCATTAACGAACTGGCAGCTGCACGACCTCTGCTCTACTGGAGAGGGCTCTGGTCTGTGCCACAGCTTGCATCCTTTAGAGCAGAATTAATTGCAATTTGGGGGCAGCTAAAGAACAAGAACATACCCTGGTTAGTTCATGTAAAGGCTCTCCTCTATCAAGTTGGTTTGCCCCAACTGTGGGACACACTGGAGGACAGCTGCGCGAGGACGCAAAGGTCTGTATTAGTGGCGGCTGTAAGGTCTCACAATCTTAAAAACTGTATTGCTCGACTTCCTTGGGTTGGCTGTCTACTGAGTTTCTACTGATGAAAATTGAACTCAAGACGGAGGTATTCTTGGACTTTGTGCAGCCCCTACTTGCAAGAAAACTATACACCCAACTGAGGAACCGCTCTATACCGATTGGGGCATTGACATCCAAATGGGCAAAGTCGATGGAGGGCAACTGTCCTGCCTGTAATTATTGTAGAGAAGACATTGTACATATTCTCTTTTTCTGCCCGGCATATAGTGAAATTCGGAAATGTTGGAATATCCCATTGTGTAAAAACTTAGGTCTTAGACAATGTGCACAAACTTGCAGGGTCTTAACATACGATACTGACCCTCCCATTGTCTTCGCTGTCTCCCGATTTTTATATGGCATGTGGCGGAGAAGAACTGTTTTTATTAACAAAAAGCAATGGCCCCTTGCTTTTCTTTCTCATCTTTGATAACTCAATGTTTAATAACTTTTTAAATTGTCAGTATTTATGGTTTTATTTCTGTGCTTGTACATATTTTATTGCACTTTTATGGTCATTGACCGAAATAAAGTTATCAAATGAATAAAAATGCAAACATTAATTTTTCAGACAGTCTCAGGGAGAAGTGAGTCAGTAGGCAGCATAGTTAGGAAGTAGCATGCAGACTAAGGCTATTTGGTAACCACTTACAAAAAACAGTGGAATCCTGGGCCTGGTCTCCATGATGTTGCTTGAAGATGTGATGAGCGGTGATGCAGAGCAGAAGCTTATAGCCTAACAGCTCTTCAATGCAGAACGATGAATACAAATTAGAAGCTGTGCAAGGTACAGTCTTATTGTCACTTGTAGAAATGTCTCCAGAAAGTGTGGAGTGATGGCACATGGGCTTTATGCGATTATGGCACCATCATGAGAAGCAGGATTAGGCACACAGTCCTCATTCAGTTGTCTGCACTACAAACAGAAGCAGTTGTGCAACAAATTGTGTGATGCAGGCGTACTGGCCTCATGAGCTTAGATGCACCACAAGGCAAAACAGGTTTGCATCATATGCAGGGTGCATACCTAGAAATCATCAGCAGTCAAGGGTTCCATATACACACTGCCTTTCATGACAACATCAGTGGGTCCTAATCTTAAGTGCTTCAGGAGCTGAAGTTCAGAATTTAGTTCCTCCTTTGGACTATAGGGTGTAGCTGATACTCTCAAAAAGGAAACGGTCAGGGTTCCTAACTATGGTCCTCATCCTCTTCATGGATGTCAGAGCTCCAACAGAGCAAAGATGAAACTGGCTTTGTTTGAGGACTCTGCTTAGATCACTTTTGGAGGCATGTAGTCTGGTTCAAATTTACCACAAAATGTGTAGGGAGAACCAATTAGCTCAAAGTAAATGTCCCGACCATTTTGTCACAGCATTATCAATGTATTGTGTTTTAGGTGAACCTGCAACCTGGTTTTGTGTATTGATATTCAGAACCTTCCTGCTTTTTAGCTCTACGCCTAGGATGCAGGGATGGAGCATGCAGCTTCATCACTGTAAGAGGAATGAACTCAATAATAAAGCTGTTTTCAATTCTAATTTCATCAGTATGAGTATGACAAACACAAGGAGATGACAGACTGAGCGTGTAAACTTTTCAGACACTCACCCCCAGTCACAGATCTGGGTTGAATCCATCATCGTTCTTTAGCTCACTTCGTCACCCCAGTTCAGACACAGCTATATGCAAATCAGTCTTGAACCTGTGCCTCATGGAAGCAGTCCAGCCCGAACATCAGAATGAGTAGCCCATCCAGTCAGCTCTCCTGATCTTATGGTAACTGCTGGAACCAACCCAATTAATCCATAGATATAATGGAGGGGAAAGTATTACATAGTCAGAACATTAAGAATAATGGGGCATATTATCAAGGGGGTTTATCTCCGCTTTTTTGGCTTTAAAACCCACAAAAGCGGAGATAAAATTATCTCCCTATTACCTAGCTGTCGCTAACACCAGTTAGCGACAGCTAGTAGGAGATAGCGACCATCTTGGGCCCCACTTTGCATGTCAGTGATATTTATCACTAATGACATGCAAAGTGGGCGTGCCAAGATGTTAGCGACTGGAAACAGTCGCTAACATCGCTATCTCCTATTACCAACTTATGGAGATATTCGCGCAAAGCGCGAATATCTCCAAAAGCTAACACCTGCCCTGAGCAGTTCTTAGCCATGTTATCCAATGGGAGTTGGATAACATGGCTAAGAGCATTAGCTCGGTAATGCATGAATATCGCTGAGTTTTCAGCGATATTCATGCATTGCGGACGATTTTTATCGCATTTGCGATATACCTTGGTAATACCAAGGTTTATTTGCGATAAAAATCGCCGCAGCTCAGCGGTAATTTTTGTCTCTAACCAAGCAATAGCGATAATTATCGCTATTGCTTGGTAATATGCCCCAATATCATTTTGAACCCATCTGGTTTATACCAGGTAGTGTAGCACTTAGAAAGGTCATAGTAGCAGCACAGCTTCTTCAGTTTCTAGTCTTTATTATTGCCTGGAGAAGCTACAGAAATCATCATAGTCATATCCCTGACAAACATATTCCTTTGATAGGGCATACTCTCCTCCCAAAGCCAACATCAAGTGCAACTATTGTCTTATCCCACTTGAGAATGCGCTGGAGGGTAGCAAGTTCCAACCAATGCCCAAGATAGAAATACAATCTGAGAATTATTTGCAAGAGGATAGTGTGCTCCTGTCCAGATTTTCTTCTGTCTTTCCAACACAAGTATGATTATTCTTCATGTTTGATAAATTCTCGTAAACAGGAATGGCACGCATTGGGGTTTTTTCAATCAGAAACCAACTTTAGTGACACAATGGCTGAATTAAGTGTAATGAAAAACACTTTACCTCTTTATCTCACTTACTGTATGGGGTTTAGATGAAGGAGGAAATATGGCTGATTTGAAAGCCAGCCCTGAAGATTCACTCCGCATTGTGTGATTTTGGGCAAATCAATTGATCTACCTGTGACTAAAAAATGTGAAGCAGTTGAATTGTATTTGGGTAATCTTCCTCTAATGCACACAATCTTGCAGATTGTGTCCCATTCCTTTGTTGCTTCTTCGCTAGATTTGTGTTATATAAATAACAATACATTAATTATCTGCTTGAAAACAGAGTTGCCTCTAAGTTGCCTTTGCATCTCAACCATAAACCAGATGTTTTTCATTCATTTTAAAGGGTAGGCTCTGGAGTTGAATATCTGTGAGTAAAATTAAGATGAGTAGATTTCTGACTTTAAAATGAAGCTAGTGAATCAGCAACAAATTGGCAGCGAGCTCAATGAGGGGTGCATTTTGTCCCTTCTAAACCTTTGGTTTCCTACTATGTCTCTGCGTAGCGGCATCATGCTTCCCAATGAAAGAACATTTGCATCTTGTTTAAAATATAAAACCCACAACAGAGAGAGAAGAACAAATAAAAACCATACATCCAAATTTCTTGACAAATATCCCACACGTCGATAATTAAAAGCATATTAAAGTGCTCACTAGGAAAGAGAAGTCAGGCGGCTGTAATGCCTCAGAGCGCCTGTCTCTAGCCTTCATTCCCACCACAAAATTGTCTGGAACAGAGGCAGGAAAAGATTAGCGAAACAATTTTGTGAAGTGACACGGATTAAGATGCTCAAATAGTACAAACCCTGTGAATAGCATGCTTTACTGGGGCGTCAAAGAAACATTTAAAGATGTCTCAAATAGAGCTAAATCGACTTCTTTGTAGATTGTGAAAGGTTTTTTTTCATATTAAATGTTTTGCAATTTATCAGCATTATCATGTGCACACGGAAATGTTGTTAATTTATTATTCACATTTGGATAGACCATAACTAATGTAGACCTGTGATTGAAATGGTTAGTATTGGTTGTCATTTTGCTTTGTGATCCATGTGCATTTTATTGCGAAGCAAAGCTGAAGTCCAAATTAACAAACACAGGGGCATATTACCAACAACTAGCGATAATAATCGCTATGTTGGCTTAGACGCAATATTTTTATCGCCGAGCTGCGGCGATTTTTATCGCTTAGGAACCTTGCTATTATCAAGGTTTATCTCCTAAGCGATAAAAATCGGCCGAAAGGCATGAATATCGCTGAAAAGTCAGCGATATTCATGCATTACCGAGCTAATGCTCTTAGCCATGTTATCCACCTACCATTGGATAACATGGCTAAGAACTGCTCAGGGGCAGGTGTTAGCTTTTGGAGATATTCGCGCTTAGCGCGAATATCTCCAAAAGTTGGTAATAGGAGATAGCGATGTTAGCGACTGTTTCCAGTCGCTAACATCTTGGCACGCCCACTTTGCATGTCATTAGTGATAAATATCACTGACATGCAAAGCGGGGCCCAAGATGGTCGCTATCTCCTACTAGCTGTCGCTAACTGGTGTTAGCGACAGCTAGGTAATAGGGAGATAATTTTATCTCCGCTTTCTTGGCTTTTAAAGCGAAAAAAAAGCAGAGATAAACCCCCTTGATAATATGCCCCACAATGCTCTTTTACTTTCTTCCCTATATGAAATGGGTTTTTTTACCGTGATAATCAAGAAGTGGCAACAGTATACATGCAGAATATAGTCTGGCCCAATGTATCTCGTTTGCTGCAGATAAAAGTTATGTGGAAACGGCGCTGAGAAAAGCTGTATTGTAAAGGATCCTAAGAAGCTGAGTTCAAGATTGTATCTTTTCACTCTTACCTGATTAGGTTGTTTTGTGCAAACTATGTGTAGGTGTAGCAATTGTTAGAATTGTGTGATTTATGCTAGTGCAATTTAGATGAGAAAGCAGAACTTTTTCCAGACCTTGAATACAGCAAAGTAGAGTTGGAGATGTATGGTACTCCCTTCATGGGAGAACTGAGTTTACATAACTTTTCCCTTGAGGTACTCTATGCCTGTTCCTTCTCTCACTTATATGACTATGATTGATTTGAAGTTCACATTACTTAATACATTCATATTTTGATTATTGTTTGACATTAACTTGATGATTTTGGTTCTGGACACTGTACACCTTTATCAAACCTTCTGGTTTGAAAACGTGATCATTCGCTTTCTTTAATGTGCTTCACATTTTTTAACTGTATTGATTTGTCGATCAGCCTCACTTGCGAACTTTGATTAATCAGATAGTGCTTTATGGGCCCCAAATTTGCACAAAGAAAAGTGCACACAATTGTTATGTTTTATATGCATTACAGTGATCATGTTATGTAAATTTGTAGAGCATACTATTACCAGGGAGGGTATTCTGATGCCTCACAGGTGTGAGTCTAGCATACCAAGGGCCTAGTGGGAGTCGAAAAGCCAGGTCTTCAGCTTCTTGAGGAATTGGAGACGTGATAAGGAGCACTGTCTGCCTGCCTTTTGGCTTTGTTATTGCTTTTTTAGGTCTCGTGCGTAGTGTTGCAGTGCGCAGCACTGTTAGCACAGCGCG
Source organism: Lissotriton helveticus (assembly GCF_964261635.1). Taxonomy (NCBI): domain Eukaryota; kingdom Metazoa; phylum Chordata; class Amphibia; order Caudata; family Salamandridae; genus Lissotriton; species Lissotriton helveticus. The sequence goes on from NC_136059.1 coordinate 407,953,956, forward strand.
AGACCTCTTGTAAGTGGGTTCTAAAAGCTGCTCACACGCTTGTGCGTGTGAACAGGCTTTTGCCGCCTGCCATTGGCTTCAGCGTGGTTTTTTTTTTAAACGGCACGGGATTGGGCAAAGGCGGGTGCATGTCCCTCCTTTGCAACGCCCATTCCAGTTTGCCTTGCTGCCGCTGCCGTGCTCCCTTCCCCCGGTCCTCTGTGGTGAGCGTGCAGCCGTGTGAAACCATAGTTTTATAGAGGCTTTTTTTCACTGTGCCGCCTAATTTCCCTTTGTTGTAGAAACGCAATCCACTTTTTTTTACTGGCTTGTTAATCATGGCTTTCATGGGGAATTGAAGCAACAGAGTCATGCCCTATTGGCCACCTAGATCTTGTAAAGTGGAAAACTGGGCACTGTGATGATGGTACAGAATGACCAACGAGGCCAGGTGATCCTATTGAGGTCAGGGGCGTCTGTCCGCCTCGCTAGGTTTTTGTTTTCTTTATTTTTTGCACCCTATCGGCTCTCCCCTTCCCGTAACAATGCGTGGTAGACCACACTCGCCGCAAGTGGCGCGCCCTTCTCTTCACAGCTAGGAGCGGTGCCATGCTGTCCGCATAGATGCAGAGCCAGGGGTCCGCCCCTTTGGATAACAAATCGGGAGAAGAGAAGCAACTGCTCCCAGCCTCCTTCCCTGTTATGTTCGCTCACAAGCTGTTCTGTAGCTAATTAGCGAGGATTATGTTATCCTGGGATTTGTAAATGGCGAGTAAAAGATACTGTAGATGCGTTGGGTCTAGGAAGTGTTGACAGCCACTTTGTGATTCCGTTGAAATGAGTAAGGGGAAAAAAGGGAAAAAGAGTAGGAAAGAGGAGGATAGAAGCACTGTAACCTCTGTGGGGGAGTGCGAAGAAAAGTAGTCACTCCATCCGATCTGAAAGTGCGGTGTTGCTCAGAGTGACATGGTGGTGAGATGAGATGCTGCTACACTCGGGTATGAAACCGAGAGTCTAAACTGTGAGCTGATTGCTGTAAAGTGGTGTGCTCTGGTGTTTCCTGTTTGTATCTTTGATGTAACTCATGTAATCCTAAGTCCTTATGTATCTGAACTGGTTCTTTTGTAAAGCACTCTGACACCTTTGGGTAATGTTCGCGCTATATAAAATTGCATTAAATAAATAAATACGTGTACAAGTAGTGTTAGTAGGCGTTTATACCATACAGGGAGTGGCCAGCAAAATATTGACCCCTACCGTGCATTTATACTATACCAGAAGTGGGAAGTGCAGTACTGACGCCTACCGGTGTGAAGACTCGGGGATCAAACCGAGCTGATTGCTGTAAAGTGATGGGTTCTGGGTGCTGTAGCATACTGGCCGGTGTAGTATAACTGTGTAAGTTGTGTTAGTATGCATTTATACTATACAGGGAGTGGGAAGCGTACTACTCACCCCCACAGGTCTGAAGACACGGGGATTAAACCATGACCCTAAATCGTGAGCTCATTGCTGTAAAGTGATGTGCTCTGGGCGGTGTAGCATACTGTAATGAAGCAGGGTCACACCAGTAGATGGTTGATGAATTAAGTATTTATTCTTCAAGTATATCAAGGCATAAAAACGTCCTATCCACACAGCATTACAAGAGCAACTGCTCAAAAGAACATTCTCAAAACACTAAGTGGAATATTTGAATCTAATTCTATAAAAGTATGAGAAAGCAGTATTAAACAATAATTACTAAGTAAGAGGAGGAGCTTCGCGCGCATCCGAGATGGCCACGTGAGCACAGGGCTCCCAAGTCCCTCGCCGCCCTCCGCATATATCCTAAAAGATATCCTGAATTTGACGACGGGTTCTTGAACATGAACCTCAGCTGACACCTTAGCTGTTTCCAAAATTTCATTTGGACTTCGGGAACTGCAGATAAGCCGATCAGAGTTTTTGAGGCCCGCCCTACGGCGACACCGGGGGATGGCACACCAAGACGCCGGGAAGTAGTTGAACAACAACGGCCTGAGGGGCTGCCCCTGTCGCCCTGAGTTGACTTTCGGTTTAGTTTTTGTGCCTCTGGCCTCATCTGATTGCCTGATTGCTTCGCGCCCCCACCGGGGTCTAGCCTAACTCTGCTCCTCTATTGTGTGCCAACGGGCGTGAGTGCTTGGGTGATGGTCTGAACTGCTGCTTTCACCCCTGTGGCCCACTTTCGTGGTCTTCGGTGGTCGGGTGGTAAGCGGCCATTTTCACCAAGTCTCGCGGGCCCCTCCGGGGCTCACCATTCACAATGACTGCCAGGCTCGACAACGAGAAGCGGAAGACCAAGACTCCTCTACGTGGGGGATCGATCCAAACCAACGTCATGGATCGCTATACCGAACCCAAGGGGTCCCCCGTGGCACCGGTCGAGTTTTGGAGGACCCCAAGGACGACTGCGTCGACCGAATTGACTCTGCAGGACGTCATGGGCGCCATTGCCAACATGAAGGCTTCCATTGGTTTTGAGAGCAATAGCTCTCAAAATTGACACTGTAGCCGTTGATGTTACTTTGATCAGAGCTGATTTGTCAAAGACCAATGAAAGGGTCAAGTCTCTAGATCTGAAGACTTCTAGCCTCACGACCGATGTGTCTGATCTGCAGACGGAAGTTGGTAACTTGCGATCCTCCAACGATCTCATGGCCCTTCGACTGGAGGGTTTTGAAAACAGGGCCCGACGCAACAACAAACGCCTTATTGGGGTCCCCGAAGATTCTGGTGCTCTGGCAACGGATCTCCTTGTGGAGGACCTCGTCTTGAATCACCTCGCCCCTACAGGCCTGAGTAAATTCTTTGCCGTGGAGCGTGCCTATTGAGTGCCGGGCGGAAAACCGAAGTCGGGTGCCTCTCCGAGACCTATCATCGCCAGGATCTTCAATTTCAGGGACAGAGACATTATCCTGCAGGCCTCGAGAGTGAGTGGCCCCGTAAAATTCGAGAACACGCCGGTGAGTTTCTACCCGGACTTCACCCAGCTTGTTCAGAGGCAGAGGATGGGGTTTCAGGGAGAGAAGCGACGGTTGAGAGACTTGAGCTTGAAATATGCAATGCTATTTCCAACCAGGCTGCGAGTTGAGTATGAAGGCCGGACTTTCTTTTTTGATCGTCCCAACGGAGTTAGTGACTGGCTGGATACCCTTCCCAAACAGAATGACTCAGCCGGGCATCCGGGTGGAGCCGAGGGCGGTGTGTCGGAACAAGAGTGACATTATGATTCCTGATTTCTTAACTCTTCACATGTCATTCGGCTGGGTTCGATACTTCTTCTACTACTGTGTTCTATTGCATGATACCCGAGGGTGGCGGGGGGAGTGGGACTCTTTCCTCCTCAGGAGTTTCTTCTTGTAGACTAGTTTAATGATAGGGCGACAGGCACACTGCAATTTGGGGTGGCTTTTGAGTCTAACGCAGGGGTGCAGGGTGGGGGGTGTTGTAATGGTCTCTGGTTGGGGGGTGGAGGGGGATTCTGGGTGTTTGTGAGTTTCTTGCAAGGCAACGTATCATTTCTCTTATTGATTTGGTCATTGTGTTCGTCATGGGGTGGATTCAGCACTTCTCTCCGGGATGGGGGGTAGTGGGTTGAAACTGATGTGTTGGAATGTCAATGGGTTGGGGGATAGGATAAAACATGGTGTGGTGTTACAGTTGCTGCGGCACCTCTCCCCTGACATTGTATTATTGCAGGAAACGCATCTGGTTGGGAACATGTGCCACACCATGAATCGGCAAGGGTATCGCCTTGTGGCACACTCTGGATTTACCTCTGGTTCTAGGGGTGTGGGTATCCTCGTCAGGTCCTCCCTCCCTTTGGCAATAGATGATGTGATTCTTGATGATAGGGGGCGCTACACTGCTCTCACTGGTAGATGGGAGGGGAGGACTGTCTCATTTGTTACTGTATATATCCCGCCGGGTCTACAGACCTCGACTTGGGCGTGTAGTACTGGGGCTCCCAGAGGGCATCTTGGTGGTGGGCGGAGACTTCAACTCGGTTTTCTCCGGTAACTTGGATCACTACCCCCCCAGAGATCTTATCAAGTCTCAATCCTGGCTGAGTGGGTTTTTGGAGACCCTGGGTCTGATAGACTGTTGGAGGTTGCTACACCCTGATCAGGTCCAATACACTTTCCACTCTGGAGCCCATGGCAGTCTGTCCAGACTCGACTATGTTCTGATGCCGGCGGCGCTGGCCTCCTCCATCAGGGAGGTGTGGCACCTCGCCCGGGGCATATCCGTTCACTCCCCATTGTGGCTCAGCATGGATACTACTATGAATAATGAGGGACGAGTCGCCCCAATAAACCCCTGGTATCTTCGCAATCCCAAGACCCGTGCTGAGTTGATGAAATCCCTCGATCATTACTTTGTTGAAAATGTGGGGTCTGTGTCCTCTGCTGTATCATTGTGGGAAGCCTTCAAAACTGTGATACGTGGGCAGGCTTTATCTCTAATCGCTAATGCCAAGAAAAGTAAGCACGAAGAGGAGGTCCGTTTAGAGACAGAGATAGCCGAGCTGGAGGGTGACTTGGAGCTCGGAGTGTCCCGTGCCAAGCTTCATTCTCTCAGCCTCAAAAAATTCGATTACAGGACCCTGGTTACTGACGCTGCAAAAGTCATGAGCAGAGAACAGCAGGGCAGACTGTATGATGTTGGGGATAAGGCGGGTAAATTGATTGCGTGGCTGGACAAGAAAGAAAGGGCGAGTCGTGTAGTGCCTGTGATTGAGAACTCTGACGGAGCGTGTGTGACTGACCCGATTGAAATTGTTGAGTGCTTCGCGGAGCACTTCCGAACTGTGTATTCTCCGGTCTCTGATAGGCCTGAGGAAGACTCCCATTTGTTGCTCCGCGATATTACATTGCCCTGCCTGTCTGAGGCTGACAGAGACCTAAAGGACGCGGCACTTTCGGCGGATGAGGTGGCTACTGCCATTCGTTCAGTGCGTTCTGGCAAAGCCATGGGTCCCAATGGTCTGCCCTTTGAATTGTACAAATTGTGTCCTGACAAAATGGCTCCGTATCTTCGCGATATGTTTCTAGAGTCGCGAGACACCGGCTCCCTTCCTCGTGACCAGCGTCTTGCTACTATCGTGGTGATTCACAAGGAGGGGAAGCCACGGGAACGCTGTTCTTCTTATAGACCAATCTCGCTTCTAAATGCTGAACCGAAAATTCTTGCCAAATTATTAGCTACCCGCCTGACAACTGTTATCAGTGACTTGATCCATCCGGACCAGTCCGGTTTTATCCCACACCGTAACACGGCGCTCAACCTGCGGCGCTTGCACGGTGTTAAAAAAAAATAAAAAAATTATTAAGTAATAACTAAGCATAGGTAAAAACAAGTAAAGATATTATACACCTTTCCCCTTTACACAATTACTTCAAGACAAAATCATGAAGAGGCACTGGAATTTTCTTAACACAACAACTCCTCTGCAACATCGTTTTTTCCAAGCTTGTTTCATTGCGTACATTAGGCATTACAGAGACATTTTTTTTAAAGGCGCAATTCTATTTAAGTTCCATATGTGGCCATCACTCAGCTTGACAGCCTTTTGGAAAAATTTGTTTACAACAAAAGGAGAGGAAAATTTTGATAAACCACCAAGTTTTTTGGCAAGCGAACTTTCACTCTGTCACCCACCTCTACTTGAGTGTGTGAAACTGCATGTCTGTTGTCAAAAGAATTTTTCCTTTTTACAGTTTTTGATTTTTGTGAGTCATTGTGATTATTAGAAGCATCAGCTCCCAAAACTTTCTCAGGATTAGAAACATTTTTTTTTTCTCATCCACGATTGGAAAAGTTGGGTATTATGACTGAGTCCTCTAAATAGTTCAAACGTAACTTTATTAGTGGTGGAGTGAGGAGTAGGCAATACATTCTCACTGGCTCAGGAATTTCTTATTTCCAGTCTTTTCCCTGGACTTTAGCCAACTGTATAGACTCTTTGAGTACTCAATTAAACCTCTCCACCATTTAAAAAATATAATCCCATTTAAAAAATAAATGGGATTAAAAACAAGCAATGTTCTCTCTACCATCCCGTTAGTTAAGGGATGATAGAGAGAACATTGCTTGTTTTTAATCCCATTTATTGTCAAAAACTCTTCCATTTCTCTTGAGACCAACTGGACTCCATTGTCAGTCAGAAGAGAGTCGGGAAGAACCTCCCTAGAAAAAATTTCATTTAGAAAATTGATAATATCTTTGGTCTCAGTGCTCCTTGCAATCTTAATTTTTGGCCACCTAGAAAACATATCAACCAGAACTAACACAAAGTATTGGCTAGAAGAACCAGGAATAGGTCCAAAAATATCAAGAGCAATCTCTTCCCAACACCTGGTAGATTCTTTGCATATTACCATAGGTTGAACTCTCATCATTAATGTTTTATCACATGTGTTACATGATGTGCAATCTCTCACCACACGTTCAACTTGTAGATGAATACCTGTGGAACTAAAAGTGCATGCAAATTCTTTCTTTAGTCTTAGAGATACCAAGATGTCCTAGATGAGCTTGATGAATGATTCTTGACCTGACACAGGTGGGAGGTACAAGTTTCGTACCCCTCCATAAGACTCCAGAACTAAAGGCTAATTCATCACAAACATTCCAGTATTTGCATACATCTTCATCAAGATCTTTCATATTTTTCTACCCTTCAGTCACCAGCCGAGATACCTTAATAAGTACCGCATTTTCATTCAAAGAATCTTTCCATTCTTTATCACTCAAAACATCTGTAATAATTTCACATACTGTACACCCATCGTCATCACACAAATCACCCAGGTTTTCTGGATCAAGATCTGAATTGATTTGAACAAGAAGAGAGAGACAATCTGATACTTTGTTCTCTATACCAGGCATGTAATTCACCACAAAATCATAATCCTTGTGGGCAACGATCCACCTACAAATTCTTGATGAAATAGCCTCCAAGCTTTTTTTTGTAAAAAGATCTTTCAATGGCTCATGGTCTGACCTAACAATAAAAGAGTTTCCTCATACAAATATACTTAATTTTCTAATGGCCCAAAAGATGCATAAGGTCTCCTTTTCTATGACTGAGTATTGGGGTTCTGTCCCCATGAGTGCTCTAGAAAGGAACATGATGGTCACTTCTTTGCCGTCTCTTATTTGTTTAAGTACTGCCCGAGTCCCTTTGAGCTAGCATCCTTAAGAAGAATCCACTTGGCAGAAGTGTCAAAACTGTGAAGAGAAGGTGCATTATCTAGGGCCTTCTTAATGTCATCAAATTCAGCTATATATTTGGAAGACCACACAAATTTAGTACCCTTTTTTAGGAGTGACCTTAGAGCATGGGTGCGGGAAGCAAACTGACAAACAAATTGATTGTAATACTCCGCCATCCCAAGGAAGGTAACTAACTCATCTCTATTCTAAGGTTCGGAAAGACTTTCAATAGTTATGACCAAATGATCTCTAGCTTTTACACCTCCTTTAGTTAGTTTGTGCCCCAAATAATCTAATTCAGCAAGATTGAACTTGCTGTAGTATAACTGTGTAAGTAGTGTTTGTATGCGTTCATACTATACAGGGAGTGGGAAGCAAACTACTCACCCCTACTGGTCTGAAGACTCGGGGATTAAACCCTGACCCTAAATCGTGAGCTCATAGCTGTAAAGTGATGTGCTCTGGGCGGTGTAGCATACTGTAATGAAGCAGGGTCACACCAGTAGATGGTTAATGAATGAAGAATTTATTCTTCAAGTATATCAATGCATAAAAATGTCCTATCCACACCGCATTACAAGAGCAACTGCTCAAAAGAACATTCTCAAAACACTAGGTGGAATATTGGAATCTCATTCTAGAACAGTATGAGGAAAGCAGTATTAAATAATAATAACTAAGTAATAATTAAGCATAGGTAAAAACAAGTAAAGGTATTACACATACCTGTGGAAGTAGTGTTAATTTGCGTTTATACAATACAGTGAGTGGGAAGCGAACTACTCACCCCTACCGGTCTCAAGACTCGTGGATGAAACCATGAGCTCTTTGCTTTAAAGTCATGTGCTCTGCGTAGTATTCCAATGTAAGTCTTAGTAGAATGTTAGCATGTAATGCTAGTAGAATGTAAGTATGTAATGTTAGAAGGTAGGGCTGTCATGAGGTAAATCTTGGGGAGTTTGTACACGGTGCTGGAGAAGATGGTTGCCTTGCTGACTGCTCCTGTTGGTGGCTGTCTTGTTTTCCTGCAATAAATCTACTTATCGGATCCACTCCTGTCTGCCTCTTCACTACATAAATTTGGCGAAAAGCGGGAGAAGGTAAAAAGAAGGCAGCAACCAATATTTCGAGCTTGCTTGCTTTCTGCTGAAGACCTGTTTTCTACAGTTTATATTAGGGCATCAGTATGTGCATCAGATTATCATGTGGATGATGTCATCAGTGATGTCATTTGAGATGTCATCAGTGATGTCATAAATGATGTCACTGACCATGTCATGAATGATTTTTTGAAGGTTATCTGTGGGGTTATATGTTCATCTAAAGGATTTATACTGTATTATATACAATTCTTGAGCAAATGTATGACAGACAATGACATTGTTGCCATGGAGGTTTTGCGGTGCCCCTCACCCGCCTCCCTGTGCATCGGCGCCCAAGAGAGTGGTGCTCCAGACCTGGTGGGGCCCGTATGAGGCCTGGAGTTCTTGACCGCCGCTTGGCCTCGATTGCCCCAAATGCCACCTGGGGTTGATTGCCATAACCAGAGCCACTAAGACTGCTATTGCTGGGGCGGTGGAGCAGGGGAGCGCCTACTGACCCAGTACACCGATTCCTGATGTCTGTGCCTGGCCGGAGTTGAGTGCATTGAAGCAGCTGCCACAAGGTTGCGGAGCTGGTGTTGCCTGTGGCTCTGGGCCTTGACGGTGAGTGGCTGGACTTGTGGCTGTTTCCCATTATGTGGTGCCCCCCGGCTGCCCCTCATACCAGCTTCCCAGAACGAGAGGTGCGACGTGCGACCAGTGCTCCTAAAGCAGCCTGACTGCCGGTGCATGTTGCAGCTTAATTCCCACAAACGCGGCCGCCTCTTCCTTCAAGGTAAGAGCCTCCCTGCGACGCCAGAGCTGAGCTGGGAGTGGTCTTCCCCGGCCAACCTGGGACAGCCGAGGGCTGGCCCCGAACATCCACCAGGGACCTTGTGAGGTGTGACGGTTGCGGACGCTGGGACAGAGACTTAGGATTGGACCCTGGGTGGTTTAACACATACCACTGCCTGCCGCCCGCCTGTCTTCTGCTGCCTTCCTTGCTGTTCTTGCCCCCATTTGGGGCCAGTTGTTGCTGGTCCCTGGAGTCTAAACTCTCAGCTGCCATGGGCAAAGATAGGCATGGTGCAGTGCTCCCAAACAGAACACCAGGGATCACAAAACCACCACCCCCACAGGAAAGGAGGCTGCGGAGGATATGTCCTCCAACACGGCAATTGTGCTGGAGGCAATCAACCAGTCGCGGACTGCTCTAGAGGCCCAGACTGGGGCTGTGGGCTCAGAGGTGTCTTTTCTCTGCCAGGTCCTTCGGAAGGCAGTAGACCGGATCACCGAAGTGGAGACAGGGGTTTCCATTGTGGAAGACACTGTATCCACCCTCCAGCAGAAAGTGGACAAGCTTGCCATGGTCTCCCGGGAGCTGGAGTTGTACACCGTGGCAAACCCATAGCGGGAACGGCAAGGGGCTTTGGCGCCTAGGAGATGTTTCTCCTGTAATAGTAGGATATCGGCCGAGTAACGCTTTGACGGATGGAGTACCGCCCCGCTTAACCTTATTCAGTAAGCCCCGCAAAATCCAGGCTAAAATGTTGAGTTCCCCCATTGGAGAGTTAGCCTAGTTGTTACAGTGTGTAGTACTGGACGATGTGATGGTGACAAAGCAAGGAATTGCTTGTATGGTCCATAAAACTTAGAACTAACAACAAATAACCCCCTGAAAACCCCCGCCTCCCCCCACCCCCATACTTACAGGAACAAGGAGTATCTGTTTTGGTGGATTCCCATCCCAGGCCCCAAACATGATGGCCCAAGCGGTTCCTCCAATGGATACCTCCCCACCCAACATTACCCAACATTACCCAAAACAATCAGGTGGTGCTATGTCTGACACCTTCAAGGTTGGTATGAGACCCCAACCATAGGATCGAGAGCAACCCAGCACAGGGCCACCACCAGCCCATCTATTGAAGAAGAACAAGATCCAATAGGTCTGAATGCCCAAGCTACTCAGTCTCTGGCACCTGTCTGGCTTTGGGCATGCCAGATGGATTGGGACCTATTGCATCGCATTGCTGTGTCTCTGCCCTGCTGACCACTCCGGTGTAAGCCCTGGGAGGAGTCCGAGTCTACAAGGGGTGGCGAGTAAGGCTTGAGGTTTCGTCTCTTATCAGTCCACATGAAGACCTCCTCCGGGGTGTCAAAGAAGAATGTATTGGCTCTGTAGATCACTTTCATCCGGGCAGGGAACAGCAGCGCGTAGGATAAGTTCAATTCTCAAAGTCACCACTTGGCCGCCACGAAGGACTGGCGCTGCTGCTGGACCTACCTAGTGTAGTCCGGGAAGTCTATGATGGGATGAGATTCAAAAATAATTTTGTCCTTGTGGAGCAGGGCAAATCAAAGGATTGCATCCCGATCGGCGTAATAGAGGAGCCAAGCGATTACCGGCCACGGTGGGCCATCTTGATCACAAAGCGGGAGGACATGTCTTCAGGTGGTAGCAGTGCCCTGAGCCAACACTAGAGGAAGTTGTCCATCGATGTCCCCTCGCAGCCCTGCGGGAAACCCTCCAAACGGATATTGTTGCGGGGGCCCTACCTTCTGCGTCTACAACCCGCACCACCGTCTAGGTCGCCCTGCAGTGGTCCTGCTGGCAGACATAGATAAGGCATTCGACTCGCTGAGCTGGACCTATCTTTTTAAACTCTTAGAGGCCGTCAACATGGGACAACGCTTCCAGGTCTAAGTGAAATTATTATATTCTGACCTTACAGCATCGGTTTGTGCGGCTGGACACTGTTGGCCCCCTCCCCATTTGCAGGGGAACAAGGCAAGGGTGCCCCTCTCCCCTCTGTTATTTGCCTTGCCGATTGAGCCATTAGCCGTGTGGGTGTGCCTAGACTCTGTCTTCCGGGGACTGGACTGGCAACTGGAGTGTTCGGACAGGACCGCGCTGTATGCTGACGCCGCCCTATTCTTCATATCAGATCATTGGGCCTCCGGGCCACGTGTGCTCCAAATCCTGCGGATTTTTGGAGAGACCCCCAGGTTATGCGCTAAGCTGTCCAAATCTATTATGTTCCTCATTTGCAGTGAGCAGAGGAGCCAGGCTTCGACCTCGCAACTAATTGTCGCTGATGTGGGCTTTAAGTACCTCGGGTAAATATCACGCAGTGTCCTAATGAGGATTGGTCATGCAATGTAGCTCTGCTGCTCCCTGCGGTTGGTGATGAGAGGATGGTGTGGTCCCACCTGCCCCTATCACTATACGGTAGGTCTGCCATTTTCAAAATAGTGTCTTTACCCTGTGTACTGTATAGGCTGCAGAATTATTCGTATCCCATCCCCCCGTCGAGGTTCCTCCAAATGAATGCACTCCTGAATAGGTTTCTATGGCAAGGGGATGCAGTCCGGGTGGTGCTCACAACATGCATCCAGTCTAAGTACTGCGGTGAGATTGCAGCGGCCGATATACAGGCATACTACTGGGCTTCGCAGTTATTGGTAATCAATGAATGGTGGTATGGTTCTCAGGTGAACCCGGTCTATGCCGTGGAAAGGCTCTTCATAGCAGATATGCCACTGCTCCACCTCTTGTACAGTAGCTCACCCTTGGAGTCATTTCCCCCAGCATGCCAGACAGTTATTCAGATATAGAGGTGGGTGGTCCGGTCTATGGGTTAGTTGGGTATGCTGACTAGGGCTACTCTCCTCTGGCTGGGATCTCACCTCCCGCCAGTCTCGTCACTGGAGGGATTTTGTAGGTGGGACGATATTGGGATATCCACTCTCAGAGATAATATGCAGGGACCCACACTTAAGTCCTTCCAGAGGTTGCAGGACGATTTCGGCCTTCACAAATCACAGTTCCATAGGTACTTGCAGCTCCGCCATGTCCTGTCCCCCCTGATATGACGCCTCACGTCTTTACCAGAGTATCAACCATTGGAGGGTCAGTTGTTGATGGGTGATCTGGGGCCCACAAAATCCGGCAAATCTACCAAACGCTCACTACACATTAAAAAACCACCATACATAGGACCCGAGGGGCATGTGAGGCAGACTTGCCTGCTCTGACAGACGACGAGTGGACCGAGACGCTGGCTAGTCCTAGGTCTTCACTAGATACAGAGTGATCCAATTTAAATATCTCCAAAGGACATATTACACATGCCTCAGCCTCTGGAACAAGGGGTCATTCAGGCCTCGCCTGTCTCCGCTGTGACTTGGACGAGGGGTCATTTCTTCACACGGTGTGGAGTTGTGGGGCACTGCAACACTTCTGGTCGGGCGACCTGTCTTGCATGGGGCGGGTATTAGCATGGGACATTCCAGTAGATCCTAGATTGACACAGCACTACCAATGTATTCATAGCACAGAAGACATTGGGAGGAACAGATATAAAAGACACCTTCTGTTCTTGAGCCTTATTTGGAAAAGCGTGACATTGCACAGCACTGGAAGGCTACGTCCACACCCTGTGTAGCGAACTGGAAGAAGGCCATGGATAGGTGTATGTCTGAGGAGGTTGCGATGTTTCAGGCGAGGAGCTGCCCGCAAAAGCATTTGAAGATCTGGGCCAGTTGGGCCAAATATTAGGGTATCAATTTGTCCTTAAGGTCGCAGCCTGTGAACCAACATCCTCTTGAACGGCTGGTGGAAAATTACTTGCCGGTTTAACGTGATAAACTTATACAAATGTGGGCAGAAACTCATTCGATCTGTATGTGCAATGTTGTTGATGGTATGTATGGTGCGTGGTTGGGAAGAGGGGTGGGGGGCTGTTTTCGGTCTGATGTTCTGAAGATCTTCTGGGAAAATAATGTGCAGTACCTACAGTTTTTACAATTTGCCTTCCAACTGTATGTTGCTTGTCGGGCTTGGCCCATCTGGTACTATGGAAAATTAATAAAATTTGTTGTTAAAAAAAAAGAAGACACACTAATATGGAAACAACAATGGCCAAATAAGGGGGCATATTAGCAAGGGCGGTATCGTCGCTTTAGCAGCACTATTTTTCGCTAAAGCAGCAAGATTTCTATCGCCCTATTAGCAAGATGTCACTAACAGCTGTTAGCGACAGCTTTATGGTGAAAGCGACCGTTTTGGTGCCGCTGTGCATGACAGCGATATTTATCGCTAATGACATGCAAAGTGGGCGTTCCTCCACACAACTCCTTGGCAAACACTCGCAAAAACAGCTTCGGGATATTAGCAAGGCTGCACAAGACCCTTGATGCGAGCTTGAAAGCCACACTAAGTCCCCTTTATCGCAGGTTCTTAACACCTGCTAAAAATACAACTTAGGTATCTTTAACATGGGATGTGAATTGCATGGCTGCCTATCTACAAGGTTTGCAGTATCGCTGGGAAATCATTGCTTGTTTTCCCGCGATACAGCATATTATCACGGCTATCGCTGGATTTAATATCACCTTGATGATACGCGTTGCTAATAATGCGCTATCTCGGCGATAAAGTCCTGCGATATCCGGAGATAAAAAAATTAGAGCTAAGCGCACTTTGTGATATTTATCGCAAAGCGTTGCTAATATGCCCCATGGAATGTAGATTGTGCAGGTGGCATCGTGAAACCCTGTGACATATTGTGTGTGTGCGTCCTAAACTGTTGAAAATACGCCATGCATTATTGAAACCTCTATTCCTCAAAGCAGGGATTAGCTCGGCCCGCCAGGTTCTTATTTTATGTTTATCAGGTGAATCAATTCCACTATTATGTCAGATGATAACATTTGTAGCAGTTGCGGAAACATTGTTGGTGTTTGCAGTATGCAATTAAGGACAAGTACATTTCAATGAGCTTGCAATTGGATTTTTATGATTCTGTCAGAGGCAATTTTTGTGATTAGCACTTAAAGAGTATATGGAAGCACCTTTTAATTACTTATTTGCACTAGGGCCTGTAATGCTTACAATTGTTGCGCTTTGACATTTCTGTAATGTGCTTGCACCTGGATTTTTATGATTCTGTTTTAGGCAATTGTTCTGATTGCCACCTAAAGAGTATTTGGAAGCATCTATTACCTGAATATTAACACTAGGACTCATAATGTCTACAATTTGTACACTTTGATATTTCTATAGCTATTGCACTATGTCATAAAATGTTACTGATTTTATTGCACATTCCCAGGAATCTGATTATCATATGTTGTTTGACTTACGAATTGAATGTGACATGCAACTATAGAAATAACTAATGTTTTATGTTTCACTGGCTGTATGGGTTAGAGAGTATGGCTATGAGGAGCCGTATGGGTGACTGAGTCTGCCTATGCCTGTGTTGGTGAGTGACTGTATGTGTGAGTGAGGGATTGTGAGAGTAGCTGTATGTGTGAGTATGTGCTTGTATTCGTGACGGCATGGGTGAGTTAGTTTGTGCTAATATTTGTATGAATTTGTAAGGGTGTGTGTGTGTGTGAGTATGTAGGTGAGTAAGTGGCTGTGTGATTGACTCTATGAGTGAGTGTGTAGGTGTGTGAGTAGCTCTATGGGTGACTGACTCAGTGTGTGAAGGGATGTATGGGTGTGTGAGTGGATATATCAGTGGCTGTATTATTGAGTGAGTTGGTGTATGAGTAGTTGTATGCATGTCTGAGTGTATGTCTGTGTAGACCTATGAGTCAGTGAGTAGGTATGTCTGTACTGGTATGGGTATGTCAATGGTTTTGAGAATGGTAGTGTGGAAGTTGGAGTGGGTGTACGAAAGGTTATATTGGGGTGTGATTGAGTGTATCAGAGATTCAATCAAGCAATCAATCAGGGGATATTAAGCGCATTACTCACACATGAGCGTCTCAAGGCACTGAGGGGGGCGCTTGCTGATCCATTAGCTGAAGAGCCAGGTCTTGAGGGCCTTCCTGAAGGTGTTCAGGTCGGGGGCGTGTATGATATCTTCTGGGAGCTCGTTCTAGGTTTTGACCACAGTGTGAGAGAAGGATCTTCCTCCTGCTCTGGCTCTGTGGGTGTTTGGGGTTTTGGCCAGTGCCAGGTTGGAAGATTGGAGGTTTCTTTTAGGTATGTGGATTTTGATTCAGTCATTGAGGTATTCGGGTCCGGTGTTGTGTAGGCATTTGTATGCATTGGTAAGGATTTTGAAGGTGACCCTTTTCTCCACAGGGAACCAGTGGATACCTCATAGGTGTGGGTTGATGTGTTTTTGCCGGGGGATGCCGAGGACGAGTCTGGTGGCGGTGTTCTGTATCGTTTGGAGTTTTCGGAGTAGGGACTTGTTCATGTCAGCGTAGAGAGCATTTCCATAGTCCAGTCTGCTGGTGATGACTGCGTGGGTGACTGTCTTCCTTCACTTCGGGGCGATCCATTTCAAGGTCTTGTGGAGAATGCGGAGGGTGTTGAAGCAGCTGGAGGTGACGGTGTTGATCTGTCAGTTTATGGTGAGTGATGAGTCAAGCACGATGCCGAGGTTTTTGGTGTGGTCCGAGGGGGTCGATGGGCTTCCAAGGGTGGTCGGCCACCAGGTGTTGTCCCATGCTGAATGGAATTTTTTGGAAATGTTTTTTGTAGAGCGCGGTAGCTACCCGGAGGCATCCTAGCGCTAAGGATTAACCTGTGTGAGTGAGAGATGAGACCGAGATTATTTGTTAAATAACAAGGTTTTTAGTTTTTTCTGAAAGGACAGGAGGTTGGGCTCCGAGCGGAGGGGAAGGGGAAGGGAGTTCCAGAGCCTTGCCGAATTAAAGGAGAAAGTTCGACCCCTGCATCTCGCTCTCCGAATCCTAGGACTTGTGACTCGGAAGGCATGCGCAGATCTGAGCTGCCTGCTTGGATGATAGGGGGAGATCAGAGAGTGATTAATGGTTGCTCCCGTTCTCCAATAGGCACGGTGGGCGATGCACATACTCTTAAACTCGATTCTTTCCCTGATGGGTAGCTAATGAAGGTCTCTAAGTTCAGATTTTACGGGTAGACGACGGGGGATCCAAAGGAGAGTGCGAGCAGCACAATTCTGGATCACCTGGAGCCTATTAAGGGTCGATTGGGGGGCTCCCAGGTAAAGGGCATTCCCACTGTCTAGCCAGGAAAGAATCAGGCCCTGAATCATGATCTGTCTTGCCTTGAATGGGAGGAGGGGGAGGATCTTGCGAATGAGCCTGAGTATACCAAAGCAGATAGCTGACAGTTTAACTGCTTGGAAGTTGAATGTGAGTGTCTTGTTCATCTATATTCCCAGGCTCTTGATTGTGTCTTTAGCTTCGGGGGCGGGTCCCAATGAGGTTGGCCATATGGAGTCCGTGGTTTTTTGAGGGGAGTTGCCTAACATCATCAGCTCCGTCTTGTCTCCGTTCAGTTTCAGACAGGACAGAGTCATCCAGGAGAGGACTGCTTCCAAGCAGCCCCGTAAATCACTCGGGTGGGTTAAGGGATGGTTCAATGTCACCACCAGCTGAGTGTCGTCAGCATAGGATATGATTTGCGCTCCAAAGGGGGGGGACCTCGGCAAGGAGGCGCATATATATGTTAAGCAGTGTGGGGCTCAGGGAGGAGCCCTGAGGTACCCCACAGCTGAGCGGTTTGCTGGACGATGTAACGTTGCCCTCACAAACTCGGAAAGAGCGGTCTGATAAGAAAGATTGGAGCCAGACAGTTGCTTTGGCAGCTATTCCCAGATCAGAGAGCCTATTTCGAAGGATGTTATGATTTACGGTATCGAAGGTGGCACTGAGGTCCAAAAGAATAATGGCCGCCGTGCCGCCCTGATCCACAATCATCCTAGCTCCCTCCGTCACAGCAAGAATCGCGGTCTCCGTCCCGTGAAGGGGTGGTTCCGAGGATGAGGACTTCTGTCTTCTCAGTGTTGAGTGTAAGGCAGCTGTTGGTCATCCAGACTGCGACCTCCTGCATTCCTTTCTGAAAGTTGAATCTGGTAGTACGGGTCTTTGGTGAGGGAGAGGATGAGCTGGGTGTCATCGGCGTAGGAGACGATGTTGAGGCCATGTTGTCGGACGATGGCCTCGAGGGGGACCATGTAGATGGCGAAGAGGGTCAGGCTCAGTGATGATCCCTGTGGGACTCCGTAGGTGATTTCAGTGGGAGGGGAGAGGTAGGGCGGCAGTCTGATTCTTTGGCTTCTTCCGGTGAGGAATGATCGGATCCAGTCTAGGGCTGTTCCTTGTATGCCTTGGTCCAGGATGGTATGGATGTCATCTATGGCGGCGAGTAGGGCAGTCTCTGTGCTATAAATGCTTCACAATCTGGATTGGGATGGGTCAAGGATGGCATTGTTTTTGATGAATCATGTCAGTTCCATGTTGACTGTGTTCTCTGCCACTTTAGCCGTGAACAGGGGAGCGGGATGAGCCAGTATTTTGTGAGGTCGGTGAGGTCAGCTGTCAGCTTCTTGAGCAGCGGCCTGACTTCTGCGCATTTTCAGTCATCTGGTAAGGGGCCTGTTTTGAGGGTGGTGTTGATGGTGTGTTGTAGTTCCGGTGCAATGGCGGTGGCTGCTCTGTGGTAGATGTGAGGGCGCAGGCGTCAGTGGGGGGCCCTGAGTGGATGCCTATCAGGGTTGAGGTGGTATCTTCAGCTGTGATCGGCGTCCTGGTGGAGATGGTGGGCTGGGTGGTGCTTCCGGGGGGGCGGGCCGGCTGTGGCGGCAGGTGGAAAGTCAACAAAGTTGTCATAGAGGTTTTTGATCTTGAAGTGGAAGTAGGTTCCAAGCTTGTTGCAGAGGTCTGGAGACGGGGTGATGTCTGAGGCTTCGCTGTGAGGGTTGGTGAATTCCTGGATGACAGTGAAGAGTTCCTTGGAGTTGGTGGAGTTGGCGAGAATTTTGGTGTGGATGAAGGTCCTGTTGGTGGTTCTGAATCCATGCTGTTTCCGGTTATCATGCTGTCCGTTAATTGTTCACTGCTATACTGAGATTGATATTTGGTTTATCTACACCTGTCTCTTCCACATTTGAGGGCCACTATTTGAACCTTTATGATCAACTTTGGTTGCTCATTTCTATTGATCAAGATATTGATATTAGTTTTCATTTACATCAGCTTTTCGCTACAATTTTGGAGCCATTATGTGAATCTTTGTGATCCACTTCGGATGTTCGCTTGTATTCTCAAGAATTATTTGAACGTATTTAAATTGGATATTCGCAAATAGGTGTTGATGTACACCATAAGGGAACTCTTCCTGTCATTTTGGTTGAATTCAGTTATTTGACTCTTTGGAGTAAGCCCTGACAAAGTTCCTCTGGCACTAAGGAATGAAACGCATTGGCTGTGTGCCAGTTTCAAACAAACAACTTTGAATAAAAAGAAGGTTTTTGTGATTATACGTGTGTTTCCTGACTGACTTCTATCAGAGTGCACCTTCCTTTCCTCTGGATTGATTTGGTTGTGGTAGTCCATCATGATTCTGTGGATGATGTCATAAGTGATGTCATTTGACATGTTATCAGGGATATCACTGACCATGTCATGAGTGATGTAATAGGTGAGGCCATAAGCAGTGCATTGCGGTGGCGCGAGTTATAGTTAGCTCAGCTCAGCACAGCTAACTATAACTATAACTGCTGAATTTCACTAGTTTTGTATGACTGAAACTTGAGCCTAACTATAACGTCTCTATAAACTTCGTTTTTTCAGTAAATTTCAATGTTTTTAAATGCTAATTCCCAACTATAACGGCTCTGTAACCTTTGTTCATTTCAGTGCATTTCGAAGGAATTTTTTATTTTATTTCCTAACTGTAACCTGTAAATTTTGAGAGTGGGTATGTGAGTCACTGTATAGGTTGGTCACTGGGTGTGTGAATGACTGTTAGGTCTGTGAGTGAGTGTGTAATGTCTGGCTAATTACGTAAGTGCATGAGTAGTGCCTGAGTGACTGCACGAGTGCATAGGTAGTGCCTGTGTGATTCTATGAGTGCAATTGCCAAGGACACACTGCGAATACTGGGTGTTTTTGACAAACTGTGAAATACACATATAGACATATTTTACATACAGTCTCAGTGTAGCTATTTAGTAAAATACCAATTCAACTTTCCGCTTTGTATTAATAGGTTTAAATAACTACATCAAAAATGCATTTTCCTTCTTTACAGCAACACCGGAGGTCGCAATGACATCAGTAGTTACAAATACAAATGACGAAGTGTAAAACAGATGTATACACATATTTTACACAAAGTTTGAGTCTAGCTGTTTAGTAACATATTGATTAAACTTCATTTTAACAAGACATTTGTAAAGAACAACAGTTTCAAAAATTACTTTTCATTAGAGATTAGGATTACAGATTAGCAGGAGCCAGCTCTCATCATGGATGCTTGGAGGGACTGCTCCATTGTGAATCCTCATACAGCCCACAGAAAGGCGTTTCCATTGCCTTTCTTCACTATCCGCTACTAAGTTTCTGAAACCGGAATGGAGGTGGCTTACACGGAAATTAACTCTGCGTTTCTCCAAGAGATCTCCGCAGATATATTGGCTGCAACCTCCCTCCCACTCAATCAGCCATGATGATGCCCGCGATGTTTTAGGCAAGAGCCTCATGCCGATGGAAGTGCGCTGTGATACCGCCGACTTCCGTTCCAACCAGCCATCATCACCCCCTCCCTCGGTCCTCACCTTGATTTTGCCGGCTGACTACACTGGGGTGATTCCGCTGCCCTGTACTCTCTCGCTCTGCGTACAAGGTACGGTTGTGGCTGGAGAGGGAGGGGCAAACTAGCGTGATCTGCAGCTGCTCCCTGAGATCCACAGCAGACACCCTTCAAAGGCGGTGAGTGGGGCAGAGGTAAACTGCCACATGCAACACCAAATGTGGCTTCAGAGGTCCTGCTGGTGCCTAAACGAATCCCCTATAAAACCGAAGATCGAAGTGAGTGGTCCCCCCTCCCCCCTGCTCAAGGCAAAATGTCCGCTCTGACTGCGCTGCCCATCGTAATGGGAGATGTGCCCCAGCGCCCTTTCAGGGTCTGCGCTACGCCTCGAGAGCCTAGGGACACCGGGAGTGATCTTGTGTCCTTTGTAATAACCAATGGGAGTCTGACCCTTCCCTTCCCACAATGTTCTGTGGTACCTGGCTCACTCTCGGTTTGTAAAAGATTTCCAGGATGCCTACCCCAACATGGCCGACTTTGGTGACTTCTTCCCACTTGCTGAACTTTTACTTACCCAACCCTGCCTGGACAGTGCCTGACCTCAAGAGAAGTTATTGAATTCCTTAGGACCATGGCCTCCCTCTCCCCCACCCCCACACTACTCTGTCTTTTCCTAAGGACAGATGACCTTTTTTCATGACAGCGGAGTCCGAGGATTATGTCCGACACTCGGTTCAGCTAATGAGGAGATTGGACTTTGTTCACCCCCTGACCGTTACCTGCCCAGCCGGACCATGGGCACAGTTTCTCCCCTTCTCCTTGTCTCACCCACCCTCCCCCTCATTGTATTCACACTGTTCTGCTTTTTCCTTCTCTCCCTTCTCTCCACCTGTCTGTCTCTTATTCCGTCCTCCCCCTCCTCCTCTCCCTCTCACTCCCCCTCTCCCCCTTCCCTCTCTACTGATCTCTCCTTCTCGCCCGTTATGTGTCTCATATTTTGATGTAAAGTAAAATGTGTATTATTGTTGTAACTTTGCTGACCTTACTTAAAGCACTCTGATACCTATGGGTCTAGCCAGCGCTATATAAAACTCTTTAAATAAATAAAAAATAAAATAAAAACATTTCAACATCTGAACTCACGAATAGCACAAAACTACCAAACACTCTTCAAACTACCCATTGTTACCCAAACTCCTGGGGGATCAAAAACTGCTGCAAATTTAGAGCAATGAACAATCTGTGACAAGGCCCTCTCTAGAAGAACAAACAAAAAAATATTCATGTGGGACGACGTTCATGTTATATCATCTTCAAACCATCATAGAAAACATCTAGCAGAGGGAAGCTGGAGGACCATCTACATCATTGGCAGCAGCAACAATTTCCAGTCAGAAAGTCCCTTCAGAGGTGCAGACTACTACAACAGATAGGGTTCCAGAGTTTTCAAGCATGGCCACATATTGCATGGACCGTAGAGCTGTTATAAGTGCTGGTGAGCAGTGTGTCACAGCTATTCGCAATGCTGCAAAACATCATGCATGCTATTTTTTTCCCCTTTTATATTTTTTGCACATTTCTCAATGCACATTTTTCAAATTTGTCCTGTCCCAGGTGCCATTTTTGTTGCTATATAAAAGAACAAAAACATTTTAAAACTTTACAAAACCACAAAAATAATATTAAAAACAAAACAGAAATCATGTCACCCGGAAATGAAGAAATATCATTGGATGTGTATTATTGAATTCCCTTTTCAACTTCACACCCATTGATCTATCTTGAACATTCTTTAATAGGAGTTCATCGTGAGCAGATTTGCGCAATACACAATATGTCGCAAGAAATTGTCAAGGGGTACTAATAAAAACTATTCTTGCTGGAATATTTCCATGCTTTACCATCTAAAAACATACCATAACAATAGTGTGAAAGCAGAAAGAAGGCAACACAAGGCTGAAGGACCCTCATCTTCAATGGAAGCCACAACAACACCGGTGCAGAGAGTCTCTTCAGAGGTCCAATCTCAACTTCAAGAGTTGGCTCCACAGTTTTCCAGGATGGCATCATACTGCATGGTTTGTAGAGTTGTAGTGAATGCTGGAGAGCAGTCCATAACAGCCCTTCATAATGCTGCAAAAAATCATAAATGTTGATTTTTTAAAATATTTGGCCCTTCATAGTTTTTCTATATAAGCAGACATTTTATTACCTTACAAAACTGGTATCTAATATCTATGTGTTGTTCATTTTATTATCTTCTACGTTATTGCAACACTACTTACATATAACTTGCTGTATGGACAAGTCAAAGCGTTCCTCTACAAATAAATACACTGATAACTTTTGCCAGTCATCATAATTTACTTTTTCACTTTTTAAATAAAAGTCAACAGTCTATGTTTGAATCTGAATGTGTTGACAACATATACAAACATACTCTGGTTTTTGAGACCACACTGTGTTACATTTTGTAATCTCTTTTCAAAACTATCAACTGGAATATCTGTGTCCTGTTCTGCAACTCCTCCTCTTAACAACTCTTAATTTTCCCTAGAATCATGCACAGTATCAAAGAAACAAAACTGCACCCTTTTCTATGCCTGCCACAGTACCATGCAAAAGATCTCTATTAATTTTTACGAAACATAAAGTAGGAGTTTTTGCATAATTCAGCCTCCTTATTAAAGTTTGCATTGTTGAGTGGTGTACAGCTAACATCCTAAAATTATGAAAGGTACTTTTGCGCACCTTGTATGATAAACATGCTAGTGAGTGACCCTGCAAATTTGTATGTTTTCTAAACTTTCAAGGATCCAATTCTTGTAATGTACTTATTTTGTGTTTTAATTTTGCCTTGGAAAGATATTTAGAAATGTCCTTAATATATCAATGAATTGCTGTTGAATAATACAATTACTAATGCAATTCCATTTCTATACAAGCGCCTGACTTTGTCTTCCTTGTACCTGTTCTCCAATAACTTGTTCTACATTTGATGGTGCGCATTCTTCAAGTGATTAGTAAGACAAGGCAATGGCTGGGAGATCGGTGCACTCAACCAAAATGTCTCTATAAAGTATTGTGAACAGAACAGTTATTTAGAGCAAATGTCTATATATTGGCTGGTGCTCCGGAGGAGGAAGAGCAATCCATTCTTTCCCAATGGAACGGTTCCAAGACTAATTGTTGATGTTCTCCAGGCACACAGAATTGAATTGAGATTGTGGTTTCAAAATTCTTTTTTATTCTTTGATACTGATGAAGGAGCCCTTTTGCCTACTCGCCGCAAGCTGTTGATTTTACAGCAGACTTCCTCAGGGTAAGATTCTACAACAAATCATGATTTATTCTCCTCACGCAAGCTCAGAGGAATTGGTTGTCAGGTAGTATCATAAGTCATCAAGTCCGACTCTATCTTGAAATGCTGAGCTTGATTTCGTTGATAAATATTTAGAAGTATTATTAGTCACTGTAAGTGTCTCCCTAACAATCCTGGTCCACCGTGTGTGTCAGCAGCAAGTATTTGGACCGAATACAGGGGCTAATAATATTACTAATCATTTACCTACGAAATTGACAGAATGGCAATGTACGCAAGAACTGACTAGGCTCTAGTGGCAGTGACGCAACTTTTAAGAGGTTTGGACTTCAAAAGTGCCTTTGGATAATAGGTCAAATTGAATTTGTTGAGTACGATAGGCAACAAAAAACTCATTCATTGGTATGGCGTCTTGTTAGTTGATTGATAAGACAGATGTGGGTTGTGTTAGTGAAAGTTGTGGCAACTAGCATTGGCTCTGTAATGGCATCATTGAGCATCCCAAGGTGATTATAGAATGAGTCCAGATGAAGAGTGGAAACAAGGGGAAGAGGAAATGGGAGCATTGCATAGAATGGCTCATTTTGCGTTCACAGGTAGGATATCATCTGTGCCTTTGTAGGGTTGGGGAGTGTAGAAGAAGGTTCTATATGGCAGGTGTCTAGGTGGATAGTATGAGACACTGTAACGAGGAGAACTAGAAGCTCAGAAAAGCTGCAATGCGAATATGTGTTCAGGTGGTGTGCGGGTCTGAAGTTGAATAGAAAAGAGGTCATTCATGGATTCTCAAACCAAGGACCATATGTATGACTCAGTTTGCATTGCTCTTGCACCGTGCAAGAATGTGCAAGAGGGACGCACACCTAAAGTCATATTTTTGAAACCACACAAAGCCTCTTTGCTTAGCTTTGAATGCCTTCAAAAATATGGAGTAATGGATATCGCTGTGTTGCATTGTCCTATGCAAAGGTCACATTCCATTGGCGTTGTTGGGTGTTACCATGCAACTCCCATGTTTTTTAATATATTCTCAGAAATACCACATCTGCTAAACCTGTAAATGCGCCAAAAATATACGCCTCACCAGTTTAGGCGTAACAAGGAGAAATATCTTCATTTCTCCTTGTTTTTCCCTCTATGTGTGCTGCATTCTTCAGCACACATTGAAAGAGGAAAACGTCTCTCAGGATTGTTTTTGTGCAGGCAGGTGCCCCTTCCTGCACAAAAACAATCCTGCTTACAACGATGCCTGTTTTGATGCTAAGATGCCAAAACAGTGGCAGCACAAGGGACAAAGACAGAATTGTGCTGTATTGGATAAGTACGTTGCATTCCTACCCTTTCCCCGTGATGCATGGCACTGCAGGAAGGTAACTGGCTGCCCTGCCCAGCGCTACAAGAGTCATATATATGGCACAAGTATCAACGTGTGCACTATGGGTAGGCCAAGGGTGATAAAGTGATGTTTGAGATGAAGGCAGTGGTACCAGCTTTTTTTTATAACAAGAAAACCTGGGGGTCTAAAGAAGAGCTCAAGTGAACTCAAAAAGACTGAGACTCCTTCAAAAGTGAGTCAGGACTCAAAATCCTATATGGTCTTTCTAAACAAGGGAACAACAGTAAACAGAAAACCAGAACTTCAAGTGATTGTTGGTGAGACTCATAAACAAACATTGGTTTCCCATCAAAGTATTGTCATGATCAATTTTCTCACTTGGTCATCCAAAATGGGATGGTATGTCTCTTGATCATTGAGACTCTCTCCATGCCCAAAGAAAAGCTGGGTCAAGCCCACAATAACTTCCTGACCCTGAGAATTGACTGTCGATGGGAGCATGTGCAGTGCAATAAAAAAAGAGAAAGTGGTGACTTAAAATAGGGTAAAGAGCAAAAAAATTTAATTTTAATGAATATTGACCTTTCCCTAACTAAAAACAAGAACAGTGCAAGGAAGCAGTTCCAACAAATAACTGCAAATGGGCCGACATGTTTCAGCCGACAAGGAAAGAGATCCCAAGGCTTTCTTCAGGGCCTCTGTTCTAACCTTTTTGCTACTGCGTGAAATAGTCACAAACAAACTATAAATCAGGAAATAAGTGAATAAATCAATTTTTAATAAAGGATATAAGTGAACAATCCGTGTTACTATTTCTCCATATCAAATTATGTGTCTCACATCTAAAACAAACATAATGAGTTCTTCTTTAATATGTAAAACTGTGTTTCTCCTTTATTCATTGATTTACGCAAATTAAACAATTACTTTACTCACCCAGTTTGACCGGGGACTAGACCTCACCTCTCCTGGACCAAGCTCAGGATGTCAGAGGCCCCTCTCTGTGAAGGCAAGGAATGGGGTACTCAGAATAAAGAAGGAGACCTAAAAGCGTCTACTCTGCTTTAAAACACATGTAGAGCCCTCTCGCATCCTCATCTCACAGCAAGTGCACCTATCCTGTATACAAACTGTTATGGTTCACATACGAACTAAAAAATCACATACTACAAAGCCCTTTGAAAACATAGGGTCTCATATCTGTCACTTGGCTCAGAAAACTAAATGTTTACTTGACCCAGATCGTCTTGTAAAAAAGGAGTAGCTCCTCCAATAGATTATTAGTGATGGTTATAGCTATCCCAAATAGGAGAGGGATTATGGAGGGTTTGGGGGCGGGGGGCACAGCCCCTCATCAACTATCCTAACTAGTAAGCATATCTACAGACATTCACCCACCTGTCCGTCGTTGCCTCTGGCGGTACCGGAGTAAGGGGGGAGGCAACGACCGGTACAGAGTGTGCGCTTTTAAAGAGAAATGCACTTGTAGGGAGGGGCGCGATTATTAGTGTGTATCTTAAACAAAAGCGTAATGCTGGCAACAAACCCTGCAAAGAATTAAAGAGATAACTTACTTCTTTGTAATTATTGAAAACAATCACTCGAAAAACAGACTAAGCCAAATTTTTTCCTGTTAGCATCCGAAATCTCGCGTATCATGTTATCGCGAGAACGTGGCGAACTACTCGATGACATCATCGCCCTCGAAACTGTAGTTTCAAACTTAGTCCCCACGCAACCGAAGTGAATGACATGTAAATCGAGAAAATATGTCCTACTATAGCGTATTGCTATGATGGTCATCGTCAATTACTCCACTACAATTAAAATAATGAATTTTAGCGGGAGTCTGACAAAAGCGCGATTCTAAGTGAAACTACAAAAAACATAACCTCTATATCCATTGTAGTTTTTTATTCGCGCTAGCTTTATTGATCATTGTTATTTTGACAGGGATGATGAGATCTGGACATAATCATGCAGCAGATGAAATCAAAACTGTCAGTTTCACTAAATATATATTTACAGATAGCCCGACCTTACTACTTGGTCTTCTTCAGATAAACCACAACAAACCCTATTATGTTGAGTGATGACAATCCAATTATGTCATATATCTTAGAGAAGGACCTACAAATTATGTCATTTGTAGTGACTTGAATGCTTAGCTGTCCCAAATCATGCGGCACTAGAGAACTGCCACAACCTCCAACGGTCACCTAAACAACAGTCAATTCCAATGCGAGGTAGCGAGGCATGTGTGTAATATTCAAGCCTTTTTTCAAAACAAAAGGAGAGGAAGTAGGAAGTATAGGAAGGAAGTATAGTAATGGAAAAAATATAACTGATGTTGTTCGTTCGAAATTAACGACCATCCAATGCAAAAAATGCCTTCTGTTAACTCATTGTAGACTTGTCCAAGGTATTTCATCATTAAGACCTCGGGTGTCTGTGGACAACATATATATCCACTTTTGTTCTTTCATGAACAAATATTTGGAGACGTCACCAATGTGTGATGGTATATATGGTTTCTCAAATATTGTCCATCTAAAGTCTAGTTCTGTGTGGTTCTGCTCTGCAAAATGCTTGGTAAGCTTAGATATGGTCTTCCTACACCTGAATGCAATTTTATCTTCTAGCATCCGTGTGCATACCTTGCGAGTTGACATACCAATATATTTTGAAGCACAAGGGCAGGTAAGCTGGTAAATTACGTGCGTGCTATTGCAATTTGTAAACTGTTTTTGCTCCCACGGACGATCTGTCCCTATGTCTATTTGAGATGTTTGTGTAGTTTGTGGACAGACCGAACAACATCCACATGGATGATGTCCTGTTACAGCAGGTAGATCCCATAGTGTGCCAACTTCTCTTTTTGGCATTTCCTTAGGTCAAGTATGTATTAAGTGGTCGCGTAAACTGCTTGATCGCTTAAAAGCAAACAATGGAGGCTCAATCTTATCACTGCTGCAATTTAGGACATGCCAGTGGCGTCGGACAATCCATTGGATATGGTTAGATTTGGTGTTGAAAGTGCTAACAAACGTTAAGCGGTCCAAAGGGGATATTTCTATAGGGGGCTCAAGGAGAGCTTCCCGATGGTTATTGGTCGCTCACTTCAATAAGCATTTAATCAGACCTCTTCGATAGTGTCTTGCTAGAAGTTGTCGGGATAAACTCTCTGCATGTTTGGTGAAGGTTTCTTGAGTCGAGCAGTTTCGCCAAACACGGAGAAACTGCCCATACGGCAGATTATCCCGAAGGGCTTTCGGGTGCTGACTCTCATATAACAGCAGGGAGTTTCTGGCCATTGGTTTACGAAATAGTTCGCTCTCTAGTCCTGTGGTGGTAGCATAAATGGAGAGATCCAGGAAAGATAATCTATCCTTGCTGATCTCTACAGTGAATAGCAAATAGCGGGTTCTGAGTGTTCAGCCACTGATGGAATAGCAGGATCGATTCTCTGTCTCCTCTCCTTGTCAAAACTGTCACCTTAATGGCCACGACATCCCGCCGACTTTTTAATCCTGGGAGACCTCAATCTCCATTTATTAGACCCCAAGGACCTAACTGCCTCCGACCTCCTTCTCGACCTCACCTCTTACGACCTTCGACTAGTGTATTCAGAGGCCACTCATGACAAAGGGCATCTTCTGGACCCCATCTTTACCAATATCAACGACCTCAAAACCGCTACCCTCCTCCCACTGCCATGGACTGACCACTTCTTGGTCCCCATTGACTGGCATCTCAACGTCCCGCTACCCCAAGTTCCCAAATCCTGGGTCACTGATAGACGCTGGCCCAAACTCTCGTTTGAAGAATGGGCCTCCAAGCTCACGGAATCCCTTCCCTCCCCAGCTCTAGACCCACTTACTGCCGATGCGCAATTTAACTCCTGGCTCACCCAATCACTCGACTCTCTTCTCTCCAAAACAAGCACCTTGAGACGAGCCAAAAGAGTCAACCCTGCCCCTTGGTACACCCCGATCCATATCCAAAAAAGACACCTTCCGCTCCTCCATAAGAATTTATAAATCCGCCCTACGCAACACCAAAAGCCAATTCTTTGATGAAAGAATAAAAAAGTCTTCTTGCTCTGCCAGAGAAACTTTTATCATCATAAAAGAATTTCTCAAAGTCCCAGACCCTCCCCCAGCTCCTAACACCTCCGAGGATAAATGCCATAAGTTGGCAAAATACTTCGACGAGAAAATCCACAAGATCCTCGCCACTCTACCCCAAGTCAACCTCAGAGCAGACGATAATGGTCTTCCCATATCTGTCCTAGACTCAAACCTTCACCCGGAAATCCCTGACATCTACCTAGATACATTTGGCCGGTATCCGTAGAAGAGGTCCTGACAACGCTCGCCACAATTAAAAGTGGTTCGCCCAGCGACCCGGTGCCTATGCGCATCCTCAAAAAAGTGGCATCCACAATCGCCCCCCCCCTAGCTGACCTCATCAACTCTTCACTGTGTCAGGGAATGGTCCCTCCCAACTGGAAGGCTGCTGTCGTCAAAGCCCTTCTCAAAAAACCTCTGCTGGACCCGTCGGACCTGGCCAACTATAGGCCAATCTCCCTCCTTCCCGGAATCAGTAAAATTACCGAAAAAATTGTGAACAAAAAACTCTCCCATTTTCTGGAGTCCAATAATCTCCTCAGGAACTCCCAGACTGGATTCCGCCCTGGTCAGGGCACGGACACCGCCCTCCTGGCAGTGGTGGAGGAGACCAGATGCATTCTGGATGCAGGAGGATCAGTGGCAGTGATCCTCCTGGACCTCAGTGCGGCCTTCGACACCGTCAACCACCAGGTACTAATCCAACGACTCAGAGACATCAGGGTGGAAGGTACCGCTCTAGCATGGCTCACGTCATTCCTAAACCACCGCTCCTTCCAGGTCTGGGAGAATAACACCCGCTCCTCAGCGATCCCCCTTCAGTGCGGAGTACCGCAGGGCTCTTCGCTTAGCCCTACATTATTTAATGTCTACATGTCCCCACTGGAGGAGGTGGTCATCCCGTTCGGAGTGAAAATCATTAGCTACGCCGACGATACCCTACTGGTAGTATCCCTATCCCATCCCAACCAGGAACCGTCCAATCTTCACACCTGCCTTTCCGAAATCTTTTTATGGATGAACAATTCAGCTCTGAAACTCAACGGGTCCAAAACTGAAATCATGCTCCTCGGACAAAAGGGGCCTACCTTTCCCCCAAACATCTGGCCCACCTGCCTGGGAGAATCCCCGGCCCCCAAAGTAGAGATCAAGAGCTTAGGAATCTGGATAGAGAAGGACTTGTCCTTCAAAACCCAAGCTAAAAAAAACGTTGGGATTTGTTTCGGTCTTCTCAGATCAGTCAGGAAAATTCTGCCCCTGCTCCCACAAACCTCCCGGAAACTGCTTATCCAAGGCCTGATTCTTTCCAGGTTGGATTATAGCAACGCCATCTACCTGGGAGCACCTGAAGCCACCCTTAACAAACTACAAAGAATTCAGAACGCCGCGGCCCGGCTTCTTACCAACACCCCGGCCAGATCCTCGGCTAAACCAGCTCTGAAACTCCTGCACTGGCTCCCAATAAGAGAAAGAGTAAAATTCAAGGCCCTCTGTCTGGCCCACAAACTCTTACAGGACAAGGGCCCCCCATCCTCAAAAACTTTATCACGCCCTATAAAGCGACAAGGTCCCTCCGTTCGGATCACGAACGCCTCATTACAGTCCACAGAGTGAAAAAGGCACGCACAGGAGGCCGGCAATTCTCGGTGAACACGGCTAAGCTAAGGAACGCCCTCCCTCTCACACTCAGGACAGAATCCAATCACTCCAGTTTCAGGAAACTACTGAAAACGCACCTCTTCCCCTGATTCATTCCTCCCCTCTCTCCTTGCCACTCCACCGACTCTGCTGTCTTGGTTTTAGCACTGGGATGCTTCCGGGTTACTATGCGCTCTATAAAACCCACATTCATTCATTCATTCATTCATACAACAAACACATCGTCTATATATCGCTTCCACCATTTAATGGATGGAAAGAAGGGATTAGTAGATGTCAAGATGCGTTGTTGTTCAAATGCATGAACATAGAGGTTCGCCAGACGGCGCAAAAATGCTGCCCATGCTGGTCCCTGATGTCTGGAGGTAGATCGTTTCTTCGTACCTGAAAATATTCTCCTTTATAGCGAGTCTCGCCAGAGCCATTATAAATTGGACCGGTGTGATGGAATCGAGTTGAGTCTCCCCCAGGATGGACATGATGGTGTCTAAAGTCTCATCCTGGGGGATTGAAGTATATAGGGACTCAACATCGAAAGAGACCAGATAGTCTGTTTCGAAATTGAAATCGATCTCTGGGTTTACCCTTAAGACATCTTTCATGTCTTGTAAGTACGTGGGCATAGTATGTACAATTGGCCTTAGAAAGTGGTCCACAAACGCGGATAAAGGCTCCAAAACCGAGCCTGGACCTGATATTATCGGTCTCCCAGGTGGTGGTCTCTGGGCCTTGTGCACTTTTGGCAACGTGTAGAAATATGGCATGGTGGGATGTTGACTCTGTAGAAATTGTGCCTCATGGTGGGTAATCCACCCTTCATTGAGGGCCTCTTCTACCAAGATCTTAATATGATTAACCAGTCTGTCCGTGGGGTCTATAGACAGAGGTTCATAGGATGTCCTGTCGTTTAACTGACATAAACACTCCACTCTGTACTCGTTTGGGCCTTGGATCACAATAGAACTGCCTTTGTCGGCTGGTTTTATCGTGATCGTAGAGTCCTGTGCTAAAGACTGTAAAGCTTGATGTTCTAGTCTTGATAGATTACTGTAAGCCCTATTTTGCGTTTTCCATATTTTTCCAATGTCATCCCTCACTGCCTTCTCAAACGTAGCTACCTGAGGAGGTATGGAATGGGTTGGTGGTAAAAATGTGGATTTGTTCCTTAGGCCAGTGTTGTCACTCTTAGGATTCTCATCGACAGTATTCTTATCCTTAAAAAAGTAATGCAGTCTAACCTTATGGAAAAACTGGGCCAGTTCAACCTGTAACTGAAATGGATCCCCATTATACGTGGTTACATACCCTAAGCCCTTATCAAGGACACTTCCTTCCATAGCATTTAGTACTTTGCTGCTCAGATTCACTACAAGGCTTGATTCGGATCGTTCCTGTCTGAGGAGGATTCCTTCTGGTGTGACAGCGAGTTCCCGCATGGGGCCCCGTCGACTCGTCCCAGTGCACCTGCACCTGTGGATTTCTTCTTTTTCCTCTTGACCTCCATGGGCCAAACCCTAAAAAAGGCTGGTTGTTGTAGTTAGGCTGATAGCTTGGGGATGGTCCCATCGGAGGTTCAAAGGGATGTTGGGAATGTGCAGGGTGCCCCCACGGTGACAGCGGCCACCATGGTTGGAACTGCACGGTTTGCTGCCCTCTATAGTTTTGAAATCTATTGGATCTCCCTCGTCCTCTGCCAATTTGGGTGGCTGGATTAGATGTATCTGAGTCGCTGTTGGTGTCTGAACTAGACCCTGAATAGTTGGAGCCATATCTTTTCCCATTCTTCCTATACTCGGGTGCCATGTATGAGTCTCTGGTATAGGGATAGACACGATCATGTTTGAATTTCAGTAAGTCTTTTTTGAACGTATCTATTTTAATTTGCAAAATGGAATCCTTAAATTCCTTGTTGTTTTTATTTGACTCTTCTTGTTGTTTTTTGAAGAGAATAGGTGTAACAATGGTTTTGATCTGTGCCTCTAATACTTGTGTTTTAATTCAAATTGAATCTGCTACCCTTTTGGTTGTGCTGACTATCAAAATAAGCCAATCACGGGTACACCGCCAAGCTATCAGCGACCAGTCTTTCAGAAAGGCTTTGTCATTCAGGAATAAACGAGGAGCATTGGTCACTATCAAACCTGGTGGGGCACAACTTGCCCTCATGTACTCCGCCATTGCTATGCCGTGCACAAGTGTGCGGGATTGAGATTTCTTACGTGTTAGAACCTTAGTCCATTCATCAACTGTACCTGATGTAGCGGCTGGAAGTCCTTCTACAACACTTGGTATACTGTCAAGTATGGATTGGAAGACTGAATCATCATAAGCCAAACCACTAAATTCGGCCATGGTTAGAAGTAACGTAGATGCGATAGATGGTACCAGCTTGGCAGAGGAGAGTGGCAGTGTGTTGAAGAGTATGAAAGGCACAGAGTAACTTTAAAGATGATGTAATGGGAACGTGAGATGTCCACGTGGTTTACTTGTAAGGCTTTAGCTTATTATACTTCTGTTTGATTTGAGGTTTGAAATGGGAAAGATGTGTCGTGCCTTGGCTGTGATGAGAATGTGGATCTTAGAATATTGAGTGTGATAAAGAGATGTGCTTGGAATGGTATGGAAGTAGTCTATTGATCTGTTTGTACTGACTTGAGAAATGTTTCCCAAGAGAAAATTGTGACCTTGCTATCTTAATAAAGGCATTTTGTTCAGTATCCAGACATGCTTTAGTAAAGGTTTCACGCAGAGCCTTGATTGTTTCATTGGTGTGTTTACTCCGATGTTTTTTAGGTCTCGTAAACTCCTCTTCACTTTCTTTATTTGGGCAATCCGCCTAGATCGCGGCATGAGTCCATCCTATTCCAGACGAAATAGCAGTAAAGCAGTTAGCAGTTTTGAAAGCTCCGTCAAGAGTCCGGAAGGGACTACTGCATACTTAGGAGCTTTCCAACTTATCAAGTAGGACATTTTGCACCGTAAATGTTCCTGGATGTTCACACCTCAGTGCCCATCTACTTTCTCCTTTTCACTATCCTGTTTTAAAATGATCTGTAACCATCTTTACACACAGTGGGACTGCTGAATGTACGGGAATTGGGCCCGCTCTCCCCACTTTAGGAGTAAAAACCACCTACTAACTGGGAACAAGTGGACCCCTCAGAGTTTGAACATTGATGCTACTGCACATGATGAACTATTGAGAGCAACGCCTATTTGCTCATCTTTGATAGAAACGTAAAATATCAACACATCCAGTCCAGAACTGGATGTTAACTTTTCAATGTACAGGTACAACTCAACACAATTGGTCCTACTTTTCTTCACTCTAATTGCAGAACAGTTTTTTTGTTGTTTTAGCCGGTTACTACTTGTGACCGTCTAATAAACGTGCCCTGCAAGTAGAATTTCTGGTTATGCTTAAAGTCTGTAGAAATGCCCTAGCGAATAGTGCAACTTGCACCGGTGTATTTTCGAATTCACTAGAAAGCCTCCTGGAACCAAGTGCCATCTGTCTTTGCTTTAACCTGGCCCGTGCATCTGATTGAATCTTGTCATGTTCCGTTTTACACACAACGAGACGCAGAACACTGGCCAGAAAGAGGGGTTTGGAGCATCTCATTAATGTGGTCAATCAGTGGTTTGTGGAGGAAGAATTCAAAAACATTCAAATTACATATAATACAGATGCTTTAACCACAGAAAAAATGCACACTGAAAAGTACGAGTGAAAAACAGAGCAGAGAAACAAAGAACTAATGTACAGCACTAGCAGCTGACATAAGCAAGGCATTCAATCTCCTACATTTTGTTCCAGACTAAAGCGGGAATACACTTTTACTGTGTGGCATGAAATGTAATTGGGCTTGCAATTACAGCCTTTCCTGAATTTCATCTCATTTGCCTAATACTTTTTCTGAATCATAAGGAAGCAGAGAAAGTTTTCTTCCAAAACAGAAAGGCTTATGTAGTCTCTGGCGCTCTGCCAGTTTGAATTAGACATCTTGAAACCTTTAAAAATGTACTTTTGTATAAAAAAAAAAACATTTTCTTGGTGCTGCAATGTAACTACCATGCTTTTCATAAAGCGATAGTCTTTGTTATGATCCACGTTTTTAAAAAATATTTTGATTTCGTTTTCTAAGCGTTCCACTGTCATCGTGAAGGTTAGCATGTGGAATTGATGCCCTACGACCGATTGTAAATAAGATGACTGTCATTCGTTAGTACTGCATATTAGAGTGTTGCAGAGATTGTCACCTGGTATTCAATTCCGATTTACCATAATTTTGGCTAAAAAAGGACACGTACATTTATTACTCACACATTACTAAATACTACACATTAATTTACAAATGAATGCTGCAGAAGGATAGAAATATATTTGGTGACATTCTGAAATCACAAATGACCCCTAATAGGTTATGACCCCCAAATTCAGAGTATCACTTCACGTATACCAGATAGAACATCACAATATAGGGGGTGCTTAGTTCCCAGTAGGGTGAAATTGTGTACCTCTTACTTGTGCAGGCCTCACATCCTGCATATTTCCAAGGCTGGAACTTTTATTCTATAGCTTATTCTATAGCTTAAGAGTGTGGAGTCCTCTAGTGGTTGTTTCTATAACTGTATTTTCTGTGACCTACAGGTATTAATGAAAGACTCAGACACGTTATGTGGATTTTCAATGTTTTATTACAACTATATTGCTGACAATGTATTTGATACACCTTAATTGGCAATATGGTTTGCATTTTGAAAATGGTTATTGATTTCAGTAATATAATGGTGAATTTTAATATGCAGTGATTGGTCTTTCGATGCTGTGACCTCTGAATAAATCCTGTAATCTTGCCTTATAGTACTGTTTTAAATAAAGCAGCCCTATTGGCTTTGTCATGGGGTCACCACAGCGGTAATATAAGGAGAACCTATGTGCTTTATCCAGGCGTCACCACATTTAAAGACCAATTCATGCTTGTTGTAAGGAGGCCAGCATCACTAGCCGTAGGGGGACCCACTAGGCCTGGGGTCATCTGCAGACAGAGTCCTCAGTGACCGCTCAGCCCTCCACAGGGCTTGGTCGCCCCACTTACTGCTGCCGCTCCTGCCTGCCTTTGCCGCCTCCTGCCTGCAGATTCCTTCGCTCGCTGCCCGCTGCTCCTGGGAATTTCCCGCTGCTCCTGGGAATTTCCCGCTGCCCGCTGCTTCTTGGAATTTCCCGCCGCTGCCTCCCTGCGGCCCCGCCCCCCTGTGATTCCATTCGCCGCCCCGCTCCCGCCACCCAGCTGCTCCTCCCTCCCGGCTCCTTACTTATGACGCCCCCAGAGCGACCGCGCAGCGGACGCGCGCAGCGGGAGCGCTGATTGAGCGCCGAAGGTGCGCCAAAGGTAAGCCCGTCTGCGCCCGTCCGCGCCTGGCCCGCGCCCAGCGCTAGGACCCCTGGCCCTCCCCGCCGAGGCAAGACGACCCGACTGACCTACGACGCCGCCACTCTCAACGCACTCAATGCCGGCCGGACCCACGCCTGCTGCCGAGCCACCCCGAGACGCACCCACGGACCCTTCACCTGCTGCACCTGCAAGTTCACCTGCCTCCGAACCTGCCCCGCACCCGCCAAGACAAACACCAGCAGCAACCACCTCAAGTGCATCCTGATCAACACCCGCTCTGTCCACAGACACGCCGTGGAACTCTTGAACCTCCTCGACGCTACATCACCGGACGTCGCCTTCCTCACGGAAACCTGGATGAACGCCTCCTCTGCACCCGACATCGCCATCGCCATCCCGGACGGGTACAAGATCATCAGGAGGGACCGCATCAACCAGACCGGAGGTGGCATCGCCAATGTCCACAGGAACACCATCCGCATCACGACCGACGCCAATGACTCCTTCGCCGCAGCCGAACATCTCCACTTCCAGATTCACACCGACCCTAAGACAACCGTCAGAGGCACCCTCGTCTACAGACCCCCGGGACCACGCACACAATTCAGCTAAGACATCACAGACTTCATCAGCCCGCACACCCTCCCCTCCACTGACTACATCCTCCTCGGGGACCTCAACTTCCACCTGGAGAACAACAAGGACCGCAACACCACCGCCCTGCTGGAAAACCTCGCCAACCTCGGACTCAAGCAACTGGTCAACACCCCCACCCACTACGCCGGCCACACGCTTGATCCCGTCTTCTCTTCCAGCAAGTACATCACCTTCAGCCATGCCACCGGACTCCACTGGACCGACCACAGCTGCGTCCACTTTAGCTTCAAAAGATCCACGACCCACCACCACCCGCAACAGGTACCTCACGGGAATTGGAGCAAGATCACCGCAGACCAGCTCACCACCTCCCTCAGCCAGAGCCCACCCACCAACACAACGGACCCCAACAAAGCAGCCCGCAACTTCACACAGTGGCTGACCGCCTGCGCCGACGACCTCGCGCCACTAAAGAACCCTCCCAGCAGACCCAGAAGCAAGAAGGCATCCTGGTTCACCGACGACCTCAAGGACTCCAAGAAGACCTGCCGCACCCTCGAGAAAGCCTGGCTCCTCGACCGGACAACCGACAACATGACCACCCTCAAACACGCTACCCGCAAGCACCACCAGCTCATCCGCACCATCAAGAAGAAATCCCTAAAGGAACAACTGGACAACAACGCCCACGACAGCAAAGAGCTCTTCACTATCGTCAAGGAGTTCTCCAACCCCAGCACCGGCACCAACAACATCACTCCATCACAAGACCTCTGCGACTCCCTCGCCTCGTTCTTCCACCGCAAGATCGCCGACATCCACAACAGTTTCGGCGCCCCAACCACGCACCCAACCGTCGAACCAACGCCCCCACCGCCACCCTTCACACCTGGACCACGGTGACCACCGAAGACACAGCCCGCACGATGAACACCATCCACTCCGGATCACCGACCGACCCCTGCCCACACCACGTCTTCAACAAGGCCGACTCCACCATCGCACCCCAACTCCGAAACATCATCAACGCCTCCTTCAACCCCGTCGACAAGAGGATCACGTTCCGGCTCCTCACCCACGCACACAAGTCTCTCCACGACCTGGGCCCCAAGTACCTCAACGACCGCCTGACCTTCTACACGCCCACCCGCCAGCTATGGTCCACCAGCCTCGCCCTCGCAGCCGTACCACGCATCCGAAGAGCCACCGCCGGAGGAAGATCCTTCTCTTACCTGGCTGCCAAGACTTGGAACTCCCTCCCCATCCACCTTCGGCTGACCCAGGACCATCTCGCCTTCAGGAGACAACTCAAGACCTGACTGTTCGAGCAGTAGCATACCCCTCCCCCCCAAGCGCCTTGAGACCCTCCCGGGTGAGTAGTGCGCTATACAAATGTCATGATTGATTGATTGATTGATTCAGTCCATCAGAGGACTTTCCCTTCCCTTTGTCCATGGTGTTGCTGCTGTCACCGTCAAGAATCTTTCTGTTGTTCATGTTCTGGGGTGGCATGTGTCCATTTCAATTTGTGGGTGGGGGATTTTCGCTTTGTCTAACCTTCCCCCCTTTCCTGGGTTTGGCTCCAATCCAGCTAGTGACACTAAAGGTTGGTTTCAGGTCTATGTGTGCGCTGGAAAAAGTCATTTTGAAGTGCAATCAGTGTCCGGAAGACCCGCTCTACACTCAGGCCCTTTTGTGCACTACCTGGCTCCATTACACATTTCCCTGTGGGAGAGCCATCACCAGCCAGGCAGCTCAAAACTCCAAGAAACTTTTGGTAAAAACATGGCAATCTTCTAAAAGTGACATTTCTAAAGTAACAATTTACAATTCGACCTCATCATTTAAGAGGGTTTCAAATAACATTTCAAAAGAGTGTAAAAAGCATTGTTCTAGCTGTTACCAATCCAAATTTCCAAAAACAAGAAAATGCCAATACTGATACAAATTGCACAGTCAAATTAAGCAATCACTCGTGCCACTCAGTGATTGAAACCATCTTATTTAGAAAATATTTAAATTTGATTTTATATTTCGTATTCAAATTTATTTTTAGAAATCTTTGTGTTATTAAAAATACGAAGAAACAACAAATTTCAATGGACCTGACAACATTATTTACAATTCCAAAATAGTGACAAACATATAAAACAAAATTACATTAATAAACAGCACATTTGAACATGCCCATTATCCAACAGAGTAAAAAGAAAGTAAACAAAAGTAGGAAATAAACTCAGGAAAAAATGTAAGAATTTCAGGAGAAGGAAGGTAGCATAAAAAAGCAAGCAGATATTGGCAAAACAGTATGGTATTCAGGTTATATGACCTAAACCTATCAGTCATACATTGTTTGTGAACCTGACACCTTTTATTTAATAACACCACTTGTTTTAACCAAACAAAAACGGTGTGTAATTTGTATCAGTATTGGCATTTCATGTTTTTGGCCTAGCCTTGCTGATTAAGGGCCAGAACCCTTTATTGATTGCACCAATCCAAATTTAGCATTTAATAAGTGTACCAATGTTTGCTTATGTCAGGAGCCAGCATTGCTGCAGTGAAAATCGCTTTTGGGCATATTTCACTTTTAAATATCCGCACTCTGCTTTTATGGACAATAAGGACTCCATAAGGGTAGTTTATTTAGAAGGAAGGTTTAGGCATGTCAAAAGGGAAATTTTGACAGGTCACATTTGTAGCTTAAAAATGCCACAGGTAGGTTACCTGTGTGCACCTACCAGCTGCACACAATTATAGGTTCCTACGTGGAGCTTGTGCCCTAGTACACCCACCAGTGTGCACGTGAAACATCTAATCAGCCCAGTGCCCCTTACCCTACCTGCATCGCAGTTTCCTTATCTTAAAAGGTGGCCATTAGTGGTTAATGTGCAGCCTAATTTACCATGAAATTACTGGAAGTGAGACTCAGGTAGGGAGACTCACCAACAACAATTGTCTAAAACCGGGTGCTCAAAAAACCAAAATATCTAGGTGTACTTAATGGGTGGAACACATTTGCAACACCACCTTTATACTTTACTATGGACTTTCCCACATGCCTGCCATTGTGCCATGCATTGCTTCTCTGTTTAAGGGGTGTGGCTCCTGAATATCGAGTCTGGGATATTGTGGGGAACTAATAAATTGGACAATGTATCAAAAGGTAAGTATGTATAGGTTTTTACGACCAAAGTCCACATGTATGTACCTCGAAGACATATATACACCTCTTCAATGTACATCAATGAGGAGTTAAGAATAGTAAATCTTACTTCCCCATGCACTTAGTTTTCGATATTTTGTCCCTTTATTTTTTTGTCCACGATATTAGTGTGCTATGATCTGCTTGTACTCATTCAAGAGTTTAATCATTTAAGCTCCTCAGTACTTTCTTACAGTCTTAACCAGAGCCCCTGTTGTTTCCCCTCCATAGGGATTTTTCTCACATAGCGCTTTCTTAAGTGAAGTTTGTTTTTTTGAGAGGTCTTTTTGAGATGTGTTTGTTGAGTTGATTTATGTACGTTTGTAAGTGTGTATTTCTATAGCCGAACCTAGTGAAAAGACAGTGGCGTGTTATACATGGTCAAAGGCAAGCTTGAAGCCGATGAATAATAGGAGAAGCTGAATTGTGGCTGGTTAATGCATGAGATTTAGTGTTCTTTAAAGAAGTGAGTCTTGAATTCTTTCCTAAATTGAAGCATTGTTGGGCCTGTCCTGATGGCTATGGGTATGTTGTTTCAGAATCTGGGTGCATAGATGGAAAAGGACTCTTGTCTTGTTCTTGTCACTTTTACAATTCTTAGTCTGCAGTCTTATAGTTGTGGCTGAGGATGCATTGAGAACCATCAGAGATGGTGAGCTTGCCTACAAAATAAGGGGGGTGTTGGTTGTGAAGGCTCTGTGAATGATGCAGCTGTTTATAAAGATTGTGCGGGCCAACAAGGGGAGCCAATGGAGTTCCATCAGGGTGCAGCCTATGTGAATACATTTGTTTGGCCCTGGAAGTGACAATCTGCTGCACGTAGGACGCCCCTAAGTGGTGCCAGTTTGGAATCTGGGAGGCTAAGGAGTAGGGCATTACCACCATCCAGAAGTGAGAGTGTCAGGGCTTGGACAGTAGTTCTGAAGTCACTTCCTGGAAGAAATATTTGGCTTTCTAAAGAAGAGACAGCTGGTTTCAGGCAATCTTTGTTTTTCTGCCTGTGTGTTCATTAAAGGAACGTTTGGTGCCCATGGTGAATCCAAGTGACACAGCATTCAGTGAGAGGGGGGTTTCAAAAATATCAAGGTTCATGTCATTGACAGAGGTTTTTACTGTATCCTGTTGGTTGTTTTAAGAAAATAAGAGGAATTCTGTCTTGGTTGGTTTGAGCTTCTGGTAGGCACTGGACATGATGTGCTACCACTGTTTGAAGTGTTGGATATTCAAATATCTGATATCGGAATGCCTAGATGTTTGAAAGAGGAGAGATATATTTAAAGCAAACCAAGAACAAAACTCCAAAAATGCATTATTTTTTTTATGTAGCTCAAGGAAGAATGGTGGGGTACTGTAAAACATCTGCCAATGCCACCCTCCCATTGTATGACAATGAATCCTGAAAGCAGTCAATGCTTCCTGAATGCCAGTCCAGGAAGGCCATAGTGCCTGGAATTCTGATGCATTGATGTAGAGGTAGACTTGCTACACTGAGTGCTCAAAGCAAGTGATGCTCATACTTTCTCCACTGGACTAGAGCACAAGAACCAATGGCATTCTGTCCTAAGTCTGACTATATTAGCATCACTAATAGGGCCTAGTTCCATTGCTGATTCAGTCCTGATTGCTCCCCAGCTTCGATTTGTGGGACTAGACTGTGAATGCTAATTGTCTGAATATTGATATAGCTCTATTACCTATTTTGTTTCACTCATTTCATGTGATTGCTGTAGGACATTTGTGTTTATTGTGCATACTCATACATTTTGGTGGCAGTGTGTGTCGTGAAAGAGGGATGGGTTCTGGACCGGTGGTTGCACTGGTTCTCTGTGCAAGGGGCTCCAACAATTGGGTGGTTGGATTTTAAAACATTCAACCTCATCTATGGTACAGGATATACACTGATTTCGAGGCCTACTCTGTCAATATACCCCTCTAAGGCACCCTCATCTACCAACACCCCCAGACCCAGCGCACCTTTCTCCGACTCCACCACTGACATCATCACCACACAAGCCATCACCTCCACCGACTACACCTTGCTGGGAGACCTCAACTTCCACCTCGACAACCTCCAAGATCCCAAATCCACCTCCCTCCTGGACAACCTCCTCAACATCAGTCTCAAACAGATAGTACCAGGACCCACGCACTCAGCAGGACACAACCTCAGTATCATCAAAGAGTTCGCCCAACCCAACAGTGAGACACCCGACATCCCACCCTCCGAGGACCTCTGTGACAGACACGGTGCTTTCTTGGTGCATCACAAAATCAAGACCATCTATGACAACTTCAATGGCGACAACCTGCACGTGGAACCCATACCCACCGTCCTTTACACCATGCAGCTGACACTTGCCAGCTGGACTGCCCTCACCATTGAAGACACTCTAAAGACTATGAAATCAACCCACTCTGGGGCCACCACGGACACCTGCCCCCACCACATCTACCACAGAGCCGCAGACATCACCGCCCGAGCTTTGACAAATCATCAACTGCTCCTTTGAGACCACCTGTTTCCCGATGACTGGAAACACGCCGAGATCAACCCTCTCCTGAAAAGACCCTCGGTGGACCCCACCTACCTCAAGAACTTCAGACTGATCTCCTTGCTCCCATACCCTGGGAAAGTAATTGAAAATCCGCCAACAGTCAACTTTCCTCCTCCATAGAAGAAAACAACATTTTCAACTCCTCTCAATCAGATTTCAGGAGGAGCCACAGCACCAAAACTGCCCTTCTTGCTGCGACAGACGACATCAGCTCGCTCCTCGACAGAGGAGAGACGGCGGCCCTCACCCTCCTGGACCTCTTTGCAGCCTTTTTCACAGTCTCACACCGCACCCTAGCCCGCAAACTCCATGACAGAGGAATCCAGAACAAAACCCTCGTCTGGATCCACTCATTCTCATTCCTCTCCGGCAGAACAAAGTTAATCAGACTCTCTCCCTTCCTCTAAGATCCCACATCGACCACCAACGGAGTTTCCCAAGGATCCTCCATCAACTGCACCCTGTTCAAAATCTACATGGCCCTGCTTTCATCCATCAACAGATCACACTGACTCAATATCGTACTGTATCATTTTTGTGACCTTTCTGCCCTTTCCTGGGACGTTTCTGCCTGTGTGCCACTCGTTTCCCCCCATTTTTTGTGACCTTTCTGCCCTTTCCTTTGACCTTTGGGCCTCTGTGCCACTTGTTTCCCCCATTTTTTGTGACCTTTCTGCCCTTTCTTGTGACCTTTGTGCCTCTGTGCCACTCGTTTCCCCCAGTTTTATGTGACCTTTCTGCCCTTTCATGTGACCTCTCTGCCTCTGTGCCACTCGTCTCCCCCCGTTTTTTTGTGTGACCTTTTCTGCCCTTTCTTGGGACCTTTCTGCTTTTGTGCCACTCATTTCCCCACGCTTTTTGTGACCTTTTCTGCCCTTTCTTGGGACCTTTTTGCCTTCTGTGCCACTCGTTTCCCCCCTCAATTGTTGTGCACTTTGGCCTTCTTTTTCCTTTGTTGCCCCTCACCGCTGCGTCCCCTGTGGCCCCGCCCACCTGACTGCCCATTCGCTGCCCCACCTCCATCCTCCCAGCTGCTCCTCCCTCCCACCTCCCCATATAGGCTGGCCGCTGCGCGGTGAGGAGAGCGACCCTTGACCCTTCCGGGTAGGTCGCTCCCCCTCCGCACAGCACCACCTGTGCATCCCTGCCCCGGCTGCCACTGCTGAGGAAGTTCGAGGCCCTCCTCCACCCGCAGGATACCACCTATGCCTCATCCCTAGTGGCCAGTGGTAGGCCGTAGGTTTGCTCATCCTCCATTGTATTGCCTGTATTTTCTTTCATTGCTCCCGTTATAGTGACTGAATTTTCATTGTTGTGTCTGTGACTGCTGTTGTCTGTCTCCCCCGCTGCCTGTACGTGGTCTGTGCCCGTTCTCTCCCTTTGTTCGCCTCGCTGCCCTCGTGTCTCTCTGCCCGGTTTCCCTTCCGCTCCCCTCACTGCCCCCGTGTCTCTCTGCCCGTTTTTTTCTGCTGCTCCCCTCACGGCCCCGTGTCTCTCTGCCCGTTTTTGCCTTCTGTTGCTTAGCTGCCCCTGTATTCCTGTGACCTTTCTGCCCTTTCTTGTGACCTTTGTACCCTCTGTGCCAATCGTTTCCCCTTGTTTTTTTGTGACCTTTCTGCCCTTTCCTGGGACCTTTCTGCCTCTGTGCCACTCGTTTCCCCCGTTTTTTTACCTTTCTGCCCTTTCTTGGGACCTTTCTGCCTTCTGTGCCACTCGTTTACCCCCATTTGTTGTGACCTTTCTGCCCTTTCTTGTAACCTTTGTGCCTCTGTGCCACTCGTTTCCCCCTTTTTTTGTGACCTTTCCGCCCTTTCTTGTGACCTTTTTGCCCTTTCATGTGACCTCTCTGCCTCTGTGCCACTTGTTTACCCCCGCTTTTGTGACCTTTTCTGCCATTTCTTGTGACCTTTGTGCCCTCGTGCCACTCATTTCCCCTCATTTTTTGTGACCTTTCTGCCCTTTCTTGTGACCTTTGTGCCTCTGTGCCACTCGTTTCCCCACGCTTTTTGTGACCTTTTCTGCCTTTTCTTGGTACGTTTCAGCCTCTGTGCCACTCATTTCCCCACACTTTTTGTGACCTTTTCTGCCTTTTCTTGGTACGTTTCAGCCTCTGTGCCACTCATTTCCCCACTTTTTTGTGACCTTTTCTGCCCTTTCT
Organism: Lissotriton helveticus; assembly: GCF_964261635.1. Taxonomy (NCBI): domain Eukaryota; kingdom Metazoa; phylum Chordata; class Amphibia; order Caudata; family Salamandridae; genus Lissotriton; species Lissotriton helveticus. The sequence goes on from NC_136059.1 coordinate 407,998,165, forward strand.
TGGGACCTTTCTGCCTCTGTGCCACTCATTTCCCCCCGTTTTTTTGTTACCTTTTCTGCCCTTTCTTAGGACCTTTGTGCCTCTGTGCCACTCGTTTCCCCCCATTTTTTGTGACCTTTCTGCCCTTTCTTGGGACCTTTTTGCCTTCTGTGCCACTCGTTTCCCCCCTCAATTGTTGTGCCCTTTGGCCTTCTGTTTCCTTCGTCGCCCATCACCGCTGCGTCCCCTGCGGCCCCGCCCTCCTGACTGCCCATTCGCTGCCCCCACCTCCATCCTCCCAGCTGCTCCTCCCTCTCACCTCCCCATATAGGCCGTCCGCTGAGCGGTGAGGAGAGTGACCCTTGACCCTTCCGGGTAGGTCACTCCCCCTCCGCACAGCACCGCCTGTGTGTCCCTGCCCCGGCTGCCGCTGCTGAGGAAGTTCGAGGCCCTCCTCCACCCGCAGGCTACCACCTGCGCCTCATCCCTGGTGGCCAATGGTAGGCCATAGGTTTGCTCATCCTCCATTGTATTGCCTGTATTTTCTTTCATTGCTCCCGTTGTAGTGACTGCATTTTAATTGTTGCGTCGGTGACTGCTGTTGTCTATCTCCCCCGCTGCCTGTACGTGGTCTGTGCCAGTTCTCCCCCTCTGTTCCCCTTGCTGTCCTTGTGTCTCTCTGCCCGGTTTCCCTTCTGCTCCCCTCACTGCCCCGTACCTTTATGCCTGGTTTTTCCTTCTGCTCCCCTCGTGGCCCCCGTGTTTCTCTGCCTGTTTTTGCCTTCTGTTGCTTAGCTGCCCCTGCATTTCTGTGACCTTTCTGCCCTTTCTTGTGACCTTTGTACCCTCTGTGCCACTCGTTTCCCCCGTTTTTTTGTGACCTTTCTGCCCTTTCCTGGGACCTTTCTGCCTCTGTGCCACTCGTTTCCCCCCGTTTTTTGTGACCTTTCTGCCCTTTTTTGGGACCTTTCTGCCTTCTGTGCCACTCGTTTACCCCCGTTTTTGTGACCTTTCTGCCTTTTCTTGTGACCTCTCTGCCTCTGTGCCACTCGTCTCCCCCCGTTTTTTGTGTGACCTTTTCTGCCCTTTCTTGGCACCTTTCTGCTTCTGTGCCACTCGTTTCCCCCTGTTTTTGAGACCTTTTCTGCCATTTCTTGTGACCTTTGTGCCCTCTGTGCCCCTCATTTCCCCTCCTTTTTTGTGACCTTTCTGCCCTTTCTTGTGACCTTTGTGTCTCTGTGCCACTTGTTTCCCCGCACTTTTTGTGACCTTTTCAGCCCTTTCTTGGTACCTTTCAGCCTCTGTGCCACTCATTTCCCCACATTTTTTGTGACCTTTTCTGCCCTTTCTTGGGACCTTTTTGCCTTTGTGCCACTCATTTCCGCCCATTTTTTTGTGACCTTTTCTGCCCTTTCTTAGGACCTTTGTGCCTCTGTGCCACTCGTTTCCCCCCGTTTTTTGTGACCTTTCTGCCCTTTCTTGGGACCTTTTTGCCTTCTGTGCCAGCTGTTTTCCCCCTTAATTGTTGTGCCCTTTGGCCTTCTGTTTCCTTTGTCATCCCTCACGGCTGCGTCCCCTGCGCTCCGCCCCCCTGACTGCCCATTCACTGCCCCCACCTCCAGCCTCCCAGCTGCTCCTCCCTCCCACCTCCCCATATAGGCTGGCCGCTTCGCGGTGAGGAGAGCGACCCTGGACCTTTCCGGGTAGGTCCCCTCCGCACAGCACCGCCTGTGTGTTCCTGCCCCGGCTGCCGCTGTAGTGACTGCATTTTCATTGTTGTGTCTGTGACTGCTGTTGTCTGCCTCCCCCGCTGCCTGTACGTGGTCTGTGCCCGTTCTCTCTCTTTGTTCCCTCGCTGCCCTCGTGTCTCTCTGCCCAGTTTTTCTTCCTCTCCCCTCACTGCCCCTTTGTCACTCTGCCCGGATTTTCCTTCTGCTCCCCTCGCGGCCCCCGTGTTTCTCTGCCCGTTTTTGCCTTCTGTTGCTTAGCTGCCCCTGTATTTCTGTGACCTTTCTGCCCTTTCTTGTGACCTTTGTACCCTCTGTGCCACTTGTTTCCCCCCGTTTTTTGTGACCTTTCTGCCCTTTCTTGGGACCTTTCTGCCTTCTGTGCCACTCGTTTCCCCCTGTTTTTTGTGACCTTTTTGCCCTTCTTGTGACCTTTTTGCCTTTTGTGCCACTCGTTTCCCCCAGTATTCTTGTGACCTTTTTGCCATTTTGTCTGCTTTCTGCCCTCTGTGCCACTCGTTTCCCCCTCAATTGTTGTGCCCTTTTGCCTTCTGTTTCCTTTGTCGCCCCTCACCGCCCACGCCGCTGCGTCCCTTGCGGCTCCGCCCCCCTGACTGCCCATTTGCTGCCCCGCCTCCTGCCTCCCAGCTGCTCCTCACTCCCACCTCCCCATACTTGCTGGCCGCTGTGCGGCGCGCTGCCGGTGCGAGGCAACCCGTCTGCATCCATCCGCACCTGTGTGGTAATTTAGCAATTAGTAGAAGACATCTTATATTTAGAGATTATCTTGTCCGTTTACGGAATCCATTTTGTATTTCTGTCGGCCATTTTGTATGCCATGTGCTCTGTCCTACCTTCCTGTCAACTGCTCTTGAAATCTGCCTAGAGACAAGATATGTTTAGTCTCTTCTGCTTTGCATATGCTCAGTTGAGCATGCAGCTGTCTCCAACTTGTAACTGTCAAGATGTATCCACCAGAATTAACTGACTGTCAGCCCTTCCCACTTGTTGCTAGCACACTCTCTGTATGGCCTTATATGTATTTGAAACCAACACTCTGTGCCTTGTACCACCTTCATTTCAGCCCCTGTGTTGGTGTAAAAGGAACAAGTTCCTTCTAGTCAGTGTGCTACCTCATACTATACCGAAGGGTGTTGTGTGAATGTAGTTCCACCTCATGAGGTTTAATAAACTCTGTTTTTTCTATTCCAGTTTCTGTGCCAACTTCTTGCTATTGGTCTAAGGACTCTGTGTAGAGAAGGGCGAATCCCTTGCACTGGTAGGCCTGGCTGAGGCTTGGCACCACAAATTGGTGCTTCCAAAGTGGGACTCATCAGCGACTCGGATGTTCGAATGACTGTTCGAGGCGAAGGATTGGAATCCCGGTTTGGACGTGATCACTGCTGGAGGAGACTCGAGTCTCTGCATACATTGCGTTTTCCCTTTCTTTCTCATCTGACCATCCAGGTGGCGCCAGTCCTCGACTGAGATCTCTTCTGTTGATTCGCTGTGCAGTGACTGTTTGGTCGATTTGAGAACTTGGCAGTAGGAACCTGGACACCATTTGATTGGTAAGAGCGGTGTTGCTGCACTTGCTGTAAACCTTGGATTGGTTAGGTAGTTTAGAGACGCTTACTGTGGCATCTGTATATGGAATTGGCCAAATATTGAACTCGTCCTATGAATATTATATATATATATATATATATATATATATATATATATATATATATATATATATATATATATATATATATATATATATATATATATATATGTGAAAAGCAAACGCCCAGGAGCTTGGGAAAGAACACGACCTCGCTCTGCCCTCCAGCCTTTTCATGCAACCTGTTTGCTTTTGTCGTGTTGTGGTTCAAGGTGCCTACGCGTTTCAGGGTCAACAGCCCCTTCTTCCTGGGCAGTGTAAAATTCACAACAGATTCCTGTTTGCATTTTCATTCAAGTGGTTTTATTCCCATCTCCGCCCTACAGGGGCGTGTCTCGATTGCATTGTCCCTTGGTGCATTGTGGGAGATGGGGTCCTGCAAAACAGATAAAATCTCCTTTTAGTAAGTTCTGTCATCAATTTCCAATTGTACAAATGTTCCTTACTCTGAGTGAGTCACGATAAAAAGCAGACAGGCTGTCGTTCGCATGTTTGAGCGTGGTGCTGTGAATGTCCAGATTTGTATCTGACTACAGCCTCAGATAGCTGACAGCTGGCGTTTTTTCCAGGTATCGATGGTTCCTTTCCCCACGGCCGGGGCGGCCGTGTATAAATGTGAAAAGCAAACGCCCATGAGCTTGGGAAAGAACACGACCTCGCTCTGCCCTCCGGCCTTTTCATGCAACCTGTTTGCTTTTGTCGTGTTGTGGTTCAAGGTGCCTACGCGTTTCAGGGTCAACAGCCCCTTCTTCTTGGGCAGTGTAAAATTCACAACAGATTCCTGTTTCCATTTTCATTCAAGTGGTTTTATTCCCATCTCCGCCCTAGAGGGGCGTGTCTCGATTGCATTGTCCCTTGGTGCATTGTGGGAGATGGGGTCCTGCAAAACAGATAAAATCTCCTTTTAGTAAGTTCTGTCATCAATTTCCAATTATACAAATGTTCCTTACTCTGAGTGAGTCACGATAAAAAGCAGACAGACTGTCGTTCGCATGTTTGAGCGTGGTGCTGTGAATGTCCAGATTTGTATCTGACTACAGCCTCAGATAGCTGGCAGGTGGCGTTTTTACCAGGTATCGATGGTTCCTTTCCCCACGGCCGGGGCGGCCGTGTATAAATGTGAAAAGCAAACGCCCAGGAGCTTGGGAAAGAACAGGACCTCGCTCTGCCCTCCTGCCTTTTCATGCAACCTGTTTGCTTTTGTCGTGTTGTGGTTCAAGGTATGTTGCAATACATATAGGCAGGTAATGAGGAGATTTTTCTCTACTTCTAAGAATATTTGAACGGCGCAACGTACGAAGAGTACTTTACGCTCTACTTTTGATTATAATACTGCATATTTTGCACTATTTTTGGCATGCCTGTTTCCAGCACACTTCGTAAGGTGTGTTGCTTTTGTAGTGGTACCAATTTGAGAATCGATAAAGCACAACCGCCCCCCCGGAGGGGACGCCTAATAGGGACATGTATATTAAATATGGTATTTCGTCCATAATGTACAGCACGTTATGGAACAAATATGCTCATAAGGATCCTGAGTCGCGTTGGCCTATGCATGGGTCATTTGATTTCCGAAAGATTCAGTATGTGGTGCAACGGATGTTCAAGTGAATGGCTAGGCAAGACATGTTTGACTGTGTGTGAAAGTGGGAGAAAGAAGTGCGTGAGTGAATGAAGCGTGAACAGGCCTTGATTGAAAAAGAACAGCGTAAAAGTGTGCATGCAAAAGCATTAGAAATGAAAAATAAAGGGATTAAAGAAATTAAAGAAAGGGAAGATAGGGAGCGTCAGTTACAGGTAAATGGCCAATATGCTATTTGCAGGCCTCTTTATCCTATTCTTAATAAACCCCAAGATGATTCTCTCTTATTAGATCGTTGTCCACCTCCGTATACTTTTCCCTCTGCTCCTGATGAGTCAGATGAGCAGGATAAAGCCCGAGACACTTGCTCAATGTCCAATGCCGAATGTTCCTCTCAGATTAGATCTACAGCGTGTAAACCCGATGATAGTACTAATACGGCTTCTGAAATCTTAGATACTATTCAAAATTGGTCGGAAAGGGAACAAAAAGATTTCACTGAGATATTTGCTGGAGAGGTTCTTGAGCGATTTAGGAAATATTTGGTAAAAGTAGAGCCAGATGATATAGCAGCTGATTGTTAGCAATTACGTGAAGGTTCTTCTGTCTTCTCCCAGGTGGCTGACACGGTCAGACGCTTGGTGAAACTACGTGATGAAGCAGTCCGTTTGCAGGAGGAGAAAAAGGCAGCAGACGCAGCTGCACAAACATCTCGAATCAACATGGCACGAGCTCCGACGCTCGAAACAGATAAGAATGTTGTAAATGTAAAACCTATGCGGGAAGCCGCACCTTTATATGTTCCTCCTAAAGGAACAGGCACAAGTGATGATAAGACTTCTACTGACGCAAAAGGATACTTTATTTATAATTGGGGTTACACTCCTTGGAATAGAGCAGATGTCATGGCTCTTAATAATGCATTGCCTGATCCGCAAAAGAATCCAACAGCCTTTTATGAAGAAATTGAGGGTGCCATTAGCTCTTGTACTATGATTTTGTCTGACATTGATTTGTTTTTTGGATTAATATTACCGCCTGATATGTGGAGAACTGTGCGTAAAGTTGATGATCGTGTGGTATTTGGGGCATTGTGGTCAGATATAGAACAATTAGATAAAGATAGAGAACCTGCACAAAAACCGTGTCAGCTAATGTTAGAACTTCCAGCAGCTATCTTGGTTAAATTAAAGACAATTATTCCCCCTAAAAAGATAGATTGGACTATGTTAGCGTCTTGTAAGTAAAAGATAGATGAATCAGTTTCAGACTTCTTCACACGCTTTGAAGAAGCATTCCATGATTTTAGTGGTCACTCATTGACTGATGACACGGGTAGGCATCTGTTTGTAGATAAATATGTCACAAACCTTTTGCCAGAAATAGCTAGTCGCCTAAAGGCGAGTGAAAGTTCATGGACTACTTCCTCTCCGGTTTCTCTCCTAGCTATGGCTCAGTATTATGAACGACAAGAATTAGAAGCAAAAAGTAAGGAGGATAACAAATCTAAAGAGTTAAAAACAAAGGTTATGATGGCTCAAGCTTCTGGCCCACCTTCTAGAGGTAATAATAGAGGTGGACGTGGATCTTATGGTTCGTCTTTTCCTCCATATCCTCGTATAGATTTGTCTGTTGATCAGTGTGCGTATTGCAGACAATTCGGACATTGGATTTCTAAATGTTCAGTGCTACGTGCTCAGCAGGGTTCATGTGGTCGGGGACAAATGAGAAATTGTTCAGGATATTCAGGGCCTAGAGGAAATACAAATGATCGTGCTAGGTTTGATGCTAATACACGTGGACAAGAGGGGGCTAATACTTTCGACAGACGGAATCAATATCAAATGTCCGACTATGAGCCGTCTAATTTGCAAGATTCTGCTTATGCATAGGATTGCCTAGGATGGGGTAAGGAATCAGTTAAAGTTCCAATAGATCAGAAGGGTCCCTATGTTACAACCCATGTTTTAGGTTCTATTGATCAGTTTCTGGTTGATACAGGAGCTACTCGTACTGCCTTGTCTATACACTTGATTCCAAGGTCTCCCCTGTCTGGCTTAATTATTACATCGATAGGTTTCGATGGAACATCCACCCTTAGCCCATTATCACAAGCACTCGCACTCCATGTTGATAAGTTTACTGCTCCATGTCCATTTTTGCTTTCTCCAAATACACCAGACAACATTTTGGGTCTTGACATGCTCAAATATTTCAGGGCCACGACACGATGTTCTCCGGAACGAGTACGGGTTATTTTAAATGACAACCACCCCAAGATTGAGAGATATACTGTATTGTTAAAGGGGATATTGCACTAGCTTCACTCCCTAGCACTTTGTAGGCTACTTCAGACACCGATGTAGGACAAATGATTATTCCACCAGTACATATTAGTGTCAAGCAGAGTGCTATACTGCCGAGATTGCCTCAGTATAAAATTTCTCGAGAAGGAGAAGAAGCTCTTACACGTATTGTACAAGATTTGATTAAGGTGGGAGTGGTGGAAGAAGTTCCGTATAATGTTTGCCATCGTCCGATTCTTCCCATTGTGAAAAAAGATACTGACACTAATATTTATAGATTTATCATTGATTTGAGAGAAGTCAACAAGTTTGTGGTACCACAGTACCCTGTAGTATCTGACATAACGACATTGCTTACCCTGGTCCCTCCAACAACAACTACATTTTCAGTAGTGGATTTGAAGAACGCTTTCTTCTCGATTCCTATTCATCCTGATAGCCGATATTTGTTCGGTTTCACTTTAAATAACAGATCATACAGATTTTGTAGAGTTCCTTAAGGGTACACTGAGAGTCCGAGTACCTATAGTCAAGCTTTAAAAAGACAACTCGGTCGGTTATTTTGCCTGAAGGAGTGGCTCTCATACAATATGTCGATGAAATCTTGTTGGCAGCTGATACACCTGAGCAGTCTGAAAAATGTACTTTGTCCTTACTTTCTTTTCTTGCGACACATCACCATAAAGTATCACGGAAGAAATTGCAATATTGTAGACGAAGGTAACCTATATAGGTCATCTTCTGTCTAAGGAGGGACATGCACTGACATCAGATCGCATTCAAGCAATTCTAGACACTCCAGTACCATCCACCCAGAAAAATGTTCGTGCATTTATTGGTTTAACTTCATTTTCTAGGCAATGGATATTGTGTTTTTCACACATTGTCAAACCATTGCTAACACTTTTGACTAGGAACACTCCGATTCCTCTTCCGTGGACAGATTAATGTCAAAATGCCTTTCGCCAGTTGACACAAGCTCTTTGCTCTGCACCAGTGTTAGGTACACCAGATTACACGAAGGCCTTTATCAATCAATCAATCAATCAATCATATCAATTGTAAAGCACACTACTCACCCGTGAGGGTCTCAAGGCGCTGGGGTGGGGGATGCTGCTACTGCTCGAAAAGCCAGGTCTTGAGGAGTTTTATGAAGGTCAGCAGGTCTTGGGTCTGCCGTAGGTGGATGGGTAGGGTGTTCCAGGTCTTGGCAACGAGGTGGGAGAATGATCTGCCACTTGAGGTTGCTCTTCGGAAGCGGGGGACTGTAGCGAGGGCGAGGTCAGTGGAGCGGAGCTGTCGAGTGGGGGTGTAGAAGCTGAGTCATCTGTTGAGGTACGTTGGTCCGGTGTTGTGGAGTGCTTTGTGTGCGTGGGTGAGGAGTTTGAAGGTTATCCTCTTGTTGACCGGGAGCCAGTGCAGGTCTCTCAGGTGGGGTGTGATGTGGCTCCGGCGAGGGATGTCGAGGATCAGGCTTGCAGAGGCGTTCTGGATGCATTGGAGCCGTCTCAGGAGTTTGGCCGAGGCTCCTGCGTAGAGGGCGTTTCTATAGTACAACCTGCTGCTGACAAGGGCCTGGGTGACTGTTCTTCTCATTTCAATAGGAATGCACTTGTAGATCCTACGGAGCATGCTGAGGGTGTTGGAGCAGGAGGAGGAGACGGCGTTGACCTGTTTAGTCATGGAGAGGGTGGAGTCGAGGATGACCACTAGGTTGCGTGCGTGGTCGGTGGGTGTTGGAGCGGTTTCCAGTGTGGTCGGCCACCTGGAGTCGTCCCAGGCCGAAGGGTTGGATCCGAGGATGAGGACCTCCGTCTTGTCCGAGTTCAGCTTCAGTCGGATTTTCCTCATCCATTCAGCAACGGCCTTCATTCCTTCGTGAAGGTTGGTTTTGGCGGTGTGGGGGTCCTTGGTGAGGGAGAGTATCAGCTGGGTGTCATCGGCATAGGAGAGGATGTTGAGGTCATGCCGACGGGCGACGTGGGCGAGCGGTGCCATGTAGATGTTAAACAGGGTTGGGCTGAGGGATGAGCTCTGGGGTACGCCGCAGATGATCTCGGTGGCTTCGGAGCGGAAGGGGGGAAGGCGGACGCTCTGTGTTCTGTTGGAGAGGAAGGAGGTGGTCCAGTCCAGGGCCCTCTCTTGGATCCCAGCATTGTGGAGGCGTGTTCATAGTGTGTGGTGACAGACTATGTCGAAGGAGGCTGACAGGTCCAGGAGGATGAGAACCGCCGTTTCTCCGTTGTCCAGCAGGGACTTAATGTCATCGGTGGCAGCGATGTGGGCAGTCTCCGTGCTGTGGTTGCTGCGGAACACGGACTGGGAAGGGTCCAGGATGTTGTTCTCCTCGAGGTAGCGGGTCAGTTGTTCATTGTTCTCGATGACCTTTGCCAGGAACGGGAGCAGGGAGATGGGCCGGAAGTTCTTGAGGTCCTTGGGGACCGCCTTGGGTTTCTTGAGTAAGGCATTGATCTCGGCGTGCTTCCAGCTCTCCGGGAAGGTTGCGGTCTCAAAGGAGGTGTTGAGGACTTTCCGGAGATGGGGTGCGATGGATGTGCTGACTTTGTTGAAGATGTGGTGTGGGCATGGATCTGACGGAGATCCAGAGTGGATGTTGTTCATGATCTTGATGGTGTCATCATCGTTGATGTTGGTCCACTACAGCAGGCGGTTGGTGCGGATGGTGGTCGTGGGGGCGGATGTCTCAGTGGATGTCGGGGAGGTCGTGGCATTGAAACTGTTGTGGATGTCTGTGATCTTGTGGTGGAAGAAGGTGGCCAGCGAGTCGCACAGGTCTTGCGAGGGTGGGATGTCGTTGGTGTTGGAGCTGGGGTTGGAGAGTTCCTTCATGATGTTGAAGAGCTCTTTGCTGTTGTGTGCGTTGTTGTCTAGGCGGTCTTTGAAGGAGGCCCTTTTGGTGGCTCTGATGAGGTGATGGTGTCTGCAGGTGGCATTTTTGTGGGCGGCGTGGCTGTCCGATGTTCGTTCACGGAGCCAGATCTTCTCCAGCTTTCGACAGGTTTGCTTGGAGGCCCGGAGGTCTTCGGTGAACCAGCTGGCTTTCTTGTTGTATGATTGTTGGAGGGTTTCTTGATCGGGGCGAGAGTGTTGACACAGTCGTTGATCCACTGTCTGAGGTTGTGGGCAGCGGTACACTCTATGTACACGAGAAAGATGGATGTGCATTGTCACTTTTAGTACAGACAGACGGTGACAAGCAGCGTCCCTGTGCATATTTTTCTGCAGTTCTTGATCCTGTTGCTCTTGCGTTGCCTGGATGTTTTTGTTCAGTTGCAGCAACAGCTGTGTCCATACGTCAGAGTGAAGGGATAGTTCTGTCACACAAACTGTTGATGCTAGTACCCCATGCAGTAGATGCCCTTTTGAATCAGACTAAAACTCAGCATTTAACTAGTGCTCGCTTGGCAGGATACAAATTGACCATGTTAGCACCTCATATTACATTGAAGAGGTGTGCTACACTAAACCCAGCCACTTTGTTGCCATATCCTGTGACTCAGTCTCAATCAAAGGAACCTCACGATTATATATTCCTTACTGAGGAACAGACAAAGGGTCGCATTGATTTGCAAGATACGCCCCTTCCAGATGTCGATGGGGAGCTGTGGGTTGATGGGTCCTGTTTAAAGTTACCGGATGACACAACCTCAGCTGCATATGCAATCACCACACACAGTAGTGGAAACAGCTCGTATACCACAGAAGTCGGCTCAAGCAGCTGAACTAATAACCTTGACACTAGCAGGTGAGCTTAGTACTGACTTATGTGTGAACATCTACATGGATAGCTGCTATGTTTTTGGAGTGGTTCATGATTTTGGCCTACTCTGGAAGGAAAGAGGCTTTCTTACATCCCATGGGATGCAGATAATGCATGGAGAATTAGTACTCAATCTTTTGACTGCACTTACATATCCGAAGAAAGTTACCATTATGAAGTGTAGCGCACTCAAGAAGATCACTGACAAAATAGGACAAGGAAATGCCTTTGCAGATCGTGTAGCTCGTGAAACTCCAATACAGCGAAGCACTACACCTATGTACGTAGTAAAATCACAAGCTGAGCGTTGGCATGATGCTAGAGAGGAGGTATTGTATATACAGAGATCTACCTCTGTGGAAGAACTTGAGCAGTGGTCCAAAGAAGGAATGTTAGACAATGAGGGTTATTGGCTTCCACGTCCCTAAAGTGGCCAGATGCACTGCCTTTGGCACTGTTATCCATAAGATCAGTACCACACTCACGATCAGGTCTTACACCATATGAAGTGGTATTTGGTAGACCAATGAACATTTGGGGAGTTCCTAAGCCACGCCCCATACATGATGTACCGTGTGTTCTGTTGAATGATTATTTGGCACAATTAACTAACAGTTTGACCTCTATTCATCAACAGGTTCGAGAAGCTCTTCCTGACAGATTCACAGGTGAGACCCATGACCTCCGTCCCGGTGACCTCGTGATGATAAAAGCATTCGACAGATCGAACAGATTGGAGACGAGGTGGCGAGGCCCGGAGCAGGTGATGTTGCCTACAAGGACAGCAGTTCGAGTGACGTACAGAAAGAACTGGCTCCATACCACGCACTGCAAGTGCGTATCGCCCGCCTTGGTGGAAGCTGCTGCGCTGACCGATCATTGAGAAATTCTGGAGACGGAGAAAGGTCAAGCTATCTCATCTGACGAGTCTACGGAAGTCTTCCCAGACCACACGATTCCTAGAACATCGCGATACAATTTGAGACCGAGGAAAGAATCTGCAGTTTTGAACGAGACTGGTTGAGCTACCGCCCTGGGTTTGTGAAACGGAGAGCCAATGAGGCAAGGGGGGATCAGCTCTGCATTAGTGTAGTGACACCCATCTTGGCCCATGGTGAAGAAACCAATTGCTACACAAGGGAGAAGAGCTCCAACGATTGTTTTCGACAGGTTCTTAGAAAGATCGATCATCACTGTCAATGAATAATAGGAAAATGATTTGTGCTGTAGGGTTCGTTGTTGCCCTGGTGGTTTTGGCAATAACCACTTGGTTCATTGAGAAAGCAGTTCCTGCTCGACAGCTTTTTGTTGCAACTACTCCAGTTCCACTGGAGCATCACTACTACACTCTTCCTTATCATGAGCAGAAACATCGACAGTCCTATCTGAATAACACATTCATTCAGATGTTGCATCATACCCATAATCCTACAAATACTACCAATTGTTGGGTATGTGAGATGATACCTGCACACCAGAAGAAAGGAGGAACACCTTTTATTCCTCTACCTTTTTCCCATAATGTTACATGTCAAGCTTGGTATGCCCTTTTGTTTGCTTATGGAAAGCCTTCAGTAGGTGGAATAATTTTTCAATTAAATAAAGAATGTTACCAAGATGAAAATGGTTATCCTCAAGCTAAAGGGACTAAATGGGAATGGGATGAATACCAACCAGACAATATTTCGACACCATATGTCTTCACAAATGTGAGGAATATGAAGAACATTGGACCCGTTTGTGATTTCTGTAACGAGAGCAAAAGCAGATTTATGTATTGGCAGTATTGGGAGAATTCCCGTAGGACGAAGTGAACGTATAACTACGCTGAACCCTGAGGGTGTTAATAATAGCAGTTTTATATCATCGCAAACACCTACTTTGTGTTTGGTAATAAAGGATATTATCAATTACCTGTTGGATGGTCAGGGGTATGCTACATATCATTTTTGTTACCACCTGTGTTTTTAGCACCTGCATCATATCATCTTGACCTAAAACTGTACAATGATATTTCTAAGAATAGATGTAAACGGAAAACAAGTACTGATGAGATTGACCAGACAGACACCGCTATGCAACAATATGTTGATTTCAATTTGGGTTTGTATTTCTTTGTGGGTGTTGCATTGAATAGCAGAAAAATCAGACAATTGACTCATGTAGTGGAAACTGTCACCAATCAGACAGCCATGGCACTTGGGAACATTACAGAAGAACTGCAAATTTCAAGAATTGTAGCACTCCAAAATAGGATGGCGCTCGATGTGATTTTGGCTCATCATCTGTAGCAGTTGCTGTGTTTTTATACCTGACCACTCACCTTCAGTTTATGACGCAATCTCTAAGCTGCATAAGATTGCTGCAGACATTCACCCAGAGACTGGTACATGGACATTTTCAAACTGGATATGGACACTTTTTGTTACTTGGGGCTGGAAGCAACTGACTATTCTTCGTACACTACTGGTGATACTATTTACATGCTGTACTTGTATATAATGTGGTCCCATGATTTGCTCCATGTGCATCACTGCTTGTACACCTGCCAAAAGAAATGTTATAAAAGAACAACAAATGCTAAATAGTGAAGTTACTGAGATGGTGAACATCAATGTACAGGATGCAGATCTAGATTACCCTAGACAGACGAATGTCTTCAGCAAATGCTGAAAGGGTCGTCTGTGGTAATTTAGCAATGATTATGTTAAGCATTAGCAGAAGACATCTTATATTTAGAGATTATTTTGTCAGTTTACGGAATCCATTTTGTATTTCTGTCGGCCATTTTGTATGCCATGTGCTCTGTCGTACCTTCCTGTCAACTGCTCTTGAAATCTACCTAGAGACAAGATATGTTTAGTCTCTTCTGATTTGCACATGCTCAGTTGAGCGTGCAGCTGTCTCCAACTTGTAACTGTCAAGATGTGTCCACCAGAATTAGCTGACTGTCAGCCCTTCCCACTTGTTGCTAGCACACTCTCTGTATGACCTTATATGTATTTGAAACCAACACTCTGTGCCTTGTACCGCCTTCATTTCAGCCCCTGTGTGGGTATAAAAGGACCAAGGTCCTTCTAGTCAGTGTGCTACCTAATACTATACCGAAGGGTGTTGTGTGAATGTGGTTCCACCTCATGAGGTTTAATAAACTCTGTTTTTTCTATTCCAGTTTCTGTGCCAACTTCTTGCTATTGGTCTAAGGACTCTGTGTAGAGAAAGGCGAATCCCTTGCACTGGTAGGCCTGGCTGAGGCTTACCACTACACCTGGACCGTGCCCAGCACCAGAACCCCTATCCCCTGTAACCACCACGACGACCCCCGCCACTACAACGCCAGCCTCTCTGCACGCTCTCAACCCCGGACGGACCCACAACTGCTTCAAGGCCGCCGCGAAATGCACACATGGTCCTTTCACCTGCTGGAACTGCAGCTACACCAGCCACAGAGCTGACGAACCACCCAACAAGAAAGACCTCAACCACCTCTGATGCATACTACTGAATACCCGCTCCGCAAGCAAACACGCCGTCGAGCTCTGGGACCTGTTCAACACAACCTCCCCCGATGTCGCCTTCCTGACAGAGACTTGGTTGAACAACAATTCCACACCCGACATCGCAATAGCCATCCCAGATGGCTACAAGATCACCTGCAGAGACCGCACCAACGGAGTCGGAGGAGGAATCGCCATTGTCCACAAGAACAGCATCAGGGTCTCGACTAGCACCGACGACGCGCCCAGCACTGCTGAACACATGCATTTCCAGATTCACACTGACCCCAACTCCACCCTCAGAGGCACCCTCATCTACCGACCCCCCGGACCCCACCCCCAGTTCAGCAACTCCACAGCCGATTTCATCAGCACGCACGCCTTGTCTCCACCGACTACATCCTCCTCAGAGACCCGAACTTTCACCTGGAGAACAACAACGACAGCAACTCCACCACCCTGATCGACAACCTCACCAACCTCGGACTGAGGCAACTCGTCACAAAGCCCACCCACTCTGCTGGCCACACGCTCGACCCCGTCTTCTCCTCAAGCCTGCAGGTCTCCGTCAGCCACACCTGACCACTGCTGCATCCACTTCATCTTCCAGAAACCCACCACACACTATCGCACCCAACAGATCCTCCGTCGCCGCTGGAACAAAATCACCGAAGACCAACTACATGCAAACCTCGCTCTCAGCCCATGCCCCGAACCCTCCAACACCGACGTCGCTGCCCACAACCTCAGATGCTGGATCACGGACTGCGCCAACACCCTCACCCCGCTGAAGAAAGCCCCCCACAGAGACACCAGCAAGAGGGCCAGCTGCTTCACCCTAGAACTCCTAGATTCCTAACAAGCATGCCGGAAACTAGAGAAGAATGGCACAGTGAACAAACTCCGGACAGCCACGCAGCACACAAGGACACTGTCCACAACCACCACCACCTCATCAGGGCTGCCAAGAAGACCTCCTTCAAAGACTGCCTCGATAACAACGCACACGACCGCAAGGAGCTCTTTAACATCGTGAAGGATCCAACACCAATGACATCCCGCCGTCGCAAGCCCTGTGCGACTCCCTCGCCACCTTCTTCGACCGAAAGATAGCAGACATCCACGACAGCTTCAACACCCAGACAACCACCAACAGAGAGCAACACAACAGACCCTCTGCACATCATCAACCACGTCCCCTTGCTAGCCTAGACCAGCGTGAGCGTCGATGACACCATGAAGACCATGAGCACAATCCACTCCGGCTCTCCGTCAGACCCATTCCAGCACCACATCTTCAACAAAGCAAGCAGCTCCAACCCACCCCACCTACACAACGTCATCAGTCTCTCCCTTGAGACCACGACCTTCCTAGAGAGCTGGAAACGCGCCGAGATCAACGCCCTACTCCAAAAAACCAAGGAAGACCCAAGAGACCTCAAGAACTTCCGACCCATCTCTCTGCTCCTCCTTCCCAGCCAAGGTCATCGAAAAAATCGTTAACAGACAGCTAACCCGATACCTCGAAGAGAACAGAATCCTGGACCCTTCCCAGTCAGGATTCCACAGCAACCACAGCACCAAGACTATCCTCATCGTCGCCACTGATGCCATCAGGACACTGCTAGACAATGGGGAGACTGTAGCACTCATCCTCCTAGACCTCTCTGCCGCCTTCGACACCGTCTGCCACCGCACACTACGCGCACACCTCCACGCCACAGGGGTCCGAGACAAGGCTCTGGAATGGACCACCTCCTTCCTCTCCAGCAGAACCCCGAGCGTCCGGCTCCCCCCTTCCGTTCCGAAGCCTCCAAGATCATCTGCGGCGTACCCCAAGCATCCTCCCTCAGCTCGACACTGTTCAACATTTACATGGCCCTGCTCACACACGTCGCCCGACAGTACGACCTCAACATAATCTCCTCCGCCGACAACACTCAACCGATCCTCTCCCTCACCAAGGACCCCATCACCGCCAAAACAAACCTCCATGAAGGAATGAAGGCCGTCGCCAACTGGATGAAGATCAGCCGTCTGAATCTGAACTCGGACAAGACTGGGGTCCTCATCCTTGGCTCCAACCCATCAGCCTGGGAAGTCTCCTGGTGGCCAATGGCACTGGGGGCAGCCCCGACCCCCACCAACCACGCACGCAAGCTGGGAATCATCCGAGGCTCAATGCTCTCAATGACCAAGCAAGTCAATGCCGTCTTCTCCTCCTGCTTCAAAACCCTCCACATGCTCGTCAACAGCAGACTCGATTACGGAAACGCCCTCTATGCGGGACCCCGACCAATCTCATCAATCGACTACAATGCATCCAAAATGCCTCAGCACGACTGATCCTAGATGTACCATGACACGGCCACATCACCCCCCACCTGAGAAACCTTCACTGGCTCCCCGTCAACAAGAGGATATCCTTCAAGCTCCTCATCCACGTACACAAGGCACTCCACAAGACCGGCCCAGCCTACCTCAACAGACGGCTCTCCTCTCACTCGCCACCGTCCTGCGCATCCGAAGAACAACCACCGGCGGGAGATCCTTCTCACACCTCGCCGCAAAGACATGGAACATCCTCCCACTGAGCCTACGACAGACCCAAAACCTGCTGACCTACAGGAGGATACTAAAGACCTGGCTGTTCGATCAGTAGCGGCCCCCACCTCCCGCCCTCGTGGGGATGTAGTGCGCTTAACAAATGACTGATTGATTGATTGATACGCCGATAACACCCAACTTATCCTCTCCATATCCAATGAACCCAATATCTCCAAACACAACTTTCAAGAAGGAAGGGAGGCTATCACCACGTGGATGAAAAACAGCTGCCTGCAACTAAACGGGCACAAAACCGAAGTACTCATCATGGGCCCACACCCTGATGCCTGGAATGACACATGGTGGCCCACCGCCCTCGGGAACCCTACCTCCCCCACTGACTGCACACGCAATCTCTGAATTATCCTACACTCCGAACTCAAAATGGGCCACCAAATCAACACCGTCAACTCCTCCTGTTTCCACACCCTCTGCCTCCTACGAAAGACCTTTAACTGGATTCCCCTCAAACACAGCAAAACCATCACCCACGCCCTCATCAGCAGAAGACTGGACTACGGCAAAGTACACTGCTCTGGGATCAACAAGAAACTCACCTGCAAACTCCAGAATGTCCAGAATGCCTCCGCCAGACTGGTCCTCACCCTACCACACCATTGCCACATCAACCAACACCTGCGGACACTACACTGGCTCTTTGTTGAGAAGAGAATCACCTTCCAACTTCTCACCCATGCCCACAAAGTCATCCACAACACTGGACTCTCCTACATGAACCACCGCCTCTAGTTTCACGCACCTCAAAGATCCCTTTGCTCAGCCCAGCTCTCTCTTGCAACGGTAACTCACATCAAGGAGACCAGAACAGGTCACTCCTTCTCCTTCCTTGTGTCCAAGGCATGGAACACCCTACCTCTCCACCTCCGACAGGCACCAACACTCTCCAAGTTTCTGAAGGACCTCCAGACCTGGCTGTTCGACTAATCACCGGGAAGATCCAGGAGCTGCACCCCTCCCACCCCTCCTCAGTGCCTTGATACCCTTCTGGGTGAGTAGTTGCACTTTACAAACTATTGATTGATTGATGAGATGGAGGCTTCATCTGAAAGATATGTGTGTGCTTTGAAAAAATAACTAGTTTCTTAATTAGCACTCTTTATGTATCTATTTTCAGACACTTGCAGCTAATGGCTGATCACCAAAGCAGAGTTAAAAAGGAAAGTATTGGGGTGATTCTTGCTTAGGCCATGAACGACATAAATGTGCTTTCACACCGACCACAGAGCAAGCATGTATGATGCACCTCCAACAATCTGCCAGCTTTGACTTGTTCCAGGGTAGTCGCTTCTCTATATCCTGACCAGCCCAAGGAAGCAACACTTAGGGAAAAGTGTCTTTGTCTGCAATTACCGACTTGGATATTTAAAGTTTTCTGAATTTCCAAAGATTCTCTACAGAATAACTGCCAATCTCCTTACTCCCAATCTCGACCTTAAATCCCTAGTTAATGGGTGATATTTTTAGTACAAGCAGCAGTCACAATACACTCTGCGGCCGTCTATGATTTTGGTCGGAAAGTCTCCAACGGCTTTTTGGAAGCTCTCTGACCGTGGTTGGAGGTTTTCTGACTGACACTGCCGGCTTGTGGTCCGACTGCCTGATTTCAATGATGGAGGTCATAACGTAAACTGGCGGCCATTCCAACTCGGTTGCGACCATCTATTAAGCGTGGGCGTAAAATGCGTTTAGTTCGAGGAATTTTGGCAAATTCGCGGTCTGCGAATCGCACAAATTTTCCCCAAATTCCGCAAATTCGCAAGCTGCCGATTTTTTGCTTGGTCGCGCTTGAAAAATACAATATCGCGCGCGCGGCATTGACTTACCGTGATTCTGAGTCCGCCAAGGTGTTTTTCTCCTGGTTTGCGTGTGCTGCGCCATTTTGGATCTTGCTGCATGATCGCGCGAGAGATTTTCGAACGCTATTATGTCATTGCGGCTCGCCATCTTGCACCACAAGAGTTTGACAACGCGAGTACGTCATAAGGGCCCGCGATCATGCATTGCGGGAGTAAACAATGCCGAACACATAGATGCGGCACGTAGTTGACTTCCGGCGGGAGATTTGAACAGCTCCCTTTCCAAAAATTGCAATTCTGCACAAGAAATCCACCGCAACCTTCTGAAAATGATGATTTTGATCAGAATACCTCCTCATATTGCCAGTTGGCTGCACTTTTTGGTGCAAGGAGTCAATTTTGGGGGGGGGGGAAGAAGGAAGTTCCCCAGTCTCCAACTTCCTGTTCCTGTCCGGCAGGCTCCTCCCAGTGCTTTGTCCATGTCCTGGTCACTTTTGATTTGGATCTGGAGCTGGAAGGATTACTTTTTGTGGCTGCTGCTGGATATTTGTATTTGAGGACTTTTTGGACTTTGGAGTTTGGATCACTTTTGGACTTGAGATTTTACAAGTAAGTTGGTGTTGTTTGTTTGGGGCATTGCAGTTGCTGCAACTACAGTTTTAAAACTTTTTTCACAACTTAAAAAAATATATATATTGTGGGTAGCCACAGTATCCAGTAGGCCCAGGGTAAGTCATGGGTGCATGATACAACTGTTTCTGTGATTTATTTGTAACTTAATTCACATTTATGTCATGGAATTTTAGCTTACTGTTATATGTTGATTTTTTTTTCAATTTTGGGGGGCCTGTAAAGCCTCACTAGCCAGTAGGCCCAGGGGTAGTGAGTGGTGCATGGACTAAGTCTTTCTGTGGGGTGTCTTGAATTTAAACATCATTAAGGGCATGGATGGCATTGGATTGTGGTGATTTATGTGTGTTTTTTTACTTTTTGGGGTGTTGTTGGGGCCTGGCCATGTGGGGGGGGGGCATTTTGAGGCCTGGTCCAGGCAGGGCCTGGCCATGTGGCTGGGGGTCAAGGGCCCATTTTGAAGCCAGGCAGTGTGCTCAGGCCTGCACCCAGTTTACCTTGCTTTCTTCCATTAGGCCAAGGGGTAGTGAGTGGTTCATGGACCAAGTCTTTCTGTGGGGTGTCTTGAATCTAAACATCATTGAGGGCATGGATTGCTTTGAATTGTGGTGATTTTTGTGTGTTTTTCGACTTTTTGGGGTGTTGTTGGGGCCTGGCCATGTGGGTGGGAGCCTTTTTGAGGCCTGGTCCAGGCAGGGCCTGGCCATGTGGCTGGGGTCAAGGGCCCATTTTGAAGCCAGGCAGTGTGCTCCGGCCTGCACCCAGTTTGCCTTGATTTCTTCCAATAGGCCCAGGGGTAGTGAGTGGTGCATGGACCAAGTCTTTCTGTGGGGGTTTCTTGAATTTAAACATGATTGAGGGCATGGATGGCATTGGATTGTGGTGATTTTTGTGTGTTTTTTGACTTTTTGGGGTGTTGTTGGGGCCTGGCCATGTGGGTGGGGGCCATTTTGAGGCCTGGTCCAGGCAGGGCCAGGCCATGTGGCTGGGGGTCAAGGGCCCATTTCGAAGCCAGGCAGTGTGCTCAGGCCTGCACCCAGTTTGCCTTGCTTTCTTCCATTAGGCCCAGGGGTAATGAGTGGTGCATTGACCAAGTCTTTCTGTAGGGTGTCTTGAATTTAAACATCATTGAGGGCATGGATGGCATTGTGTTGTGGTGATTTTTGTGTGTTTTTCGACTTTTTGGGGTGTTGCTGGGGCCTGGCAATGTGGGTGGGGGTCATTTGGAGGCCTGGTCCAGGCATGGTCTGGCCATGTGGCTGGGGGTCAAGGGCCCATTTTGAAGCCAGGCAGTGTGCTCAGGCCTGCACCCAGTTTGCCTTGCTTTCTTCCATTAGGCCCAGGGATAGTGAGTGGTGCATGGACCAAGTCTTTCTGTGGGGTGTCTTGAATTTAAACATCATTGAGGGCATGGATGGCATTGGATTGTGGTGATTTTTGTGTGTTTTCTGACTTTTTGGGGTGTTGTTGGGGCCTGGCCATGTGGGTGGGGGGCATTTTGAGGCCTGGTCCAGGCAGGGCCAGGCCATGTGGCTGGGGGTCAAGGGCCCATTTTGAAGCCAGGCAGTGTGCTCAGGCCTGCACCCAGTTTGCCTTGCTTTCTTCCATTAGGCCCAGGGGTAATGAGTGGTGCATGGACAGAGTCTTTCTGTAGGGTGTCTTGAATTTAAACATCATTGAGGGCATGGATAGCATTGTGTTGTGGTGATTTTTGTGTGTTTTTTGACTTTTTGGGGTGTTGCTGGGGCCTGGCAATGTGGGTGGAGGCCATTTTGAGGCTTGGTCCAGGCATGGTCTGGCCATGTGGCTGGGGGTCAAGGGCCCATTTTGAAGCCAGGCAGTGTGCTCAGGCCCGCACCCAGTTTGCCTTGCTTTCTTCCATTAGGCCCAGGGGTAGTGAGTGGTGCATGGACCAAGTCTTTCTGTGGGGTGTCTTGAATTTAAACATCATTGAGGGCATGGGTGGGATTGGATTGTGGTGATTTCTGTGTGTTTTTTGACTTTTTGGGGTGTTGTTGGGGCCTGGCCATGTGGGTGGGGGCGATTTTGTGGCCTGGACCAGGCAGGGCCTGGCCATGTGGCTGGGGGTCAAGGGCCCATTTTGAAGCCAGGCAGTGTGCTCAGGCCCGCACCCAGTTTGCCTTGCTTTCTTCCATTAGGCTTAGGGGTAGTGAGTGGTGCATGGACCAAGTCTTTCTTTGGGGTGTCTTGAATTTAAACATCATTGAGGGCATGGATGTCATTGGATTGTGGTGATTCTTGTGTGTTTTTTTACTTTTTGGGGTATTTAACTAATGTTCCTCTGGCTTCCGTTGCTTTTAGGTGCACAAGAGAACCACTGGTGCCAGGAAGTAGTCCTGCAGCGGAGTGTGCAGCACAACGTCACTTGACGTCACGTGTGGCCACAGACAAGACAACTCTGCAACTCAAGCAACTGTGGCCTGCTGTTCGGACATCTGAAGAAGATGGGCCCAAAGAAAGGTGGCCGTAGCGCCTCAGCGAAAAAAGTTGACAGTGCCACTGCCAGTAAGAAGGAGCAGAAGAAGCAAGTGGCACCACCTACCAAGGAGACTGGTATGCCCACCGACACCTTTTTTGGGGAAAAAAACTACGCCTGCAGCAGCAGCGGTGTCCGCCGGGGACCAAGCTGGAATCAGCACCTCCGCTTCATTGGGCTCAGTGCCACCACGCCAAAAGGCCAATTAGGATTGCGGTAAATCCGCATCCTCTGGGCCGGCGGAAGCCACCACCGGCCCGGAGGATGCAGATTCACCGCTGCGGTGCCTACAAAGACCCCCCGCCAGATTATGATGGCTGGTGGGTCATCCGCCGTGGACGCCTTCCGACCGTGGCGGAAAAGCTCTAATATGGCGGCCATATTAGGATGGGGTAGAAAACATGCTTTTCCGCGGCGGCTTTTCCGCCGTGAAAAAGCATATGGTCTTTGGTGTTTGGGGGCCCGTTGCGGGCCCCCAGGGTGTCGGGGGGGTGGGGGGTGCACATGGGGGGTACCTATGGTACCCCCCAGCATTTACATGCACAAAGCAGCAGGCACTGCGCGGTACCTGCCGCTTTGTGCATGTAAATGTAAAACATGCATTTAAGATACGGGATGTGACTGCCAGGGTGGCGGTCACATCCTAATTGCACCGGAGGGACCACCGCTGCCCCTGAGGACGGTCCCTCCACCTCGGGGGTGGCCGACGGACCTGCGTCCGCCACCCCCGGACCGGCCCCCAAGTTAGGTCCAAGACCATGAGTGCTGCTGAGGCAGCCACTTTAATTTCACAATCACCATCGACCAGTTATGTTGGCCCATCACAAGAAAGTACCATCCAATCAACGCCGGGTGTAACTCAGCTGACGAGTGTCCGTTCAAACGTCTTTATTTCGAAAATTTCTTCATAAAAGACAACAATAAAATATATACAAAGTACATCATAATATGTGGTAAAAACACAATTCATTCATTACACAATAAAATTACTATTAAATAGTATCGAAAAGACGTTTCATGAATAATAATAAGAAAAAGAAGTTTCAAATCGGTCATGAAACATAGTGGTTTATACAAATGGTTCCTACGTTTGTTTACATGTGTCACCAAGTAAGTGTCTGGCTCTGATGATCCAAGCCCATCCAAGAAATGTTGCCATACCTATGGATACCCACTCTGAACTGTTAGATCTTAACACTACCATAGCTTCCTCACACACACGTATGTTAATCATTCTGCATATGGGTTGAAGCCATTTGCGACGGGGTGCGGTGTACGCTGGGCAAGCAAAGAGCAGGTGGCCAACGGTTTCCTTTAGCTCGCTACACCAAGGACAAAACATAGTTGATTGGATACGCCATTTACTTGTAAATACCCTTACTGGTAATGTGCCGACTCGGAACTGATGGTATAGTTTCCTATCTGCACTTTTGGTAATATTGTCCCAGTAAGTCTCGGTATGGGGAACCAGTTTGTGGAGCAAAAAAAGACCAGTCAAACTAGATGTCTGTGAAAGCAAAACCAGGTCCTCTGTTACAGTTGTCCAAAAAAGTAGTTTGAATTCTTTTTTCGACGGGAAAACCTGGTTTCCCGGATCTAACCACTGCAATTGAAGACCCATTTTATAAAGTGTGGCCTTCACAGTCTTAAACCAAAGTAGGTTACCTGACCCCATTTTTGATCTTACATCTAGGATCTCATTGGCAAACATGGAGAGTTCTGGTGTAGACCAAATACGTCTCCACTGGGCAACCATCCTGTATCGAGATTGATTCTTAATTGAATGACAGCCCATGTCTAGCATGAGGGGAAGTGTTGGTGTTGATTGTGGGAGCCCTACCAGACTATGGAAAAACTTGTTTTGGATCTTATTAAGAGGGGTAAGATCTACACCACCCCATAAATCCAAACCGTAGAGGATGCCTGAGCTAATTTTAGCTTTTTAGATTTTAAGTGCTGCCAAAACCCTTTTGGTTAGGGAGCATTTCTGTTCCCTAACTAAGCATCCCGCCAGACAGGCAAATTTTAGACAAAGTGCCTCAATCTGCTCCTTCCAGCGCAGTCTATAGTCTATAACTACCCCTAGGTAAGTCATCACCTCTACTTGCTCCAATAAGGTGCCGTTCATCATGACTTGACCCCTTAGTGGTTTGTTTTTAGTCAGGACCATAAATTTGGTTTTCGAGACGTTGATTTCGAGGTCGTTTATATTACAAAACTCCACAAATTTATTTATTGCAGTCTGGAGTCCCACCTGTGTTTTTGCCAAAATCAAAGTGTCATCGGCAAAAATTAGGAGGGGGGCCTTAGTCCCTCCCAGTGTTGGCGCATCTGTCGGAGTAGCTGCTAAAAACTGCACTACTTGATTTATAAAAAGTAGGAACAAAGTAGGTGCCAAGACACCCCCTTGTCTTACACCACGTGATACTGCGAAGGGCTCAGTCACCTGGCCCAGGCTTCCCTATCTAACTCTGGCGAAATTTTGGTCATGCAGTCTAATAGTTAGTTCGAGGAGTTCAATTGGCATCCCCATACGCCTTAAGGCCATCCACATTCTCTCTTGGGACCAAGTCGAACGCGGATTTGAGGTCCACGAACGCTGCATATATAGTGCCCTCACCTAAATACACTGTCTTCCAGTAAATCAGAGTAAATCTTAGTACTTGGTCGACAGTGCTTGTACATTCCCTGAAGCCAGCTTCCAACGGGGACAGGATGTTTTCATCGTTCATCCAAATCTGGATCCTACCTAACAGCATTCTGGCTATAACTTTCTGCAGGGCATCTATGAGCCTTATTGGGCGATAGTTCCCAGGAATGGTCTTATCGCCTTTTTTAAATACGGGAAGGATTTCGGCCCCTTTCCAGGAGTCGGGTATCCTAGCACCTCTGGCGATGGCATTAGCCAAGGTAGTAATGTAGGGCACCCAGTTCTCCAAATCGTATTTAAAAAGATCCGCTGGGACGCAATCCATGCCTGGTGCCTTGCCAGCTTGGACCAACCTTAGTGCGTTCGCTGCCTCGATTTCATTAAAAACTAGGGGCCCTCTACTTGCTTCCGGACAAAGTAACATGTTAAGCGCCCCTGCGTTGTTAGTTCCCAACGCCATGCCGCAGAACTGGGAAGAGAAATACTCAACCCAGTCATCAGCAGGGACATGGTTTGCAGGGATTTGCGGGTCACTCGACCCACCCCACCTCACTACCTGCCAAAATTTAATCTGGTTTGAGGACACACTAGCCTCATAAAGATCCCGCCAACGTATATCGTCCCATGAGGACTTTGCACGCTTTAATACCTTTTTGTAGATCATCCTTTTCTCTTGAATATCCACAGTTACTCTAGATTTAATAGCAGCAATCAAGTCACTGTGGGCTTTACGGCAGGTTTTATTATACCAGTTGGCTCCTAAGGATTTTCCACCTTTTTTCACTACAACACCAGTTTTGGTAAAGAAGGTTTTTAGTTTTACAAAAAGGGACTCATGGATTGTGCTAATTTGCTCCAAAGAGCCCAATTTGCCTCCGACACCTCATAAGAGATTTTATCAATGGTGGCTGGGGCAACCAGGATCCTACACCAACGAACCCTACGACAGTCGTTAGTAAGGGCAGTCTCAGCTGTAATACAGTTTGTTGCATTTTTTCTATACAAGACACCGTCAGTTTTCAAATTAATAGCCAAGGGGTTATGATCACTTTCTGGTCTCCCAATGATTTCCATATCCCCCAGTAGTGTCCAAAACTCCATTTTAATTAAAAAAGTAATCAATCCGACTAGAACTATAACCATTATCAAAAGTAACATTTCCTACTAGGTCGGATTTTATCCTTCCATTTGCTGCCCTTAAACCCCACTCTAAACACAATCCGAGCCACTGCAATACGGCCTCAGTAACCCTTTTAACTGGTGGTATAGCCAGGCTAGGGATATTCCATAACTCATCTACCTCCCCATAGCAAACATCATCCAGACAGGGCAGTGGTTCGAACGTACAGTTAAAATCCCCTACCACTGTAACACACTTGTCTCTGCCAATCGTGTTCATTAGGATCTCTAGGTCCACTATTATTGTAGAGCTCTTTCCTCCTGGTAGGCCTCTTGAATAGATGTTAATTATATACAGGTCCTCACAATTTGCTCTACTGAGTTTTAGCCCCATGATGTCAGCATTTGGGATAAATAACATGAGGGGCCTGTAGCAAAGAGATTGTCTAATCCAAACAACTAACCCACCTGACGGACGTCCCTTTGTCCCCTTAACAGCTGGTTTAAAAAAATTCAGATATCCTAAACGAAAGACTGCCTCAGTTGACCAACTTTCTTGAAATATTAGGATATCATATTGCTCTATGAAATCACCCCATTCGGCCCCATCAAGTTTCCCTTTCAGCCCCGCAATATTCCAAGAGGCTATCTTAAGAGAGTGGGCCTGAGCAGTTAAATCATTTGTAATAGAGGCAATATGCCCCCTGCTACTCTCTTTAAGTAAGAAGTTATTTTCACAGCCATCTGCCAGATTAATAATACCGGGGGAACCCTCTCCTTCTACTTCCCCTAATGAACCATCTGTAGCAGATGAAATCCCTCCATAAAGACTAAACACCTTACATCCAACCTCTGGAGTTAATAGCTCCTGGACCACAACATCATCTGTTACCAGTCCATCAACCCGGTACCCACCAGGAAGAACTGACTTCCCATTCCCACAATGAGTTAATTTTCCGCTCAATACTTCATCATAAACGGGAACTATGACTGGGGTAGCAAAAATACCCGTACAATCTTGGTTGACCTCGAGGTCAGGGTGCGGTGAAACAAGTCACTCATTAAAATCCAACCCCGAATAAGGTTCATACAGATTTTGCAATGGGATGTTCCAATACTCATTGTAGTTTGTGTAATTGGTGTGATTATTCTGTGTGGGGGGATGGCTAGGAGGCTGACGGCGTAAAGGGAGGGGGAAAGGGATGTTAAAATTATTAGCTTGGCGGGCAAAGTGTGGTGTACAATTGGCCAAATTCAAAGAGTGAGTGTTTCTACTAGATCTGGAATAGGAAGGGGGTCTAAACAAAGCCTCTGGATAAAAGTAACTTGAGTTGAGACACCACCTTCGTTATTTCCAGGGTACCAGTCACTTATATGTGAAACAACTCTGTGATCCTTAAAATTAACGATCACAATGTCTCCGTCAATGTCTTTCGGGCGAGGACCTACCCAATTACTGAGGGCCCGATTCACAGAACTAACTTAAGACAAAATCCTAAACTTACTACCATTTTCGTATCCACAGAAGGCACTTACTCCTTTTGGTATTCACAGAAGACACTTAGGGCCCGATTCACAGAACTAACTTAAGACAAAATCCTAAACTTACTACCATTTTCGTATCCACAGAAGGCACTTACTCCTTTTGGTATTCACAGAAGACACTTACTCATTTCGGTATTCACAGAAGTTAGGAGTCCTAACTTTAAGACTACTAAATGCCTTCTGTGAATACCGAAAGTCTTAAAATTAGGATTTTTCTCAGTTTAGTAGTAGCAAAGTTAGGACTCCTAACTTTAGGACTCCTAAATGCCTTCTGTTAATACCTAAAATCTTAAAATTAGGATTTTTCTCAATTTAGTAGTAGTAAAGTTAGGACTCCTAACTTTAGGACTCCTAAATGCCTTCTGTGAATACCAAAAGTCTTAAAATTAGGATTTTTCTCAATTTAGTAGTAGTAAAGTTAGGACTCCTAACTTTAGGACTCCTAAATACCTTCTGTGAATACCAAAAGTCTTAAAATTAGGATTTTTCTCAATTTAGTAGTAGTAAAGTTAGGACTCCTAACTTTAGGACTCCTAAATGCCTTCTGTGAATACCGAAAGTCTTAAAATTAGGATTTTTCTCAATTTAGTAGTAGTAAAGTTAAGAGTCCTAACTTTAGGACTCCTAAACTGAGAAAAATACGAATTTTAAGACTTTAGTTATTCGTAGAAGGCATTTAGGAGTCCTAAAGTTAGGAGTCCTAACTTTACTACTACTAAATTGAGAAAAATCCTATTTTTAAGACTTTAGGTATTCACATAAGGCATTTAGGAGTCCTAAAGTTAGGAGTCCTAACTTTACTACTACTAAATTGAGAAAAATCATGTTTTTAAGACTTTAGTTATTCACAGAAGGCATTTAGGAGTCCTAAAGTTAGGAGTCCTAACTTTACTACTACTAAATTGAGAAAAATCCTAATTTTAAGATTTTAGGTATTCACAGAAGGCATTTAGGAGTCCTAAAGTTAGGAGTCCTAACTTTGCTACTACTAAACTGAGAAAAATCCTAATTTTAAGACTTTCGGTATTCACAGAAGGCATTTAGGTGTCCTAAAGTTAGGACTCCTAACTTCTGTGAATACCGAAATGAGTAAGTGCCTTCTGTGAATACCAAAATGAGTAAGTGCCTTCTGTGAATACCAAAATGGTAGTAAGTTTAGGATTTTGTCTTAAGTTAGTTCTGTGAATCGGGCCCTTACTCATTTCGGTATTCACAGAAGTTAGGAGTCCTAACTTTAAGACTCCTAAATGCCTTCTGTGAATACCGAAAGTCTTAAAATTAGGATTTTTCTCAGTTTAGTAGTAGCAAAGTTAGGACTCCTAACTTTAGGACTCCTAAATGCCTTCTGTTAATACCTAAAATCTTAAAATTAGGATTTTTCTCAATTTAGTAGTAGTAAAGTTAGGACTCCTAACTTTAGGACTCCTAAATGCCTTCTGTGAATACCAAAAGTCTTAAAATTAGGATTTTTCTCAATTTAGTAGTAGTAAAGTTAGGACTCCTAACTTTAGGACTCCTAAATACCTTCTGTGAATACCAAAAGTCTTAAAATTAGGATTTTTCTCAATTTAGTAGTAGTAAAGTTAGGACTCCTAACTTTAAGACTCCTAAATGCCTTCTGTGAATACCGAAAGTCTTAAAATTAGGATTTTTCTCAATTTAGTAGTAGTAAAGTTAAGAGTCCTAACTTTAGGACTCCTAAACTGAGAAAAATACGAATTTTAAGACTTTAGTTATTCGCAGAAGGCATTTAGGAGTCCTAAAGTTAGGAGTCCTAACTTTACTACTACTAAATTGAGAAAAATCCTATTTTTAAGACTTTAGGTATTCACATAAGGCATTTAGGAGTCCTAAAGTTAGGAGTCCTAACTTTACTACTACTAAATTGAGAAAAATCATATTTTTAAGACTTTAGTTATTAACAGAAGGCATTTAGGAGTCCTAAAGTTAGGAGTCCTAACTTTACTACTACTAAATTGAGAAAAATCCTAATTTTAAGATTTTAGGTATTCACAGAAGGCATTTAGGAGTCCTAAAGTTAGGAGTCCTAACTTTGCTACTACTAAACTGAGAAAAATCCTAATTTTAAGACTTTCGGTATTCACAGAAGGCATTTAGGTGTCCTAAAGTTAGGACTCCTAACTTCTGTGAATACCGAAATGAGTAAGTGCCTTCTGTGAATACCAAAATGAGTAAGTGCCTTCTGTGAATACCAAAATGGTAGTAAGTTTAGGATTTTGTCTTAAGTTAGTTCTGTGAATCGGGCCCCGAGATTATATCTCCGTTTAGATGGGCAGGGAGTGGTCTATTGGTTCTCAGCCAAAAGATAACTTTATTTTTCAGGTTTGCATTGTGTTCGCGATTTCCATTTAAAATCGGGGGAACACCAGTTAAAAGGATTACAAAATTTGCCGACTCAGGTGGTAAGTCCACTGTGGGCCTATGGTTTACTCTTTGGGTTGTGGTATTTATTTTAGATACCCCTGAGAGCGTGGTTGGCTTGGTCGTGGGAGGATGTGGTTTATTGGTAACCGACAGTGTCTTTTCTTTAGCTTGCTTATGTGCTGTCGTCGGCTTAACTGAGGTTGATGGGGCACTTGTGTTATTAGAAGTTGCCTTTTCAGTGGTTTTATGGGGTCTACTGGGGATCAAAGAATTCATGCTAGGCTGGCAGGTCGAACAGGGCTGATCTTTAGATTTCACAGGATCGAAATTTGCGTTCGAAGCGGCAGCTGCCAAAAGGCAATCCATTTTTTCCCCCAAGATCCTAACTCTCTCCACAAGTGGGAGCATATACGATTTTAGGAGCTTATCAAAGAGTTCAGTTGTCTCCTTTTTAGACATAGGTGATAAATCTTCAGGGAGGGGTAGTAAGGAGTGGGTTCCTGGTGAAACCTCACTCACAAGTGGGTCAATTGATTTTGATTTAGGGTTTACTGAAAGGGGTGGGGGGGCTCAAGGGATTGTGTTTTTTTTTTTTTGCCCCGCCTTTTCTCCTTTTCTTTCTTGGCGGAGAGCGAAATGCCCTTTGAGGATTCATGGGCTTTGCTTTGGTCTTACTACAAGTGTGTTTTGGAATTGTCTCTATGGGTGCAACTATATCAGTTGGATGGTTAGTCAATGTTGAATTAAGTTGTGGAACTATAGTCGGGGCAACAGGAGTATTTAAATCAATAAGACTAATAGAGACAATGGGAGGACTATTTATATTATCGTCACTATTAATAACAGGGTGGGCGGGAGTTATGCTATGGTCACGAAAAATATTAGGGATGTGGTCGGTACTGAGTAGATCCACATCTAAGTCTGACCTACCAATACTACCCGAATCTTGAGTAATGATTATATCTTGTTGGGAAGTCATTGGTATCTTTTTAAATTTTTCGATAGAGCGACAACGCTCTGCACGTTTCTCCTCTAATAAGAGTTCTCTATCAATTTCCTTATTTGCCTTCGCAAAATATTTGTCAAGAGGCCCAAGGATCGAAACCCCAACACAGGACAATAGAGAATTAGACATAGCTAAAAAGTGTCCTTGTCCTTTACAGCTCCCTGGAGACTAACTAAGCTGAGACAACAGAGGATAGGTATGGGTGATATAGATGTTAGAAAAGCGGCCCAGCCCGGCCTCCTTCGGCCCCTGACGGCCACAGACAGCCCGCCCTTGTACCGGGCTGCTCCCGCGCAGCGGTGGTTAAACTGAATTAAGTAGAAAAAGGACCTATCGGGGAGGCGGGGCTAGCAGGGAGAGCAGGCCAGGTGTCTTCAATTGGCCGAGCAGGGACTCTTGGGTGATGGAGTCCCTGCGCTGTAGCTCGCTGCCCTGCCTTGCCCGTAAATGCCCCTTTAAAGTCCACAGAAATCACCAGCGTCCTCCAAGGCGAAGCGAGTACCGCGAGTTGTAGCGGAAAATACACCAGGACACAGGACAGCCCGGTTACACAGTCAGTGGCTCAGCTCTTCACAAAAGATCCCGCCTGATGGAAAGGGAAGATCGTTTTTTCTGGTGTCCGGCACTCGGGAAGGCGGGGCTAGCAGGGAGAGCAGGCCAGGTGTCTTCAATTGGCCGAGCAGGGACTCCTGGGTGATGGAGTCCCTGCGCTGTAGCTCGCAGCCCTGCTTTGCCCGTAAATGCCCCTTCAAAGTCCACAGGAACCACCAGCGTCCTCCAAGGCGAGGCGGGACCCCTGAAGCGTGTACCGCGAGTTGTAGCGGAAAATACACCAGGACACAGGACAGCCCGGTTACACAGACAGTGGCTCAGCTCTTCACAAAAGATCCCACCTGATGGAAAGGGAAGATCGTTTTTTCTGGTGTCCGGCACTCGGGGAGGCGGGGCTAGCAGGGAGAGCAGGCCAGGTGTCTTCAATTGGCCAAGCAGGGACTCCTGGGTGATGGAGTCCCTGCGCTGTAGCTCGCAGCCCTGCCTTGCCCGTAAATGCCCCTTCAAAGTCCACAGGAACCACCAGCGTCCTCCAAGGCGAAGCGGGACCCGCGAAGCGGGTACCGCGAGTTGTAGCGGAAAATACACCAGGACAGGACAGCCCGGTTACACAGTCAGTGGCTCAGCTCTTCACAAAAGATCCCGCCTGATGGAAAGGGAAGATCGTTTTTTCTGGTGTCCGGCACTCGGGGTGCGGGGCTAGCAGGGAGAGCAGGCCAGGTGTCTTCAATTGGCCAAGCAGGGACTCCTGGGTGATGGAGTCCCTGCGCTGTAGCTCGCAGCCCTGCCTTGCCCGTAAATGCCCCTTCAAAGTCCACAGGAACCACCAGCGTCCTCCAAGGCTAGGCGGGACCCGCGAAGCGGGTACCGCGAGTCTTAGCGGAAAATACACAGGACAGCCCGGTTACCCAGATGGTGGCTCAGCTCTTCACAAAAGATCCCGCCTGATGGAAAGGGAAAATCGTTTTTTCTGGTGTCCGGCACTCGGGGAGGCGGGGCTAGCAGTGAGAGCAGTCCAGGTGTATTCAATTGGCCGAGCAGGGACTCCTGGGGGATGGAGTCCCCGCGCTGTAGCTCGCAGCCCTGCCTTGCCCGTAAATGCCCCTTCAAAGTCCACAGGAACCACCAGCGTCCTCCAAGGCGAAGCGGGACCCGCGAAGCGGGTACCGCGAGTTGTAACGGAAAATACACCAGGACACAGGACAGCCCGGTTACACAGTCAGTGGCTCAGCTCTTCACAAAAGATCCCCTGACGAGTGTTCAACAACCACAGCCGCAACGGCAACCACAGGTGCAACTAGTACAAGCGCAAGTACATGGGCAAGGAGTGGCGCAAGGAGAGGTGCAAGGAGAGGCGCAAGGAGAGGCGCAAATAGAGGCGCAAGGAGAGGCGCATGGAGAGGCACATGGAGAGGTGCAACTAGAGGTTCATGGAGCAGCACAACTGCCTACAACGCTTGTTCCTCCAGAAGTAGGGGCACATCAGGAAATTGATATTCAACCGGAGGTATCATCCGAGGAAGCCACTCCTCCTGATGATGATCCATTGTCTTCCAGATCCCCAGCAAGAAAAAGGTCAAGGAGGGCTACTACTACAACTACAAGTTCTTCTTCAAGCCCCCTTCATTCTGATGACCTTGATCCTGATTGGAACCCACAAATGCAGTCTGAGAGTGAGGCACGCCATGAGCCGACAAAGGTAGCTAAGCCTAAAAGGAAGGTTCCCGCAAAGCTTCGACTCAAGGGTGATGACGACGAACAAGAAGTGGTGTCTTCTGCTGCTGATGAACAGTCTGATGACGACCCAGTCATCAGAGTCGTCACTCCAGCCCCAGCGGGCATGCAGCAGACAGACATTTTTACCCTATCCGAATGGCCGCTGAGCGGGATGTGGGCGGCGTGGCACTGGTACCACCACCAACGCAGTTAACTACAACACCAACACGACCTACAGCTTACATATTTTTTAGTCAGAAGGGCCGGCAGGGACCTCCATCCAGCTCGACCTCTATTACCTCAAATAGTGGTGCTGTAAGTGAACAACAGAAACAAATTCAGCCACGCCCAACCTCCACTTCATCTGGCATTGAACGTCAAAGTAGCACCTCCACCACCAGCAGACATCTCCAGTCCCCAGTTTGGGACTTCTATACCGTAGCGAAAAGGCGGAAAACATGGTTGTTTGTTCGATTTGTAAAGTATTAGTTAGTCGGGGTAAGCTTGGTACCAACTATGGTACCGGAGGCCAGAGATGTCATCTAAAAAAACACCACACTATCCAGTGGGATGCGCACCTAAGGAACATCCGGGAAGCCCAAAGTAGAACTGATCCAAATGTATCCATTCACATTGCATCTGATGCTGATGAGGTGCTGATTGTGCAGGGGGGAAGTCAAGAACCGACCAACATTTTTTCTGGTACACCCAGTACCCCTGGCAGCAGCACTGCAGTGGTAGCGCCCACACCCTCTACCCCTGTAACAAGTATGAGGCACACTAAGAGTCTGAGAGAGACACCAATGCGAAAAACTACATCAATGAGCCTAACTGGTTTGAAGAAGTCTGCATCATCATCATCACGTAAAACGGTCCAGCCCACCATTAGAAACATGTATTGGTCGGATGCGCCATTTGAACGCAACCACCCAATGGTACGTCTGTATAACGCAAAGCTGGCTAAAATGCTAGCGCTTGACCTTCTCCCTTTTTCTTTCGTGGAAGGGGTGGGTTTTCTAGAATTTGTGGCAACAGTCTGCCCTAAATGGAAGGTTCCTAGCCGGTCCTATTTTGCCAGAGTTGCGGTTCCAGCACTACATCAAGATATGCTGTAGGTGATTGGGGCAGCTTTGCAGAAGAGTGCTGTTCACACTATCCACTTGACAACAGACATGTGGACCAGTTGCCAAGCCTTTGATTACATGTGCATCACTGTACACTGGGTCTCCTTTGAAGGGGTTAGAGACAAGACAAATCCAGGTGTTGACCCGGACACAGTTGTTCAAGCTACTCAGAAACATGCAACATTAGCCATGTTTGCCATGAAGAAAACTCACACTGCACCTAACCTTTTGGACGAGTTTGATAGGAAGGTCTCTGAATGGCTGCATCCAAGAAATCGCATAGTTAGTTATGTTTCCAGGGATAATGGCAGTAATATAGTTAAGGCCAGTGCGGTGTTTGGCGCACAGTATTAACGTCGTGGTGCAAGATTTCTTGAAAAAAGAAAACACAGTCAGCAAGCTACTGACCACCTGCCAAAGAATCTGCACACATTTCAGCCATTCTTTTAAGGCCAGGAAGGAGCTGAAGAGCATTCAACATGAACGTAGACTGCCAGTCAAAGGAATCATCCAGGAGGTGGCAACACGTTGGAACTCAACCTTTTACATGCTTGAGCGTCTGTCTGAGCAGTGCGGGGGGGTAATAAATCATTATGTGTATAAACTGGGTTCTACTATGAAAGACATGAGGCTAGAGTTGGAGGAATGGAAGCTAGTTGCAAGCCTGACAGACATGCTTCGTCCTTTTGAGGTCTTCACACGTGAAGTCAGCAGAGAGGACTGTTCTTTGGGCAAAGCTATCCCATTGTTGGTTATGCTAGAGCACCAAATGAAGGCGGTGTCTTCAACGTTCCGAGATGATGCTGAAAAGCAAGACGCACATCAGTTGGCGGAGAGGTTATTAAGCTGCCTAGTTGCCAATGAAAGGCTTAAAACAATACATACAGAACAACATTACATTTGTACCACTATTCTGGATCCACGGTACAAAAAGGCAGTGGCCAGCAAAGCATTAATTCCTTTTGATGAAGCAGATGTTTCAAAGTACAAACATTGGCTAGTTGTGCCAGCCACTCGGTTCGAAAAAGAGCAGCAGAAAATTCAAGGAGCCGGCAGAAGTACAACTGAATCAGCAGGCCATCCGGCGTCAAGTTCCACTCCTGAATCTGTGGCCGAAGGGAGTCACTTTCCCTCACAGCCATTAACGACACCAGCAGCAACCGTATCATCATCCTCACCTGTACCAGGCCCAGCCATAATATTGTCGGAAGCGGATTAGCTAACTCATCAAGGGTTTGCTCATTCCATTGCTGCAAATGCCACAGATGGTACGCAAAGTGGAGCAACCGTGGAGAACCTTGAGTCGATGGTGCAGGCCTATCTGGATGACCCAAAGGGGTCTTTGTTAATCAGAACCCATTGCTATATTGGTATAGGAAAAGGCCTCTATGGCCACTGATCACCAACCTGGCTCTAAATTATTTGTCTTGCCCACTCGCAAGTGTGTCTTCTGAACGTGTTTTCAGTGCTGCTGGTGCCATTGTAACTTCAAAAAGGACCCACCTCTCGCCCAAAAATGTGGAGAGGTTAACACTGATCAAGATGAATCAGCACTTCATACCACCAGATTACAAAATACATGAATGCACACAGGAAGAAGAGGACACCGATTTAGGTGACGGAAGTTCTTCTCTGTAAGCTGACCTACTCCCGTCTCAATTCTTAGAGTTTGAGGACGAGCTCTACTTCCCTGACACCAAGGCCTGAAAATGACTTCCTTTTTTTCGTGCTTATTCACTTTTATTCCTGTGTGTCTTTCTTTGTTTTGCAACTTTTACCACAAAAAAACTCTCACAACAAGTCCATCAGCAGCACTGTCTTCATCTTATTTTCCTTATTGATTTGAAGGTGCCGCAGTCTGCCTTCCTGAGGTTCACAAGTTCACAACTCAATCATGCTCCTCTATCCACCACCTCCAGACTCCACCTATCCATTTCCCTCAAGGCAGATGGATTACCAAGAATAAAGAAACTTTGTTTTCATAGACGGGTCCCCTCAAGTGGGACTGAAATGAAATGAATGAAATTTGATTTATAAAGCGCATGCCTGCCCTAGAGCGTCCCAGCGCTAACAAAACAAAGAACAGGAAAAAACTGAGAGGGGTACCGTAACTTAAAGGTTCTTGGGAAAGAGAAACATTTTAAGGGACTTTTTAAACTTAAGATAACAGGGTTCGGTCCGGATCTGCCTGGGGAGAGAATTCCAATTTTTTGCCGCATTTACCGTAAAACGGCGTCCCCCTGTGCGTGTCTTCCTCACTCTTGGGACTATAGCTAGGTTTCCCAGGTCCAACCGGAGAGCCCGGGATGATTTATAGGGGCAGATCAGGCTTCTGAAATTACTGACTGACTACATGCTTGCTGATTGCTGACAGAATTACTTCTGAAATTGACAGGAGAGGCTGCCCTGTGGGCACTCACTTTCCGAAGAAGATGCGGACAAAAAGTAGAACAGGTAATGAATAATTGAGAAGATGGCAGGCAGTGGACAACAATGGCTGTCTGGCTCTGATGAAACCAATTGCTGTTTGTTTTTTGTGCATGAAATGAATCATATGTCTTGTCTAAGTTCTTATTTAATCTTTTACACAGTAATTGTAACTCATGTCAACTACTCTTTTTTTTAACCTTGTTTAATTCAAATTGTACTTCAAATTCAGGGGCCACTATGTTGCATTTTACAATATGCAAAATGTCCTTGGAGTGGACTCACTTGCCAATATACCATGATGATTGATTAAATAAGTTATCTTGTTTCTTTACAGTCACTCACTGGGATGGATGGATCATCAGCCTCTGTTTACGGAAGAACTAGGGCCAATTCGTGAGTGGCAAACAGGTAAACCAGTCTACAACAACTACTACAGCAGAACTACATGTCTGTCTATTCGTGGTATGTAGTGGTCGAGGGCGAGGCAGTGTACTGTTGCTGTTATGCCAGGCAGAGTCCACTCCAGACAGCAGTTCATGTAAAACTGGGGTTATGTGGCTTGCTGCATACAATTAGATATGCTTTGTCTGTCTGACAAAGAGCCTAGGTATGCTACATCAGGTTGCTTCACTCAGTGGTGCCTGCCTTGACCGTCTGCATGGCACTGCCTCAAGCTTGGGGGTTTAGGGTTCAGTGCGATTTACTAGGATTTTTGGGTTTAAGTTGGTAGGGTTCCCGCTGAGTCTAGGGCTCAGGGCCCGATGAAGGCTCGTTCATAATGATATTGGCAAGGTTTTAGGAGGGTTTGGCGTTCTTTGGTCCAGAATTGGCAGAATTTTGGCCTTTTTTGGTGTTTTGCGGGCGCGTGTGTTTGGGTGAAAACTAAGTGAAAACTAGTCGTAGACCTTTTTCTTCTTCTTCTTCTTCTTCTTCTTCAAAGAGCGCAGTGGTTCGATTTTGTTCTGCCTTGCTGATATTCTTGGGAATCGCTGGAACAAGTGTCCAGGTAAGTTTCAAGAGGATCGAAGTAGTGGAAGTGCTGAAAAGAGCAATTTTTTGTGAACAGTGCAA
Organism: Lissotriton helveticus; assembly: GCF_964261635.1. Taxonomy (NCBI): domain Eukaryota; kingdom Metazoa; phylum Chordata; class Amphibia; order Caudata; family Salamandridae; genus Lissotriton; species Lissotriton helveticus. The sequence goes on from NC_136059.1 coordinate 408,035,852, forward strand.
ATTGCCATGTTTTGAATATACCAGTATTGCATGTTTTGGGGGGCAGTTTGGGGGTGTTCTAGATTTGTGGGGGTGGGTCGGGGGGTCTTTGAGCACTGCTGGGAAGGTCTAATTTTGATTGCATATGGTTTCAAGAAAATCCATGTTGGAAAAGGGGGATTTGGGCTTAGTTGCAGACAGCGTTTTGGCACAATTTCAACTGAGGCCTAGCAGTATTGCGTGTTTTTTTGGGGCTGTTTGGGGGGGTTCTAGGTTTGTGGGGGGGGGGTCTGGGAGCACTGCTGGGATAGTCTAATTTTGATTGCAAGTGGTTTGAAGAAAATCCATGGTGGGAAAGGGAAGTTAGGGCCTAGCTGCAGAGTGCGTTTGGAGTGATTTTGACTGGTAGGCCGTAAATTTTCAAAGTGTTATATTTTCCATTTTTGCTTTTGGCCTGTTTGGGGGTGTTCTACTCTTTTGCGGGTGGGTTGAGGGGTCTGGGGGCATTGCTGGGAAGGTCTAATATCGGATGCAAGTGTTTTAGATAAAATCCATGGTGAAAAAGTTTTTCCGTTTTTGCTCCCTAGCTTGTTTTTGGGGGGCTGTTTGAGGGGTTTCTAGGTTTTTGGGGGGTCTGGGAGTCTGGGAGCACTGCTGGGATAGTCTAATTTTGATTGCAAGTGGTTTGAAGAAAATACATGGTGGGAAAGGGGGGTTTGGGCATAGTTGCAGAGTGGGTTTTGGCACAATTTGAAGTTAGGGTTCAACCTGGTAGCAGTATTGCATGTTTTTAGGGGGCTACTTGGGGGTGTTCTAGATTTCTGCGAATGGGTTCAGGGGTCTGGGAGCACTACTGGTAATGTCTAATTTTGAATGCAAGTGTTTTGAAGAAAATCCATGGTGGAAAAGGGGGGTTTGGGCGTAGTTGCAGAGTGCATTTTGGCACGATTTGGAGTTAGGGTTAGCACTTTTGCATTTTTTCTGGGGGCTATTTGGGGGTGTTCTACTTTTTGCGACTGGGTTCAGTGGTCTGGAAGCACTCCTGGGAATGTTTAATTGTGATTGGAAGTGGTTTGAAGAAAATCCGAGGTGAATTATTTTTTTTTTTTCCAAAATTGCATTTCTGCGGAGGGCTACTTGGGGGGTCCTAGATTTTTGCGACTTGGTTTAGGGGTCTGGGAGCACTCCTGGGAATGTCTAATAATCATTGCAAGTGTTTTGAAGAAAATCCATGGTGGAAAAGGGGTCTTTTGGGCCTAATTTCAAAGTGCGCTTTCTGCTCGATTTTCAACTAGGCCTCATCCCCGTCGCAGTATTGCATGGTTTTGGGGGGCTACTTGGGGGTGTTCTACATTTTGCCGACTGGGTTCTGGGGTCTGGGAGCACTCCTAGGAATGTCTAATTTTGTTTGCAATTTTTTTTAAGAAAATCCATGGTGGATCCGCAGAATCCAACCATAGTTACTATTACTATACTTGTAAAGGAGAACCAGGTTACACACTTTTTAAGTGATGATTGTATATAATAATAATGTCAGCTCTGAAAACTGAAAGTGTTATTATTGCATTACACAGCATACCTTAGATTTTTTTAACTGGTTCACTTCCTGTTTTTTTCCATCAAATATTACAGGACGGCTTTTACCATGTGCCATGGAACAAACGATGACCGCCGACTTATCAAGCATTTCAAAATAACTCATCAGCCAGCCAGTGGACAGTGTGTCTGGTCACCAATATTGATAGACGGAGCGTAAGATGGAATGGAGAAGTATATCGTGAGTAAGAGGAATGGCTGGATGCATGCAACTTCACCAATTTAACAGGACAACTACAACATAAAGTTACAGTATTCTCTCTTAACTTCTCCTTATCTTTTAAATGTTATTGTTGTAAACTTGAACTTCTACGAATGTGACTAGGTGCATTTCTTTGTTCTCTGCTTCAAAGTCATCTCTCCAGCTATTTCATACGTTTCTTTGCTATTTTTATAACTAACTTAATGTACTAATAATAAGTTTTCATTCTCTATGAGGGCAGAAAGGAAAGTGAAATTGCGTAATTAATGCAGCCCTGTACTAGTGTCAAAGTCAAATTGTTTCCTCATACTTACTAATAAGATGTAGTAAGTACAACTTTGCAGTAACCTAACCATCCGTTTAGCAAACAACTTCATGCATGCAGTAGTGCACTACCTTTATGTCCCTTAAAAGATTTATGGATATCTTTGAATCCAAACATTTGTTTCTCTTCATTTGTTGTTTGTCCATGCAGTGTTTTTTTTGTCTTCTCTCCACAAAACTTTTCCCAAAAAACCCCATTCCCATCCAATCTTCAAAAACCCGAACCCTCTTCCCCCGGGCTGTGTGGTTTTTGATTGAGGTATGACTAAATGACAAAAAGAAATTCCACACACTTGAAGGGGAGGATAAGGTCTAAGCAACAGAAAAATGTTGGAAAATGGAATTTCATGTGCGACATTGTGGATTGAGCATCAAAGATCATGCTCGTAAACATGACAAATCAAATGGTTAATTCTTATGTTTAAGTATCCTTTGCCTTCATAATATTTCTTATAGTAGCCATAGTCCACAAAACTAGTACTTATATTTAGAATACTTTAGCACTGCTTAGACAACAATTTATGGCGCTATTCTGTAGCGTACTATCTATCGTACTGTTTCTAATGCTAAGCTCATGCCACTCAATGTTTAATTTCCTTTTTTTTCATATGCTGCTACTGCCAGTGTGTACCACTACTACTACCAGCACAACAATGATATTTCATCCGTCGAGGATTCAAGTCAACAACCAACCTTAATCACCATTTGCCATGCAGGCAGCCCTGTGGCTACCCCTATTCTCAAACATGAATCACAGGTAAGATAAGCATTTTGGAGAGGTAGAATAATGTGCTAAGACTGGGAGGAGAGCAGAGACTGCCAGTACTACTAGTAAAGTACTAGTAGGGCTACTGAATTCACTAACTCGGTTAATGGCACTTTGGTAAATTTCAGGACTAGATGCTTCATTCATGCTGGTAAGTGTGAAGAAACCAAACGTTCAGTAACCACCGCCCACCCCCACACAAAATAATATGAACGCGTATACTATGTTTTGGTATGAAAAATTATTATTAAGAAATATATTGATGTAGTCAAAAAATAAAATAAATTAACCCAATTCACCCCCCTACCTAACCCCAACCAATGTCCAAAAGTCCCATTTCCCAAACACCCAATTCCCACCCCCCCAACCATCTTTAAAAAAAGGGCAAGGGACAGTCACTTCCTCCGGTGACGTCGTGTGGACAGCTGTTCCTGCACGTCCCACAGATCTTTGCGGATGTCCCGGAGCTGGCGCTGATGTTTTTCGACCAACCACTCCAGGTAGTCCACTTTTTTACGGAGGCGGCACTGACATACCATCCAGGCTCTGGGAGGGGCAGCTTATTGTGTTGCTGCTGTGCGGCAGCGGCGGGAGGCTGTTGGGCCACGGCTCCGTTTGGCTGGAGGCTTCTGTCTGGTGGACCCGTAGGCACTGGAGGAGGATGCAGTGGTTGCTGTCTCCTCCTCCTGCTCCTGAGCCCACAGCCGCCGATACTCGGCACAAATAGCCTCCAGCTTATGGGCCCTGGCCCGGACAGCCATCTCCTTTCTGGTGAGCTTTTTCGGAGTAGCGTTTACATGAAGAAAGAAAGAAAAATACTGTAGCCAATAGTCTTTAACATAAAGTCAAAATAATTCAACGGAAAGTTGACTCTCAGTAACACCAACAAGTAGCAAACACAGTATAACATTTTGGCATGTATCTTTCCGTCTTTGTAGGCCTGTGACATTACTGGAAGTTTCAGGAATTCCACTAGCAGGACTATGGATGGACTCACTACTAAATACATAGTCAGAGAGTACAAAAAAAGTCTTCTGTTTTTTTCTCTTGTTTTGCAAAAGAAATTACTGGTAGGTGAACTTGTGGTAGCCGGAATGGCAGCTCACTCAGCTTGCACCCAAGAAAAACAGACACAAGCCATGATGACGCGGACCCGCAGTACTTTAAGCAGTAGATGCGGTGGGGATAGGAAGCTCTTACTTTTCTATAGGGGTGGCACTGCCACTGGCCATACTCGGTTACATCAAGGGCTACTGCTCAATGTAATGATATCTTTCGCACTGCCCCCCCGGGCCTTGACTACTACAAAAGAAGAATGAAGATTATTCAATTCTGATCATATATCATTATCATGCCGATCACATGATCTTTGGTTATATGATGGATGACTTTAGGTGCTTTGTTTTGATGGATTGAGTGAACTACAGCGATAGTCCACCCATGACACAGCTGAAATAAAATTATTAACATAGGGAGTGAGGGTGGTACCCATAATTGCCGGAGGAAGGGACTTGACGTGATATAATGTTGTCAACTATACAATACATACACAATAGATGCTGTGCTTGCAAAGTAAAGTACTGTACTGTTAGTCAAGGCAGCTATCACAAATTCTATTATTTGGATTTCCTCAGCTTTGCTACTCTGGCACGGACATGCTGTTCAAAGTAACAATCTTCATCCACTCAGCGTCTGCTTTACTACATCATACACCTCTGCTGTCGATGAGGAAAAAGAAGATAACATCCAGGCTTCCAAAGTACGTCTATCATTCTTCTTAATGTCTCAAATGTACCAAGTTTTCTTTTTCTCAACAACCAACTAACACCCTTTTCATTATATTTTGGAAACCACTGTCTTCTTCTCTTGACTTGCATTCAAAAACAGCATTCTTTACAGTCATAAATGTTAAGACTCGCTCGTCCTTCGTTTCACCCTTCTTTCACTTTTCATTCTTCACATCCCTAAAGTACATCTGATATGACTTTGCTTCATGATAAAAGTTTTCTAGCTGAGTTGAAGTCAAATAGAGGGGACCATTGCTTACCCGAGAAGTACCGCCTCTAATGCTATTACAAGTGAAGGTTGACTGTCTTCTCCGTGATAGCCAAAAAAGTAGTTCTAAATTAGTAACTGTTTTTAACAGTACAGTGTACTTGTACTAGTGTACTGTGTACTGTACAGTACATCATACACTCCTTTGCGAGCCTACTCAAAAATTTCAATAAGTAAGGAGTATAATAACTTACCACCATCCGCCGCCGCTGAGCCTTTCCCCCCAGCTCCTCCTGGTGGCGCCGCCGCATCCGCCCCTAGAGTGGACCCCTCCGCACTGCTGGCTGCGGCACTGGTGGTCATCTGTGCCGCATCAGATGTTGTGACGTCTAGAAAAAACATGTCATATTTTCAGATGCCATACACAACCCCCTATTTCATCTCGTAATGGAAGAAAATGTTACAACACATTTTTTATTATTGGGATTGAAAAAAAATAACGGTTTTGGGGAGGGTGTTAACTTTTTATATGCTTATTCCATTAAATGCTACACTTCTTAGGACAACTGATGAATGCTTGCTTAACGTGCACCATTTTTCTAATTACAGAAAGAAGACTACATTGCCCTTCTGCCAACAGGACGATTCACCAACTACTAGTAAGTCATCACCAGCAGTACTTTATGTACTTTAAAGAAGATGGGGGCTCCCGCAGTTATTCTAATAATTTCATGTGTCTATTACGTTAAAGTATTTTGATTTATGGTAATGTTGTTTAAACTTTAACATCATCTATCAGCAGTGCTCGCTCCGAATACTACGCTATTAAAAATACAGAAATAATTTTTTCATTTCTTAGTTGAAAATAAAACTTTAAAACTAACAAACACTGTGTGGTCTTTGTTCACGAGTGAGTGAGCGGAAGGGTTTGAACTACTGCACTTGGCAGTCATGTTTCAGTGACTCAGATAGGCCAGGACTCGGCAGTAGTCTTCTTCTGTTCTTCTGGGTCGTAAAATCATTGGTCAGACACACTAGATAGTCGGTCAGGGGATTGGGGGTTCAACTTCTATTCGGACTGAGGTATGTGGAAAGTCGAACTGCACCTATCATCAATAATGTCCTATTTCTCTTGTCCATACTTCTTTATGTGCAGAATAGTCCCTGAAACACTAGCGGTATGGTATGTGCTCCTAGCAAATCAAAAAGGCAACTGCTACCTTTTTCTTGGCTTAAACATTGACATTTTGTTGTTGGAAATTGTCAAAGCACTTACATTAAGAAGACTGGAATAGACAGCAAGGGAAACCCAGATGACTGCACTCAGTGCCTAGAGCTATTGCTGGATCAGAGTTTTGTTTAACACTGTTTGCCGACTGGGAAAGCTTAGCTACCTACACAGACCGAGTCATAATCGTAAATAGTAGTAGCACAGAGAGTGATGGTAGAGGCAGGATAAGAATGTAGAAAGTAGTCTAGATTAGAAGAAGATCAAAGACTATTTTGTAAAAAATTTGTAAAAAATAGAATTAGGAAACAGTTTGTAATGAATAGGAGCTGTAAAAGTTAGGGAAGTATAAGTATTATAGAACAATAGAACAACTTACTGGGGCCAGCAGAAGAGCCTGCATGGGACCGATCCTGTGACTGTCCACCTTCTTCCACCGGAGTCTCAATGGTGCTAGTCGCCTTGCCCCTGGGAGGTGCTGATGATCATGAAATAAGGAAACACAACATGGATGATTGTTTTTTTAAATATTTGATTTCTTTGACCACAATCTAAAATTATCTCGGGGAAACAAATTAGCAACAATTGCACTACATGTATTGACCTATCAGATCTGGTCAACTAGGAGGATACTGCTAGTACAGTATTGCTGGATTCGCAGACCGTCTACTTGGAAAGTTATGTAAATCACTAACTAAACCAACAACCAAAAGGTTCTACTACGACTGCCAGCACTTAGCAGCACACGACGTGACAGACACAGTCCGTCATCATGATTGCAGAGCACTAAAAAAATGTCCTACTACTAATAACAAGTCATAATATACTCAACCTATCAATCCATCACTATCTCTTCTTCTTAGTGGCATCAGGAGTACAAAGAAAGGACTAGACTTAAAACTCTAGTCTCTCTAGCATTGCGCAGTTCTGTAAAGTACTACACTCATACATATTCTCAGGACAAATGAGCACAAAGTTGCAAACAAGTAAGCATAGTAGCAACGCCACTGAGGAGGCGAGCACCTGCAATCACAGAAGCTATTTAAACACTATTTTATCTGCAATGTAATCGAATAGGCAGCATTCTTGCTCTTCAGGAAAACATAAATTAGCAATATAACACAGAGCAGAAGAATACAAAGTAGTTATTAAATATCTACTTACCAAGGCCAGGGATCTCCACACCTAGCAGGTGGAGCAGGTCCTGCTCCCGGTCGAGGACGTCGGCCCACCGGTGCGTCGCTTGGTCGTAGGTGCGCCGAACCCCCGGCTCTCTCCGCATGGCCCGGCACACCTTATCCCACTGCTGCTGATGCTCCCGGAGGCCATACCCTTGACCGGGCCTGCCCCCTGCTGCCACGGTCTTAGGGAGGTGACGCTGAACAAAAAATATCATGGTGGCCACCTCCACCACGGTAAAAAAACTCCCTGGCCACTACATCCACTCCCCTCAATCGCCCGCAAGGGAGCCGGCTACGGGGTGCGGGACCCTTCCCCTTTGACTTGCCGGCTCCCTTTGCCATGGTCCTGGCCGAAAGAAGAAAAGAATAGGGGGTAAAAAAAATCAAAAATAAAAGAGAGAGCTATACAAAAAAAGTAGTTATTAAAGTAACAAAAAGTTGAAAAAAACACAAAATATAGATCTAGACAAATAGGGAGATAGATAATGAGCAAAAAAGAGCAAAAAAAAGTTCAAAGAAAAAAAGGATTGCAAAGATTAAAAGAGGATAGAATAGCTAGGCCCAGAACCATAGCAATGAATGAAAAACAAGATGGCCGCGCCCATTGAAGACCGCGTGGGTAAGTTTGCGCAATATTTCCCCCGCGAGCACTCAAAAACACGCGCGAACTCGTAATAGTCCGCCACACACAATGCGGGATTGCCAATAGCGCCCGGAAATGGGAATACGCAATGCACACAAGATGGCTGCGCCCATGTACGACCGCATGGGCAACTTCACGGTCGGTGCGCTGCAAGCGGTCTGCGAATACACAAAAAACCTCGCGAGCACGCAAAAAAAATCTGCAAAATTTCGCATGAATTCGCGGATTATGCGGATCGCAAATTTGCTTTTGCACGAATTCGCGTACCGCGAATTCGCGCATTTTGCCCATACCATCTATCAGAGTCTTCCAGTCAGTTGGAACTGCACCATAATCCCCTATGGGCGGCGTTTCCACCATCAGGATTATAATGTCGGTTTCCCACAGCCTTTCTGTGCCGGCCTTTCCGACACGGAAAGCAACTTTGGGGGCCCCTAGCAGGGCCCCCTTGCCTTTCCGGTCTATGGTTGGTGGAAGAGGAGGTACCTAGGGGGCCCCCCTTTGAATTCCTGCACTATGCGGCAGGCACCAAGGGGTGCCCGCCACAGGGTGCAGGGTTTTACACACTTCCTCCTTTCTCTATAGGTGCCTGTATTACGGAAGGCTTACAGCCTGAAACAAGCTCCCATAGAGAAAAGTGAGTATGAGACCGAACATTGTTCGGTCGCATCATAATCAGGCAGTTGGAACACCGACCAGAGTCTGAGACCGACCAACATTGTAGTAAGCCCCTCTGTGTTTCACCCCTCCTACTCATCCTAGATCTATTTGCCCTGATGTTTCGCTGCTTAACAAAGGTTTGTCTCTTATTTACATCCCACTCTGTTCATTCATCAGCTGCCATTTTTTGCTTTCAGTCACAGACTCAATGCTTCTCCTCACTACGTGTGTTTTTACCATCGGTGTATGGTATTTAAAAAGTAAGACATGTATATTGAATGCTTTATATATCCTGGCAGCAAAAGTCTCCAAAGTTGTTTTTCGCCGTGGCATGGCTGGCTCTTCCATAGTTTAAAATTGTTTTTACACTATTATATATAATGCATATCAAATTAAGTCTGGAAGAAGCTAGAAAAATGGTTCAAGGACTCATTTTGAAAGTAATTCAAACTCCAAGTTAATCGTCAAGTCAGATTTATATTATTATTTTAGAATTGATACCTTTGGAAAATTGGCATTTCCTGTCTAATACCGAAAGGCTTTTCTGCCAGTGTTTAGCTCTCACCTGACCCCTGATTTCTCCCCTGTAGTGAGACATGTATTGCTCTATGACAGTGGACAAAGGGCACTGGTTGTCGGAAAGAGGACTCCTCTCTTGACAAGGTAGCCTTGGGCTGTGTCCCGAGGCCCTTAGCTTCAAAGGATGCCTACCTTCTCACTAACATATTAGGCTCACACCTAGGCCTGCCTCCCATTTTACTCTCTAGTCATGCTGGCTCCAGATCCTGTGGAATGGAAGAAACTAACCATAACTGGCTTAGGGGTGAACAAAGGCTTGCCATCCTTCCACATTCTGCCCTAATGCAAACCAGTTGAAGCGCATAATTGGACACAACTGGCACTTGGTAAAAAATTTAGATCCCGCGCTAAAAGAACTACCTTTGTTCGCATTTAAAAAGGAAAACAGCATAGCGAACCATATAGTCCGAGCTGCCATGCCCTCTGAATCACCACCAACCTTGCGCCACCTCCTTGGGATGCCGCCAGTGATTGGACACCACAAATGCGGCACATGTCTGTGCTGTGAAGCCACAGTGGAAGGGTCCCTATTCCAACATAAGGGAATCTTTTGGAAGCATAATGCTTTCAGTAATTGCAAATCTAGATTTGTAGTATATGGGGTAATTTGTCCTTGTGACAGCCTCTATATTGGTAAGACCAACCAAGAAGTGCGTCAACGCATTTCGCAGCACAAATCGAGATTAAAAAACAAAGTGGAAATTGCCCCTTTGGTTAACCACTGGGCCAAGGCCAATCATAAGATCAGTGACCTTAAATGGACCATAATCTCTAAAGTGGAGAAAGACCCCAGAGGTGGGGATCAGAACTTAAAATTGGCACAGCGAGAGGCCTATTTAATAGTAAAATTTAATACAGCACTATCTGGCCTCAATGAATTGAGTGAGATCTATAACCTATGAACCTCCTTTGCATTCACAGGCTAGACACAGTGTAATGGATCTGTATGTCAGCGGACTTTCAATCTTCGACCAAATTATCCCACCCCTGGGTTACTCTGCACTCAAAACTTTGTTTTTGTAATATATGGGCTCTTCGTTTGACTAGTTCCTAGTTAGTCGCTGGACTTCAGCGCTTAATCCCCATAAAATGGATAGGATGGCCCACGTGACTCCACACGCCATTAGGCACGCCCCTATCGGGAGTGTCCCCGTCCCGTTGCTGGCTTTAAAGAGGACAGCGCATGCGCGAAAGATTAGCGCTACGCTGGATGCCGACAGTGAGAACAGCCTGCACGTTGGATTAGTGCTCCACAGAACGCCGAATTCGAACACGACAGCCTCTTTGAAGTACGTTCGTCCCTGAGCCACTTGCCCCGTAGCGGTTCCGTTCGTTTAAAAGACTAGACTTCTTTAAGACCAGACCTCTAATGCAGGTTCTTGTTCTTTCTTTTTGTTTCCTCCTCGAAGGGCTTTCAAGTAATTCAATATCTACTCGTCCCGCTTCGAGACCACTAATCGCCAAGAGTGAAACGGAAAACAAGTCAAAGCCTCCACTGCACGCCACAGGTAATTGTTATTCTTCTGTGCCCGTATCTTGACCCAAATTCGAAAATATAAATGAGTTTCTGCTCATTGTTTGTTTTGTTATCTCTATTACCCCCCCAGTTAACGTTTGCGAGATGCTTTAAATCGAATTATAGAAGAGAGATGGCTGACACCATCGAATTAGTTTAACCGGTAAGAGCACGCTTATAGTGTTTCCATCCCCGGGTACATCGCATGGGTTCCAAGTAACCCCGTAGATATTCTTGAAACTCTTAAGTTTTGAATTTTTTAGCACTCCAAATAATTACTATCCACTCCCGAGGGAGCCCCTAACCAAATAGTTAGTGCTGGCTAGTTTTCATTCCTCTTAGTCTTAGGCAAGATTGGCATTCATTAGCTCAAAGAGAAGCAATTAAGGCATCTGCATTGTTTTTAAATCTAAAATCTATACACTCATGTTTTCAGGCATCATCCTTAGCGGCAAGTCAAGAGTACAGCCCCGCCTGCCCAGCAGTTGGGACGCACGTCCAAAGAATCGTTTGAGGTTGGTAATAACCCCAGTCCATCTCAACCCTCTAAAGTTCGAGAATGTAACAGGCATAGGTTCTCTCACTAAGTTGTCATCGTTTTTGTATTAATTAGGACATGACACCTAAAGGTCCACTCCACTTTTCATTTTAACACGACCGCCTCCACTTTGAACCCGGTAAGCAGGGTTGATGACTGGTGTGTCATTGCTCAGTAGTGTGCCCTGTTGTCTCTTTGTATATAGCTCAACTTACCTTAACAAGTGCATCCACTTAATTTCTCCTCGTTTTTCTAAATTTTTGCAGATTCTATCCTTTGGCCCTGATGAGAATCCCTCACGCAACGCCAGAAGGGATTCGAAACGCGTAGGCCTAGCCACCTATAGTCTACTTGGATATCCAGGTGTCTCAAACAATCCAGCCTGGGATCCAGTCTCATGTACATTACCAGACAGTACAAGTGTTAACGAAAGAAATAGATAATGTTTTGACACACAGGAATGTACAGTTATTATTGTTTCTTTTCCTCTACTGAAATTCTTTGTAGACTGCGGCTTTTTCTGTTTTTTAAGTCTATTTTCCTTTTCTTCTCCTTTATTATAATTCACCAATTCTTTTTTCCTTTGGTTTAAATGTATGAACTACTTTTGGTCGTTTGTGATATGTGTGGTTTTTTGAATGATTGTATGAATGTATGCTTAGTAATTTCATTGTTTATTTGTATTACATAATGAGTGCTACTGTACTATGTATTTATTTCGCAAAATGCACAAAATTTACTTTATAATAAAAAGCTATTGAATAGCACATTGCCCTTGCTTGAATCTGGTTTCATGATAAGGAAGCACATTCAGTGATAGTGAATAAATTTTTTTCAGTATTGGCATCCTTGTTGTGTTTATTGGATCCTTCCACAAGCTGGCATTGGTTATGAAAGGGGTCCCAGAGTCCTCTCCGCAGAATATTCCTGGACCCTAGAAGAATCAGAAGAAGGACTGCCCTTCTGTCTGAATAGCCCGAATGAAGACCTGCTTGTCTTGTATCCAGGACCCCAGAAGTGACTCGAAGTGGAACTTGGCTGACCTATAGGGGCACAACAAGCTTCAAGGGAACCCTCTTGCTGCAACTGCCCAGCTGATAAGTGCCAATGGTACCAGTCCTGGTCCCTGATACTGGCCTCTATTGGAGTGAGTAAGACTACTGACCTAGTCAGTGTGACTGCTCTCCCCTGCGCTGCTCCACCACTAAGTGCTGACCCCTGACCCCTGATCTCACAGTTGCAGGGTGTTTGAGAGTCTGTTCGTCCCACAGGCTCCTGCCTGTACCTCATCACTGGTGATCCAGGGGGAAAGCACTCTGCTCTTCTGCTGTTGTGCCTCTGCCTCTCTTGCCTCTTTCCTTTTAGGCCCTCTTTTCCTCTTTACTTTCCTTATCTTTCTTTCTCTTTCCTTCATCGCCTTTCGTCACTTTTCTTTTTTCTTTTTTCACTCTTCTCACACTTTATTTTGGTCTTCCCTCGTTTTCCACTGCTACCCCCTCAGCCCCTCATCCTCCAGTGTGTCCTTCCTGCTCCTGCCTCCCATCTGACCTGCCCTCCTCCCAATCCCTACATAATTGCAGCCACTGCGTGGCAAGAAGAGCAAGACCAATGACCTGGTCAGTGTGACTGCTCTCCCCTGCGCAGCTCCACCACTAAGTGCTGCCCCCTGAGCTCCTGAGCTCACAGTTGCAGGGTGTTCAAGGCCCTCACACCCCCACAGACTCCTGTCTGTGCCTCATCCCTGGAGGTCTGGAGGGAGAGCACTCTGCTCTTATTCTGTTCTGCCTCTGCCTCACTTGACTCTTTCTTTTTATCTTTCCCTACTTTCTCTTTGCTTCCTTACCCTATTGTTACTTTTCTCTTATTTCACTCTTCTCACTCTTTCCTTCGTTTTCCCCTCGTTTTCTCCCTGCCGCTGCTGCCCCCAGGCCCCTCCCCTCCAGTGTGTCCTTCCTGCTCTCGCCTCCCAGCTGGCCTGCTCTCCCCTGTTCCTTACTTAATGGTTGCCGCTGTGCAGCCATGTCAAAGGCAGGCTCGTCTGCAACAGGGACACTGGCCCTCTTACCCGCCACCACTATAACTCAAGCACCCTCCACGATCTCTACCCCGGATGAAACAACAAATGCCAGCTCTCGACACTGAACAACAACACAACCCTCTCTCCTTTCTATACTGCTGCCGCACCTTCACCCACCTCTGTACCCCAGCAGCATATCCTAACCTACTGCACATCAATGCTCACAAAGTGCTCAACCTCATTCTCCTCAATATACACTCCCTACACAAACATGCCATAGAAATCTGGAACCTCATCAACACCTACTCGCCCGATGTGACCTTCCTCCCGGAAACCATGACCAACGCCAAGTCTGCACCTGACATCGCCACTGCCACGCCACTCCTGATGGATACAAGAACATGCGCAAGGACCACCCCAACCATACAGAAGGAGGCATTACTGTTGTCCACTAAAACAGCCTCTGCATGACCTCCCGCCCGGTTGACACAGTGACCCTCATGGAGCACCACCACTTCCAGATCCAGACCAACCCGAAGATGACTCTCATCCGAATCCTCATCTACAGGCTGCCTGGCTCTCATACTCCCTTTGCCAACACCATAACCAACCTCATCGCACCCCAAGCCCTCACATCGACAGACCACATCCTACTCGGAGACCTAAACTTTCACCTGGACAACCACAATGACTCAAACATTGCCTCCCTCCTAGGAACCTCACCAACATAGGACTGAAACAACTAGTCACCGCCCCCACACACGCAGTGGGATCCAAACTTGAACCTGTCTTCACCAGAGGAAACAGCATCTCCTACAGTCACACCACGGAACTTCTCTGGACAGATCACCACTGCATCCACTTCTTCAAAAAACATGCACGCACAACCACTGCCTTCCCCACAGAAGCTGGAGCAAAATCACCTAAGACCAGCTCACCTCTGCCCTCGTCAGCACCCCACCAACGACTACATCAGACGCAAACACCAAAGCACGCAACCTTTAGTGCTGGATCAGAAATTGCACCGACACACTCATCCCCCTCAAGGAAGCCACCAAATGACACAGCAAGAAAGCAAGCTGGTTTATCCCTGCACTCCAAGAAACCAGACGCTCCTGCAGACGACTTGAAAAGAAATAGAAGAACAACAAAACCCCAGAAAAACGCTCCACCTACAAAGCAGCCACCACCGCATTCCACCAAATCATCAAATCCAAAAGGAAGAAATACCCCGAGAGAGATTCCTCACCAACTCACACAACACCAAAGAGCTCTTCTCCATCATCAAGGAATTTGTCAAACCCTGCAGCAAAACAAGAGATGTCCCACCCTCCCAAGACCTCTGCAACATACTCAGCACCTTCTTCCACCACGAGATCAAGATGATCTACGACAACTGCGATGACCAAGACCACCTCACCGCTCCAATTCCCCCCTCATGTGAAGCAACCCGACAGACCCTGCTCAAATGGATCCCCTTCGTGACAGAAAACACCTTGAAGAACATGAAAAACATCCATTCTGGAGCACTTTCAGACCCCTGCCGACAACACATTTTCCAGAGAGCCTCCTTGGCCATCACACCCGAACTGCATAGGATGATCAACAGCTCCTTTGAGATCACCATCTTCCCCGACAACTGGAAATTTGCCAAAGTCAACCCTCTCCTGAAGAATCCCTCTGTGGACCCAACGAACCTCAAGAACCTAGAGGCCCATAGGAATGAATGGGAAAGCATTCGCTATTTGTGATTACCAAATAGGTATTGCAAATTGCAAATACAATTGCAAAGGTGCTTGGAGCCCTAAGGCCCCCCTGATGCACCCCAAAAAAAGGTATGTGTGCAAATGTGGCACACATACATGCCCTAACTGCATGTGTATGCGCCACATGGCACTTTGAAAAATTTAATTTTGTGCATTTTTCTAAGGATTTGCAAATTACCATCAACTTGAAAGTTTTTATTTTTTTATTTTTTTTATTTTGAAAAACCTTTATTGAAGCATCTGCACACAGAATACATGCCTGTCACATTACGGTACAAATTATAATGAAGTCGCACAGCATTGGGCAAATCAAAAGTTCTCCAGAGAACATGCAAAACTCCCCCTCCAAATGCATATTGCATGACTGGACTAAGCTCTGTACATATCGGAGCACTGTGTTATCAAGGACTGTGCGCCTTCCCTGCCATCCTCAATGTGAGGCATACTGTAATGTCAGGCGAGAGCTTGCATGACCCACATCTGCCTCTGAACACCGCCCAGTCATGAACCAACTCAGTATGTACTCACACCTCACAGCTCTGTGGTCTCTCAGCGTGGTCATCCCAGACGTCTCCCCCCAGTTCAAGGGCCACTCCAGCTTATCCCTCCTCCCCAGCCTCCTGTGTTCCTTCGTTGTCTGCATGTTGTGTAAGGAGATATGACACCAAGGGCCCCAGATGTCTTTGGGACGGGTTTTGAGGTGGAGCTGTTCCGCATAATTATGTAAGTGTTCCTGCCAATGGACAAGTCTCTTATCCATTCTTTAAATTTGGGGGCTCGCCCTCGTCCCCATTTACATGCCACCTTCCGTTTGGCTATCAGCAGACCCATTGCAAGGAATTTCTTGTGTACAGTCTGTACCGTGTGTGTCAGTCCCAAGAGGCCTATAATTGGGGACGCTGTAATCTGTACACCCAACATCTCGGACATCCCCTCACAGACCTCTATCCAGTAAGCTTCCACCCTGGGGCACTGCCACGCGAAGTAAATGAAGTCTGCCCCTTCCCTGCCACACCGGTCGCATCGATCATGCTCGCGTAGCCGGAAGCGGTGTAGTTTGACTGGAGTGTGATACAGACGGTGGAGGACTTTGTAGTGTATTAGCCGCAAGCGGCTGTTGCCAGTGAACGCCTCTGTCTGCAGACAACTCAGCTCCCATTGGTCATCGGTGAATGGTTCCTCCAAGTCCTTGTCCCATTCCGGGAATGCTTCTAACTTGTTTATACAGCAGGGCGATGACGTGTGTGGGTGCATCAGCCTGTAGTAGCATGTGGAGTGGTATGAATATGTCAGGTTCCACCGGGAATGTTTGGGTAATCGCTCTAATGTTCTGCCTAAATCGGGTATACAGAAACATATCCATGCTAGTGAGTGTGCGTCCTCCAAAAAACTGCTCAGCAGTGCGGAATTGGCCCTCTGTGTATACGTCACCCCATGTGTTGTACTTCAGCGTACATCGCATTCTGCAGCCCAGTCCTTCGCACCTTACCTGAAACAGTGGACTGCGATACAGTTCCAATCTAGGGGAATACATAAGGGGAGTCTACATTTTGCGCGCTACCCATTTCCAGGTCATCACAGTGCAGTCTACCGTGGATGGGTCCCTACCACATTCTTTTACCTTTGTAAATAAGTATCCCTCAGAGGGGACTGGGGACATATAGTCATCTTCTACCGCCAGGTGCGCCATGAATAGAGGCAGATGCAGCCAATACACAGCAAAATGTGCCTGCGCACAATGATAATACTGCTCGAAGTTGGGGACATCGTATCCACCCTGATGATAAGGCAACATGAGGGTCGCTAAAGTCAACCGAGCCTGCTTCCCACCCCAGATAAGTCTAAGTAACTGTGTGTTGAAGGTACGGAAAAAGAAGCTGCCCGCGTGGTACGATATGTTGATAAATAAATAAAGAAATTTAGGTAAGATCGTCATTATGATAAGAGATATCTGACCTGGCTCAATTGCTAGCGCAAAAAGGACGGGGGACAGTGGGCACCCCTGTCTCGTGCCTCTAGAGATGGGGAAGCCCTCAGACCTAGTCCTGTTCAGCAGCACTGAGGCACGTGGATTGGAGTATAGCAGTTTCACCCAGTTAAGAAAAGAATGCGGCATGCCCATGTAACTAAGCGTACCAATAAGGTAATCCCATTCGAGAGAGTCAAAAACTTTGGTGGCGTCGAGAAAGACTGCCACCGCAGCACTATTAGGATCAATGTCTTGCATCACGGACAGCAGGGTTCTAAGATTATGGACAGTTGCCCTATTGGGAACAAAGCCAGCCTGGTCAGCTAAGACCAGTATCTCCATCAGGAGGTTGAGACGCGTTGCAAGGACTTTGGCCAGGATTTTAGTGTCGCAGTTGAGAAGCGACAGCGGTCGGTAGGAGTCGCAAGAAGCAGGGCACTTCCCTGGCTTCAGTAAGGCAATAAGTCTGGGCTTCTATCATAGTTTCCGGCAATATCCCCTCCTCCAGTGCCTCGTAATAAACTGCCTTCAAAATATGGGCTAAAGTGGTCACAAAAGTCTTATAAAACTCCACGGGCAACTCATCGGTGCCCGGCGCACGTCCCGACTTCATAGTCATGATGACCTCGGTGATCTCATCCACCTCCAGGTCTAGATCAAGGAACTTCCGCTGGGTATCGGCCAGGCATGGCAGATCAGTATCCTCGAAATAGGTCTGCAAGTCTTAAGGCTTTCCCCTCTGGGATGTGTAGAGTGTCTTATAAAAACTCACAAATGTGTGCAGTTGCTCCGGCAGGTTTCTATGTGGCCGCCCGTCCTCATCTCGTATTTCCGCAATATAGTTTGCAAATTTAGGGGAACATATTGCATTTGCTAATGCTTTCCCGGGCCGATATCCCTCTTCAAATATCCGTGCTCTATGGGTTTTCTTCCTGAACTTACATTCCCTTTCGACCGCCTCTTCAAATTCAGACATCTTAGTACGGAGAGCTGCCATGGTGACGCCAGTCTCCTCACCCCTACCAGGTCCCTCTCTAGGGATTTAAGTTCTCTTTCAAGTGTTTGTAATTGTCTGCGTAGGCCCTTCAGGATACCCCCTCCCCGTTGGAGATGCACCAGCCGCGCACCGTCACCTTAAAAGCGTCCCACACTGTAGTCAGGCTAGAGACTGAGTTTACGTTACGCTGAAAGAACTCATGAATCTCCTGGTCCAGGTCAGCCCTAAATACCTGGTCTTGGAGATGCAGGGGATTAAGTCGCCAATGAAAATAGGGGGAATGATTCTCTGGGGGCTGCAATCTGATCCTGACAGGCGAGTGGTCAGAATACGTACGGGCCAAGTGGGTGCCTCTTCTATCCAGTGCGCCATACCCACTGTTACCAGCACATAATCGAGCCTCGCCCAGGACCCGTGCACTGCCGAGTAGTGTGTTCCTTCCCTCAGGGTGGGGTGTTTATATCGCCAAGTATCTAGCAGGCAGTTAGAGATTGTGATATCCTGCAGTGTTTTTTGCGAATTAGCGTAGTGCATGTGGTCGGGACGGGATCTGTCGGTCATGGGGTCTATAACAGTATTGAAGTCGGCCCCCAAATCCCATAAGTAGGGTTCAGTGTCTGAATCTTGCCCCACACTTCAAGGAGGGAGTGTGGATCGTCCGTGTTGGGACCATAATAGTTAGTAAACAGGACATCATGAGTGTCAGTCAGTCAGTCAAATATCTTTATTCGATTATTTAAAATCATAAAAGAGCGAGCAATACACGGGAACATTTCATCATGACACATAATAATATAGATCAAAATTTTGTTTAAAAAACCCTAAAAACACGTTATACAAAGTAAAATATACAATAATATTTAAAAAGAGTAAAATCAATAAAATATAGAGGGTATACATTAATCAGGGACAGAGTGCCTAATACTAAAACGATGCTTGTTTATACGTGCAGCGGCAACCAAAAAACTAGCAACATGAAATGCCACTTTTAAATTCGATAAGAGTTGTAGGAACAGCATAGCAGGCTTTACCTGTGTAAAACCCATATTGCACAGTATAGGCAGCAAATATTTTTTTCTACACTCTTTATAATGACCGCAGAACAGGATAAAATGGGTCGTGTCTTGAATAGAAAAATGATCGCAGTCACATGGATCAGCATTTTCAGGTCTAGTCCACTTTTTAAAATTGCCCAGGATAAAGGGAATTAAATCAAGACGAAATCTTGTTAGAAGGAAACGGTGGTATGGTTTATGTACCAGGAAGAGATAAGGTTCCATACCTAAGACAGATGTTAACATGCAGTGTTTCCTAACCGTAGATTTATTTAACTCTGTGGCTTCCCTCTCCAAGACATAACAATCAGTCAAAAGATTTTTGACTATCTTTATGTCTTCCAAGTTTATCAAATGTGGGGAGGAAAAAAGTTCAGATCGGCCAACAAGGGTTAACTGCGTCTTAACATATTTTAACCATGGAATGTTATATGCTTTATCCAGGGCTAAGCAATCTTTAAGAATGTGATGGTTTAGAGTAAGCTCCTGGTTGAGCCACACTTTCAACCAACCAATAACTGGGGCTGCCTTCAAAGTGTCGGTAATGTAGCCCAAACCAAGCTCTGTATGTGTTATATATGTAGAAGTCGACTGGGGGACAGAAAGCAGAGTTCTTAAGAATTTATTTTCTACTTTCTGAATTTTGTCATATTCATGATTAATGTGCCCCCAAATAACAGAGCCGTATTGAGCAACCGACAGACATTTGGATTTATAGACCTTAATAATGCTTTCCATGGGGCGAGCTCCGAGTTTTTTAGCAAAACCAAGCAACCCAGCAGCCGCTCTTGCTACTGCGTTGCTTTTAGCCAAAAGCTGGGGGCCCCACTTGCCTTTTTCATCAAAGATCACGCCTAAATAAGGGAAAGATGGAACTCTCCTTACCTCTTTCCCAGCACAAAAGAAAGTTTTGGTCTTTCTTTTCCTGCCTGCGGCTCCTGCTATCATTACATGGGATTTTTCTACATCAGTTTTCATGTCCAGCGAGGACATGAAATCCCCAAAGGATAAGAGGAGTTTATTCAGTGCCACTCCAGAGCGTGCTAGGAGGACAGCATCATCCGCGTACAGGAGGACAGGTATCTTTATCTCTCCTGCACGTGGGATGTCAATGTGGGACACTGCCAGAGCTGCCTCAAGGCCATTTATATAAAGTGTAAAGAGAAGGGGTGCAAGGATGCATCCTTGCCTGACCCCTCTCCCTGATTCAAAGTGGCAGGTGCATCTTCCTTCCCTGGTCACTCTGACCGACGTCTTGAGGTCTCTATGTAGCTCTGCCAGGTACCCTACCAAGGGGGCATCAATGCCCATGGCCAACAGGACCCCCCACAGCTTAGCCCTGTTCACCAAGTCAAAAGCTGAGGAGAGGTCCATAAAGGCCATGTACAGAGATCCCCCCTTGGCAATTACATATTTGCTTATGATCAGTTCTAAATTTAAACACTGATCTAGAGTTCCTCTTTTGGCTCTAAAGCCATATTGTGCATTCGATAAAATACCCTTCCATTCTAGAAGCTGGGTCAGTCTTCCTAAAAGGACTCTTCCCAAGATCTTAATACTATAATCAATTAGGGAAATTGGCCTATAACAGGCCGGGTCTGTTCTTAGGCCCTTTTTAAAGATCGGTATAATAGTAGACTTTGACCAACTAATAGGAAAAACAAAATCTCTTGTGGCATTAAAGATGTTAGTAAGGATTTTGGCGCTTAATTCGGGAGCACTCTTAAAAAAGTCTGCGGGAACCCCGTCGGGGCCCGGAGCATTTTTAGGGTGTGTGTCGCTGATCGCTTTTTTTACCTCTTCTATGCTAAAAAGGGAAATGGGAGCTGTTGCTTGTGTGGATTGTGTTCCACAGCCTGGGATATTTTCAGGACAGCTATAAATATTACTGAAGTGTGTGACCCACTGTTCATCAGGTATGATGCAATCTGCTCTCTGCTTATCTAGACCCGCAAAAAAAGGATGGTTTATTATCGCCCAAAATTTTGAACTGTCTCTCTGTATGTCGGGCGACAACAAGTCGTTCCAGGCCTCCTTTTTAATCTCTAATTTTCTCTTCCTGATAGCGTCATTATAATTTTTCCTTAGCAACGCTATCTGTGCTTTATCTCTTGGCTTATTTTTTAAAGCCTTCAAAAGGATTGAATGAGCCTTGGAACAATCTGAATCAAACCATTTTTGGCCCCTGCATATCTGAGGCTTTTTCCTTACAGACAGATCTAGGTTAACCTGGCTGCAGATGGCGTTAAATGCTTCTATCAGGGTAATAACCGTGTTATTATTATCCAGGCAGATTGCAACCTCACCCTCAACCTTGGACAGGGTGTCCTGTATAAAAGTGATTGGGGTGACTTGGTCCCACTTCAGCCTGCGATTCTGATCTCCCAAGACTAGGTTAGTCGCACATAAAACTCCAGTCTCTCTCTTTCCCAGAACTCCCTGAGATAAAATCTCTAAAATTACTGGGTTATGGTCACTGAAGACTGAAGTTTCAACCTTATAGGTTGAGACTTCAGACAAAATGCTAGACGACAAAAAAATATAGTCTATGATTGTGCCAGAGTTGTTACCCACGTATGTTGGTAACCTCAAGCATATATTACTACTAGAAAATTCATAAAGATTAAAAGTTGCTAAGAGTGATTCCAAAGCCTCTCCACGCGGTGAATGTTCAAAGTGCGGTATAGAGAGGTAGGGGGAAAAATCCTCATATTCCTCACGGCAATCCATGTTACATGGGTGAATATTGTAATCTCCCATGAGAATCACGTCAAAGCCGTGAGCACTATTCTCGCTGTGGGTAGACAAGAAATCCTCTAGAGTTGCCAAATGCTCGTTCAGTATTTGACTGACAGGGGAATTATAAAAATTAACTAATAAGATAGGCTGTGAGTTATGTGTTGTTAATTCAACCGCTAATATATTTGTCGAGTTAGTTTTAATCTGTCTTGGCTTTCCTTGGACATCTAAAGAGATATAAATAGCCAAGCCTCCCTTTGCCCTTCCGGATGTGCTAGGTACAGCAGGTACAGAGAAATGGGAAAAGCCGTCTAGAACAAGTCTGTCAGACGTCTCCCAAGTCTCCTGGAATACAAGAATGTTGTTTGATCTGACCATCTCCAACCAGTTCTTATTGCTGAGTTTAGATCTGATACCAGCGACATTCCAGCTCAAGATTCTGCAAACCCTATTACCTGTGATTTTTGGATCTAAAAGTGCAGGGACAGGTAAGGGACCCTCATTGTTGGTGTCTTCTATAGAAGAGAGTCAATCGTTCTGATCCATGAAAGACAGTGGGGCATAGCGATTGAATAACTGGAGAGGTTCAACAAAAGTGTTTTGCTGTGGTAAAAGGGAATAATGGGCCACTGAATTATGCCTTATATCCTGCCCCCGTCTAGAGTTAGAATCCCAGAATCTATCCCACCCTGTCGCAGGAGTCCTTGGATAAGTGACATTTTGTTGCTCCCCATAAAAAAACTTCAGGGTTAGTGGAACAACAGTGCCTTGTCTGCGTTGGGGAGGGAATAAATTAGCCAGTATGTTAGGAAGAACATCTTGGTTCGAGAGACTCACTGCGACGCAGTCCCCTTTAAACTTTTTCGGCCAGTTTCCCAGCCAAGGGACCCTGGTTGCGGACTTAATAACATTTGCCAGTTGGTGTTTCCCCCCTGGGGCTAACCGCATGTTACTGGTTAGCCAGTGCAGAGCCTTACTTGTAAGGGAGGTAGGGCTTTCCACTGTTCCCCCTTCCAAGGGAGGTACATTTGCTAGCACCAGGACCACTGGGGTGGCCTCGACTAGAAATTGTAGGGGGTCTGTAGTGTGGGTAGTTGCTGGGGGTAGTCTAGCAGAAGGGATATCATCTGTTGGGATGTTAACTAAAAGAGAGCCCTCAGTGCTGGTAGTCAATGGTATTAATGGTTGGGGCAATAACTTTTCAACAGGCAATTGAGACCCTTCATTATCACAAAAGACTTCACTGATCACATCTCCCCCTATATTATTAGGCAGATTTGTGACTATCTTAGTGATATTTTCTACCCCATCCACAACCAAGGTGTTTAGACCGCCCAACCTCTTAATCTCTGCATTCAATTTGTCTAATTTAGATATTAAGGGTTTAACAATGGCATTAATTTTTAGTTCAAGAAAGTCAGCAATCCTTTCGAAGAAGGCATCCTCGGAGGTGTGATTCTGATTAACCTCCAAAGCATTTACTTGCTTTATCTTTGGGGTAGTAACCCTTTTCCTTCTAGCCCCTATGCATGGGCCACTCAACTTAGGAGGATTCTTGGTGCATAAGCGTCTCGGCCTTGTTGCACGCCCTTTCGGTGTCGTCTCCTCAGGTACAACTCGTACATGTCTCTCTTGATCAGAGTCGTTGTCAGTATCACCCTCGGCCTGTATGTTGGAAGTCTCAGTGTCCGGGACAGCATTTTCAGGTGCACTACTTAAACCTAGGAGAATGGGGCCGCCAGTTGCGTTCTCCTGGTTGGTTTCCTGCAGAATAGTGTCATCAATCATGGTAGATGCAGTCGGGGACAAACAACGAAGGTCTGGGGATTGGCTTAACCCAAGAGAGTCTCTCCGTTGCGTATTTATTTTCCTAACTGTCTGGACAAGATAATTGTCAAGGGTATTCTGTGGGGCTTCCTTCGATTTCGCAGGCATAATTTTCAATATACTCACAGCCTTGTTTTTACGAATAAAATACTTAAAATTAGGAATATTTACGACAGTATAGCTTACTTGCATATAAGTCCAGCAGAGTTTCTGGCCCTGTCCCTGCCTCCTCCTGCCGATGAGGGCCGTAGAGGGCCCGCCCTTTGCCCGGGCTTCGCCCCGGGCGTCCCGCTCGCGTCCCGCGACGCGGGGCTTCTCCGACCTTTATTCCCCCGTTGGCGCTCTCTGGCGCGTGTGCGTCACCCTGGACGCGCCGCCGCGTGGCCTGCCGGGTGCTGTAGTCCCCCGGAGCGGCGGCGCCGAGTCGAATGCCTTCCTGACTCTTGGCGGTGGCGGCTGATGTGGCGGGAGCCTTCACTGCAGGTAAGTGACTCTCGGCGGTGGCGGCGTTTTTTTACTGTCTCCCCCGCTCTGCCGGGCTTCTCCGACCTTTATTCCCCCGTTGGCGCTCTCTGGCGCGTGTGCGTCACCCTGGACGCGCTGCCGCGTGGCCTGCCGGGTGCTGTAGTCCCCCGGAGCGGCGGGCGGAGTCGAATGCCTTCCTGACTCTTGGCGGTGGCGGCTGATGCGGCGGGAGCCTTCACTGCAGGTAAGTGACTCTCGGCGGTGGCGGCGTTTTTTTACTGTCTCCCCCGCTCTGCCGGGCTTCTCCGACCTTTATTCCCCCGTTGGCGCTCTCTGGCGCGTGTGCGTCACCCTGGACGCGCCGCCGCGTGGCCTGCCGGGTGCTGTAGTCCCCCGGAGCGGCGGCGCGGAGTCGAATGCCTTCCTGACTCTTGGCGGTGGCGGCTGATGCGGCGGGAGCCTTCACTGCAGGTAAGTGACTCTCGGCGGTGGCGGCGTTTTTTTACTGTCTCCCATCATGAGTGTGTATGCGCTAAGGGTGGGCGTAGTTCGCGAAGTAGCGCTACGCGAAGCTACGCAAAGTGCACTTCACACTACGCGAAACTCACGTAGCACTACGCGAGCTGCATAGTAGCATGTTAGCACTGTGCAAGATATATTTTCATTGATTGCACAGTGCGAACAAGCATCCGGCACTGTGCAATCATTGAAAACGGCATCTTGCACAGTGCGAGCTGTAGTTTTCTGCTGCTCGAGTAGATTTTTACAAGAGCGGCAGCTTTCTCAACGCGAACTGGTAGTTTCACATCGCGAGCGGTCGCGAGCATGCACGACCACTCGCAATGAGAAACCTGACCTCCCCGCTTTGAGACTCTTGCCGGGATGTCATTTTGCTTGCTCGCGGTCGCGAACATGACGTTGAGGACCGCGAACAAGTAAAAAATGACCCATGCACTACGCTACGCGTGTTCGCACTGTGCTATGTGCAGCTCGCGTAGTGCGAAGTTGCGCAAACTTCGCAAACTACGCGAGCGTAGCGTAGTGCTTCGCCCAGGGTTAGTATCCGCCCCCAGAGTAGACAATATCGCCCCTTTGCATTCACCTCCTCTCCCCCCTGTACAAAAGGTGTCCCACGTTTAATCAGAATAGCCACCCCTCTGGAATAGCTCGAGTAGGAAGCAAAGCAACGGTGCATAGCCCAACGGGCCGCGAATTGGGATTGGTTACTCGGGCCCAAGTGGGTTTGCTGCAACAGGGCCTCATTAATACAATGTCTGTCCATGTAACTCAGCACTTGTCTCTTCTTCTGTGGGTCATTTAAGCCTCGTACATTCCACGATAATAAATTAAGACCTCGTACATCCAGAGTACCTTCAACCATTGTCCCAGCATGTATTCACTTCTGCCACATAACTACCTTGTCCATTGTCTAGTCGTGCAACTGGAATCAACGCCGAGCTCCCCCCCACCTCCCCATCCCACACCGGCTCCCCCAACTTGCCGGGCATGCGACCCTCCCCCCCAAATAACAAGTTCAAAGTCTGATAAGGTCCACCTCTCAGTAGAGGAAAATCTGGGGGTATGCCCACATATGGGGAACACTAGTGGCTCACGAGTCGCCCTCTCACCTCTTATGTTTCACCTACCGCAACTCTGCCCTACTAGGCAGGGTGCATCAGTGGGACGGAGACTAGTGCCCAGGTGGAGTCTAAAAGTTATGATAAAAACACAAAAAAAACTTTGTTAATACATCACCAATTTGGAGACAGTCTCTTGACATGTATCAGACTTGATTGTCTACCGTGCAGTGTCCATAGATCGATATTCAGTCCGGGTTCGAGGTAGGTGAATGAGATTTAGAGCAACTGCTGCCCTCCATCACCCGGGACTATGCTCTGCGATGTCTTCTTAGGTAGTCTTCGGCTCGTTGGGGAGTGGTAAAAAAGTGTTGCTTCCCTAAGTGCGTAATCCGGAGTTTTCAAATACTGAATATTTTGCGCCAGAAGTTTCTTCTTCACCGCTGCATACTTGCGCCTCGCTTCTTGGACCGACTGGGTGAAGTCCTGGGAAAAAAGCCAAAGTAGTATTCTCGTAGCGTACTTGCTTCATTTCCCGGGCAAGCCGGAGCACGATCCCGATAATTTAGGAAACAAACAATTACAGGACGGCGCGGTGCTCCCGGTGGTGGATGCACAGCTAGTGACCGGTGTGCTCTCTTTACCGTGAGATGGGCCGAGTAGGCGTCCCTGCCGAATAACTCGACAATCAATTTTTCCATTAAGACCTCCATCTGGCCCGTGTTGGTGGACTCTGCAAGCCAAGGACGCGGACATTATTCCGGTGGGAGCGCGCCTCCAAATCCTCATTCTTCTCTGCGATCACTTTCAGCATCTTATCCAGTTGGAGCACATGTGTACTTGTTGATGCAGCGCCATATTCCAGGTCCGACACCCTGGTTTCAACCTCTTTGAGCCTATGATCATGTTGTTCAAGTTTGTTGACCACTTAGTCCATTCTAGTATTCATATTATCTATCTTGGCGTCGATAGACGTGAGACTTTGCTGCATGCCCAGAAGGATCGCCTTCCAGTCCCCATCCTGCTGTTCCGGCGGGTCCGTGTCTGTGCGTCCAGCTGAGCTGGACCTCTGCCCTTTGCGGGAGTCAAACGAACATTTAGCTTGTTTAGGTTTGTTGCGGCCCATGTTGACTATGCAGTGAGGCGCTACGCCCTGGGTCAAACCTACTGTGGCCCCTGTGCAGGCTGTGGCGTCGCTGCGATATCCCCTTCACATCCGGGGTTGTACGGGACAGCTTCGTTACCAGTCCCAGTGCTAATCTCGCGTGGCGTTCCACCCACAGGACGTATCTGGCAGCTGAGCGAAGTCAACTGCAACAGGGGGCGTGCGCGCACCCGTCTCTCCTTTGGCGAGCAAGCGTCTCACCTCAGTGGGGGGGGATAGTTGGTCTACAGCAGGATGGTGATGTCCTCGTAAAGGCTCCAGTTCTCGGCATGGGTAACTGTGACTGTGTACTACATTACCCCCTCAGCGTACCATGCAGGCAAACGGCAGCAGGGGCCCCCTGTGGGTAACTCGGTTGATTTTCTGCCCAGCGCGTGTGTGTCCAAGATGGCAGTCACCACAGCCCCCCACTCTGCAGGTATCAAGGGGATGGTTCCTGCGGACGCGTGGCCTCCTATGTCAGGCACATAGCTCGCCAGGTGCCCCACGTCTGTGGCTCGTGTGGCCTCCTCTACCAGTATCGTGCCGCTCACTCACCAGTGGTCAGGTCACCATGCCGTGAGCTACGACGCCGCCGTCAACTCTTTTCTATGGCCTCAGTCCAAAGTCCCTCGCAGATCCACAAGCAGCGCCCCCTGCTGACCGCAGCGTACAGCCCACGGGTGCCCCCAAGGACCGCAATCGCAGGGGGTCGATAGTGCGGAGGCCTGCCGATCTTCCGCTCCAGCAAGGCCTAGTCATCCCTGAGCTTGCTTAGCTGACGTAGCCACCACGGAGCTCCGGCGCACCATTTGTGATGAATGCCCAAGTATTTACCGGCAGACATCTCAGGCGGATGGAGGCTCAGGGTGTCCGGAGTAAGATTCACGCAGGCAGGAATATGTCCGCTCTCCGTTCAGGTGTACAATGGATGTGGTTAGCAATTGAGGATGGGGTTTATGTTTGGTATTCCGCCCGGGCTGGCAGGAGCCTCGCTAGTGCGCAGCCATGTTGATCGCGCGCCCTCTAGCGCCCCCTACATCAACTTGAAGTTGATAGTAATTTGCGAATCCTTAATGCAAAGTCGCATTTTTAAAATGCTTCATGCATTGCATTGAGGGAATTGCAAATTGCGATTCCCTGAATGCATTTGCAAAATAGGTAATTGCAAAAATTGCGATTACCTATTTTGCGAATGCATTTAAGTTTGATGCATCGGAAATGGCTTTTTACCGGTCGCACATGGGGAGATTCTGTGAATCGGTCTGTTTGCGACCGGTAAAAAGCGTGATGCACGGGCCCCTTTTAATGCTGAATAAGCACTTTACACATTGCCTCTAAGGTAATCATGACTGGTTTGTGCCAAGAAGGTTAATCACAGGTTCATTTTGTGACTTTAATGGTTCACTTTGACAAAGATTGAGATTTTTGCTTGAGGAGGATTTTCATCCTCCTCAGCCAATACTCAAACTTCTTATAGACTGCAAATGAACCACAACCTACTGAGCAATAGTTGCTTGAGATGTGTTCCAGGTAACAATTAATCCCGTAAGGTATTGCATGAATAGGTCCTAAATACCTCGCCAATCGTTTTGTCCACTATAACCCTGCGCGATGTTTGAGATCCTCCGGTGGAAACCTCACCAAGATCCCGAGGTACAAATACAAAACCAGGTGCGGAAAGACTTTCACAGTCCTAGCAGCCAGGGCTTGGAACAACTTGCCTTTAAACCTCAGATTGGTCGAGACGGAGAGTCTCTTCAGGAAACAACTGAAGACCTGGGTCTATCAGCAATCTGATACCTATGTGATGGCCGCTATTTAGATTTTTTCATTACCTAATTCCCATCCACGCACAATCAGCGCCATGATGCTCCCTTCGGAGCGATAGGTTGCGCTTAATAAATACCCACAAATAAATAAAAATAAATAGTTAATAGAATCCCACACCCATTAAATTAAGGAATAACATGCTCAAGAGCACTAGAAAAGGAGGAATGCATTTTAAATATTCATTAAGATTTATTATTATACAATAAAAGACTTAACCTAGTTTACACAATATGAATTATAACCACAATTAATACTGACGAAATGGCAGCAGCAATGTTTACCAAAAGGGTTACAAGAAAAAATACTCCATGATGATCGCTTTTACATGTTAATTGCGATTTACTTCCATTATGAGACTTTTAAGCACTAAGCTAATTCTAACCCAGCAGAAAATAAAACCTATTTCAAGTTTCAGAGATGGTTCACATCTGCATAACTATTTAATAGGCCGAAACGGTGATGTCCAATCCATTCGCAGAGTTTGCGTAGTATTCCACACTCCGCGAAGCACGCAGAGTTACGAAAAACTCCTCTCTGTGAAGCAGAGGTTTTTCCTTGCTCACACTCACCAACGTTAAGTTGGTGAGCGTAAGCAAGAAAAACCCAACGTGAGACCACCTCCCAGTGAGAATTTGCAACGTGGGCAGTCGCGTTGAGAAAGCTGCCTCTCGAGTAGAACATCTATTCGAGCAGCAGAAAGAAGCAGCGCCCTGTTGTGCTGCGCATGGTGCTGTTCACGCTGATATTCCAGCACGTGATAAACAGCAGGTGCTAAAAATATGCACGAATGGCACAAACTAAGGCACTCCGCTGCTAGTGGAACTCCACGTAGTGCAATGGAGTTTTTGTTTTCTGCATAGCTGAACTCTTCGAACTCCACCCAGGCCTTCTATTAAAACAATATTGTTTGTTTTTGATCTAGTAGCAGGGACTTCTATTCTTGCTGTACGAGGTCAGCTGCATTGATATACTCATCCAACAAAGAGAAAAAGTCAAGAGCCTCTCCAGTAACCTTCAATTAGAAATGGTGAGATGATTCTGCACAGCCTATCCCAGTTTAGCCTTGCAAGAATGCCTCCACTCTAACCCTTTTCTCTGTGTGCCCAGCTTTTATAATGTTATAGGGCCCGATTCCCAGAACTAAAGTAAGACAAAATCCTAAACTTACTACTTTTGGTATTCACAGAAGGCATTTAGTAGTGGCAAAGTTAGGATTTTGTCTTAAGTCTGTCTTAAGTCTGTGTTAAGTCTGTCTTAAGTCTGTCCTAAGTTTGTCTTAAGTGTGTCTTAAGACTGTCTTAAGTCTGTCTTAAGTCAAACTTAAGACAAAATCCTAACTTTACTACTACTAAATGCCTTCTGTGAATACCAAAAGTAGTAAGTTTAGGATCTTGTCTCAAGTTAGTTTTGTGAATCGGGCCTAACGAAATTCTCAGAATAAAGAATTACTAGATAGTTGCATGGTCTCTTTGACTTATTTTCATTCAGTGTTTTTTTTAACAATAATAAACGAGATACATAGTTATCAACCTAGAAACTTGTCAGCAATCTTTAACAAATAATGCAAGGCAGAGCAGACATCACTTAGAAAAAATACAGCTCATATATTCGAGAATACTTGATCACGTGCAGAACATAATAAAATAAGCTAAATGTGCTTTTTAATTAATTACACTGACTTTCAGTGTGGTTTGTCCATGATAACGTCATTTGAACGGTTAGCAGCTTTGTTTAACAGAAGCAGTGTTTTTCTTTTCTGTGTCATTTTTTAACGGCACAGTGGATTAATCTCTGTCCTGTGTCGTATAATCGTTGCTTCTATGGATGCAGTAGATACTTCTATGAATATGGATCCAAAGGTCTCCAAGGATTTCTCCAATTCTGCTGGGTCATCATTCAGTCTGGAGTTCGACTGTGGTGATGATTATAATAGTAGGGCAAGGAGGTCCATATTTGATTTCTAGGCATTTCATAAATGTATGTTTTGCCGAGTTCTCCTTGCATTTCTCTCAAATGAGTAGTCCGTAGAGACATGAATAGTGAGTCCTTCGGTGGACAGAAGGTCTCCTTTTTTAAGTGTCACTTGTAAAATTAGCCTTGCATGTTGATGCCTTCTAAATCTAATACACCTGGAGGCATCTTCCAGGTTTATCATGTTACGATGCAGGTACTATTTCTTGTGCCCAGAATAGGGTATTGTCCAGCCTTTATTTTTGCTTCCACTGCCGATAAATAAATAGTCAGCCTTTTCTAGATGAGTGTGAAAGGATCTGTTTGTATTTATTTGACTTTCAATGACATCTCAGTGACTTCAGGATCTATTGTAGCTATGGAGGAGCTGATACTTGAAAGTTCTTTCATCAAGGTTTCCAGTGTGCCATCTGGGACCGTATTACAGAAGGTACCACGGGGGCACAACGGGTGTTTGCGCCTGGTTTTGCAAAGCCCCAGGGCACTTTGGTATTATAGAAGGAGACGCAGAAGCATGTGCGTCCCCTTCTATAATACCAATAGCGCTGGCACACTTAATGCGCCAGCGCTACCTTCAGAGGGTGTTCCTTCATTTGCATAGGGGCATGCCTTATGCAAATGCGGGAATTCCTTTCACCCCGCGCCATATAACAGACAAGGGCGCAGAGTCAAAGGAGCCCTCAGGGGGCGCACTGACATTGCGTCATTTAAAAGGTGGTGCACTGTCAGTGTGCCCCTGAGAGCAGCCCTGTCAGGGGGCAGTACATTCATCATAATAGGGCGAATTCTCATTGTTTGCGCCCGGCACACCTTTCGAAAGGTGCGCCGGGAGCAGACAATGATAACGTGTAGCACGGCCCCGGGTGATTTCGACTTGGTTGTCTGTTTTGAGGGCTTCTCTCCTGCTATTGTCTTGAAGAACTGCAACTATCACACAGTTATTTTCACAGACATGTGGCTGTTGCTTCGTACCGCTGTATGTTAGTGCTGCAATGTGCCTCCTTCTGCTATTCTAATGGTCAACTGAATCTGTTTCAATAGTGCAGATTTCGCCTTTCTGGAGGAGTTGTTCCAAAAGTAAAAGGTTGTAGTTCAACCCGTGGCACTAATGTTATCACAGGCTGTTGTTTCTTCTTTACCATATACTCTCTTTGGGCACTTTGTAGTGGTAATTATAATTATTTAGTTTCCGTGATTTAAAGTGACTACAACTATTATTTACGGGTACCGTTTAATGGGGGTGAATATGATAGGTTATTACCCATTTTAGGCCTACACAGTCCATTTGTTTTATAATTTGTTTGTTCTGCTGTACCTCTAGTTATTCGGTAAGTTCTTCATTGGTCTCAATTTTGAGCTACCTCCTGCCCATTTTCTTCCATGATCTCACAGTGGCAGTGAGCTGTCTCTTTGCAGAGTCTTTGACATTGTGTAACAATGAGGGGTAGGAATAAATTACCCTTTTGAGTTTACTTCACTTGTGAGAAATTGCAGTCCATCGCAGCTTCACTGGGTTGCCACCTCTCTGTCTTGCCACCTTACTTGTGTCTTGGGCAGAACTGGGGTCTCTGCCTGTTCTTGAAGCCTTGAGTGTTCTGTTCCGTGCTACATTTCTGTTTTCTACATCCTTGATGAGAATTCCTGTATCAGTTTACACTGACAGCCGCTCTCGCTATCCATTTCTCTTGCCTGTGGCAGTCACGGATGCTGCCAGCCTTTTTTCAATTCTGGAACCCTGATAACATCCTCATGCAAGTTTCCAGCAAAAAATGAAATCAGTGCAGCTGATACATCCTGGCTTGCACAAAGGCAGATTAGGTCGGGTGCTCTGTACTACAGTATTGCTGGTAGCCCACTCGCATTGGGTATAGCAACTTGAGTAACTTGTGTGATCAACTAAACTGCCAACACAAACTTTGGTTCAGTAACAAACTATACAATAAATACAGCTAAAACAAAAACATTATTAGAGCCAGAAGAACATAATATTTTACCCTACGTCCTCCAGAAAGCAAATGCATCTAAAATAGTCAAGTATTTGGAGGTCACCATTCACACAGACAAGGACTACATGTATGATTTAAAATATAAATCCTTAAGTCAGAAGTTAATGCTGCCACATTTTCTCCTTGTGATTTAGACAATATTATTAAACCTGAGAAGGACGTTTTTTTAAACAATACATACAATGACGTTAATATTTATTTGTGGTGTACAACGATATAATTGGCAGAGTGAAACTTCAGTGATCCGTGGCAGATGGAGAGTGGAAATTGCTAAATTTTGAAAGATATTTTGCGACCATATTAGATATTTTTAGACACTAATACAACCAGGCATGGCCACTAAAAGTTTAGACCAAACTTCTAAGTTTACCTTTATGAATTGAATCCCTAGTGTTTCAGTGTTTATTATTTGGATTGGACATCTAGGTGAATTTATAAGGCAGTTCCATAGTCCATTCATGGATTTCTCCAATGCCCAAGGTATGATGCACTTGAGAACATACATTCTATGCTTGCCCCTTGTTGAGCAGTTTTTTTGGGGCTGAACATTTGCATTCATTTTAGAAAGGCCATGGAGAAAACATATTGAGCATAAATAGGAAGATAGCCTTGATAGGCATTAGTTTAAAATGCACAACATACACAAAAAAGAGAGGTGATACAACAATCTTATGGTACATTGTTATTTTGGTAGGAAGAACATTAATTGCACATCAATAAAAGAAGGGTTAGCTTCCTACCTTTCTTGAATCGAGAAATACAATGAATTATACAATGCTTTATGAGGAACTGTTCAATAAGTGATGGGAACTGATAAACAAATGGGAAATAAATTGGCAACCATTGGTAAAGTACATTCAATCGTAGGTTCTGCTCTTGCACTTTATTACTTAACTACTCTATATGCATTTAATAAAAAATATATTACTAAATAACATATATGACTGTAAAGCCACAACCTGAGGATGAATACTTATAAAAAGAAAATGAAAAAATGCCTTAGCAATCCCTCATGACTAATATCAATGATACTACTGTGGGCATTATTGATCATACATTGGGTGCTGATTGGAATACGTTCATGATGATATTTGTATGTAATAGTTATGGATTCATATCATTATATTATTATATATGGCTCTCATTTGGAGCCTCTTTTGCTTAAACCAGATTCTAAATCTGGTAACTCCTGCTATGACGTTGATTAAAAAACTCATTTGACACTGTTGCTACATCAGAGCTCTCTGAGAACCTGTCAGCACAGCACAGGAAAGCACAGTTGCAGAAGGTGAAGGTAAGGCATGGATGGTGGTGGGTGCTGGCAACAGAAGGCAGGTAAGGTATTTATTTTTCAAATTTTTGTCAGAGAGACAGACCATATTATGTATGGCTCCCCCAATACTCCAGTGCTCGTGCTTAGCAGTTGAAAGCAGGGGGGGTCAATGAATTCGGGGGCCATAAGTAACACAAAATTATAGATGGGTAAAAAGTGAATTACAGGAGGTTTTTCAAATAGGGGTTCTGCGAGACACCGTAGACAACTCAAGCTTCACTCTTGATGTCTATCAAATGTTACTTAGAACCCCTCAATGAAAAACATCCATGTAATTCACTATTATTCATCTATACTTCTATGTTTTTATTATTCAATATTTCTACACTTATACTGCACCCTAAGGCTCTAATAAAGAAATCAACATGAAAGGGCTAGCCCCTGAAGACGTTAATTTAGCAACAGGACAGGATGCAAAATTTAGAGCATCATCTTTTTTTTTTTTTTTTGCAAACACAATTTTATTAGCATTTTTGATAAGAAAGGCATAACAATATTCGACAACTACCCCCACTACCACCACCCTCCCTTAAGTGCATTCCCCATTACAGTATGTATGTGAGACATATTTATTTTGCAAATTACATTTTTACCCATTTTCTTCCCCAGAATCATCATTTTTTTCTAAATATTTGAGGGAATTATTACGAAGTCAAATAAATCTTCTAACTGAAACCATATGTTTGTGATTTGAATCTATTTTATTTGATTCTGTACAATTTTGATACTGAGCATTTTGTTTCTTACTTTTAGAAAATTGAACATGGTCTTTCCGTCATGATGTGAGACCTTTATCAAGACTCCCATGGCAGTCATGGGTTACTCAGCTCAGACTGAAAAAAGAGAGCCTTTTACCACTGCTTGTCTGGGCTCTTATCTTTGTATTGGACCCAAAACTAGACACCAAGTACAAGTACGACCTTTTAGCTCTTGTCACTCAGCTGAAGTGGGGAAGTCGAAGTTAGTGTGAGGCAGAGACTCAGGATGCAATCAGCATTTAACAATAGACAGTAACTCAATGCGGAGCTAGTACTTTTACATGAAAGAAAAAAATACTTTAATCAAAATAAACAACTGTACATTGTCATAAACACTATAAGACAAAAATAATGTAAACAATTATACCCGGGGAACAATTTTTGGTTGGCTAATAACTTTGGTCCTGTTTGAGGAATCTTTCTGAATTTTTCAAAACTAGAATGCCACTCACTTCAGCTGCTTTCTGGAAAGTTTTAGGGTGATTTGCCAAATGGACCCAAGAAAAAGTGGGGCTCCCAAAACGTGTTTACCCCATACAATTTGTCATAGGGATTTTAGACATGACTACAGCATGATCCACTGAACATAATTACACCAAACGTGGCAGAAAGCTAGCTCTTGGTCCAGAAAGAGTGCTTTTCGCAATTTGGTGTACATCTGTTCAGTAGTTTTGAAGTTATTAAAGAAAAAGATTTATGTTCATCTAGAGATGCTGATCCATGTGCCTACAACAATGCCGTGATTGACTGCCACCGCTTTAACCATGAAGTGGTGGCAGCCATCTTAGGACGCAGACTCTGTTGAGTCCCAAAAAAGATGTTGCCACAATTTTACGGAGGATAAAACATTTAGAAACAAACACTGTCTTCTGCATTTGTTTTATTTATGCCATCACAGGTGGGTCAGGCCCCCTGGGGAGCAATATATATATTTATGGGGAGGGAGGTGCTTGTGTTCCCAGTCCCCAAGCCACTTTCAGCCTGGGCGACCTAAAGCCCAGGGCCCAGCTAATTGTAAGAATGGAGAGGGGGCCACAAAGCCCTCCTCCCTGCGTCCATTTCGGCACCCAGTGACTCCATCCCCGAGGATCTGCCATTTAAAGACTGGGGAGGGAGGCTGCATGGCCCTCCTACCCAAACCAAGTTTGGCCCCAGGGAACCCATCCGCGGGGGACAACCACATCTACAAAGTGTAGGGGGGCTACACTGTCCCCCTCTCTGAGCCATTAATGACCCTGAGGACCCCAGAGCCAGCCTCATGTGTTATATACCAGGGTGCCTTCCCCCGGGACATATTGGTTTCCCTGTCTGCACTTGCCCGAGCAGGAAAACCTGTGTTTCCTCTTGCTTGGCGGGAGCAGTTTCAAAACTCCTGCTAAGCGGGAGCAAATACCAAGTCCATGAAAAATTTTCCCGCCCGCAGGGAGCGGACGTTTAATCTGTTTCCCTGCCCACACTGCAGAACATAGGAAAAGAGATTAAAAGATTGCTTCCACTCACAGGGAGTAGCATTTTTAGCTGATCCCTGCAGGTGAGAGCAATGCTGGCTCTCACTGGAGGTGGAGAGGCCGCTGGATCTGCAGGGGCCTTGGAGATCCCCTAAGACCACTAACCATAGTGTGGTGTGTGCCCTAGGTGGGCACTAGGGCACACACACTTGGTTGGCCAGGCCCCGGTGGATGGGGTTCCCAGGGCCAATATTGGGGAGGGGGTGTGCAGCCCCCCTTTAGACATTGGCCAGGACCCAGGGGATAGGGTCCCTGGGGCTGATACTGGCTCAAGGAGGTGGGCTGCATGCCCCCTCCCCATTGCAATATGGCCAGGCCCTGGGGAATGAGGTCCCCAGAGCCAAATCTGGCTCAGGGAGGGGGGCTACATGTCCGTCTCCCTTTATGTAGCATGGCGTGTGCATCATCCCCCTAAAAAATGTGCTGGCCTGAGAGATGAGGTCCCCTGGGCCAAAAGCAGCCTTGGGAGGGGGCCTGTGTGGTGGCTTCCTTCAGTGGGTTGGCCACATGACCAAAGACACTGTCCAGTGTGGAGTTGGTTGCATGCAGGAGTTGGCCACAGGTCAGGCTGCGGCCAGAGGCTCTGCACAACATAGGGTGGCTTCATGAGCAGGGAGGGCGGCAGGCCAGGGCCTGCGGCC
Source organism: Lissotriton helveticus (assembly GCF_964261635.1). Taxonomy (NCBI): domain Eukaryota; kingdom Metazoa; phylum Chordata; class Amphibia; order Caudata; family Salamandridae; genus Lissotriton; species Lissotriton helveticus. Next base: position 408,072,665 of record NC_136059.1, read on the forward strand.
ATAACCCAGACGCACATGGCCAAAGGTCATGCACTGAGGTGAATAGATTAACATATGGCAATAAAATGTTACTTTCTGTTAAAAACCCCTAGAAATTCACAGAAAAACCAAAGGTCACAGGGATGTTACAGCTAGCAAATAGCATTACAAAATGTAGAAATTCACTGAAACAACAAAAGGTTACAGAGATGTTACAGTTAGGAAATAGAATTTAACAAACCTTAGAAATTCACTAAAAAGTCAAAGGTTACAGGGGTATTAGGCTCAAATTGTACGCGCACAAAATCATAGAAATTCCAATGTTTCAAGTATAGTCATTTCAAGAAACTAGAACTCATGTCCTAAGTTAAATAGAACTCGCTCCATCGCCATGCACTGCTAATTATCACACATATTACATCAGTCATAACATCTTCTGTGACTTCATTGACAATATCACAGCAACATTTGAAAGCAAATTATTGATGATCAAACTGGGCATGCGTCCCTGTGACCTTTGTTTTAGTACATTATAAATATCTATAGTAAGGACTCCTAGGAGCACCCGGACTGGCGTCCCAGAGGTAAGCCTTGCACTGGTGCGGGCTCGGGAGCTAGCGCATTCACGTGTGCCGGCTCTACCGAGTGTTGCACTTTAAGGGGGGGTTCTCTGGTCGGTCGGCTTAGGAGGTTTCCTGGTGGGAGGGATCAACGGGAAATTATCAGTAAATGGCATGAGGACAAGTATAAACATTTCCCAACCCGCAAGACATGCGAGTGAAATCAATCCTGTCTTTCCGTACTAGAGAGCGGCACTTTAAAGGCGGCACTTTAAAGGCGGCAACTGGATCTTCCAACTTGGAGGGGATTCGTGCACAACAGAGTATCAATATATCAGAGGGGCCTTGGACCAAAACAAGGCACTACGAAGGTACACTCAAGCTGTACACAGCTTTATCAACAAGATCACTCTTTTCTAATTTTGTGGCAGCATGGATGAAGAATCTCAAAGACACTTGGCAGCCCAAACCTTTCTGGCAAGGGCACCAGGGAAAACACAAGCCAATGTAGAAGCTCCTAGAAACAACAACAATACCTTAACTATACAGCTGAGGAAATATGAAAAACTGAAAAAGGCGGAAACGTTGAAGTGGTGGGAGGCAGTATATCTGCAGGATTATGTGGATAAGAACATGGTGCCCTGCGGATTGTGCATCTACACCCCACCTTCCTATGATTTGCCTAGCCCATGTATGCTGGAGGAGTGGGCAGAAAATTCTGCAACAAGTTCTAAGAACATGCTTTGCATCCTCATCAAGTATGTGCGGGAAGATCGGGATATAATCATCAAGGAAATCGCAGAACTTGAAGAAGATTTCAAGAAAAACTTAGACCAGACATCTATACCCAAATTCAAAGACAAGCTAAAAAAGAGGATGACGCAATATGAGGATGACATCAAACTCAGAAAGCAACCAAAACTGCACCCTGATAATGCAGACTATAAAAGTGGACGGATCTTAACTTATAGCAGGAAATATGATCAGCTGTACAATTTTCAACCAAAACAAACCAGCGCCAATCAAGAACAAGAACAAGGCGAAAATAGCAAGCTGACAACCGCCATTATGACCAGCGACTCATAAACAGACATCTTGGTACATACCTCAAGCACGACATCAGAAGTAGAAGTTCTAACACGTCCAGGCTACTTTTTTAGACGAATACAGAACGCTGAGGATGGGGCGACAATCGGTGAATACAATCCCCCAACCAACACCGAGAGGAAGAGGTCAACGGGGACGAGGAAGAGGCAGGGGCAAACTAAACAACGACGAAGTCAGCGAAAACTCCAGATACAGAAAAGAAAATGCAACAAAGCCAGTGGGAACCGGACGGGGCATGAGAAAAAGGAAGTAACCATGACGGACACAACCATGGTAAATAAAACTAACATCAACTTAACCACTAATACCCTTTCATTTCTCGAAAAAAGAACTCTCTGTCTGGGGTTATCATTTTGTCCCACAGAAATGTTTGACTACTCTGACACTAGAATAGACATTTTTAAATTTGTCAGAAAACTGAAGCTTACCAAATGGCACACTCTTAAAGGCAACACAGTGCATGGTCAGTCTAGCACTAATCCCACCTGTCTCACTATTGGTGACTTTGAAGTGCCTACCACCATTCAAGAACTTGAAGAAGTAACTACAGATAGGGTTGCCAATACCCCTTTCAAACCACGATCTATCTTTTTTCCGAACCTCCCGCACTATAACGTTGATAAGTTTCACAATGTGGTCACTAAAGCACTTACTGAACATAAACACACCAGATCTGTACACAACTTTGCGGCATGCAATCTGACAATCAAACAGAGAGCCATCATCTCCTTGCTGGCCAATGACAAAGAAATTGTCATGTGTCCCGCGGACAAAGGAGGGAACATCGTACTACTGAGTAAGAACATATACATTGCCGAGGCACATAGACAATTAAAAAATACTAGATTCTACGTAAAGACCGATACCAAGACTTACAATGATAGCATCATAGCACATGGAGCAAATTATCCAAATGGCAAGAAGACGGCCTCATAACAAGGGAGGAATATCTATTTAGGAAAAAAGACTACCCTAAATTACCGATCATTTACTTCCTCCCGAAAGGGCATAAAAATCCTCTTGCACCCCCAGGGAGACCTATTGTTTTTGAAAACATTTCCTAATACGTCGACCATTTCGTCCAGAGCTATATGACCACACTCCCCTCTTATGTCAAAGGCACAAATGATTTCCTGTGTAAAATTGGTGATATATTATGGACATCAAATGACAAGTTTATCACTATGGATGTCTCAGGGCTTTACACCATTATTGATCATGATCAAGGCATTCATGCATGCACTCACTTTGTTAATGCCAGGAACATAGTGTATTTGTAACATACCAGGATGTTGATTGACATGATGTACCTATGTTTACAGAACAACATTTTTATGTTTAATGGTGTACTTTTTAAACAAATACTGGGGACCGCCATGGGCACATGTTTTGCCCCAGTTTTGCGGGGCTCTTCCTAGGTTTGTGGGAAGAAGAAATCAGAAAATACACACGTCTATCCCATGGTTCATCTATACAAGGACGGTGCACAAAAAGAAAGGGGTGCTCAGAAGCTCCAATGTGTATTCCAAAGTTCCTTTATTTAGTTTCCATAAAACAACCTCTTCAGCCAACGTGTTTCGTTCACAACGAACTTCGTCAGGGCTATCAGATATCCAATTGTGTATTTTCGTTGTCTGAGTATTTACGGGTCAATATGATAGTCGGCCAGTGGTCAAAACGATAGATGTATATACTCGGTAATATAATGAAAAGGTCCCCACTGCATGTTTTGACCAGTGGCCGAGTGACGTGCGGCCAAACGTGCCGGGAACAATAACCGTGAGAGCCTCTTGGAATCTAGTGCTAAGCAAGACACTCCATCAATATTGACTTTTGTGACTACTTTTAGCACAAAGTCCAATGAGGTAAAGAAAACTGTACGCCGACACTGGAAAATATTGAATGTGGGAGGCACAAGTTTACCAGAACCTCGTTTTGCTTTTCAGAGGAATAGCAATTTGCAAGACAAATTGGTGCATTCCAGACCACTCAATCCAGGGACAACGAACCAAGAAACCATATGGGGTCTACCGGCTGTACAGGGTCATTTCCCCTGTGGGTCCTGTAAAGTTTGCCCTCTTACGAAGAAATCAAAGACAGTTGACATTGGGACGGACCGCCCATGGATACAAAAACAATTCACCAACTGCAACAGAGAGAAGGTGGTTTACCTTATTAGCTGTCCCTGCGGTCTCAAATATGTAGGGATGACCTCTCGGAAAATAAAACTCCGAATTATGGAACATATGAGCACGGTGAGATGCAAAAAACAAACAACACGCTTGATTGCGCACTATCTGGAACTCAACCACCAACCAGAGGAGATGGCATGGGCCATCTTAGAGAAACCATTTATCCCACAACACATTACTGATACATCCAAGTTCCTTCTCTTGAGGGAACAAAAGTGGGTATTTAGACCCAGAAGTGACACTAAGGGACTCCATGATTGCATCCCATGGTCCTCCCTATAAGCATTTGGGAAGCTGACAGGAGGTAGATACACCTTAGAAATAACGTTCTGTCACCATCAGAATAGAGGTTGCACTACATGATATACCACAGGCCAACCTCCATGTGCAAAAAGAAGCAGTATGTATCTTGGGCCGGTGACCCACACTCAAGAACGACTGCTTAAACCATTTTCAGGTTAATCTGTCTCTTTTGTGTGTCAGGGACTAGGGAAGGCAGGTGTACAACTGCCCAGAGCATAGTGCCTTAACCATATCCCAAGGGAGGCATAATGACATATGCTGCTCCATCAATGGTATTTTCAATCACGGGCTGAATGGGGACGGGGGTGGACTTAATCTCCTGGGTTTCTTGTACCCCTGACCATCGCATGTGAGACCATTCATTGCACATGTTTAGGCATTATATAGACCTCGATTCCCGCTGCAAACATAAATCGAGACTACACTTCCCATTTTCGTCTGGGGCATTACTGTAGTTCTTAGACGCCTACACTAATTAGCGTGGTTCGATACTGCTCGAGTACATAATAAAGAAGCAATGATTTCTTTTTTGCTTTTTATATCTAATCTTTTAGCATTGGATACCTCTTACATGTACCTGCAAAACAGAACATTCACGAATCACGGTGGTTAAATGGGAATGAGACTCTTTCGATTAAAGGAACTACAGATCGCATGATTCTGAGGGATGTATGTAGTTCTTCGTGTAATCTCGCGCGACTTGATGACGATCCCGTTAGAAATCGGGATGTGAATGCTTGATTGCTACATACCCCGGTGATATAAAGGTACATACTTTACCATAGCCCTTACCCCCCCTACGTTTGAGAAGGACGCCGGAGGTAACGACGGAAAGGTAGGGAGCCTGTCTTTACCAAATGCGTTTTTTGACACTTTGGGAATGGCGTGTTGTGCCCACTATGCGGGAGTTGCCACAAGTGCTAGAGTACAGGAGGCTCAGACTCTATGCAAAGGTGGTCTATAGCAGGGCAGTAGACAGTATGAATGATCATGAGTCCACGCACACATCGTGCAGTGTGGTTTAAATTTATGAATATTGACATTGTTGACCAGCTCGAGATTTTCAGATTTCGTTGTGGGCCTTGTCTCTATGTTCATTTCTGAAGGACTGTTTATGAGCGGTGTGGTACTCGCGGTGTTTCCTAACACTATAAGGTCCCTCCCACCGCACGCACTTAATGTATACTAAGGGATTTATGGTTTTTCGAATTACTATCCTGTTTATAAGCACTGTTAGGTGGTATGTGTAAATCAATAAGTTGTTCAACATGCCTTAATTCCAGATGGGTGAGGCTATGAGCGGTGAGAGTTTTCTAGTCTGTTTGGAGTACTATGCTACTGTTTTTAATGTTGTTAAAAAATGGTACACCTTCCAAACCAGGGTTTGGTGTTTCTGTTTCTTCCTAGAGCGGTGCCTCTTTCACCCTGAGCTGTTGCCAGGTGGGGCGAGGTGATTTCTCCATACCCTTGAGGTAAGATTGCATGTAGTATAATTTGCCTATTTATGAGGCTGACTTGAGGGCTATCCCTTAGCCACGTAGTTTCCTGAAAGACAAACAACTATGTTAATCCAAAACTATTATATGGTCTTCTTTTCTCTCCTATAGATTTGTCCAAGGGGCGGGAAGATTGTCAGCTGTGCGATTCGACTCACAGTGTATCCTTCTTTGTCATTTTTATTGTTTAAATTCACTTGTCTGCAGTAGCAACTATTTTTATAGAGGTCCTGACGAAAGCACTGTGTGCCCCTCTGCCCATTGAAGTGCTGAAACATGTTGACCAATATATGTTAGAGGACAGCTATTTGTTGAAACTGTCCATTCGCACTGTTTTTGAGATTTGTTTGTAATGGACAAATAATAAAGTTTTGGTCTCATTATGCAACAATTTTAATATTCACATCACACCTTTTTCGCACTGCACATTTTTTCCTTCCCATACACTCGACACATTAACATCTTGCTCACATCTGTTTGGTGCAAGAATCTTAAAACATCCTTGGGCTCCTCCATCACTAGGGTGGAGTGGTAGCCCTGTTAAAGGAGACCCAGATGTTGAAGCATGTCACCGGGACTGGTGAGTGATGGGAATCCGTACAAAACTTGTAATATTTTGGTTAGTTTTGGTAATATTCAATCTTTCTTTGTCTTTGCTGGATTGAGACTCCGGGATATGTTTGTGTTGTAATTAGTTCATATTGGGGCTGTATATCCTCTAGAGTCTTTTTACATTTTGGCCTCTGACCCTCCCTACATTTTTAGTGTTTCGTATATATATACACACACACACATATATATATATATATATATATATATTCACTGAAAAAACCATAGGTTTCACACCAGTTATAGTTAGGAATTAGCATTTAAAAAACCTATTAAATTCACTGAAAAAACCATAGGTTTCACACCAGTTATAGTTAGCTAGAAATTTTACTCGCATAAAACCATTGAAATTCCCACGTTATAGTTAGTTGGACTCACGATAACTTGCGCGCCTGCAATGCACTGCTGATGACATCACATATTACATCACTCATGACATAGTCAGTGACATCACTCATGACATCACTGATGACACCATCCAGTGAATGTGTGTCTTTCTGAAAAATAAATATTAGTGAGTAATGTTTAAATATTTAAATATATGTATTAATGTTTAACTTTGTGTATAAGTGGCTGCATGGGTTGGTGAGTAGCTACATGTGTAGGTATATGGGTTATTAGATGTTTTTCTTAGTATCAGTATGAGTGTCTGTATGGTTTGGTGGGGGTATTACTTAGCACAAAGATGCATGAATGACTGACTCTCTCTGTGTATGTGTTTTGAAGACAGCATATGTGCAGGACTGTATAGGTGGATGAGTGTATATATGTGTGTGTTAGTGACTGAATGACTGTCTCACTAGTGTCTTTATCAGTAACTACATATGTTTTAATCTAATATATGTGAATATTGATGTATATAAGTGAGTATATGTGAGAGTAAGGGATTTTAAGAGTTCCTGTTTAAATTAGTATGTGCTTCTATAAGTGATTGTTTGAGAGATTAAGTACGTGTTAGTTTCCTTAGAAGTAAAGTGGTAGTGTGTGTATAGCTGTATATGCAAATAAATGGATGTTCAATAGTTTATTTGCATGTGTGAGTATGTGTCAGAGTATCTTTTAGATGACTGTTGGTGTGTATCAGGATGTATAGGTGTATCACTACATATGATGAGTGAGTATATGTATGAGTGACTATATGGAACTGTTGGTGAATAAGTGGATGTGTATATAGATGGTGGAATTATTTAATTGGTTGTTGTTACTGGCATGGGTATCTCCATCTTTTTGAAAATTTTAGTTTCTATTATTGAATATGTGCTTCAAGGGTTACATTACAGTGAAAGGAGGTCTGTCACTCTGTCACAAGGATGGTGTCATCAGTGATGTCATGAGTGATGTCACTGACCATGTCATGAGTGATGTAATATGTGATGTCATCAGCAGTGCATTGCAGGCGCGCAAGTTATAGTGAGTACAGCTAACTATAACGTGGGAATTTCAATGGTTTTATGCGAGTAAAATTTCCAGCTAACTATAACTGGTGTGAAACCTATGGTTTTTTCAGTGAATTTAATAGGTTTTTTAAATGCTAATTCCTAACTATAACTGGTGTGAAACCTATGGTTTTTTCAGTGAATTTCAATGGTTTTTTAATAGCAAATCTCTATAGGTATAAAAAGTAAAACATTTTATAACAAATTTTATATTGTATATTTATGTTTTTTATTTTTTTATTTTTTGCCCTGGGGCGCTCCCGGGGCGCGTACCGGTGAACGCACGGGTAAGCGCAATGTTACCGGGGAGCGTCCCGTTAGCGCTATTCTCGCGAACGAAAACAACATCGTGACGTTTCGTGTAAACGCGTGATGCGTCATATGACGCACTGCGTAAGCGCACCCGGAAGCACGCGAGCGCATACGATCGCGCAACGTCCTGACGCGCTTACGCTACGTGCCCCCGGGCGTGCCCCGGGCGCGACTACGGGCGCGCCCCAGGGCGGGTAGCGTAAGCGCGTCGGGTCATGTGATCTGAAAATAACACTTTTCATTGGTGCAGATCAGTTTTGGTTTCCAAATGATGAAAGCCCGGATCATGTGACTTGAAAATAACACTTTTCATTGGTCAAGAACAGTTCAGTTTTCCAAATGATGAAAGACTCCACCTTTTTTCCTTATTCTGACTTTGTCCTTTGACTGAGGAAGACCTGTTTCAACAACAAAGAGAATTATTTTGTACTTTAAAATGGCTACAGTAGCAGCAGCAGCTAGAGCATCTGCACCACCACCACCACCACCACCACCACCACCAAGAGGACCACCACAACAGTACATTGGTGGTCAAGAAGAGGAGGAGGAGGAAGAGGAAGAGTAGGAGAGCAGAAAATGGCTGGCTGAAGACAATACCCCATACCAGCCAAGGCCACACATTGTATGGGAGTTTTTTTCAATCCCAGAGGGCAAGAAAAAAGTCAATGCGGCCAAGGTAACTTGCCTAGTCTGTGACTCAGAACTCTCAAGGGGCAACCCAAACAAGACATATGACCCGCAAGCATCCAAACAACTATTCTCGTGCAGAGATGAGGGAACTGGCCAGAAACCTCCCCCAGTCTTCAAGAACCACCTCCAAAAGAAAGCAACCCACTCCATCGGGACCAGAAACAACCGAGACGATGCCTTGCATTCAACAACAATTTGAACATTTTAGAGTAAAATGTATTTACTGTGGTAAGCTCATGTCCTATAGTGAAAAGAGCATAAAGCTCATCGTCTTTGCTGGGGACAACCACAATTGCCCCAAAAAAACCTAATTTTTTCTGTTGTTTGTTTTTTGCTCCAGTTAAGCCATTTTCAATTCCTTTTTTTTTTGTTTCTCCCCATAAAAAATACAAAAAAATATAAAACTGTTCAGAAAAGCCAAAAAAGTACAAAATGTTCAAAAAAACATTAAAAAACATATTAAACAACAAAAAGAAGAAAAAAAACAATTCTTTTTAGAACTACCTTTAATTTATAAAAATAAACCTATATTTTTAAAGAATCTCTGTCAATTTTTTTTCCTTAGGGTACGCGCACCGGGGCGCGCACCCCCAAAAAAGAAAACAAAATGAATGAAGGAGTTAGCATGAGGGAAGAACACAAAGAGAGTAATGTTAAGAGAAAGAGAGCTAGAGGGAGAAACACAGAGGGATTGTTTATTACATAGTAAAAAACAGAGAAGGTGTAATAGGGTGAAAGTGAGAAAAGTAAAATGAATAAGGGAGCGAAAGAAGGGAAGAGAGAGGAAGAAGACTAAAGTAGAAATAGTGGGAGAATGTGAGTGGGTGTTGAAAGAAAAAGAAAGGACAGTAAAAAATGGGGAATGAAGGGTAGTGACGGAACCGGGATAAATGAACAACGGTGAGGAACGGTGAGAAAAGAGCAGTGAGTGTAAGAAAAGAGGGGTGAAAGAGGGTGAAACATTGAATTAGGATAAGACATGGGGAGTGACAAAGAGAAAGGACAGAGAGAGTAAAGGAAACAATGCCTGAATGGGTGTGAGTGAAAAAGCAAAGAAAGGTAAGTAATGCAGTGTGTGTGACTTATAGGGAGTCAGTGAGTGTAGGTCGGGGTGTGGGTGTGTGAGGTGTGTCTGTGGGAGTGGGTGTGTGGAGTGTTTCAGTGTGGGTGGAGGTGAGGGTGTGTGAGATATGTGTGAGGGGTGTGTGGCTGTGGGGGGTATGTGTGTGGGATGTATGTGTGTGTATGGAATGTGTGTGTGTGTGTGAGGAGTGTGTGTGTGTGTGAGGTTTGTGTGTGGTATGTGTGTGGGCTGTATGTCAGAGGTGTATGTATGTGTTGGGAGGGGGATGAGGTTTGTGTGTAGGAGTGAAGTAAATAATTAAAAAAAGAGAATGAGTGAGGGAGCAAAGGAAGGGAACAGAGGGTAAGTGAACTAAAGAATGGGGACTGAAAGAAGTTGAATATGAGAGGGGAAATAGGGAAATTGGAGTAAACATGGAGAATAAGAATAAGTGAGGGAAGCAGAGTAAAGAAACAGGAGTGAGGTTGGTTGAGAAAATATTAGTGAGCTTAAAGCAGAGGGTGATGACAAACTAAATTTTTTTAGTCACACTTACCATATACTAAATGTAACTTTAATTACATTTTTTTACTACACTTTGTATCTGTGAAAGAGAGAAGAAAAAATAAGTTATAATTAGTAAAATATGTATTTTAAATTAAAAGATACAAATGAAGAAGTTAAAAAGCATAACAGTGTATTTAGAAAGAAAGTAAGAGTGAAGGACATAGAAAGGGAAATAAAGTAAGGTAGAAGGACAAAAAGAGAGAAAAAGAAATAGAAGGAGAGCAAATTAGTAAGAGTAAGGCATATAGATTCACTGGCAAAGAGGGAGAGAAGAACAGAGAAATGAACTGAAGGTAAAAAAGATACTAAAAGAATGTGAGTTAGCAAAACTAAATCAGGAAACAGGAGTAAGTAAAAAGACAATGACTGAGAGGGAAAGGAGTCTAATTAAGGATGCATTTAGAAGAATGAGGAATGGAAGGTAACTGAGAGTAAGTGAAGGAGAGTCATAGAGTGAAGGGATGAAGGGAGAGAGGATAATATAGAAGGATTGAGGGAAAATGAGAGAGGAAGTTAGTAAACAGACACACTAAGAGAAAAACTGAGTGAAGTGGAGTACAATGAGTGAGGAAAGGAAAGTGAGTAAGGGAGCAAAAAAAGGAAACAGAGGAGAAGACGACTAAAACAGTGGTACTGAGAGAAAATAATCTGGAGATGAAAGTAAAGAGAAGGACATTGAAAGAAAGGAAATGAGGGATAGTAATGGAACCAGACTAAAAGAAATGTGATGAAGAACGACGAGAGATGAGCAGTGAAGTTGTTATAAAAGAAATGATAGAAGGTAGATAAACACAAGTGAACATAACAGAAGGAGACTGAGGCACTGAGGACATATAGGTAGTGAACGAAAAATAGAGAGAAGAGGTCAAAAGAAAAGAGCAAACAAAGATAAGCGAGGGAGAGTGGGTGATTTATAGTGATAGAGTGCGACAATACTGCTGAGTGAGTAAAGAGGAATTACTAAAAGAGCAAAGGAGGAAAATACGGAAAAGGGAAGTAAAGCAGAGAGACTGAAAGCTGAAAAGTTATGCAAGGGAGAGAGGGGATGCAGACAGTTGAAATGAGAATGAGGGGTTGTGAAAGAAGTGGAGTAAAGGAACGGGGGTTACAAAAAGTGAGACAAAGACATTATAAGTGAGTAAAAAAAGATGAAAGAGGATAGAAAAAGGAAAGTGAGTGTCAGAGAATGGGAATACAATTTAATTTACACAATCCAAAGTATAGAATAACTTGTACAACATGTTACATAGTTTATTTTTGCTGTTGTCAGAATATATTGAATTTCACTTAAAACAGTGAGTTCAAATTACTCATCATATGACAGCGGGAAAAAAAACCACAATCTAAAAGATTGTGTTTTTAAAAAAAACTTAGATACTGACAAATGACAAATGTACACTAATCTTTGATTGACTTACTTTTCCTTGAGGTCAAATAGTATATCATGAAGGTCCTTTTCTCGTTGGAAAGTACTCTGCTGTTCACTAAAAAATCCATTTCATCAACTTTCTAGAAGAAAAGCTCCAAGAACGTCTGAAATATTTTCATTATTTTCATATACTCCTTTTTTTCAGTCATGACTCTTTACTCATTCCTGTACCTTTCCTTTTGGCCAAATAGTTTCAGATGTATGAGTATATTTTCAAATGAATTCTAAGAAACTCTGAAAATACCTTTTTTCCGACGTTCTGAAAGAAAGGCTCATACAACATTTTCACAATATTTAAGTATTTGTAAAACCATCTCTGACTCACTCATGTTCATCAACTAATATCACTTACTATGAGATCCACTTACAGTTCCTATATGACAAGTCAATTTTTTATATTACCTGGATCACTTTTACTCAGAATATATTTTTAAACAGCAACATAACCTTTATTAACTGCTCCCATCTTCATCAGCCAATTACCTTTACTTAAATTTTGGTTGTAAAAACACTAGGTTTGAATTGTTTAAGCCAAAAGGCAAACGTTGTTTGAAAGTCAAATGAGTGTCGTTACAGTGGGTCCAACCTTTACAACTTTTTAAATAGCATGTGTAATGCCCTGATGTTGTAGAAGGACCGTCATGAAAAATAATAGCTACAGTTGCAAAGGTTCTTCCTGATATTGATAACTGAGAAGCCACGAAATTTTTAATAGAAGTTGTCAATTTAGTTCCATCAGGTCTACATCGTTGGAACATTAAAATGACATACTGACCATAATTTTGTAGAAATAATGTGGACAGCATTGCAGACTTACATTGGGTACACCCCATATTGTGATCCGCTGCTTTAACTAGATTATTACAAGGCACTGATTTGCAGTCTGGTAAAGTCAAATATATAAATCTTTCAGTGTCTATTCTAGTAGTACTTGATGAAGTACAGTTGCCGCAGTCATGCTGCCATTGATAAGAAAGGCTAAAAAGATTTTTTATATCTACACCTTCATCTTCCAATACATCAAACATATACATTAAACATTTCTGACAATCCTGCTGAATATTCTGTGAAAATTGATTTTGACCAGAACATATGTCTAAAAGATTTCTAATTTCTGAAACACTTTCTATTTTTGCTCTATCACTGCTTCATTTCTCAAACACGGAATTCAACAAACAACAGAATCTTTGATCCCGATTTTCAACAATCTGTTCTTGTATATTTTGAAGAAAAAAACAACATTAACCACTACATTAGCATAACTGTTTTCAAAGTGAAATCCAACAACATCTTCAACAGAATCCTTTTTATTTCTCCTTACAATTACAGTTTCATCTACTTTTTGTCTTTTTGCTACTACCTCACTGCAATTATTCTCATTTCTTCTTTTTCGGCCTACATAAGGTTTCTCAAACATAGGATATTGAGGCAAATGTGGAGCATACTCTCTTCTTAACCTATTGTATTCTTTAACACAATCTAGATCTGCACAAATCTTTGTTTCATCACACTCAATCAAGTACAATCCTGATAAAGTTCTGCATCGTGATAATGCCACATATGCCATACCCTCTTTAAACACAGAACTTCCAATGTTCACCAAAGCGCTATCTACACTTAAACCTTGAGATTTATGAATTGTCACCGCATATGCCAAACAAATAGGAAACTGTTTTCGGCGAACATATAAGTCTTTCACAAGCAAAAATCTAGCTGAACAATGACAAATTTGTTCTATTTCATCAATGCCATCAAATTTAATTTTTAAAATTTCAATCCCATCTCTATTTTTGTAATTCACAAAACCAACAACATGACCCATTGCTCCATTTACCAGACCTCTTTCAACATTTAAATTCCTTCTCAAAATGATATGACAATTTAAACACACATTCAGAGTCTTTTCAAAACGAGCAGTTTTAGATATAGTCTTCTCTAATGAATCCAATTTTGATTTCAAATTTTCAGACAAAATAATTGTTGCTCCCATATGTTCAATTTTATCTATAGCTTCCAGTTTCACTATCTCTTCATTTTCTAACTTTAACATTTTGTTGTTGAACATGGAACATTCTTTCAGAGTTGGCATCAAACATATGCCAGATTTCTTCTCGTTAATTTTCTTAAAAATATTCTCTGGAAGAATGTTTTCATTTGGGTACAAATTTGAAATTAATCGTCCATGTAAAGCTTCTTTCCTTTGCTGACTCACTTTTCCGATTCTTACATCTTGTAGAATATTTTTATAATCTTCATCCTTTGCCTGCCGCATATTTTGAAGCAGGTCTGCATATTTGAAGTTTAACCATATATTAACGTTTCCAATGCTTCCTAGGCACTTCCTAGTATCTTCATGCGTGAGCATTTTGAACACAGGTTGTCCTTTCACTGGAGTCAACTGCAGTAGATCTCCAAAAACAATAATATGTTTTCCTCCAAATACGACATCATAGTCTGTTCTAAGAATTTCTTGCATTCTCAAATGCACAAAAGCAAGCATTATATTTGACACCATGCTTACTTCATCAATGATAAGAAGTTTCATTTTCTTCAAGACTCTCAAAACTTCGGAACACGCATCTCCAGATAGCTTGTGATATTGCAATTTGTTATCATGCTCCACTGGCAGCATCAGTAAACGATGTAAAGTAATCCCTTTAATATTATGTGCTGCCAGCCCAGTTGGAGCGGTAACAACACAAGATAGCGGTGATTCAGTCCTTTTCTGCAGATAAGTTGCAATTGCTTTAATCAGAAAACTTTTTCCAGTTCCCGCTTCTCCACTTACGTACAGTTGGACTGGTTTAAATGATGTACATGAGCACTCTCATGAGTGAATCCATGTTCAATCTGTTCTGTGACTTCGTCATATATCTGTTTCTGCTCAAGGTTTAGTTGTTTCACCAAATCTTCTAAGTTAACTACATCATCTTGAGCTTGTTCCATAGCTCTTTCCACCTCATCCATGGCAGTGGCAGCTTCATTTTGAATAATTGGTCCTCCAAGTGGATCCTGACTCAATGAAGCAGAACTCTGACTGTCTTGAGAACTGTCTCTAGCAATCTCTGCAGCAATTGTGGCTTCTTGCTCTATTTCTTCGTTCAACATTTGCAGATAATTTGGAAAAACAGGACATTCTATGGTATCCTTGGTTGCATTAAAAGAGTCTTCGTAACAGAGAAAATCTCCAAGTAGTTCTTCTTCTGTACGCCATGGTTTAAAGAGTTGCAAAAGAGCCAAATAGTAAAATTCCCTTTTTTCTGGATTTTCGCAACTCAATTTTCGATGATTAATCAAATGACCTTTTCTCTGTTTCACTAGACATCCTTCACATCCAATGACAGCATATATTCCATTACTGATATCTTCTCTGATGTTCCTCTTATAAATATATCTTTGCAGAACTTCCTAGAGACAAGCGTTCTCAAGATAAGGACTTCTATTTGGATAGTATGTATCCAACATGTTTGTCTTCAAAATATCTGTACTTTCTGGTTCTTTCTCCGCCAAATACTCTATTTTTTGTACAGATTTCAAAACTCGGTTTCGTGTTGCAGCAAGACCTAGACTCACCCAAATGATGGTTCTAGATTTGGCATAGAGACTTGCTGATGACAATCGATCAGAACATTCATATGCTCCAATTTCTCGATGCGACAACATCTTCAGACTGTAACTGTATAATTTCTTGATTAGACTCTTTTCATGTGAAATGTCCTCCCACATTTCCTTCAGTTTTGTCTTTTCTTTTTTTGTGATGTAAGACGTCACATATCGAGCCACAGCAATAGAGTTGTCAGCAACGAATTGAATATCCATGTTGGCATTCCACATGGACAAAATCACTGGGTGTAGTCGTTGATGTACTTGGACTCTTCGTTTCTTTTTAAATTGTATGTATTTTTTGGTGATTTCCTCGTCACAGTATGTCGCAGAGAAGACATCAAATTATTTACTCTTCCTTTAGAAAGGAGTCTAATTAAGGATGCATTGAGAAGAATGAGGAATGGAAGGTAACTGAGAGTAAGTGAAGGAGAGTCATAGAGTGAAGGGATGAAGGGAGAGAGGATAATATAGAAGGATTGAGGGAAAATGAGAGAGGAAGTTAGTAAACAGACACACTAAGAGAAAAACTGAGTGAAGTGGAGTACAATGAGTGAGGAAAGGAAAGTGAGTAAGGGAGCAAAAAAAGGAAACAGAGGAGAAGACGACTAAAACAGTGGTACTGAGAGAAAATAATCTGGAGATGAAAGTAAAGAGAAGGACATTGAAAGAAAGGAAATGAGGGATAGTAATGGAACCAGACTAAAAGAAATGTGATGAAGAACGACGAGAGATGAGCAGTGAAGTTGTTATAAAAGAAATGATAGAAGGTAGATAAACACAAGTGAACATAACAGAAGGAGACTGAGGCACTGAGGACATATAGGTAGTGAACGAAAAATAGAGAGAAGAGGTCAAAAGAAAAGAGCAAACAAAGATAAGCGAGGGAGAGTGGGTGATTTATAGTGATAGAGTGCGACAATACTGCTGAGTGAGTAAAGAGGAATTACTAAAAGAGCAAAGGAGGAAAATACGGAAAAGGGAAGTAAAGCAGAGAGACTGAAAGCTGAAAAGTTATGCAAGGGAGAGAGGGGATGCAGACAGTTGAAATGAGAATGAGGGGTTGTGAAAGAAGTGGAGTAAAGGAACGGGGGTTACAAAAAGTGAGACAAAGACATTATAAGTGAGTAAAAAAAGATGAAAGAGGATAGAAAAAGGAAAGTGAGTGTCAGAGAATGGGAATACAATTTAATTTACACAATCCAAAGTATAGAATAACTTGTACAACATGTTACATAGTTTATTTTTGCTGTTGTCAGAATATATTGAATTTCACTTAAAACAGTGAGTTCAAATTACTCATCATATGACAGCGGGAAAAAAAACCACAATCTAAAAGATTGTGTTTTAAAAAAAAACTTAGATACTGACAAATGACAAATGTACACTAATCTTTGATTGACTTACTTTTCCTTGAGGTCAAATAGTATATCATGAAGGTCCTTTTCTCGTTGGAAAGTACTCTGCTGTTCACTAAAAAATCCATTTCATCAACTTTCTAGAAGAAAAGCTCCAAGAACGTCTGAAATATTTTCATTATTTTCATATACTCCTTTTTTTCAGTCATGACTCTTTACTCATTCCTGTACCTTTCCTTTTGGCCAAATAGTGTCAGATGTATGAGTATATTTTCAAATGAATTCTAAGAAACTCTGAAAATACCTTTTTTCCGACGTTCTGAAAGAAAGGCTCATACAACATTTTCACAATATTTAAGTATTTGTAAAACCATCTCTGACTCACTCATGTTCATCAACTAATATCACTTACTATGAGATCCACTTACAGTTCCTATATGACAAGTCAATTTTTTATATTACCTGGATCACTTTTACTCAGAATATATTTTTAAACAGCAACATAACCTTTATTAACTGCTCCCATCTTCATCAGCCAATTACCTTTACTTAAATTTTGGTTGTAAAAACACTAGGTTTGAATTGTTTAAGCCAAAAGGCAAACGTTGTTTGAAAGTCAAATGAGTGTCGTTACAGTGGGTCCAACCTTTACAACTTTTTAAATAGCATGTGTAATGCCCTGATGTTGTAGAAGGACCGTCATGAAAAATAATAGCTACAGTTGCAAAGGTTCTTCCTGATATTGATAACTGAGAAGCCACGAAATTTTTAATAGAAGTTGTCAATTTAGTTCCATCAGGTCTACATCGTTGGAACATTAAAATGACATACTGACCATAATTTTGTAGAAATAATGTGGACAGCATTGCAGACTTACATTGGGTACACCCCATATTGTGATCCGCTGCTTTAACTAGATTATTACAAGGCACTGATTTGCAGTCTGGTAAAGTCAAATATATAAATCTTTCAGTGTCTATTCTAGTAGTACTTGATGAAGTACAGTTGCCGCAGTCATGCTGCCATTGATAAGAAAGGCTAAAAAGATTTTTTATATCTACACCTTCATCTTCCAATACATCAAACATATACATTAAACATTTCTGACAATCCTGCTGAATATTCTGTGAAAATTGATTTTGACCAGAACATATGTCTAAAAGATTTCTAATTTCTGAAACACTTTCTATTTTTGCTCTATCACTGCTTCATTTCTCAAACACGGAATTCAACAAACAACAGAATCTTTGATCCCGATTTTCAACAATCTGTTCTTGTATATTTTGAAGAAAAAAACAACATTAACCACTACATTAACATAACTGTTTTCAAAGTGAAATCCAACAACATCTTCAACAGAATCCTTTTTATTTCTCCTTACAATTACAGTTTCATCTACTTTTTGTCTTTTTGCTACTACCTCACTGCAATTATTCTCATTTCTTCTTTTTCGGCCTACATAAGGTTTCTCAAACAGAGGATATTGAGGCAAATGTGGAGCATACTCTCTTCTTAACCTATTGTATTCTTTAACACAATCTAGATCTGCACAAATCTTTGTTTCATCACACTCAATCAAGTACAATCCTGATAAAGTTCTGCATCGTGATAATGCCACATATGCCATACCCTCTTTAAACACAGAACTTCCAATGTTCACCAAAGCGCTATCTACACTTAAACCTTGAGATTTATGAATTGTCACCGCATATGCCAAACAAATAGGAAACTGTTTTCGGCGAACATATAAGTCTTTCACAAGCAAAAATCTAGCTGAACAATGACAAATTTGTTCTATTTCATCAATGCCATCAAATTTAATTTTTAAAATTTCAATCCCATCTCTATTTTTGTAATTCACAAAACCAACAACATGACCCATTGCTCCATTTACCAGACCTCTTTCAACATTTAAATTCCTTCTCAAAATGATATGACAATTTAAACACACATTCAGAGTCTTTTCAAAACGAGCAGTTTTAGATATAGTCTTCTCTAATGAATCCAATTTTGATTTCAAATTTTCAGACAAAATAATTGTTGCTCCCATATGTTCAATTTTATCTATAGCTTCCAGTTTCACTATCTCTTCATTTTCTAACTTTAACATTTTGTTGTTGAACATGGAACATTCTTTCAGAGTTGGCATCAAACATATGCCAGATTTCTTCTCGTTAATTTTCTTAAAAATATTCTCTGGAAGAATGTTTTCATTTGGGTACAAATTTGAAATTAATCGTCCATGTAAAGCTTCTTTCCTTTGCTGACTCACTTTTCCGATTCTTACATCTTGTAGAATATTTTTATAATCTTCATCCTTTGCCTGCCGCATATTTTGAAGCAGGTCTGCATATTTGAAGTTTAACCATATATTAACGTTTCCAATGCTTCCTAGGCACTTCCTAGTATCTTCATGCGTGAGCATTTTGAACACAGGTTGTCCTTTCACTGGAGTCAACTGCAGTAGATCTCCAAAAACAATAATATGTTTTCCTCCAAATACGACATCATAGTCTGTTCTAAGAATTTCTTGCATTCTCAAATGCACAAAAGCAAGCATTATATTTGACACCATGCTTACTTCATCAATGATAAGAAGTTTCATTTTCTTCAAGACTCTCAAAACTTCGGAACACGCATCTCCAGATAGCTTGTGATATTGCAATTTGTTATCATGCTCCACTGGCAGCATCAGTAAACGATGTAAAGTAATCCCTTTAATATTATGTGCTGCCAGCCCAGTTGGAGCGGTAACAACACAAGATAGCGGTGATTCAGTCCTTTTCTGCAGATAAGTTGCAATTGCTTTAATCAGAAAACTTTTTCCAGTTCCCGCTTCTCCACTTACGTACAGTTGGACTGGTTTAAATGATGTACATGAGCACTCTCATGAGTGAATCCATGTTCAATCTGTTCTGTGACTTCGTCATATATCTGTTTCTGCTCAAGGTTTAGTTGTTTCACCAAATCTTCTAAGTTAACTACATCATCTTGAGCTTGTTCCATAGCTCTTTCCACCTCATCCATGGCAGTGGCAGCTTCATTTTGAATAATTGGTCCTCCAAGTGGATCCTGACTCAATGAAGCAGAACTCTGACTGTCTTGAGAACTGTCTCTAGCAATCTCTGCAGCAATTGTGGCTTCTTGCTCTATTTCTTCGTTCAACATTTGCAGATAATTTGGAAAAACAGGACATTCTATGGTATCCTTGGTTGCATTAAAAGAGTCTTCGTAACAGAGAAAATCTCCAAGTAGTTCTTCTTCTGTACGCCATGGTTTAAAGAGTTGCAAAAGAGCCAAATAGTAAAATTCCCTTTTTTCTGGATTTTCGCAACTCAATTTTCGATGATTAATCAAATGACCTTTTCTCTGTTTCACTAGACATCCTTCACATCCAATGACAGCATATATTCCATTACTGATATCTTCTCTGATGTTCCTCTTATAAATATATCTTTGCAGAACTTCCTAGAGACAAGCGTTCTCAAGATAAGGACTTCTATTTGGATAGTATGTATCCAACATGTTTGTCTTCAAAATATCTGTACTTTCTGGTTCTTTCTCCGCCAAATACTCTATTTTTTGTACAGATTTCAAAACTCGGTTTCGTGTTGCAGCAAGACCTAGACTCACCCAAATGATGGTTCTAGATTTGGCATAGAGACTTGCTGATGACAATCGATCAGAACATTCATATGCTCCAATTTCTCGATGCGACAACATCTTCAGACTGTAACTGTATAATTTCTTGATTAGACTCTTTTCATGTGAAATGTCCTCCCACATTTCCTTCAGTTTTGTCTTTTCTTTTTTTGTGATGTAAGACGTCACATATCGAGCCACAGCAATAGAGTTGTCAGCAACGAATTGAATATCCATGTTGGCATTCCACATGGACAAAATCACTGGGTGTAGTCGTTGATGTACTTGGACTCTTCGTTTCTTTTTAAATTGTATGTATTTTTTGGTGATTTCCTCGTCACAGTATGTCGCAGAGAAGACATCAAATTATTTACTCTTCCTTTAGAAATCACTGGTCGTGGAAAGCTGAAACGACATTTTGTGTAGAACTTGTCCTTGTGTCTGAATTTTCGACGACAGTACTTTCCACAACGATGGGATTGAAAGCGTAAAACTTGTTGCCTTCAACTGTATTCTTCGGTAGTTCTCGGAACAGCACATGTTGAATACTCTTCAATGAAGCTCATCACTGTCTCATCCGAATCGGTTCCAAATTTGGGTGCAACTTTAATTCACAACAACATATGTATATGAGGAGCACCTCTCGCTTGATACTCCTTTCTCCAAAAGAAATCCAAAACCTCTCCAAGGGGAGGATTTTTTTTGTTGGTAATAAAAGACATCATAGCTTTCAATCTATGATTGAAATATCTGCACACATTCACTGGATCCAAAGAACACAGTTCTCCAGCAGTTTTGAATTCTATATTTTGAATATTTGCATTTGCCTCTCGTAGAAATTGAAGTAAGTCGTCCCATGCATACTCAGTACAGCTAAGAGTGAGGAACCATGTAGGAGTTCCTAAGTTTCTTAGCATACATTTCAATTCCCCATGACGACGGAACCAATACTCATTTGTACCACGCTGACATGCCATGAGATTGAATAAATGAGATTCCAAAATATTATCTTGGAGATTCACTTCCTCCATAAAGTCCCTCGCCGAAACATTGTGCTCCACTTTTCAGTATATGGTTTACTGCATAAGAAAGCCCAGACAAGTCACTTTCATACGGTAGATTAAACAAATAGGGAATGCATTGACGAAACCTTGGATCTTCATCATATAATCTTACAGTTCGATATTCAGATACAGGAATTTGAAGTGGTCGATCGTCATATCGTCCACCTCGACCTGTTGGAAATAGCTGTGGAAAACAACGAGCTTCCAAACTTTCTTCCCATACACTAATGGGACTTCCTTTTGCTGCTTTCATTTGAAACAATTCAATTGCATTCCCCATTACTTCTTTGGAATGCAAAGGATGAACAGTATAATGTTCATATATTTCTTCACTTGTAGACACATCAACTTTTTCAATTTGGCCGCCTGAACAATCACTGTCTTCATCTGCAGCTGTTTCCTCTGCTGCAACACATACATCTTTGTAATATTCATTGTTTTTCACTAAATACAACGTTGCCTTTTTGACTTTCCTTACATCCACTAAATCTTGCCAGATTTTCTAACTCTTTGTCGGAACCCCATTAACTAGAATAACTAAAGGTTCCTCTTCTACTTTTTCTATACCAATTGTATCAATATTTTTTTTTAAATCTAGAGGCAAATAAACAACTCTTCCCTTTAATCCTCTCTGCAAATCTGTAGGAGGCAATTTCCCTATCTTAGGCTCCATGCGAACAATTGCCTGAAAAGGATGGACACATTGAATCAAAATAGACTCCTATGTATTTAAATCCATCAATTCACGGGGAATGTCTATCAACTCCAGATTATTATGAACAGCTCTAGCAGGCATTCTGTTTTGATTTAATTTATCATAACAATATTTACAAATACGCTGATCAGAACTCAAATCAAAACAATTCTCCACCCACAAATAAGTTGCAAAATCCTTCCACTCATAATTATTTACCTTTTCACTTTTTACGTATAAATCAACTAATCTAGTTTGATGCTTATAATGACTTTGTCGACAACACACACAAGTAAAATTCGGCCTTTCACTTGATTTCACCTTAAACCTGGTAATTTCCTGCTCAAACTTTTCTGTACTTGAAATCTGTACATTGTCTTCCACATTACCTTGAATTGCTGTGTCAGTTTCTACACTGTCCTCTTTTTCACCAAAATAACAAATCTCAAATTCTTCACAAACCTTCTTCACATCTAATTCAGTTCCATGCAAAAGAGCACTGTTTGATTGTTTAAGCTTAAGTGCTGGACTTTTTGCATAATACAACATTCTCACTAATTTCCTCATTTTGGTATGATGCACTGCTAACATCCTAAAATGATGAAAAACACTCTGACAGACTTTTCGAGAAAGACAAGCCAGTGAAAGCCCTTGCAAACCTGTGTTTTCTCTCACTCTGCAAGGATCTAAGTCTTGCAACAACTTCACTTTCTGCTTTAGACTTTTCTTACTATATGTACGTAAGAAATTACAAAACAAATCAATTGATTCCTGTCACACACTACAAATACGACTACACTTCCAAGTGTACACTGGACCTTTAGTACGTCTCCCTAAAACTTCATCAGTTAACACCTCTTCTGGTTCTCTGGGCACAAGTTTCTCTTTTTCAATCGGACAACCGTCTTTCACTTCATGCGCTCGACCACTGGTGTTAACTGCATGCACTAAATCATTCTCCTGAAAGTAACTCTCCTCATTAAAAAATGGCTCACAACTTGAACTGTGCATCAATTCTCCTGAAAAAACTTTACAAAAATTAGTCCGATTAATTACTCTTTTCCATCTACTGTTTGATTTGAAAACATCAATTGTCTTGTTAAGTGTCCTAATTCTATTAATTATTAAAATAAATAATTTTTTCTTAACTTCAAAAGCCTGATCAACAATCTTCTCTACACTTTTCTTTTTCTTATAAAAAGCAGCTCTTAGTTTACCTTTCTTATTGCTTTTTAACAAATTTAAAACCACCCTATTGCGAAACATTTGTTTACGAATGTCTCTAAACTGATTCTGCCTTCTATTCCTATAAATATTATTCTCTCCTGCTCCAGTTGTAGGATTCTTTGAGGGTCTCTCCTTCCTTTTCAAATTTACTCTCTCATTCTCTTTTTCTACATGCTGTCCAACATTTTTTTTTGATCTACATATGTTCCGTAAGAAAGACTTACAGCCTGATTCATGTACGGGCCGTTTTGCGTGTCCCTAATAGCGATTAATAGCGACTCGCTATTGAGGAAACGCAAAACGGCATTCATGTACTTTTCGGGGAAAAAATAGCGACTCGCACGCGGGCGCTAAAGCCGTTAGCGACCTACAAAAAACGCAGAAAAAACGCTATTTCCGGCTACCTGCGATCGGGATTGCGACTCGCAATCCCGATCGCACGGGATTGCGACTCGCAATCCCGTGCGATCGGGAATGCGAGTCGCATTCTCGCGGGATCTGGAAAACGGGAAGACGCATTCCGAGCACCGTGATGACATCACAACCAGGAAGCAGCCAAATCCCACCCCCAAACACCACAGCGACGCTATCCTTCGAGTGTTCACGACGGTAAGCTGACGCTAAACCTCCGTTAGCGACTCCCGAACCGGCCGAAATAGCGACCGCCATGTCTGACGAACCTGTCCCTGGCCCCAGCAACAGCGCTGGCCGCAAGCGCAAACTCAAGTTCTCCGAGCAGGAGCTGGAGAACCTGATTGAAGGGGTTGGTTGCCAACCACGACCAGCTATTTGGTGCCAACTCCAGGAGGGTCCCAGAGCAGGAGAAGCGGAGGATCTGGGTGGGGATAGCCTCCAGCGTCAACTCTGTGGGCGTTGCGGACAGGTCGTTGGAGGAGCTGAAAAAGCGCTGGTACGACCTCCGAGGGCGTGCCAAGGAGAGGGTGGCGGAGCGCCTTGGTGAGGCATCAGGCACTGGAGGTGGTGGACCGACTGTCCCACCCAACACACCCCTGGAGGACCAGGTTGAGGACACCTTGGAGAGGGAGGCGTGTGTTGGCGTGACCCCTCTGGACTCCTCCCGCCCCACCCAAGACACCCAAGGTAAGTGGCATGCGACTGCGACCCTGTCCCCTATGACCGTCCCTGACCAAATAGGCTCACTCATTGGCCCTTAGTCATGCCTATGTTGTGCATCAGGAAATGCCCTGAAGCATTGTGGGAGACGTAGTATGTCCACAATGTAGTAGTACCACAATGCGGCCAGAAAGGTTCCAAAGTGCGCAAATCCACAGCCATCCAGGGAATGACACCCAGCATGCATGTAACATCTGCACGTCTGACAGTCACATGCACCTAATGAGTATCCACTTACCCTCACAGGTGCCGATGATAGCAGTGACAGCGAGAGGCTGCTGATTGATGAGGAGGCCCAGGAGGAGGAATCCCTACCCGATACCCAGCCACCAGCCCCTGCCGCTGCGCCAACACCAGCAGCCAGGCCCCCCACCTTACCTGCTGCTACATCTGCAGGCCCACCGGCTGCCAAGGCCAGGCCCCCCACCGTACCTGCTGCTACATCTGCAGGCCCACCGGCTGCCAAGGCCAGGCCCCCCACCTTACCTGCTGCTACATCTGCAGGCCCACCGGCTGCCAAGGCCAGGGCCCCCACCTTACCTGCTGCTACATCTGCAGGCCCACCGGCTGCCAAGGCCAGGGCCCCCACCTTACCTGCTGCTACATCTGCAGGCCCACCGGCTGCCAGAGCCAGGCACCCCACCAATGTGGCTCCAGTGCCTGCCGCACCTGCAACACCAGCTGCTACACCACCTGCAGCTCGTCCAACCAGATCTGGGCCAGCCACATCCGCAACACAGCGGCCGCACAGCAGGAGGGGCAATGGGCATCTCCATGCCTGCATGAGCGTGGAGCGGCGCATGCTCCGAATACACCAGAGCCAGTCGCAGCAGCAAGGAGCCATCCAGCTCCAGCTGCATAAGATTGGCCGCAATGTGGCGGGAGTCGGCGAGCGGATGGACCGCATGACGGCGGCCATGGACCGCATGACGGCGGCAATGGAGGACAATACTGCAGCGCTCGTGAAGCACCGCAGTGTTGCAAGCAGGCGCCACCACCAACTGTTGAGCCGGCTGTCGACCTATAGTCGGTCAAATTATGTGGCAGCAAATGCCACCACCCAGCTATCGCGGCGCTCTTTGACCCAGCAGCACCAACTGGTCCAGTGCTGCGAGGACATTACCCGGGTGCTGGAGCACTTGACCACCGCCGTTACCGCACTGCATACACCTGTGCTACCGGCCATTGTAGGGGGAGACGATGCGAGTGAGGGTGCCTCCAGTGTGAGCAGCCACTCTGCCACGCAGGTCCCCCCACCTAGGCGCAGCACCAGGGCTACGCCTGGTACAGCTGCCCAGGATGAGGAAGAGCCTCACAGGCGCCTGGGAATTACGCGCCGGAGGCGCCAATGACATTGTGTGAGGGACACAGGCGCAGGCTGACGCTAAGCCTGCCATGAACCTTCACATGCAGTATGCAGGAATACTGTATTTTGTAAATAGTTGTTACCATGACCCTTTTTTCTTGTGAATCAAACAAATACATTTATTTTGCTGCACACATTCGCCTTGTGTAATCATTACATTTTGCATGCAATTGTGATATGTGGGGTGGGGGAAGGGGGTGGGCTAGAAATTGTTAGCTGTGATGTGGTTGCGACGTCTGTGGCCTTCAGCTGGGTTCTCCCCGCGTGCATGGTGCGCATGTGCTGGTGGCCGGTCGTCCCCCTCAGATTCACTGCCTGAGATGTCAACTGGTATCCGGCGCTTGGTTGCAATGTTATGAAGCATTGCACAGACAGCCACAATGCGGCAGCACGCTGCAGGACTGTAATACATGGCCCCACCTGTCTTGTGCAGTATACGGAACCTGCTCTTGAGCATGCCAAATGTCCTTTCAATACAGTTCCTTGTCCGGATGTGCGCAACATTGTAGCGCCGTTGCTGAGGTGTGGCAGGGTTGAGGTAAGGGGTCAGGAGGTATTCCCGTAGGGCGTAGCCACTGTCACCTGAATGAGAGGAGCAGATGTTGATTGCCTGTGCAGCGCAGTTACTTTATAGCAATGTGACATTGTCGACAAAGTGTACTTACCAAGTAGGTGTCCTTCCCCAAACTCTCCCCTGATCAGTCGTGTGTGGAGTCCGCTGTGCCTGAAGATAAAGGAGTCATGGGTACTCCCTGGGTACTGGGCCACAATGTCAGTGATGATGGTCTTGGCATTGCAGACCATCTGTATGTTGAGGGAGTGGTAGGACTTCCTGTTGCGGTACATATACTCCGTGCCAGCTGGTGGGCAGATGGCGACGTGGGTACAGTCTATGCAGCCGAGGACATGGAGAAAATGGGCGACATTATAAAATTGTAGTTTTGTCAGGTCCAATTCCTGTTGGCTCGTGGGAAATGTGATGTGCCGGTGGAGCTGGCTGAGCATGGCGTCAACAAAAGTGTGGAGGCAGCGTGACATGGTGGGCTGGGATATCCCCCCAGCAGCGGCTACTATGCCCTGGAAACTGCCGGAGGCCAGGAGGTGCAGGCTGCACAATACCTGCACATGTGTGGGCACAGAATTGTTTCGCCTTGTTGGGTGCTGCATGATGGGGTCGAGTTCTTGTATCAGCCAGGTGATCATTTCCCCATTCAGCCTGTATTTTGCATAAATCTGTTCTCTGGTTTGGCCCAGCAAGGTGACCCGCAGCCGGTAAATCCTTGCCTGCCTCATGCGTCTCCTCCGTGCTGCTCGCTGTAGCCTTCGCCGCCTCACCACCATGTACATCCCAGGCATTGTGGAACGCCTAATGCTGCTGCTGAATGTCCTTATGTGTGATTGGTCAGGCCTGGACCTGTTGGTGATTGGCCAACAGTTTTTCAAATTTTACTTAATCATGGCTTTTATGGTTACCACCTGCTTTGAGTTGTCCTTAAATTGCGCAGCGCAAACATGCGATTTAGCGCTTTTTCGCTAATGTATTTCTTTCATGAATGCCGATTGAGACAATATTGCGTTTCGCTATTCATTTCGCAGATTCCGTGGTTGGTCGCTATTTCCGTATCACTAATGCTCGACTTCCCGGAGTCTGCGACTATTACAGCGTAATCGCTATTCCAATCGCTATTATTTTTTTGCGATTTCGCTATTTCGTACTTGAATGCCGATTCCGTGTTTTGCACCCGCAATTGCGTTTTCGCAGCCATTGCGGGCGCTATTTCGCTTCATGAATCAGGCTGTTAGTTGTCTTACCAGGAGCTTTGTTCCTGTTTTTTGAAGTATTTGTTGTTGAAGAGCGCTGTAATTCCGTTGCTGTTTTTGTTTGTAACCGTATTTCATTTTTCCTTCTTCTTTGCCTTGAGGGCATCTTTCCTTACTCTTGAAATCTTGATTTCAATCTGTGTTAAAGAAAAAAATAGCACATTATAGACCACTATTTTCAAACAACAAAGCAATGACAAAAAGCAAACGGTCTATTCAGGGTTACAGATCAAGTGAGGATTCTCCAAGGGTGCAGAAGAGGTGAGACCTGTATTGAAGAGTGTAGTGGAAGACAGGTATGTCCACAGGTACAAAGAAAGTGAGACCTGTGTCTAAGAGTGCAGTAGGAGATAAGCTCCATGAAGTCTAGTCCACTGCACTCTTACACACAGGCTTCACCAACTATGTTCTCCAGGAAAGGCCTCTCTCCCACTACAGTCTTGAACACAGGCCTCACCTCGTCTGTCCCTCTGGACATGCCTCACCTCATCTACACAATCTACTTCCTAATCTAAGGTAACACAGGTGACATTCTTGTGAAAAGATGAAATATATGTATTTAATCACGCAGACACTATTTATTCCTTCTCAAAAAACTAAAAGTCATTGTTTTCCTCCAAAATCGTTTTTTAAATAACATTTTAGACACACAGTGCAGGTCCTATGTACAACCATTCAGTGTCCATGACTACAGTGGAGAGGACTAAGCTCCTCTCACCCTTGGACAAGCCTTACCTCATCTCTGTCCTCTGAACAGGCCTCAATGTATTGAGTATAATTGATAGTAAGTAGGTGCAGATGAGGTGACGCAGGTCCAAGGGTGTAAATAAGCTGAGGCCTGTGTAAGCATGCCAATTAGTTGAAGTCTATTCAGGGTTGCAGATGAGGTAAGGATTGTCTAGGGGTGCACAAGAGGTATGGCCTCTATTGAAGAGTGTAGTAGAAGAGAGGTCTGTCCACGGGTGCAAAGAACTTGAGACCTGTGTCTAAAAGTGCAGTGGGGGATAGGCTTCATGAAGCCTAGTCTACTGTACTCTTAGACACAGGTCTCACCACCTACGCTCTCCAAGAAAAGCCTCTCTCCCACTACAGTCTTGAACACAGGCCTCACCTCCTCTGTCCCTCTGGACATGCCTCACCTCATCTGCACAATCTACTTCCTAATGTGAGGTAACACAGGTGACATGATTGTGAAAAGGTCAATTTTTTTTATGTAATCATGCACACACTATTTATTCTTTCCCAAAAATGTAAAATACATTAATTTGCCCCAAAAATGTTTCAGTAGTGCAATGAAAAGCTTATACATATGACCTTTTCTCTGTTTTTCAAATTTTATTCTAAAAAAAGATTATGAGGCCTAAGCAAGAGTGCAGATGTGATGAAGCCTGTCCAGGGGAGCACAAAAGGTGAGGCTTGTGTCTAAGAGTGCAGTGGACAGGACTAAACTGGAGTAGTGTGCAAAAAAAAGTTGAGCCTCATTTATAAAGCCCTGCATCAGTTTTCCACTGCTGATGCGTCACTTTTTGTGACGCATCGGCGGCATAAAACATGTGCCTTGTTGCGCCATATTTAAAAAGTGACGCATGTAGGTAGATGCGTCACTTTTTAAACCTCTGCGCCACATTATACCTCTGTCAGGTGTAATGTACACAGAGGGGTCATTTCTCCGCAGAAAGCCTCGTAATAGTGACGCAGTGAAATCTATCAGATTTCACTGCGTCACTTTTAAGACACTGTTACGTCAAAATCTTGCGCCTGCCTCACAGCAGACATAAGACTGAGGCAAACGCTTTCACATGGAGCTTTCCCCATGTGATAGGATGCATTGCTGGAGTACAAGCATTCCATTTCAGTACTGAAAACTCACTATTTTACAAAATACATTTACCAAAAAAATGACACAAACCAACAGCAAAGAAGCTCAGTGTGCTTCCTAATCTGAGGTAACACAGGTGACATGATTGTGAAAAGTTCAAATTTTTTTATGTAATCCTGCACACACTATTTATTCTTTCTCAAAAATGTAAAACTCATTGATTTGCCACAAAAAGGTTTTAGTAGTGTAATGAAAAGCTTATACATATGACCTTATCTCTGTTTTTCAAATGTTATTCTAAAAAAAGATTATTAGGCCTAAGCAGGAGTGCAGATGTGATGAAGCCTGTCCAGGGGAGCACAAAAGGTGAGGCTTGTGTCCAAGAGTGCAGTGGACAAGACTAAACTGGAGTAGTGTGCAAAAAAATAGATGAGCCTCATTTATAAATCCCTGCGTCAGTTTTGCGCTACTGTTGCGTCTCTTTTTGTGACGCATCGGCGGCATAAAACATGTGCCTTGTTGCGCCATATTTAAAAAGTGACGCATGTAGGTAGATGCATCACTTTTTAAACCTCTGCGCCACATTATACCTCTTTCAGGTGTAATGTACACAGAGAAGTCATTTCTCCACAAAAAGCCTCGTAATAGTGACACAGTGAAATCTATGAGATTTCACTGCGTCACTTTTATGACACTTTTACGTCAAAATCTTGCGCCTGCCTTACAGCAGATATAAGACTGAGGCAAACGCCTTCACATGCAGCTTTCCCCATGTGAAAGGATGCATTGCTTGAGTACAAGCATTCCATTTCAGTACTGAAAACTCACTATTTTACAAAATACATTTCCTCTCTCTTGCAAACAATCCTACCAAGTATTACCAAAAAAATAACACAAACCAACAGCAAAGAAGCTCAGTGTGCTTCCTAATCTGAAGTAACACAGGTAACATGATTGTGAAAAGTTCAATTTTTTTTATGTAATCATGCACACACTATTTTTTCTTTCTCAAAAATGTAAAAGCTATTAATTTGCCCCAAAATCGATTTTCAATAACATTTTAGAAACACAGTGCAGGTCCTATGTACAATCATTCCATTTCAGTACTGAAAAGTCACTATTTTACAAAATACATTTCCTATCTCTTGCAAACATTCCTACCAAGCCTTACCCAAAAAATGAAACAAACCAACAGCAAAGAAACTCAGTCTGCTTCCCAATCTGAGGTAAAACAGGTAACATGTTTGTAAAAGAATCAAATATTTTTATATAATTATGCACACATTATTTATTCCTTCTTTAAAATGTTAAAGCCATGGATTTGCAATAAAATCGTTTTTCAATTACCATTTTAGGAACAGAACACAGGTCCTATGTACAAGCATTCATTTTCACTACTGAAAGCCATTAATTTGCCCTAAAATCGTTTTTTATTTAATATTTTATGAACAGAGCACAGATCCTATTTACAAGCATTCATTTTCACTACTAAAACCCATTGTTTTGCACTAAAATCGTTTTTCAATTAACATTTTAGAAACACAGCACAGATCCTATATACAAGCATTCATTTTCACTACTGAAACCCATTGATTTGCACTAAAATTGTTTTTCAATTACCATTTTAGGAACAGAACACAGGTCCTATGTACATGCATTCATTTTCAATACTGAAACCCATTCATTTACCCTAACATTGATTTTTAAAATAACATTTTAGATACAGAGTGCAAGTCCTATGTACAACCATTCAACTTCACTACTGAAACATCACTATTTCACAAAATACAAATCCTCTATTTTACAAATATAGAAACCATGCATTTTCAAAAAGCATCACACAAACCAACAGCAAAGAAAATCAATGTGCTTCTTAATCTGAACTCTCTATCTAAATGAATCATAACTCACCTTTACAAATGCTTTAGGAGATTCAGAACAGTGTCAGATACACACACCAATATTTCTTTAGCAGAGCAAAAGGTATGGTCTCCAGGCACTGCAACCATTAATGGCACAGAAAACCTCTAATTCTACACACATATTCCTCATGGTAACCAATCAAAACTCTTCCCTCTCTATTTTCAAATCAACACCCTTCCCCCCCTCAGCCCTTTCTACCTGTTACCATAGCAACTCCCTCCTCACTGAGCTCCCAGGGTTAAAAGTTTATTCTACAATGTTGCAAATCAAATCAGCAAGCATGTTTGACCTCTCAATACACCAGCTTATCCACTGCAATCTTTCTTTAAATGACTTTTTCTTAACCATTCAAATTGCTTCTTTCACAGAACAGAACCATGCACCCTAACTTTCATTTTTCAACTATCTGAAGCCACCAATCATTGCTTGTGATTCAAGAGCACTGAAACTCCACAGTTTTTTTTGCAAACTCCTACTGTTCCAACTGCCATTTCATTCCTACACTTCATCTGACAGCACCAGAACCTCCTCTCACCATGTACTCTGTCTGGATTATTGGACATAGCTACATTCACTGGGCTCAAAGGTATGCAGCTATCAGAAATTTTCACAACCTTGATTTACCAAATGTGCACATAAAATGGATTGGCCAAAGAGGATTGAGATGTCATCAATTGATACCATTGGTGAAAACCTTTCACCATTTGCCACACCCTGACCTTATTATTTTGCACTGTGGTGGAAATGACCTAGGCACTTTGACTGGGGTAGGTCTGGAAATGGTTTTAAAGGACACCTTTGGGCAATTGATGACACTTTTTCCATAAACTGCCTTGGTATATTCCAATATATGTCGAAGACAGAAATGGAAGTGGTCCAACCAATTTTGTCCACAGATTGAGAAAGCAAGGAAACATGTGAATAAATCTGTTTCTGCTTACATGAGAGACTATGGAATGGGTTCAATATACAACAACAACTTGCGTTACAACATGCAAGATATCTACAGAGCAGATGGTGTGCACTTCTCAGATATGGGGAATAGAATATTCCTCCTGAATTTAAGACTGTGCATTGGTGCCTACTTGTAGGTACCTAAATCAGCCCCAGAACCCAAAAACTCTTTTCAGGGCTACCCTACCTCTGATCACTCTAAATGATTTTCTTTTTCTAACTTTTTTCACTATTTTTCACCAAAGTACGCTCCCCGGTACACTTCCCGGTGCGCGTACCGGGCGCTCCCCCCGCGAATTGTTTTTTTTTTCTCGCCTATATGGGCCTCCTAAGACCCCCTCAGAAAACCTAGAGGGTCAGGGAGTGCCTACCATGCCCCCTTATACCCATTCCCAATGTTGTTTGTCCTTCATTTTCTGTCTCAAATCTACCGAAACACAAGATGGAGGACTCCCGTAGCGCTGCCGGTACGCGTACCGGGGCGTGCACCGGGAAGCGCTCCCTAAAAATGTTAAAAGTTAATTTACATAAAAACCACTGGAGACACTTTCACCAAATATAGAATAGGCCATACTACATACCAGTCCCTACCATTTTCCCAAATGTGGTGGAATTCCATTGAGCCATTTGGCCTGTAGCCCTCTCTAATTATCCTGAGGTGAATTACTTGACAAAAACACATCTGAAGTGTTAGAATTTACAACCAATTAAAATGTTACTTTCATTTTCTACTATTATTTCATGACATTTGATTGGTTATGTACATGAATATATATAAAGAAAGAGAGGGAAACACAGCCATTTTGAATACTACTTCCTAAAGTACATTTCAAAAGGATTTTCACTGAGAACTTAAACTTCTTTTTCAAAGGTAAGATGTTATTTTGAAAACTGAAGTATGTTGTGCACTTAAAGTTAATTTGGAAAACATTTTCTGATAGTTATATACTATCCCTCTGTAATAGTTATAGATTGAGATAGGCTTCTCTGTTATAGTTATGGATGGAGTTAGGCTTGTCTTGTATAATTATGAATTTACTTAGGCTTTATGATATACACTTTTTTATATTTCTACTTCCAGCCTGATACCATACACTGCCCAAAGATAACTTCACTGTTAAAAAATCAAAACTACCTCTCTGAACTTAAACCCAACAGTGCCCTATCTCTACTGATATATTTATTTTTTATGCAAATTACAGCAAGAAAATGGAAGGAGAGCAGAATATTTCCTTCAAAATTGTTCTGGAGAACAACGCTGAAAAAGTTATTGAAGACAATGATGACTTAAATTTCATGGATGAATCACGGGACTATGAATTAGTTCAATGTGTAGAAGCAGTAGATTCACTGATTGAAAATGAGGACATTTCCGACAATGTGTTGTTAGAAGTTATGTTAAATTTGGAAAAAGAATCAGAAAAATAAATTTATATTTAATAACCAAAAATTGTTCAAGAAATTATTATCCTGAAATAGGAAAATAATAATTTAAAGTGATTAGAGGTAGGGTAGCTCTAAATAGAGTTGTTGTGTTGTTTGGGTGTTTTAAGTACCAACATGTAGGTACCAATGCTGAGTCTTAAATTTAATGTACACCGTTTCCTCTGCAGATATCTTGCATGTTGTTACAGAAGTTATTGTGGTATATGGAATCCATATTATAGTCTGTCAGGAAAGCAGAAAGAACATGGAGGCAGGAGATGAAAACGAGATGTCAAATACACATTGGAGATAATATAGTGGGAGAAAGGAAGTAACTATGAGCAAAATTACTATGTAACATAAAAAAGTTGCACAGTATACTATAAGTCTGAATTTACATTATAATCAATTTGGTACTAGTTTATGAATTACATATAAAAATGAATAATTTCTTGAACAATTTTTGGTTATTAAATATAAATTTATTTTTCTGATTCTTTTTCCAAATTTAACAGAACTTCTAACAACACATTGTCGGAAATGTCCTCATTTTCAATCAGCGAATCTACTGCTTCTACACATTGAACTAATTCATAGTCCCGTGATTCATCCATGAAATTTTAAGTCATCATTGTCTTCAATAATTTTTTCAGCGTTGTTCTCCAGAACAATTTTGAAGGAAATATTCTGTTCTCCTTCCATTTTCTTGCTGTAATTTGCATAAAAAATAAATATATCAGTAGAGATAGGGCACTGTTGGGTTTAAGTTCAGACAGGTAGTTTTGATTTTTTAACAGTGAAGTTATCTTTGGGCAGTGTATGGTATCAGGCTGGAAGTAGAAATATAAAAAAGTGTATATCATAAAGCCTAAGTAAATTCATAATTATACAAGACAAGCCTAACTCCATCCATAACTATAACAGAGAAGCCTATCTCAATCTATAACTATTACAGAGGGATAGTATATAACTATCAGAAAATGTTTTCCAAATTAACTTAAAGTGCACAACATACTTCAGTTTTCAAAATAGCATCTTACCTTTGAAAAAGAAGTTTAAGTTCTCAGTGAAAGTCCTTTTGAAATATACTTTAGGAAGTAGCATCCAAAATGGCTGTGTTTCCCTCTCTTTCTTTATATATATTCATGTACATAACCAATAAATGTCATGAAATAATAGTAGAAAATGAAAGTAACATTTTAATTGGTTGTAAATTCTAACACTTCAGATGTGTTTTTGTCGAGTAATTCACCTCAGGATATTTAGAGAGGGCTACAGGCCAAATGGCTCAATGGAATTCCACCACATTTGGGAAAATGGTAGGGACTGGTATTTAGTATGGCCTATTCTATATTTGGTGAAAGTGTCTCCAGTGGTTTTTATGTAAATTAACTTTTAAAATTTTTAGGGAGCACTTCCCGGTGCGCGCCCCTGTACGCGTACCGGCAGCGCTACGGGAGTCCTCCATCTTGTGTTTCGGTAGATTTGAGACAGAAAATGGAGGACAAACAACATTGGGAATGGGTATAAGGGGGCATGGTAGGCACTCCCCGACCCTCTAGGTTTTCTGAGGGGGTCTTAGGAGGCCCATATAGGCGGGAAAAAAAAGAATTAATTTTTTTATTTTTCGCGGGGGGAGCGCCCGGTACGCGCACCGGGAAGCATACCGGGAGCGTACTTTGGTGAAAAATAGTGAAAAAAGTTAGAAAAAGAAAATCATTTAGAGTGATCAGAGGTAGGGTAGCCCTGAAAAGAGCTTTTGGGTTCTGGGGCTGATTTAGGTACCTACAAGTAGGTACCAATGCACAGTCTTAAATTCAGGAGGAATATTCTATTCCCCTCATCTGAGAACTGCACACCATCTGCTCTCTAGATATCTTGCATGTTGTAACGCAAGTTGTTGTTGTATATTGAATCCATTCCATAGTCTCTCATGTAAGCAGAAACAGATTTATTCACATGCTTCCTTGCTTTCTCAATCTGTGGACAAAATTGGTTGGACCACTTCCATTTCTGTCTTTGACATATATTGGAATATACCAAGGCAGTTTGTGGAAAAAGTGTCATCAATTTCCCAAAGGTGTCCTTTAAAACCATTTCCAGACCTACCCCAGTCAAAGTGCCTAGGTCATTTCCACCACAGTGCAAAATTATAAGGTCAGGGTGTGGCAGATGGTGAAAGGTTTTCACCAATGGTATCAATTGATGACATCTCAATCCTCTTTGGCCAATCCATTTTATGTGCACATTTGGTAAATCAAGGTTGTGAAAATTTCTGATAGCTGCATACCTTTGATCCCAGTGAATGTAGCTATGTCCAATAATCCAGACAGAGTACATGGTGAGAGGAGGTTCTGGTGCAGTCAGATGAAGTGTAGGAATGACATGGCAGTTGGAACAGTAGGAGTTTGCAACAAAAAAAACTGTGGAGTTTCAGTGCTCTTGAATCACAAGCAATGATTGGTGGCTTCATATAGTTGAAAAATGAAAGTTAGGGTGCATGGTTCTGTTCTGTGAAAGAAGCAATTTGAATGGTTAAGAAAAAGTCATTTAAAGAATGATTGCAGTGGATAAGCTGGTGTATTGAGAGGTCAAACATGCTTGCTGATTTGATTTGCAACATTGTAGAATAAACTTTTAACCCTGGGAGCTCAGTGAGGAGGGAGTTGCTATGGTAACAGGTAGAAAGGGCTGAGGGGGGAACGGTGTTGATTTGAAAATAGAGAGGGAAGAGTTTTGATTGGTTACCATGAGGAATATGTGTGTAGAATTAGAGGTTTTCTGTGCCATTAATCGTTGCAGTGCCTGGAGAACATACCTTTTGCTCTGCTAAAGAAATATTGGTGTGTGTATCTGACACTGTTCTGAATCTCCTAAAGCATTTGTAAAGGTGAGTTATGATTCATTTAGATAGAGAGTTCAGATTAAGAAGCACATTGATTTTCTTTGCTGTTGGTTTGTGTGATGCTTTTTGAAAATGTATGGTTTCTATATTTGTAAAATAGAGGATTTGTATTTTGTGAAATAGTGATGTTTCAGTAGTGAAGTTGAATGGTTGTACATAGGACTTGCACTCTGTATCTAACATGTTATTTTAAAAATCAATTTTAGGGTAAATGAATGAGTTTCAGTAGTGAAAATGAATGCATGTACATAGGACCTGTGTTCTGTTCCTAAAATGGTAATTGAAAAACTATTTTAGTGCAAATCAATGGGTTACAGTAGTGAAAATGAATGCTTGTATATAGGATCTGTGCTGTGTTTCTAAAATGTTAATTGAAAAACAATTTTAGTGCAAAACAATGGGTTTTAGTAGTGAAAATGAATGCTTGTAAATAGGATCTGTGCTCTGTTCATAAAATATGAAATAAAAAACGATTGTAGGGCAAATTAATGGCTTTCAGTAGTGAAAATGAATGCTTGTACATAGGACCTGTGTTCTGTTCCTAAAATGGTAATTGAAAAACGATTTTAGTGCAAATCCATGGCTTTAACATTTTTAAGAAGGAATAAATAGTGTGTGCATAATTATATAAAAATATTTGATTCTTTTACAAACATGTTACCTGTTTTACTTCAGATTGGGAAGCAGACTGAGTTTCTTTGCTGTTGGTTTGTTTCATTTTTTGGGTAAGGCTTGGTAGGAATGTTTGCAAGAGATAGGAAATGTATTTTGTAAAATAGTGACTTTTCATTACTGAAATGGAATGATTGTACATAGGACCTGCACTGTGTTTCTAAAATGTTATTGAAAAATCGATTTTGGGGCAAACTAATAGCTTTTACATTTTTGAGAAAGAATAAATAGTGTGTGCATGATTACATAAAAAAATTGAACTTTTCACAATCATGTCACCTGTGTTACTTCAGATTAGGAAGCACACTGAGCTTCTTTGCTGTTGGTTTGTGTTATTTTTTTGGTAATGCTTGGTAGGATTGTTTGCAAGAGAGAGGAAATGTATTGTGTAAAATAGTGAGTTTTCAGTACTGAAATGGAATGCTTGTACTCCAGAAATGCATCCTTTCACATGGGGAAAGCTGCATGTGAAAGCGTTTGCCTCAGTCTTATATCTGCTGTAAGGCAGGCGCAAGATTTTGACGTAAAAGTGTCATAAAAGTGACGCAGTGAAATCTCATAGATTTCACTGTGTCACTATTACGAGGCTTTATGCGGAGAAATGACTTCTCTGTGTACATTACACCTGAAAGAGGTATAATGTGGTGCAGAGGTTTAAAAAGTGACGCATCTACCTACATGCGTCACTTTTTAAATATGGCGCAACAAGGCACATGTTTTATGCCGCCGATGCATCACAAAAAGTGACGCATCAGTAGCGCAAAACTGACGCAGGGCTTTATAAATGAGGCTCATCTATTTTTTTGCACACTACTCCAGTTTAGTCTTGTCCACTGCACTCTTGGACACAAGCCTCACCTTTTGTGCTCCCCAGGACAGGCTTCATCACATCTGCACTCCTGCTTAGGCCTAATAATCTTTTTTTAGAATAACATTTGAAAAACAGAGAAAAGGTCATATGTATAAGCTTTTCATTACACTACTAAAACATTTTTGTGGCAAATCAATGAGTTTTACATTTTTGAGAAAGAATAAATAGTGTGTGCAGGATTACATAAAAAAATTTGAACTTTTCACAATCATGTCATCTGTGTTACCTCAGATTAGGAAGCACACTGAGCTCAGATTTGGTAATGCTTGGTAGGATTGTTTGCAAATGAGAGGAAATGTATTTTGTAAAATAGTGAGTTTTCAGTACTGAAATGGAATGCTTGTACTCCAGCAATGCATCCTTTCACATGGGGAAAGCTCCATGTGAAAGCGTTTG
This sequence comes from Lissotriton helveticus, assembly GCF_964261635.1. NCBI lineage: Eukaryota > Metazoa > Chordata > Amphibia > Caudata > Salamandridae > Lissotriton > Lissotriton helveticus. Next base: position 408,111,282 of record NC_136059.1, read on the forward strand.
CCTCAGTCTTATGTCTGCTGTGAGGCAGGCGCAAGATTTTGACGTAACAGTGTCTTAAAAGTGATGCAGTGAAATCTGATAGATTTCACTGCGTCACTATTACGAGGCTTTCTGTGGAGAAATGACCCCTCTGTGTACATTACACCTGACAGAGGTATAATGTGGCACAGAGGTTTAAAAAGTGACGCATCTACCTACATGCGTCACTTTTTAAATATGGCGCAACAAGGCACATGTTTTATGCCGCCGATGCGTCACAAAAAGTGACGCATCAGCAGTGGAAAACTGATGCAGGGCTTTATAAATGAGGCTCATCTTTTTTTTGCACACTACTCCAGTTTAGTCCTGTCCACTGCACTCTTAGACACAAGCCTCACATGTTGTGCTCCCCTGGACAGGCTTTATCACATCTGCACTCTTGCTTAGGCCTCATAATCTTTTTTTAGAATAAAATTTGAAAAACAGAGAGAAGGTCATATGTATAAGCTTTTCATTGCACTACTGAAACATTTCTGAGGCAAATTAATGTCTTTTACATTTTTGAGAAAGAATAAATAGTGTGTGCATGATTACATAAAAAACATTTGACCTTTTCACAATCATGTCACCTGTGTTACCTCACATTAGGAAGTAGATTGTGCAGATGAGGTGAGGCATGTCCAAAGGGACAGAGGAGGTGAGGCCTGTGTTCAAGACTGCAGTGGGAGAGAGGCTTTTCTTGGAGAGCGTAGGTGGTGAGACCTGTGTCTAAGAGTGCAGTAGACTAGGCTTCATGAAGCCTATCCCCCACTGCACTCTTAGACACAGGTCTCAAGTTCTTTGCACCCGTGGACAGACCTCTCTTCTACTACACTCTTCAATAGAGGCCATACCTCTTGTGCACCCCTAGACAATCCTTACCTCATCTACAACCCTGAATAGACTTCAACTAATTGGCATGCTTAGACAGGCCTCAGCTTATTTACACCCTTGGACATGCGTCACCTCATCTGCACCTACTTACTATCAATTATACTCAATACATTGAGGCCTGTTCAGAGGACAGAGATGAGGTAAGTCTTGTCCAAGGGTGAGAGGAGCTTAGTCCTCTCCACTGTAGTCATGGACATTGAATGGTTGTACATAGGACCTGCACTGTGTGTCTAAAATGTTATTTAAAAAACGATTTTGGTGGAAAACAATGACTTTTAGTTTTTTGAGAAGGAATAAATAGTGTCTGCATGATTAAATACATATATTTCATCTTTTCACAATAATGTCACCTGTGTTACCTTAGATTAGGAAGTAGATTGTGTAGATGAGGTGAGGCATGTCAAGAGGGACAGACGAGGTGAGGCCTGTGTTCAAGACTGTAGTGGGAGAGAGGCCTTTCCTGGAGAACATAGGTGGTGAAGCCTGTGTGTAAGAGTGCAGTGGACTAGACTTCATGAAGCTTATCTCCTACTGCACTCTTAGACACAGGTCTCACTTTCTTTGTACCTGTGGACATACCTCTCTACTACACTCTTCAATACAGGTCTCACCTCTTCTGCACCCTTGGAGAATCCTCACTTGATCTGTAACCCTGAATAGACCGTTTGCTTTTTGTCATTGCTTTGTTGTTTGATAATAGTGGTCTATAATGTGCTGTTTCTTCTTTAACACAGATTGAAATCAAGATTTCAAGAGTAAGGAAAGATGCCCTCAAGGCAAAGAAGAAGGAAAAATGAAATACGGTTACAAACAAAAACAGCAACGGAATTACAGTACTCTTCAACAACAAATACTTCAAAAAACAGGAACAAAGCTCCTGGTAAGACAACTAAGTCTTTCTTACGGAACATATGTAGATCAAAAAAAAATGTTGGACAGCATGTAGAAAAAGAGAATGAGAGAGTAAATTTGAATAGGAAGGAGAGACCCTCAAAGAATCCTACAACTGGAGCAGGAGAGAATAATATGTATAGGAATAGAAGGCAGAATCAGTTTAGAGACATTCGTAAACGAATGTTTCGCAATAGGGTGGTTTTAAATTTGTTAAAAAACATTAGGAAAGGTAAACAAAGAGCTGCTTTTTATAACAAAAAGAAAAGTGTAGAGAAGATTGTTGATCAGGCTTTTGAAGTTAAGAAAAAAATATTTATTTTAATAATTAATAGAATTAGGACACTTAACAAGACAATTGATGTTTTCAAATCAAATAGTAGATGGAAAAGAGTAATTAATCGGACTAATTTTTGTAAAGTTTTTTCAGGAGAATGGATGCACAGATCAAGTTGTGTGCCATTTTTTAATGAGGAGAGTTACTTTCAGGAGAATGATTTAGTGCATGCAGTTGACACCAGTGGTCGAGCGTATGAAGTGAAAGACGGTTGTCCGATTGAAAAAGAGAAACTTGTGCCTAGAGAACCAGAAGAGATGTTAACTGATGAAGTTTTAGGGAGACGTACTAAGGGTCCAGTGTACACTTGGAAGTGTAGTCGTATTTGTAGTGTGCGACAGGAATCAATTGATTTGTTTTGTAATTTCTTACGTACATATAGTAAGAAAAGTCTAAAGCAGAAAGTGAAGTTGTTGCAAGACTTAGGGGCATATTATCAAAGGGGTTTATCTCCGCTTTTTTGGCTTTAAAAGCCAAGAAAGCGGAGATAAAATTATCTCCCTATTACCTAGCTTTCGCTAACACCAGTTAGCGACAGCTAGTAGGAGATAGCGACCATCTTGGGCCCCACTTTGCATGTCAGTGATATTTATCACTAATGATATGCAAAGTGGGCGCGCCAAGATGTTAGCGACTGGAAACAGTCGCTAACATCGCTATCTCCTATTACCAACTTTTGGAGATATTCGCGCTAAGCGCGAATATCTCCAAAAGCTAACACCTGCCCTGAGCAGTTCTTAGCCATGTTATCCAATGGGAGGTGGATAACATGGCTAAGAGCATTAGCTCGGTAATGCATGAATATCGCTGACTTTTCAGCGGTATTCATGCATTGCGGCCGTTTTTTATCGCATTTGCGATAAACCTTGGTAATACCAAGGTTTATCTGCGATAAAAATCGCCGCAGCTTAGCGGTAAAATTTTGTCTCTAACCAAGCAATAGCGATAATTATCGCTATTGCTTGGTAATATGCCCCTTAGATCCTTGCAGAGTGAGAGAAAACACAGGTTTGCAAGGGCGTTTACTGGCTTGTCTTTCTAGAAAAGTCTGTCAGAGTGTTTTTCATCATTTTAGGATGTTAGCAGTGCATCATACCAAAATGAGGAAATTGGTGAGAATGTTGTAATATGCAAAAAGTCCAGCACTTAAGCTTAAACAATTAAACAGTGCTCTTTTTTTATTTTTTATTTTAAATACCTTTATTATCAATAAAAGCCATAAAAATACAGACCTACAACCCCACAGGGCCGGTCAGTGATATCTCGCAACACAATTGAAAACAATACAAGGCCCAACATCCCCTAGACTCAGTTGCAATATTCACATGCCAAGTTACGGGGTTGGTGGCTATATGAGGATAAGCAAAAGGTATAATTTTTTATATTAAACAAACAACACAAAAACAAAGTCCGAGGTAAGAGTGTTATTGAAGTGACTGTCTCCACAAGCAGGGGGGGGGGAGAAGGCCAGCCGACGTGGCTGGCCTAAAGAAGGATAAATCCTAAGGGGGCGGAAAGAAGGGCCAAGAGTGGACAAACAAACTGTGTGGTGTATGATAGGAGCGTTCCGAATGCGAGGTCATGGAGACAAGGGGACAGTAACGGGATCTACGGAAGGGGGAGTGCAAATCTCTCCTCGATACACATTCCACTGACCCCACACCTTCCCCCATTTCCTAGGCCTACCACGGGCGATATATACAGTTTTCTCCCTAAACATACACCAATCCATGCACTCCATCCATGCCGATGACGAGGGTGCCCTCTGGGACCCCCACAGTTGGGCTATGTCCCGCTTGGCGATCATGTTACCAAGTCTGGCCCACAAAGTCTGTGACACACTGTAATCATTGGGCTCCCAGACGTTCAGAAGGCATCGCCTAGCCTCTGGCATTAAAGACACACCCGTCACCTCTTCCATGATGTCATGCACACTTTTCCAATAAGACACCACATCCGGACATTCCCATATAATATGGAGAAAAGTAGCAAGCATATCACAGCCACGTCTGCACAACCCATCCAATGAATAACCCATCTTCATCAGTCGTGGACCCGTGACATAGATGCGGTGTAATATCTTCAATTGCACAAGCCGTAGACGCGCCGGAATCGCCACTTCCTTAGGAGACGACACCGCAGTCTGCCAGTCCTCGTCATCCAGTTCAAGCCCATCCGCGGTCCAAATACTGCGGAGCTGCTCAAGAAGGTCAGAGCGATCGTTAATAAGCTTCTTATATATAAGAGAGATGGTACTATCAGGGAGGTATCCATCTAACACCCTATCTTCCAGGGGGGAAGATTCTGGGACAACGGCACCAGCCGGGAATACCGAAGCAAACGCATGGCGAATCTGGAGATAGCGGAAGTATTCCCTATCACTCAAACTATATTCCCGCTGGAGTTCGGCAAAAGTCTTGATCCTGTCCTTAATCAATAGGTCCCCCACTCGACTAATACCTATAAGGTCCCACTTGTCGAATCCCTTTGTCGCCCAGAGATTCCCCAGTCGTTCAGCCGAATAAAGCGGGGTTGCTCTAGTCAGCCTGTCTGTCCACCCCGTGGCAGCCGTCGCGCTAGTCCAAACTCGCACCGCGACTCCAGTGGGACCAGTGAGTGACTTCCTAGCCGCTTTAGAGTAAAGCGCCCTATTGTAGTCGCCACCCGGTAACTGCCATTTATCCATCTGGAATGCAGGATTGGAGATAGGGCCATACATAGCGTGGTTAATGGCACTTAACTGAGGCGCCCAGTAATAGCGCTTGATGTCGGGCAGTGCTATACCACCATCATACCAAGGCAGGGTCAGTTTCGATAACGCAATGCGAGGCCGCCCGCCCCATATCAATTGTCGTTGAAGGCCCTCAACCTCACGAAAATACCTAGCAGGGACCAGATCAAGCGTATTTTGAAGGGCATAAAGGAATCGGGGGAGAGACATCATCTTAAACAGGGCCGCCCTTCCCAACGGGGACAGTGGCAAGCCACACCAACCCGCGACGTCCGAACGCAGCCGACAAAGTGGAGGCAGTAAATTTCCCTCATACCGCACAACCGAGTCCAAGGAGATATAAATCCCCAGGTATTTGAAGCCGTCACGGACTACAGGTATCGGGCAGATACGGGGCAGCAAGGGCAGTTCTCCGGTGAGCGGGTAAATACAAGATTGGGTCCAATTAATGGACAGGCCGGAGTTTCTCCCGAAGGAGCGCAATACGTCAAACAACACTCCTAGAGATTTGCGAGGGGAAGTCAAGTACAGCAAGATATCATCCGCATATAATGAAACACGATCTTCATATCCCGGGGACCAACTAATGCCCTTAAGCGACGGTTCCCATCGAAGCCACGCCGCTAGGGGTTCAAGAGCCAGTGCGAAAAGCAAAGGTGACAGAGGACAGCCCTGTCGCGTACCTCTGCCAAGAACAAAGGGCTCCGAGGCCCTACCATTCACCACCACTTGAGCCAATGGTGTTCATAAAGGAGCCGAATCCACCCGATGAAACGTGGGCCAAAACCGAACTTTGTGAGAGCCGCCCATAAATATGGCCATTCTATTGTATCAAAGGCCATCGAGGCGTCCAAAGAAACCAAGATGGCCGGCTCTCGAAGTGACCCCGCCTGTGCCAGAACGCCATTAAGACGGCGAAGGTTGAGCGCCGTATTACGGTGGGGGATGAAGCCCGACTGGTCCGGATGTACTAAGTCGCTAATCACCGTAATTAGACGATTCGCCAATACTTTCGCCAGAACCTTAGGCTCCACATTCAAAAGCGAAATCGGTCTATACGACGAACACTGTTCACGGGGCTTCCCATCTTTAGGAATTACCACAATGGACGCCAACCTTTGATCCCGGGGAAGGAGTCCAAGATCTCGCGATTCCGAGAACATGTGGCGAAGATGCGGCGCCATCTTGTCCGGGCACAACTTATACAGCTCCACCGGAATACCATTCGGGCCAGTGGCCTTGCCCGAACGAAGGGAACGGATAGCAGTCGCAATTTCATCGACGGAAAAGTCCGCTTCCATAAGCTCATGGTCAGACTCCGAAAGACTATAAACAGTGCTCTTTTGCATGGAACTGAATTAGATGTGAAGAAGATTTGTGAAGAAATTGAGATTTGTTATTTTGGTGAAAAAGAGGACAGTGTAGAAATTGACACAGCAATTCAAGGTAATGTGGAAGACAATGTACAGATTTCAAGTACAGAAAAGTTTGAGCAGGAAATTACCAGGTTTAATGTGAAATCAAGTGAAAGGCCAAATTTTACTTGTGTGTGTTGTCGACAAAGTCATTATAAGCATCAAACTAGATTAGTTGATTTATACGTAAAAAGTGAAAAGGTAAATAATTATGAGTGAAAGGATTTTGCAACTTATTTGTGGGTGGAGAATTGTTTTGATTTGAGTTTTGATCAGCGTATTTGTAAATATTGTTATGATAAATTAAATCAAAACAGAATGCCTGCTAGAGCTGTTCATAATAATCTGGAGTTGGTAGACATTCCCCATGAATTGATGGATTTAAATACATATAAGTCTATTTTGATTCAATGTGTCCATCCTTTTCAGGCAATTGTTCGCATGGAGCCTAAGATAGGGAAATTGCCTCCTACAGATTTGCAGAGAGGATTAAAGGGAAGAGTTGTTTATTTGCCTCTAGATTTAAAAAAAAATATTGATACAATTGGTATAGAAAAAGTAGAAGAGGAACCTTTAGTTATTCTAGTTAATGTGGTTCCGACAAAGAGTAAGAAAATCTGGCAAGATTTAGTGGATGTTAGGAAAGTCAAAAAGGCAACGTTGTATTTAGTGAAAAACAATGAATATTACAAAGATGTATGTGTTGCAGCAGAGGAAACAGCTGCAGATGAAGACAGTGATTGTTCAGGCGGCCAAATTGAAAAAGTTGATGTGTCTAGAAGTGAAGAAATATATGAACATTATACTGTTCATCCTTTGTATTCCAAAGAAGTAATGGGGAATGCAATTGAATTGTTTCAAATGAAAGCAGCAAAAGGAAGTCCCATTAGTGTATGGGAAGAAAGTTTGGAAGCTCGTTGTTTTCCACAGCTATTTCCAACAGGTCGAGGTGGACGATATGACGATCGACCACTTCAAATTCCTGCATCTGAATATCGAACTGTAAGATTATATGCTGAAGATCCAAGGTTTCGTCAATGCATTCCATATTTGTTTTATCTACTGTATGAAAGTGACTTGTCTGGGCTTTCTTATGCAGTAAACCATATACTGAAAAGTGGAGCACATTTGCAAAATGTTTCGGCGAGGGACTTTATGGAGAAAGTGAATCTGCAAGATAATATTTTGGAATCTCATTTAATCAATCTCATGGCATGTCAGCGTGGTACAAATGAGTATTGGTTCCGTCGTCATGGGGAATTGAAATGTATGCTAAGAAACTTAGGAACTCCTACATGGTTCCTCACTCTTAGCTGTGCTGAGTGTGCATGGGACGACTTACTTCAATTTCTACGAGAGGCAAATGCAAATATTCAAAATATAGAATTCAAAACTGCTGGAGAACTGTGTTCTTTGGATCCAGTGAATGTGTGCAGATATTTCAATCATAGATTTGAAGCTATGATGTCTTTTATTACCAACAAAAAAAGATCCTCCCCTTGGAGAGGTTTTGGATTTCTTTTGGAGAAAGGAGTATCAAGCGAGAGGTGCTCCTCATATACATATGTTGTTGTGGATTAAAGATGCACCCAAATTTGGAAGAGATTCGGATGAGACAGTGATGAGCTTCATTGCAGAGTATTAAGCATGAGCGCAAAATCCGCTCCGATCGCGGATTTTGCGGATTTTCGGTAAATCCGCGATCCGCGAACTCTCGCGAATTTACCGAAAATTCGCAATTCGCGAGCGGCGGATTCCTCGGTCAAAAGTTCAAGCCTTGCTGGTCTGTAACTAATTTACGATGGCGCCGGCAAGCTGCCAGCGCCATCCTAAAGTTACTTAATTAGCTTCAGCAGGAAGCTCTAATAGATAAGATAAAGCAGGGGCTCGAGCGCCTGCTTTATTTTACCAATTAGAGCTTCCTGTTGAAGCTAATTTAGTAACTATTTTAGGATGGCGCTGGCAGCTTGCCGGCGCCATCGTAAATTAGTTACAACAGGCACAAAACGGTGGTGTCTTCTTGAATAAATATGAAGGGCAGGGTTCATTCTGGCACGACGGTCCTGGCACAAAAATTAAACCTCAACAGGAAGCACTTACAGATATCAATACAGCATGTGCCCTAGTTGAAGCTTTAATTCAGTGACTCATTCATCAGCCCAAAAACAATCCTGAGCGTTGTGGAGGCTGGGCAGGTGTGCCTTCTTCCCAAATATACCGTCGAAAATCAGCTGTGACGCTGGATACAGGCCTTTGCATCTTTGACCTTCACGAGCGCAATCCCCGTGCTGTTCTGTGACCAGGAGCTTCTGTCTCTACATCTGTTGCTCTGATCAGTCTCTGACCTTTTATACACACAAGAGGCATGTGCACTCGCATGGAAGCCCCGTCCGTTTGGCCCCGCCCACACACTCGAGGTGTGCACCGTCTTTCCGCCATTTACCCACTATGATAGGTCACTCAAGGGACCCCTGCTCCATTCGGCGCGATTGCATAGTAACACACACCTGGTCGCTGTTGACAACTCTCGGGCACTTTAGGTAGCTGTAGTGTAGTAAAAGCACTATACATTTACCCAACGAGGTAGCACTTACTGATTATCCAGTAGAAAGTACTCCAGTTGAGTAGAGGTATGGCACAAAACGGTGGCGTCTTCTTGAATAAATATGAAGGGCAGGGTTCAATCTGGCACGATGGTCCTGGCATGGAAGCCCCGCCCCCAAATCCGCCGATCCGCAAAATCCGCGGATTTTGCGGATCCACGATCCGTGAATACGCAAATTCGTGAATCGTGGATCCGCAAAATACGCCCATGCTTAAAGAGTATTCAACATGTGCTGTTCCGAAAACTACCGAAGAAAACAGTTTAAGGCAACAAGTTTTACGCTTTCAATCCCATCGTTGTGGAAAGTAATGTCGTTGAAAATTCAGAAACAAGGACAAATTCTACAGAAAATGTCGTTTCAGCTTTCCACGACCAGTGATTTCTAAAGGAAGAGTAAATAATTTGATGTCTTCTCTGCGACATACTGTGATGAGGAAATCACCCAAAAATACATACAATTTAAAAAGAAACGAAGAGTCCAAGTACATCAACGACTACAACCCAGTGATTTTGTCCATGTGGAATGCCAACATGGATATTCAATTCGTTGCTGACAACTCTATTGCTGTGGCTCGATATGTGACGTCTTACATCACAAAAAAAGAAAAGACAGAATTGAAGGAAATGTGGGAGGACATTTCACATGAAAAGAATCTAAGCAAGAAATTATACAGTTACAGTCTGAAGATGTTGTCGCATCGAGAAATTGGAGCATATGAATGTTCTGATCGATTGTCATCAGCAAGTCTCTATGCCAAATCTAGAACCATCATTTGGGTGAGTCTAGGTCTTGCTGCAACACGAAACCAAGTTTTGAAATCTGTACAAGAAATAGAGTATTTGGCGGAGAAAGAACCAGAAAGTACAGATATTTTGAAGACAAACATGTTGGATACATACTATCCAAATAGAAGTCCTTATCTTGAGAACGCTTGTCTCTAGGAAGTTCTGCAATGATATATTTATAAGAGGAACATCAGAGAAGATATCAATAATGGAATATATGCTGTCATTGGATGTGAAGGATGTCTAGTGATACAGAGAAAAGGTCATTTGATTAATCATCGAAAATTGAGTTGCGAAAATCCAGACGAAAGGGAATTTTACTATTTGGCTCTTTTGCAACTCTTTAAACCATGGCGTACAGAAGAGGATCTACTTGGAGATTTTCTCTGTTACGAAGACTCTTTTAATGCAACCAAGGATACCATAGAATGTCCTGTTTTTCCAAATTATCTGCAAATGTTGAACGAAGAAATAGAGCAAGAAGCCACAATTGCTGCAGAGATTGCTAGAGACAGTTCTCAAGACAGTCAGAGTTCTGCTTCATTGAGTCAGGATCCACTTGGAGGACCAATTATTCAAAATGAAGCTGCCACTGCCATGGATGAGGTGGAAAGAGCTATGGAACAAGCTCAAGATGATGTAGTTAACTTAGAAGATTTGGTGAAACAACTAAACCTTGAGCAGAAACAGATATATGACGAAGTCACAGAACAGATTGAACATGGATTCACTCATGAGAGAAAAGAGTGCTCATGTACATCATTTAAACAAGTCCAACTGTACGTAAGTGGAGAAGCGGGAACTGGAAAAAGTTTTCTGATTACAGCAATTGCAACTTATCTGCAGAAAAGGACTGAATCACCGCTATCTTGTGTTGTTACCGCTCCAACTGGGCTGGCAGCACATAATATTAAAGGGATAACTTTACATCGTTTACTGATGCTGCCAGTGGAGCATGATAACAAATTGCAATATCACAAGCTATCTGGAGATGCGTGTTCTGAAGTTTCGAGAGTCTTGAAGAAAATGAAACTTCTTATCATTGATGAAGTAAGCATGGTGTCAAATATAATGCTTGCTTTTGTGCATTTGAGAATGCAAGAAATTCTTAGAACAGACTATGATGTCTTATTTGGAGGAAAACATATTATTGTTTTTGGAGATCTACTGCAGTTGACTCCAGTGAAAAGACAACCTGTGTTCAAAATGCTCACCCATGAAGATACCAGGAAGTGCCTAGGAAGCATTGGAAACGTTAATATATGGTTAAACTTCAAATATGCAGAACTGCTTCAAAATATGCGCAGGCAAAGGATGAAGATTATAAAAATATTCTACAAGATGTAAGAATCGGAAAAGTAAGTCAGCAAGGGAAAGAAGCTTTACATGGACGATTAATTTCAAATTTGTACCCAAATGAAAACATTCTTCCAGAGAATATTTTTAAGAAAATTAACGAGAAGAAATCTGGCATATGTTTGATGCCAACTCTGAAAGAATGTTCCATGTTCAACAACAAAATGTTAAAGTTAGAAAATGAAGAGATAGTGAAACTGGAAGCTATAGATAAAATTGAACATATGGGAGCAACAATTATTTTGTCTGAAAATTTGAAATCAAAATTGGATTCATTAGAGAAGACTATATCTAAAACTGCTGCTTTGAAAAGACTCTGAATGTGTGTTTAAATTGTCGTATCATTTTGAGAAGGAATTTAAATGTTGAAAGAGGAGCAATGGGTCATGTTGTTGGTTTTGTGAATTACAAAAATAGAGATGGAATTGAAATTTTTTTAAATTAAATTTGATGGCATTGATGAAATAGAACAAATTTGTCGTTGTTCAGCTAGAGTTTTGCTTGTGAAAGACTTATATGTTCGCCGAAAACAGTTTCCTATTTGTTTGGCATATGTGGTGACAATTCATAAATCTCAAGGTTTAAGTGTAGATAGCGCTTTGGTGTACATTGGAAGTTCTGTGTTTAAAGAGGGTATGGCATATGTGGCATTATCACGAGTCAGAACTTTATCAGGATTGTACTTGATTGAGTGTGATGAAACAAAGATTTGTGCAGACCTAGATTGTGTTAAAGAATACAATAGGTTAAGAAGAGAGTATGCTCCACATTTGCCTCAATATCCTCTGTTTGAAAAACGTGTGGTATGCCGAAAAAGAAGAAATGAGAATAATTGCAGTGAGGTAGTAGCAAAAAGACAAAAAGTAGATGAAACTGTAATTGTAAGGAGAAAGAAAAAGGATTCTGTTGAAGATGTTGTTGGATTTCAGTTTGAAAACAGTTCTGGCGTCAACTGCTATGCTAATGTAGTGGTTAATGTTTTTTTTTCCTTCAAAATATACAAGAACAGATTGTTGAAAATCAGGATCAAAGATTCTGTTGTTTGTTGAATTCCGTGTTTGAGAAATGTAGCAGTGATAGAGCAAAAATAGAAAGTGTTTCAGAAATTCGAAATCTTTTAGACATATGTTCTGGTCAAAATCAATTTTCACAGACTATTCAGCAGTATTGTCAGGAATTTTTAATGTATATGTTTGATGTATTGGAAGATGAAGGTGCAGATATAAAAAACCTTTTTAGCCTTTCTTATCAATGGCAGCATGACTGCGACAACTGTACTTCATCAAGTACTACTAGAATAGACACTGAAAGATTTATATATTTGACTTTACCAGACTGCAAATTAGTGCCTTTTCATGATCTAGTTAAAGCAGCGTCTCACAATATGGTGTGTACCCAATGTAAGTCTGCAATGCTGTCCACATTATTTCTACAAAATTATGATCAGTATGTCATTTTAATGTTCCAACGATGTAGACCTGATGGAACTAAATTGACAACTTCTATTAAAAATTTCGTGGCTTCTCAGTTATCAATATCAGGACGAACCTTTGCAACTGTAGCTATTATTTTTCATGACGGTCCTTCTACAACATCAGGGCATTACACATGCTATTTAAAAAGTTGTAAAGGTTGGACCCACTGTAACGACACTCATTTGACTTTCAAACAACGTTTGCCTTTTGGCTTAAAAAATTCATACCTAGTGTGTTTACAACCAAAATTTAAGTAAAGGTAATTGGCCTATGAAGACGGGAGCAGTTAATAAAGGTTATTTTGCTGTTTAAAAATATATTCTGAGTAAAAGTAATCCAGGTAATATAAAAAATTGACTTGTCATATAGGTACTGTAAGTGGATCCCATAGTAAGTGATATTAGTATTATACAAAATGATGAACATGAGTGAGTCAGAGATGGTTTTACAAATACTTAAATATTGTGAAAATGTTGTATGAGCCTTTCTTTCAGAACGTCGGAAAAAAGGTAATTTCAGAGTTTCTTAAAATTAATTTGAAAATATACTCATACATCTGACACTATTTGGCCAAAAGGAAAGGTACAGGAATGAGTAAAGAGTCATGACTGAAAAAAAGGAATATATGAAAATAATGAAAATAGTTCAGATGTTCTTGGAGCTTTTTCTTCTAGAAAGTTGATGAAATGGATTTTTTAGTGAACAGCAGAGTACTTTCCAACGAGAAAAGGACCTTCATGATATACTATTTGGCCTCAAGGAAAAGTAAGTCAATCAAAGATTAGTGTACATTTGTCATTTGTCAGTATCTAAGGTTTTTTTTTAAAACACAATCTTTTAGATTGTGGTTTTTTTTCCCCGCTGTCATATGATGAGTAATTTGAACTCACTGTTTTAAGTGAAATTCAATATATTCTGACAACAGCAAAAATAAACTATGTAACATGTTGTACAAGTTATTCTATACTTTGGATTGTGTAAATTAAATTGTATTCCCATTCTCGACACTCACTTTCCTTTTTCTATCCTCTTTCATCTCTTTTTACTCACTTATAATGTCTTTGTCTCACTTTTTGTAACCCCCGTTCCTTTACTCCACTTCTTTCACAACCCCTCATTCTCATTTCAACTGTCTGCATCCCCTCTCTCCCTTGCATAACTTTTCAGCTTTCAGTCTCTCTGCTTTACTTCCCTTTTCCTTATTTTCCTCCTTTGCTCTTTTAGTAATTCCTCTTTACTCACTCAGCAGTATTGTAGCACTCTATCACTATAAATCACCCACTCTCCCTCGCTTATCTTTGTTTGCTCTTTTCTTTTGCCCTCTTCTCTCTATTTTTCGTTCACTACCTCTATGTCCTCAGTGCCTCAGTCTCCTTGTGTTATGTTCACTTGTGTTTATCTACCTTCTATCATTTCTTTTATAACAACTTCACTGCTCCTCTCTCATCGTTCTTCATCCCATTTCTTTTAGTCTGGTTCCATTACTATCCCTCATTTCCTTTCTTTCAATGTCCTTCTCTTTACTTTCATCTCCAAATTATTTTCTCTCAGTACCACTGTTTTAGTCGTCTTCTCCTCTGTTTCCTTTTTTTGCTCCCTTACTCATTTTCCTTTCCTCACTCATTGTACTCCACTTCACTCAGTTTTTCTCTTAGTGTGCCTGTTTACTAACTTCCTCACTCATTTTCCCTCAATCCTTCTATATTATCCTCTCTCCCTTCATCCCTTCACTCTATGACTCTCCTTCACTTACTCTCAGTTATCTTCCATTCCTCATTCTTCTAAATGCATCGTTAATTAGACTCCTTTCCCTCTCAGTCATTGTCTTTTTACTTACTCCTGTTTCCTGATTTAGTTTTGCTAACTCACATTCTTTTAGTATCTTTTTTACCTTCAGTTCATTTCTCTGTTCTTCTCTTCCTCTCTGTCAGTGAATCTATATGCCTTACTCTTACTAATTTGCTCTCCTTCTATTTCTTTTTCTCTCCTTTTGTCCTTCTACCTTACTTTATTTCCCTTTTTATGTCCTTCACTCTTACTTTATTTCTAAATACACTGTTATGCTTTTTAACCTCTTCATTTGTATCTTTTAATTTAAAATACATATTTTACTAATTATAACTTATTTTTTCTTCTCTCTTTCACGGATACAAAGTGTAGTAAAAAATGTAATTAAAGTTACATTTATTATATGGTAAGTGTGACTAAAAAAATGTAGTTTGTCATCACCCTTTGCTTTAAGCTCACTAATATTTTCTCAACCAACCTCACTGTTTCTTTACTCTGCTTCCCTCACTTATTCTTATTCTCCATGTTTACTCCAATTTCCCTATTTCCCCTCTCATATTCAACTTCTTTCAGTCCCCATTCTTTAGTTCACTTACCCTCTGTTCCCTTCCTTTGCTCCCTCACTCATTCTCTTTTTCTTAATTATTTACTTCACTCCAACACACACACCTCATCCCCCTCCCAACACATACACACACCTCTGACATACAGCCCATACACATACCACACACACACCTCATACACACACACACTCCTCACACACACACACACTCCATACACACACATACATCCCACACACATACCCCCCACACCCACACACCGCTCACACATATCTCACACACCCTCACCTCCACCCACACCGAAACACCCAACACACCCACACCCACAGACACACCTTACACACCCACACCCCGACCTACACTCACTGACTCCCTATAAGTCACACACACTGCATTACTTACCTTTCTTTGCTGTTTCACTCTCACCCATTCAGGCATTGTTTCCTTTACTCTCTCTGTCCTTTCTCTTTGTCACTCCCCATGTCTTATCCTAATTCAATTTTTCACTCTCTTTCACCCCTCTTTTCTTACACTCACTGCTCTTTTCTCACCGTTCCTCACCGTTGTTCATTTATCCCGGTTCCGTCACTACCCTTCATTCCCCATTTTTTACTGTCCTTTCTTTTTCTTTCAACACCCACTCACATTCTCCCACTATTTCTACTTTAGTCTTCTTCCTCTCTCTTCCCTTCTTTCGCTCCCTCATTCATTTTACTTTTCTCACTTTCACCCTATTACACCTTCTCTGTTTTTTACTATGTAATAAACAATCCCTCTGTGTTTCTCCCTCTAGCTCTCTAGCTCTCTTTCTCTTAACATTACTCTCTTTGTGTTCTTCCCTCATGCTAACTCCTTCATTCATTTTTTGTTTCTTTTTTGGGGGTGCGCGCCCTGACAGAGACAGAGATTCTTTAAAAATATTGGTTTATTTTTATAAATTAAAGGTAGTTCTAAAAAGAACTGTTTTTTTCTTCTTTTTGTTGTTTTATATTTTTTTTAATGTTTTTTTGAACATTTTGTACTTTTTTTGGCTTTTATGAACAGTGTTATATTTTTTTGTATTTTTTATGGGGAGAAACAAAAAACAGGGAATTGAAAATGGCTCAACTGGAGCAAAACACAAAAAACGGAAAAAACTAGGGTTTTTTGGGGCAATTGTGGTTGTCACCAGCAAAGACGATGAGCTTTACGCTCTTTTCACTATAGGACATGAGCTTACCACAGTAAATACATGTTACTCTAAAATCTTCAAATCGTTGTTGAATGCAAGTCATCATCTCCGTTGTTTCTGGTCCCGATGGAGTGGGTTGATTTCTTTTGGAGGTGGTTCTTGAAGACTGGGGGAGGTTTCTGGCCAGTTTCCTCATCTCTGCACGAGAATAGTTGTTTGGATGCTTGCGGGTCATATGTCTAATCATGGTATTATTACCAAAGGAATATTGTTTGTTTGGGTTGCCCCTTGAGAGTTCTGAGCCACAGATTAGGCAAGTTACATTGGCCGCATTGACTTTTTTCTTGCCCTCTGGGATTGAAAAAAACTCCCATACAATGTGTGGCCTTGGCTGGTATGGGGTATTGTCTTCAGCCAGCCATCTTCTGCTCTCCTCCTCTTCCTCTTCCTCCTCCTCCTCTTCTTGACCACCAATGTACTGTTGTGGTGGTCCTCTTGGTGGTGGTGGTGGTGGTGGTGGTGCAGATGCTCCAGCTGCTGCTGCTACTGTAGCCATTTTAAACTACAAAATAATTCTCTTTGTTGTTGAAACAGGTCTTCCTCAGTCAAAGGACAAAGTCAGAATAAGGAAAAAAGGTGGAGTCTTTCATCATTTGGAAAACAGAACTGTTCTTGACCAATGAAAAGTGTTATTTTCAAGTCACATGATCCGGGCTTTCATCATTTGGAAACCAAAACTGATCTGCACCAATGAAAAGTGTTATTTTCAGATCACATGACCCAACGCGCTTACGCTACGCGCCCCGGGGCGCGCCCGTGGGCGCGTAGCATAAGCACGTCAGGACGTTGCGCGATCGTATGCGGTCGCGTGCTTCCGGGTGCGCTTACGCAGTGCGTCATATGACGCATCACGCATTTACGCAAAACGTCACGATGTTGTTTCCGTTTGCGAGAATAGCGCTAACGGGACGCTCCCCGGTACGCGCTCCGTAACATTGCACTTACCCGTGCGTTCACCGGTACGCGCCCCGGGAGCGCCCCAGGGCAAAAAAAAAAAACATAAATATACAAGTACATGAGTGATGTCACTGACCATGTCATGAGTGATGTAATATGTGATGTCATCAGCAGTGCATTGCAGGCGCGCAAGTTATAGTGAGTCCAACTAACTATAACATGGGAATCTCAATGGTTTTATGCGAGTAAAATATATATTCACTGAAAAAAACCATAGGTTATAGACCATATATAGTTAGGAATTAGCATTTATAAAACCTTATTTTACTCACACAAAACCATTGAAATTCGCATATATAGTTAGTTGCACTAACTATATATTTCGCGCACCCGCAATCCACTGCTGATGACGTCACATATTACATCATTCATGACATGGTCAGTGACATCACTGATGACATCACTGATGACATCTCAAATCGTGACGCGTCGCGTAAGTGCGACATATCGCGTTGCCGCATAATACGTCTTATGACGCGCCTTGTTAGCGCACTCGGAAGTGCTCCGGTGCACGAACGAGGCGCGAAGCGCAGCACACCGGACGCGTAACGTAAGCGTGACAGGTCATGTGACCTGTAAATAACACTTTTCATTGGTTTAGAACTATTTTTTCCCAAATGATGAAAACCCCTCCTTTTTTCCTCACTCTGACTTTCATCTTTGTGAGAGGAAGACCTGTTTCTGCTTGTTAAAATAATGACATCTGTAGTAGCTGCAGCTGGTGGACCCCCACCACCACCACAACCACCTAGGAAAGAAGGACCACCTGCACAGTTACTTCCAAACCCAGAGGAAGAGGAAGAAGAAGAGGAAGATGACGTAGAGCCGAAGCAGTTCTTGCATGAAGAGCCCCGGAAACCCCACCACATAGCCAACTGTATATAGCAATTTTTTTCTTACCTTCAAGACCAAAAAAAGGTCAATGCCCGATACGTGACATGCCTCATTTGCAAAGATGTTTTGTCTAGAGGTACAAACAAAAAGTATAGTTTTGGAAACTATACTATGCACCGCCACATGCAGAGGTGGCATCCAATCAATTACAGCGCTGCTGAGCTGCGTCACCTCCAGGATAACCCACGAACTCCTGTGGCCAGTACATCGTCACAGCAAACTCTATCGGGACCAGAGGCGAGGGAGACGGTCCCAAATATTCAACAGAATTTTGTGCACATGAAGCTAGTGTGCATTTATTGTGGTGAACTAATTTCATATGGGAATATGAGTATCATTTTAATTAATAGAGCATTTGAAAACCACAAGGTCTCAAAACGCCCCAAGAAGTAAATTTTTTTTTTTGCTCCTGTTGAGCCCTTTCTAATGCCTGTTTTTCGTTGTTCCCCCCCAAAAAAACCAAAGAAAACATAAAATTGTTCAAAAAATACAAAAAAAATGTTCAGAAAAATAAAAAATAATATAAAACAACAAAAACATAAAAAAAAGTTCTTTTCAGAACTACCTCCCTCTTTTAAAAAATTACTACAATTTTTAGCACTCTTGACTTCATTTTTCTCATGGGTGCGCTTCCCTGTGCGCGCACCGGAGAGCGCCCCGTTAGCGCAATAAAAAAAAAAGAAAAAAAATACAAGAGAAGGAGAGCATAAGAGAAAGAGAAAGAGAGAGTAATGTTAAGAGACAGGCAGCAAGAGAGAGCAACACAGAGATACTGTGTAATACATAGTAAAACAGTGTAAAAGATATGAGAAAGTGTAAGAGAGAAAATGAAAAAAATATAAGGCTGTGAAACAAAGAAAGAGAGAAGAAGAATACTAAAGCAGAGGCACATGAAGAATGTTAGTGGCTGTAAAGAGTAAAAGGAAAGAGAAAAAATGATGTACAAATAAAAGGGATTAACGGAACCAGATTTAAATAACACTGGTGAGGGAGAGAGAGAAAAAAGTAGTGTGCATAACTAAAGAGGGATGAAATAAGATGGATAAAATCGACTAAAGTTAAAACATGTGGATTGACAGAGAGAAAAAAATGAAAGAAGAAAAGAAGAAGTAACAGAAATGGAATAATTGAAGCAGCAAAGAAATGTAAATAACGTAGTGTGCTTGAACTTCAGGGAGAAAGCATAATGAACAAGTAGTGAAAGAGTGAAGAAACAGAGACAATTACAGTAAGAGAGACGGACTGAGTGAACGGGAGTGAGGAACTGTGAGAACAGAGGGACTGAGAAAAGGAGTGGAAGGAGTGCAGTAAGTAAATCACCCACACAACACAACAGCTACCCTACCTCAAAGCACTCTAAAATATTATTTTACTGTTCCTCTTGGTTTTCCCCTTGTTACGCTCCCCGGTGCGCTACCCATAGTATAAGTAAAGAGGGGTGAAAGAGGGAGAAATATTGAATTAGGATAACACATGGTGAGTGACAAAGAGAGAGGACAAAGAGAGTAAAGGAAACAGTACCTGAATGGGCTTGAGTAAAACAGCAAAAAAAGATAAGTAATGCAGTGTGTGTGACTTACAGGGAGTCAGTGGGTGTAGGTCGGAGTGTGGGTGTGTAAGGTGTGTCTGTGGGTGTGGTTGTGTGGAGTGTTTTGGTGTGGGTAGAGATGAGGGTGTGTGAAATATGTGTGAGAAGTGTATGAGTGTGGGGTGTATATGTGTTCGATGTATGTGTGTGTATGGAATGTGTGTGTGTTTTTGAGGAGTGTGTGTGGGAGTTTTTTTGTGTGTATGAGGTGTGTGTGTGGTGTGTGTGTGGGGTGTATGTTACAGGTGTGTGTATGTGTTGGGAGGGGGATGAGGTATATGTGTAGGAGTAAGGTAAATAATTAAGAAAAAAATAATGAGTGAAGAAGCAAATGAAGGGAACAGAGGGTAAGTGAAGTAAAGAATAGGGATCAAAAGAAGTTAAATATGAGAGGGTAAATAGGGAAAGGGGAGTAAACATGGAGAATAAGAATAAGTGAGAGAAGCAGAGTAAAAACACAGGAGTGAGGTAGATTGAGAAAATGTTAGTGACCTTAAAGCAAAGGGTGATAACAAACTACATTTTTTTAGTCATACTTACCATATATTAAATGTAACTTTAATTTTTTTTACTACAGTTGGTATCTGTGAAAGAGAGAAGAAAAAATAAGTTATAATTAGTAAAATATGTATTTTATATTAAAAGATACAAATGAAGAGCTAAAAACATCATAACACTCTATTTAGAAATAAAGTTAGAGTGAAGAACACAGAAAGGGAAATAAACTAAGGAAGAAGGACAAAAAGAGGGAAAAATAAATAGAAGGAGAGCAAATTACAAAGAGTAAGGCATATAGATTCACTAAGAAAAAAAGAGAGAAGAACAGAGAAATGAACTGAAGGTAAGAAAGATACTAAAACAATGTGAGTTAGCAAAACTAAATCAGGAAACAGAAGTAAGTAAAAAGATAATGACTGAGACAGAAAACAGTCTAATTAAGGATGCATTTAGAAGAATGAGGAATAGAAGATAACTGAGAGTAAGTGAAGAACAGTCATAGAGTGAAAGGATGAAGGGAGACAGAATAATATACAACAATTGAAGGAAATGGACTGAGGAAGTTATAAGGTAGACACACTAAGAGAAAAACTGAGTGAGGTGGAGTACAATGAGTGAGAAAAGAAAAAAGTAAGTGAGCAAAAAAAAAGAAAGAGAGGAGAAGACGACTAAAACAGTGGTACTGAGAGAAAATAATTTAGTGATGAAAGTAAAGAGAAGGACATTGAAAGAAAGGAAATGATGGATAGTAACGGAACCAGAGTAAAAGAAATGGGATGAAGAACGATGAGAGAGGACCAGTGAAGTTGTTTTAAACGAAGTAATAGAAGGTAGATAAACACAAGTGAAAATAACACAAGTAGAGTGAGGCACTGAGCACAGAGAAGTAGTGAACGGAAAATAGAGAGAAGAGGTCAAAAGTAAGGAGCAAACAAAGATAAGCGAGGGAGAGTGGATGTCAGAGAATGGGAATACAATTTAATTTACACAATCCAAAGTATAGAATAACTTCTACAACATGTTACATAGTTTATTTTTGCTGTTCTCAGAATATATTGAATTTCACTTAAAGCAGTGAGTTCAAATTACTCATCATATGACAGCGGAAAAAAAAACAGTCTAAAAGATTGTTTTTTTAAAAAAAACTTATATACTGACAAATGACAAATGTACGCTAATCTTTGATTGACTTACTTTTCCTTGAGGCCAAATAGTATATCATGGAGGTCCTTTTCTCGTTGCATAGTACTTTGCTGTTCACTTAGAAATCCATTTCATCGACTTTCTACAAGAAAAGCTCCAAGAACATCTGAAATATTTTCAAAATTTTAATATACTCCTTTTTTTCAGTCATGACTCTTTACTCATTCTTGCACCTTTCCATTTGGCCAAATAGTATCAGATGTATGAGTATATATGAGTACTCCTTCCGTCTTCATAGGCCAATTACCTTTACCTAAATTTTGGCTGTAAAAACACTAGGTATGAATTTATAAAGCCAAAAGGCAAACGTTGTTTGAAAGTCAAATGAGTGTCGTTACATTGGGTCCAACCTTTAGACGTTTTTAAATAGCATGTGTAATGCCCTGATGTTGTAGAAGGACCGTCATGAAAAATAATAGCTACAGTTGCAAACGTTCTTCCTGATATCGATAACTGAGAAGCCACGAAATTTTTAATAGAAGTTGTCAATTAGTTCCATCAGGTCTACACCGTTGGAACATTAAAATAACATAGTGGCCATAATTTTGTAGAAATAATGTGGACAGCATTGCAGACTTACATTGGGTACACACCCTATTGTGATCCGCTGCTTTAACTAGATTATTGAAAGACACTGATTTGCAGTCTGGTAAAGTTAAATATATAAATCTTTCAGAGTCTATTCTAGTAGTACTTGATGAAGCACAGTTATCACAGTCATGTTGCCATTGATAAGAAAGGCCAAATAGATTTTTTATATCTACTCCTTCATCTTGTAGTACATCAAACATATATATTAAAAATTCCTGACAATCCTGCCGAATATTCTGTGAAAATTGATTTTGACCTGAACATATATCTAGAAGATTTCTAATTTCTGAAACACTTTCTATTTTTGCTCTATCACTACTACATTTGTCTAACACAGAATTCAATAAACAGCACAATGTTTGTTCCCGATTTTCAACAATCTGTCTTTGTAAATTTTGAAGAAAAAAAACAACATTAACTACTACATTAGCACAGCAGTTGACACCAGAACTGTTTTCAAACTGAAATCCAACAACATCTTCAACAGAATCCTTTTTGTTTCTCTTTACAATTACACTTTTATCTACTTAATGCCTTTTTGCTGATACCTCACTGCAATTACTCTCATTTCTTCTTTTTCGGCCTACCACACATTTTTCAATCAGAGGATATTGAGGCAAATGTGGAGCATACTCTCTTCTTAACCTATTGTATTCTTTTACACAATCTAGATCTGCACAAATCTTTGTTTCATCACACTCAATCAAGTACAATCCTGATAAAGTTCTGACTCGTGATAATGCCACATATGCCATACCCTCTTTAAACACAGAACTTCCAATGTTCACCAAAGCGCTATCTACACTTAAACCTTGAGACTTATGAATTGTCACCGCATATGCCAAACAAATAGGAAACTGTTTTCGGCGAACATATAAGTCTTTCACGAGCAAAAATCTAGCTGAACAACGACAAATTTGTTCTATTTCATCAATGTCATCAAATTTAATTTTTATAATTTCAATTCCATCTCTATTTTTGTAATTCACAAAACCAACAACATGACCCATTTCTCCATTTATCAGACCTCTTTCAACATTTAAATTCCTTCTCAAAATGATACGACAATTCAAACACACATTCAGAGTCTTTTCAAAACCAGCAAATTTAGATATAGTCTTCTCTAATGAATCCAATTTTGACTTCAAATTTTCAGATAAAACAATTGTTGCTCCCATATGCTCTATTTTATCTGAAGCTTCCAGTTTCACTATCTCTTCATTTTCTAAATTTAAAATTGTGTTGTTGAACATGGAACATTCTTTCAGAGTAGGCATCAAAGATATGGCAGATTTTTTCTCGTTAACTTTCTTAAAAATGTTCTCTGGAAGAATGTTTTCATTTGGGTACAAATTTGACATTAATCGTGCATGTAAAGCTTCTTTCCCTTGCTGACTTACTTTTCCGATCCTTACATCTTGTAGAATATGTTTATAATCTTCATCCTTTGCCTGCCGCATATTTTGAAGCAGTTCTGCATATTTGAAGTTTAACCATATATTAACGTTTCCAATGCTTCCTAGGCACTTCCTGGTATCTTCATGCGTGAGCATTTTGAACACAGGTTGTCCTTTCACTGGAGTCAACTGCAGAAGATCATATGTTTTCCTCCAAATAAGACATCATAGTCTGTTCTAAGAATTTCTTGCATTCTCAAATGCACAAAAGCAAGCATTATATTTGACACCATGCTTACTTCATCAATGATAAGAAGTTTCATTTTCTTCAGGACTCTCAAAACTTCGGAACACGCATCTCCAGATAGCTTGTGATACTCCAATTTGTTATCATGCTCCACTGGCAGCATCAGTAAATGATGTAAAGTAATCCCTTTAATGTTATGTGCTGCCAGCCCAGTTGGAGCGGTAACAACACAAGACAGCGGTGATTCAGTCCTTTTCTGCAGATAAGTTGCAATGGCTTTAGTCAGAAAACTTTTTCCAGTTCCCGCTTCTCCACTCACGTACAGTTGGACAGGCTTAAATGATGTACATGAGCACTCTTTTTTCTCATGACTGAATCCATGTTCAATCTGTTCTGTGACTTCGTCATATATCTGTTTCTGCTCAAGGTTTAGTTGTTTCACCAAATCTTCTAAGTTAACTTCATCATCTTGAGCTTGTTCCATAGCTCTTTCCACCTCATCCATGGGAGTAGCAGCTTCATTTTGGATAATTAGTCCTCCTAGTGGATCCTGACTCAATGAAGCAGAACTCTGACTACCTTGAGAACTGTCTCTCGCAATCTCTGCAGCAATTGTGGCTTCTTGCTCTATTTCTTCATTCAACATTTGCAGATAATTTGGAAAAACAGGACATTCTATGGTATCCTTGGTTGCATTAAAAGAGTCTTTGTAACAGACAAAATCTCCAAGTAGTTCTTCTTCTGTACGCCATGGTTTAAAGAGTGGCAAAAGAGCCAAATAGTAAAATTCCCTTTTGTCTGGATTTTCGCAACTCAATTTTCGATGATTAATCAAATGACCTTTTCTCTGTTTCACTAGACATCCTTCACATCCAATGACTCCATATATTCCATTATTGATATCTTCTCTGATGTTCCTCTTATAAATATATCTTTGCAGAACTTCATAGAGACAAGCGTTCTCAAGGTGATGACTTCTATTTGGATAGTATGTATCCAACATGTTTGTCTTCAAAATATCTGTACTTTCTGGTTCTTTCTCCGCCAAATACTCTATCTCTTGTACAGATTTCAAAACTCGATTTCGTGTTGCAGCAAGACCTAGACTCACCCAAATGAAGGTTCTAGATTTGGCATAGAGACTTGCTGACGACAATCGATCAGAACATTCATATGCTCTAATTTCTAGATGCGACAACATCTTCAGACTGTAACTGTACAATTTCTTGCTTAGACTCTTTTCATGTGAAATGTCCTCCCACATTTCCTTCAGTTCTGTCTTTTCTTTTTTTGTGATGTAAGACGTCACATATCGAGCTACAGCAATAGAGTTGTCAGCAACGAATTGAATATCCATGTTAGCATTCCACATGGACAAAATCACTGGATTGTAGTCGTTGATGTACTTGGACTCTTTGTCTCTTTTTAAATTGTATGTATTTTTTGGTGATTTCCTCGTCACAATATGTCGCAGAGAAGACATTAAATTATTTACTCTTCCTTTAGAAATCACTGGTCGTGGAAAAGCGAAACGACATTTTGTGTAGAACTTGTCCTTGTTTCTGAATTTTCGACGACAGTACTTTCCACAACGATGGGATTGAAAGCGTAAATCGTGTTCCTTAAACTGTTTTCTTCCGTAGTTTTCGGAACAGCACATGTTGAATACTCTTCAATGAAACTCATGACTTTCTCATCTGAATCTGTTCCAAATTTGGGTGCATCTTTAATCCATAACAACATATGTATGTGAGGAGCACCTCTCGCTTGATACTCCTTTCTCCAAAAGAAATCGAAAACCTCTCCAAGGGGAGGATTTTTTTTGTTGGTAATAAAAGACATCATAGCTTCAAATCTATGATTGAAATATCTGCATACATTCACTGGATCCAAAGAACACAGTTCTCCAGGTGTTTTGAATTCTATATTTTGTATATTAGCATTGGCCTCTCGTAGAAATTGAAGTAAGTCCTCCCATGCATACTCGGCACAGCTAAGAGTGAGGAACCATGTAGGAGTTCCTAAGTTTCTTAGCATACATTTCAATTCCCCATGGCGACGGTACCAATACTCATTTGTACCACGCTGACATGCCATGAGATTGATTAGATGAGATTCTAAAATATTATCTTGCAGATTCACTTTCTCCATAAAGTCCCTCGCCGAAACATTTTGTAGATGTGCTCCACTTTTCAGAATATGGTTTACTGCATAAGAAAGCCCAGACAAGTCACTTTCATACAGTAGATGAAACAAATTTGGAATGCATTTACGAAACCTTGCATCTTCAGCATATAATCTTACAGTTCGATATTCAGATGCAGGAATTTGAAGTGGTCGATCGTCATATCGTCCACCTCGACCTGTTGGAAATAGCTGTGGAAAATAACGATCTTCCAAACTTTCTTCCCATACACTAATGGGACTTCCTTTTGCTGTTTTCATTTGAAACAATTCAATTGCATTCCCCATTACTTCTTTGGAATGCAAAGGATGAACAGTATAATGTTCATATATTTCTTCACTTCTAGACACATCAACTTTTTCAATTTGGCCGCCTGAACAATCAATGTCTTCATCTGCAGCTGTTTCCTCTGCTGCAACACATACATCTTTGTAGTACTCATTGTTTTTGACTAAATACAACGTTCCCTTTTTGACTTTCCTAACATCCACTAAATCTTGCCAGATTTTTTTACTCTTTGTTGGAACCCCATTAACTAGAATAACTAAAGGTTCCTCTTCTACTTTTTCTATACCAATTGTATCAATATTTTTTTTCAAATCTAGGGGCAAATAAACAACTCTTCCCTTTAATCCTCTCTGCAAATCTGTAGGAGGCAATTTCCCTATCTTAGGCTCCATGCGAACAATTGCCTGAAAAGGAGGGACACATTGAATCAAAATAGACTCATATGTATTTAAATCCATCAATTCACGGGGAATGTTTATCAACTCCAGAATATTATGAACAGCTCTAGCAGGCATTCTGTTTTGATTTAATTTGTCATAACAATATTTACAAATACGCTGATCAGAACTCAAATCAAAAGAATTCTCCACCCACAAATAAGTTGCTAAATCTTCCCACTCATAATTATCCATCTTTTCACTTTTTGCATATAAATCAACTAACCTAGTCTGAATCTTATAATGACTTCGTCGACAACACACACAAGTAAAATTCGGCCTTTCACTTGATTTCACCTCAAACCTGGTAATTTCCTGCTCAAACGTTTCTGTATTCAAAATCTGTACATTGTCTTCCACATTACCTTGAATTGCTGTCTCAATTTTTACACTGTCCTCTTGTTCACGAAAATAACAAATCTCAATTTCTTTACAAATCTTCTTCACATCTAATTCTGTTCCATGCAAAAGAGCACTGTTTAATTGTTTAAGCTTAAGTGCTGGACTTTTTGCATAATACAACATTCTCACTAATTTCCTCATTTTGGTATGATGCACTGCTAACATCCTAAAATGATGAAAAACAGACTTTTCTAGAAAGACAAGCCAGTGAATGGCCTTGCAAACCTGTGATTCCTCTCACTCTGCAAGGATCTAAGTCTTGCAACAACTTCACTTTCTGCTTTATACTTTTTTTACTATATGTACGTAAGAAATTACAAAACAAATCAATTGATTCCTGTCGCACACTACAAATACTACTACACTTCCAAGTGTACACTGGACCCTTAGTACGTCTCCCTAAAACTCCATCAGAAAACACCTCTTCTGGTTCTCTAGGCACAAGTTTCTCTTTTTCAATCGGACAACCGTCTTTCACTTCATACGCTCGACCACTGGTGTCAACTGCATCCACTAAATCATTCTCCTGGAAGTAACTCTCCTCATTAAAAAATGGCTCACAACTTGAACTGTGCATCCATTCTCCAGAAAAAACTTTACAAAAATTAGTCCGATTAATTACTCTTTTCCATCTACTGTTTGATTTGAAAACATCAATTGTCTTGTTAAGTGTCCTAATTCTATTGATTATTAAAATAAATAATTTTTTCTTAACTTCAAAAGCCTGATCAACACTTTTCTTTTTCTTATAAAAAGCAGCTCTCTGTTTACCTTTCCTAATGTTTTTTAACAAATTTAAAACCACTCTATTGCGAAACATTCGTCTACGAATGTCTCTAAACTGATTCTGCCTTCTATTCCTATACATATTATTCTCTCCTGCTCCAGTTTTAGGATTCTTTCAATTTTACTCTCTCATATTCTTTTTCTACATGGTGTCCATCATTTTTTTTGGATGTACATATGTTACGTAAAAAAGACTTAGTTGTCTTACCAGGAGCTTTGTTCCTGTTTTTTGAGGCAAAATCTTGCACCTGCCTCACAACAGGAATAAGAGTGAGGCAAACGCTTTCTCATGGAGCTTCACAATTTTACAAAATACAATTCCTCTATGCAAACAAACTCAATATGCTTCCTACACTGTTTTAAAACACATCTAACATCATTGTAAAGAGTCAAATTGACACCTATGTCTAAGAATGCAGACAGGGATATGCTTCATGAATCCTAGTCCACTGCACACTTAGATACAATACTCACGAAATAGGCTCCCCAGAAAAGCCCAAACATGTACCTTTTTTTCCCATATTTAAAAAGTGACGCATGTATGCGTCATTTTTTAAACCTTTGCGCCACATTATACTCAAAAATGTAAAATCCATTTATTTTCCCCAAAATCGTTTTTGACATCACATTTAGGAAACACAGCACAGATCACATTTACAACCATCTGCCTCACAGCAGGGATAAGACTGAGGCAAAATCTTGCACATGAAGCTTCACAATTTTACAAAATACAATTCCTCTATGCAAACAAACTCAATATGCTTCCTACACTGAGTTAACACAGGTAACATCATTGTAAAGAGTCAAATGTATTTCTATTAAACATGCACACATTCTTTATTCCTTTTAAAAAATGTAAAAACTATTTATTTTCCCCAAAATCATTTTTTACATCACATTTACAAAACACAGCACAGGTCCTATGTAGAAGCATTCCATGTCACGACTAAAAATTCACAATTTTACAAAATACAATTAACGCTTTCACATGAAGCTTCACAATTTTACAAAATACAATTCCTCTATGCAAACAAACTGTGACGGGGGGCGGCGCCCACCGCCCCTTTTCCCTCAACCCCCTCTTTGTCGTCCTTACAGCAGCCTATCTCCAGGGCCGGAATGACACCCTGGCAGGCATTCGACTCCAGAGACGAGGGAGAGAGCTATTACTTTAATTGGGCGGAGTTGGAGATGGACCACACCCCCTGGTCAGCGGAGAAACCGGACACAAAAGACGACGAAACGGAAAGGACGGGGTGTTCATCACCCGGAGGAGTCAAGGAGTCGAGAGGTAGAGAAAGCGGAATTGAGAACGAGAACGAGCCGGAGGAAGGAGAGACGGAGGAAGAGAGCCCAGCGGGTACAACGACAAGGCACTTCGCCCAGCCGCACTCCAAGGGAAGTGTGGCTAACCCAGGTACGGGATCGTATCGTGGGCTGGGCGGGGAGGAGAGGTCTTAAACCTCCGTAGAGCACCCGCTATCGTATCCCTTCACGAATCCCTCCCCTTTTCACTCTCGACACGGCGCTGAACCTGTATGCACGTGTGTAGCTCCCCTCACTCCCTTCCCTTGAAAACGCAGAGAAAGCAGAGCACCCTGCTGAGACCGTTTCTTTTTTCCTTACATGCATCCCTCGACCGGCTGACACCACGGACGCGCCTACATCTCCCAGAAGCCAGCTGGAGGGAGGAAAAGCGGGAGGAGATCATCGGAAAGAGAGGAGCTCACCGGCGCGACGAGGATCAGAACCGCCCCTACCATACTACAGAAATCCACCTCAAAGAAAGCGTGTATTGAGAAAAACAATAAAACCTGCTTTACCCAGAGCGTCTGAGTTTGCGTTTCCGTTGATCCCGCCACACAAACTCAATATGCTTCCTACACTGTTTTAAAACAAAGCTAACATCATTGTAAAGAGTCAAATTGACACCTATGTCTAAGAATGCAGACAGGGATATGCTTCATGAAGCCTAGTCCACTGCACACTTAGATACAATCCTCACCACCTAGGCTCCCCAGGAAAGCCCAAACATGTACCTTTTTTTCCCATATTTAAAAAGTGACGCATGTATGCGTCATTTTTTAAACCTTTGCGCCACATTATACTCAAAAATGTAAAATCCATTTATTTTCCCCAAAATCGTTTTTGACATCACATTTAGGAAACACAGCACAGATCATATTTACAACCATCTGCCTCACAGCAGGGATAAGACTGAGGCAAAATCTCAATCTCGATCTCGATCCTACCGAGACACAAGATGGCGGCCGATGCGGACTGTTTCGAATGTTTACAGACACCCGAAAGCCAATCAGCTTCCCGTGCGCAGGTCGTGTGGCGCGCCCGGAGCGCTCCCTGGTACGCGCACCAGGGCGCGCTTACAGATATATACATTTTTTTTAACCTAAATTACTCTAAATCCTCTGGAGCACATATCTTGAGACATAGCAAAGGCACATCGGGCTACCAGTCCCTACAATTTTGCCAAGTTTGGTGAAAATCCATTCAGCCGTTCGAGCTAAAAGTGCGACAGACCGCCCTATGGAAATTAACATGGGGAAAACACGTTTTGGGACCCCCCTTTTATCTCAACCCCCGCTTCACGAATCCCCCCCAAACTTTTATGGAAGGAGCGGAGCGCCGCGAGGCAAAGTTGCTGAAAAATTCAGGCTGATTCCTCAACCGGCGCCAAAGTTATTCCAAATAGAATGTTGCGATTTCCCTATGGAAATCGATCCTAACTATATATACCTACTGGCGACCGCCAGTAGGTAATATATATATATCTGCAATACCTCGCAGGGCTCCACTCTTCAAGTGAAAATACAAGGCATGGACCAACTTGTAGCAGCATACAGTTTATTCGCCCAATAAACAGTTAGTCATGACGCGTTTCGACCGTCCCTGCGGCCTTGGTCACATGACAATGCAATATGCTCAGCCCATTTTAAAGTGCAAGTGCATCACATGTTTGAATGGACATAGAAAAAATACTTACAGTATAAATATCGTTACAAAGGTCAAATTCACTGTCTCATTTCTATCCGTATAAATACGAAAACTTGATTACACAAAAGACAGTTAATAAATCACTTCCATTGTGAATAGTTATGTTTTGGACAATAACAACATACCGTTTCAATTACACTACCAGCTTAAATGCTTATTCCATATTCCAAACATAATCCCTTTGAACTAAATCCATTTGACATGTGCATTAAATTAAAAAAATAAACACGTGCTCACCATAACGTGCATAAACTATAAATCTTTTTAAAGGAAACTTTAAAATGTTTTTTCTCTATTGTTTCTATACATAATTCTTGTATGTTATAATGAAACTGCACAGGAGATGATATAAGCATGATTTCGGTCACTTGGCACTATATACAAATCTTACCCAATAGTATTAATGTTTCTAAGTAGACACCTAAATACATACTATATCTGACAAATAATTGTACATTATTTGACGTTCAAAGAAGGATCCCCTTCAATGATAATACTAAAGTGGCACCATGCCAGTAGAAACTTGACCTGTGTTGAAAGTCTCTGAAATGCATATGGATATTACCATCGTTTATTGTCAAACGAGATATGAGTATTGTTTGGGCACTTGCCATTACTTTGGGACATTGTGAATATATTCCCTTGCAGTATTTTCCTTTTCTGTTATGCAGAACACTGTAAATATTGTGAAATTCATGGAAACTTTTTCTGTTTGGGACCGTGTGTCCTTGACATTTGACCAACTTAAGATGGCCACCGTTTATTTTGACTTTTGGTTTGTTGGTCCCTCTTTTATGTTCACTATGACATATATATATATATATATATATATATATATATATATATGTATATATATATATATATATATATATATATATATATATATATATATATATATATATATATATATATATATATATCCAAGAAACAAGTTCGCTTCGGAACCCTGCCGCTTTCAGTGGCGGGCCTCGGACGGGGTAGCGACTCCCAAATGTTCCAACAAACCACTTTCTCACGTAGAAAAGAAAGAAATCCGAGTGGCTCGTGAGAAAGCAGGTTTACCTGCAAAACGTGTCGAGACAAGCCGTTTGTGAATTAAAAGCACGCTTTGCAAACTTGAAGTGGCCCGGATTTCTTTCTTTTCTACGTGAGAAAGTGGTTTGTTGGATATATATATATTTTATAGCAACAATCCTCCAAAATAGCCATTTCAGGAAAAATGAAGGAGGCGGACCACAAGAAACCAGGCAGGAAGGTATTTATTATTTCCACGCTCTGCTGCGACGCATTTCGAGCACAGCCGTGCTCTTGCTCACACAAAGTTTTAGCAGCAATGTGGTATTTTTAAATTCTTACAAACTGTCCGCCCACAGTGCACATGATCATGTGGTGTATTTAAGCATAGACATAAAAAACATACTGGTGCAATTTGCCTCTTGTTTTCTCAGTGCAGTGAAACAAGTTGCAATTGTTCACTCGTCATACATTAATATAAATATGTAAACATAGACTCTCATATTCGGCTTAAATGCCTTGTTGCACTAGCTCCATATTAGTTCAGAAATCCTTGTGCAAAAATCCGCAATAAATAGACCAATACACAACATTCTAAATTATATAAACACCTTAATATATGTACATATTTGCTCATTACTAAAAATTCCATAAATATAATTTATATTGTAAAACCATAAATATATAAATTTCTGTAAAATTATGTAAGCAAATCCTCATAGCTTCCTGACTCTTCATATGAGTCTATACATATTTCAAAAGTGCAATATATCAGAAAACCTTAATCCCTTGGAGTTACAACCTATTCTATAAATCAAGAGTAATTACTTCTGCATGAATGCAATACGCTACACACTGTTAGAACATAATAGTGGCTGCTTAAAGTGCTTGTGAATTATAAAGTGCTTAAAGTGTGGTACAATACTAAATCCTAAAAAAAATACCCAATAAATAATCTTTCTGTTAAAATTCATTTAACGGTGTAGGAGGATGATTATTTTATTTACATCGTTCTATATATTCAATTATTCATTCTTTTAGATTTTTACTTTACTGGAAACACTTGATTTTATTGTGCTCAATCATGGCTCTAATTTGTACTTTCACTGGAGTTCTATAAACAATGATGCAGATCTTCTGTGTTATTTAACCCATTGGGATTCTTACTGTCTAACTCAACTATCATTTGAGTTTCCAATCTTCTTAACAGTTTTTCCCTGTCTCCCCCTCTGCAAAGTGGTGCTACTGCATTAATTACAAAATAGGATAGACAGTTCAAATCATTGTTGTGTGTTCTAAAATGTCTCACTACCGGGTATGCAGCGTCATTGTTGACGATTGTCCTGAGATGCTGCAATATTCTGACATGCACCTGCAGCTTCGTGCTACCCACGTAGCGAAGCCCACACGTGCACGTCAGAACGTATACAGCATACTCAGTGCGGCACCCATAACTTCCCTTAATGGCTACACTCCTATCTGAAAATGGGGTAGTGTAGTGGGTCGTATTTATGCCAAATCTGCATGCTCTACATGATGAGCACTTGTAAAACCCCTTTCTCTGCATGAACATCGTCCCGTCTGTTCTAATTTCTGGGCTCGATCTGACTAATTGGTTCCTAATTGATCTTGTTAGCCTGAAGGTGATTAATGGTAACTCTGGTAATCTGTTGGCAAGTACACCGTCAGTCAGGAATATAGGCCAATTCTTTATGACAATGGCTTTAACTTTTCTTTCTTGCTTGCTAAATGTGGTTATAAGTCGAGGACTTGTATTACCATTGCTAACCACTATATCTTTTGGGGTCAATAGTGAATCCCGTGATCGTTCTTCAGTTTTAGCCCAGGCTCTGGAAAGGGTAGTTTTGGAATACCCTCTATCACTAAGTCTGTCTATCATTTCCTTTGCACATCTCTCATAATTTTCTTGGCCGCTACAAATGCGTTTTAGTCTTAGTAGATCACCTACAGGAATTCTTTCGATTATTATATTTCCAAATAAAGTCAATAAAGCGATCACTCAGAGGTTTTTGTAATTCACCAGAAGTTGGTTTTAATCCAGGTAATGCGTTTTGCTTGTATAGCAAGCTTGGTCACACACTGTGTTGTGGGTAAAGACTTGCAATACATAGTAAGTATGGAAACCAAAGAGGGACAAAATAAAACATTTACCACTTTGGTCAAATGGCATCCATTTTGAAATGTGCACAAGATATAGTGAATGTATTAAATTCATACATATATACGCCTGGTGGGAATTGATTGTATTAAAATTCATCCAGGTACATCCATAGTTGGGTTCTGTGCCTCTCCATCTGAGGTTCAATAACAGCAATGGGGGTTAACTGGGTACATTAACCACTTATGCCGCGATAGCATCCATTTTGTACCGTGCAATGGATTGTTATATTGTAGTTCATATGCTACAAGTATATCCACATTGGGGTTAACTTGTAATAAAATTATTACATAGGTCCCCATATTAGCAAATACATTGATTAAACAATAAGCATACAGAGCAAGTTTAAATATGTTCTTGAAGAGGAAGAATTCATGCTACAAGTTCATACATAGATGTAAATATGAAAGCCATGGTATGTTGCTTATTCCCCTCAATTGTATTAGGTAGTGGTACAACTTATGAGTCTAAAACATGTAGTATAGTTACTGAGTCTATTATGTTCTCGGCGTAGTGCCCTAATAAGGCCCAGAACATCCCCTGTGAGAATTGTTTATGGCATAGTGCCAAAGGAAACCGCCAAGACTCACAAACCCAGGACTATATGTTCTCGGCATAGTGCCCTTACTCAGCTCAAAACATTCTCAGTAGTGGTTGTATTCGGCAAAGTGCCAAGATGAAACCACCAAGGCTCGTAATGAAGGTACTGCAGTCAAACTTTCCCACACAATTAAAACCAAAACCCAGTAGTCCACAAAGAAACAGAAAACATGTGAAAAAGAGAAAATCTACACTTATATTATGACCTAGGATGTAAAGAGAAAGTTAAATTATGGAAACAAATCTCTTATGTATAGTCTGGCCCTCAGGCACTGTGATGACTGCCAAAAAGGTTAGGTGGGTGCATTGGAGTTGATTCTCTAAGTCAACCCTGTCCTTTTCTCCTGTGTCTTCCTCAGTGATGGGTTTGTCTATCAGTGTTTCCTCTCTTTTGATTTTACTTACTTTTTCTTTTGCCTTAGACAATACCCAATTAGGATACCCTCTTTCTTTGAACCTGATCATCATGTTTTCTTGTTTCACTAAGAAAGGTTCTTGTGTGCTGCAGCTTCTCCTTGCTCTCAGCAGCTCGCCAAAAGGAATACTCCATTTGAGTGTTTTTTGGGTGGCTGCTGAATGCATGAAGAAGACTGTTCCCTGTTGTGGCTTTTCTGTGAAGTTTGGTATTCCTTTAGTTGTTCTCTATTACTACTATTACAACGAGGAATCCAATCTGTTTCTTGCTTATGGTGTATGTGAGGTTAATGTTGAAAGTGTTGTTGTTAGGTTCAGTAATGATGTCTATGGCGCGCTCCTTACTTCCCTTCCGCAGCACAAACAGGTCGTCGATGTACCTATACCATCTCATCACTTTATTGTTTTTGGGATCTGACGAGTTTTTTGAGAACTTCTTCTTTCCATACCCCCAGAAAACGGTTGTCAAAGCTGGAGACATAGCAAGTACCCATAGCTGTGCCAAGGATTTGCTTATACATGGTGCCATTGAATAGAAACGTGTTGCTAAGGAGACAAAATGTCATAAGTTTCAATAACATTTCCGTGTGTGCTATATAGCAAATTTTGCGGGTATCGAGGACATGTTGACAGCATTGCATACTAAGTGAATGATCAATAATAGAGTACAGTGAATTGACATCCATTGTGATCATGAGATAGTCTTCTTGACTCGATGTTGTTGATTTTACCCAGGAAGTCTTTTGTGTCCCATATATACGAGGATAGGTTCTCTACACAGTCCCGAAGGAAGTGGTATATGTTCTTTGAAATATGTTCTGAGACACAACCTATTGAGGATACGACGGGTCTGCCTGGTGGTACGTTGGGATTTTTGTGTACCATGGGTAATAGGTAGAAGATGGGAGTTCTAGTATAATCACACTTCAGATAACAATACTCTACCCATTGGAGGATACCTTTATCTTTGTATTAAGTGAGCGTATTCCAAATATGTACTAAGCTCACATTGTACTCCTGTGCACTATTAGTGACATAAAATTTGGTGTCTTCCAGTTGTTTTTTAGCTTCAGCAATGTAAGCCGATCTTTCCCACAATAAAATATTTCCCCCTTTGTCGGCTTGCCGGATGATGTTTACATCATCAGATACAGAAATAATTACTTGTGATTGTTCTTTGGTAAAGTTGGTGGGGGTATTGTTTTTATTCCATTTTTGTCTACAAAATGTGATCAGATCTTTAGTGGTAGTCTCATGAAAAACATCAATATTGTCGTGTGGCCTAACTGGGAGAAAAATTGATTTCGGTCTGAAATTAGTAGTGGCCGGTAGATCAGTTCTTGGGATAGTTTGTTCCTCATCTAAATTTTGGCCTGCTTCTTGATAGCGATCTTGCTTTGCCACTAATGCATCCCTGTCCTTTATGCTTAAAAAAGTGTTTTGTTCAGTCATGGTTATTTCATCAGAGTGGGTTTGCTCAGATGTCCCTTTCAGGGTATGCCATATTTTCATCTTTACTTTTCCCACAAATTTAAACATGTCTACTCAAGCCTCAGGATAGTTAAAGGAGTTTGTAGGGCAGAAGGTAAGACCTAAGCAGAGACTGTGTTTCTCAAACACAGATAGAGGTCTATAAGATAAATTAATGATGGTTTTATTTATCATATTGTCATCCATCATTATTGTTTCTTCTGACCGTCCTGACTCGCTCAGAAGCGGTCGCTCCCCACGCTTCCCTGCTCAGCTGGTATCGTAGCGCTTTGCTGCTCTTTGCTGCCATCACCATTTGAACTCTGATCGCATTAACAGCATCTGTGCTCTGCTCGCATTGATTGTGGTTGCATTTAACTGCCTGATTGATTTTTGTAGCGCTTTTAGTGCATAGCCCACATCGCGCGTACTGTGTCTTGTGCCTGTGTGACCTCGTAGCGCTATATCGGAAAGGTCGCATTGCTGGTTAATTGAAATTGTGCCTGATTGTGCCGGTGCTTCTGCCCACATCTTTGCATTATTCTTGCCTGTGCCCCAATCTCGTCCTGTTTCAATTTTGGTTTGCTGCCATTTTGTTGTTGTTTTGTTGCCTCCCAGCCCGCCTCTCCACCCCGCTCCTGCCTCCCAGCTGACCCTCCCTCCCACTGGAAGTTAGGAGCTGACCTCTCCGCACCTACGCTGTGACCCTCCTGACTCGCTCAGAAGCGGTCGCTCCCCACGCTTCCCTGCTCAGCTGGTATCGTAGCGCTTTTCTGCTCTTTGCTGCCATCACCATTTGAACTCTGATCGCATTAACAGCATCTGTGCTCTGCTCGCATTGATTGTGGTTGCATTTAACTGCCTGATTGATTTTTGTAGCGCTTTTAGTGCATAGCCCACATTGCGCGTACTGTGTCTTGTGCCTGTGTGACCTCGTAGCGCTATATCGGAAAGCTCGCATTGCTGGTTAATTGAAATTGTGCCTGATTGTGCCGGTGCCTCTGCCCACATCTTTGCATTATTCTTGCCTGTGCCCCAATCTCGTCCTGTTTCGATTTTGGTCTGCTGCCATTTTGTTGTTTTGTTGCCTCCCAGCCCGCCTCTCCACCCCGCTCCCGCCTCCCAGCTGACCCTCCCTCGCTCCGCCCCCCCACTATCCACTTATGACAGTCACACTTACGCGCAGCGTTCACGCGCTGCGGTCACGCCCTATGCGCGCCGAAGGCGCACCAAAGGTAAGCCCGTCTTCGCCCGTCCGCGCCTGGACCGCGCCCAGCGCCAGACCCCCTGCCCCCCGTAAAACCCACTCCACCCGTATAACGTACGACGCCGCAACCCTCTCAGCACTTAACCCCGGCCGACTCCCAAACTGCTACCAAGCCGCCCCAGGACACACCCATGGACCCTTTACCTGCCAC
Organism: Lissotriton helveticus; assembly: GCF_964261635.1. Taxonomy (NCBI): domain Eukaryota; kingdom Metazoa; phylum Chordata; class Amphibia; order Caudata; family Salamandridae; genus Lissotriton; species Lissotriton helveticus. The sequence continues at coordinate 408,148,949 of NC_136059.1, forward strand.
TCCTGCAAGTTCGACTGTATCAAAACCCACACCGATTCCACAAACTCCAAACAGAGCTCCGACACTAACCACCTGAAGTGCATCCTGCTCAACACCCGATCGGTCCATAGACACGCCATTGAACTTTGGAACCTACTCGACACCACATCGCCGGACGTCGCCTTTCTCACAGAAACATGGATGAACGCCTCATCAGCACCCGACATCGCCATAGCCATCCCGGACAGCTACAAGATCATCCGAAAGGACCGCATCAACCAAACAGGAGGAGGCATCGCCATCGTGCATAAGAACACCATCCGCATCACGACCAGTTCCGACGATAACCTCGCAGCCGCCGAACACCTTCACTTCCAGATCCACATCGACTCCAAGACCACTCTCAGAGGCACTCTCATCTACAGGCCACCAGGACCCCGCACACAATTCAGCGAAGACATCACTGACTTCATCCGCCCACACGCCCTCCCCTCCGAGGACTACATTCTACTGGGAGACCTCAACTTCCACCTGGAAAAGAACAACGACAGCAACACCACTACCCTTCTGGACAACCTCGCCAATCTCGGACTCAAACAACTTGTTGACACCCCCACCCACTATGCCGGGCACACGCTCGACCCAATCTTCACCTCCAGCAAGCACATCTCCTTCAATCACACCACAGCTCTCCATTGGCTGGACCACAGCTGCGTTCACTTCAACTTCAAAAAGACTACGACCCACAACCACCCACAACCAATTCCCCGCAGAAACTGGAACAAAATTAACACCGTCCAGCTCTTCACATTGCTTCACCAAAACCCTCCTGCCAAATCATCGGACCCAAACCATGCAGCCACCAACCTTTCACAATGGATCACCCACAGCGCTGACGAATTAGCACCCTTGAAAAACCATCAAATCAAACAAAGTAGCAAAAGAGCACCCTGGTTCAATGATGACCTCAAGAAATCCAAGAAGATCTGTCGCACCCTCGAGAAAGCCTGGCGAAAAAACCCAACCACTGACAACCTAGCCACCTTCAAGAACGCCACCCGCAAACACCACCAACTGATCCGATCCACCAAGAAATCAGCTTTCAAGGATCGACTCGATAACAACGCCCACAACAGCAAGGAACTATTCAACATCGTCAAAGAGTTTACCAACCCCACCGCCAACACCAACGACATCACTCCCTCCCAAGACCTCTGCGACTCTCTAGTCTCGTTCTTCCACAACAAAATCGCTGACATACATAACAGCTTTGGAAACCAGTCCACCCCACCCACCTCCGAACTAAAACCCCCCTTCAACAACCTTTGCGCCTGGAACCCAATCACCACTGTAGACACCATTCGCCTGATGAACTCCATCCACTCAGGATCGCCAACCGACCCATGTCCCCACTACATTTTCAACAAAGCAGACTCCATTATCGCACCCCATCTCCGAGACGTCATCAACTGCTCCCTCAACTCCGCTACCTTCCCGGAAAGCTGGAAACATGCCGAACTCAGCGCCCTCCTGAAAAAACCCACAGCAGACCCCACTGAACTTAAGAACTACCGCCCCATTTCGCTCCTCCCATTCCCTGCCAAAGTCATTGAGAAAGCCGTCAACAATCAGCTCGCCACATTCCTTGAATCCAACAAATCCCTCGACCCTTCACAGTCCGGCTTCTGACCCAAACACAGCACCGAGACCGCCCTCATCGCAGCAACAGACGATATTCGAACTCTACTGGACAACGGTGAAACAGCTGCCCTCATCCTACTTGACCTCTCCGCAGCCTTCGACACAGTCTGTCATAGCACCTTTATACAACGCCTCAGCAACGTCGGAATACAAGGAAAAGCATTGGACTGGATCATCTCATTCCTCGCCGGAAGAACCCATAGAGTCCGTCTCCCCCCTTTTAGATCAGAGGCCACCGAAGTCATCTGCGGCGTACCACAAGGATCATCACTCAGTCCCACCCTCTTCAGCGTATACATGAGTCCCCTTGCATCCATCGCGCGCCAACACAACCTCAACATGATCTCCTACGCAGATGACACCCAGCTAATCCTCTCCCTCACCAAAGACCCAAACACCGCCAAAACCAACCTACACGAAGGGATGAAAGAAGTAGCCGAGTGGATGAAGAACAACTGTCTAAAACTGAACTCGGGCAAAACAGAAGTCCTCATCTTAGGATCATCCCCCTCCGCCTGGGACGACTCATGGTGGCGTCCGGCCCTGGGAAACGCACCAATACCAACGGACCACGCACGTAACCTGGGCTTCATCCTGGACTCCTCCCTCTCGATGACCAGAGAAGTCAACGCCGTCTTATCATCATGCTTCAACATCCTACGGATGCTCAAAAAAATCTTCCGTTGGATCCCCACCGAAACAAGAAAGACGGTCACCCATGCACTGATCACAAGCCGACTGGACTACGGAAACACCCTTTACACCGGAACCACAGTCAAACTACAGAAAAAACTCCAACGCATCCAAAACGCCTCAGCCAGACTCATCCTAGACATCCCCCGCCAAGCTCACATTTCCGGTCACCTGAAAGACCTCCACTTCCTCCCCGTCCACAAGAGAATAACGTTCCGACTCCTCACCCACGCACACAAAGCCCTCTACGACCTAGGACACGAATACCTCAACACGCGCCTATCCTTTTACACCCCCACCCGCCAACTACGATCGTCCAATCAAGCCCTCGCCGCAATTCCACGCATCCAAAGGTCCACCATGGGAGGAAGATCCTTCTCCTACTTAGCAGCCAAGACCTGGAATTCCCTCCCCACCTACCTCCGCCTTACACAGAACCACCTCTCCTTCAGAAAACAACTAAAAACTTGGATATTCGATAAGTAAAGTACCCCCTTCCCTCAAGCGCCTTGAGACCCTCTGGGTGAGTAGTGCGCTATACAAATTTTAAACTTGAACTTGAACTTCTGGCCATTTATCTTGTTCCCATCAGCTGTTTTCCTCGTCCTCTGCCTCTTTTGCTCTCTCTGTCACTTGCTTCCTCTCCAGTTTCTTCCTGTTTTTTTTCATTGTCCCCGGCCCCATCCTCGACCTCTTCCTCGCGTTCTCACTGGTTGTACGGTCTGCAGTATCACCCTCCTCGTTCGTAGGAGGCGATATTCGTCTAAAAAAGTCAGCTGTATTTTGGGGCCTGGCTCTTTTCCCACTGGATTGTTTAGTGTATGGGGTTGTTCCACTTCAGCATCACTGCTAGTTACAGAATCTGTTCCGCTAGTATTCTCCGTTTTTTTTCCAGAGGTTCCCTTAGGGGCAGCTTCCCATAAAGCTGGTCATATTTGTGGAAGTAGGTTACAATTCTACCGCTCTCATAGTCTACGCAGTCGCAATGTAATTTGCGCTTCTTACGAGCCTTTATATCCTCTTCATAGGTTTTAAGTCTTAATTTCAGATCGTCCACATATTTCTTTATTATGTCTTACTCATTAGGATTTTTAAGTTCATCTTTCAACAATTTGAGTTCTTGCAATAGATCCTCCCTATCCTCCCAGGTGTATTATATCAGGATTCGTATGAGGGAGTGGTATAGATACATAGCCCTCTTGGCACCATATCATTGACGATGTAGTCTTGTAGTGAGATGGCTTCCCACCACTTTGATGTTTCTGATTTTTTTAATCTTCCCTAGCCTTCTCAGTTTATCCTGTAAAGTTGTGTCATTAGCTCTGGATACTATTTTCTGTTGGCCTTTATTCGATGCTCTGGCAAAAAGGCTTAGGGCTGCAGCCCTCCTCTGTGATTCTTCTTCCATCTTCTTTGTTCAGGGATATTGGTCAGTATGCATGTACTACTATGTACATTAAAAATTGTGGACTGCGTATAAAAACTGGAAAGAGTTTGATGTATGCACCTCCCCTTCACAAAAGTGTAGGTTCCTGCTGCTTGAAGTGTCGGGATGGTAACAGCGTGCTATGTATGCTTGCACGGTCTCATTAGGGGTATTCAGTAAAGTACATCGGATTCACAGATCGCCTTACTCCACCACCCTTGCTTGTTGTTAGTAAAGGTTTGTAAAGGTTATTTTCGGTCCAACTACTGGGTGGGATTGTCCTGCTCAATGCCTTATTGGTAATTCCTGCAAGTAGCGTGTGTAGACATGGGGAGAAAGCGTGTATGAATGTGGAAGTCTGATTTCAGGAAAACAGGAAAGCAGTGATGTCAAGAGATTGCTCCCATTATGATTATGATGTGGTTCATCACTCTTACGGGCTCGACTGACGTGTATGAAAAGTCGATGGTTCGGTATGTCATGTATAGACTGACTATATATATGAAGTCTAACTTTAGAGCTGAAATCTAGGTTTAGACCAAAAGTACAACTTCATACCTGATTTAGTATTACACCTTAAGTCTCAGTTTTGACATGAAGATAAACAAAGGTCTAACTTTACCACTTTTACTTTATTCACAAAGGTAAATTACGACTCGTAACTTTACTACTAGTACATGTAAAGTTACAAGTAGTAAAGTTGCTATTAGTAACTTACCTTGGAGAAACCCGAAAAGTAGTAAAGTTAGAAGTTTGGTCTAAGTTAGACTTTTGGTCTAACTTTACCATTGAGAGTCAGGCCCATAATCTATACTTATGTATGTATACCTATCTTCACAATATTTTGCTAGTTGATATTATGCCTACAATATTTTGGTTCTTTAACAAACAGATTGTTCCCTTCATGAGGTAACAGGAAGTGACACATAGAACTACTATGAGAACTACGTTTAAATTCTCCAGATGGAGGACCCAATCATTTATTAAGTCACAGAACAATTCAAAATCATAAAACATAGAATAAGTGGACAAAAGCTTGGAAATCAACAGATTTCCAGAGGGCAGGCATTTATACAAAGAGTGACCTAACAATCAATAGAAATCCAGAAAGTCACAATAGAAGAAGAAGGTTTTGCACACATAACTTTGAAGGCAAACAAGCATTTAAATGTACATGGGCTGCTCTGTATTCCAAATATATACAAGGAAAGACAAGGAGAATGTTCCATTTCCTACCTGGCAGCAAACATGTTTTATTCTCTTCTAAAAGTGCTCTGAGATGTAGAGACTGCCTTGAAAATACATCTGTTGAGGGAGCTGTAAGAATATGCTATCTCATTGGTCTACTGGATTAGAGCTAAGACGATACTTCAGAAGTAGCTACATGCACTACAAGTGGTATTAATCCATTCATTAATACCTTGGTGCATAGATTTGCAAACATACCCTCAATAGTGTTTTTCCTACATTGCTTCCACTCATAGGCTTGTTTGCAGGTTTATAATTGTAATTTTGTGTTGTGATTTGGACTTTATAAAAATATCAAATGGGTATTTATATGAACAGAATGACACTGGATTTACTATGCAAGTTTGTGCAGCGACTGAAGTAAATAATTTCATGAATAAGGCTTCACAGGAAATTACACTTACCATGTAACAGTGCATTAGAAGAGGTATTTACTTAAGTGTCCCCTGCATCATGTTCAACTTTGAAGGAACGGCGCTCAGCAAAAGAAAGTATAAAGTAAAATTTCACAAACATTGACTAACAAACGCAAAAAGTAAATATGTGACCTTTTAGTAGGTCAGACTAAGAGCCGGGATGATGGCAGGAATGTTATTCTCATACATTATGCATAAGGTACAACATCAATGTATCGTTATCCAACACTCAGACTGGATAATTTATCAGAAACAACCCTGACAGTATAGTGGGAAGGCTAAAAGTCTTTCTGGAATGTGTCCAGATTTCTAAATTATCTAAGCAATCGCTGGGACAGTTTACAGACATAATTGTAATTGTTTATGCAGGCATTAACATTTTGCTTCTGCTCACCAAATGCATAGGGTATTTAGGAGGCTGTGTTGAGTGGAAACAAAATGTAAATGGGCGAATTACCAATCAGTCCCTGACGGTGGCTCACCTATTGCCCCATGGATGTATGCTGTGGTGGGTGGAAGTAAAATGTGAATGGCTGCAAAAATTATTAGTGGCAGAAGTGGGATTACACATTTCTCCATAATGTACGATGTAGGGGAGGAAGGAAAATATAAATTGCTCAAAAAATGATTACCGTCTGAAGGATACTGACACACTGCCCCATGCATTGGTCAGTGGAAGCCAAATGTGAATGATTGAATAATTGATCAATGGCTGAAGTGATCGCACACAATGTGTTATGTTGTATGGTGGTGGAAGTAAAATGTGAATGGAACAACGGTGATTAATGGCTAAAATGGACTGACACATTGCCCTATGCTTTGGTGGGTGGAAGAAGAAGAGCACACAGTGCACATGGCTAACTTTATTTTGAGTCAACTGTATTCTGATCTTTCACAAGGAGCACATCCTTGCACAAAATAATACCATTCAGTGGGAACCACGACGACTGGAATATGATGCCCTATTGTGTGTGTTTCAAGAGGTGAAGTCATTTTTATTCAACCCTTATAGCTTGTTTGGAGAACTTATTTGAATCGCAGTGTGGAGACAGAGAAGTCATATTTTCCTTTTTATTGAACTAGTTGTTTGTCATAACTACACACTCACTTTCACAACACTGCATTCTTACTTTTAGTTCACATTACACATGCACACAACATTTCTATGAGTACCTCCCCATTATAAACAGGGCATAATATTTGAGGAGGAAAGTTTTAGACAGCTAACAGAGATGTCACCTTGGTGGATGATTGCCTCCAAGATCCTAACTCAAATAATGGAGGGGAGCTTGAAAGTAGGTTCTAATTCCACGACACCATCTGAGGGAGTGGCTCATGGAGCACAACCTAAAAGTGATTAGTCAATTGGCAGAGTTTCATCCAATGATGACTTGTCTTCCAGTGAGTCTGAGAAACATGCCCATCAAAATCCCTATGTCCCTTTGCAAGCACAATTCGTGCAGCTGAGAGACACAGACAAGTTGGCAATATCGGGAGTGCAGGCAGGTATCATGCCAAGCACAGGAAGACTGCTCACTTGGCAGGCCCCCAATTCATATCACCCGCAAATTCCCTCATTCATTCCATTTGGTGGATATAAAGTAAATACTTTTAATGTTTTACCCATTGATTGGTTCCATCTTTTTTTAGATGATGACTTCCTGATTTGAATTGTGCACCAAATGAACCTGAATGCCAGACAGTTTCCGAGGGAGCATGGAGGCACCCTGGACCTTAATCTAGCATACACCCGTGGGCTCCCATGTTCGTGAGCAGAGACTGTTTGTTTATTCTGGAGGTAACAAAGTACCCTGTGCACCAAACCCTAAGGCCCGTAGACTTTCTGGAAGTGCTCCTTAAGAAACTTAGGAGTATCTGCCCCAGCAAGTTCACCCCAGTTTTGAAACGTAAATGTGCTCACACTGTCTGAGAGGTGGGTGAGCAACTGCTTCCTTAGACACCCCAACTTACTTCTACACACTGGAAGGAGTTTGATGTAGCACAGTGAGAGTACAACAGGTGCACAAATACAAATCTTCATGAGCTTAAGCAGGCTGTCACAAGAAGGGTTACTACAGCTTCATCTGGAATGTGCATTGTATAAGTCAGGACTCCTATTAAAAAGTAAGGCATGAAGAGGTAGTCAAACCTTATCCTAGGCTGGTTTTCATAGGGATATTGTGTAGGTAGATGACAGAAAGTCAAGGAGTGATATACAGATCACTGCAGCCACCCCTACTCACATAGGTTATACTTGTAGCCTGTTTGCCACCTTTATTCTATGTCGGAACTTGACGGATATCCAGCCTTCCATATTGCAAGTGCATTACAGTCAGTTCATTGCACATAACAGAGGCTGAGACATACTCCACAGGGTTGCCTTTCATGCCAAAACTTTTATGTCTTTGATGTCTCCATTTTGCCTTTTAAGGCCTTTCCTGTCACATGTGCTAGGCCTTGCCACAAAATTGGGGTTCAATTTTATCAGGAGAAATTTGGGAATGCTAGGTGTAGGAATGTAGTTGATCCTCACCAATTCCAGACTGTTCCATCACAAATATGTGAGGAAAATGGATAATTTTAACTGAAGTTTCGGGTTTGATTGCTATTCTAGGGTACTATGAGCCACACAAGTTACACCACCCTGGATGCTCTTGGATGTCTAGTTTTAAAAAATATCTATGTTTAGTAGGTTTCCCTGTGTAATGAAAATCCCAGTCCTAAATTCTGCAGCTACCCACTTTGTCAAAAAGGGTACATTTTCCTGCCAAAAATGTGATGTCTCCTCGTCATATTTTGGGGACTTTAATGTCAGGAGTGCTTGACCTAGCCACACAAATGGGTTATTGTTTTTAATGATAAAAGTGTGAGAACACTGGATTGTAGGCATTTTGAGGATCCCCGCAGATTCCAGTACCTTCTCTGACAGAAATGTAAGAAAGATGTGAGTCAGAGTTTAAGCTTTCAAGAACATTCAGGGTAAGAATAGGTAGTGCGATCCATGCAAGTCACACCTGTTTAAACTCCCATACGTGTCTAGTTTTCAGAAATGTATGTTTTCGTTAGACTGCCTCAAAGGTAAAGATGGAGTAAACCATGCAGACTCAGGAATGAGAAACATTACATATCAGTGCCCAAATATAATAGTGGTAGTTCTGATTTAACAATAAGGGAATTGAAATAGTTTTAGATGAGACTGGAGTACCCAACATCCCATGAGAAAATAGTTTCAAAATCTAGATTAATGATGATATTGTCATTTTCAGGGAAGTGGTATATAAATATCTGTTGAAACTTAGGAGAACTATGATTGAGAACAAAAATCTGAGTCACATTTAATTTCAGACCTCTAAATAGAAAAGTCACTAATAGATGAGATAACTATAATTAAACCTGTAGATAAAGAGAGTAATCATGTTGTAATGACCAAATAATCACACATACTAGAGGTATTCAGACAATTAAAGGATGTTGAATGCTATTAAAAAGTGAACAAACAATACTAAGTTAACTTAAAGTATCAACAGCACAAGATGCTGTTAGAAAGGAAGAACAGTAGTTTTGAATGGAAAGTATATTGTTTTGAAAAAATTACTACCCAACAGTTTCCACTTTCCACCTCATGCCTAAAGTACATAAGGATCTGAACAATGCTAGGGGTAAGTCTATTGTATCCTCCATTAACAGCATCTGTTAAATGGCTGTGATGCATTCATCATGTCTTATTCCCTTTTGAGAAGAATGTATCTTCGCACTTGAAAGATGCTCTATGCAACAGAGGTAATATACACTGGGAAGAACATTTCATTATGGTCCACGGTCCAATGTGAATTTGCTATATACCAGCAATAGGTATTCAGATGTTCTGTCACCTTGCAAATATTTCTTGAAAGCTAGGACCTTAAATCTATTTTAACATACTAATATATTTTTAAGATGATTGTCTTTTATTTTTAAAGAAAATGCTTTCATTTTCTAGGAAAGGCTATATAAACAGACAGAAAGTACTGCCATTGGGCACCTGCTTCCCCCCAGCTATGTCAATTGTGTCGTCAGTTGGTGGGAGGAGCATGTGGTCTGTTCAGAAACAGTGGTAATATTAACAAATCATGTTATTGTATTGCTTTGTTATATTGATGATTTGAAATAACACAATTCCTCATAAAAGTGTTTGCGGCTATGATAAATGATAATGATTCTAATATCAAATTATCTCCAAAGGTTAGTAGGAATAATTATTTGTATCTGGGCATCAGGATGAGGGTAAATAGTGATGTACTGGAAACATTCTTATTTAGAGAACTTTGAATTAGAATATTCCAGAATGGGCCCTGTTACGTGCCAAAACAAATTAGCTAAGCAAGATATGATCACAGAATTCAAGGTTGGAGGATATCCCAACAGAGTCCTCTCACAGCCAGACCATAAAGATGATGAAAAACAAAGAAATCAGCAAGTGTATGGGAATTTCAAAAAGCAGTCAGATGACAGCAAAATAAGATTTATAACCACATATAGCAACAATTTCCAAAACGTGGTACAGAATCTGCTAAAATACATGGACGTCCTAAAAGCTGATTAAAATTTTAAAGTCAGCAACAAACCCTTGATTACTCTCCACAGACGTCAATCTTTAAAGGATAAATCAGTTCAAAACTATCTCCCTAACAAAATCACAGCAAAAATTGGTTACAGGAATAATCATGTTTTTTTCAAATGTGGAAAATGCAAGGCATGAACAAGTGGTACAACTATGAAGGAATATAGTGATCCTTGTAGAAAACCACGAATAGAAAGATCACAAAGCATATCTTGCAAATCGGATTTTTTTGTGTGCATCATTGAATACTTCCGTGGGATGAGATCCATGGGCAGTACTTGTTTCCCTGTGAAAAAAAAAGAATATTAGTACATATTAGAGCTATTACTCATGCAGACATCACCTACGATATGGGCAAACATTTAAGACTTTCACAATATGAAATTAGGGGATTTAAAATGTGTTGCTGTCATTCAGGTATTGAAGAACCCCAGGGATAAAAACAGAGCAAGATTTTCAAGCCAATTGGAATTAGCAAGCCATTACCAAAGAGTATGAACTAAGATGAAGACTTAGTAGCAAACATATATAAACAGATCCTATAGAAGTGTTACTCTACGCTGGATATTTGGTGATCTTATGATTCATCCTTTTAATAGTAGAATTGTAAGTGTTTTCTCATGGTGGTCTTCATCAACATTCAACATTGCTCTGTAGGTGTCAACCACTAAGAAACAAATAGGACCTAATCTCACAGGAAAATGCACTGGGTGCAGCAAATGTTGGATATGGGAGAAGATGGCCCTTAGGGGCATGCTATATATAATCAATGTGTGGTATATACTGACACATCTTGGCCTCAATAAAGATTTACAAATTCAACTTCATATTTAAAATGTATTTCATGCAAATTATATTCGATGAGAGACTGCTGAATGGGAATGTTATATGTGATCAATAACTGCTATGAATACATGGTACACATCTTGGATTGAATATAAAGCTATTATTCCATTGAAATGTGATGATGTATTTAAATTGAAATGTGTGCCAGGTATTTTGAATAATTGATAGCCTACTTGGGCATCATATTTGCGTGTGTTTTGTTTTTTATATGTTTGGATAAGAGCTACAATTTAAGTAATAATGTACATTTTGGCCTTTAAGTAATGCACTTGATGATTTAATGTGCTCAAATTTACAATTATCCCTATAGTTATCAATACCTGATCAAATGTAAAAAAAATTATGCTTTTAAGTTTTTTTACTATATCTATTTTAAGTTGAACTCATGCTTAAATCCACTTTGTGAAACATGTGACAATAGCCGTATGCTAGACCAACATTGCCAAAATATATTGGAAGCCGATATCGGGAAAAAACACAGGAATATACTTTACCCATCTTGGGGGCATATTAACAAGGGCATTATCGCCGCTTTAGCGTCCGTTTTCGGGTGAAAAGCAGAGATAATGTTAATGCAATATCATCAAGGACACGCAAGCGTGTGTATCCTTGATTTAGCGCCCGTTTCCAGCATGCCTAACTTTACATCTCTATTGAGAAGCTAAGTGGGCGTCACTGGGCACCCCCCCCCCCCCGAGAGACTATCTTGTAATATATCACGCAATGTACATTGCGATATTTACAAGGAGGCCCATGCATTTTTGGCAAAAACCCGGGGTTTTCTCCAAAAAACTAACGTCTGCGAAAATGCAGATTTACCTATACCAGACAATAGTGGTGGATTATGCTGATACAACCACAGGGTTGTATCAGCAAGGTTATCGCCGTTTTCCATGGAACATCGCTGAAAAAACAGCTTTGTTCCATGGAAAACGCCACTATTGCTGGAAAATTATCGCAATTGCGCTATACGTTGTTGATACAGCGAAAGCATGGCGATAACTGCCAGCGATAGATGGCGGTAAAAAGGTTCTCGCTAAGAGCGGCCAGCGATAATTATCGCTTCCGCTTGATGATATGCCTCTTGGTGTGGTCCTCTTCTTTCAATGATTGTGAAATAATTCAATAACACGGTGTAGTTACAATATGCACATTTACACATACATCTACATACCTACAAAGAAAAGTAAAATTACATAAGTCTACTTTAATTTATTCACTTAGATTTAACCAAAAGTGGCATTGGTGTGGTCACGTTTTCTCTCGAATTTCGGAAAGATTCACTGTATTGTTTCAATATGGACATGCTCATATAGCTGCACAAACATACAAAGCAAACACAACATTATTCTGCTTTCATTGAATCATTAGATATAACGTAAAGGGGTGAATTCACAAAAGGTTAATGTATTCATGATAAACCTAAACGATCCAAAATGTACGCTTCAACTTATTCGAGTGCTTAAAATAAAACATGATCTAAAATAGTTAGGAGGCAATTCAACATTAAATGCATAACATAAAAACAATGATAATTAATAATATTACCAACAACTAATTCTGTATTTCAAGATCACTCAAAGACCAAATATTTCACTTTAAACACTCGATCAAATGAAAAATAATGGTCTTAGTTAATAAAAGCTTGAGCTTAGTATAATATAGTGCCAATATGTGATAACCCCTGCATGACATTATAAAAAGGTTACAAAAATAAATTCATGAGAAATAATTGAGATATTAACATGTTGGATTTATTAATGAGGAAACTGAAATGTGGACTCAAATGGAGGAGTCTATAGAATGTTATGTGATCAAATTACCATCCGAACCTCCAAACATGGCTGTATTTTTTAACTTAACAATAAATCTTGTAAGATATGCCAAATCACAGGGCTGCCACATTGGTGCCTCGTTATCAAGAAAGCACAGATTGAATGACAGCAGCTGGTTCAGGAAAATAAACATCCTAGTAAATAAATTGATGGCACAGTGCAGGTACTCACCCTCTCCCTCCTTCAGAGAGAAAATGCTCTACTGGCTGCCCTTTTCAAGCCCTGTTTCACACCCATTATATCTATCTCGTACATTTCAGTTTAACTTAGCAAGAGACAATGCAAATTAGAGGGCTGAAACAATCCGTGATTAAACTAAGCTAGCTACACCTCTACACTCCTGCTTATGACTGCCCCACATAACTGATAATGTAGTCTCAAGAAGGTGAAATGGATGTAACAAAACAAATGCCAGACTACAGGCACAGAACTATAAAAAGAGAAGCCCTGTTAACATATGTACTCCAAGAGTCTGAAATAAAAATATGAAAGAGATCCAGGGACTTTTTTATGAGAGGTTTGCACCACTGGAGCCTGACTTTTTCTGAAGGTCCAGAGATGCAAACCTCTGTCAGAAACCATCAAGGATGGCACTGACGAGGCGAGTATGCGAGAGACTTCAACTCCAATGAGTCTCTGCGACGCTCACGTTTAGGACGTCATCGCGCTCCTGGTTGGGCGTATTTCTTCCTACGCGAGAATTCAACGGTTGCCGGTTACTCTTCCTGCTGAGCAGAGTCCGAGAGTCCAAGAGTTTCCTGATATTTTCTTCTGTGCTCTTCCATCACGTCGCTTAGCGGAAGCGGCATTTCGTTGACCCTTTGTTGCTTCACGATTTTCCCGTTGGTTGAATCATATTCTTGGTTCTTGCGGGGAAGACAATTCTGTTCTCAGCTGTTTTCCTGTTGGATGAACCACTTTCTCGGTTCATGCGGGCATACATCCTTGACTCCATGAGGAGTCTCTCCCCAAGAACAAGTTTCCTTGAAAGACCGCCTTGATTTCTTTATGACACTGTGCTGTTAACGAAGGGGAGCTAGTTTTTACTATTTGACTCCCTTCAAACCTTTGTTCTGAGAGGAATCAGAACGCGATATACATAAAGGAACTGAGGTACTGGGTTTTTCAGAACCGGCACAGAACCGGTAACCCAGCGGTTTCAGGGTACACCCAGAGACCTCGGGTTCTTCCTGATCCAGACCACAGAAACTCAGAGTCTTCTAGGTGAAGTCAAAGATCGATTTATTGGCTGCAACCAAGGTAACAAGTGTCCTAGAAGTACAACACACGGGGAAGTATATTTTCAGGAGACTGCTCGAATTTACAAAGTCAGGCTTCTCTCTTTATACAGAATATTCAGCTTTAGGCAAACATTCTTCGAATTTGCAATATATCATTTACAGGTTTTGGTTACAAAGGAAAAGCAGAGTCATGATGACATGTACATATTTCACGTTGTGCTGCCCATAACAAATCACCCGGCAAGGCCCAACATTTCATCAGATATCGGTGGACCCCCAATAAAACAGGCACCTCCCCACCATAAAGTAAGTGAAGCAAAAAGAGTATAGACAGATGGGAGCAAGATACGGCAGGTGTGCGCGCTGAAATGGTTTTATGGCCTGTTGAGCCCTGATGCTATCTTGTTCGGCCACTGGGAGGGGAACTGACCTAACGAGTTCGGCCTGGGGCAATGGTTCCAACTTGCACAGGTCATAGGAAAGTCGATTAAGGAGTACGTGTCCTTGTGGAATTGAATTCAGCTGGATTAAGGCCTATGTAAAGGGCAACACATAAATGGAGGCCAAGGGTTTCAGAACGCAAATGACGGTTTCGAGGTGAAATCGTCACTTGAATGTGCTGAATATATATGTACATGGTGTGCTCGTCATTCTCGGTCTTTTGATACCAAATTCGTCATGTTTCAACGAAGTTTTTAATTCTTGAGTCAAGAACGATTACACGAATCCAGATTTCTCAGAACCACAAACCCTCCTTTTGCCCTTAGATAGGCAATTAATCTATCCTCATGTTCATCTGAGTCCAGATCTATATTCCTAAAGTCATTGAGATGTTGCTGTAACATCATTCTAGTACTTAGTTCATCTCTTGACACAGGCTTCCTCACACATGATGTAACACAGAGGCCACATATTGCAGGAGCACACTGTATGCACAGACAGAACAGGAAAAGAATGGCTAAGACCATCCCAATGACCATTAGAATTTTCCATCCCCAGGCGGATATCAGTTCCCAGAACCATCCCATTAATGACCAATCTCCTTTATCCACATGAATAGATTCGGAAATCTTATGTAGTTTGGAGATGGCCTGGTACACTGTTGCAGCGTTATCAGGGATGAAGACGCAGCAACTCGATTGGATCAATCTGCATACCCCACCTCGGTCTGCAATTATAACATCTAAAGCGACCCTGTTCTGAAGGGTCATAAGTCGATCCGACTGGAGCTCAGCAGTCAAGTTACTAAGTGCACCAGCAGTTTCAATCACGGTGGACTCAACTACCCTTGTCAATTGCCTAATGTTCCTGCTGTTAGCCATGGATCCCCAGAACGGCTGAAAACCCTTTGCAAAGTCTCCAAATTCTTGACCTGCAGTGTCTTCTTCACTCAAAACACCTCTAACTACCCTTGTCCTGTGGTAGTCTGCCGCTGCTGTGTAGGTGGGAGGCAACAGGAAGGAAACAAAACATGAGCCCGAAAAGTCAGGGGGCAACCATGTATAGGCTCTATCGTGGCAGATGAAATAAGTACCCTTAGCTGCTAAAAACGCAGGGGAAGTCTGAGATCCAAAAACATACGTTTCACTACAGACACTCTTCCCTAACTGAGCCCTGGGATTCGTGCCATTACCTTGCAGACACAGATGACCCTGATGGGGTACAATCCAAATCGGGGACGATCTCTTAGCTTGCTGTTTCTCACTCAGAGTAGCTCCATATCCAGTCATGTTCCATCCTATGTATAATAGTGTCTCATCTCTAGGGATAGTCTCATAAGAAATACCTTCCTTAATCATGTCTACTATACCCTTGACTAGAGCACTTTTTCTAGGATTGTCTGTTACAGAACGCAGGGGGTAGAGTTCGTGTGCATATATGAACATTGTCCTATATGCCCATACAGAACCATTGTGACTAAATGGCAGGACTAGATAAGGGATACCTTTATCCGTTGTGTGAGGCATAAGACCGCACACCCAACAGTTAGTTGTGTTCATTACAAGTTGGTGTTGATGTAACAACTGAACAAAGGAGTTATTAATGAACTCCAATCTCCTATTTGATTCGTGGTCAGGCAGAGGGTGGAAAGAATGGGAGGAAACAGTGGAAGGAGGTATGGGTGATGCAGTGGGTGCAAATGTTACACGAAAAGAAAATAAGGCATAACTTATCAAAAATATCATTACACTGAATAGCATGGAAATACACAACATTATAAAGCTTTTCCTTGTCATCACGTTGCACAATTTGTGCTTTAAGTTCGTCCGTTTGGCAGGTCTCTCCGCATCGGGAAACTCCATCCTCTCTAAAGTGCTGCCCGCGGTGGTAGGTTGCCTCTGCTAAGGGATGCTTCTGTCAGTCTAGGGCAACTCCCTTGGACCAACCAGAACTACCGACCTAACGTCATCAGCTGCACCCCTAAGACTTTAATCAACCGCGGCCCTAGCAGCAGAACCCGGATGGCGGTCGAAAAACAAAAATAAGCAAGTTTCCTAGATGGGAGAGCTGCACTTTCAAAAATAGTACTTGGGGGAAAAAGGAAAGATCTGTTTTATTAGTCCATGGATCTTAGTCTCAAATTGAAAAGGAAATTGTTTTATTAGTTCGTTTTTCTCGGTCTCAAATTATATCGTTGTTTTCCAAGTATTGTCTGATCCTGGAACAAAAGGTCAGGCTCTGTAGTGTTCAATAGCTTGGATGGTGTCACGGCCTTGTGCAAAATGTTCTCATTTTCTTGTTCAGAGTCAGTTCTTTTTACGTGCAAGTCATGAAAAGGGACGGCATGTGACACGGTATCAGGTTCTGGGTCAGCGACACCCTTCTGGACCCACTGGTCATAGGGCAGAGGGAAAGGGATTTTTTTTACAATGGATCCCGTGGACCCAGTTGGCCTTCCCCTCCACCCGAACGGCTGATCTTGTAGAAAGAAGGACGAGATGAGGCCCGGTCCACCTGTGCTGGTCGTTCTTCGTTCTTTGGAATTTCCTGACAAGAATCCAGGAACCGGGGTCAATGGCGTGACCCGGAGTCTCAGAGACCGGAGGCAGGGTGTTGTGGACCTGTTGATGCAAAACACGCAATTTAGCCGTCAATTCGTACAGATAATTAAGCAAAATAGGGTGTTCAAGCTCGCTGAACTTGGTGGGTCTAGGCACTCCCCATATGTTGGCTGGCCGGCCAAAAACTATCTCATATGGACTAAGTTTCACTCGTGAATGCACAGTCATTCTAGTGGACAGGAGTGCTAAGGGTAGAGCGTCAGGCCATTTAATACCTGTGCTCGCTTGGATTTTGGCCAGTTTAAGTTTTAAAGTGCCATTGTAACATTCTACTAATCCAGCTGATTGGGGGTGATTTGCAGCGTGGAACTTCTGCCGGATAACTAGCCCTTCACACACTCTCTTCATCACACGACCCACAAATTCACTTCCATTATCAGACCAGACCATTCTAGGCATTCCAAACCTGGGGAAGTACTCTTTCACAAGGGCTTTTGCTGTGGACAAGGCAGTATTGTCTTTTAGGGGATAGGCTTCTACCCATCTTGAGAAGGCACAAACAACAACGAGTACGTATTTTAAGTTGTTGCACCTCTCCATGTGAATGAAATCTAGCTGCAAAACCTCGAACGGATACGTAGGAGGCGCAAAATGACCAGCTGGAGTTGGGGTTCTGTGCTTCAGACATACCATGCAATTCTTGACAACATTCTCTGCACACTTGGGAATCCCTGAATTCTTCCATACTGGGGCCAACAATTCGCAAATCCCTTTCACGCTGATATGAGCCATTCCATGAGCCATTGTAACCACTGCAAGCACATATGCATCGGGTAACAACCATCTCTGATGCTCTGATAATTCAATCCAGCAACCATTTGCATCCATTCTACCCATGCTTTCTCTCCACGTGTTCAATTCTTTCTCTGTGGCCTCAGCTTGGATGGACTTCACACTCTCTATTGTGTCCTCACACATCCCAACATCACCAGTCCATCTTGCAGGGCCTGCAACATACATTCGGCTCATTACATTCTTTGCGGTTTCCTTCGCGATCTCATCAGCAAATGCATTTCCACGACCTACATCATCAGTCACCTTCTTGTGAGCACTACATTTCACAATCGCCATTTGCAGAGGCAAGGTCAGTGATTCAAGAAGCTTATTCACCAACTGACCATGCTGAATGTTAGCTCCATGCGAAGTCAGGAATCCACGTTCTCTCCACAATCGCCCAAAACTGTGAGCCACTCCAAATGCATACTGACTATCAGTGTAGATAGTCACTTTCATCCCTTTAGACAACACGCATGCTCTCGTGAGTGCAATCAATTCTGCTGCCTGAGCTGAATTATGCGGGACACGTGCAGCTTCAACAACTGTATGCAAAGTCGCAACGGCATATGCTGCAGTCGTGTCACCACTCGGGAGCTTGAAGCATGAACCATCCACCCATAATGTACCATCACATTCAGCAAGAGGAGTATCGAATAAATCTATTCTCCCTTTCGTCTCTTCCTCTGTTCTGAAAAAACAATCGTGCTGTTCTGAAACATCTGATTCCTCTGCAATTGGCAACAACGTAGCTAGGTTTAAGGTACTGCATCTTTTTATGTGCACATGACTCGCTAGCAGTGTCAATTCGTAACTGGACAGTCGAGCACTAGTTAAGTGCTGTGTCTTGGTTCTATTTAACAACGTGTCTACTGCATGTGGGACCATCACGATTAGTGTATTATTCATTACTAGACCAGCAGACTGTCGAATAGAGACAGCTGCTGCTGCTGTGGCTCTTAAACAACTCAGTAATGCTTTTGCCACCAAATCCAAGGTCGACGAAAAATAGGCACATGGACGCTGCCTACCTCCAAACAACTGAGTCAGCACAGATAATGCACAGCCCTCCTTCTCATGGACATATAATGTGAAAGGCTTACTGTAGTCGGGGGTACCTAACACAGGAGCCGAACACAATGCTGTGCGTAATTCGAGAAAACTTTTCTGACACTCTTCAGACCAAGGAATGGGATTGGGTGTATTTTTACACGTTAATGCCACCAAAGGTTTGGCTAATAACGAAAAATTTGGAATCCATTGTCTACAGTATGATGTAATGCCCAAGAAAGCACGCACTTCTCTCTGTGTTCTTGGCACATTCAATTTCGCTATTGCCTGAATTCTTTCTGGGGTCAGTTTCCTTCCCTCCTTCGATAAGAGGTGACCTAGGTAGGTCACTTCTTGTCGGCAATATTGCAGTTTGGAAAGTGACACCTTGTGATGAAGATCACACAGATGAC
The DNA here is from genome assembly GCF_964261635.1 of Lissotriton helveticus. Lineage (NCBI taxonomy): Eukaryota > Metazoa > Chordata > Amphibia > Caudata > Salamandridae > Lissotriton > Lissotriton helveticus. The sequence goes on from NC_136059.1 coordinate 408,168,233, forward strand.
GCAACAATGACAGCGTGGCCTTTTTACAAATTTCCTCAGTGTCTGCAACAATGAGTAAATCATCCACATACTGTACAAGAATAGCACCTTCAGGTAAAACAATCGCATCAAGCTGTGTTTTTAGAGCTTGACTGTATATTGATGGACTTTCACAGTAGCCCTGAGGAGCGCGTTTAAAGCGGAAGCTGCGACCTCCTAAACTGAAGGAAAAAATATCCCTGCTCTCCTCAGCAATCGGGATGCTGAAGAAGGCGTTCTTCAGGTCAATCACCGAAAACCAAGAGGCAGATGCTGGAATCATAGTCAATAATGTGGTAATGTCGGGGACAACTGGGAACTGTGCACAACTATTTTATTCACCTCTCTCAGATCAATCACGAATCTGTACACAGGTGGCTGAGAAGGGTCAGTTCGTTTTAAAACAGGCAGAACAGGACTATTGCAAACGTTGCCTCGTGTTTCTTCAACCACATCTTTTTCAATCAATTTGTAAACGATCGCTAGCAAAGCTTTTTCACCCTCACTAGAAATCCTATATTGTGGAATTCGTGGCATTTTAACATTGGCTTTCAATGTTACAACATATGGTGAAATTTCTAAAAGGCCTACATCATTAGGACCAGCGGCCCAAAGAATGTCTGGAAGAAATGACAATTCTGCTGGAAGTTTATCCCTCGACAAATATATGGTAGAAACCACTTTCTTGCCTAAAGTAAGTTGTACTCCTGAAGGAGAACAGTACAAAGTCGCATACAATACAGTTTTCACCACAACCTGTTGTCAGAATGAGGGGTGCTTCGAATTCGCAGGGACCAACAGAAAGAGACAAAGGGTCAGAAATCGGGTTTCTAACTGGGGCGCCAGAAAAACCTACAGAAACGTTCATTTCGCCAGACAAAGGTGCGCCAGGGAGTTTGGAGTGCATAATAGAACTCTTTGTAGCACCAGTATCCAACAGAAAAGGCTCTGACACACCTGATGTAATCACCTCGACGTAAGGTCCACTCTGATCTACTTGAACTGAAACAACTCCCTCTCTTTGTCTATGGCTGTCCTAGCAATTATTACCCTCCAAATACTCATCTTCTGTATAGTAATCATCAACATAGTATTGAGCTGTCCTGTCAGATGCGTTGTTCTGCTGATCGAACCTATTCATAGAATTTTGTGGTGGAAGGGGACATGTGTTCTGGGGGACGTTCCCCCGTCCTCTACCTCTAGGCGCTTGCTACGACCTCTTACACCAGAAGCACCATTTGCACGTTGTAACAGAATGGGACAACTATACTTGAAATGACCTTCTTCCTTGCAATACGAACACTGGTTGGGGCCTACAGGTACACAGGGTTGAGTATACTCGACTCTTTGCGAGTTCCTCTGATACTGTTGAGGCTGCTGAAAATTGTTCTGATAATTATTCTGACCAATATTATTTTGATTACCACCACCACGTGGCGGATATGCTTGCTGCAGCAAAACCTTCGTTTTTAATTCCTTGGTTTTCTTTTCTACTCTATCTTTCTCGTCCTTGTCTCTATTTTCGTAATATTGGGCAGTAGCTAATATCTGCGCTGAGGATGAGACTGCCCAAGAACTTTCTGAATCCTTTAACTTTTTACGCAATTCTGGAAGCAGATTGTGCACAAATTTATCGACGAACAACCTCTGACCACCTTCTGTGGTCATATCTTGACCGCTGTGGTCGACAAATGTTTCTTCAAACCTGGTGAAGAAATCAGAGACTGTCTCTTCTTTCTTCTGCTTGCATGCAGACAACTTATCCCAATTTACACGTATTGCAGGCATTATCGTTTTCATGTAGTCTACTATTTTACCAGGGAGTTCTGCTATCAAAGGCTCAGGCTTAGCACCACCAACTTGTCGGGCATCTGCAGCGGCAATATTAGCCCATGAGTCACCTAACTCTTGATCATGATCTGTATGGCGAATTTTACCCCATAAAGGCTGTGGAACTACGTTCCCAAATAACATATCGATATCGGCTAAATTCATTATACATGACCCAGCAGTTTGTGACAACTCTTTGTAATACCCTGCAGGATTTTTATGCGGATCAGGTAATGTCTGTTTGAGTGCTAAAACTTCAGCTCGCTTCCATGGGACATGTACCCATACACGCTGAAAGTGTGGCAGAATAGGTGGGTTAGCAGTTGTATCACCCTCTCTCCACTGTGGGGGAACTTCTCTCATCGGGTATTGTCACGCCTTTTTCCTACTAGATGCACCAGGCTCAGATTGTGACCCAGAACTGCTCCCCTTACTCCGATATGATAACAATATTTCAACTGCTTTCTCCACATCCGGACCTACAATCATGCCCTCTCCAAACTTAAACCGTACACGACACATCTCTTGCGGGATGCATTCCAGATCATTGTCCTCCAAATCCTCACAAAGGAAAACACACATCTGTTCAAAAACATATCTCTGCGTCGGTGCTTCCCATTGATGGAAGACTTCCATGACCGACTCTACGTCATATTTTACGGTGTCCATAACCCATTTTCGTGCCAAACGATTCAGTGAGTCTCTTTCTTGATAGTCAGGCAGTGGACTTCGCAACTTTCTTCGTTCCATTTTAGGGGTCGTAGTAGGCGACCCAAAAAAAGGTGAGAAGAGGTTAGTGACAGTGCTGGCCATTTTCTGCCGAATTGAAGGTGAAACTGAATGAAGAACGGGTGGAAAAACGGGGTGAGATAAGGCAGAGGCAGAGATACCAGCAGAGGAGGCATCAGGAGAAATAGAAGGAGCACTAGGCAAAATCGTAGAGGGAGCATCAGGAGAAGTAGAAAGTACAGTAGGCAAAATCGTAGAAAGTACAGGTGTGATCGGTGGGCCTTGAGGAGGCTGCACCAAAGGAGTAGGAGCCAGCTGAAGAGTAGCTGGTGGTTGCTGTGAAGGAGCAGGAGGCATAACAACTACAGGTTGTGCAACTATGGGTTGTGGAGGTGCCGTGGGATTTTGTGCATAGGGTGGTGGCGAACTTAGTAAGTGTGACATTAATGGATCTTTTTCGCGCTCTTTTGCTGCCTCTTGCTGAAGAGACGGCAAAACTGGATAGCATTTATCCATTGCCATTTTACGTTGCCTGTGCAACTGCTCACTCATCTGTTCTTCTTCATTGTCTTTAAACTGCATAGCAGCTTGCATTACTGAAAGTCCTCCTTCTCTCTTATTTTTCTTAGCTAATCTGATTTCTTTTTGTTTGGCTTCTTTACGCCATAGGCGGAAAGAGTCGAACATTGCCGGCCGGGCTTTCTTTTTGAGTTTAACTTCAAGGTTATCTAAGATTTCGGTGTCAAAACTACCATATTGGGGCCATTTTAAAACACCATCTTTCCTGGTGTATTTGATCCATACTTTGTTGTATGTGATGGGGCCTACTCCATGTTTGACGTATAACTCGTAAGTTGGAGTTCCAACCGGAGGAACTGGACATGAGTCCTCCAATCGGGAGTCCCTATTATTACAACCAAGACAAAACACATTTCCAAGTTTAAGACTAGGCATCTTCGCTCTTTAGTCTAGTTCCAAACTTCAAAGGATTATCGATTACGATATTTCTCGTGAATACACGAGTCCTTCGGTTTTGGTGCTTGCAAGTACCAACAATTATCCCAAAGGATACCCAAGACTAAGACCAACTAAGGACTGGGAGACGCTCCACTTATACTTAACTGAAATATCGATGACATCACCAGAAGACTCGTCTTAGTGTTTCGCTCTACCAAACTTCAAGGGTCCAAATCAGGGCGATAGCCAGGGCAGCAGTCCTTCGTAGCCGTCGGGAAGCGGGGAACCTCGCAGCAAAGACCTTCGGACCACGTCGACATGCAGGGGTCGATGAGGTGGTTGGCCGTCCTCCGGAATTTTCACACGAAGCTCCTCACGAACCTCTGGCTGACTGGTATCACTGGAATCGCCCCAAACGTTGGGCGCCAGCTGAGGTACTGGGTTTTTCAGAACCGGCACAGAACCGGTAACCCAGCGGTGTCAGGGTACACCCAGAGTCCTCGGGTTCTTCCTGATCCAGACCACAGAAACTCAGAGTCTTCTAGGTGAAGTCAAAGATCGATTTATTGGCTGCAACCAAGGTAACAAGTGTCCTAGAAGTACAACACATGGGGAAGTATATTCTCAGGAGACTGCTTGAATATACAAAGTCAGGAATCTCTCTTTATACAGAATATTCAGCTTTAGGCACACATTCTTCGAATTTGCAATGTATCATTTACAGGTTTTGGTTACAAAGGAAAAGCAGACTCATGATGACATGTACATATTTCACGTCGTGCTGCCCATAACAAATCACCCGGCAAGGCCCAACATTTCATCAGATATCGGTGGACCCCCAATAAAACAGGCACCTCCCCACCATAACGTAAGTGAAGTAAAAAGAGTAGCGACAGATGGGAGCAAGATACGGCAGGTGTGCGCGCTGAAATGGTTTTATGGCCTGTTGAGCCCTGATGCTATCTTGTTCGGCCACTGGGAGGGGAACTGACCTAACGAGTTCGGCCTTGGGCAATGGTTCCAACTTGCACAGGTCATAGGAAAGTCGATTAAGGAGTACGTGTCCTTGTGGAATTGAATTCAGCTGGATTAAGGCCTATGTAAAGGGCAACACATAAATGGAGGCCAAGGGTTTCAGAACGCAAATGACGGTTTCGAGGTGAAATCGTCACTTGAATGTGCTGAAAATATATGTACATGGTGTGCTCGTCATTCTCGGTCTTTTGATACCAAATTTGTCATGTTTCGACAAAGTTTTTAATTCTCGAGTCAAGAACGATTACACAAATCCAGATTTCTCAGAACCACAGAACAATCTATAAACTTCAACCCTTGAGGATTTGGATTGATTCTGCACTGTGATATTGAAGCATCGCATGTTTAATTTGCTGTGTGTTTAAATGTCTGTGTCTGGGCATTCTTATGTTGTTTTGAAACAGGGGATCCTGAATTCTTTTACAGTCAGCCCTGCACCCCTGTAAGCACCGTGCCACATATCCGTCGGTAGGTTGTTACAATCCAGAAACAGGTATTTTTGAATCTACAGGATTTAGTGTTAATGTGTTGTCTCCTCCTTTTAGATGTGTGCTACGAACTGATAACCAATCTAAGCTGACAAAAACAGAGAAGAGTATTTTCTTTAACAGGTATTTAGACTAGGTCATATCATCACTAGTGGAAATTAGAGAAGCTCTTGAGTGTATTGTGACAGTGTATTATCAGTGTGTTCTTGTCTTTTCAGGTCTCCCTCCCCGCTGTCCCCTTCCTTCCCTTCCCCCGCTTGATCACTCCATGAAGTCTGTATGTTAAGTCAGACCGTGGCGGTATCGAGAGGTAGACCATACGAACAACATACCACCCTGAGGATCCTAGGCTGTGACAACCTCTCAACCATATCTATGAGGCCACGCAAACCCACTTTGCGTGGCTCTGAATGGCCTCATAGATATGGAATAAGACAAAGCAGTGCAAGTCGCAGCTTTGTCTTACTCTGTCCCAGAGAATCATTCCAAGGGCATTGTGGTGGGTTTTTCCACGCAACACCCATGATTTTTTTTCTTGTTTTTTTTTATGTCCTCATACACAAAAGAAAGTGAGTGGACTTAACGCGGTACCAAGGAACCCTCCTGGACCCAATAGAGGGGGGCACACAGCCCTGTAGACCTCTTCCCACCTCAAGGGTTCCTAGACTAGCCAACCACATGAATCTTGGGAATTGACAAGGATAGTATCAAGCCCTAGGTTTCTGCATAAACCATCTTCCCAAAAACTCACTTATTTCATATTCATTGGACTTTTATTCATTCTAAAAAGTTGCAATACACAAGTTGTTAACCCACTCTTCCCATAACCCCCAAAATCTATTTCTTTTCTTTGACATGCATACCATGTTCAATTTATGGACTCTTTTAACAGAAGTGACCCAATCTAAAAACTTTGGTGGGTTGGGATATACCCTGTTTAGACAGATTTCCCTTCTTGCCAGAAGAATTAAAACGAACAGAAGTGAAGCTTGGCCATTTGAGAGTTTATTATTAATGCTGTCTTGAGGCAGAAATCCAAAGATAAATAAAACCAGGCTTACCTTAATTTCTTGGCCAATTACATCAGAGATTGTCTTACCCACTTGCCTCCAGAAGCTCTGGATCTGAGGACACTGCATTAACATGTGAACATCATCCACGCTCCCCAGGGTACACTTCACGCTGGACTTCTCTCCTCCTCCCAGCTTGGAAAACCTCTTTGGACTCCAGTAGGCTCTATGGAGTGTGAAATGGATAATTTCTCCTCAATGGTGCAGCCTTGACAACCCACCATAAAGTGCACAAAGATACTTGCCAATAGGATGTGACATCGCTGGAAGGCAATTCTCTTCTCCGGGGCTCCACCATATGCAATGGTGGTGGATCTCCGTTAACCAACAGTCAGTATCATTTAGAAGCTTCTTTGCATTGATGGAGGGGAACTAAAAACTTATCATCCAGCTCTTCGTTCGTGACTCCATCTTTGTCCTCGTTTACAGCCCAACCAGACACTTGATAAAATTTAAATCTGGATAGCCTTTGGTTAGTTACATAGTTAAAACAATCCCATGGAAGTAGTTTATTATCTCGCAGTAATTTGCCCCATTTCTGAATGCCATTTTCCTATAGAGGGGCTGATAAGCTATCATTAAGGCAGTCAGGGGTACCTGAAGAATTCCATCAATGAGCCCTTAAGCAATAGTATTGAATTCTAAAAAACTTCCTCAACTGGAACCATAATTCACAGGCAGATTGTAACACCTTCAGTTTGACTTTTTTAAAGTACTTGGGCTGTCCACATTTTAAGAGCAACCCATATCCCCCCCGAGGGACACTGTTTGAATATGGCTAAGAGATACAGAGGGTAGCATGGAGAGTCAAGTAAGAGAGACCTCATATACTTGAAATGGAATGCCCAACTATAAAAACAAGGGTCATAACTGGCTATACCCCCATCTAATTTCTCACATCTTAATTTCTTCCATGCATTCCTGACCCCTTTGTCAGACCAAAGAAAACTATTCATGTCCGACTGTAGATTTTTCAAAGAGACAGACTGAATAGTAAAGGGATTGTGTCAAAGATAGATGTAATTTTGGGCATAACAGACATTTTAACAAGATTAGATCGGCCAAGAATTGACAGGGGATGGTTGCTCCATGATCTTAATAAGGATTTGATCTCTTTCCTTTTAACCTCCAAATTAACCTGGGCCAATTTATCGATGTCCTGAGTAATTTGAATGCCTAGGTATCTTATTTGCTGCTGAAATAAAGGCGAGCTGGAATGCAGATTCCATGAAATGATTTCTGTTTTTGTGGGTTCATTAAATAGCCAGATATCTTCCCAAAATCTATCAGAAGTTGCTCTAACTTTGGCAAGATTGCTGAGTATTGTCTCAAAAATCATCAAATTATTGGCATATAGGGTCAGCTTTTTTACCCAACCTTTATATTCAAATGGAGCAAAAAGCTCACTGGCCCTGATGTTATATGCCAGTGGTTCCATGTAGAGATCAAAGAGGAGAGGGGAAAGGGGGCAACCCTGCCTAGTTCCTCGCTCTACTGTGGAAAAGTAAATTTTGCCATGTTCTGTGTCCCTACGTGTCCTCCATCTTATGTTATGTGTGCATGATTAATATGCATATGTATTCCCCATGTTCGATTAAAGACGCAATTATAGTTGTGTCCATCTCTAGTATGCCAGTTTCCAGTTCTCGTGAATACTATGAATATCAGGCCTATGTAAAGTTACGTTGCCACGTTTCTCAGTGTGCACGTTATTTCATTGAAAAGTCCCCGTTTCTAGGCCTCAAAAGGGCCTGGACACCAGATTCAGCTCCTGTCTCCTGAACCCTCGCTGAGGAGCGATACAGCCCCCACCTGTATCCTCGACCCTTCACTTACTTCCTGCCTCACAGTGCCCGGCTCGGCCTGGCTCTGCCTGTTAGTCTGCCAAGAGTATGTTATGATTCTAGTTATCAGTCCAGCCCTCCTTCTCTGCATTCCTAAGCTACTGAATCGCATCAATAGTTTCCGTCATTGTCTAGCCTTTACGTCTCCATGTAAGAGAAATACTGCATTTATGGTCATTTAATATTCCTCAACACGCACTACATGTAGAATAATGCATGCTCCAGTCTTAGAGTCTGTTAGCCTCTCCCCTCCTGACTCTTAGTTTATATCAACATGTCCTCTAAACATTAGATACTAGATAGGGTGTAGGTACATGTCGCCCTGACTCCCCAGACTTCAGTCTCTACTCCTAGCACAGAGTTCATAGCCCCCAGCTTCTCCTAGTAACACGTCATTGTCAGTTTGCGCGCACCATTAGGTTAGAGGTCCCGGCTCCTTAGGTAGCCCCCTCCATGTTTCCGCCCCATTTATGACATATTCTGTTACGTTTACATCACATGTCTATATACACGCCTCTTGTTACACCCATTTTCACCCTTATCTTTCGCGACTGCTATTGACCACACCCACTGCTCCGCCTACTGTATTCATTGTAATGCAACTGTTTTAGTATATATGCTTGTGTACTGTTATTAAATGTTACGCCGATCCTGATCCTGCCCCCGGCAGCGCTGCCATCCCATTCCTGTGCAGGTTGTCCTGTTCCTGTCCTTTATGCTGTATTAAACCTGCAAACTCCTACTACCTCGAATCTTGACTCTTATTTATTGAGCTATCTGTTATTACTATGTCCAGTAAAACCTAGATCCGGTATTATTTATTTATATACCACATAATGGCGCCCGAATAGGGACTTGCCCTTTCCCCACGCGGCGGTGAAGCCACGCCGGCCCCCTGACCCTCTGCAGCCGTGACGGAACCATACCGTGCACGTGCAGATATTTCTGCTTCAAGTATCCCTCAGGCCCACGGAGGAGACGGAGGTGGCGGTCCAGCATCCAGACGAGGCGGTGGAGGAACGCGGCGAGTCCCGACCAGAGCCCAAGCCGAGAGTCCAAGGTCCGAGGTATCCGGAGGCCCACCCGTAACAGAAGTCCGAAGTTCGTCCGTCCGGCGTCGAAGCAGTCCAGTCCAGTCCGAGGCCTTCCGTTCTTGCTGCCCGGTGAGTACCGTTGCTGGGGTAGTATCTAGACAGGGTCAATCTAATTGTCTCTGGTCCGTGGGGTTTGGTGGTACACAGATCCCAAAACGAAGTGTCCACTCTGGTGGATGCGGGTCCTGACGTGTCTCTTTATGAGACCGGTAAGTTTCATACTGTTTTAGCAGTACATCTAGTTTCTGTTCTAGTCAGTTCTGTTCTCGAAAAATTCATGTATTCTGTTTCCAGTATTCCAGGTAGTATTCTGTTCGAACTGTTATTTTAAATGTTCTTCATGTATTTTAATGTCGTGGTATGAATGTGGAGTAATTATCGTGTTCATTGTGTATTGTATTGTGTCTAGATTACAGTCCAGTCATGCCGTGGTTTTCCAAACTACGTCAGTTAAGAACTAGAAAAGGTCTGTTAGAAGAAGCAGTTCCTGTCCCGCCTAGGGACAGTCCAGGTCATTTTATGTATCAGAAGCATGGCATAAGTGCCATATTATATCTAGATTTATGGGTAGAGTATACCAAACAGTTAGAGGAAAAGTATAGATGGCCTGTATCAGGCACATGGAATGCCGAGTGCATCATGCGAGTAGAAGAAGCATTATGGAAAAAGAAAGCCAGACAGTCACAGAAAGATGCCATCGAGTTATGGCGCAAAGAATCTCATAAAAGAACCGAAAAAGAAATCAGAAGGTCAGAATTAAGTAGAGAATCCTTAGAACGAGCCCAAGAAAGGGAACTAATCGAGATAGGTGAACGAGTCAAAACTGAACAGTCAGATAGACAGAGGCATGCCCTCATTAAGGGTATGTATCCTCTTCTTGCCGAGGGCTTGCCAAAAGCGACCCCGGAGGCATCCAGTAATTTTCCGCCACCATTAGTTCCGACCAAGCTACGTCACAAACCGACCGCAGCTGATATTTTTATTTCGTCCTATTTGGACGACACGGTTCCAGAATATGCAAATCCTGTTCCGCCAGCTCCTGTAAGTAATGTAAATCCTGCTCCTCCAGTCACCGGAGTACCTGCTACGCTACCCCCGGTTCAGCCCACATTACAATTTCCCACTCTGCCAGCACGAAGAGTATCAGTCGACGATTCCAGCATAGGGGCCGCAGGAGGAGGTCCTCCTGGTACCCCGCCACCACACCAACGTAGAACGTTGGCCGAGTTACATGAATGTGCGTTACAACGTACGCCCAAATTTAAGTCCGTTGCAGATATCCGACGAGCTCTTACTGAATGCCGCTATGATCCAGTCGCAGGTGATGATAGTACGGTTATATATTCCATCCGTGTAAGACGGGTGACCGGGTATTTAGACACCCTACCAGATATGAAAGAAGATCTAGACAGAATATATCGTTTCATCCGTACAGGGGATGATCCAGAAAGTATTGGTGAAGCCATGTCTCAAAGGAAAGCTGAGATCCAGCTCATGATATTAAAGTTTCTGATTAATTGTTTAATAAGGGAACAAGATTATCCGACCAAAGATCCGGCCGAAATGAGAATCCTGACAAGGTGGAGTGATAATATAGCCGAGGGTAAACACAGAACTATCAGTAGTATAGAGAGTATGTACAAGAGAATTCGTAAAGAAATAATAAAGTTACATGAACAACGTAAAGCAGCACAAGTAAGCGAGAAAGAGAATGACTCTTCTACTGAAGAGGTAGAGGACGAGAATCCCACTAGAATAGCGTATGTAGGAAAATCTAGATTTCCAGACCGCCATTTACGCCTAGAACACAAGTCAGTTTTTCATCTTCCAGCACCAGAACAAGGTTCTCTAGAACAAGTATTTCAAGCTACCGATCATATTCTGAAATCACGAATCGGTTATAGTGAGTTAAGTACTATGCATGAACAAGAACTAGTCCGATCAGCAGTCCGATGGATTACTGATTCTACCACTTTCCCAGACGAAATAGTGGCACAAATGTTTCTGAAATTGCCCCCAGCCGAGCAGCGACTGGTGGGTATGTATATGATCCAACACCTCATTACTCTGTATGAGGGTCAACATTCAGATCCAGGTCCGTTACATGATGTCCTGAACGAGTTACTCCAGTATAGATGGAAAGGTTTAGGTACCGATTTAATTAGGATCATTCTAGAACAGCGCCACAAATATAGAACGTTTCTGAACCCGCATTTTGTTCATGTCTCACCCCCAGAAAGTAAACCGTTTTACATAGATAGACAGAACCCGTTACGAGAAGTACACCCAGTCAGGACAACAGATGGTGAAATGCAACGAGTGTTTGTTTACACTCCGATTACCAAGATGGAACTCTTAGAGATGAAGAAATTAATTCCTTGTCACGACAAAGATCCAGCAGGGTTCCACCGAGAATTAAAGGACATACTCCGTATGGGAGAATACACGTATCCAGATATAATTAAAATGCTAAAAGTCCTGTTGCCCGCAGGGGTATATGAAAAACTCAAGGAAAAAGATTGGGAGGTGGGAGAGAAAAAGATCGATTGGGCAGTTCTAGAAGCTGAAGATAAGATACGAGTACCAGGTACCGGTCTTGGAGAGAAATGTAAAGAATTACCAGAACTGTTAATACAAGTTTTGCCCAGATTATTAGCAACTAAAAAGGAAGACTGGGATGCAATCTCAGCCTGTAAACAGAAACAAGATGAAGACACTAGTGATTTTTATTCTAGATTTGAAAAATGTTTTATTATAAACAGTGGCCTCAAGACGAGTAGCGAGTCATACCCTCATCTTTTTGTTACTAAATTAGTCGAGAATTCAAGTCCACAAGTTAAGAATCGAGTTTTGAAAGTCGAAAGTACATGGCAAGCTAATACCCCGTCCCAGATGTTACAGATGCTTCAGTATCACCAGAATAGAATCAGAGATGAGCAAGATCACGAAAGAAAACGTATGAAAGACACGAAAATGAAAGTACTAGTTGCACAATCTGTTCCTCAAGACAGTCAGAAGAGGGGTACGAATCAAGCCAGTCATCCTACAGTTCCCGTTAAAGGGACATGCAATTATTGTAAACAGCCAGGTCATTTTATAAACGAGTGTGCAGTTCTGAAACACAATATAGCTACTGGTAAAACTAAAGAAAGACCACGTCCGCCTAGACAAGAACAAGTTTCACAGACTTCTCAGCCACAGAATGCACAACAGACAGTTCCAGCACCGCAGCCTATTGCTGCAACACAGCATGTTACACAGCAGATGTACCAGTATGCACAGTCTGAGTATCCAGAGTATCAGCCATATTCATGAAACAGCCTAGAGAGGGAGGTAGGCTTGCCTCTCATCGAGATTCCTGTAGATCAAGAAGGTCCCTATGTTCATAGTCAGGTACTAGGGAAAGACAGAAAGTTTTTGATTGATACAGGGGCAAGTAGGACGACCATCAGTCACGCCGAAGTTCCAGGGGCTCCGCTCTCAGGCTCTAGAAATGTTTCCCTTGGATTTTCAGGAAAGCCTATTGTAAACGAGATATCTAAGCCAGTTACTCTAGAAGTAGGTCCATTGTCCCGAACTACTGATCTGTTACTTACAAAGTCGTGTCCAGAAAATTTGTTAGGCATTAAGACACTGAAAGAATTAGGTGCAGTCATATGTTGCTCCCCAGAGGGAATACGATTGTTTTTACGTGACTTCAAGGGTCACTATGTATTACGAGATTTTGATCCGAGATTGTCTAATGTTCCGCAGCATCTATGGGCGCAAGGTCCAACTGATGTAGGTTATATGCAAATCACACCCCATCGTGTGACTCTCAAGCCAGGTGTAGTGTTACCACGAATCAGACAGTACAGACTGCCACCTGAGGCTGTAGCAGCCTTATCCAAAATTATTGACGAGCTCATCGCTCAAGGAGTAGTTGTAGAAACTGACTCCAATGTATGTAATTCTCCGATCATTCCAGTCATGAAACGTACTGATCCAAATGCACCGCCAGTATATCGATTAGTGATTGACCTACGAGAACTCAATAAATGTATTATTCCCCAGTACCCAGTTGTCCCAGATATCTCTTCCCTATTGACAGCCATTGATTCCGAAGCGTCATTTTTCACAGTCATAGACCTCAAGAACGCATTTTTTAGTGTCCCCATTCATCCAGACAGCCAGTTTCTTTTCAGATTTTGTTTAAATGGAAGGAGCTATATGTTCACACGAGCTCCTCAAGGTTTCACAGAAAGTCCTAGCATTTACAGTCAAGCACTTAAGAGACAACTAGACAACATTCACATGCCAACTGACACTGCCCTGCTCCAGTATGTCGATGATCTACTGATCACAGCCCGTTCTGAACGTGCTTGCGAGCGAGCATCTCTTACAGTCTTGTACTTCTTAGCAGAGATGGGGCACAAGGTGTCCCCTTCAAAGCTTCAATTCTGTGTCCAGCAAGTGATCTACTTAGGCCACTTACTGTCCAAGTGGGGTAGGCAGTTGACACCAGACCGTATCCAGTTAATAGCGAGTCTTCCTCAGCCCAAGACCCAGAAGGAGGTACGTGCTTTTATCGGCCTTACTTCTTATTGCAGACAATGGATTCCTCAGTATGCATTTCTAGCTAAACCACTGATACAGTTAACGACACAGGAGGCAGCCGTATCGACTGTCCTCCCTTGGACATCTGAACATACACTTAGTTTCAATGAGTTAAAGAAAGCTTTATGCCAAGCTCCAGTTCTAGCTACACCGAACTACAGTAAGCCTTTTACACTTTTCGTCACAGAACGCGAAGGTACAGCATTATCTGTTCTCACACAAGATCAAGCAGGACAATACAAGCCCTGTGCTTATTTTTCGAGCACATTAGATCCTGTAGCCCAGGCTCTGCCTGCGTGCCTCAAGTCAGTTGCAGCCACAGCTCTAGCTATCAGACAAAGTGATTCCATAGTATTAGGACATTCCTTGACAGTACAAGTTCCACACTCCGTGGACGTTCTTTTAAACCGAACCCAGACTCAGCACTTGACAATTGCACGTTTAACAGGTTATGAATTGACACTGTTCCAGCCACACATAGAAATCAGACGCTGCAACGTTCTAAATCCTGCTACACTGTTACCATCAGTTAATTCGAATCCTGCCACACACGACTGTGTGGAAGTAGTTAACATTATGACAAAGCCAAGACAAGATCTGACAGATATTCCATTACCAGATCCAGACCTGACACTCTATGTGGATGGTTCATGTATGAGAACAAGTACAGGAGAACTAGTAGCCGCGTATGCAGTGACTACTGACACTGAAGTTATAGAAACACACCGTATTGACACCCTGTCTGCTCAAGCAGCAGAGCTAGTTGCTCTGACACAAGCCTGCATACACGCTAAGAACCTGAAAGTTAATGTTTACACAGATTCACGCTACGCATTTGGAGTTGTACACGACTTCGGAGTGCTCTGGCAGGAGAGAGGTTTCATGACTTCTCATGGAACCAAGATTCAGCATGGTCTCCTTATTCAGGCTCTGTTAGATGCCATACACTTACCGACATCTATTGCTATCATGAAATGCAAAGCACATATGAAAGTTACTGACATTATTTCTCAAGGTAATGATCTAGCAGATCGCACAGCCAAGCTTACAGCACAGACTCCAGACATGTCAGTTAATCTGACACAGACACATATTCCAGATCCGACTACATATATGACAGTTAAGGACCCCACTCAAGATGTCATAGATATCCAGTTACATGCTACTCCCGATGAAATCAAGAAATGGTCCGAACAAGGAGGGGTCCAGACAGATCAGGGATGGGTAACGAAGGGTAGAGCCACATGGTTTCTCCCCGACTCTATGGTTCAAGTCATTATCAATACCGCACATAGTCCAGCACATTTAGGAGAAAAAGCTATGTTAGACAGTATCCAGAACATTTGGTTCAACAAGCATTTACGAGCTGCAGCCAAGCAGAAAGTCCGTACCTGTATGATATGTTGTTAGTTCAATCCAGGTAAAAGTGTCCCGGTGGAACAAGGTGGATTCCAGCCCCCTGACCACCCTTTTGAAGTCCTCCAGATGGATTATATTCAGATGGAGCGATGTCGAGGTTTCAAGTATGTCCTAGTAGTTGTATGTGCTTTGTCCAGATGGACAGAAGCATATCCAGTCCCAGATTACACAGCCGCGACCAGGTCTGTCCCCGTATGAAGTCGTATTCGGCCGCCCCCCTAACATGTGGGGTACACCTAGACCTCGAAGTATTACCGATGTTTCAAGTAATATGCTGACAGATTACCTAGCTTCCTTGATGTCTGCCCTCAACTCTTGTCGTTCACAGGTTGCCGCCGCATTTCCAGACAATACCGAGGTGGCACTGCATGACATCGTTCCCGGATGCATGGTTCTTGTCCGGAACTTTGATCGTTCAAGTCTGCTGGAGCCCCGCTGGAAGGAACCCCGACAGGTCCTCCTGGCCACCCGTACTGCCGTCAAGCTGGAAGGCAGGAAGGGCTGGGTCCACCTGTCACATGTGAAAAGATTTTTTGGATTGAAGCCTGTTTCAAAGAACATTTCCGAGGATCTTAAAGACTGCCAAAGTACTATTCTTAAGGACTGTCCCGCAAAAGACAATGATATTGAACCCTCCCCGTTAGAGAAAACTCCGCAACAGGAGTATAAGTTCAAATTAAGGTCTAGTAAAATAAGTCAGCCAGTTTGATTGTCTAAGTCCTCCCCTAGGTGAAACGGTTAGACCGGTTTCTGACATGTATATAATAGACCCCCATAGTGAGAGAGTTAGTCAAAACTCAATCCGATGTATCGTTTTTCTAAGTTTCATATTGTTTTTCAGCCTTATGACTACCTGCACATGTTATGCATTTTATTTGTATTTTCCAGTTTCTCATGTAAATAAGTCTGCTAATGCTACAGTAGAACACACGTTTAGTGATCTGCCTCCTCATGAACTCTCATATCGTCTCGCTATGCGAAATAATTCTTTTATCCGCATGTTACATTATTCACACCAGACCAGCAATGCCACTAATTGTTGGGTGTGTGGTCGACTCCCCCCTTTCCAGACACCGAAGGGAGTTCTGCCACTCTTTCCTTATCCATTTTCACATAATGGTTCGTGTGGAGCATGGTCCACGTTAACGTCATCCTCAACAGATATGTCTTTTCTTAACAGTACATGTTTTCCAGACAAGCAAGGTCTTCCTCACAGAACAGGGTTAGATCTAGAAAATGAAGTTTATAATTTAGGCAATTATTCTTCGAATTTCATGGTCCTGAATGTTCAGTCTGATACTACTCCAGACTTACCTGCTATGTCAGTACTACCAGTTAAAGGTGAATTATGTGTCCGAAAGAATGGTTCCGTACCTGTAGGACATAGTGATTGTACTACTATCGTCAAGTATAGTGACATTAGGAAATCTATTTTTAAAGCTTCACGTCATTCTTATTTTGTTTGTGGTCAGACCGCATATGTTCGTCTGCCCCTCGATTGGGAGGGAACCTGTTACATTGCCTTCCTACTGCCACCAGTTTTTCTAGCCCCACCTGACTATCATAGGAATTCCCACCTAGTACATACTAGACACAAGAGAAACCTCCCGATTGTCGATTATACTGAAACTGCTCTAGAACAATACATAGATATCAATAAAGGTGTCTTCCCTTATTTAGGTACTGTCGTGAATAGTAAATTGATACGTAGATTAACCAGAACCCTTGAAGCAGTAGTGATTGAGACTACTTCTGCTCTAGGTAACTTAACCGAGGAGCAATCCTTTATGAGAATTGTCGTGCTCCAGAATCGTCTCGTCCTTGACGTCATACTGGCCGATAGGGGCGGGGCCTGTAGAGTCATCGGATCTAGTTGCTGCATTTTCATTCCAAATACCGCGCCGTCTGTTTATTCAGCTATAACCAGACTCCATAAAATTGCCCATCTGTTACACAAAGATCCAGGCACCTGGACATGGTCCGGTTGGTTCTGGAATATGATTTCCGCCTGGGGATGGAAGGTATTGTCATTTCTGGGTATTGCAGTAGCGATCATATTCAGTTGCTGCCTCTGTATACAATGTGGCCCTGCGATTTGTGGCATTTGTGCTACCTCTTGTATTCCTAGTCCCAAGTCCCGTTCTAAATCCCGTTCCAAGAAAATTCGAGACGAGCAAATGATACTGTATGAAATGATAGATGGTATCATGAATATTGATGTTTCCTGATGGAAACGTAGTGACAAGGAGGGAATGTGGAAAAGTAAATTTTGCCATGTTCTGTGTCCCTACGTGTCCTCCATCTTATGTTATGTGTGCATGATTAATATGCATATGTATTCCCCATGTTCGATTAAAGACGCAATTATAGTTGTGTCCATCTCTAGTATGCCAGTTTCCAGTTCTCGTGAATACTATGAATATCAGGCCTATGTAAAGTTACGTTGCCACGTTTCTCAGTGTGCACGTTATTTCATTGAAAAGTCCCCGTTTCTAGGCCTCAAAAGGGCCTGGACACCAGATTCAGCTCCTGTCTCCTGAACCCTCGCTGAGGAGCGATACAGCCCCCACCTGTATCCTCGACCCTTCACTTACTTCCTGCCTCACAGTGCCCGGCTCGGCCTGGCTCTGCCTGTTAGTCTGCCAAGAGTATGTTATGATTCTAGTTATCAGTCCAGCCCTCCTTCTCTGCATTCCTAAGCTACTGAATCGCATCAATAGTTTCCGTCATTGTCTAGCCTTTACGTCTCCATGTAAGAGAAATACTGCATTTATGGTCATTTAATATTCCTCAACACGCACTACATGTAGAATAATGCATGCTCCAGTCTTAGAGTCTGTTAGCCTCTCCCCTCCTGACTCTTAGTTTATATCAACATGTCCTCTAAACATTAGATACTAGATAGGGTGTAGGTACATGTCGCCCTGACTCCCCAGACTTCAGTCTCTACTCCTAGCACAGAGTTCATAGCCCCCAGCTTCTCCTAGTAACACGTCATTGTCAGTTTGCGCGCACCATTAGGTTAGAGGTCCCGGCTCCTTAGGTAGCCCCCTCCATGTTTCCGCCCCATTTATGACATATTCTGTTACGTTTACATCACATGTCTATATACACGCCTCTTGTTACACCCATTTTCACCCTTATCTTTCGCGACTGCTATTGACCACACCCACTGCTCCGCCTACTGTATTCATTGTAATGCAACTGTTTTAGTATATATGCTTGTGTACTGTTATTAAATGTTACGCCGATCCTGATCCTGCCCCCGGCAGCGCTGCCATCCCATTCCTGTGCAGGTTGTCCTGTTCCTGTCCTTTATGCTGTATTAAACCTGCAAACTCCTACTACCTCGAATCTTGACTCTTATTTATTGAGCTATCTGTTATTACTATGTCCAGTAATACCTAGATCCGGTATTATTTATTTATATACCACACTACACTAACTAAGTTGGTTAAATTTCCATTAACTATTATCCTTGCTGTATGAGATTTATAGATGTTCCTAATGACCTTCAGAAAATGTTCACCTAAGACAAACGATTGAACTACATGGTGTAGACAAGATCAGCTCACGCGGTCAAAAGCCTTGGCCGCGTCAAATGCAAAAATAGTGAGCGGCAAATTGTTAGCTGAGGCGATATCGATTGCTTCAATCAGTTCATGAGTTAAATCAAGAAGTTGATGTCCTCTGAGGAACCCCTTCTGATCAGGATGAACTAGGTGCCCCATCATATTGTTCAATGTCCCTGCTAAGATTTGTGTGAAGATTTTGCAATCACAATTCAGCAGGGATATAAGTCTGTAGGACTCACATTTTTTAAAAACTCTTTTTTGGGCTTAAGATCAAAGTAACCGCTGACTCATTCTAAGAACTAGGAATTGGAGTGTTATTAGAGAAAATACTATCAAATAATTTCTCTATAACGGGCGCAAGTGTCTCATTAAGGGCAATGTAGAACTCGTTAGGAATGGCACTGCCTCTTTTTAGATGTTTTATTGTGGTTTTTAATTCTACTAGTGTAAACTTTTCATTTAACTGTTAGGCCTGTTCACCTGATAGAGGCTGTAAGGAAACTTTGTCCAAATACATTTTTATCTGGGAGTCAGGGACCACTAGGTCTTCTGTATATAGTTCTTCTAAGAATAATTCAAAGCTTTTTTCCATATTAGCTCTATCTGAAACTCCCCTGTTTCTGTGTTAAGAATCTCCTTGATTACATTTCCGGATTGGTTGACACAAGATTTCCAGGCCAGGAATTTCCCACACCCTTCTCCATATTCATAAATAGCAAGTTTACCAACTTCCCATCTTCTTCTAGTAATACTGTCAAGATAATCCATCATCTCTTGCCGCTTAGCTAGCACCTCAGAGTTTTCCTCCCTCTGCTCTACATTATTTTGGTTGGCTACTTGATTAAGTGAAGCTCTAAGGGTATCGACTTCCAATGACTTAAGTCTTTCTTTAGATTCCTTGTTACTTTTGGCTGAGATACTAATCATTCTACCTCTAATAAATGCCTTATAGGCATCCCATTTTACCTCAATTGGAGCCGAAAGATTGTTTACTTAAAAAAAGAACAATGTGTCATTCTTTAGTTGTTCGACTACTGAGGCATCTTTAAGAAGGGCTTTGTCAAATGTCCATCTTTTTGTTTCCGGTTGACTAGAAAATTGTAAGTCTATCAAGACTGCTCAGTGGTCTGATAAGTGTTCTGGAATATGGGATACCAAGCTAACACTATTTGTCAGCCTAGAATTGACCAGAAAGTAAACGATTCCAGAGGGATGACTGTGTTTTTTATTATGAAAGGTATAGTTCTGAGGGCCAGTTACTGTCCTATTTTTTATTCTCCAGGTATCTACAAGATTCAGATCATCCATCAGAACTTTAATCAGAGAGCCCATTTTCGTGGGAATTGTTTCGCCCCCATTGACCTGTCAAGAGAGGGATTCTGTAAAATATTAAAATAATCACCCATAATAATCAGCAGATTCGATTCCAATAAATGATTGTATATCATTCTAAATGCTGAATCATCATCTGTGTTTGGGCCGTGGTATCCCACCAGAACCGCCCAATCATTTCATATTTTAATGTCAGCCATAATTTATGGCCCCATATTATCTATCTTAGATGAGACCAAGATTGCTTTGGCAGATTTCTTAACAATAATTGCCTTTAGTACAATAGGGTTGCATGGTGTGAAGAGAACTATCAATCCATCTCTGCCTAGAGACAGCAGCCGCCCATTCATTGATTGTGAGGTGAGTTTCTTATAGAATAATAATATCAAAATCGGTTTGACTTTAGTCAATCCGATTTTGATATCCTCCTTCGTTGACTCACTACCCTGAGGCCATTAACGCTACCCACTACCCTGAGGCCATTATTATTCCATGTACAAATTCTATTTGGAGTAACTTCAGGTATTTGAGACAATCCAAAGCGCCCTGTCTCTTGTCCAGGAGAGCGCACCCTGATCACAGGCCACTCCTTTCTTATTAACAACTTCCTTAACACTAATGTATTTAATAGGACTTTTTCTTTTTTTTCCCAAATTTGCTCCCCATCCAGTGAAAAACCATCATAACTATTTTCTCGTGTGTGCTCATCCCCCCTCCCAAGGGAACCCTCCTTATCCACATTGGATATGATGTAGATTACCCCCTGTGAGCTCACTGCCCACTCACCCAGCAGCCAATACGTATAACCAGACTTCCTTGCAAGATTATCCCTGAGCTTTAATTTGATCAATGAAGATTCCTACCTCCTTAGGGTCTCTAAAATTAGACATTGTTTTCCCACATTACTCTAAGTAGGGCAGGCAACCTTAACTGTACTGATGAACCCATTGATCTTAAAATTGGCATGAATTTCCCCAATTTCCACTGTCTGTCCTGTGTAATTCTTGAAAGATCTGACCTTATCTGAAATTAACCAAACTTCGCCGGGTTTTTTTCTATTTGGATTTTTGGTGAAATGGTCTCTGTGAATTCTCTGGATATCACATTCCAGCTCCTTAACCAGCTCCTTAACCTCCATGATGGGGTTAAACTCTTTTAACAATTTTATAATATAGGTTTTGATGTCATCACCCTCTGAGCCTTCTGGGATATTCAGAATTTTGATGTTGTTTCGTCTGGTATTATTTTCTATGGTCTCAAGCTTTTCTAATATATCTTTTTCTCCAACTTTTAATGCCTGAATCTCTGTACGATTTAGCTCAACTTTTTTATTCAAGGCTTCTATTGAGGCTTCCATTACGCATATTCTTTCAGTGATTGCTGACATTTTGGCTTCTAAGGATTCACACAACTCTTGTATTTTGGCCTGATTCGTCTCTGAGATAGCAAACTTACTATGGATTTCCACAGATAAGGCATCTAACATTTGTACCAGATTTAGCTGATCAGAGGTGGTTGAAACTGATGGTATTTCTAGTGAGACTGAAGTGGAATTAGAGGAGTCTGAGCCACGGACAGAATCCAATACATTTTCGCCTAATACCTCAAACTTATTAGCCGTTGTAATATTAGCAAATGCCACCTCAAAGGATACCGAATAATTCTTCGTAGTGTCCATTTCTGCTTTTGATAGCTGGAAAGGGTCCAATGACAAGGCAGCAATTTGTTGTGTTTTTTCTTGTACTTTAAAATAGGATCTTAAGGACGGCGTTAGCTTGAGTAATGGAGTTTCTTTCAACTGTTGTGTAGCCGTGGCAGTAGAAAATTGAGAGATGAGAGGCTGGTTCCCCTTTGACTTTTTGCTTGGTTTCTCAATGGGAGGTTTCCCCGAAGTAGGGACAGAGGAAGTAATAATAGAGGAAGCTTCCAAATGACCCCGCACATTGAATGATTTATTATGCAAGGTGTATTTAGTGTGGGTTGTTCTGAAATTATGGCCTTCTCTCCAGCTACAGCTTGTGTGTTTGCGCTCTTTGTTGGCTGAACAGATTCAAGAGTGGTAGAGTGATCAGAAATACCCCTTTTATCTATTTGGGTGGGGTCCAGGGGTGGTGTCCTTGGTTTTACTTTCCTTTTTGCGTTGGAGGCTGGTTTGAGGTGGAGAAAGCATTACAATCCCCTTTATTTAAATGTTTAGCTCATCTGGGGGTCATAAGCTGAGCCAAGCCAGGAAGCCTGCTAATTACAGTATGAAAAAGCAGGGGGTAACCGGTAGGGTGGAACAGTTTGTGAGCTATTCTATGCACTTGAAGTACAGAAGGTACATTTTCCAGTTAAAAACTCTTGCTAGTTTTGTTGAAGCAACTCTCTACCCTCCCCTTGCTAGCGTAGAAAATGGAGGTTATCGTTATGCATGAACTGATCCTACCTGGTGTCCCACAGAGAGAGATCCTCAAAGCAGCATGCATGTCAAGGTGGATCGTGATTGCCGCCTGAAGCCGTGGACCACCCACTCGGGTGAGCTAGATCCAGTCCCGTACTCAGGGCCACACACCGACCACCCCAGCAACAGCAGAAAGTCACACAAACGCCTCCCCCCCACCTCCAAGCCAACAGTCAACGCCCGAGAAGCACCTGAGGCCGCGGGAAACACGGCCAAGTACAAGCCGCCAAAAAGGGAATGAGGAAAAATAGAAAGTCACAAAAAAGTACAAAAAAGGCAGCCCCTATCGGTCCACCACCATCCGTAAGTTAGATACCATGCCAATTGTTGAATAAGTGCAATGAAGCTTAGCACTGAAGGCAGGGAAACATTCAATCAGTGCCGGAAGGTCGAGAGGGGTCACTGCAAAGACTAGCCCGCCGCCATGCTCCCCCATGGGTTTTGACGCTGGCCCAGATTTACACATTCACGTAAACCTTGGGCAGCACCAAACCCTTATGCCTTTCTAGAGCAGGCGTAATGAGGAGAAATATTATTAGTTCTCCTCGCTTTTTCCGCTTTCCATGTGTGCTGCATTTTGCCTATTTACATTGGCGTAGGGAGGGGTAGCAAGAAGACTTGCGGCACCGCCGTGAGGCTCATTTCACCATAAATGAGCCCCAAGTCTATAAATGCCATGAAATTAGGTAATGGTCTAGTATTACAAATGGTGCCCTTTACGTCAAAATGCATTCCAGGAATGTATTATACATGCATGACATTGCAAAGTATTTGAATCTCACATATTCCTGCATCTTTCCCTGAGTATATCAAACGACTTCCTCTAATCACTTTCCTGCCTTTCATGCACCTTTGAACGTTTTTCTTGACTTCCCCACCCTATGTGTCGCTCCTATTTAACCTCTTGAATAATGTTTTAACTTCCCAAGGTGTCTCCCTACTGCCATCTCCCCCTTTTTTCATGTATGTTTTTGTCTCGCTGTATCTTACTACATTCCAAATTTCTTCTCCAAAATCCAGCTGTATTTATTCTCTCCAGCTATCCACAATCTCTCTTTATTCGCTGATGATGCTTCAGACTGTACTACATCTAGCCACCCCTACCCCGTGCTTCACTCCAGTCCCTTGCATCTCCCTCCATTGACACATTTTCTTCACTCTCCTACTGTTCTACTACTGTGTTAGCAATTTTACACATTTTACCCTCTGCTGTTATTGTTTGGTATGCTGCCGGAACATGGTGGTCTAAATTTTGACTACAAATATAGGGGTCCATTAGGATGACCGTGGTGGTGACGGGGCGGAAAAACAGCTTTTTCCGCTAGCGAGCAGCGGTACTCACGCCTGCCACATTAGGATAGCAAAATGTAGGTCATTTCCCGTGCGCCGCGGAGCGCCGCGCACAGCCATCAAAGTGCGCCCGCCATCGCGGCGGTGGGAGTCTATCGAGACTCACCGCCGTGCTGAATGGCGCCCCGCTCGACAAATTAGGATGTCCCAAACAAGCAGACGCACCGCAGCGGAGACACAGCCCAGCCTGAGCAGGCAGAAACTCGACAGCGGAGCAAGATAGCCAAGACCCGGTCATGGACGCCATGGACCCAGCCCTCCACATGCATCCGGTGATGTACCTCCTACAACACTATCGTCAGATGGGCCACCGCAGGGACGCAACTACACAAATGCAACACACAGGCCGACACAGGGTCCAATCACCACACAGACACCCTGCTGGGGGTCACAACACATCCACAAGGGCGCCCACACATGACCCACCTGACAACAAGGCACCCCTCAGCATCCGGGACACACATCATCCGCCAACCAGCAGCAACGTCCCGGTCTCAGTCACGTCACCACTGCGGCCAACACATACACACTATGCAAAAGGCAGGGGCACTCCAAGGCATGGGCAGGGCACAAACACGATAGGGACACTAAACCCACAACCACACATCAACACACCCCATCAAGTCACAGGCCAGGTGCCCATCCCGTGCATCCCCATGCACACCAACAAGCACTGCAACAACAAGCACAATACACACCCTGCACCACACACCACACAACCAGGGAGACAGCCACTGCAGGAGTTGCTGACAAGGAACACACAACACCAGTGCCACACACACTGAAGGCTCACAATCCTTGCCAGCACATACACACACAAGGGGGCGTGGCCAAGAGCCGAGCATGGCGGACGCACTTTGAGGTAGCTCCGTCCTCTGCCCGGATTATTAGCTGATTATCGTTACTTCCCCGTATCCCGCGGGCCACCCACTCAAGCCCCGTGACCGCCGTGGGTGAGGAAAACGCAAACCTGCAGACTGCGGGTCCCGAGCCTCACCTGGGAGTGCGCGAGACGAACAGCGCCGGAGAGGCCTGGGTCTGCGAGGCGAGACGCGACCTCAAGTGGCCGGGTG
The DNA here is from genome assembly GCF_964261635.1 of Lissotriton helveticus. Taxonomy (NCBI): domain Eukaryota; kingdom Metazoa; phylum Chordata; class Amphibia; order Caudata; family Salamandridae; genus Lissotriton; species Lissotriton helveticus. Next base: position 408,193,086 of record NC_136059.1, read on the forward strand.
ATCCGAGCCTGACGTGACTTGCCAGCGCCGAAACAAGCGGAGACCAGAGGGACTGGGCGGTGCCCTGCGCCGGTGGTACGACTGGCAAAACTACTCCTGGTACATTGCCTAGCTGCCCGGAGTGCAGAAGTGAGGTGCGGCGCTGATGTGGTATCGAGCCGGCTCTGGGACGGCGAGGAGGGGTGGCAATAAGCTAATCGGCGCTCCGGCGCCGGGAGCGGCGGAGACTCTGAGGAATAGCGGGAGAGCTGCGACAACTCTGTGAGCGGACCCCGGAGCCCTGCGAGGACACTGCCTGGTATGTGCGGGCCCTGGAAAGGAGTTGACTGACCGGACCAGAGGGGGTGCGCGTCACTGCAGCCGGCCTGTGCTGGGGGCACCATCTTGGGCGTAGTGTGGCGTCCGCCATTACGCGACTGGGGCCGGGCGGCCTCACTCCGGACAGCCGATATTGCCACTGAGGCACTGGGGCACGACTGGAACACCGGCGAGACGGCGAGCGCTACAGTGAAGCAGCACGGCCCGTAGCGGAGACAGCGGAGACAGGTGGGGCCTGCCTTGAACCTCTGAGGGCTTCCCTCTGGCGCCTTTACTGTAATTGGCACCAGCAGTGGAGGATAGATCGTTGGCCTACAGTTTACATGCGCCGCTGATTGCTGGAGCGCTGAGAGACACCATCACCAGCTTTCCCGGCTACTGTGCCAAATCGAGCTCCAGTGGGGAAAGCCACCATTGCACACTGCACCCCTAACGATGCCCGACTGGGAGCCCCGCGCAACGGCCAACGGGCACAGGCCTGTGGCTTTGTCAGGGCCCGGAGGCTGGGCCGGACGCGTTCTTAGTGCTGAGACGCGCATATCCCACTACAAGTACTGGTACCATTGGTGAGTGACTGCGGTTGGTAGGCGAGCGACGACTGTGATACGCACTGCGAACATTGGAATTGGGAGTGCGCCCGAGGCCCCACCACCACCGCCATTCTGACGACGAGAGCCATGGGGAGGAACAGAGCCAAGATGCCGGAACAGAGCAATACTGCGGACCTCCAGTCCACTGGATCGGATGATCCGCTGGCCTCCTCAAATGCTGAGATGATACCACCGACAGGCAAGTGCACGCAGGACGCTAAGCTGGACCTCATCCTGGCTGAAATAAGGGCGTCCAGGGAGGCGCTAGAGGCACGTATGGACAGCATGGCGACCGGCTTGTCTCTCCTGAGGGCGGACCATAACAAACTAGCCGAAAAGGTATCGGAACATAAGATCGCGCTTGACGACCTGGTGCCTCAAGAGACGGAGCACTCCACAAAACTAGAGAATATGGAGAAACAGCTTAAGTTGCTCTGGGACAAGGTGGACGATGCCGAAGGGCGGGCCCGCCGCAATAATGTGCGAATCCTAGGAATTCCGGAGCGCAGCGAAGGGAGGAGTCCCACGCAGTTCGTCGAGGATTGGCTCAAGAAGATAGTGGGACCGCAAGATCTGACCCCTTTGTATAGCATGGAGAGGGCCCACAGGATGCCGGCGAAGCCACCTAAGCCGGGCGCTCCACCGAGACCGCTGATAGCGCGCCTTCTGCACTACAAAGACCGATACTCAATCCTGAGAGTGGCAAGGGAGAAGGCCCCACTGAGGTATGAGGATAAGACCATCTCGGTGTACCCTGATTTCATCCCGGCAGTGCAGAAGGCCAGATCGACATTTTTGGGGGTGAAGCGCAAACTATGGGATAGGAACCCGAAATATGCACTACTATTCCCGGCCCGCCTCAAAATAATCCATGGGACCAAATCTTATTTCTTTGACACACCTGAAGAGGCGGCGGAGTGGATGGAGGTGGCTCTGTCACCCTTACATACGCAGGACCTGTTTGAGGAGGACCAGGACAGAGGGCCCTCATACCAGGACAAGCAGCGGACTGGCAAGAGTGTGGACCACTCGGAGAGGTCTGCGGAGAGCGAGGGTACAATATCGGACCGAGCCGGAAGACGCCGAAAATAGCTCGACTGACTGAAGCTGCGCTTGCTGATCACGACGCGAGGGACAAATCAGACGTGGGCGGCGACACGGACTCACGCACGGAGGTGTCGGGCTCTGCCGACAGCCTGCAACTTTTTCCTAAAATCACTGCCCAAGTGGCAAATGACTTCTGACTATAACAGTAGAAGATACCGGCTGGTAATGTATGAGCTTTGAGAAGGGGCGAGAGTGGGCGGACAGGGAAAGGGGGCACACTAGCTTGGGTACACTGCAGTACCAACAACAGGTTCTGAGCGAGTGTAGGTAGGTACCACCCCCCCGAAAGCTTAGCCATGTTCTGGTTTACCTGTTGCCCATGTTGGGCGAGAATGTTTGGACCTCAGGGTTTTTCGCTTGGGGACCTAGAAGTTTGGGGATCACAAGTTTTGTTGGCACTTGAGACAGTACATAGATGACATACAAAGTGGAGAAGCGTGGCTCAGTGGTTAGAGGCGGCAGACCCGGAAGCCGAGATCAACCGTGGACCAGGGTTCGATTCCCCGCCTCGGCGGGTCTCGGGCCCAAGATTCCACGGACTCAACAATTCTCGCTCTGGTGCCTACTCAACTCACGGGGTCACACTCTGCGACTCTGGGCAATAGCTTGCTTAATCTCCACTACGGCCCCTCGCGGCGGGATGCCTGGCTTTCACCTTGTGGACACCCTGCCGGGGTTTCTCACAGGGGAATACCAGGACGGGTTCCCTAAGCAAGCGCCGGGACGCTTACGGGCAGCTGTGCGCTTTACAAGTCCAACACATTTACATTTACATTTACAACCTTTTTGGTATGGGCCTGTTGATACCATCTGACACAGACTGCAATGGGGCCCCTTAACACATACAAAATATGCACCTGGAACATGAGGGGAATGGGCTCCATTCATAAGAGACATAGACTTCTGGCACAACTTAATCGGAGGCACGTCATGGTCGCATGCCTGCAGGAAACTCATCTGAATAGTGCAGAAAGCGGGAAGCTACTTAAGAAATGGAAGGGACAACTGTTTGCTACCACTTATTCTGTGTTTTCGAGGGGGGCGGCTATATGGTTGAGAAACTCTGTTCCCTTTCAACTGGTGGAAAAGAAGCTGGACACGGAGGGTAGATACGTGTTTATCCGTGGTTTGTTGGATGGCTCCCCTGTTGTGATTGGAAGTGTTTATGCGCCGAACTCGGGCCAATCAGACTTCCTGACTTACCTTAGTGGAGTGTTGGCAACTTGGGCAGGTCATGCTTGGCTGATAGGTGGGGATTTCAATGCAGTTTTGGATATATCACTAGACAGGTCGCACCCACCACTACAGGCCAATGAGAGTAGGAGACAGGCTGACGTGCTAGCGCAATGGGCAGAGGGATGGGACTTGGCTGACACGTGGAGGTCCACCCACTTGCTGCACAGAGAATATACCTTCTATTCCCCGCCCCATAAGCTCCACACCAGGGATAGATCGTGTCTTCTGTACTAAATCATTGCTGGGGGCGGTGACTCTGGTAGAGCACATGGGTAAGACTTTTTCTGACCATAACCCGGTGGAAGTCACACTGCAATGGGGTAAGTTTCCCACGCCTATACCGACGTGGCGCCTCGCCTCGGAATTGCTGGAAGACACTGTTTTCCGAGCGTCAATTGCAGATGCTATAACACGTTATTTTAGCATTAACACTGGTACGGCAAGCATGCGGCAAGTGGAATGGGACGCCTTTAAGGTGTCCATAAGGGGGGAGGCGATGAGTACAAGGGTGGGCATGAGACATACAGTACTAGAGAGACTCCGGGAGGTGGAGGACCGTTTGGCCAAGCTGGAGAGTGAGGCTGCAGGTACGAACTTACCCTTCACACCACTGCAGGAAGCGCACATACAACACGCAGAGCTCCTAGAGGAACTGCGTGTACTGGATTAAAGGGAGTACACATGCAGGCAGCACGCGCAGGCGGAGCGATCAGGACCTTTACTGGCCCATATAATACGGGATGATCCAGTGCATATGCCCATTCTGGAGGTTATCGACCAGAGAGGGACGCCAGCCAAGACACAAATACACATCAACACTGCCTTTAGGGACTACTATGGGACGCTATATAGCCCACACCGACAGATGTCAGACGAAGCGTTTGAGGAGTTTATGGCGGAACTAGATTTGCCGTGGCTGGGGGACACTCAGGTAAAGGCCCTGGCGAGCCCAATCATGGTCGCGGAGATACGCCAGGCCCTACGTACGCTTCCACGGTCAAAAACCCCTGGGACTGACGGCCTTCCGGCCGAGTTCTATGGGGCCTATATTGATCTACTTGCCCCACGCTTACATGTGGTGTACCAGGAGGCGTTGAAATCGGAGGGGCTACCACAGTCGTCCATGCAGGCGTTGATAGTATCACTTCCGAAGCCGGGTAGGGACGGCTTGCAGCTGGCTAACTATAGGCCCCTGTCCTTACTAAACACGGACTATAAAATACTAAGTAAGGTCCTCGCGACGAGGCTGGCTCAGTACATCGCGCGACTGATACACCCTGACCAATGCGGCTTTGTACCTGGCAGGAGTACGGCCATGAACCTACGGAGGCTAAGCCAACTTATGCTGCATGAGCAAGCACCTGTAGGGACGGAGGGCTGTGTTTCCCTGGACCTGAAGCAAGCATTTGATTCCCTCAGGTGGGATTTTATGTTTGCAACGTTTGCAAAGTTTGGGATACCTCCCGAGTATGCTGCCTGGGTCCGATTGTTATATACCCGCCCAACAGCCAGGGTACGCACGAATAGATGCATCTCGACACAACTTGACATAGCGAGGGGAACCAGGCAAGGATGCCCGCTCTCCCCGCTATTATCTATACTGGCGCTGGAGCCATTACTGTGTAGGCTCTGAGTTTCGGCACGCCACAAGGGCATTAGGAGAGCAGAAGCAAATCACGTGGTGTCGGCGTACGCGGACGATATTATTCTAAACTTGCAAGATCTGAGGGGCGGACTGGACCCTATTCCCAGTATCTTTGAGAGCTTCCGAGAATTGTCGGGTCTCACAATTAGCGAGGCTAAATCCTACGGATTCTGCTTCAATGCTTCCGGAGCGCCTGCCAGGTTGCCTTTCCTGCCGCACACTTTTCAGGTGGCGGAGGCGACATTCCGGTACCTGGGGATCCAAGTCTACAGAGAGGCGCAGGATCTGATTGATGGCAATCTGGGTAGGGCGATCGCACGACTGAAGTCACAGGTGCACTTCTGGACTGCATTGCCGTTATCGGTGGCAGGTCGGTTGGCCATCTCTAAGATAGTAGTACTACGGCGTCTTACTTATTACTTCACAAGCCTACCTTTCATGGCCCCTGATTCTATGTTTAAGATGTTGAACACATTACTCACGGAGCTGGTGTGGGGTTCGGGAAGGAGACGCATCGACCTGACTAAACTACAGCTCCCCACTGCGGCAGGCGGTATGGGGTCCCAGACTTACAGGCATATAGCTATGCCTGCCAGCTGCAGTGGCTGGCCTACTGGCTAGCCGGACGCAACTTGCATGAAATTGGCATGACGGAGGCAGACCGGGCGAGAGGGGACATCCTCACCCTGCTGCTGCCAAAAGCGGAAATCCCTAGGTGGACACCTCCCCTGCTCAAGCTTGCCATTGCCTACTGGAGGAGGGCGGTGACGTACACGACCCCCGCATCCTCTTATGCCCCCACGATACCACTCTTGGGACTCCCGATAGGGACAGGCCCGCTGTCAAATCAGATGCTCTCTGCGTGGCACGATGCGGGAGTGATGCAGGTGGGAGACCTGTTTGCGGATGGCCGCGTTATGTCTTTTGAGGACTTTCGCGGCGCACACCAGGCCCCGGGAGGACTGTTCCTCATGCATGCAGGAGTGCGTCGTTATATTACAATGACCTGGGCGCCAAACGGAGACGAACCGCAGACGAACCCGCTGCTCACAATGCAGTACCTCATGGGCGCGGGCAGTCATCTGACGAAATGGTTAGCGAGTGGTATAAGAACAGGGAGAGCGACCTCGTTACAACCTTTATGCGACAAGTGGGAGGGTGATATTGGGAGAACAGTCAGGGATAAGGAATGGGAACGAATTCTCAAATTCCCAAAAACAGTGTCGAGGAACCCAAAATTTAAATTCATCCAACTTATGGTCCTACACAGAGCATACCTAACGCCCCATCGCTTACACGCCATGTTCCCTAACACGGCTGACACCTATCCCCGATGCGGCGCGGACGACGTGCGGCTGCTTCATATGTTGTGGAACTGCCCAAAGCTGGGGTACTATTGGAAGACGGTCCATGATGTTTTACTTAAGTTGGCTCCTTCCAAACCGTACGCCTCCTTGGAGTATACCTTACTGGGACTGGGACCTACTGAACAGAAAAAAGCGTAGCCACACGTTTTACTGACCTAGCCCTACTACTTGCTAAGCGCGCCATCACAATGAGATGGAAATCAGCTAGACCCCCGGACCCGGAGATGTGGAGGGCGGAGGTTGTGCGCTGGGGGAGGGCAGAGGGTCTAACACTACAGCGCGAAGAGCGTAGGGGCCTCAGGAAAACATTAATATCTTTAGATTGGAACGCCATGATAGAAGCCTTTGATGCGGGGGATGACGATACATCTGGTGTGTCTGCTTCTAATGGGTCACATGAGAGATGATATGCTCAGACTGAAACAGACTTCCCCGATTGCCATTGCCACTGGATGCTGTGGCGATTATGAATGGTACCAGGTGCTATGCACACAGCACATATATGTATCTTATTGTATACAGTCCTCTATAGGTTAGTGTCAGATAACTGATTGCGACCTAGATATGACAGATTGAGTCCCGTACCATGGATGCCTTACAATTTCTAAATGCAAGTGCCGGGGGTGGGAAAGTTTGGGAGGGGGGGTCTGTAAGGGATAGTTGAGATAACACAAAATGAAAATGTGGAATACATGCTTTGCTTTTGATGGAGAGGAGGAACTACACATAGCGGACTTTATACTTATAATGTCGATTTGGTAATTGTTCTGAATTGATATGTCAATAAAAAAGATTTTTAAAAAAAAGCACATACACACACAAACAAACACATACCCTGGGTGTAGCCACAAACACAACACACACACAGGGATGCCTCAAAAGATGCCTACACAAGAACAACACACAAACACTACAGGAACACATACTGAACTCCAACAGAAACAGACATACCCTGTCAGCCAAACTGGGGAAAAGCAATGGGAACACAGACACAATGGGAATACACAACATCATCACTCAGGAACAAAACACACACACCATAACACAGATCACACAAGAAGTGCATCTGGACAAACACACACTGCCACATCAAACCTACCACAGATGCACATGAAACCCTAATCGACAAACACCACAAGACAACAGGGGATGCACATCAGGCAATGCCAAGGCCACATACACACAGCACTGCATGCACAACAAGCAGTGTGTCCATAACAAGCACAATAGCCACACACACACATGATTGACACAACCTCAACACACACACCACAAATCTGCACTGCACAAATACAACAGCACACCCAGGAATTGAAGCAATACCACAGCCAACACCCAGACATCCAACTCAACAACTACACATGCACCACTCTGGGACACAAGAGCCAAGCCATCTCTACCAGAGCACTGGGTAGCACACACAGCTGAAGTGCACATGACCACTACAGAATGTCTAATAGAACAAGGACAGCACACATAAACCAGTGGGGCAATGTCCAGAGTGGAACAACACTTATGACCAAAGAACTGCACCACAAAGCACAAGCTCACAAATGAAGTGATGGGGAGGCACACACACATGGAAACCAAGGGGACAGCTGACATCAAAGTGAAATAGCCTGCATGTCAGTAACAGACATGTAAGGGGTGTACCACACACAAATAGAGGGAGGGAAGACCCACAATGGCCAGGCACAAGTGGCACACATAGGGGATGGCCACACACACCATGCCATACAGGAGGAGAAAAACCACCATGTGCCTGCAATGCTTGACAAACACAAACACAATGCCAGTGTGGAGCAGCAGGGCCACACAGTCTACACAAACACACCCAAGACACATTGAGGATCAAACAAACACAACACTGATGTGCAACTCACACACTTTGCACACTTCTACCTTACCAACACAACAAGGAGGAGTCGCACACAACAACATGGACACAGCAACACACAGCGCAGTGCACTACAAACAGCTTACACAAGTGCATACAATCTTCTACATAGGGCAAGACAAAACAGACAACAGGCATACAACTCCTGGGTGAGACATGTGTGTCTCTCACAATACCGGGGCACACATACATCCACTACAAAATTACACAATTCACACAGCACACCTCTGCTACACTCAACACCACGCATCTCATATTGTCCATGGTACCAGGACTAAGGGCCAACACATGATGACCATACACGTACACCGCTGGGCACACATAAAGGAATCCACACACATATATCATGACATATCTTAGCCTGCTTCAAAACCTTTGCATAGCATCACACCCTGTGCTGGCAGTGCCCCCCAACCTGACATGTGAACAGTGTAGCCAACAATAGCAAATCACTAAGAAGATAACTGCATGGCAGGTAAAATAGCCATCACAGATTTCACTATTATCAGGGTCAGAATGGACTGAAGACCCTGTCACCCCTGTCTAAAAATCTGATGGCTGCACAAAGCCTTGCAATGTTGAAGTGATACATAGAGCATGGGGCACAGGCAATCAAATGCAAACAGAAAAAGAACTTTAATCAGCAAGGACATTGACAAAACACACAACAGAAGTAACTGTATTTATTCACATATTGCACAGATGTAGCAGTAGAACAATAGTAGACAACACCAAGGCACAGAATGTTGTACAAATGCAAGAT